>NC_089986.1:27257360-28544360 GCF_036417845.1 Apteryx mantelli | reverse complement strand
CGCGCACGCTCACGCCCCCACGCAACACCCCGCGCCCCTCACACGCACCCTCTCCCAACACCCCCCGCGCACGGCGCCCTCCGACAACACACGCAAGCACCCTGCTCGCGCAACACTGCCCCCCTCCACAACACCTCCCGCCTCCAGCAACACCCCCCGCACACAGCCTGACGCACCGCACCCCCGCAAAACGACCACCCCGCCACAGACAAACGCAAAAGCCTACAGCACCCGGTATTCCCAGGCGGTCTCCCATCCAAGTACTAACCGGGCCCGACCCTGCTTAGCTTCCGAGATCAGACGAGATCGGGCGTTCTCAGGGTGGTATGGCCATAGGCAACACCCCCACCCACAGCCGCCCCCTTCACAACGCCCCGCGCACGCTCAGGCCCCACGCAACACCCCGCGCCCCTCACACGCACCCTCTCCCAACACCCCCCGCACACGGCGCCCTCCGACAACACACGCAAGCACCCTGCTCGCGCAACACTGCCCCCCTCCACAACACCTCCCGCCTCCAGCAACACCCCCCGCACACAGCCTGACGCACCGCACCCCCGCAAAACGACCACCCCGCCACAGACAAACGCAAAAGCCTACAGCACCCGGTATTCCCAGGCGGTCTCCCATCCAAGTACTAACCGGGCCCGACCCTGCTTAGCTTCCGAGATCAGACGAGATCGGGCGTTCTCAGGGTGGTATGGCCGTAGGCAACACCCCCACCCACAGCCGCCCCCTTCACAACACCCCGCGCACGCTCACACCCCACGCAACACCCCGCGCCCCTCACACGCACCCTCTCCCAACACCCCCCGCGCACGGCGCCCTCCGACAACACACGCAAGCACCCTGCTCGCGCAACACTGCCCCCCTCCACAACACCTCCCGCCTCCAGCAACACCCCCCGCACACAGCCTGACGCACCGCACCCCCGCAAAACGACCACCCCGCCACAGACAAACGCAAAAGCCTACAGCACCCGGTATTCCCAGGCGGTCTCCCATCCAAGTACTAACCGGGCCCGACCCTGCTTAGCTTCCGAGATCAGACGAGATCGGGCGTTCTCAGGGTGGTATGGCCGTAGGCAACACCCCCACCCACAGCCGCCCCCTTCACAACACCCCGCGCACGCTCACGCCCCACGCAACACCCCGCGCCCCTCACACGCACCCTCTCCCAACACCCCCTGCGCACGGCGCCCTCCGACAACACACGCAAGCACCCTGCTCGCGCAACACTGCCCCCCTCCACAACACCTCCCGCCTCCAGCAACACCCCCCGCACACAGCCTGACGCACCGCACCCCCGCAAAACGACCACCCCGCCACAGCCAAACGCAAAAGCCTACAGCACCCGGTATTCCCATCCAAGTACTAACCGGGCCCGACCCTGCTTAGCTGCCGAGATCAGACGAGATCGGGCGTTCTCAGGGTGGTATGGCCGTAGGCAACACCCCCACCCACAGCCGCCCCCTTCACAACACCCCGCGCACGCTCACGCCCCCATGCAACACCCCGCGCCCCTCACACGCACCCTCTCCCAACACCCCCCACGCACAGCACCCTCCAACAACACACGCAAACACCCTCCTGTGCCATACCACTACTGCAGTCATTCTTTACATTTCTCTTTTCTTTCTCCATCCCTTTAGTTTCTTGGCATTGACTGTGGTCATTTTTTCTAGGCTCGCACACACCAGTGTGTTCCTGCTCATTGTCCTTGCATTTCTTTTCTTTCCCATTCCCCACCATCTCTTAGTTCCCATCTCTCAGTACCGTCTCCTCATGTCAGTTCTCTCCCACTCCCTGCATGCCTCCTGCCCCCTCCTCTTCCCCTTCCTGCTCCCAGACCGGACGCACCATTTGCTTTGCAGAGGAGGCACTTGTCTTAGTCAACTTTTGACCGCACCCATCAGGCCCACGATAACAACACTATGAGGCGATTTTAAGGAACAGCACACCTGGAGGCGCATTTGAAATTAGATGGCACCGTTTTATCATGGATTGAGATCACGCACACCCAAAAGAGTCCCAACTCCATGCTTTCCTCTCCGGTGTGGAGGAGTCGCAGCCCAGGGGTGGGGTGGTGACCGCGCTGGCAGCTTGCCCAGCCCCAGCACGCCGTGGCATCCCTGGGGACAAGCTCCTGGGTGAGACACTGATCAGTGAGGGTGATGGTGGAGCACCCACAGGTTTGCACCTGAGGGGGCCGTATTGCCGCCCCTGGCCAGGCGTCGGAAGGGCTGAGGTGTGTCTTTGCCATCGAGGTATCCTGTAGCGCTCGCTTAGAGCCAGCCGATAATCAAACAGCTAAATCCTCCTCACGTGGGAGATGCGAAAGCGTAAAACGTGCCTCAGACGCTCGCCTCCCGCTTGGTGTGCAACTCTGTCACCAGATGCGGGTTTTTCTCCTCAGAGCTGCACGTCCACGTGCTGTGGGATAGTGAATGAGGGCCACAAGATGCCTGCACGGGCACAGCCGGAGCCAAAGCGAACATTTCGGAGAGCGACAGCTCCACCTGCTTCTGCACCCCGGCACCACGCAGTGCTGCTGCCACAGGCTGTGTGCGAGGGCGGTGGCCCAGGGCACGGCCCCGTGTTGCCCTGAGGTTTCATCACCACGTTTCCCCTGGCTTTGGCAGGAGATCAGCCCTGCCGGCAGCGTTGGGGCTCCGCAGTCCATGACAGTCCGGAGAGGACTGTAACTTGCCTCGCTTGTACTGCTGCCGATCTCACACCCCGCACAGAGATTTCCACCAGATGGCACCCTCGTTGTGGTGTAGCCGGCTGTCACCGCAGCGCTGCACACCCGGCCCCGCCACCCCACAGCGCACCAGCGCGTCCCTCCACACCTGGGCTCCCACCGGCAGGGGCAAGGACACGGCTTCTGCTTGGCCATGGCACAAGCAGGGCGCCAGGCCCGGCGTGCTTCCAGCAGGCGCCCACCAGCGCCCGTGCCCAGGCCCCGGCACTGTGTGCCACCAGCTGTGTCCGCCTGTCTAGCCCAGCACCTGGGGACACCAGGGGACTCTGGGGCCACCTCGGAGAAGTCCTCGCTGGGCAAGGCAGGAGTGGAGCAGCCTCTGGGAAGTGTTGCGCCTGCATCGCCGATTGCCCATTGGGGAAAACGATCCTATTAGAAGTCTTTAAAAAATTACTCTTTTTGGGGGGCCCTCGGAGTGTCTGTCCAGTGTCAGGCCGCTGCTGGCTCAGGAGAAGATGTGAGGGGCCCCCAGCGGCCCCGCCCCGCCCCCGCGGCCCCGCCCCCGCGGCCCCGCCCCCTGCCGCCCCGCCCCCCTGCCGCCCCGCCCCGCCCCGCCGCCTCCGAGCGAGGGAATAAAGTTCAGGGCCGGGCCGGGCCGGGCTGGGCCGGGCGGCGCCGTTGCCGTTGCGGGGCGGCGCGGAGCAGAGCGGAGCAGCGCGGAGGGGGCAGCGCGGCGGCGGCGGCGGCGGCAGCAGCCGGCCATGGCCTCGGAGGAGCTGGCGCAGAAGCTGCAGCGGCGGCTGCTGCTGGAGGAGAGCGGGCCGGCGGCCGGCGCGGAGCCCGGCGGCGGCAGCGGGGCGGAGGAGGAGGAGGCGGCGGCGGCGGCGGAGGAGGAGGGGGGGGGCGAGGCGGAGCGGAGCTGCCTGACGGCCAACGCGGACTCGGAGCTGAGCGCCAAGCTGAGCCGGCGGCAGGACATCCACGCGGGCACGGCGCGGCCGCGGCAGGCCAAGGTCTTCAACCCCTACACGGAGTTCAAGGAGTTCAGCCGCCGGCAGATCAAGGACATGGAGCGCATGTTCCGCCTGTGAGTGCGGCGGCGGCGGCGGCGCGGGGCGGCGGTGAGGGGCGGCGCGGGGCCGGGCGCGGTGCGGGAGCCGCTCGTTGGGGCGGGTGTTGCGCGGGCGCCGGGGCCCTTTGTGCGCGGCCGGGGGAGGCTCCGCGCCCTGCCCGGCCCCGGCTGCAGCGGCCCCGCTCCTCGGCGGGCCGGGAGGGCAGGGGAGGGGAGGGACCCTGCCGGCGGCAGCTCCCGCCGCCCGGGCGCGAGGGGGAGCTGGGAGCGGGCGGCGGCGCTGCGCCGGCAGGGGCTGGGCGAGCAACAGCGCTGGTTTGGGGAAGAAAAAGTGGAAGGGCTGAATTACGGCTGAGTTTTTAGACAATGAGCTCATTAAATGCAAGCGGGAAACCTCGGCTTTTCAGCTGAATGCTAATCAGCTGTTCAGTGTAGCCGGGAAACATTGCCTGCCCTGTGAGGGCTGGTGCAGCTGAGCGCCGGCCGGTTGTGCCAAAAAACGAAGCCGCTGGGCTGCGCGCTCGAAGGCGGCCCGGCCTCGAAGGCGGCCCGCCAGGCGTCGCGGCGTCGCCGTGTCCTCCCCCGCGTGAAGGAGAGCGGCGACCCCGGCCTTGCCGCCACGCGAGCCTGGAGTTTGCCACGCTGTGTCGGGTCTCTGCTCCGTCTGGTCCCGGTGACCTGGTTCGCCTGTCGGCCAACACCACGTGCTCCAGGAGGAGAGGGAACCTTCCCCTTAATTCCTGCCTGCTGGTCAGAGCTTGAGTTAAACCCTGTGATTAAGGCTTTTATTCTTTGTACGGCTTGTTGGCCCTGGCTACTACAGTCCAGGATCTTTCTTAGTAATATTAAAAAAACAATCATTTGACAGACAGGGATATCTTCCCTTTGCCACAGGATGTCAGGTTTCTAATGTCTAATTTCCTGTCCAAAATTGCTTCTTATCAATTTACAGCGACTTCTAACTTGATTAAGGTATCTGCTTGTCTCTCTTGGGGCAGGGAGAGCAGAAAATCCCGATCTCTCCTTAGAAACCTCCCTGACTGAAGGTGAGCTGGAGATCCACAGCTTTTCTGTGAGCAGAACAGCCCCGTTCTTCTTTTGCTTCCCTCTTTTTGCCCCTTACATAGGCTGAAAGGCTCTGTGCAACCATTCTCCCTCCCCTTCTTGTGATGCCCTGCTAGGAGAGGGGATCGTGCTTGGTGTTGCAGACTTGTGCAAGGACTGAGAGCTCCTCGCATAGGAAAGTGTTGGTAAATCTGTAATTCGGGCTGACGTTGTGACTGGGGGCAGCAAACGTGCTGCAGGCTGGTCTGGGGTGCTGCGACAGCACGAGGTGGAGTTGCTGTTGAAGGTTGGTAGCTCAGACTGCCCCGAGTCAGGGTGGAAGTGAAGGGCTGACCTGCACAAGGGACTTTCCTGACTCCTTGGTGCTTGTTTCACTGATGTGATGTTTCTTCTGGGGATGGGACTTGCCTGTGACTAATGTCAAGGCTGCTGGTGGTGAGGCTCAGCTCTCCTTCCCTGAACAGGGCGCAGGTAAAAGGAAATTCCCTCTGGTCCCGGAGGCCCAGCTCCCATGACCTCTTCAGGGTCTTTCTCTCCATGGCTAAGTCCCATGTCCAGGTCAGTTCTCCTTGAAGCAGACCCAGGGTGGAATGGACTTTCACTGTGGGCTGTAAGATGACCTTCTCTGCTCACCTGCTCGGTCCCTAATCCAGGCTTGCCAGGGTTGTCAGTCTGGCTGGTGGCCCCCCTGCCGGGGGCTCGGAGCTGCATGGTGGCCCTGGCTTGTGGGATGCGTGAGGGCCAGCCAAGCACAGCCAGGCCTCTGGTGGCCATGGGAGCTGTCGGATGGGGTGTGTGGTTTTCTTCTTTCCTTGGCAGTGGGACCAGGAAGTCTGCAGCTCAAGCTAATTATACTGTGACCTAATTAGCTGCCTATTCTGACAATGTGCGGGGACCGCGGTAAACGTGATAACCTCTCTTCCCAAAGTCTTGCGAGCAAACTCTTGGGAGTCTTACAGCTCGCCTTGGTGCCAGCCTGCCCTGGCCGACAGCAGCCTGGGGTGCGGATGGGGCTGTGCCCTGGGGAGTGTGGCCTTCCTGGCGGCGTGTGGGCAGGAGGAAAAGATCCACCAGATTAGCTTAATCTGTGGGGTGGGAGGAAGGTCCTAAGGGGGACTCAGCCATCCCCAAGCGAGGTCTTGCGCAGCGTCTCGGGAGAGAGCTTTGCTTGGTGTAGGAGATGTTTGTCATGGCAGTCCTGTAGGGCTGTGCGTGTCCTCCCTAGCGCCGAGCCCGGCAGAGCGGGGAGAGCCCCTGCTGCCCGCGCTGGGGGAGGAGAGGGAGCTGCACGTGGCCGAGGAGCCCCGAGACCCTCGCTGACCTGGGGAGGCCATTTGTGTCTCCAGCTGCCTGGCAGGGAATAATTGCTTTCCAAGCTGCCAATGAAATGCAATGCTGAGAATAAGTAAAGTGCTACTTTAGAAAGGATTTTGAAATATTTAAGATGACATTATTACTACTTCAGCACTATTACTCTGCAACTACTTCATTTGAGAGCCTGTATTGGGCCATTGCTGCATGCGGGAATTGCAGGTCAGATGTACAGTTGCCCACAGCATTTGGAGTGAGCTCGGGTATATGAACATGCACAGAGAGGGCAGGTTCTTCTTCCAGCCCTTCTCAAGAAGGGTGGACACCTACAAACTGCTCTTTGATCCTCCAGGACTTGGGATTTCCCGTTCAACTATGCATTTTTGTCTTTTTCTTGGTGTTTTTCAGGTTGTTGAGGAGGGGGTTGCCAACTCAATACTGGTAATGCAGTTCTTAGCATTTCCTTTTCCCTCCCTTCCCTATCCTTCCTTCTTTCTCTTCCGAGGTATAAAATTGCCCTGCACCCCTGTTTGGGCTGTGTAACACCACCTTCAGTCCTGAGCACCCTGATCACTGCTCTGTTGTGGAAAACCTGTTCTCTGTCCCAGGGGAAGTGGCTCAGGGTATTTCTTGGGCAGCAGTTGTACACAACACTTCTTGCTCTTAAGCAAGTATCCCCCCTTCACCCCCCCCCCCCCCCGCAATTTCTGTGATGTCTTTCCTTTCCCCAGCACTTCGGGAGCTGGGCATGTTTTGCAGCTGGGTGGAAGCCAGCCAGTGTGGGAATCTGGGCGCATCCTTGTTGCAGTGGATTTTGGCAGGCGCCAGGTGTCTTATCTGCTGCCAGGAATGTCGATGTGGCCACGCTGCAAACCCTTATCCCGCTGGCGGCAGCGCTTGTAGCAGTGCCCGGTGTCCTAGCTCACCCCGGGGCTCCGACCGTGCTGTTGCAGACGGGAACCCTCCTGTCTCATTTGGGGCTGGCCTGGGCCTTGGCACCCTCAGCTGAACTTGTGCCCCGTCTCCTGGATGCCCGAGGAGCGACATGTCTCTGCCAGCTCCTCTTGCTGCCTGTGCTGCTCCGGAGGGCTGGCACAACGTCAGCAGTGAAACAGGTGGAAGCGTTGTTGGGGGCTGGATACAGCCCATGGCCCTGCAGAGGAGCTCCCGAGAGGCGGATAAGGGATTTTGGTAGGGCCGAGGGGTGTCGGGAGCAATGCTCCTGGCTTTGGTGGTGTGACTGGAAGTGCAGTTGGTGCTGCTCCGAGTGCCTGTGCCTGCAAGAGCACGGGGCAGGGGCACGACAGGGAATGAATTACGCTTTCTCAAGGCCTATAAATATGCCTCTCCCTAAATAGTTTGGCTGTGCGGCTCCGTGGCGGTCGGGTGGATGTTCCGAGGTCCTAAAATACTCGAGCTGATCTAGGAGGCGAGTGGGGGCGGGGAGGAAATGCAGCAGTGTGCAGGGTGCCGCTGCTGCTCCGCAGGGCTGGCACTGAGGGCCTGTGTCCTCGCCGTCTGTCTGTCCCTGGCTGCAAGGGACTCGTGACTCTGTTCTGGGGAGGTTCATGGTGTCTGCTGTCCCCAGGAGCTCTTCTCCCACACACCGTGGCCCCAAGCTGCTTGGTGGCC
This sequence comes from Apteryx mantelli, assembly GCF_036417845.1. Lineage (NCBI taxonomy): Eukaryota > Metazoa > Chordata > Aves > Apterygiformes > Apterygidae > Apteryx > Apteryx mantelli. Next base: position 28,536,577 of record NC_089986.1, on the reverse strand, counting down.
TGCCCTGCTGCTGCCCGGGGCTCCTGGGTTTCGGCGAGCCCTGCCCCGGCCCCACGCGCCGCACGCTATTGTGCGGCTGGTACAGCGCGTCGCTCTGCCACCGCGACCTGCTGCTGACAAGACCTAATTTCTCACAATCCTGGCTTTGTGCTGCCTCCTCGCCGGGGGACAGAGCCCTGAAGCCGTGCCTGCCGGCTCGGTGCCAAGCGTGGCCAGTTAACCCTTTCGGGCGGCGTTTGCCCTCGGGCAGGCGCGGTGCCCTGGGGAGACCTGGGCATGCCGGCCCCAAACAAGTGCTAGCTCTTGGGGCCAAAAAAGCCCTAAATCCCAAGTGCCTCCCTGGCACAATATTCTTTGCTTCCTTAGCTGATAAAAGATCACGCTGCCTCTGTGTCCCTCTTATTTCAGAGGGGGAAAAACTCCCAACCCTTTCTCCCAAACTTAAAGGAAAAGCAATCTGATAATTCAATACAGGAGAGATTGCACCTATTGCATTTCACTGAGGCCTTGAAAATGCAGCTCAGTGCTGGGCTCAGTAAGGGTGCTAACATGTAGCTTAAAATTAACTGGCTTCTTCCTTGCGGCAATAAACCTAGTGCCCTTCTTTCCTCTGACTTGTGAGGTCGCTGGCCTGTTTTCTGCTCCTACAGAGGTTTCTACGCTCCTCCAGTTTTCCAAAACACTTTCCAACCTGGTGGGCTCACGTATTTGCTGAATGCGGAGTGCATCAGGCAGGCTGGTAGCATGGGGAGGAATGAGCCAGCCTGGTGGCAGGGAGCTGGAAAGGGGGCTATTTCCCTGCCATTCAGGGTTGCTTGGGCCTGGGACATTGGCCCCGTTGAAGGAGGGGGGAGAAAAAAAGGAATGGACAGTCCAAAAACTGGTTTGGGAGGTGGTGGGTCTATCTGGAAAAGCAGTGACGAGGCTGATTGCAGCTCCAGCTGCTGGAGAAGGGTAGTGCTGGGATCTCTTGCCCCAGGCTCCGGCTTGGCACCTCAGAGGCCACCCCGGCCTGGAGAGCGGTGCGCTGCGTCCCTGCTGTTGGCAGGACCAGGGCAGGGGACGCTCTCGGTGGTGGCCCGGCCTCATGCTGCCTGTGCCGGCTGGCAGCTCGGGGGTGCGCGGCTGCGTTCGTGCCCTGCCGCTTCCTTTGCGGCTGTGAGCTTTGCCAGCTGGAAAGCGCCGTCTTCCAGGGGAACCACAATTGTGCCGGTCTCAGTCTGGGATGGCCACAGCCGTCGCTCTCTTCGGAGGAGAGCTAATAGCGAATGAAAGATGACGGGTGGCAAGGTCTGACTGGCTCCCTCCAAAGAGGGGAGCTTTAATGCTGTGCCTGGGGCTGCCTCTCCCAGTCCTCAAAGATTTAACTCTGTCTGGAGCGAGGTGGTGGGGGAGACCCAGTGGGGAGCCGGCTGTGCCCCAGAGCTGAGCTCTGCCATGGGGCTGTCCGCTGGCAGAGCGTTCACCCCGTGGGACTTGGGAGCTTTAAACCCCTGTGGATGTGACGTGCTGGTGGCCGAAGGGGCCGGATGCTCTACTTGTGCCTGCAGGAGGCAGCCAGGGAGGACAAGGTGCGTGGTGCAGGCTGAGCCCCGAAATCTCTGTGGCCATCTACACTCTTGTTCCTGCCACGATTTCCTGTGAGCAGCCCGGCTTCCCATACAAGTCACTCCGGCCTGCCTTCATCTGTGGCTTTAATTTCACAAATCAGTGCCACTGTGGGTCTGGGAGGGGGACGGGCACCTGTGCCTGTGGCACAGCTGTGAGAGCATGAAGAAGCACTCCTGCAAACTGGAGCTGTCCCAGCAGGTCAGAGCCCTGCAGCTCCTTGGCCGCCCTTCCAGAGTGAGCCTGCCGCTCTGCTCGGAGCAGCACTGCCTCTCTGCTTCCCATCCCATCAGCAGGACTGCCGCTGGTCTTGGCACTGCCGGGAAGTAACTGCCCAACCTGTTGCAGTCTTGTGTCTGCTCCAACAAGAGACTCTTGCTCTTCCTTTACCTCCCCCAGCCTGACCTTTGCTCGCTCTTTGATGAAGGCATGTTATAAAGATGGTTGTTCTTCCCTCCCCCTCTTGCTCAGCTTTGCAGGTGCTCTGCTGCGGGTCACTGCCTCCCCGTTCCTGAAGCCTGAGCGTGGGTGATGTCCTGGTGGGGAGGTTTCTAGCAGTCCTTGCAGTCCTTCCTGTTCTCATAGGAGCGTGTTCCCGTTCCAGCCTTGCTCCTAGTGCACCCTGCTCTGCCCGGGGCCTGCCTTTCTGCCCTGCCCAGGGGCACTGGATAAACAGCTGCCCTGAAGGAAAGCACTTGCATGGTATAAAAGCATTTCAGAGAGGAAAGATCTTAACAGCTAGACAAGATGTATTGTGCTTACGAGCAACAATATCCCTTTTCTGCTGGGAGGTCCTGGTTGGTCTGTGCTCCCTGTTTCTCCTCTACGTGAGCATGAGAGACAAAGCAGCAGCTGGCTCTGGGATGCCTGGGCCCTGCTGTGCTGGCGCTTGGTGTGAGCTGTGCGGAAGTAACCCTTGTACCGGCCACATGAGTTGGGGAAGCAGAAATCCCAAGATGAGCGGGGTTCCCCCATTCTCCTCCTGTGTGGTGGTTTGGCCTTGAGCACTTCCCTCTTGTGTCAAGCGCCTCTGAAGGCTGCCTGCTATTTCCCTAAGCTTAATATATTTCAGCACCTGGTTCTGTCATGCAACTTCCCCTCTCCTCCAAGCCTTGAACTACCCCGTGACTTTATCCATTTGCCCAGTTCCTCTTCTGGGAAGACACCCTTGCATTGCTCTGGATGGGGTGTGTTGAAGGCTGACGCCCATCCCCTTTGCGCCCCACAGGTATGACTCGGGACGGGATGGGTACATCGACCTGATGGAGCTGAAACTGATGATGGAAAAGCTGGGAGCTCCGCAGACCCACCTGGGCCTGAAGAACATGATCAAGGAGGTGGACGAAGACTTCGATGGGAAGCTCAGCTTCCGCGAGGTAAGGGTGGCCATGGGGGCAAATGGGGATGTGGCTGTGGACTGGCGGGAGGAGGCAGCCAAGCTCTGTGCTCCAGCCACAGCTATGTCCCCTCCACATGTGCAAGGTGAGAAGCAGGTGAGCTTCCCGGTGCCCATGGCGGGATGCACCATGAGGAGCCCTGGGTGTGGAGCACTGTGTTTGTGTGTCTTCATGTGGCAGTAGTGGTACCAGACACTGAAGCGCTCCAGCCTCCCTGCTTACTTCGGGAGCACGTCTGAGCCCTGCTGCAGCTGCCTGGGCAGCGCTGGCAGCTACCTATTCTGGTCGGAGTGACACAGATTTGGCATGTTCCTGCAGTCACGAGGCACTGTTGTTGGGCTCCTGCGATGCAGTGGCTCAGACCTTCTTTCAGGTATAGGCGAAGGCTCTGTTCGGAGCAGTCTGTCTCATGGGGAGGCGTTGAAGGCTTCCCCAGACCTTCCAGTTTATTTTGGGTGGCTCTCTGCATGGTGCAGCGCCTAACTGCTGCAAGCTTTATGAAGGTGGTCATCTCTGTGCAAAGAGGTTTAAACTGCTGCAGTTGAGTACATAACACTGGCTCAGCAGATGCACACAGCTAACGGGTCTGTTCCTCGCTGCTGTGCTCTGAGGCTGCTGGGGGATCAGTCACGTGCAGGGGGCAGCTGAGAGTGGTGTGGGCAGGCCAGGAATTGCTGTCGTGTAAAGGAAGAGAGGAAATCTCAGCAGCAACCTGCATGCAGTCAGGTGTACCCAACCTTATCTCAGCAGCACGAGGGAGCCCAGATACCATAACACCCTGTTACATCATCTTCTACTAGACTTGCATTGCTCCCTGAACCAGTAATGTGCATAATGTGGTGGCTTTCTAAATTAACTAATAGTCCCTTAGACAGGGCAAGGGACAGAGCTGCTTATATCCTGCAGTGTTGATGGCTTTCCTGCTACACTGCTTCTTCCCGCTGCAGGAGGCTTTTGAGGTGAGCCCCAAGCAGCTGGGCTTCCTCCTTTCTGAAAGGGCTGTGCTCTTGCCATGCCCCTCTCAGAGGGGATTCGGTTGTGCAGATAAGGTGCAGGGCCCTGCATGTCTCAGACAACAAGTTCTTCATTTTGGAAGTGCCAGTACCTCTGGCAGTGCCTGAGAGGGGGGAGAGCAGCCAGGCCCCAGCAGGGCGCACAGTTGCTCTTGCTGGGCTGGTCAGGGCTGTGAGGGTGATCGGCAGTTGTCAGAGCCACTGTGTAGTTTCTCTCTGCTGGCATGTCAAACCAACTCCCCCTCATTCAGATCCTGTTGTGTTGTGGCCTGCCTGGAGCCTTGACTGTAAGGAATGAAGGAGACAGAAGGGGATTGCTAGGTTCCTTGGGAGGGAGAGGAGGATGCCGCTGCCTGCCCTCTAGACCAGTGAAGCCAGCCTTGGTGAAAGCCCTTACATGCCCCTGTTCCCCCGTGCTCTTGCTTCATCCCCCGTTGTACTCTGTGCTCCTGCTGTTGCTTGCAGGAATACTTCCAGCCACTGTGCCAGCCTCCTTGGGTGAGGGCTTGGAGGCAAAGGCTCGATGCATGGCACCGCACAGGAGGTGGGTTAGCTGGCACGGCGGCTGCATCTCTGAGGAATCTGCTCTGCAAGCAGGTGCTGAGGGAGCTGAAAGGCTGCGGGGACAGGCAGGGCCACAAGCTCCAGTTTTGCTATGAGAAGTTGGCAGTAGAAGACAAAAAAACAAAGACTCTGATTTATGGGGCCAGGCCAGTATGGAGAGACAAATCTGAGAGGCGAGAGCTTGTCAGTTTGTGCCAGCAAAGCTCTAAGCCAGCAGCTCCCCGGGCAGGGAAGGATACGTGCCTAGCCAGAGGTGAACCAGACTGCTCCGGAGTCAAAAGCTCTCCTCGGGGTAGCAAAGAATCCAGTGGAGCAGGAAGAGCGCCGTGTCCTTGGCCCCAGGTCAGGCTGGGGGAAGGTAAGTGCAGGAGGCAGCACAGATATCGGCACAGATAGGCAGCTGAGACTGCCAAATCCCTGCATATGCTGGAGGAGCCCCCTCTGCCCTGCTGCGTGTGCCTGGGCCTGCCCTCCCTCACTGAAGTGCTAGAGACAGCTTTGGCTTTTTGAGCAGTGCTGCAGATGCTCTCTCCTCTGAAAGAGAAGTGCCTTTATCCCCCAGGGCTCTGGAAGATCCCGTTGTGTCCTGGCAGCGCTGTGCCGCACAAGTGGCAGCGTACCTCCTCTTCTACCGCCACCTGTTTGGAGCACAGTCCCCTGTGCGGCCGCCTGTCAGCCGGCCTGGGCTAAGCATGCTGCCAGCCCTTGGCATGCTGCATGCGGCAGCTGGTGCTGTTGTAGCATCTAGCCAGATGCAAAATGATGGTCAAGCAAACAAGCTTTGATGGTGGCACATGGCTTGGAATGAGACAATGTCACTGGCGGAGCTCTGGGGACAAATTACACTGAGCACAGCAGCCTTGGCACGCACCCAAAGCTTCCCGTGGTAGAGAGGAGCAGTATGCTTCTTGCCTTGCTGCGCCAAGTCAGACTCCTCTGCTCAGGCAGAGGAATGGCTGAGAGGCAGCTTCCTGGCAGATGCAGAGGGCTGAACCAGCTGCCACGGCCCTGTCCTGCTCACCTTCCCTTCGGTGGTGACTAGCAGGCATGGGGAGAGTGATCAGGCTGACTTGGAGCACTGTGACAACAAAGGAGAAACCCTGGTTTAAATGAGTATCTGAACTCGGCAGGGTGTAACTGAAGCACTGGAGGCCTCCTCCCTGCCTCTCCAGGGGATAACAAGCCCTGACGTATCTGCCTGGAGATACGCTTCTCTCGGCCGGGCCAGAGAATCGCTGGGATCTCTTTCGTTTGCAACAAATCACCTTTTGTTGTTGCTTTGAATAGTGTGGGGTTCTTTCACCCGTAAGCTGGAAAGCAGGCTTGTATTGGGCTGACTTACTGCTGATGAACGGCGGCCCCTTAGGAAAGCTGACTTCTGCTGCTGACCTTTCAGAGTCCATCAATACATTGATCAACTGCACTAGACTCTCTCCATGAGTTGAGTAAAACAGTTCAGGCTTAAAGATCAGGTACAGCGGGGGAAAAAATGTGAATTTCTCTAACTACCACAGGAAACTATGGTTAATTGCTGTAATAGTAATGTCTAACTTTAGCTCTTATCTCAAACCCGTGAAAATCCACCCACGTTCCCTCACACCCGCACTAAAGTGTTTAAATGCTGACCCACGTCATGTGTTTGCTAGCAGGGTTTGTGCAAACCACAGTTTTGGGTGCCACTGCTTTTCTGGCAAGCTGTTGCAAGGCGGCTGCTGCCAGTCTCATACCTCCTCGCACCCCTAAGGATGCATGGTGCCCTGTGGGACTCTGCAGCTGTAGCGTTGCTTTGAGACCTGGCACTGCAGGGTAGGTCTTAGACCACTAAGGATGCAAGACTGGGTGCATCTCTTGTCTGTGTCAGGTCAGTTGGGTGGAAAGAGCATGTCCTGCTCCTTGAGAGCAAGGTTTTTAAAAGTACTAGCATTATTCACGGTGGCTTCTCTGACATTTCACTGAGGCTTAGCTCTGTGATGTGTCTCAGACCCAGCAAGGGATGTGAGACAAGAGTTAGGAATAGGAGCACTTTGGTTTCCTGCACAGTTCGGGAAATTGAAATCAAATTCCTGATGCTCCCTATTCGGGGAGGACCGATACCTAGAAGGCAAATAAATAACCAGCAAAATGGGCTGCAGGCAGTGAGCTGACATAAGGGGATTGCTCCCAAGCTCCTGTGAAAGCCAGTGTGATCCCGCCTGGTCCTTGGGCTGCCTCTGGGGGTGACTCAGCTCCTCGTGCCTTTCGGTGCAGCCCACTCTTCCTGGCTGCAGCAGCCCGTGTCAGCCAGAGGAATGCTGCCCTGTCCCCTAGCTTCAGGATGATTCATGCACACTTGTTCTTGTGACTGGGTGTTTCCAGTCCTTCCCTGTGTGGCAGCTGCACCAGACCTCAGGATTGCTCTGCTTCCACTGCTCTTTTTAGATGCCAGGAAGTGGGACTTGGCAGGGTGGAGCAGAAACTATAAGGAGGAACCATGACTAATGCCAGCCTGGCTGCAATGTCTCTCCACTCCATGGTGGAGGAGGAGAGGAACTAGCCTGAACCCAGCGGATCTGAGCAGAGCAAGGGGATGTCTTGGAGTGTTTGGTTTCTTTCTGAGTGGGCTAGTCTGTTCAGCAGAGCATCGTTTAATGTGTTACATGTGTTTGGAGAGGGTGGGAAGCTGCCTTCCCCAAGTAGCCTGCTTTCTGGCTGCTCCGTGCTGAGCATGCACGGGTTACAAGGCTGTTGCACAAAGCAGGGCCTGGTAACGCTGCCTCGCTGCTGTGAGAGGGCAGCCAGGACTGCTGTCATCTCCCCACCCTTCCTCCTGGGAGGCCTGCCCAAACTCTTGCATCTCCATCAGCTTTTGCAAGCTCCTTGAAGCAGGAGAGTGCATTAGGGCTGGCTGCAGTGTGGATGCTGGGACTCTGCTGCCCTCCTCTGGGATGACATGGGCTCTCTGTAGGAACAAGCCAAGCCCCAAGCCCGGGCAGTTTGGGGAGTGCAGCGCTAGGGATGTCGGGCGCCCCCGTGCAGGTGGTTTTCACGGCAATCCTGCATGGTGTTTGGAGCCCTCCACACTGGACCGGAGTAGCGCAGTGAAGCATCTTCATTCCTTGTATTCCTCTTGTCCCTTCTCCCTCACCTCTGTTCTTTCAGTGCTGTGCCAAGTGTTGAGATCCCTTGCCGGGGGTGGCCACGAACGGCAGGGAGGGTCACAAGACCTCTACAATTACACTTAAATCATCCCTATCTTATCTTGGAGTTCAGTTATCAGTTGAAAGGTGGTGTAAAGATCTTTATTTTTAAGCAGGCAGGTCTTGTTCGTACTGTAGAAAACGTGCTTTTTCTGGCCTGTAATATGGCTGGGGTTTTTTGTTTCCCTTTACAATTCATTTGCTGATACATGCTCTGCTCTAGTGACTTGATTTGTTCAGTGCAGGACAAAGGTTTCAAAACAAGTTGCTCTGTAGAGAGTGATACTTGTTCAAGCCATTGCTGACTGTCCCAAGGGTATGCATCTGTCCTGACCACTGACAGATAGATGTGCTAGAGAAGCTCTCCTCTGTTATTTAATTGACACAATACAAATACAGAGGCTTTCCCAACTTTAGCTAAACAAGTCTGGGCTCCCTGGAACAGACTGAGGCTCAGCTCCAAGGGCAGATTTAAGTAGCTTCTCCCATGTCCTAGACAGGGCATGAGTTGAACTGACCACCTTCTGTTGTCTTGGTATATTTGACCTTAATTTTCTTCTCCCTCCTGTACTGTGTAGACCATGGCACTTGGAAGGACCTAAGGCAGGGTTCACAGCAGAGGCAGTCCCCAGATCCCTCTCCTGTGTACATGCTTGAATTGGTGTCCTCTCTAAGAGGAATGCACTGGCACCTCAATGCAGCTGGTCAGGGGAGGCAGGAACTGGGTTCAGGTTTGTGCCAGGGCTGGCTTTGTTCTCCTGCCTTCGTTGTTGTAGGATGTGATCTGAGACCACAGAATGCTAGGGAAGTTGGTGGGAGGACAGGGACACAGCATTAGACAGGTGGAGAGATGGCTGCATTTCTCTTGCTGTCTAAGAGCCTAGGCTCAGTAGGAGCTGTGCTCCCACCATGGCTCTCCTCCATAGGAAATCCCTCTTTTCCTTTGAGGTTTCTTCCTCTCAAGTCCAAAAGAGCTTTGTACTGCAGCACAAGTTCCATGGTGCCACTTGGTTTATTTAGACCTGCTTTCCTTTGCTAAGAAAAGTAAATTCCTGCCCTGCAGGTGAATGTCTGTACTGCTTGCATTTCAAATTGTTTGAGCCTCAGTGAAGAATTTGAATGTTTTCTCTATTTTGCTAGTTCCTGCTGATTTTCCATAAAGCTGCAGCTGGGGAACTCGAGGAGGATAGCGGCCTGATGACGCTTGCAAAGCTGTCAGAGATAGACGTCTCCATTGAGGGAGTCAAGGGAGCCAAGAACTTCTTCGAAGCTAAGGTATGGTGTGGCACAGAGGAACACAAAAAAGCTCTGTATGCAGGCCCTATTCAGGACCTGACCATGGACCAGCTATTCCTCCTCCAGCAGTCAGTGCAGTGTCACTGAGACACTAGCCCTGCTTGCTTTCCAGTAGAGGATTCTGCCAGTCTCCTTCCTAGCTAAGAGGATGAGTATATCATCCCCCCAAGCCATTGCTTTTCCATTCAAGCGTATATGTTGTATTCTAGCTACAATGTTCCTCTGCGGTTTGGTGAATGCTAAAATGGCTTGCTTCACCATCTCAGCAGTAGGTCTGACTCTGCTAGAGCTGACTGGCCCACCTGTGTCTCTGTGGCTGGGAGCTCTACATGACTAGCTGGCTGACCGCTTTTAAAGTCAAAAGCATCCTGGAAACTAATGCACAGGGACTAACTTTCTCATTTTGCAAAACTTCCCTTGATCGAGACACTCTGAGTTTAGTAGAGAACAAAGTATTTTGGAATACAGAATTTCAGCCATCTTTTTCTTGAGCAGCTCTGTGTAACCTTTGTAGTCAGAATAACTGCACGGAGTCCTGGGGTTGGCAGAAAGAGCTTTGCACCATGTGAAGCTGACAAAGCACCCTTTTTGAAAGCTCTCTTAGAAAATAATCCTCCTGTTTATATAAGAAGCTTTTTCCCAAGAGCATAGCACAGCTATTGCACAGCAGATGTACTGAGATGAAAGCTGGAAAGAAAGGCGGAAAAATAGCCAGCAAATAAACAATGTCTCTTTGATCTGCAGATTATCCGTGGTGTAGTATGATGTTCTCAAATTTGGCTGTGATTCAGAACTGTTTTCTGCAGCGGTTTCTGTCAGTGTATACTCACAGCCTAAGCTATGCTGGCTGGTTACAGAAAGAATGTATTTAACCTAGTACTGATGGCATTATTTTGGTCACTTGTTAGTGACTTAATCGTAAATGTATTGATCCTGTATTGATGTCAAAGTCAACCGAGCTAACAGGTCTTTGGTGTAAATGCCCAAGTGCTGCAGTGTAATTAATACTTGACCCATCCTGACAGAGCTTCCCAGCAAGCGGCAGAAGGTGTGGCAAACAGTCCTGCGTGTTGCTCATCTGGGAGTAGGTCAGACTCTGATTCTGCCTCTGATGCAAGGCTTGATGCTCTCTTATTTTCTCTCTCTCTCCCACCTAAAGGTTCAAGCCCTTTCTTCAGCCAGTAAGTTTGAAGCAGAGATAAAAGCTGAGCAGGACGAGCGAAAGCGGGAAGAGGAGGAAAGGAGACACCGCCGAGCAGCTTTCAGGGAGTTAAAGTCTGCATTTAGCCAGTAGCAGACCAGCCAATACACGCTCCGAGATTGCACATGACTTGGTACGTTTCCCAGATCAGGGTTCTACCTGGAGAGTACTGCCTGGATCCTGCCTAAAACCCGTTACAGCTTCGCTAGCCTTCCTCTCCTGAAGATCCTTCTGAATCGCTAAGGACACAACTCTTGCAGTTACTAAGCACTCATAACGATGTGAATCATAAGAGCTGTGTACATGCTGTTTGCTCTGAACCATCAGGAGCGCATCACCCTGAAGCAGAAACAGCAGGTAGCAAATCATGGGTGAGCACTGACAAGTGTTGTTTGCCTACTTCCTTCTTTCCTTCTCTTCTATACATCATTTTCCTCTTAACTCCTTATTAATTCTTTCCTTGCTTACAAGCAAGTAGTGAGATCTTGTGTAAATCAGGGTGTACAAAGTACAGATCCATTTCCTGTATGTTTGTACTGCTGTTGGGTGTTGTCACGCATCCTTGACTACTTCGCTTGTCTTCCTCAAAGCCCTGTGCCACAGGCACTGTGAAAACACTGTGAAGAGAGTAAGATAGTTGCTAGGGACGTGGATCAAGTTAATTATGATTTCCTGTAGATTTTTCTGCTGCCCAACAACATGTTGGTATGTCTTCCACTTTTTCTTCTCTGAAGTGCCATAATAACAAACCTTTCAATAAGAGGTGAGATTTTTCCAAGACTTTGAGAGCTGGAAGCTGTCTCTCTCTTAAACAAGGAATAGAAAACTGAGTTGCCTGACCATACATCTTCTTTCACATTCCATCATATTTAGTGTACTGTATGACTTCACTGTATTTTCCAGCCTTAAACTTCAAGGAAACAGGTTAAGGGATATTGCCAGATGGACAATGAGACTGGATGGCACACTGGGTTTTTAATCTTTGGAAATCTGCTCATAGCCTGAATCATAAAGGTGACTGAATTCATTCGAGCCATGACAGATTAAAACCAGCCCAGCATACTGAGCAATCCCTGCTCAAGAAGGGAAGAAGAGCAGGCAGGTTAGCACATTTAGCTGGATTGAATTTAGAAGGCTTGCACTAAACTTAGCCATTTTCTTTCACAAAAACAGGAGACTTGCCCACAGATGTTAAAATGCCATATACACTGTAGGTCACGACAAAGGGAAACAGCGTTCCCTTGGCAAGACCTCTCTCTAAACATCGATTTGCTCAAGTTCTGCCTCTGCTATTGTCCTGGTTTGTGCATTTTTTCCTTCCAAAACAAAACTCACCAGTTGTCTTTTCACTTGTCCATTTTGCTTCTTAAACTGTGAGCACTAAACTGTGAGCATGGAATAATAAATAGAAAAACCTCTACTCTTTAATGTCAGGTGAAAGAATCGCTAAACAATTAAACTGTGTATATATCTTCACAGATTATATTTTATAAAATCACGCTTTTTTAGCTAAATATTTATAATTAAATGTTTTTATACTTTACAACAAAGCAGATAACTGCATCTTCAATTATTTCTCCTGTTGCTGAAATGTACAAATAAAGCATTGTTATCTCCAGTCTTGCCTGTGGTTTATTTTAGGTCCTTGAATATACTATTTTGTTCAAGAACTACTGTAGCAATCCCCACTCCTGAACATGCCTCTGTTTGAGCCCCAAAGGTTGGTGTTCTGACTTGGATAAGTGGGGAAGTGTTCAGCCCCTTCTTGATATGACTTCCACTCTTATACAGCAGTCCTGCTGTAAAAAGCCCTAATGTTTGCAGTTCTGCCAAAAAGGCCATGGCTTTGCAAATATTTGAAATACTGTCCACTGCAAAACGTTGATATCTGAACATTGTCAGCCTTCCCTTATCTTGAAATAGACCCTGTATCTCAGCCCCTAGTAGTGTCCCAGCTGGGAGCTGGGCAGGTTTGTCTAACTACATTTCTCTTTGCATTTCGTCATTGTCTTTATAGGAGAAAAATAAATATGTAACAATCTGCAAATGTTTCTAAGAAACTTGTTTCTGCTGGTGCTGATCTGCTAAGCTTTGCTGGCACAGCCAGTGTGGAGGGTTAAAGAGGAGGCCTAACCAGGCATCATTGCAGACACGATCCAGTGATGAAATGGAAAATGTAAACGCTGCATTCAGTGCAGATCTTCAAGCTAGCGCTCCCCCGTGAGCTGGGGGCAGTCCTGCCACATTTGTCACACATCTGTGAGTCCTCAGGTCTCTGGCGTCAGGTAAAATTGGGGTGAAGGCTCCTTGCTCTCCACTTCCTTTTTGCAGCTCCTGATATTCAGCAAATGCTGCTGCCTCAGCATAGCAATTCTGCAAAGTGCAGCAGGTAACATGCAGCTGGGTGAGGAGCCCAGGGCAGGAGGAGGGGAGGGTGGAAAAAGGGCTTCCGAAGTCACCGTTTCAAGAGACTTGAGTCAACTCGAGCTGACAAGTTTCAATAAGGAAATGAGCAGTGTGTCTGGCCCTGGTGTAGCTCGGATTGCAGAACCGGGAAGGTAGGCATCCTACTTTTGGCACGCAGTCGCAATGTGGGTGGGTCAGTGGGGACAGGCAGAATTTGCAAATAGGGGAAAAGGGCTGCTGAAGTTGCCCACCAAGGAGAATAACAGTAGACCTTGAAACTTGTCATCTGTCTGTAGTCTAGACTTTACTCCTTAGTCCTTCTCCCGAAGGGCAGACTCTGCTTGTTAGTCCTTTTCCCAAAGGGTGCCCAGTCTGTCTGCTGGACTAATTGGATTTTTTTTTCAGCCCAGCTTCTTCTGTGAGGTTTGTCTTCTCTGGCATATGCAGGACAATCGTGTCAGGTTTCTAAATGTTCAGTTTTCTGCTAGAGTAGTTTTGTTCAGTTCAAACAGATGCTGTTAGCTGAGTCCTGTATTTCATGCAGTGAACAGTATGTGCTTTTGGATGTACTTTTTTTTTTTGAAGGTGCAGCAATATAAGTTTTGAAATTAGCTTTACAAGAGCTGACATTTGGAAATTAATTGCTCTTCAAAATGTTCCGTTTGGCTCAAAACTATTGGACTAAATAACATAGTGTCTTTAGATTATGCAGAAGTGCTAAAAAAAAATTGCCTAGATAAATCTCCAATCCAATACTTATTAGCCCACAGGACCTATTTAATCTTACTTAGCCGTACTTAAAATGTTACGGTCTTTGATACTATGTCCTCTCTCATGTTACTTTATGCCTAATGTCACCACAGGTAGCTCTCATAGGTCCAGGCAATCCCAACTCTGGCTTCTGATACTGCTGGTACATCAATACCAGTCTGGCACTACTGATGTGCTCAGAGTGACTCTGTGTGTTGTGATAGGGAGGAGAGGTCTGAAGGGAGAAACCCTAGGGAGCTGGTTGATTTAAAAAAAAAAAAAAAACTACTGTGGATTTGGGTTTTTCCCAGAAGGGAAGAAGACTTGCCTCAAATTGCTCATCTAAAAGCTCAGGGAAAGGGAAACGGTATAACTGGAAGTATCTTGTCTCGAGGTTCTTCCTGGATAAGGGTTCAGGCTTTAACTGTGAGGATTAAGGTGACTAAACTGAATTTTAACCTTTTGGGAGTGTCCAAATAAATCCCTTGGCAAGACAGATTGGAGTGACCAGAGTGCTTTACTGTTCCCTTTCAAACTTAGTTTGCAGTGTGTGAGAAGGACATCTCAAAATAACAGGGTGCTGCAGAACTAGCAGCATACTTGTGGTAGTCTGTCTTTCAGCATAAGCTGTCTGAGGTCACTGATGCATTGAAATGACTGACTTTAAAAGCTACGGTTAGATGTTCACCTGCCTGCCTTGTCTGTTGCTTTTATTATTATTCTTAGGGACTTCACAAATGAGGGCTGTTCACCATCCCCATGGAAGACAGAGGCTGTTGAGAAGATATTGACCGCTCTCAGACAAAATGCTTAGTATATCAGCAGAATAGCTGCCTTTTAAACTGGGGGTGGAGAGGGGAGAAATGACAGATTCTGCCACATCTTCTGAGCTGCTGTATGATGATTATTTACCTTTTCCAAGCTCCGCTGTGTGTTCCTAGCTCCACTGCTATAACAAAGTAGAGAGGCCCTTGCTGCCAAGCTAGAATGGGGTGGAAAAAATTGGTCAATAAGGATGCCTTTTGGTTCATTACAGATTCCATTTCCTTGCGCCGGGGTTTTTAATAGTGCAGTTGAATTGGCATGGCATCCCAGAGGACCTTAAAGTACATCATGCCTTCAGTACCCTAGTAAATGTCAGACTAGCTGGTGAGTTGGTTTCACACCTAGAGTACATCAGCTGAAGTCATGTAATTAAACCATGGAGGAATATAACTCCACAGATAAGCTCCTGTATTTTCATGACAGTCTCACTGTTCTGCTTGAAAGAGTCTTATGGAAGACTTAGGAGGTATCTGTTATTACATAAAAATACCATTTGAATTTCCTTGAGATATTTTAGAAAAATGCTAAGTTCTGCAGATGAGACATTTTCCACTCTCTTCTTGAAATTTTCTTCTCAATAATGTAATGTTTGTGCTAACTGGGGGGAAAAAAATCTCTGTAAGTTTTAAACTTCTCCCATCTCAGATGTAGCTTGCCTTAGATGATGTGAGAATATTTTTGAGTGCTCCTACTCATGTTTGATGAGCAGAATAATAAGGCACAGCCACTTCTGGAGCAAAGTTGAAAGGTCTTACTGGCAGCTTGAAGCACACTGCTGCACCTCTCCCTACCCATAGCGTTACTGATATTGGCTCAAGCTGTGTGGCAATAACTAGGGGAATCAAAATCTGGCTTATCAGGGGCCAGCCATTTGCTAGGGAGCTTTGCTTTTTCAAACCAGCCTCCTAAAGGAGAATTTTCATTCTAACAGATTTTGGGGGGAAGTAGTCCTGTGTTGCTCTGAGCTAAAAATAAGAGCGAGGAATGATGAACTTCCAACCTGTTATCCCAGAGGAATCGCCTGTGTTCACTCTTGCATCATCTTTGGCCCGCGTTCAGCGCACAATGACAAGCACTTATTCACTTAGGAGAGAGAAAACTAAATGGATTGTGGCTGAAGTCATGATTGGAGTGAAGTTGTTTCAGCTGAAAACGGTTATTTCTTCAACAGTGCATAGCAGCTAAGAATAGTTTTTTAGGCTGAAATAACCCCATGGGGCTATTCTGCATCGTGTACTATTAGGGGTTTTAGGGCTAAAAATAAAGCAGTATTTTTAGCTGAAAAAGCTTGCCCTAGCTCCTGACACTTTTTCCATCAGGAAATTTAGTATGAAAATAGATGCTGTGCCACATAAAGCCTTTCCTCTCGCCGCCAGCGGCCGCGCTCTGACCCACTCCCTGGGCGACCGCTGGCGGCGGCCTGACGCGGCAACACCCTGGGCAAACACCTAAAGCACCGTCAGCTCCCGCAGCTAGACCGCAGCGGGTGGTTTTTAACGCAGCCGATAAAATGGAAGTACGCAGAGCTAAAGCTAAAGGGATCGGGCCGGGTAACGGCGGCAACCGCCGCCCCGCCCAGCACCGCCTCCTTCCCACAGGGCTTTGCGGCGCGGAGGCGGCCGTTGGCGCCCGCCTCCGGCAGGAGGCGCTCGCGCCGCCGCGGGGGGGGAGGGGCAGATGCGCGCGCACGCGCACGCGCCTGGGGCCGCCCCCGCCGGGCGCGCGGCGCGGTGTCGTCACGCGGGCGGCGCTTCAGCGAGGGGGGGAAAGGAGGGGGGAGCCACCCGTTTCCCATCCGGGTCCCTGCGGCGGAGGCCGGGGGGCGGGGCCCGGGCTCACGTGACGTTGCGTGGCGGCGCAACCGCCATCTTGTGTTGTTGGGGCTGAGGAGTCGCTGTGGCCGTGAGGGACTCTCCGTCCGGGAGCGCAGGTACCGCCGCCCCGCCGCCGCTGCGCCCGCCCCGCCGCCGCGCCCTGCCCCGCCGCGCCCGCCGGGCCGCGCCGAGCCTCCGCGCCGAGCCCCGGCCTCGCCGGCCGCCCCTGTCCGCCCAGCGCCGGGGGTGCCGCAGCCCGGGGCGCCCTGCGGCCTAGCGGGAGGGAGGCCGCCCCGGGCCGGGCCGGCGGCGCGGGGCCCCCCGGGGCTGCCCCTGCGCTCCCGGAGCCTTGCTGGGCCGGGCCCCGCGCTCACCGCAGTGCGCGGGCCTCGCCCCGTCCGTGTGGCCCCTTGGCAGCCGGTCCCGGCGGGGGGACGGTGTCTGTCAGGCAGCGGCGGGGCGCCGCGTCGCCTCGCAGCCCGCGGGGCTGGCAGCTGCGGCCCCGGCGCTGCCTCCCCTTGCGCTGACCCATGTGAACTCGCTCGTCCCCTCCCCGCCCCGTGGCGCCGGGCCTGTGTTTTGGCCGTGCCGCGGGCAGGTGCGCCCTCCCTGAAGCCTCCGTGCCCCGCTCCAAGCACGCCCGGCCCTGTCAGCTTAACACGGGCTGAGGAAGGAGTGAGTTGGTCGTGCACTCGAGCCTTTCCCTCACAGGCAGGAGGGCGCTGGGAGCAGCAATGACCAGCAGTGTTTGACTGGAGAGGCCTTGGCAGGCTGAAGAGCACATCGATCAGGATTGTGTACGTTTGGTATTGATCCAAGACAAGTAGTTTCAGTGTCAACAAAGCAGTCTCCGCTTTTTCAACTCTGTGCAACTGCACTTTGAAGTGGGGCAAGTTGTAGGCCAAAAGGAGATGTTGCCAAGTGACGCTTATGGAATAAAACTTACCTTTTCCCCAGTAGTCTTCAGCCCACTGTCCTTGATTTGCTGTTATAATACCGCTGTCTCTTACTGTCATTATTATGTGTCTGCTTTCTTGGGGTGGAGGAGAACAAGCTTCTGAATTCTGCTTATGTTCTTCTGTCTAACTTCTTGCTGCTCATTCTATTTTCTTGCTTCAGGAGCTGACTTGGGCAAGTTCCTGGAAAGTACGTGTGAATTTTTTTCCTTTTCCCATAACTCTTCTGGTTGCATTTTTTTTATTATTATTACTTCTTAAAAAGCACAAATTCATTTACTGCTTTTTGAATAGAGTATTTGATAGATGTACAGAGTGATAATTTGGACCCTTTGTAAACAAAATTGGTTGCACTAGTCCCTAACGAGCTGAGTTACCAGTATTTTTGAGCTCTGGCTTTGAGCAGTGGTTGTAATAGATAATAATAGCTCTAGTATTACGAGGTATTGGTGTTATTGGCATTCACTTCACTGAACCTCCTTTGATCAGTTAGCTGATGCTGAGGTAAAAATGTATGCCCTAGTCAGTCCTAGCAGTATCAACAGAAATGCTAGAGTGTCTATTGCCCCTTCTGCACCCTCTCCACCTCCTGACTCTTATAGATGTAAGTCCTACAAGTTAATTAATGTCCAAATTCATGTGTGTCAATGTTAATTCCTTACTGAATGTGTGATTGAAAACAAAGTCTCTGTATAATGGCCAACTATATTAAAAAGAAGGTAGAGGTTTATCCACAGAAGTTGAATGTCAACTGTCACCTTCAGTAAGACCCACTCTCTTGTTTTGAGACGTTCTAACAGCCCCTTTAAGTATCTGACAATATCGTGTGTGAACACTAGGTTTTCTTAATGATTTTAAGACCTGCTCTAGCTCTCCCAATACCTGGGTTCGTGAACATGCATGTGGGGAAGTTTGTCACTGTATTTCTTAGGGCCTTTTCTGAATGATTTCTTGAGTCCTTCTTTTAAAGTAAGAGTCTAGAAATAAAATGCAGAATAATCATATTGCAATGATAACTTATTTTTCAGGATGCCCACAGAAGCATTTTGATACCTCAGTAAAAACTGACTCTTGTAGATCTTCATTACTGATGTTGATCTTAAGAGGACTTTAAAGCATCCTCAGATACTTACTGGTTTTATTGCCTTTCTAAAACATACAGTAAATGAAAAATGAGATCTTTATACTGACAGAAGTGGAAAAAGCTGCTTGTAAATAATGAGTTGAGATTTTACCCTAGTTTTTCTAGTAAATTCACTTCTTGACTGATGAAAGGATTTAGGTGTCAAAGGGAAGTTAAAAAGGGTCTGCAAAGAAGCTTTTTTTAAGGTATTCAGAATAAGCACCAGTGCTTTTCTTTTCCTACTCTTGCTGTCTCCTAAGGTCAGTTGTCTAAATGGAGCTGTATCAGAAACCGGAGGTTCTTAAACCTGAATGTGAGAAAAAAGGTGGCAGCACTTTTAGAATGTATAGCTACTTCATTTCTAAAACAAACTAGATGTCAGAGTCTTATAGAACATCTCATTGGGGTAGCCACATAGACTGGCTGAAGAGGTTGTTTGCTAGTATGTACCGCTGCTGAAAGATCTTTGTAGTTATTTAAATATACAAAGGAAAAACAGTTGGCAAAATCAGTTCATAATGATCTATGAAAATGAGTTAGGCATGTGGACCAGAGTCTCTTCCTTCCTGTATTCACTGTTCTTTAAAGTGGTTCAGGCCTCCAGCTCTTTGAATTTTTTGTTTGAAATATCAAGAATATGAAAACTGATTCTGCCTACTTTTGCCTGACCTGATAAGCTCAACTATCAAATGCACTTTTCCTATTCTTGCGCTGGAGTCCTTAAAATCCCTTTCTAGTGCTTTTTAAAGTATGAAGCTAAATCTTCCTACAGTCTGGTTTAAAAATTCCTTTCCTTAGCATTTTTTTAATCTATGCTTTTGTCTTTTTCTTAGTCCTCCTGCTCAAAGATGAATGGAGATAAACTATATTTAATACAAATAGAGATAGGCAGAGGTAAGGGATTGAGCAACAAAATTTCAGATCATAAACATCAAAGCATGAGCCTGACATGTTTTCTCCTTCCTACATAGCTTGCTGGAGATCTGTTGAATGTTTTGATAAGGAGAAATCCATCTCCTTGTTATTGAAAAAGCATTTGTGTTGAAAGGGGTCTCTTTCTTTGTATGGCTTTCTCATTGATTTATTTTAATTCACTGAGTGACAGTTGAAAACTTAGGTGTGTGACGTGTTGCAGAGGGGATGATACTATGTGTTTTCATGGGAGTTAAGTCAGTTATCAGCCTAGCTTGGCCTCTCTTTCCTTCTTTGTAGTCAAGTATTGAACTCTGGCTGCAGAAATGACCTGGCTTGAAAATCATCAGAACTGAGAACTGTTAGCAAGTTTGCTCAAGGTGTACTTAAGTTATGGATGAAACTAAGAAGAATTAAGTGCTTTAAATTACAAGGTCTATACAGCTTTGGCCCTCTTGTGGTTGGCTGTAGAGTGTGTGTGTGTATATATATGCACATATAGGCACATGCAGCCATGTAGTTCATCATAGTAATAGTCATTTTTCCTCCTTTAGGTCAGATGGTAGTGGAAGACTGTAAAAGACAATTGCTTTGCATTGCTTTGTTAGTAGCTGAGGTTGCCACAGTGTGTTGATGACAAAATGTGTCCAGTTCTCTGTTGCAGAGAGAGGGCTGTCAATCTGTTCTTTTAAAAGGTCATTAAATATTCCTTGAATATAGAAACTCTGCAGCAGTGGTTTGATGCCTGTGAGAAATTAGGCTGTCATTGAAAATTTTATGTCTCTTGCTTATTTTTTTTGTATGGAAAGGGTACACAGAATTGTTTTGATATATCTGAGGTTTTTGGCAAATGGGAAATAAAAGTATGTATTTTCAGGAATAATCTTTTTTTTTGAAGTCATTAATGCTTTTAATGTATAGAAGCTGGTTATCTAGACCTCAGAGGATTGTGGAGAAAAGCAGAAAGGATACCAGGAGGTCTATAAAGCTAGTGGGGTCTTTAGGTCAATGAGACATTTTGCTGGGCATTCAGAAAATGTATCTAAAATGCTACTGTGTTGACAGCACCTTCTGGATCATTTACTAGCTTTTGATTCCCTCAGCTAATTATTAATAGTTATGCATTGTGGGTTTGCTGTCTTTTTGGCCATACGTTTTCAAGAATCTAGGCAAACAAGAAAGAGTGATTTTTTTGCTGCTCTCAGCAGTGGTTTTTGTATATTTAACTTGTCACTGTGAGCAGGTAAGCTGGCCTACATATAACATGTTATGAAAATAAACCAATCGGAAAATTATTTCTGTATGTTAAACAGCTGTTACTGAAGTGAAAGTAAGCATTACACATTGCAGTTTGAAAATTAATGTTCTGCAATTGTGTATTTGGTCATTTTCATTCAATAGGAAAATACTTATTTCAAATTGTGATTACTATGAAGAACTTTTTCTTTCTGTTGTTGATGGCAAATTGAAATCCCTTTCATGGTGTTGATAGTATTTTATGATGAAAATATTAGTTTGTGGAACTGAAATGTTCTGATGCTATTGATCTATCTAGGTTAGATTGGATGAAAGTAGATTTGTGATCTACATATGGTAGTGTGTCTCTTCTGATGAGAAGAAATAGGAGGGAAAAGTGTACTTTTGATGATGGATAGCTAGCTGAATTTATGTAACTTCAAGCTTCCAGTCAAGGTATAATGTGGCAAGGAGTTGGTGAGTAAAGGATGTATAACCTGTGATTTGTGAGCAGTGTATGGTAGAATCAGAATAATTTAGGTTGCAAGAGATCTTTGGTCATCTGCTCCAACCTCCTACTCAAAGCAGGGCTAACTTCAGTGTTAAATTGTTAATAAGGCATAATGATAATGAGTGAGGCTGATCACGGAAACAGCATATGGCAAGATTTTTAAGTATAAGCAACTAATAACTTGATTCAGGAAATCAGAGACCTGGTTCAGCTACCATTAAAACCAGTGGAAGCTTTTACATTAGGCTCAGTTAATGCTGAATCATCTTTATGTGTGATTTTCTGTATTGTTTATATTATAGTAGGTTTTAGAAATACCAAGGCAGGATCAGAATAACATTGCAAGTCAGTTTACAAAGATATGATTCTTCTGTCAGTTCATAAGATGTGAATATCTAACAATGTTGACATAAAGAAAAAGAGTGCTAATAAGCTATTAAAGAGTGTTGTAATTCATATGTAGTAGCAAGTTAATGTCTAACTTTGCAAATGATTAACATAAGCGATCTGGTATGCATAGCAATTTTCTCTCTTAAGACTTCTTAATAGACACCCTTTCTCACTGTTGAATATTTGTTTTTTAAAGTGCAGAACATCTCAGAACTGTATGCATGGAAAATCTTAAGAAAGGGTAGAGAGAGAGAATTTCTACAAAGCCCAAAGAAGCTGCTTATGTAAATGATGTTGAAAACAAAACCAAAAAACCACAACAACCCAGCTGTGCTAATTCAGTGCATCTTCTCTGTAAATATAATCTGAAGCTTTGTTCTGCCATTTTGAATATACCTATGGGCTGCATAACGCAACGTGACAACTGGGAGAGAAATGCTGCAGTGAGTTTTTGGTTGCAGGCCTGTAGTCTAACTGCCGGCAGTGAAGTCCTAGTTCAGAAACTCGGTGCAGTGTGCAGGTGGAGAGGCTCAGCATCCTAATCTGTAACATTTTGGAATGACACAGACTAATAAATATTTCCCTACCAGTAAACTCGCTACATACAAGCTACAGACAGATTTGAAAATGATTTTCCAATGGAAAAGAGCAGAATGCTGGCAGAATTTTGGGACAAGATTTTCAATGAGCAATGGTTTGCGTTCCAGCCAGTGGCAGGGCCAAGGGTGTGGTCCCCTGACTCCGCGTGGAGCTTAGTCGTTGGTGTCTACCTTTGGCTGGAAGCCTTGTAATAAAGGTGGAGGTCATGCTGCTTTTCGACTGAGAAACTGGGAAAAGCTTGCATACTTACTTGTGTTCAGGTGAAGAAAGGCATGGATAACTTCTGCGCTTCTAACCACCGAGTTCACAACAGGAGGTAGGAAAGGAGGGAAAGATCTGGAGATGTGATATTTTATGTTCCTAGGTGTGTGGGTTTCTCCTGTTGTCCCGTCCCAAAAGTAGCTTCAGTGCCTACTTCTTACGTTTGCCATTCTGGACTGCAGTGGAACATGTTGCAAGCTGCAGTACTCCATAAAGTTTTAGCTGGATCTGTAAATGTGAGCAGAGGATGGGCAGTTTGCTTCTGCCATTTGAGAATGCTACAGACAGTAATTCTGGACCACAAACTGTTGAAAGACTGAAACATTTTTGCAATGATTTGAGACAGGAAAGTTATGATACTTTAATAGAAAGCTAAAAATGTAACTGAAATACAGGCTTAGGTTCTGAAGAAATGCATGGTTTAGGCATTTTCCCTTTAGGAAAAACTCTTCTCTTGATGTGTGGGTAGATAGGGCTTGAAAAATTTACCAGCTTTATCAGGATAAAAGCTTGGTGGGCCCAAAAGCACTACTGTGACTTGTCTGACATCTTCTATAATACAAATAATAGATTTCTTTTTTCCCCCTGATTAATTTTCTGCTTAAACTAGAACATACTTTTTAGAAAATCATCTAGTGTTGACCTGAAAGCAACTTATTGTTTTGCTTATTTCTGAATTTCTTGCTTCAGTCCTTTCACTGATAAACCTGGGTCTTCAGGCCTTTTTACCTGCATAAACATTTACAGACTGAGCAAGGTGGTACTTAAACTTTTCTTGAAGCTCAATAAATAAAGCTCTGGTATTTTTTTTCCTCCACTTTAAAACATATCTGTCATGTTTTATCAATTTTTGAACACCACCTGCTTTATCAGCCTCACAAACAATAGAATTGGGCACAGTATCCCTGCAGCAATAAAATTCACTCTATATTTCTATGTTTCCATATTTCTCTATCCAGAGTCAGCCTTTCTAATCAATGTTGCATCATATTCTCCTATTCAGCTGATAAATGACATAAATCTCAGATTGTTTTCAGGACTGTTTCTCCTCCCCCCCCCCCCCAATTTTTCTGGAATAGTCTTGCATCTGGTGTATATCACCTTATATTTTCTGTTCACAAGTCTTTTGATTGTGTGTTTGGCCTTATTAAATGTGACCTGCTATACTGGGCTGAGTAATTGAATAATTCATAATGGTTTTATTGATGATGTGTCATCTCCATTATTTACCATTTCCATTCTTGTAATCTACAGGTTTTTGAAGTAATGTGAAACACTGTTATAGATTCCATAGAAATAGAGGATACCTTCTTACCTTTGTATTTCCTGAATGTTTTGAGGATATTTTCCTTCTGAGATTGACCGTTGTAGATTCTTTTGAAGAATGGGTTAAGAGTTTTTTTTTAAAAAAGAAAGGCCTTTTTGGCATTCTACTTTCTAACTGAAATTTCCTGCAGAAGTTGAAATTTATTTCACCTACTCACTTGAGCAGTGAAATGTCCAATCTTACAAAAGTATAATTTGATTGGATGTCTTCTGTAAATCCATATTTATTGGCCTTAATTATATCAGTGTCCTTTAATCAGTGTTGTCTTCTTTAGCCAATGGTTAGTATTGAATAGACTAATAATATTGCTACCTGAGTCATCCTGTCTACCACTGTGCCAAAACTTTAAAAGGTAGTTTCCTTACAGTTCTAGAACTTCCTTAATATATAAAGAATCATAGAAAATCAGCATTAGTGATTCAGTCAACCTGTTGTAATGTGTTTTTAATGCAGTCACTCGCACTGATAATAGCTAGCCCTGGTAGCTGTTGTTGAATGCTCTCTGCAGTCACCCGTGGAACATAAAGTAGTATCGTCTCGATGTAATGTTGCTGTTGAGTAGTGGAGCGCTGTTCTTCAGTTCCTGTTCCAAGTTTATTTAAGGAAAGCCCAATTCCTCGTTCTTAAATCTGCTTGCAGTAATTTTCCATTGTGTTTTTTGTTTCTCAAAAAATTTCAGACAATTTCTAGGTTAAAAGGGCTGTTTCAAACCTACAGTAGCAAGAGAACTCCCTTGAAAGGGAAGGAAGTGATACTGTTCTTCATAAACATCTCAGATCAAACAGGAGACTGTTTTGATATAAAATGTCTGTGTAAGAGAAGGATCAGTGGTATGTTTTCCGGGGTTTAGGTCTCCAAAGTTAATAAAAAAACTTAAGTGTAGCAGCCCCAAAGCTATAAAGCACAGTGACAGAATCTAAATAATCTTTTTTTATTTTTTTGTCTGTAGGAAAGGTTAGATGGAAAAACCTGGATGCAATCCTTGTTTAGACTCACCTTGGTATTCTAAGAATCAGTTATAATTCCCGCCCTGCAAACAGTTAGCAAAACATTTTGATGGGCCCCATAGTCATATGCTATAAATTGAAATAATTCTGTGATGGAGATTTAAGAACTTAACATTGTCTGAAAATCTCACTCAAGTGCCTGTGAATAAAAGACAGTTCTGTAAATGATGATTTCATGTAAATCCTGAGGTTGTGCAAAGTCTGGAAAACATGGCAGTGCAGATCTTTCAGAATCTCCTGAAAACAACTTCTTGTCTAGATTGTTGTTAAGTAGTTGTACATTTTAAAAGAGCAGAGTTTGTTGTTGAAATGTGCCATAGTAAATGGATTTTTGTTATTAGAGACCTTCTCTCGGATGTTTTATCTGAAATATTTTCTTATGCATTTTAAAACGTGAATTTAGCCACTAGAATCAAGTTTCAACCTGTGTCTGAAGCACATTTTTTGTAGATAGCCAAACTTAAAACATAATGTTAAAAACCATAAGCTAGCTAAGATAAACATTGTACCTAAAGCAAATCAATGAAGGGAGTGTTGCTGATAGCAACCTCTGTACCTACAATATTACCTGTTAATTTTGAGTGAAAGCCACTCAAAGGCTTATCTTTATTGGATTACATTTTGTGGGCTCAGAGGATGGACTTCTGACTTGTGAAGTACTAAGCTGCTGAGAAAATAGTGTTTTTTTTCCCATGCTAGTCCACAGGCTGATGATGGGCTGATGTGATTTCTTGTTTTTTCAGTCCTGTATGCTGATAGTGGGTCCGTGGCTGCAGTGCCACCCCAGGAAAATGGGGTCTCAATTCCAGTTTATGAAACAATTCCAGTTAATGAAGTTTTTCCCAAAACTGCTGTGGAAAACTGCATGTGTTTGTAGGGTTGCACTGGCGTCTTGATCAAGGAATTGACCTGACTCGAAGAAAATCTTGGAGAAAAGGGGAAGAAGGAAGGGTGAGGAAATCCTCAGGTAGTATTCTTGCCCAAGCAGTAGTTGTAATTGGATATTATCAAAATATGGCCTCAGCTTCTTGGTTAAACTTAAGACTCCACCTCTATGTTCTTTGCCCATGTAAAATTTGTGGTTGTGCAGATTACTCGGACAATAGCCATTATTTTGTAGAAAATCTTACTTTACAAAAGCCTAGCAGTTCAGAGAGGGACTTTTCCTCCATGATATAGTTTGATGACAGTAATGAGGTATATATTATTCTTTATGTAATTTGCCATTCTTGATGAATATGGAGGCAGCAGCATAGATTAAAAAAAAAGAGCAAAATTAACATTTTAATAATTAACATTGAAGTTTAGATCCTAAGAAAGTTAACTAGATGATAAAGATCTGATAGCTTAGTACATTTGGCTGGGCCAAAATACTTAAAAGGAAATGAATGATCAGGTCATAAATTTCTCAATTCTTCAGCCTTTTTCTTGCTCCACCCTGACTCTTTCCTCTCACAGTGCAAGTGCCTCATAGTCCATCCCAGCTTGCCTTTCCAGTTAGTACAGCTTCTCCTTTATACGCTGATTGAGCGCTCAGGGTAGTCGCCCTCAGAAGTTCCTCTCTGGTTTGGCCTTTGGGCTCTTGCCTTATGGCCGCTGCTTTACAAACCTGTAGAAGCAGCATCAATTTTTGTTTTCCCTGTCTTGTCTGCTTTGACATGGCTAATGTGTTCTCCTTGAACACTTGCTGTCTTTGCTTTCTTGAGTCTTTCTTTTTCCAGTTCTCGCCCCCAATTACCTATTTCTAGAGTGCTTCCTTCAAGGTCTCTCAGCCCTGCCTTGCCTGTAATTTTTTTTTCATGCATGTCTTATTTCTGGGTAGTATCACCTGTCAGGGTAAGTTCATGTGTTGCTTCTACTCCAGTCTGTAGATCTGATTCTTTTTCAGCTACAATTTCAGCCACTTACAGGTATCTAGCTTTCAATTCAAACTTCAGAGTCCTAACAACTTCCAGGGAGGTAGTAAGTCTTACTTGAACACAGCAGAGAAGAGGGAGCCAGTGAAGAGATGCCAAGCCAAAGTGTCATGGTGAAAATGAGAGCCAAGGAAAGCTGTTTTGCAGCATGATGGGATGAGATTAACAAAGTCTTTGTGAAGATGCTCGTAAGCACTGAAGGGCTTCTGAGTCTGGTAGGGGAAGGTGAAACAGTATCCTCAGTTGTTAGGAAAGCAGCCCAGAGGCTGCAGAGAGGTGGGGCCCAGTGGGTTCATAACTAGTAAACTGCTCTTGTAACCATTATTTTAATGCTTTATACTTGTATATGATGCTGCTGGTGTCTGTTTTCATTGTAGTTTAACATTCAGTGTCAGCCTTTCCAGTCTTACTGATACTAAGTTAGATTCTGTATTAGGGGAGCGAAGATCCCAGGTTCCCTGGTGATTCACGTGGGGATTGGTATGGGTCTCAAAGCATCCTGCCCCCCCCCCCCAAGGGATTATGGTCATTGAAGGAAGCGATCTGTCCATGAAGACAGCCATCCATTTAAGGCTATTAGGAACTGCGTGGTAGGCTTGTCTCTGACTGAGTGTGCATGATGGCTTGCATGACTTGCCCCACAGCGTTTTCACATGTGGCTGCTATGTTTCCTATCCTTTAGACACCTAACTTCACCTCTGTAGTTTGATTTGCAGAACTGATGAATGGATATGCCTCAAATGTAGTAATGAACGATCAGCTGCTTTAAAAAAAAAAAAAAAATCGGACCAGAATCTTCTCAAATTAGGCCTGTGAAACTAGCTGGATATTTTCGTTTTGATCTTTCTGTATTATTTTCTGGTGCATGTAATGGGAATAATACATTTCATTGTACAGGGTTATTGTGAAAATAAAATTATTATGGTCTGTGAATAAACTATACTGAAAGCACAGGAAAAAATTAATAGCATATATTCAGCAAAGAGCTTGGAAGGCACGTAGCAAAAATATGTGAGCCAAGCATTGGTTGTTAGGTTTAGGCTGTTGGGAGTTTTACAACTCTAATCTACATGTCAAAAAGATAGTTTTCTAACTCAGGCTGTTGATCATCTTTCTTTTAATATAGTTACTTCTGTGGTAGATACATAAGAAACAAACCATTTTCCTTTGTCTGGTCTTGTCTTTTTTTCAGAAACTAATGCCCTTTTCACTTTTATCTCCCCATGTTTTGTTTGTTCCCTTTTCTGTCACCCTTTCACGCAAAGTATAGACAACCTTACCAAGCTCCTTATTTGGTCCTTGGGTAAATTAAGGTACAGTGTTCTGATGCAGCAAAGCTCCTTACGATCTGTCTTCATGGTTTCTTGAAGTCTAATCAACCAGTTTCTGTAGGTAATGCTTCAACTCTTTTTTTTGTTTGGGCTTTGGCTACAGTGTATTTGGTTTTGAAAATATTTCATTTTCTGCAGATTCTGTTTCTGCTGTCGCTGGTAGGAAAGA
Source organism: Apteryx mantelli (assembly GCF_036417845.1). Taxonomy (NCBI): domain Eukaryota; kingdom Metazoa; phylum Chordata; class Aves; order Apterygiformes; family Apterygidae; genus Apteryx; species Apteryx mantelli. Next base: position 28,508,788 of record NC_089986.1, on the reverse strand, counting down.
GGAGCTGTGTTTTCCAAATGTAAATGCTTCTTCTCCAGAACTGTCTGGCTAGAGTTGGATTTGGTTGGGAATAGTGAAAACTTCATAGCCTTTGCTTAGTCTCCATCCTTCCCTGCCCTATGGCTTTGTCTGCTGTTGTCCATATACTCTTGAGATATAGGAACTTGACTTGACCTTCACTACTGCTTGCAGGAATTTGGGTAATAGGAATGAGAGTAACTGAATTCTTAAACTGTGCTCTTTTTGCTTAGTAAAGCTAAGAATGAGAAAAATACTGGGTATCTGCCTGCAGTCTGAGGAGGACATTAGTGCATTGGATGTACTTAATTTTTAGGAGGCTTATTTTTCAAGAACAAACAGTGGAAATTTCTTGAATACTCTGCCACTCGACTGGTGAATCTTTCTTGCTATATTCTAGTGTTTTTTATCCTCTTGTAATTGTCAGAAAGCTGCAGTTCTGTTAATTAAGCGCTACTGTTCTTACAGAAGAGGATTATGCCTCCAGTTCTTCATGTTTGCTTGTCTTGTAGTCACTGATTTGACAAGAGACTGCTTGTACAGGTTGTTTCTTCAGACACCCTAATCCAGCGTCCTGTTTGAGCTATTAAGAATGATTTGGGGCAAGAGATCTTGATAATTACTCCTATATTAGTAATTTAATGTGTTAGAAAGCTGAAATGAGTTCTTTAAAAGATCCCATTTGGTCAATTTTCCTTTTCAGTTCTTTGCATGACCAGGTGTACTTTTGTATTGGGAAGAAATTTGTGAAGGACTGTGTTATTCCAGTTGTTTTCATAGTAACCATTTTTGTTTCAGGTTCACGCTTTTTAAAAGAGGAATAGAACAGGAAAAAATGGCAGCAGAAACTCAGACGCTTAACTTTGGGCCTGAATGGTGAGTGGGGTTTTTTTTTTGTGAAATTCTGGAACCTTGTCTAAGCTTTTTGAGAACTTGCATGTTTCTGTGCTTGGGGGCTGAATTGGTTATAAGACCGAATGGGGTAGAATACCTTTTTTGTTCCTTATTGCTGCTTCTCAGTCCCTGACCTGTGACTGAAAGCAATATTCATATTATAAAGTTAGTCCTCACTTTATAATTTGGCACTGTGTATGAAATGAGTTGGATTTCATGTTACTGTAGCAAAGCAAATATTAAGCATTACAAAGGGCCTGAGAGAGAAATAATGCTTCTTGTCTCTGAAGTAGACACAAATAAGTGAGGAAGACAGCTTCTTTGGTCTTCCCATGTGATAAGTATTAATAAGGAAGTTCTTACTCTATCCTTACTGTATTTAACTCTATAGCTAAGCAAGTTTTCTCTATCCAGTGTTGCAAAATCCCTTTATGGAATATGTTAAGTGTATCTGTTCATCTCATCACCTACTGTATGTGCACACTGAAAAGTATCAGGAAAAAAGAACTGTTTTGTTAGTGGGACTCCATGGCACCTTGCATCAGTTGCTAGAAAGTTTTCCAGCTTAGCTGACATGCGTTGTCCTGGCTTTCACTAAAATGCGGAGGGGTGATTATTCAGCATTTTCTCCAATTTCTTGGTGACTGTGAGGTTACAAGCAGGGATTTTTAGCTGGTGTGGTTTCTAGAGAGAAATGTGACCCTTAAAAGTGTAAAAGGGAGTATGGAGTGGTTATAAGAAATATAATTGCTGTATCGCATGTGGTAAGACTGTTACTGGAATAATGTATTCACTTTTGCTGGGACATTTTTATGTACATCTTACAAAAATTGGAGAGTATTCAAAAAAGAAATAAAGCATGACTTGCGGCCTGGAAGATAAGAGAGCTCAGTCTATTTCGTTAGTTTGAAAGAAGGTTAAAGAATGACTTTATTGCGATCTATAAATATACCCACCAGGCAGATATCTTATGCTGGAGTGCTCTTCAGTGTAACAGACAGACATGATTAGATCCATTGATGGATGGAAGCCAAAGTTATGTTAAAAAAGAGAAAGGGGGAAGGTAACTCTAAAAAAGGCACCCATTTTTAACAGTAATCTAAGATTGCTGTCAAAGTGAGGGACTTTATAGTCTCTGTTTATTTTTAAATCCAGATGAGATTATGTGTGAAAGTGTATGTTTTATTTTAATGAGTTACTGGATTTGGTACAGGAATAATGGAGTAAAATTATAGGATTTATAATTACTCTTCTAGGTTGCAGTACACTCAGGTCTGTCATATATGCTATTATATCACTTCTTAATAGTGAGACTCTCAGTCACATGTAATCTGGCTTGGAGTTGAACATTACATTGAGCCATCTAATCCCTGGAATAATGCCTCTGCAGGTATTTTTGATTTGGAAGTGATATGTAAAGAAATTGCCACTGGGTGGCAGCAAACTAAAAAAATGAAATACTGTTGAAGTGACTTGCATGCTACTTTTTCCTTTCTATGCAATTAGAAGAACATAAGTAAAAAAAAAAAAAAAAATTAAGGAATGTTTCAATAATTGGGTGAAAGGTAGCCTTTGAATGAGTATTGTAGTTTAGAACACCTTTTGCAAAGGTTTTGTAATTGTTAGGAATAGTTTTCATTGATTTCCCTGTTTGGGATGCGTTTCAAGGAGAGTGTAGGAAAATGGGCTGTTCTGTGTCTCTTGACCCACATCCTTTTGTAAAATATTTCTCAAACTTAAACTAGAATAGTTAGACAGCTGAGAAAACGGTTATATAGAATTAGAGAGTAATCCATGTATGGATTGGGAATAGCATCATATAATTGTAAGACAACTATTATCTGCAAGAAGTGACTAATCTTTGTGGGACAGGACCAAGTCTAATAGCGTATTTATTTGGGATCCTAAGTTACCACTTGCAACATGGAGTGGAGAGTGGCTATGCGTTGTGCAGCTTTTGTACTGAGATGCTAAAATACCTTAATGATGTCTACACTGTGAAACATGCTGTTAATGTCAAGCTCTGCAAAAGTAATTTGGAGTCGAGTAGAATTCCAGAGTTGACAGTCACAGAGGGAAGAAATCTCATTGTGAAGTTTGCTGTCCATTACTGTTTGTTAAACTTTGCCAAATGCTTAACTAAACTTCTTCCTTAGAGCAGATTCACGTTTGCTGTACTGTTTTTAGTGTGGTAAGAATTTTTCTTGTGAACTAGGAGAAAAGAAAATCTATTGTCATTTAGTATCTCTGCAAGGTATATTATACAACTGAATTTTCTTAGCGTGCTTGCAAGTATTTTTTTTCCTCTCTCTCCTGGCTGTAGGAAAAATGAGGGAAGCCATTTTTCTTTTTGAAATACCAAGTTTTAGGTTTTTTTAAGTTAGACTATGTAAATATTTCTGCTTTACTTTTATCACTGGATTTTTTTGCCTCAAATCTGTAAATGAGGTGCAGAGGGAAGATAGTACAGGTGAAGACATATTAGCCTCAGTTCTGTTTTCACCATTTTTCTGCTTTATTTTAGGCTGCGAGCTTTGTCTAGTGGCGGGAGTGTGACATCCCCTCCTCTGTCTCCGGCTTTGCCAAAGTATAAACTAGCAGACTATCGCTATGGGAGAGAAGAAATGTTGGCACTTTTTCTAAAGGATAATAAGGTGAGCAGAAAGAAGAAGACCTGATGCCTCTATGTGCACAGTCTTATGATTAGGGATTATTTGTACTTTGTGAATGTATACACATAAATGAGGTATCCTTTGACAAAGAACAGAAGAAGTTTAATTGTTTTTTGTCTCCATTTGATCCCACTGTTAGTGTATTTGTTACGTTTAATTCTTTTGGCCAGCAGTGACTTTAGAGGCAACTTCTTGTACCCCTCTGAGAACAGGAAAACCTGTTTGCTATATTCAGTCCCATTGCCACAGATGATGGAGCGATAAAGTCTCCTTGCAGCCCTGCAGATTTGCTTGCCTCTAGGATTTTATTTAATATAGTTAGAGTAGACTTCATTCAGCTTGACATTCAGGCAATAAATTACATTAGCAGATCATCTGAAAAAATAAGAGCTCCCCATTTGTCCTGACTCAAGGCAGTTCACTTAGCAGGCATTCAGCCCAATTAGAGCAGTCCTCAAACTATCTGCGTAGCTGGAACTCAAGTCACAAATATAAGCTAGCCGATGTAATACCAAAGAGCAGTATAAAAAATAAATAAAGCAAGAACTTTGCTCTTGTTTAATTTCAAAGAAAGGTTCTCCATGATGCAAAAGTCACATTTCAGACCTCTACATGAGAGCATTTCAGGTAAAGAGTCATGCATTCTGCATTTATAAACTGTTTTTTAAGTAGATGGTGTAGAGGTTGGTTTATTGTTGCAGCAGGCACATAGTAGACTTGAAGTCTCAGTGCCTCCTAGAGCCTTACCCTCAAGTGCAGGAGGGAATGCAAGGAGTTTTGCAGATTGTGCCTTTAACTCCGCATATAGATGCGCATGCACCTCCATCCTCTTACTCTGAGTGTGCTGACGTGTTTTCACACGGGGCTGGGGGCCCTACATCATTTATATTATGCAGAGTTGGGACCTCTGGATATCAACGATTTTTCAGAAGCCTTTAAGTAAGTTATAGCTTAAAGTCATGCTTTAACATACAGAATTCTCCTGCTTTACTTTGAGGAGTTGTGATTTAAACTTTACTATGCTTGAATGAGTGAGTCTGTCAAAGGCCATTGTTTTATGCAGTTTTTGTGTTGTATATGGTGATCAGTTACCACTGATTCAAATGACCAAACTTCCTGTTTTTAGAGGAAGCTTTCCCATGGTTATGGATGGTCCAGAAGATCACTTCCCCCATGTGTATGCTGGAAGGGCTTTGTTGTTGGAGCACAGCATGCTTCATATTAGGAGAAATGGATGTCTTGCTTCTGACACGCATTTTCTGTGGAGTTCAATAATACTAGTTATTTAGACCTGAGAGGTCTCTTGGCACTGCTTATAGTCAACTACCAGATGAAATGTTCTTAAGCCTGTATTGTCAACTACCTGATGTAATGTTTTTAAGCCTGTGTTGTATCTGGCACCCTAATGTTTTTTTCACTGTGTCATCATGGTTCTTTGCTGGCTCAATGTTAGGCAAAGTTGCAGCTCTGATAAAAACATACTCTGGTTAAAAGCAGGAGGGTTTCTGTTAGTGTATACCCAAATGGGGGGGCAGGGGGATTTGTTTGCTTTCCTTCAATTAAAATTGGGGGAAGGCTTTATCTTCAGTATTTGGACAAGATATTCTTGAAACAAAATTCTCCTTCGGTGTAATTAGAGTTCAGTTGGCTATAATTGCAGCTTCTTGCCCATGTGCTCAAGGTCACGTCTGCTAGAAGGTGGAATGATTAAAAATTAGTGTTCAGATTTATTTTGATGTAAATCATGATTTTAATACTTGCATCCATGTTCCCTGTTTAATAAATCCATAATTATATAGTTTCATTTTACTTAATTTTTTATTTTATTCTCATTGGTTATCACAGGAAATACTGTTTTTTTTTTAAATCAAATATAAAACCTCTATGCACGCACGTTCTCTATGTATATATATGGTAATTCTGTTAATATATGAAAATCTGAGTAGAAATGTACATTAAACTTAGGAATGCAATACTCTTTCTTAACTTATCAGATGAACTTTCACTTGGTTCAGATATGAGCTGCATTGGTGTATAAATGGAAAATCTGTTTTAGGAGCTTGGTATTTCACATGTGTAAGTTTTGGGTAGTGGCTGTGTTGGATGTTTTCTCTATAAGAATTTTTTTCTGGGGAAGTAAATTTGCAATGGATAACTTTCACCCCCCACACCTTCATCTTCCTCCCCCCACCCATTGTTACTGGAAGTACTGGTGTACCAGGTAGATGGAGAGAGATTTGGCAGGATAAAAAGCACTTTTGTTTGTCTAGATCCAAGTATGTGGTATCATCCCTGGAATGTTTGTTTATACCTTGTGTACATCAAGTATTTGTATGCTCTTCTCCTTTCATACAGATACCTTCAGACCTTCTGGATAAGGAGTTTCTGCCTATTTTACAAGAGGAGCCCCTGCCACCACTGGCACTTGTACCTTTTACAGAAGAAGAACAGGTTTGTATTCTTACAGAGATATAGTAATCTTTTTTAAAAAAACTGTAGGTTGGCATTAGCATAAAGGCAAAATAAAGAGTATGTTTCAGTTTAAAAACATGAAATTAGCAAAAATCCCAAATTTAATATTGGTAGACTCCAGGAAAGAAATTCTAAAAACATGCTGTGTTAGCATAAAGTTTAAATTTTAGCCATACTCAATGATGATAAGATAAAAGCGAGAACAGGTACACAAAAAGATTTCCATTTTGAGTGTGGCTGATCTAAGACCTTTGAAAGCCTTTCCTTTAAAGTCAGTTCCTAGAGGAAGTCGTAGCAGGGAGTGCTCTCTCAGCCTTCCAGTGCCTCTGACTTCTGATTCTAAATTGATTCCCTCTTTATGGCTCTTGCAACTTCTGATTGTACGATTGTACAGTTGCTCTCTGGTTTATCATGTTCCCTAGCACCTGCCTGACTTAAATACTGTGGTTTGTTTTGCTGAGAGCAGAAACCCAGGTGTTTTTACTGACTGGAGTATAATTTGATTTTTGGCAGGGGGGTATCAGTATATATGTCATGTCTTTTTAGGATGTTGTCCCCTGACGCAAGATACTAACAGATCAGCTTTTAATCAGTGGCCTTTTCAAGCTCATATTCAGGTGAAGACACTGTTGGTACTGCATGTCATCATTCTAGTCTCAAAAGGCAGCTGAGAAGGAGGATATGCTTTTATGTGAATGTTTGCCCAGAGTCTGTTCACCAGTGGAAACGGGAGGGTTCAGGCAGCAGGCCCATAGAATGGTCAGCCAGACGTGCAGTAGCACACAAATCTTGAACCTTGGTGTTGAGTGCCTTTAGACATATTTCTTTTTTTACTGATGCATAGCGGAGTCCTTCAGGCAGTAAACTACAAGACTTTTATGGTCAAAGGAGATGTTGACTTCTGGTGATTGCAAAGACTTTCTCCAAGGGGGTGTTGTGAGCTTGAGGCTATGTAGTATTGAGTATGTGCCGAGTAGCCTCTTGGTCCAGGTGAGATGCAAGTGCTGCTGAAGCTACAGGGGTAGGTGGTACTCTGCTGCAGTACCTAGTGCTTCATCAGAGTCTTAAACTTAGGGAGCGTGTGTGCCTGTGTCCCTGCTTTCTCCTTCTGCTCATTTTCTTTTTTGATCTTGCAGCAGTCTTGATGGTGGGCTTAACAGTTCTTTCCAGTCTGAACAGCAATCTTTATCTGAAAGAAGAGGTCCATATTCCTTTTTCTAAGGAAGTCTTATTTCTAATGCTTTCTGAGAATCCAGAGGACATGAATAATCTTTTTTTTTCTTGTCCGAAATGAATTTGGATCTTTTTTCCCCTCGTGACTAATTTGTTTGAGATGCCAAGGGAACAGGAATGTTTAAGCTACCAGAAATTTTGGTGTTTGTACCCCATGACATAATATAGATTCCTGATGACAAGCAATGTTTCTGTATGAGATGCTCATAAGTGATCATGAGGTGAAAACTATTGGCTTTGCTGCTAGTTGTGGCACAGGGAAGCTCTTAGGTGAAAATGGAGAGTTTAAGACATGTTTGTGCCCTTCCATGAATACTGCTGGTAATATCTTATCAAAATTTGAGAGGGGGAGATTTGAGGGTCTTACAGAGACAGGCTGATCAGAATGAATGAACTTCAAGATAGTTGTGCTTAGCTGGAGCTGAACCAGTCAAGCTTACTCTAGCCTTGGATTCAGAGTAATTCTTGTTTGTAACCTGAGAGTTATGCTCCTGATAGCATTAGTTGTGTGTGTAGTACATCCAGGAAGAACTTGTGCTTGTCTGATCTCTCTCCAGCTGATTTAAAGATGTGTTATGTAGATGCGGTTGATGGATAGTATCAGCTATGTGAATTTAAGCTTAAATATAAGGATGGTATCTTCACCACAGCAAGCTCTACAGACGCAGAGAAGTGGAGGAGGGGGTTGTTTTGAGCGGTTTAGGTAGACTTAATCAGATGGGGGAAAAAAAAAGGGGGGGAAGGAAGAAGTGATATTGCTGTGTTTTTTCTTACTGGAAAAAATAAGGCATGGGGAAAAACTAAGGAATCTCTTATGCAAGATGGTGAGTCTTGTCAACAGCTTGAAGTTACTTCTGTGTTTTTGTAGTAATAGCGCATGTGAACTATAGGTGTGCTATATGTTTTAGATAAGTAGAAACTTTTATGCCAAGTTGCCGCAGAACACATGCTTGTGCATTATGCCCTGTCGACAAGTAACACGTTTCCCCTGAGAAGTTTTGGTGCTTTTAAAAAATTAAAAAATTGCACATTTCAGTTGGGTTTTTGAGTTCTCATAAACCATGGTTATAGCTTGGCTTTATCAGTCGTAAGATAGGGGGATTTCTCAGAAATACATTTGTCTCTTATCTGTCCAGATTTTGTATAACTTTACACCTGATGATGAGCTGCATCATCAGATGTTAGGCTTCTCCTGAGGAAATCAAAATCTCTTTCCATACTGTGTGTGCCTAGGACCATCAAGGTCTATTCCAGCAAAAGTATAGTTTATTATGAACTCTCTCGTGTTCAGAACTACAAATGTTGATCCTCATGGTCACATAACATGTATTTGAAATATTTGGAAAAGTAAATAGACCACTCACTCTCATCAATGCTTGTGTTATTTAGCTGAAACAACTGCCAAGCCCACCTAGCTCTGGCTAAAAGACAGAAAATTGTCTGGCTTAAATGTCCCCGTTGATCTGCTTTTGGGTTGACATGCAGATTTTCATGTCCAAAAGAAAAGAAGAATTAAATGTTCATTCAAGATGTATGGAGTATAAATTAGATCAATATTTCTTTAAAAAAAAAAAGTATTTTGTAAAAATTGTAGGTAATGAGATTAAAATAAGATTTGTTTCCTTAGTGAATTTGAAGGTTCTGGGGAAAAACAGTGGAAAAAAGTGAAAGTAACAGTGAAGACAGTGATTTGTTTACAGACACAGGGGAGGTGGTTCACTTGCTGTTGAAATGGTTGCTTTAAGAGTTAGCTGTGAAGAAAAAGTCAGATTTCCTGGTGGCTGATCTTGCTTTTTTGCCATGCATGACTGAATTTTTTTTCTCAAGTCAACGTAGTTACCAGTTCTCTCTTGAAGGAAGATCCATTTTGTAGAAAGAATGTATCAAGCAGTTTGGCTTACTTCTGGGAGGCACTAACACTCCTTCAGATACCTGTTGGTTTTGATGTTAGCCATTTAGATTTTAAAAAGTAACTATATGCTTGTCTCCTTGTTCTTTGTAAGTCTGGGACCTTCAAAATCGTGGTAGTTTAGATGTGTTCATGTAAGCAATCTGCCTCCTTCCTGGTCCTATCAAGAAGCCTGACAGAACAGCTCTTGAGTCTTTGGCATGCTGCTTATTTAAAACTTGGATTCAGAGAGTGTGTGTGAATTCAGGTTTGGTTGTTAATGTTTCAGAACAGGTTTCTGGATTCTTTGGCCTAGTTTTCCAACTACTTGTGCTCAGAGAATGGGGACAGAGTTCATGATAATTAGCCATTCTTTGTTGAAATGGCTTTTTTCTTCAGTAATTACTTCTTATAATAAATTTGAATTTTACTAGTGGCTATTGCCTTACTGAAATGAGTATCACTTAAATGTGTTTAAGGTTTCTGCAGTTTAGTTCCTGCACTCCTATAACACAATCTTAAAAAAAAAAAAGACTTTTGCAGAGGCCGGGGTAAATATAATCTCATTCAAGTCTTGTTCATTGCACATTACTGCTTTGCTGAAGAAGTCCGTTTCGAAGCAGGTTACTGCGTTGTGTAAAGGGTAGGTGCTAACAGCTTTTAGCAGCCGACCGGCTGTGTAGTTAGAGCTACTGATGTTATAATCAATCCTGTGCTGGAATCATCTGATAAAGGAGTTAATGCTCATTTACTACCTTTAGAGCATGAAAAGCTCAGGTAAGTAGCTCAGGAGCACTAGTGCTTTTCCTTGTTAATTTTGGTCAGTCGGTTGCAGAGAATGTGTGACAAACAGAAGGAAATCACAGCTGATATTAAGCTAAACTTAGGAAAAGAGGTAAGTCTGGCTGTGGTGTGTGTGGGGGGGGTATGGGGTGTTTTTTTGTTTTGTTTATTTTTTGTTTAATAAAATCTCACCTTGGCTCTTTCTTCTTGGCAGAGAAATTTCTCAATGTCTGTAAACAGTGCAGCTGTCCTGAGGTTGACGGGACGAGGAGGAGGAACGGTGGTAGGGGCTCCTCGAGGTCGAAGTTCCTCTAGAGGTCGAGGTGAGCTGTTAAAAGATTGGGATGTGTTACAATATATGAAGAGGAGATCCAGGTTAAAGCTTCTGAAAAATGTTAGGTGTAACTTATTTTTCCCTTAAGACTTTAACAATAGCTTATTGGAAAGATTTCAGAGAATGAATACTGCATTCTTAGTGATCATTCTGTGCACCTTCTTAATACATATCTGGTAGCTGTGTTATATGACTTCATCAGTTTAGGTGTGGGGGAAAAAAAAGGGTAGTTTTGAGGTGGAATAGAAAATTGCTTGCTTCAGAGTTGTTAGAAATAACATTAATAGAGGTATTAAACCAACTTACAGGGAAAGAGGAGAATCCATAAACCTACTTAAAACATTCAGACTGTAATAGGTGGCATTCAATGTTCTGAAAAGTCATTTTATCTATTAACATCCCCAGTACAAACATGAAAAGGTTAATGGAGAGACATAATTTAATTTGGGAGAAATTTGAGTCTTGCCAGTTTTAGTGCATCGCTATAATCAATGTCCCATCCTGGGTCACTTCAAACATTTGGAAATAAATTGAGCAAATGTCCTCAAGTAGTAGATTCAAAGCAAGCTGTTAATGCCAGAACTTATTTTGGTAGTTCCCTTTCAATGTGTGTATGACTGTGAACACTATTCTGAGTTTTTTATATATGAATATGCCCTGTTAATGTATAGAATACTAGGAGCTAGTAACTTGGGAATATCTTCAGGAGTAATTAGTTATGTAACCTCTGTCTTTGCAGGTGCTTAGATGAGGTTTTTCTAGGGGCCCTATCTAATTGTAAATGTCCTTAAATGGAGATATTTTCATTAACATCTTTGGAAATCATTTCCATGCATAATTAAATGCTTGACCAGAATTTTGCTTTCATTTAATTTGTGTTCTCATTTCTGTTCCCTTTCCTTAATCCTGCTCCATTCTTTGCTTACATCTTTTAGATGTCTGTAGATTGCCATCTGCCCCCTCAGGGCTGTTACTTAGCTAGGGTATATGCATTTAAACTTTTATAGGACTCTCTCCTGGTTTCCTGCTGCTTCCCCTTCCTTATTTATCATTGTCTTTGCTGCTTAGATGCTCAGGGCTTAGTTTAAAACAAAAAACAAAAAAAAACAGAAAATGTATTTGTCATACAGGTGTGGGGAGAAACTCTTATTTATCTGTACCTTGTTACATTTCTGTTGTATATTTGAAAACTCTTGGGTTTTTGCTGTGTGCCTTAAATGTGCGTATTGCATTGCTACCATCCATGTTTCACTTTCCCTATGAACACATATTATTAGCTATTTATTTATAAATGTTTAAGGCTTAATTCTACAAATGCAATGAACACTGCTTAAAATTTGGTGATTTGAGCTCATATGAGCACAAGTGTGCTCTCTGGTGTTGATCTGAGGATGTTTTGATCACTTCTAATTTACCTAACCCCGTTTATCTTTTGTCTAATTCATTTTCTCCTTCTTTTGTTGCTGTAGGATTAGCAGTGGTTGTCATCCTTACTCAGTGAGCAGTGAGTGTTTTTTAATCGCCCCCACTAGTTTCAGTGAGATGAGAGTTAGGTGTGGCAGAATATGGCTCCTAATCCAGCAATTCTTTCATCAAATCTATGGATTGAAATTTTGTTTGGCAATAACGTTTGAGTACACTTCTGTGGACAGAATTTGTTATCAAGACTTTTTGAAAACTTTTACTGCATATATTCATGTTTTCTCATACTTCATTTTTAAGGTATATTCAAAAATATTAGCTTAAGAACTTTGCAAAATTAATCTGTTGCTCACTTATTTTAGTTTTTATCCTCATTTGATCTTTTTCTCTAAATTTGTATGAATCTTTGCACGCTGTACTTGTTAGGCTACGTTGTCATTCTCATCTCCTGCTAAACTGTAAATGACACTTTCCAGGCCCTTGTGTCATTCACTTCTCATTCTTGATACAGTTAAGTTATCAATTACTGAGGGTTCCCTCTTTAGCCATCCTGGTTGCTGCTTGTTTCTTCCCCTCTTCCCCCTTGCTTTCCGTGAACAATTAGCCTTCTGCTTTAGGCTTGATGAGTCTTCATGAAGTTTCTATATCTCTGCAAACAAAACAGGGTTTCTGCAAGGACCAAGCTGTAGATTTTTAACAATTACACACCTGATGTTCTTTTAATTAAGGACTTTGTGTCTAATAGTTATTTATGAAAAGCTCTGCATAGGACTACTGACATCTAACTTTGAAAAGTAACACTTTGCTTCCAACAAGCTTTAAATGTCGTTCTGCTCTGGCAAGTGAGGATGAAAAGGACTTGTGGAATTTGTTTATAGTTGGTTCAGTAAATGAATTGCCTCACTTAACAATTGGAAAGCATTTTTATTTGTAGCCTCGCAAAATCGCCTGGTTTGAAAGGTTATCTGGTGTTTTCTGATGTTTACATCATTGTATACAATAAAGCTGCTGCTGATCAAATTCAGGCTTCAGCTGTACCAAAACAAGCTTGTTGTCTTGAACAGACTTGCACAATAACAACTTCAGGGAAGAATTTGCATGTATGATTGGATTTGTTAATTAAGTTCCCTCACTGAGGCAGTGATCATAGAATTGTATTACAGCGTTCAGGAGGAGGTGAGAGGGAACGTGGGACACCGATTAGTTAAGGGATGACTGAGTAAACCACTGGTAAAGATTATTATTAGAACTAGAAATGTGATTTCAGTTATCACTATTTAAAACTATGAAGCAGTATTGAGTAAATATTTTCTCAATAGTCACCCCGAGTCATTCTGACAGTGAATGCATTTTTGACATCTAGCTGATGTAAAAATGATTGCTATGGTTCCTACCATGGAAGTTTCTCTGACTTTAATTTTTTTATGACAGCATGCTGAAATACAACTCGGTGTTAATGTTGAAAGCATTCACTGTTTAAAACTGTCATCAGTAACGTTGTATGTGTTTTGTGTGGGGACGTAAATCCCAAACTTTTTCTTTAGTTCTGAAGTTCTAGTCTCTAAAGGAACCAAGTTCTTGCACGTGACCTCTTTTTCTAATTGACTTGTTTTCCTGGGAGCTCCCTGCGGAGTGCAGTTAAGCCCTGTGCTTTGTGCTTGTGGGACTGGAATGTCAACATTCATGAATAAGAGCCTCAGACGAGGAGAGATTTAAGTAGCCTTTGGACTGGATTGTAAGTTTACAGGCACCTTGTTTTGTAGCTGTTCTCCTTGGTTAAGGCCATTATGAGGGCAGCTTCGCTTCCTACTGGAGCTTTTGCCCCCCCCCCCCCCATGATGTCTTCACTGCTCTTTGAAAGAGTCCAAACAGTGTGAAAGTGAAAAGTTCTAATATACCCCCAAACAGCTGCACTTCAGCTACAAGTATCCTGCTATTGCCACATACTATTAGGACTGAGATAGTAGATCCTAAACTCCAGTCATGCCGTAATTACAGGAATTTGCTCGTTATATTGCTTTGTGTAATGACAGAATGGCAGTGTATACTGCTGCTTACCCTCTTGCTTGTATCTTGTGTGCTTTACTTAAGTTCATGCTTGTCCATTTTTCAGGTTAGAGATTTCTGGCTGTGCGCGCAGTATCAAGGGGAATGAGGTCCTAGGTCTGAGGTTTTTAAGGGATTGCTGAAACACAAATGACAGAACTGCTCCAGTCAGTTCTTACATGGTTTATTGACGTGTACTGACTTTGCATTCTGTTTTGCCTGTTCAACATCTACATTTAGACAGTTTGTTCTTCATATGCAGACACCTTTTGGAAGCAGCATTCTGTTTAAAATAAACACATGGTTCTAGATTTATTAGCCACAAAAATGTCAAATAGTGCAAAGACACAGGGTGGCAAACAGGGTGCTTTTGTGCAGCTTTACCTCTCTGCAAGCTTTGCTGTTTTCATATGTTATCAGAATTAGCTGTATCCTAGCATGCACTTTCTGGTCAGACTAATCTACTTAATACTTGCTGAATAACTGACTTTTATACACCATGGTTTTCTCTGCCTAGCTGTGTAGTTTTCTGTAGCTCAGTAGAAGCTGTTTCAATGTACAGTATGGTTTTACACAGTGGCCTACTTGCTTTCTGCTGCAGTTGTACAGGTACCTTGTACAGGGTGCTGTCGAATGGCCGCGTCCTGATACTGCACCCAGACAGTGTCCCTTACTGAATGCAGTCAAGGAGGGTGGCAATACAACCGCGGCTTTCCCAGTATCCTCATTGGCAAACGCAGCTTAAATATGTCCTGCCCTGTGCTGTGGGGTATCAGTACTGCCAGGAGCTGTGAGCAGCCCCGCAGCCAGCCTTAAAATGAGTTGCTGAGATCATCTGATGTGAGATCATCTTTTAATTCAAACCATTTCAAAGGTTGAGCGCAACTGAAGTGATGTTGAACTGTGACATATAAAGGGGCGTAGGTGGAAAGAGATTTCTTAAGCTGTTGTTTCACATACTTTTTAAGCTGGCATAGGCCATGCTGCTGTTAAAACAACTCTGATTCTATTCTTATGCTTATACGTGGCATTTGCCTTATTTGCTGATGAAATCCCCAAGTCACCAGCTGTCTGGATCTGTTAGTTGTGTGACTGTGATATTAGTAATCAGTGTGCGTCCATGCTTTCTTACACTGCAAGGGGAGCACTACAAATGTTGCTTTGTCGCTCACTGTAAAAACAGGAAAGGGCAGCTGAATTTGTTTCTGGTGGAAAAGCGCATGCGACTTTGTCTCCCCTGCCTCAGAGAAATAAAGTGAGTCAGTGTCTTCATTCTGCTTCGGCTCTGGCTGCCTGTGGCTTTCTCTTGTGAGCTGCTTCTGCATCTTCTGCTTCGTTATCTCCTGTGAAAGGGAAGAAGAGAGCCTTCCTGTAGTGAAGGAACCAGGCAAAGGTTGACACTGCGTAAGATGAGTAAAATTTCCTGGGCCTCATCTGTGAGGAGTCACAACTGAGTTCTTTCCCAGCACCATAGGGGACCCATAAGTCCATAACTGAATAAACATCATGCTGCTTTTTATGCTGTATCACTTTTTCTTACTGTATTTTGCCATTAAAATTTACTTCTCACTCATGTTTATGGTCAGCCTTGCAGTATTGGATTTCCCATAGTGAAGGTATTCATGTTTCTGACTAATACAGTCCTAGGCCTGATACTAACCTCTTCTTTTGGCTTGAGTACTAAGTCAGCTCCTGCCTCTGCCTGAGCTTGCATAAGAACAGCTGTGCCGAATCAGGCAAAGGCTTCATTTAAACCAATAGTCCATCTCCAGCAGTGGCCAAAAGCAGATGCCTTGGCAAGAGAATAAGACCTGGGCAAAAATACCAAGGTGGCGCTCCACAAACTCTCAGCTTCTGAATGTTCACCGCTTGGTGCGTTCCTGAGCCAGGTGTGATTTCTCTGTGCTTAGTAAATCTCAGTCCATTTCTCTTTCATGAGCTTGTCTAGTCTTCATCTGAGTTTTTAAACTTTAACCATCTGCAACACCCTGTAGCAAGGAAGTCCGCAGCGCTGTGACAAGGTCATCTATGGCTGAACTCCTTTGCTGATGCTAGGAACAGAATAGTTTTGCCCAAAGAGGATGTTTAAATCCAGTTTCTGAAGCAGAAGTAGGTATTATACAGACAATTTTATGCAACTTTCTCATCCATCTCTGTGACCTGGGCTGTCTGATACGAAATTAGTATGAGTTTGAGGAGCCTGACTGGATCATCTGTGGATCCCTTTTCTTTTCCTCATTGTCTAGAAAGAAGTTTTTATACAAGAGGTTTGGTATAGGATTATAGAGCAACTGTTGCAACTGCCTTAATTCTTTCCATTATTTTCAGAGGCTCTTCTCATAAGACATTGAAATAAGGCACAATCCTTGATGCATCCTGAGCTCTTTGGATTTCAGATGTAGAGGTTGTTATTGTTACTTTCTTTTGAAGACTAACGGGATTGGAGTCCGCTCTCAATTTTCCCAGGATGTTTGTTTCATGTTTCATTTGGTCATTCTGTCCTGTCTTCCTCCTCCAGATGCCAGGACTGGTTTGCACCTCATCCTTTGAGGTAGTGTTTTCTTTGAGCCAGAAGGAAGTGTGGAAAGTGTGTGATAGTTTCACAGCTAAGAATTCCTTTTGCCAGGTGTTCTTTAGGTTCTTGAACTTCTTTAAGAGTCTGACAGTAGAGGCTGCATATATATATATGTAGGCAAGGAATTATCATGACAACCAGCTGATCAATTTGTTTCACTTGATTAGTCCTTCTGATCCTTGAAAGGTGGCTGATAAAAGCCTCCTACTTTTGCTGCTGCAACTGCAGCACTGTGAGGTAGTGTTATATGCCTCTTTTTAGATTTGGATATTTACCCCAGCCGTTAATCTAAGCAGTGCTGGAACTTTCCCAGCAGCTCTGGGGATGTGTGTGTGCATATGGCTTTTTTTAACCAAAATATGCTCCCCCACCACCACCACTGAAGATGTCTCAAGGTCCTTTACTTGAGGATACGTCTGAAAATCTGGCTTGAGATTTGCTACTTGGTAGGAAATTTCTTGAAAAAGTGAGGAGATGACTTTTTATTCTATAGTTCCTGGGATTCTTCATGTCGTCTTGCCAATATGCATCCTGTGATCCTTCTTTTTTCCCCACTGCTCCTGGGGGAGATTTCTCCTGAGGATCACTAGAAATGAAAGAACTAGGTGGTGAAGCTTCCTTCTTCCCTCTTAACCTTGACAGCAGTAGTTAGGAGAACATCTGCAGCACAGGTATGGTTATTCTGGATGCTGCTATTGGAAATGATCTGACTTTTGTGAGCATTAAGTGCACATGTACCCACCATGGCAAATGTGTGGACACTGTGTGAACAATGCATCCTTGTTTGGTAATTTCTGTAGGGTAAGTATCTGTTTTATGTTTTTCTGTATAATATTTATTACAGAATTGTTTGCCTGTTCTGTCTGATCCTGTGCTTCTTGATAAGAGTTCTTTACATAAGACTCTTGTGTCGGTCTTTGTTCCTTTTTCCCTTTGCCCCAAATAATTTTACTGGGGCTTAATATCCTGAGATCAGTTCACAGGGACTTGTGAAAAGGGGAAACCTACCTGAATCTCTCAACTTTTATTATTATTTGTTCAAATACTTGTGTTTTTTGTCTTTTCAGGCAGAGGCCGAGGAGAAAGCGGTTTCTACCAAAGAAGTTTTGATGAAGTGGAGGGTGGATTTGGGCGAGGAGGGGGCAGGGAAATGCACAGATCACAGAGTTGGGAGGAAAGGTAACAGAAAACTCTAGCTTTTTAAATTTTGTACATGCATCTGCTCAGCTTCCATTTGTGCCTTGTGGCTTCATAAAAACATCTCAGGAAAGGTGCTTAGGCATACCTGTGAGCGAGTGTCTGAATTTCTGAGGTGGAGCCAACACAGTGATGTTTCTAGAAGCTCAGGAACAAGTTTAAAAATATATGTGTTTTTTGTTTTTTGCAAAGAATTTTTTTCTGAGTTCCTGGAAAGAAGGAACTGCTTCAAGAGAACATAACTTAAGGGAGCTATGGTAGAAATGGATAATCTCTGGGTGAAAATATGTATTGCTAAAGGATTTACTTCAGTTTTAGTCTTGACACTGTGTTGATGGTATTCAGGGTAGAGTTTCTGAAACATATCTAGTTGCCAGAAGTTGCCTGAAAATTTTGATTGTCACTTAGACCTTTAAAGATTCTGTCCATCAAGGCCTGATTTGAAAGGGGGGAAAAAAAAAAAAGCAGCCGTACCTAAAACGAATGGAGCAGTTCCAAAACCTTTTTTGAAACTTTTATTCTGCCTTTCTAGGGGAGACAGACGCTTTGAAAAACCAGGGCGAAAAGATCCAGGTACGGTTTTGTTACTGTATGGGCAGGAAGCGGGAGGGAGGAGCAGGGATGTGCTTTGGGGAAGGGGCCTATATGTACATAAATCCTCTTTCTTACTGCTCCAAGTCTGTTTATTGATGTAAGATTCATGGTACTGTGCCAAGTTACTCTGAATGTATTCTCAAAAGTGTTGTTTTTTTTATTTGTATTGATTTAACAATTAGGGATCCTAATGTTTTAGAGAAGAAAAATCAGCAGAAGGTAGATCTGCTTATTCAATTAAAGTGCGATGCTCACCGTTGGAATTCAATTCCTGTACACTTGTGAAAGGAGACTCTATTGATTAACAGGTGCTCTGTGGGAATTTGCCTTTTAAATGCAGCTTTTCAGCATTCCTGGGGTCTGCTATTTTGATATCTGGAACTACTTGGCCACGTGAACTGTTTAATTTTTTGAATGCTTACTTGCATGAGGTAGATCCTAACAGCAGCCTCTTGAGGTTCCTATTCTTTAATTACTGTCTGTCAAATATGCCTAAGTCATCATACAGATCTTCATACAGCTCTTCTGTTCAGTCAGGTTATCATCTGTTCCCCCTTCCTCCCAGTAGAGCTGAGAGTTCACCAAGAAGTGTACCTGCCAGGTGGCTGATACTGTTCTCTAAATATTTCACGTTGGCCACTTTCAGGCAGAATACTGGATTCTTAATTTTGGCCCAGTATGTGTATTTGAATATTCACCTGAACTTTAGCTGGAGCAGATTGTCATCTTGGAGATGGAATGGATCAATTTAGGTAAAATTTGTATTCTGTTAGTGGTACAAATCTTAAAGGAAATTGTCCTATATCCGCTGAATATATTGCATGCGCGGTGATTTTTTGCTTCCTATGATGGTGCATTGCTTGTTTTCTGGTGTGACCTTGCTCTGTCTCTGTGGCATGTCTCCTAGTGTGCAGCACGGCTGTGCTTAGCGAGAGGTTTATGTATGAGTAAAAACTTGCTGATGGTGAGGCTTGCCTTTTTAGGACCCAGAGAATCTCTTTTGGCCTTTGCTGAAGGAGTCTTAGCTAAACATCCTCCTTTACTGCATGTGTGGGTAAAGCGTAGGCCAGAAAGACACTTGCAGATTGGATTTCAAGACAAAAACACTTAAAGAGATTGAGTTGCAATTAGAAGTTGATGGGGATGTGTTTAACATTCCTGCTTAGCTGTGAGTATCTTTTTTAGGGAGGGTACTGTAAGTTTCTATTTTAGTAATTTCCCAGGTTACCTTGATGGCCCATGCCCAAAAGTCTTACGCTGCCTGCCATGTCTGCTTTCAGAGCCCTCCGAATCCTCTGTGTGGGGGATTTTTTCGTATAATTTAAAGGGTGCTTCTATCTTCCTGCTTTTTAAATTGAAAGATGACAAAACCAAGAGACGCTGCTAGTTTTCCTCACTGTCTGCTTTCCTTAAAGAAATTACTCCTAAAAATAACTTGATATTGTTCATCTTTAAATGGCAGTAGTGAAACTTCTGTCTTTCACTGTCTTATATTTGGACATCTTTTGGGAAAAAAAAGAAAAATAGAAGAAATAGGTACTGTTGAGATTTCAGGACTGCTTTCCACCCCCACCCCAGAAAAGGGAAGCTATGTAAAAACAGTGCAAGTAATGTCTGCAACAGTTGACTTAATTTGATTTATCCCCTTCCTGTCCTGTTGCCAGCCTCTTCCCGTTGCAATAAAATTGCAACATTTCCAGGTCCAGACTACAAAACGTACTTAACTTCTGGGTAAGGTTGTGATTAAAAGTATTACATGTCACTTTAGGATGAGATTTATCTCTCCATTGGCATTGCAAAGAAATTAAGGTATGCAAGATGTCTGTACTGAAGCAGACTTCTACCAGAACCTGGGGGTTAATGCTTTAACTCCTACATAGCATGTCTTATTTGTAACAACTGCTAGTGATCAGGTCTCTGGAACGTATTTTCTGTGCTCAGTCTTTTGGAGAAGATAGTATCCCCTTGTGTTTTGGAAATCCTGATTCATCCTGAAGGGTGGGGTGCTTGTTCCCAAGTCATGAGACTTTGTGTAGTATCTGCCTGCTTCTGAGAGTCTCCTATTACTCTTCTAGTTTGATCTTACTTGGCTAAAACCTCTATAACACACAGTATGATAGAGGTGAGAGTTGTGTAAGCCTTCTGAAGTTTTAACGTAAAAATTGTTTTAACTGTAGTCATCTAGGTTTGCTTATCACTCTATGAGAGATTAATGCCCCAAAAAGTGGGAAGTCTTTGTCTCTCCTCCTTACCTTCGAAGAGAAATAAGGTGGTGAGCCCAAAAAGATTAACAGAAGGTGTTGGTCTGGGTTGACTCCAGCTAGGTTAATAAATAGTTATTGCTATGTAAATGTTTTCCAGTAACAAAGTGATACGTTGGGTGTAATATAGGGATACAGATTTGCCTAAAGAAATCCGACGTTAATTCCTGCACATTAATGTCACTGATACAGTTAAGGCAGAAAGGTCAAGGAGTGAATTGACATGGAAGGAACTTTTTCGTGGCTCGAGTGACTCCTCACAATTTAGGCTGGCCAGCTGTAGCAGGTGCATGTGTTGGTTTCTGTTATCCTCATTAAACTTAGTCAGGGATTTTAGTCTCTAACTGTACCATGCTTCAGTTTCTCATTGCTTTTTTCCGTGGGGCCTTGTGTTAGCCTCAAATTTACTGAGTTGCCAGCTTGTTCATATTCTTTGTTCTGGGTGAGCACATTACAGATTTAATAAGAGATCAGATATGAAACTTTCATGGGTGTTCATAATGGATGGCAACCCAAGAAAGCCTCAATTAAAAATCATGACATTAAAAAAAGCAGCAGGCCTTCACTAGAGAATTATTTCTCAAATATGATCAGTGTGCAGAGTTCATAAATTCAGACTAAAGATGCACAAAGTATCTGCGAGTTTGTTGCAGGTTGTCACAGTTGTGACAGGCTTCCTTGAGAACCCCAGCTTGCTTCTGAAAGGCCGAGGCCATTAGCTGAGAAAACGAGCGAGTTGTTTTCTTTGTCGTGGATGTCTTTTAAGACCTGCACAATTGCCACTTAATTTTCTGTGCAACCTCTTGACTAATGCCAGCTTAGTAGCTGAGGAGATTTGATTAGTAACCAGTAATTATACACTTGTAATAAATAATCATAATGTACATTAAACAAGACATGTGGAAAGGCAGTTGTGGAACCTGATTGAATTCTGTTCAATGTGTATTTATCACTCATGAAAACTTGAATATAAAAAGGGTGTTCAAGTGAGTATAAAAAGAATGTTCCAGTCCTTTGAATTAAACTTCTACTTGCTTTGCCTGCCTTGTTTTCCTTCCCTTCATGAATAGCAAGAACTATACCTGAAGAAGGTTCATCACTACCTTGCTCTTGCAATGTAGGTCAAAGCAGAGGATGCAGTTTTGCTGCATCAGAGCTGAGCAGCAATCTTTCCAGGCTTGTATCCTGATCTGGGCTGTGGCGTTCTCAAATACTTCATGGAACATCTGCGGTTCACCAATTCTGCGGAACTGGAAAAGTAATAGGGGTGTTTTGTCTGGCTCTGATTCTGCAGCTGTTCTGAAGTAACTACGCATCGTTCTGTCCGTATGTCTAATTTGCTTCAGTAGCATTCTTCAGCAGTAAATTCCACAAATGTGATATTTGAAAAGTGAGTCTACGGTATATTAAGCATAATCTTTTTATTTGTACTTGTTTCTTTAATTTGTACCTGCCTTTAAACCAGATCTGTAAATGGAAAATGATTTTAAAACAGGACAAATTTAAAGTCGTAAGTCGTCATTTAAAAACTGAACAGAGCAGTCCATCCTTTGTGATTAGACCTTCACTGAAATTAGAAATAGCTTTTTATAGCTTTGGCTCTAAATGGTGAGAGTACAGTGCTGTCCGGTTGCATTATGCATCTGAACTGTAGAATAATCAGTTTGTCTGATGCTGGAGTGTGGGATGTATGGAAAGCCACTGCTTTCCGCAGGACACTGCTGCGCTTTTCTAAATGGGTATTTCAAACTTGACACAGTAATCTGCTCTGTAGCTCTTGCACTGATTCTTAATTCATAAAGATTTTCTTTCTCAATGTGTAATATTGAGAAAAAATGTGAAAATAAAACTATAGTAGCAAATATTTGAAAATTGCTGGTACTGATATGAAGGTGGGAAAGGGAGCTTTAAACTTCATATGGATGACCAGCTAAGAAAAGTTAGGAATGAAGGCAATATAACTTGATAATGTGCTCTGCAAATGCTACAGTATTCAGGAATGCTTTTATGTAAGATTAAATTCCAAAAAAGAGATTTTGAGAGTATCTGTACTAAAACCAAATCAGTCTGAGTTCTGGAATGTAGGAAGGCAGTATCTGAACAATTTTGGAACAAGAGCTGGAGTAGAACAAAAAGAGACAATCTATCTGCCTCATTCCCCTTCCCTCTGGGAAATGGTTGTATGGGGTTGCTGCTTTCCATTTCCAAAGAAAGGATAATTCTGTAATGACTCAAGCAATTCCGGGCACAGAAAGGTTATGCTCTGCTTTTAGTCATCTCTTTATAGAGCTTTGGAAGTGTGGACCATAGGACAAAGCAGCTTTTTGCTACTCTCTTTCAGCTTGTCTGTGAACATGGTTTGATTAACTTAGTTGTGGGGTTTCAGCACTTCAGTTAAACAGTGATAGCTTCAGACTACTTTTCTTGCCATTGGCCACTTCACTGATGTTACAAGGAAGCCTGGTAGTGTATTACACTTTTGTCAATGAAAGTTAGTGTTTATGCCATCTTTGTTTCTGGGAAAAGCCTTTTATCTTTGAAAGGCAACATTTACTTTATTTTGATATTTGGTTATTCATGTATGAACACAGAATAGACATTGCTTCTCTTGAGAGCCTAGAAATAATTATTCAGCATTCTATTTATATTTTAGCTGCTTAAATTATTTAGGAGCTTCCAAATAACTTCTTAATTGCAATTGGCTTTTGAGGCATTTAAATACAAAAGTCTCATTGTTTGTTTTAATTTTTTATTTTAAAATCAATTTAAGTGTCTCTTCGTAAATGATTTCTGTGCTGTGTGTACAGAAAAATATTAATGTTAAAAAGCATAAAATGTGGATGCAGTTCTACTTCTCTTGTGGATATAGTGCATCCTTCTGGGTCAGACTTACTTGAGACATGCAGTGCAAAGCTGAGCACACAAATGTATTGTCCTTTCCAAAAAAGTACACTAATGTATTTAGAATGCTCTGTTTTCTATTGCTAAATAATTTATTTAGTGTATCCAAATATGAAAAAAACTTACACTGCAACGTTTTTATCATATACTTCAAGATTTTTTTGATAAAGTCTTTGTAGACCTGTCTTAAGATGATATATTCACCTCTTGCTTGGCTGAATGAAGAACTGCGGTTAGTATTTACAATTTCGCTTAATAAGCAAGCACAGCAGGAGTACTTTTCACTGCCATAAAAGCGATTGGCAGTACTTTCTAAGAGTAAGTTCAGCTGTCTGAAAACTGATAAAACCCTGTACTCCCAAAGGATTAAGAGAACGGGGAAAATGAGGATCCTGGACCAACTTGTGTTGCTTATACCAAACTAATGTATTTACTGAATGACCCCATTTTGGTTTTGAGAGAGATTTTTTTTCTCCTTTGTTCCTGTCCACCTTGCCACAAGCTGGTTAATTAGTATTTTGGTGAGCTTCGGGAGTTTTGAGGTTCTCTCCTTTCAGGGTCAGCACAGCTTTAATCATAGTCTGGTGAGTTCAGCAGGTAGCTCGTTCTGTTTCCCAGAATTTTGTACTGTGATTCTTGAACCTGACTTTGTTCAGCGCGGTTAATCCAGCTGCTCCTCAGTTTACACAGGCACACTAGTTCTCTTTACTCTGCATGTCATGTTGTGGTCAAAGGATGGGAATATAGGAGAAAGATCACGAGAAGATCACAGGGAAGGAAGGAAGGTTGTAAGTGGAACCTGAAAGTTAAATGGAATAATAATTAAAAAAAGGCACAAAGTTCAAAGTCTGTTGTGTCTATTCTGTCAGGCCAGTCTCGGAGAGCTGGAAGCTGTCAGCGTGCTGTCCATTAATGCGGATCTCCTTGGCAGTCCTTTTTGGGCTCTTTGAGTCAGCTGCAGCTGGGAGCTCTGGAATTGTCTTGTCAAAATTCTCCATCTTGATCTGATATTCCCCTTTGGCACTGCGGGCCAGCGTGGGGGCAAAGCGATGGTACAGCATGATCTCTGAGGGGAGATAGGACGTCCTCCTCTGACACATTTCTCCTGTGCCTTCCTGCACAGCCGACAGAAAGACCACTAGCTCGAAGTGACGAGTAGCCTCCCTCTGGAGGAGAGCAGCGAGGGGACTGGATGGAGTGATAGAGTGGTAGTAGGTCAGTGGAAAGATGAAGAACGGACACTCTTCAGAAGTAATACTGTCCAGGTGAAAGTCAACGCTAGTTTGGTGCAGCTGTCCGTTCTCCTGTTCTTGGTAAAGAATCGCCGAAATCTGGACGCTGGTGAGCGGGCTGGAGCGGGTGTTGGCCACCTGGAACGTAAGGTGCGGCGTGCCCTCGGCGTGGCTCACGACAGCGGAGCGGGTAAAGCGGATGGAGAACGCCCGATTCTTTGGTCGGGCGATCTTTGCCACGAAGGCACCTGTGTGAGAACAAACAGAGAGAACAAACTGAGTACGAGCGTGGTGCCTGGGTTTGTCTCCTACCGTCTCTGAGCTGTGTGAGACAAACCAAAGGAACAGGAGGCTTAGTAAGGGGGACATGGTTTTTTTGGCCTCAGCCTGCGTATTTTAACTGCTAGTTTTAAAATCACTGGCATCACATTAAATCCACTGTTTAAAAAAAAGTATGACTTTCCTGAAATGCTTCCGTTTCTACACTGTATTAACTTACTTATATTTGGAGAGTGAGCTGTTGCTATAGGAAGAAGAGGTTTTTTTGCTTGCCCCTATTTACTCTTTAATTGGCCATAGTACCTAGTCTTGGTATGCTACCTCTTGAGAAGCTCAGTAAAGGAACTTTTGTATTTTTTTTTAAGTCTATTGAAATATCTTAAACCTGAAAATAATTATGCATAACTTAAAATTACTCCAATTACCTGCCAAATACCTGTGACATTCTAAAGATTTCCATTACATTGGCTGCTGAGGGGTACTTAAATACTGAATTAAAGATTAATAAGAATCATCAACAAAAATACTTCAGCTAGCTTTAAATAGGCAAAAGTAAACCTTAAAAATGTTTATCAAAACAAACTAACTTTAAATATTGTAACTCAATGCAAAGAACTTGGGGAGATCATGGTACAAGAAACAAGTGGTTGAAAGTCATCAGTGAGGAGCCTTAAATAGCAGCCAGTGAATAGTGGTACTTCCTACTTTCTAGTGCAGAGCTCAATATCATATAACTTACACTTTTTTTTAAGTGTAAAGCGTTGACTGCCTTACATAGCAGAAATATTACTCTCCTTTTAGTAACTAACCTTGATTCTTCTTTCTCAGGAAGATATCAATATGATCACTATTTATTTCAGGCTCTATTTCTTACATATTATACCTATCCTATCTGAAGGATCAAATATGAAGGATTACCTGTGATGAAGGCTTCCAGCATGAGCCCCAGGACCATCTGTATAGCAAGCAGGGCAATAGCGCTAGGACAGTCCCCGCTTGGGAACATAGTGCCATAACCAATAGTGAGTTGTGTCTCCAGTGAGAAAGAGAAAGCAGCTGTGAAGCTGGTGATGTACTTGACACATATAGTGTGGTTGTCAGGTGGAGCATCGTGGTCCAGCTCCAGGTCCCCATTCATTTCGGCCAGTAGATACCAAAGCACTGCAAAGACTAACCAGTGAATGACAAAAGAAGCAGAAAAGACAAGCATCATCCATCTCCAGCGCATGTCCATTAATATTCCCCATGCATCTCGTAGGTATGCCAGACCTTTTCCTTGGGCACTGTCCATCTGGAATGTGCTGTGTCCGTCCTTAGTGACCATCCTCAGGTATCTTTGGGTTAGGAGGGGAGCGCTAGACTTGGTGTTATTGCTCTCTAACGTATCTGTTCTCATCTTCTGGAAAAGAGGAAAAAAAAGAAAAAAAAAAAAGCTAATTTGATACAATCCAGCATATTTGTAGTTTGCCTAATGTTCACAGATTTTGACACATCAGCAGGGGTCGAAAAACTGCAGCCAACAAAGGAGGGCTTATACATTGCAATCCAGAGAAGATTAAGTCAGGAGCCTGGAGTGGAATTTACCACTGTTTGTGGTAATACTTTGAAAAAGATTAGGTTTAGAAATCTGACTGCTTCTAAAACTTTCCCTGCTTAGTCATTTAAATACAATTTTCATACTTTACCCCTCTGAATTTACATTTCAGTTGCATCTTTTTGTTCTTGTGTGTAGGTTAGGCATGTTATATTTGAAAAAAGTAATTGAATTTTGTCTGCTTAATTAAAACAGCTTAATTTTGCAGTTTCTTGTTAGCAGAAGAGTATAGTAGTTTACCAATGCTAATATGAAAAGAATGTATATTACATTATTTCCTTAACACGTTCATCTGTTTGAGGGGAATGCTGTAATTTACCTCATTTGCACTGAAATGTATTTCCTTTCAGGCTTTTCTAGCTCAGGAAGTGACTGTTGTCTGTGCCCACCATGTCCTGTTAAGCAGAATTACAGTATTCGGGGCAGAGCTGCTGCTGTGACTCTGAGGCCATTCATGTAAGGATGGGATAAAAAGAGGGCAGGAAACCAATACTGAAAATATTCCATGATATAATTTGATATTTAGTCTACCTAAACAGTATATTTTATTAGTGACCAAATATGAAAATAGGACAGCAAGTGTGGGAATTAGAGGCCAGGGAGGTAAAGTTGCAGATGTGGGAAGCAAAAAGGAAACTTTTGTGTACACTATGTGTTAGGCTCCTTTGTTTACTTTTTAATCTCAAAACAGAATGACCAGACTTCTCAGTCACTGAGCATCTTTGAACAGACACTGGCCACCCAAATCCGTAAATGGTATAAATGCTGAATGTTTAAAAGTTCAGCTGGGACAGATTAAAATAAATAGGAGCTCATGTAAGACAAGAGAGTTCATAAAGTGTAGGACCTATTTACAGAAGGCAACAAGGCAGCTTGTGCATAGAACAATAAGAGTTTTCACAATATATCTCAATTCTGCAAGTCATAAATGTACATGGTATAGTCAATTATGTCTACATGTTTCTCATCAATTATGACCTTTCTCTAAATTGCAGTCTCTCAGTATGTTATTACCAGTGTACATACAGGCTACAGGAATCATAGATTTATTCCAGGAATGCTGTTTTGGTTTTAACCTGAAAAGCATTAGATCTGAGAGTCCTGAACTTCAGAATGAATTGATGAAAGGTAAAAATGTTTCATATGATCTTTGATCTTGTAAACCAGCAATTTTCATGACTGTTTACTTGATCTTTATAACAAATTTTAGTATGTAGTAATTTCAGAACATTGTTTTTACTTGTTTAATGCATATTGAAGTGTAAGAATTAACATCACAGTGAATAAAGTTAGCTAAATTCTCATTTTTCTTTCCTTCTGTAGATTCTCAAACCATCCAAATATTTCTCCTACCCATACTTTAATCAAAGGAGCTAGAATAGTTCATTGCCTGAGTGGGCTTCTGTGGGTTTTTTCCTCCTTTTTTTTATTTTCCCCTCCAAATCTCCTACAATGAATATTTCAGAACTGCTCCCTGTGCCACAGGCTGCTATGAGCTCTGAGATTCTCCTGTTTAACGATACCAGGCTCATTTGCTTGGAGAATTCTGGTCATAGTCTCTTCAGTTTATAACACGAATCCTAACCCTCCCACCCCGTCATTTGAGTTTCCTCTTTGGTCTACTGCACAGCTCTCGAAGTGACAATTTTCAGTGTTGCTGCACTGCTATAGAATTGACAGTAGCCTGAGAACAGTTTTAAATGCTTCGGGTACCAGGTGTTCAGAGTTGGAGAAGGGGGATGTCTGAATGGGAAGGGTGATGGGGACCACGTGCAAAATGAGCTGTGGACAATACCACAGGAAGCACTGTCTTGTTTGAATAGAGGAGATTACAGAAAAAAGACTGTGGGTATAAACCTCATGCACTCTTGGGGGGAAAAAAACAAATGTCTGTGTGTATAAATTCTTGCTGTTCTGAGGACAGTAACTCCTTCATAGCTGCTTAGGTTTCAAACTTAGGTTTGCAAAACAGACATGAGCAGTGAGAATTTGAATCCGATATTGATTGATTGTAGTCCAAAGCCTCTTTTAGTGTTGCATACGTTAACTATGATTTTCTTTGTAATGTGTTACTTTTTTTGGATGCACTTTATCTTCCACACATCTACGTTAATGTAGCATGCTTAAGAGCAGCAGACTGCTCAGGTCAAGATGCTGTCAGTGTTACAGGGTCTAAATTTTGTTGATTAAGTAGCTTTCTAGGATGATCAACAATCATTTAATGTTGACTTAGAGCTCTGAAAAATTTGGTCCGTGTCCATCAGCGTGTTTTGGATATTTTTTTTTTCTTGGGGAAAATCCATTACTGGCAGATTTTGAAGGTACTTGATAAAGAGAAATAGCCTCCAGCAGTGCGTTTCACAACAGTCTCGTCTCAGCGCTCCTTGAGACTCCCAGCAGGGAAATCTGCCTGCTGAGGTTAACCAGGTTGCTCCGGTAGTCTGGTTCGACATAGGCCTCTGCTTTGCTTTTCTAGGAGCACTTAAAATGTCAGGTAGCTAATTAGATGGCAGTGATAGCTTTTTAAGTGTGTAAGTTCTGGTTCCAAAGCTATTTTTTGAAAAAGCTATTAATGGCTTTAAGAGCCACAAATCTAAACTTTTTTTGAGGGGAAAAATGTGTAAGAGAGAAACTATATAGGCTCTGACAGTGATGCAGTTAGTTCAGAACAAGAGGCAAAAGAACAACTGTACTGGGAAAAAATTTGCGCAGGCTGAAGGAGCCTTCCCCCAAATTTGCAAGAGCAGAGTCAACTTAGGAGTAGATGTGACTTCACATTTTAAAAGAATTTTCTTCCGTATACTTGTTTCCTTGCCTACTGCAGTAACAAAAAAAATTCAGGTATCTTCTCTTCCTGTTAGTAATAAATTAACGAAGTTGTACAATTTGGACCTTCTGATCTGATCCCCTGCATATCATGGGCCTTCGTGTCCCCATGTTAATCCCTGTTTCATATAGAGCATGTGTTTTAGGAAAGATACATTTTTTGATTTGAAAGGAAAAATTCTGTGTTGGGGAATATTTGACTCCACTGCTAAATATATACTGTGTTTCTAATCTAGGTTTGTCTAATGTCATCTTCTGACCTTTATTTTATGCTCTTTGTCTGGTTTTGCTTTTCTTAGTTCCTGGCTTGCGAAATCATTGTAGCTTTGGGGTGATCCTTCCCCTTCCATGTCCCAGGTGGTATCCCCTGACTGGTATAGACAGGGACCATCAGAAAAGACTTTTCTAAATCTCTTCTGGCCTGTTGACCTGTCTTTAATATGCATTCACTGTTTATAATCTTTCCTGTTTCCAGTCTGTTGAAAACTAAATGATTACCAGTAACTCTGTAGTGTGAATGGCAATTGTAGTCTTAAGGGTTTTGTGTATGTTTGGGGGGGGGGGGGGAGGTTGCCTCTTGCTTTACCGTCCTCAGTCTGGCTTCTCTTGTGCACGTTCTTCTAAGACAGGTCAAAGTAAGGCGAGTACTACCTTTACAAGTCACAGTCATGGTTTCCCTTTTCCAAGCAAGCTGGACAGGTTCTAAACTACTGTGGCTTGCTAATGATTTCTTCATGATAAAACCTTACCTTACAGCTCTAGAATATCACTTGCATTTCTGAAGTTCATGATCCAACGCACTACTCTCCATTTTGGTGCTTATCACTTAGAGTATGCTGAACTGAACTCCCATGCTCTGCCTTTTTGATTGAGATCATCTTCCTCGTGTTGTGATGGTTCTTTGAAGAAACATTACTGTTTCATACCACCATGCTTCTTACCTCTTCTCTTGGCATCCTTTACTTAAGCCTTTCTCTTGACAGCAAGAGCTCGGCTGTTATGACTTTAGGATTGCAGAGGACTCATTTGCAAGAGTCCTCATTTGCTTTTTGTTTGCCTTCCCAGTTGAAGGACATTGGCAGTGACACTTCCAGACAGTTTTCAGCTCAGTATATTAATGCACCTGCTTCCCGTTTAGGAGCTTGAATGCCCTTATGTGGAGCTGTGTTCCAGCAAAAACTCTTGTAGTGCTGCTTCACCTGCCCAATTTCCGCTCTTAACAAAATCTGTTCTAATTGACCTTGGAAAGGATTTGAGAAAGTTTGTACTGTGCTACTTCATTGCAACAGCAAAGTAGTTGAGAGGACATGCTGTTTGCTGGGAGTAACTGCAAAAATTGGTTATAATGGTAGCATAATTTGACCTATTATAATATTATAATATAGAATATTATAATATTGAAGTTTATTAGAACCCTAGTAATGCTGGCATGCCCCTTCCATGAATATGTACATTCTTTCTGTACTCGAGCTGGGTCCAAATAATCTTGTACCTTTTTCATATTTAGACACCATCTCTGTGCTGTAAGCTATAATCATCCCAATGTGTCCTTACTTCTGGACTTTGCAACAGGAACAACTGAAGTTTATCTTTAATGGCATGCTATTAAAACTACAGTGTTTTTATTTTTCAGTTTAACAGCAGTCCTTGAGATGCT
Source organism: Apteryx mantelli (assembly GCF_036417845.1). Classification (NCBI taxonomy): domain Eukaryota; kingdom Metazoa; phylum Chordata; class Aves; order Apterygiformes; family Apterygidae; genus Apteryx; species Apteryx mantelli. The sequence goes on along the minus strand of NC_089986.1, from coordinate 28,477,910 downwards.
TTGATATTTGTATTAAAAAATGAGGACACTTTTTAGTATTGATGACATGACTGGATCATATAATTTACAGTAGGGGACAATGTTAACGCTGTAGGAGGTAATTCAGTTAATGGGATAACTGCTTTAGCTGAAAACTTATGCTACAACTATTAGTAGGATAGTTGACGTTTCAAATGTGTTTGTCCTTTAGGTTTTGAAGCTCGTTCCTCATTGAGATGAATAGGAGTAGTTTGTGACAGAACTGTTTTGGGGGGTTTTGGTCATCCCCCTCCCCACCCCCCAGTAGTCTGCAGAATTAAGATAACAGTTTTTGAGACTTGTTACATTTATAAATGAAAGCCTTTTAAAAATGAGACCTTTAATTTGTTGAGCCCAAATTATACATTTCAAAGCAAATGCCACAAAATACAGGATGCGAGAGCTCTTACTTCTGACCTTGTGCAACCATTTAACAGAATGTACCTCAAAAAAAAAAAAAGATAACATTTATGGTAAAATGGGAAAAAACAATGTTTTACAGCATAAAAAGCAAAACTCCTTATATATGTGACTTCTGGCTAGAACCGCAATGTATTTTCACATAGTACAGCACACTTAAAATACTGTGAGGATCAGGATGAACCATAGCTGTTGATTATGAAGTAGCATCTGAATGAACCAACTAGTCTGGCCATCGCTAGAGAAGCAGAAAAACATTACCAAGACTTTGCTTACCTGTTAAAGGTCCTAAAATGTGCTAGTATTTGTTAAATCCTTTACAGAGAATACATAAATGCCAAGTTTTAAGTATTGTTAATGAGGGAGTAAACTTAGGAGAATTAAGAGGTTGGATGTTATTAGATGCAAGGCTGTAGTAAGAGGAGTTTGCTGTCCATTTTTATGGACCTCACCATGTTTTGAAGAGCGGTCTTGCCCTGGGTGATGCAAACTGGCCCAAGGACTTGTCTAGAATGACAGAGACTTTTCTAAGACATGACAGTTCCTGCTCAGTGACCTGTGTGTGGTTTTCCTGAAGAGTAGTGCTAGCTCTCAGCAATGTGTTCATAAGCACAATCGGAATGCATTGATTGATGCAAATGATTGAAGGCGCGAGATGTAATTGCAAGTGGTGAGTGTGGGCTTCAAGAGGTGAAGCATATTTCTTTAATTCCTCATGGAACGGAAGTGAAATGCTGAGTTACGAACGCAGCAAGAAGGTGAGGATGACTTTTTCCTAAGATCTGGCTTGGTAATGCCCAGTTACCTTAGCTGTGGTCTTGCAGTGCTCCCTGTTTATAGAGCGTTGCAGAGAGTCTTTCCAGCACTGTTTGTCTTGAGCTTTCTGAAAGGATGTGGCATGAAGTTTTAGCTCTGGGTGCGATTATGAGCGTTACCAGCTGAGAGCATTTTCTTTTTTGAGGAAGAACTACAGAAACTGCTGTCACTATTTTGTCATACTTAATCTGGGAAGCTTCAGAAATAAAGCTCTGTGCCCTAACAATAATTTGGATTCCTTTGATTGCAGAATGATAGGATTATTTCTTATTGTACAATCGGAAAAAGAAAAACATAGATAGCTTTGCGTACTTACCAGTCTCTGAAGAGCTTGTGTGTAGGAGAAGGGAGATACCTGGCTTCCAGAAAGGGTAGTGGGCCAGTCGTGTGTACTGGTCCCAGCACTGGCAAGAAACTTCCCACAAGTGGTTGGTAGAAAAAAAATTTTTTTTCTTCTTTAAAGGGGTTTGTATGTCTCACTCCTGGGTTTATAATACTGGGGGGGTTGGTTTTCATCTGAAGCTGATTCGATTGGTCATTTTGCCTCCGGGGGGCCGGTTAACTCTGATCATGTGGAAAAGAATGCTGGTTTGTTAGGAGGGTTTCTTTCCCCAGCGCAAGCCCTTCGCAGCCCGGCAGAAATCCTCAAGCGCTTACTTGGAGACGGGATGCAATCCCCCTCCCCTCCTTCATCAAGTGTGGTGGGTTTTTTTTAGGTTTGTATAATCTTAAAGTTTTACTTGAAAGTTCAAAAGGACAAAATTCCTCTAGAAAAGCTGAATGGAAAAAGTTCTGTTGCTGCTGCTGGGAAACACAAGCTGTTCTCTGATACTTTCTTCCTAACCAACGTGAACTAGCGTGCGTTTGGGTGAAAACGGAAACTCTCGGGTCTCCTTGCTCCTTCTCTAGTGCCCCTTCTTCCCCTTCCCATTAGGTCCCGTGCTGCTGAGCGCAGGCGTTAGCAAACGCGTGGGCTGCAGCTAACCGGACAGCCTGCGGTCTCTGGAGGGTGTTGATGAATTGTGCCTTAATGCTAGTCAGAAGATGCCGATCAGGCCGTTTTTGTTCCATCCCCACATTGCTCCTTTGTGCGAACCTGGAATTAATCACAGGATTTTCTTTAAGCTTAGGAATGAAACGATGTAGATTAGGTGAGTTGCTGCCCTTAAAGAGGTGGGGAAACTGATTCCAGGCAATAGATGAAACCATTTTTACTTGCATTATTTTCTCTCTCTCGCTTATTAGATTGAAGAGATCTTACAGGGAGGATGTTTTAGCTGAAGGAATGCATGGAGCCGTCAGCATGCTGCACGACTAAAATGAGCTGTGAGGACAGCTTTGTAATGCAGTAGTACTTCACGCTTTTTTTTTTTTCTTGGTTAGCTGCTGATGTGAGGGCTTTGATCGAACGTCAGATGTAAGAGGATCTGAGAAACAAAGGCTGTGGTTGTTTGCAGTAAAATACTGAAGGCCTGCTGGGAAAATTATTAATGTAGACTTTCCTGCTTAGGAAACAAAATCGTCCCTCGCTTTTTTCTTTAACCTTCCCCCCTGCCTCCGTCCCCAGTCCTAAATTACAAAACATTAATTCTTTGCTTCATTAATATGGAGCATTTTAATACATGTTCAGGCACAGCACTGTAAATTGCGATAGGCAGAGTGTGACCTTCAGAGCCAGTGAAAGTAAGGTAGCGCGAGGGGGCACCCACCACTCAGCCTCTAGGACACTGTGATTTGCCCTTGAACCTTCTCTGTATATTCTGGCAAGGTTGAACTTCCACTACAGAGAGCCTCTTTTAGTCACTACGACAAGTAGGTTTTGCCTTTACTGTAAGAAGCCGTGTTTTGTACTGTAGAAAGCTTATGGTCTCTGGTCACATGTTTCTAATCTGATTCTACTGAATGACTTGAAAACCTAACTCACACAGTGGGTGAAGTAGTTTGTGATTTCCAGGTATCTGTAATGGAATTAAACGTTCCTGTTAGTCATGCCAGTGGATGGTGGTGAGTTTAGTGGAAAAATATGGAATGATATTTGAATAGTAGATCTTTGAGACCTAGCGTTGAGGTCGACTATTTCTGGAGGGAGAGAAAATACAACGCTGGAAAATGGGGTCAGAATTTCTGATTTATGCCCCTGCCTTTGGCCATGAGTCCCTTCGCTGTGTGTGTATTCCTGTAGTGTCCATAGCATGCCAAATACTGTCTAATTGAGAAGGTTGTCCTTCTTTGGAAACGTTATCTTAAGTCCATTTGTTATAGGTTTTTTCTTCTGTAAAATGTGTTACTAAAGTATTCATCTAGGCAAAGTTATTTGAGGTCCTTTGAAAATACTAGGTGCAAAGGAGTTTCTTTTTATTCTCTGGAGGAAATCTGTGTAGCATGCACCAGAAAGAAGAGAGCAAATCAAAGCACACAGTGGACTTCCCTAGTTTTTCCTGTGTTTAGAGGAAACAGTATTGCTGTCAGTCATTGCTTTCCTGTTAATTCTCCCCAAACACTGAACATGCCATGGGAAATGTAGTCCGACAGCATGGAGAACTGAAAGTTATTTGTCGGTTTAGTAGCAAGTCCTCTACATAAGCGTGTTACCGCAGGGCCGTATCCCAGAGTCCTAGTCTTGTTCTCTGTGGTTAGTCTCTCCTCAACTCCACGTTGCACAGCTGTAAGCTTTTTTTGGCTGGATACCGCTATGCTCTATCTGAAGTTTTCTGTAAACACCGTTGCTGGCTTTGTGACAGACTTGAACAGAGGTGCCCTTTTACTGTTCCTTCTCTTCAGGAAGTCCCGTCAATTAGTCCAAGGCAAAACCATAGACTGCATTTTAGATTTTCATCCTTAAAACATGGCCAAATCCTGATTTGCTGAACTGGGTTATTTCAGCTGAAAAGCGTTCTCAGGGCTAGGAACAACTTGCAGAGTCAATGTATTAGGACTTCAGAAGTTATGAATTCATTTGTAAACTGTAGGAACATTCCTATATACTATTGTCGAGTTTTTTGTTGTTTAGCTTGTTTTCTGAGCCTTAATCCCTGTGACTTGCATTTATAAAGAATTCGTTTTTTTGGTTGATATGCATCATGTCGAAGGTCATCTAGTGCCTAATCCCTGTTGACGCATACTTTGCTGTCCTGTAATATTGTTTTCAGTGGTGTCCTAGTACCAGAAAACTGAAGTACGTTATGATATACTGCATTTTCTGTCCACTTCCACAGAAGTGTGGCATCAGATCAGTCACCTGCTGTGGGGCACTGCCATGATCCTTTGGTTAGGAAGAAGGTTGCAGAATCACAGATCCTCAAATATATGTAATATTGACCTCTCAGTTGATTTCTTGTTTCTTAGCTTGGTAATACTGTAGAATCTAAAATGATAAAGGGGAGAGAGGATCCAGCCTGTGTCTGATCCTGGCAAACAGGACTCGATGACGTTTGGTCACCTCTCTGGAGATGAGCATTTCGAAGCCCATGGCTCAAAATGGGGATGCAATTTTCTGCAAGCTTACTGCAGAGAACCTGGCTTCAAAAATTCGGTGTCAGTTTTTGGGAGCAAAGCCAGCTGGATTCAGGGACTGTGTACCAGAAAACCTGAATTGTCTTCAGTACGCCCATGACACATAGGTATCTGCAGAGGCGCTAGAAGCTCAAGCAGTGATACGGATGTTCAGAGCCAAAGCAGACTTCACAGTATTCCTTGGATAACACACCTTGCAAAGGCTTTGGGAAAACCTGTATGGAGCCAGTGGGCCGATAGCTTGCCAGGGTTAAACAGCGGTCTGCAGAATCTTAAATGACCTTAATAACAACGGAAAGAAACTGTGTCCTTTTTCTTGCTTGATAGTCTCTGTAATTGCTCAAAATAATGTCGTTATTGAACAAGCCTCAGCTAATAGCTGTGAGTTCAACTGAATTCTAATCCACTCTGAAAGGAGTGGATGTAGCTCTAAAAATAAGACTTTCTTTTCTCAAAATAGCAAATTAAGTTTCTGTTGATTATAATGTTTTTTGTGGTGAAAGTGAACATGCATCTGTGTACTCTTTGCTGCTGCTTCTAGTATTTCAGAAACAGCTTCAGAGAGAAATGGAGGCATATGCCTTACCCTTTGCATCTACTGTCGTCCAGTCTGTTAAGGTCAGATCGCAGCACTCTGCCTGGGGCACTCTTGTGGTGGTCTCTCTTGGCGTATTTTACTTCCAGCTGGCTTGACTCTCTAGCTCTCTGGCTCCTAGTTTTCCTCTATCCGATGAGCAGTACTGAGATGCTTCCCTGCACTTCCTATTACTTCTGCCTTACGTTGTGTGGAGATCTAACATTAACAATGTGTATAATTCCCAGACATGGATTTTCTGCCTAGCTCATTGTCTTCATTTATTCACCATGAAACATGTGGGAAAAAGAGTAGTTAATCTGCAAAGATTTATTGATTCCAGATAAGAAACTTTGTCCCCATTGTGATTCCCAAAGGAAGAGGGTCCAGTGTCTCAGTAATTTGGTTTTATTCAGAGCCAGTATCACCAGAGGCTTCCCAAAATGCACTGTTTAAAACTTAGGACTCAAAGCCCAGCAAGTAAGCAGTTGTCTTTAGCCAGATGTCCCTTTCAACAAAATAAATGTGTATCTTGATTATGTATGAGTTCATAGGTCAGATTGGCTAATATAAATTAAAACATAAATATCAGCAGGTAATGTGTTGAATATGTAACTCTTTCTTTACATAAAAATAAGAGTATTCCAGGGTTGTCTTTCTAAGGTCCTCAAGTGAGTATCGGTTTTTGAAGAGCTGCGTCTTAAACATTGGTGACATTTCCTTGCCTTTCCTGTCTACTCATTTGATCAGGGACATGCAGCCTTGAAAGTCCACGTAGGACCTTGTTCCTGCAACAGCAATGAAAGTATTCAATGTAAACTTGGAGCACAGGAACCTTGAAACCTCCTGGATTTTGTACTTTGGGTTTCACTCCACCTGTACCCTTTCAGTGTGTCCCTCCCTAGAAGAGAAACAATATAATGTGCAAGTTTTGAGCCAGAGGAAGGAGGAGTTTTTCTCCCCCGCGGTTTGGAGGCGTATCCTTGTTTTACATGTCCAGGGTGCAATACCCTTAGGCATGAAGAATTTGTGAATTCTGCTAAAGAAGTTTGATAAGGACCCCATTTTAGGTACTCTGCATTTCCCCTTTCATCATATCACGCGGCTTTTTCAGCTATCACTGGCAGAAAAAGAAAAAAACTCTCCTAATCTGCCAAAACAAAGTTCTTTAGAGGTTAACTTAAAGTTACTTAAGCTTGTCATTTAAAGTTGTTTTCCACACCAGAAACCTCAGCGCATAGTCATGCTTTTATTTGTTTTTCCTGTTTAAACAAGCAGGCATACTCCACAATCTTCCCCAAATATAATCTTTCTTATATTTCTGGATATGTTTAGTACTGTTCTCTAGCACTTGAATGCCTTTTTGTAGATAACCACATAATTTCAGATTAACAGCGGTTAACAGTGTCAGTGAAGAAGTGGCGTGGTTGTGGTTCATGTGCGAATACTGCAGTTGCACAACTAGACGTACTGAAGGAAACACCCAGTCCCCAAGTTCAAAGTTAGTCCAACATCTGTTTCAGTGCTGGTGTTTCCTTCTCGGGGTGAGTCAACAACAAAAGCAGTAGGTCTGTCTAACCCGAGCTGTTGTAATATAATACGGACTCCTTTTCTAAAAATATTTACGTCATCTTTTTGTGACTGGTGTTCTTCATTAAGTACCTGAGGATTTTATGATGTATTTTAAATATACCTTGGCATAAATTAGGAACTAAATGACAGTCTCCTAAACCTCTGATAGGTTCTTCCTTAAACTTGAGCTTTGTTGCATCTAACCCTTAACATACTGACCTTGGTTCTCCAGAAGACAGATTGGCAGGGTAATGTTAATGCAGCCGTGTTTTTCTTGTTTAATCCTTAATCCTACTGTAATCTTCCAGTCCTGCCTAAAACTGTGCACATAGTATTGGATACAATGTATGGCCTTCCCTTTTTTAAAATTTTACTATGCATGTAGCAGATATGTTTGGTTTGTATAAAAGTGTGTATTATTTACAGTTTTTAAACTTTATTCCCGTTTTCCTTTAGCATGAGGCTTTTCATGATACAACAGTTTCTTCTTTTTGCAGACTTTGGCCTCTTTCCTTTTATGCTTTCCTGTGTCTCTTAATTTGTCGTCTTTTCCTCTCCTCTTGCCCATCCTTGTCTGTCATTTGTGTGCTTTGCTTTTACCTGTGTATATTCTCTTCCTCAGTCTTTTCATCCAAACATACATAGGGACTGGCAGGGATTTCCTAAATCTGTCTCCCTCCTGCTCTTGCAGGTAACTCTATCATATAAACTTCCATTGCTCTCTTAGGTCTATATCACTGCTCACTTTTGGTGCACCTTTGCCTCTAAGGGAGCAAGATTACATACCTTGTGTTTCCAGGTTCCTAAAGACTGGACTGCATGTTCACTTGCGCATGTTTTCTTTGCAGTGAGACCAAACTTTGAGGAAGGTGGGACAGCAACAACAGGGAGGAAACATGAGTTTATACGCTCTGAGAGCGAGAACTGGCGCATCTTCAGGGAGGAACAAAATGGGGAAGATGATGACGGAGGCTGGCGACTGGCTGGGTCACGGAGGGATGGTGAGAGGTGGCGCCCTCACAGTCCAGGTGAGAGGAGATCTGGAGAAAAATGCATCAGCAATAGGGAAATAGGGTGGTGGGTGATCAGAGCCTGGGGAGAGCAGAGGAAAAGGAGGTGACATAAGGCTTGGGACAAAAATAAGTAATGTTTATGCAGTTTTGGTCACTAACTACTGCTTTCGCATACATAGAGCTCTTGGTCACAAAAATGTTACAGTGAGCACAAAATTATTCCTGTTTTGTTGTTTTCTTTAAATGTCCTCAAGGCCCTAAACTTATTTAAGGGAACAATATTCTTCAGGCATGTGTTTGCCTGTGTTGTATTCCAGGTGAGTATGTGCCTGGTAAAATCAGATTATTTTTTACCAGCATTGCTGTTCTCTTCCCTCAGCTCTACAGCTACAGAAGTTACTCCCTCACATTAGGTAGCATGTCTAAGGCTATAGGGTGATACTGGCGCTAAACCGCTCAGGCTGTTGGCCTGTCTAGTTTTCAGATGGTGTTGGGAAGGCCAACAACCCTGTACTTACAGGGTGTCTTGTCTCTTGCTAAATTTCAATGGGGTGATCACCAGTTTCAACATCCCAAAAGACTTTTAGTACTATAATGTGAGCAACTATTACGTCTGTTGATAGTCAGTAGCTGATAGTGATGGTCTGATAGTCACAGTCACTTTATTACTCTTTGCCCTCAAATAACTGTTAGTTTGTACTAAAAGTTAGGAATGAACCCTAGGCTAGATTTATTATCAGATGTTTTCTATTTAGAGCGGGGCTAAGGGGCAAATTTTGAAGAATATCATTTTCTTTTCCCTGATGTTTGGTCATGATTGTTCGTTGGACACTGCGGCTTTGTCAGACAACTGAGATACTGCTTCAGCTGGCTTGATATTATCTCATGATGATCAGATGTAGCATGTTACTCAGGAGTGGAGTGTTTTGCAAGTACAAGCCTGCCTACGTTAGCATAAAAGGAAGCATAGAGACCTCGAAGTTCAGAAGTTCGTGTATGTCTTAACTTTTCTGGAAGATGTTCTAGGAAAGGTTTCCAATCCATTCTAATGCTATCATTGGAAATATTTGTGCTTATTTGAATTTTTTGCTATAGTAGACTAACTTATTTCAGTTAGTTTAATGGGTATAAAAGCCTGTTCTAAGAATTGTGAGAATCTGCATAGAAGCTGCTAAATTTGAGATGGATGTGGAGTGAGTTGACAGCTGTATCACACTAGTCTCAACTCAGGTCAGAGTTAAGAATTTTCTTATTAGTAGTAGCCACAGGACCACGAAAACTGTTTTCATCGTATTCTTGATTTAAACAATGAGTTTAACTCAAATTGGCGTGACTTAAACTACTACTTTCTACTTTCTGCTGTTAGGTAATAATGTTAAGCATACGTCCCCCCTAAGAACAGACAAACGTCTTCGCAGTTAAAGTACTGTCTTCACTTGTGTAGCTGGACCTTCCTTTGACTTGGCTCTGCGTGCTCCCTACTAGATTGCATGTCGCCTGCTTTCTTTGGGGTGAGAGCAGTTCAGAGAAGCGTAGCAGTTGTCAGGCTTGAGCTTATGTTCTGTTGGTAAGCAAAGACTATTTAGATTCCCGCAGACTGTTTTTTCCATCTTTTTAATTCCTCTATTTTACATCCTTTAACTGTGTTTATCGAGGGATGGCTGACATAAATCTGCTCATCTTCTATGGTTTTTTTGGTAGGCACAGAGGATTGAGAAGGTGAACTAAGGCTGCTTTTATTAAAGCGGTCTTGTGCCCATAAGCATAGTTTCCAGATTCTCTGTAATCTGTTTTATTGAATCTAAAGTGAGCTCCCTTGATGTGCATGAAGAGAGTTATCGTTTTGCTATGCTGTGTTTGAACTGTTCCTCCCTCACGTGGCTGTGGCTAAAATGAAGTGAGGAATCTTCTCAATACTGATCGTGGAGCGAAGAACAAAATCAGTCAGTTTTCCCTCTAGATGCCAGGGGAATCTCGACTCTAAGACCTTTTGGGAGATATGGTCTGAGGGACTTCTCGGTCAGCATTGACTTTCAGTTTGTGTACGTTTGTCCTGTGTGCTGCTAAACTTCTACAAAAAGCTTCTATTCTCAGCTATTTGAAGCTTCATGGAGAAGTTAAATGGGTTTTGCTGATGCTGGAGTTCAAGCTCCTGTAGCACTTTCAGCTATAAAATAGACGTGCCCAACTTCCCCCCCCCACACACACACTTTTTAATTCAGAAGCATGTGAACTTGGGGGGGGGGGTGTTTTTTGTTTTTTTTTCCAGAATCATCAGCTTCAGGTTAACGAGTGTGAAAACTGTCTGGATTGTATCAGCAGGCTTTTCTAGTCAGAATTTGGGATGTGGAGCTTTTGGGTTGGTTTGGGCATTGACAGAAAACATCTTCCTTTTTTGGCTTATACAGCGGCAAGGTTATTCTGCTCACTGTTCTAGGTAATCGTGGTACCAGTCCTGGTGTACAGCCTACGTAAGGTAGGCTGGGTTAACTAGCTGCAAGAGGAATGTGACCATAGTCTTGAATTCATGGGCTGCTTCAGGGTTTGCTTGATCTTTTTCATCCTCTTTTTTAATGATTTAGTGCCTGCCTGCCTAAGATGCCCCTTTTCTGTGGATTCATACAGTGATTACTCTTTAAATCTACAAAGCAAGTCTGTTTTATCAGGTATAGATAAAAGCCTTTTTTGGTCGCAAAGCTAGTGAATGATTTATAGATGTTTTGACTTTTTTTTGTTACTAAGCCATCCTTAAGGAATATGGATTATCTCTTCTTGCCCAAAATTTCTTTCTGATACAATTTTGTCTTCCCTTGAGCAGCTCCACTGAAAGATATTTTTCCTGAAAGGTATTTTAGTGAGGCTTGAGTCTGTAATTTCATAGTAACGTGGTTTTTGACTTCTGCTTGCTTGAAAGCCTTCTCAAATTCATCTCGGTTTGCCTTATTTTCAGAATCAACTGTTGTAAATCAAGTAGACTTTTTAATGGTCACTGTGCTTTGTGCTTCTTGAATATCATAAAGCAGCTAACATATATTGGAGAATCTTGCTCTAGAGTTGAGCACAATAAAAATCAAGTTCATATACAACATATGCTAATAAGTTAAATATTTACTGTTCTTTTGTGTGCTTAGCTTAGTATTTACACTGGAAACTTCTTTCATAAATTCCATAATGTGGCTGTTAAGAGATAAATAGCTATTAAAAATTGAGAGTAAGGTGTACTTGTTTCTTTTGTCATGTGGCCAGTAGTCTTATCTTTCACCTACAATGTCACCATAAATTGGAGTGGGTAGATGCCGCTTAAAACTACTTTTCCTGACTTGGAATCCTGCCCATCTAATTGGTGCCTAATGATACTGCAGGGCTAAATTTAAAGCTGTTTGTGTCCTAACTGTTTACTTATATAGCTTAATATAAGAATTCAAGATGTATCTTAACTTGGGCTTGCTTTAATGATTGACAGCACTGTACTTACCTGAGTTGTCAAAATGCTCTATAGTCTAACTGTTTTTATAAGCTTTTGTTGTTAAGAAACAAGTGTGCAAGGGCCCACTTATCTCTTATTTTTTTACACCTCCCCTATCTCTGAAAATGTGCAAGCTATGAAATGAGATACTGTGTGACTAAATCTTTCCAAACAAACTGTATGGTGAACATTCTCAAGTTTTTAATTTGAACTTGAAGATACCTGGAATTAATAAAATAGACAGAACTTGCCTTCAGAAGCCATGTTTCTGGGTCCCACTATGAACAGCTTGTGCTCCTGGAATTAGGGATGTGAACCATATGAAAATAATTGAGGTTCTTCTTGAGGCATGGTGTCAAGGTGGCCCATTTGACAGCTGCACAGAAAGCGCTTGCTGTGTCAAATTTTCTCTCTTTGGTACAGAAGAGAGATGCAGAAGAGATGCTCAGCTGTTTATGAGCCCCAGGGTAGCAAATAGTCAGGTGCTTTAAGCAGTTAACTAGGATATGGGATAGCCAGGTTCAGGCCACCGCTCTCTTTCGTCATGTGTTGGAAAACCTGATGCAGACGCTGCTGGCTGTACCGAGGAGGTGTCTGCCAGTGGCTTTAATCAGACACCTCTTCTGGATGTCGGAAACCTCTCCCCTTCAGACCTTGGAAAAAGCATTCCGATGCCAAAGGAAGGCCTGGTGTTTCTGATAGGAGTGAAAAAGCAAACTTAATATTGCTTCCAATATCATGTCAGTGGAATTTGAATGTCAGGCTTGTCCTTTCAGGTGTGCTGTGTTGTCCAGCTTAGTTGCTGGTTATTCCCAGAGGTCCTGTTGTTCTTTGACAATGAAACAGCTTTTTTGGTTGTGTACGTTCATATACGTGACTCAAAAGCGTGGCCCTGTGCAGCCTGCGCCTTTTGAATGTGCCCTGAGTTGGAGGCCAGGAGTTGTGGGTGGAGGAGCATGGAGCATCGGGCAGTAACGGTCTTCTGAAGACAACATATGAAGTGGTTGTTACTAGAGCTCTCCAAAATACATAATCCATCAGTGAGACTTCATCTTTGCTTACATGTTTTTGAAATGTTACTGGTGAACGAGAGGTCGGCATAATAGACCTCGGAAATGTTAAGGACTATTTTAAAGCAGACTGAAAAGATGCGATAAGCGTAAACTTACTGTGCCTTATTTCTTTCCTTAGTGACATTGAAAAGGTTGTATCAGGACATTGATTTGACAGTTTTGCATGCCAAAATGTTTCTTATTTGTTCTCAAGGCGTTACTAAAAGAGAGATTAAGCTATACAGCTGAAATATTTACAAAGCAAGCACATGCGATATAGTGAAGGCCTTGTTGAAATGTAACTTTTTTTTCCTTGATTAAATGTAATCTAAAAACTTCATAGTGCTTCTAGAGGGCTGTCATGTTAAATTTCCTGTATTTGTGAAACAAAAATTGATTTTTGCATGGTAAACATGAATACTTCAGAGGGTCGATGCCCCTCGTCCATCTGAAGTAAATGGAACAGAGGACAGTGTTTCTCCTCTTCGCTGTGATTTTTGGTAGCCACTTGATAAACGGTGCAACTAAATGTTGGTTTCCACCGATTGTAGCAAATTTTGTGACAGGAAAAAAAAAAAAGAGGGGGAAATTTTTACTACTGACAAGTAAACAGCCAACATGAAAAGCACTAAAAGCTAAACTGTTTTCTTTCTTATTCTGCACGTTTCTGATAAAGTTAGTTTCCACTGGATGGAGAGCTTTGAAAGCTGTTTACAGTACATTCACTCCCAATTTTTTCACCTAGATGCAGGCTCTTTTCAGTTTAAATAGAGTTAGCAATATTGTAAAGGATTTTGTTAAGCTTGGCTGAATGAAGATGTCTTCTGAATGTATTAAAAATAGAAGCAAAGTAAAAGTTGTAGTTAATTTGGAAAGTTTTTTTCCCTTTCTTTTATGGATTAGCATTCCAGGTTTTAGTATCTTGTGACTAAAATATTGTTCAAGAGACTTGAAAAGTTGTCAGACTGTTTTTCATGCATATATGCAAAAATGCCTCTGGGGGCAGGAGGGAAAAAGCATGGGTGGTTTGTTCAGGATGCAACTTCTGCAGATGGTTTCCTTTTAAAAAAAAAAAAACAAAAAAACAAAAAAAAACAAAAAAACCCAAAACTGGCATCTTTTATATATAAAAGTCAGGGATGGCTGGTTGAGGGAGACTGCTCAGTTCAATCAACATCTAGTTTTGTTGGTCTTATTTTGGTGTTGTAGCGTATTTCAGACTATGCAGCCCACCCTTAGCCTTACTTGTTTTTAATACTCATAATATGATTTATAATGTGGATATATATACAATGGGCAATATTTGAAGATCTCCTGCTTATTAGTAAGGGACTTCCCCCCCCTTTAAGATGCCCATTTTTAGGTGGATTGTACCCTGTAGTGGCTTTCTGAATTTGTCACTGTTTGTCACCTTTTCCCTTCCCCTTCACCCTTCCAAGTAAGCTACTACCCCTTGGAACTGTCTTATAAAGTTACTTTCCCCCCACCTTAGACGGCCCTCGTTCTGCAGGCTGGCGAGAGCACATGGAGCGACGGCGGAGGTTCGAATTTGATTTCCGGGAACGAGATGATGAACGGGGTTATCGACGAGTACGGTGTGGCAGTGGCAGTATGGACGACGACAGAGACAGCCTTCCTGAATGGTGCTTAGAAGATGCAGAAGAAGAAATGGGAACATTTGACTCCTCTGGAGCGTTTCTCTCTTTAAAGGTGAGAAGCTATGTTGGTCCTGTATTCGCTTTGAGCAAATGTCCTCTTTATGTCCGGTAGATTATGAATGATTACGTTGACTTTGCAGAAGGTACAGAAAGAGCCGATCCCTGAGGAGCAGGAAATGGACTTCCGGCCTGTGGAGGAAGGGGAAGAACGATCTGACTCTGAAGGGAGCCACAATGAAGAAGCCAAAGATCATGAAAAGACGACCAAGAAAGAGGGGGAGAAAACAGAGAGAGTAGTGGCAGGTAAGGGGGACTTCTAATGCATCTGTTGTATGCTGCAGAATGGATTTTTTAAAATTCAGTTAAGTAGAACCATTCAATATTGCAGAAGCAGTGGAAGAAGCAGTCCGAACATCTTCACCGGCTGCCAGGTCGGATACCCCACCAAAATCCCAGCCTCAAGACCCGCTGCAGACTAGCCTTTTTGAAAGGAAAGAAGAGTCTGTCCCAGAAAGAATAGAAAAAACAGAAGATAAAGAGAATCGAACAGAGAATACACCACCAGCCAAAATGTCCAACAGAGGGGAAGGTAATATGCCTGATGGATAAATTTAATAAGTTTCCCTAATTCATTGTGATTAGACTTGGTCTCTTTTAAAATGTGAGGACTGAATTATGGTGATGAAAACTGAGTTCACCAATTGCTCTGTAAATACAAATAAGATTTATTGGAAATGCCACCTTGCATGCTTGGGATGTGCCTGTACTTCCCTTTGCAGCATAATCTAGAGAAACATGAGCTAGTTGCAGATGTGCCTCACTGTGGCAGTGCAGATTAGTCTGGGCAAATGTATGTGGCAAGGAACAGGATATGCTAGTCTGTGCAGAGCTTTGCACTGTTAGGACTAAACTGCTTGTTCCTTGAAGTTAAGCTGGGTGTCTGTGCTATAAACAGTACAAATGCACAGTCATACTTAGATCTGAAAAGTTTTGCTTTGTTGCTAGTTTTGAGTTGCTGGATGTTGTTTCCTAGAAGGATCTTTGCAAACATCATGTGTTAAAGATAATGGACTAATTTTAGCTTTTTCTTTAGATTTGGCTTCTGTTGCTCAGCCTTTGCCACAGATTTCTCCAGACACAGCTTCTCCTGCTCATCTTTCTCCTCCTGTTTCCAATTCAAATCCTGCTGTACGGCCAGTTCAGACACCTGTTACAGCTGCTCCAGGCATGGGCAATATTCCCACTGATCCAGATGATGAAGAGGGCCTCAAACACCTAGAGCAGGTAAAATTTTTCAAATTCCTTTGCTATAAACAATTTTGAGACTGGAGGAATGTGGAATGCAAGATGCTTAGAGCTTATAAAAGCAAAAATGTAGCTTAGAGTTTAAAATCCACAAAGTATCCTGAGGCTACTTTTATTCTCCATGAAAATAATGGGGGGAAGAATTAAAGCGTATGTAGTATTTATCTGAATAAAGGTACTGTGCCCCGTGTTAGAGCTGCAGATTCTAGTGCTTGTGGTCAAGCACTGTCAAGTAGTCTTACAGTTTTCCCAGAGAAACCATAAAGAAAGTGTGGGCCTGATGCAAAAAATATGTGCACATAAACAAAGTGCAAACTGTGTTCATGAAAGTTTAGCGACTGCTGGGTATAGAACTCTTTTTGTGCTAGTATTTCCATACCTGTTTTATTCCTCACCCTGATGATACTGTGTGGGGCCACCTAGGCAAGTTGTTTTAAAGCTTTACTTGAAAAGCATGTAAACCATGGTTCTGACAAGATGGTAGATTGAGCTCAGGTTTTCTCCTGCAAATGCACCAGTCCTCAAGTTGCCTGTAATTTCTGGTATGCTCTGGTATCACTGGATAGTTCAAGCCTGTTACACTTGGCACACTCATTTTGGAATTTGTAAGCACACAACTAACTCTTGTATTTTTTTGCTCTTTTTTATGTCTCCTGCAGCAAGCAGAGAAAATGGTGGCATATCTGCAGGACAGTGCCCTTGATGATGAAAGGCTGGCAGCAAAAATTCAAGAGCACAGAGCAAAGGGTTCCTCTATGCCATTGTTCCATGAAGCAATGCAGAAGTGGTACTACAAAGATCCACAAGGAGAAATTCAGGGTAGGTCTGTGCCCTTTACACTTCCTCTTTTGTTTCGCAGAACTGTTAAAGTCATCACAAACTTACCACCAACAGATATGGAAGCTTGCTTTTACAAAAGCAGCACAGGAAATCTGCCACTCCAGAATTAGATTTTGAAAATATATTCTTCTGTCCATCACTGCTCCCATCAGCAGGCTCCACGTCCAGAGTTCTACCTTATCGTGCCTAGAGTTTGCCATCGCTGCATGTCTCTCTGAATTGAGGTTAGACTACAGCTAGGTTTCATGTCAGTAATTGCTCAGATTTCCAAATAATAAGAGAAACAAAAGTGTGACAAAGTAACTTGTTGAAAGAATCAATGAGAAACAGTGAAAACACTTTTCCAGTCTCGTCCCAGACATGGAGTACCCAGGAGAGAATTTATCTTTTCTAGAGCAAAGAGAAAACAAGTTTTCACAAGCCCAGTGCTCACACATTCTCAACTGTGCTTGCAACCAGTGTATTATGGGTTCATATAATGCCAACTGTTTTGTGTTTGCCATTTTTGCTTAAGTAATTTCAGATTTTTGCACAGAAATTTGGAACAGATCTTTCCCATAGATGCTTGCATGTTTGTGTTCAGAAAAGACTTTTCTTTGGGAGGTCTCTGTTTTAGCAGCTGCTGAGCTCCCTCCCAAAAACACAATTAAGGAGCAAGCTCCTTACTTGCTCTGTTTCACTATGTAGTAAAGGTTAACATTGTTTAGTGTGGGTGACTTCCTAAGCTGTAAACTCTAGACAGGATTTGTGGGGGTGTTATTCGTGGGATCTGTGCTGGTCTCTTGCCTGCAGGTATTACACATCCTTAAACTTTAAGGGGTGAAAAGAAAACCCTGAAGTATGTTCAACATAGAGTTTGCATTTGCTCAGCATGCTTCAAACCATACATTAGTCACTACTGGATGCTTTTTACTCAGTGGTGGTCTACCAGTTTTTCATTTGAGCAAGTAGTTCCTTGAATGTCACCCCCCAGAAGTGAAGGCTTCCACATAATTTTCTCTTGGACTACCGCTTGTGGGTTCATGTCCTCTTGGAGGAAGTATCTTCTAAAGATGCTCCTTATGGAGAAGGCAAGAATTACTTAACGTTCTTGCTTTTCTGAAGATAGTATTTTTGCAAAACTCATATTTATCTGGTTCCTACACTGTAAAACAACCTTTTTCTTTTTTCTATCCTGACTTTGTCTCCAGTTGGGTATGTAGAATTAGTATGGGAGACTGTCACCTTTGAAGGAAGTGACTGAAATGTTTCTTGGGGGAGGGGAGAAGTGTATTTCTGGGGAGGAGCAAGGAAAAACTGCCTCTCCTAATTATCTTCAAAAATATAATCTTGCAGCCAGAGGGGACTCTGCTCATTTCCTAAATTTCAGAAGCAAAATTTCTGTAATATATGACTTCTTCTGTTTTGAAGGCAAGACTCTTTCTCGCCTTCAAAACTGCTAATATTGAAACTGCCTGAGACTGTTTAACTATCTGTGCAGTTGGTGTGGGGAGGTAGTAGTCACGCTTTTAGCCTTGTTAGCTGGTGGATCCTGCTGAGCTCTGAGGAAGGCAGGATGTATATTAGCTGGATTGAGCTCCACACCACGATGGCTCCTCAGCTTTCATCCCAGAGCTGACTCATCTCCATCCAATGCAAAGTGTAAGCAGTCATGTACTTCTCAGTAAAGACCATATGAAGGAATGCCGTAGACACCATAATGGTCCAGACTTGTGTGTTGGCACTCCAGCCTTGAATGTGAAAAGTTTTTCTGTTTGCACAAGTGGATGAGAAGGGCAGAAACCACTGATGCTAGGTACTGTGTTTCTTTAACAAGAACCATGCTCTTCATTTCCAGTATGCTCATCTTGGCCTCCCTTCCCCTTCCCCCCATGTGTATTGGTTGATGTTTCAGGTCCTTTCAGTAATCAGGAGATGGCGGAGTGGTTCCAGGCTGGGTATTTCACTATGTCACTGTTGGTTAAGAGAGCGTGTGATGAGACTTTCCAACCTCTTGGAGACATCATGAAAATGTGGGGCAGGGTTCCCTTCACTCCAGGTCCAGCACCGCTTCCACATCTGGTAATTATGTGGCTGTTTCGCTACTCAAATAGTCCTTTAAAATATGGAAAATGAATTATTTACACATCAAATGCTGTTTCTTGAAAATGTAGGTGCTCCAAGCACCAAAGTTGAGCCCTGTGGTAAACTATATATAAAATTCTAAGAGGAGAAAAGACACTGTTCTAATTTAAGAATGTGTTTATTTTGCCACATCTGTGAACATAAGATTTGGTCCTGTTGTCTTATATGTACAAATCCTGTGTATTTCAATTACATCTTTGTGTACTCAGCTTTGCTTGCAAATGTTGAAGGTTGTCTAGGTATTTTTCTATTTTCTTCACCTTTTCAGTGCAGAAAGTAATTTTTACGTGGCTTGCTAGGCATATACATACCAACAGTAGTATATTGTAAATGCTATTAAAGTAAAAATTTTTTTTTTTCCCCTGAACATAGGGCGAGCTGGACCAAGAGCGGCTGACTAGACAGCAAGAGCTGGCCCTGATCCAAATGCAGCACCTCCAGTATCAGCATCTTTTGATACAGTAAGGCTGCCAGTCCCAGAGACCTTCCAGTGGCTGTGTTCTGCTCCGCATTTTTAATCATCCGGGTTCAGCTGCTTGTTGTTGTTCCTTGGGCAATGGGGCTGGGAGTGCTGCACCTCCAACGGCCATAGCCTGCTTCCACAGCTGCCAGAGGCCCCCATAGCAGACAGGATTAGGACAGAGAATGGCTGTCTCAGGCACACTTTTCACAGTCATTCTGTGTCATGCATCATCTCTGAGATTTGCTATAGAGGTAACCTTTATGGTCAAACTGAGTCCCAGGTATCCTTGTAATGCAGTTCTGATGTTTCGGAATCAGGGGAAGAATATACATCTCTTGAATTGGAGATGGAGAGCGCCATAAACTTATCTTGGTCTGCTTGCTCAGCTTTTTGAAGGTCAGTGGTGGGTAACTGCTGGACAAAGCAGTTTATCATTCGCTTTTGCCAGAGTTGTCAGCTACAGTTCAGTTCTGGATAGTTTCTAACAACTTGTTTTGTAGGAGATCAGAGGAAAGAAAGCAGTCAGGTAAACTACTTGTTTGAGCAGTACTGAGAACGTGTGCTGTGATTATGATTTTTTTGAATACTGATTATAAGCTTACAATTTGGTAAAGCAGGAGTCTGCTGTAGTACTAGGAGATGCCTTGACAGAGGAGGGAAGAGATTGATTTGTGTAGGTGGATAGATATCAAAGCTGGATCAACTTATGAGCAAACTGTATGTAACTTATCAAAAAAGGGAATTGGTGTTGCACAGCTTAGAGAAAAAATTGGACAACAATAATGAGTTGATATCGTTGAGGGAGAGAAGACACTTTGTCCATGTGGGCCAATTTTTGGAATTCTTGTATTTTGATTCTTTCCAAGATCCTATTCTGTGGTTTCCTCTAGCAATTAGCATGTACGTTATATAGGTCAGTGGACATTAGTCATGGAGAGTGAGTCTATGCGGAACTTCTGCGCATTATATAGATAAGAAAGTGAACAAATACCAGTGATTCTCTGCTTCTCTTTTGAAGACAACAGTATGCACAGGTGCTGGCTCAGCAGCAAAAAGCAGCCCTCTCATCCCAGCAGCAGCAACAGCTGGCTATTCTCTTGCAACAGTTCCAGGCCCTGAAGATAAGGTGAGTAGCCCAGACTTGAACTGATTACCGTTCATCTTGTACTCTGACTTGTATGTAATGATACTTGTGATCTTCTCTGTGGTCTGTCCCATTCAAGTTAGTTCATTATGTTAGAGCATTACAGTTTTTTAAGATTGCATGGAAGTGAAACAGCTGTGGGACATTGAGGATTTCTTTTTGTGTAGCCTTTACCTCCAGAGAATATGCATGAAAATGAGGAGGAAAATCTTATAGCTGAAACCATAGCTTCTTGACGAATCTGTTGTGCTGGTAACAGAATGCCTTTGCTGGCAGAGTTCTAGCAGTATTGAATACTCATTGCTCAAGGTAGCCTGTGAGCTGCAAATACAGAACTGTAGCAGTGGCTGACTTAACTCTTGGCTTGACAGCAGGAATGAGATAAGCAAGAACTCCTCAAGCAAGTAGTATTGTCTGCATCGTATTTTTGTCTTAAATAGAGGTGTGGAATGAGAGGAATATGTTACGAGTTACTGAATCTCAGTGCGTGTTCAGAGCACTCCTCTCCCTGGAAGTGGCATGTTGACTCTTCCTGTTGGTATTACAGAATATCTGAACAGAACATGATGCCACCTGTAACAAGGTCTGTGTCAGTGCCGGACACTGGCTCAATTTGGGAACTTCAGTCAGCCTCACAACCTACAGGTAAGACCCAGACATGATCACTTTTTGATATTCGGTGAAATTATTTCTTCACCAGTATTTTTAACTGATTCAGGCTACTTAGTGCTACAATCTAAGTTTCCTTTGAGAGCTGTGAAGAATATTTTTTTGCATGGTCATCAGAAACCTTGATCCAGAGGGATTGAGTGTTACATTATAACGGTGATTTGCCCAGATGGGAGAAATTTGGATAGCTGGTTCTTGTGTAGAATTTTGTAGGAAGGAGCCTTGATCCAGTGAGTAAGCTGCCTTCTACAGGAAGATAAGGTGGCCCTCTACTGACTAAGAATTATGTATTATCATAACTTTAGTTCACAGTATATAGTAACAGCCAGCATACACAAGATTTTCCCTTTTGAATTGGTTTTTGTTTGTGTGCTTACTGTTGCTTGTCAATGTTTGTTTTTCTTTACTGTCTAGTCTGGGAAGGAAGCAGTGTCTGGGATCTCCCCATTGATACTGCAGCTCAGGGACCAGCTCTAGAACAACTTCAGCAGCTCGAGAAGGCCAAGGCTGCAAAGGTCAGAAACTGTTTCATATTCTAAGAAATTGGGATCACTGTTTTGCAGCATATGTTTCTTGAGCCAGTGGAAGAGTATTAGCTCTTTAAACTTCAGGTCACTCTGTACAATTTTGATTAGGTCTTCACTGAAAATTCCATCAAGAGAATATGGTTATAGAAACCAGTTATGAAATCCTTGTGGACTGCTGTTTAGAAACCATTGCTATGGAGGTACTATTGACCTCTAAACTAATAGTAATATTTTTGCATTTCTTATAAAAACTCTTCATTAGCCACCTCTGTTTTAAAATGCAATCATCACGAGTCCTCGTGCCAAACCCAGAGCAGGAGCCAGTTTGTCAATACTTCTCTTAATTCTTGTCTCTTTACACCAGAATTGGTTTAGGGAGTAGTAAGAGTCCTAACTGTTGGAGTTGTTTCACGGCTACTCTGGTATCAAGTTCTTTTTCTAAGTTTGAACCTGTACGATTCTGTACATTACCAGGACCTGATTATTTTATGCTGACTGCACAGCAACTCTGCTAGCTCCTGAAGTCAGAAGTTACTTTAAGAAGCTGATGTAGAAAGACTGACTAGAGAACTGATATTTGTTATAGAACAGAACTTGTCAGGAGTTATTCTAGACAGTATTGCAGGAATGTGACCCCAGCAGGCAACCAACTCATAGGGAGAACCGCAATTAAGAGCGAGCATCTTCTAGATGCTTCATCATCTGTCATGTTGTTACTATAATCTCAGCAGGAGCTGCCGTAAGAAGTGGTGTAGGAATATGTTACCTGCATCTGAGTGTAGTTTTATATGAATTGTAGCTAGAGCAAGAGAGGAGAGAAGTGGAAATGAGGGCCAAACGAGAGGAAGAAGAGAGGAAAAGGCAGGAGGAGCTTCGGAGGCAACAAGAAGAGCTACTTAGGAGGCAGCAGGAAGATGAGAGGAAACGACGGGAAGAGGAAGAACTGGCCCGCAGGAAGCAAGTGAGTTTCCTCAGTGCACTTCATCTCTACTGCCATTTTATAAACTCACTGTAAGAATCCTGTGGGGTCTAATTAATCTCTGGTAGGTGTGCATGAAGACAGTTCTAATACTTTTCATGCGAGTATATGAAATGATTTATTTCTTTCTGTTCTTGTTTTTTAAATTTGAGAGCCCAAACTGCAATCTTGAGAAATGGGCTTTAATTCACTTCAAGACAGGTTCTGATAGGTGAGCTGAGGAGTTTTATTCCATATGGAATATTACCTCCCAACTCCTTAGTAGTAATATTAGATTTTAGTTAGTTGCCCAATTATTGTATGTTAAATCTCTGTTCACCATTTATGCAATCTACTGTTTTGATAAGGGGATGTTCCAGAGTAGACTGGAGATTGAGCAGGTGTTTCACATACAGAAAATGTAGGCAGCTATACTGAAAAGAATTAAACTGATGTAAAATCTTAGTAAGGCATTTTTGCTTGAGAAAAGATTACCAGGGTTATGTCATAGGCTCTATGAGCCTTTTATTTTGGGGTTGTTGTTTGGGAAGGGATGTAGTTTGGAAGTGCTGGACAAGCATGGTTCTTAAAATGAATGACAGGACCTGTGTTGCAGTAGAAGGATGAATATAGGATTTGTAGTAAGTTCATAATCTTTACAAGCATATGAAGCGAAAAGATTATTAGCTTGAAGTTTGTGGCATTTATTTCTGAAATCTGTATGGAAGACATGATGAATTCCTTGAGTATAATAGGAGGGTAAGATGGTGAAAGTTGAGGTCTCCAGTCAGCCCATGAAGGGTAAGGGCAAACACATTGGTGAGCTTATTCACTAAGAAGTTTGTTGATAAATGCCCTGTAAAGTTATCATTCGTATAATACAAAATATTATTTTTATTATTTACTGCTTTTTGCTATGTGCTTGGGTAGGTAGTTGTAAAGAATGTTTTCTGGTTTGAGAATCAGACATTTCTGAGGAAGCCTCTGAGATCTTTGGTTTTATTAGCCATGGACCTTAATTATTCATTCAATGTTTGGGCTTTCTCACTGAAGATATATTTCAATAGAATGTACTGTGATATGTAGTTAGCTTTCATGGTATTGTTAAGAACCGAGTCTATAAATAAATGGCTCCTTGCATTAATATTTCATCTTCATATAAAGTAAGCCATTATGGTATATAGCAGAAAAGTATCCTCTAATGCTCAAGTTCAGGCTTTATTATAGCACTCAAGCAATAATATACTCAGAAGTTTAAATGAATTAAATTGCTTTAGATCTGTTTTAGTAGTAAATAACTTTTCAGCTGTCCACTTGGTAACTCAATGAGTTTCATCCATTCTGGCTTCAAATAGACCTTGAATTAAGTTTCTTTTCAGACTAATGGTTTTGCTGTCGTGTATAACTTGTTCAAAACATCTGTTAAATCCTGAAGTTTTTGTCCACTTTGGCTTTGTACACAAAACAGTCTCATTCTCTCCCTCTCTGAGATGTCATGGGAAATATTTGTTTACATGGAGGAAGGAGAATGGGGTTGGAAGGCAGTAACAGCAAATGTCTTAATTCGTTACCAATGGAATAATTGCCACAATGCTTAATTCTGAGCAGCAGAGTTTTTAAAGTAGCAAAGTTTAGTTTCTCTTTCCAGAGAAGGGCTTAATATTTAATTATTCATAAAAAGAAGGGAAACTGGTCTAATATTTGAATCTGACCTCTGTAATGGAAGGCATTGTAGAGTCAGTGATGAACTGATTTATTAGCACAGATTTATACAGAGGAGATGATGCTTAACAAATTTGATTAACTTCTTTTGAGGAGATGACAGTGAGAGCTGAGAGGGGTGAAGCAGTAGACTTAATCTGCCTGGACTTCAGGAAGGCTTTTGATGTAATACTGCATAAAAGACTAGTATATAAGGTTAGTAAATACACTGTTGGTGACTTTTTAAAATAACTGATAACTTAAACAATAACTAATATATCGATTAAATCATGTAGGATGAAATTTCATACCAAATGATGTTGAATCCAGTTCTGTTCATAGTTTCCATCAATTATCTGCACTGTAGCATTGCAAGCAATAATATCCAGTTTGTGTAGCTCCTGGATGTATTTGTGGGTTTTTGATTTTTGTTTTGTTTTGTTCCCCCCCCCTCCCTTCCCCCTGCTTCTGGTGTGATGATATTTTCTGTTTTATAATGACTGATTACTTTCAGGAACAAAATTTGAGGTTTAACGTGTAGCTAATAATTGTTTTTCCTCAATTTTATCTTTCATGCTCCCTTTAAAGCATCTGACCCAAAGGTGAAATCCAAGAAACTGGAAAATTTGTAGGTCTTAATAACATAGGGAAGCAGAATTGCAGCTGTTACCAACTGCAAAAAAAATCTAGAATATTTTATTTAAGAATCCAGAGCCTACTGAAGTAAGGTGTTAATCCGAAATGGGAAATGCTACTTCATCTTGTGTGATATTATTGATATTTCAACAGATCTGAAATAAGTTGTGTATACAGCAAGATGTGTGTATTTGAAAAACAATTATTAGATTAAAAATAGGCAGTTGATGCTAAAGAACACTAGGTTCTCATGGAGTCAGCAGTCATGAATACGGGAGCAGTAAGAGCCGAAGGAACGGGCCTGTCCATTTTCCCCAAAGAAAGCAGGAGAGCTGGGGATGTTTTTGGTCACATCCTCAAACAAAACCACTGAACAATGAAAAGACGAAGAAATTAATATTGAGAGAACTACTTCTATAGCTATGAAGAAGAGCAGGAGAAAAACAGTTACGGGAACCACATGGTTCCCAGCTTTCCATAATGTTGCGAGTTTTTTTTTTTTTCCTCCCCTGTTTTGTTACGAATCAGACTGTGTTCATCTTTAGTTCTCTAGGGGAAAGAAGAGTCTTCCTCCCACCCCCTTTCATGTTCCTGGCCTTCAGCAGTCTCTCTTCTGGCAGGCCTGAGGAAGGAGGAGATCTCCACATCTTTATTAATGGCACTTACAGTCCCATTTCCAAAAGGGAAAGTAGGGCAAAGATGGCAATGAACTGCTGTCACATAGGAGGACTTGGGGGCTTTTTTGATCTTCTCCCTCAGGTAGCTCATGTCCTGTCAGTGCTGAGTGCCGAATGTCCCCCCGGCCTGCCTTATGGCTGGGCATTGCCAGCGGAGATCCTGGGTATGTGTGTAGTCCCTGGTCGAGCAAAATGCAGGCTCGCGCACCCCCGACCCTCTCGGTAGACTTCTCAGTAGAAGAAACATCAAGGAGACACTTTTCAGCACTGGCACTGGGGACACTTGATTATTGTGACTTGACTGCATGTGTCCACTTCATCCAGTTACAGGCCCAGGTTACAGAAACAGTCCAGTCATTGAGTGCTGGGCTTTTCTGAATATGAGAAATCAAAGCCTTAACAGTCTACTGTTTTAAGTCCAGCTAGTGGAAGAAGACCTTAATAATCACATTTCATAGGGGAAGAGAGCCAGAAAAATCTTTTTGTCCTTTAGCATCAAACCACTTGAGTGATACACATGGGTATGAATTATTTTTTGGCTTGCAGCCTGCAGCTCTTCAATCCCACAGGACTGGTGATGAAGAATGTTCTCTCTCTCAACTGGACAGTTATATTGTAGACATCCGAAGTTAGCCATTGTCAGAGAGAAACCTGGTCCAGTCGCTCAGTGAACTGTATTGCAGTTTATCTATGCTGTGTATACATGAAGGTCTGGTATCAGATCAGTATAAGGGTCTTGGATTTTAGAATTAACTTCCTTGTTTTAACAGAGTTCAAAATTTATATCCCCATGCTGCACAATGAGCCTCCCTTATTCCTGTGGATAACGTATTGGTCGTGGAAAACGTAGGAGTAAAATTGCACGGTTCTGACTGTCTAAAGGAAAATACACTTATGAATGCTTTAAAAATGTCCTTGTCCAAAAGGTAAAAAGTCTGAGCTGAGCCAGAGGGATAAGTCAAAATGGAAAGAAGGGATGAAAAGCAGAGTGGCCTCAATACAGTTGCTGAATTTCAGAAATCGGAAAAGGCTGCAATAAGCATGGCTATTTTATGCAAGGGGAAGTCAGAAGCAGGTGGAAAAAATGCACAGATGCTGCTCCTGTTTGACAACATGGAGGAGGCCAGAAGGCTGATTGTGCCCTAATCCTCCAACGAACAAGTAGCAGAATGGAAAAATTTGCCTTAATCTTCAGAGCAGTAGGAAAGGGTGCTAATGTTTTCCTGTGTTGGGAAGGCAGATTCATTCAGAGAGAGAGGCAAAATAAATAATTTTCCTACTTGGAAAACAAAATGTAATTTATTGGAAGATGTTTAATCTGGGGATAGCAAAAAATCAAAGCCCTTGAGACTTTTCACTGCCCTAGTTATTTAAATAATTCAGGGAAAGCCCCATCAAAGCCCTTTCACTGGGTTCCCCATCTCTCTGGGACTTCCCAAGGTAACGTGTCCCTGAGTACACTGGGCTGCTTCAGCTTGTTTCTGGCATCTGGAGATGTGGTTTGAGTTTTGTAGGGCACTTTGAGTAGTCAGTGTATAGAAACTCCTGGCGTAGGAAAAATTTCCACCTTTAGTTGATACCTGGAAAAGGGATTGTGGAGGCATCTGTACATCAAAATGCATATGTTCAAATGCAGTTACTATATACTGGAAAGAGGAATCTCACCCTTTGTTTTCCTTCTCCACACCCTTGTTTTTTGTATAAAAGCAAAGATAGGCAATGATTTCATATTTCTCTTCTCATTAAAAGAATTCACTTACGTATGAAACGCACATTGCATCAGAAAGCTTCTTAACATGTGGGTCTTTGGTGTTTAATACTTTGGTTGGCGCTTAGCTTGGAGCAGAGAAGCTTTCACTGAGGCATTCACATGGCCAGACTATGTTGTATTGTGTTCTTATCCAGTTCATAAATGAGTTTATAGATTGACATTTTGTTCCCAACTTCAGGAGGAAGCCCTGAGGAGGCAAAGAGAGCAGGAAATTGCACTAAGACGGCAGCGGGAG
This sequence comes from Apteryx mantelli, assembly GCF_036417845.1. Classification (NCBI taxonomy): domain Eukaryota; kingdom Metazoa; phylum Chordata; class Aves; order Apterygiformes; family Apterygidae; genus Apteryx; species Apteryx mantelli. The sequence continues at coordinate 28,450,758 of NC_089986.1, read as the reverse complement.
GAAGAGGAGCGGCAACAGCAGGAAGAAGCACTTAGAAGGTTGGAAGAGAGGAGAAGAGAAGAGGAGGAAAGGCGGCAGCGAGAGGAATTACTTCGTAAACAGGTGAAAACTGGCAAAAGGGATCTATTATGTTTAATTATGGGTGCAGCCAGAACTGAATGAGCTTTGAAGCTTGCATATGTGTCTGAGAGAACATCAGTATATGGAGGAATGCAAAGCTCATAGCCAGTATCAAGTGAATATAAAATAGGTTGTTTACCTGTACCCTGATTGAAACAAAATAATCAGAATCTGATCTTGCCTTTGGAAAAGAGATGTTTGTAGAATGTGTGGATTTTCTTCATATATATGAACCTTAAGAATGGCTTTGCAGCATATTTTTAATCCTTCCTATGTAAGAAAGGCAAAATACCTGCAATACTGAACCAGAATAACAATTTATGTTGCAAGTTGTCATTCTCCCAGTCTTTACCATAGAACTGTGTTATCATTAACTTTCCTCTGAGGTGATCTGTTTTGCCAGTCTTTCTGTACTCTGCCAAGACTATACCCGCTTCCAAAAGTTACAGCTTTTTTTTGCTTTTTTTTCCTTTCCCCCCCACCACTCTTCCCCTCCACCTTTTCTTGCCTTACTATTAACAGTTTTCCCTTGGGGTCAGCCTTGGAGTCCACACTGGAGAACTTGAGCTTCCAGCTCCCTAACTGATCCTGTCACGGTCTCCTAAATCAAACTAACCTTAAAACACGATTAGCTTCACATTAATTTCCAGGTTCATTTCAGAATTGCCAGTTATTATTTAATTAAGAACTCATTTTTTCAGCAGCCTCCCTAGCAAGACGTTCATTACCATTTCAGTCCCACCACACAGTCATCTCCTTGTTAGCAGGAGCATCTTTCCCTTTGCAGCTCTAGTGTTCAGCAGTAAGCCTTGCTTTTTGTCAGTTGAGTTCCCCCCAGCCCAAGTCAAATTCAGTTTAAGCCTTTTGTCCCTTTATTCCTGTCTAAGCTTTGTTCCATTAAAAGTACAGCAGTGCTTGACTGTAAGGTAAGCATATAGAAGAAGCTCAGACTGAAAGGTGGACAATTTCCAGAAGGAAGGTGGTATCAAATTGGCCAGCCTGAACTAAGGAGATGCCGCTTTCTTTCCGGTCCTTTGGTGGAGCGATGTGAAACTTGTATTTTTAGGGAATCTAGACTAGCTTTTGGGGGCTTTTACCCTGAGAATTATAAAGATAAATGAACGACACAGTCCAGGCCGCAGATAAAAAGGCCCCACTCTGTTCTGTCAGGATCTCTAAAGAGCAGAATTGAAGAATTTGAATTTTCTAAGTCAACTTAGACTTTACTCTCCTTTGTGTCCTGGGAAGGAAGAGGAGGCTGCCAAGTGGGCACGTGAAGAGGAGGAAGCTCAACGGCGACTTGAGGAAAGTCGGCTACGCATGGAAGAAGAGGCAGCCAGGCAGCGGCTCGAAGAAGAAGAGCGAAAGCGCAAGGAGCTGGAACTCCAGCGCCAGAAAGAGATAATGAGACAGAGGCAGCAGCAGCAGGAGGCTTTACGACGGCTGCAACAACAGCAGCAACAGCAGCAACTTGCACAAATGAAGGTAACACGTCTACAGTTTAACCACCTCCTTCAATTCAATATATTAAGTAAAACAACTGCAGGATTCAGGGTTGAACAGAGCAGGGAGAGATGAAGTATCTGGGGAGGGCAGAGAGTAAATTGTCTTTATCAGAGTGATGGGAGAAACAGGAGGAAGAAAAAATTGCAAAACAAAGAGAAGGAGCAGGTTCAGTCAAGAGAAGCTTACTGAAAAGGGTTTCACAGGTTAATATAGACTTTACTATGACAAGTGAGGGCCACTGCTAAGTATCAGCTTATCCATTGCTATAGATCTGAAAGGCTTAGTTTGCTGAATGTAGAGGTGCCATCTCTGTCTTGTCAGTCTGCTGTTTGAGTAACACATCTGCTAAAAAGGCTTTTGCAGTTCCCCATCCTGTAGATTTACTAGAATAAATGTAGCTTTGGATTCTGGTTTTCTCCAGGAGAAGGCAACTGAGATGTGTGTCTGTATCAGATAAATGCCATGCTGCATTTGAGTCATTTCTTCAAAAAAACATTATACAGTTGCCTTGTATTTATGGCACAGAAAGCATGCAAACACAATAACATAAGTCTTTGGAATCAAAAATTGATTGCTGTTTTTCAGACCAGGGATGTGTTACCTTATTCTTGATATGCTGCTGCTTTGACACTGATGCATCAGATGGCAATTTAAAGAAACATACAGTTTATAGTTTTAGTGTACATTTTAATAGCTTTATACTATTTTATATTTTTCAATATTTTATCAAAGTTTGAAGGTGATCTTTTATCCCTCTTTTCCTGTGCCCTGTGGGCTTATACTAATTTTTCATGTTTATACTTTTTAGCAGTATTCTCTAAAAGATTTTTGTAATTCGTATTGATGGTTTTTTTGGCCCAGCTCCCTTCATCTTCAACATGGGGTCAGCAATCAAATTCAGGAGCATGTCAATCCCAGACAACACTGTCATTGGCAGAAATCCAAAAGTTAGAAGAAGAACGAGAACGGCAGCTTCGAGAAGAGGTAAATTCTGATGCTGAGGGAGTGTAACTTGTTAATTAGAGTGGACTTAATGCCTGTTTAACTGTTGATTAAGTGATTGGTAGGAATGAGAATGATGAGGATGAAGAATGGTTTTTCTGAAATAACATAACACAGGTAAAAGTTAATCCTATCCTTCAGTCATAGATTCAACAGGTATTTGTTTGAAGGTTTTTATAGCCTCTTAATATAAATATTCTGAAAGGAGGGCAGGTGGTGATCTTTTCTTTTAATCCTAGGAGTGTAATACATTCAAGAAACAATATAAAGTGGGTTTCACACCTGTGCTGTAATTTGCATTGTAGATGTGCACAAAACCAGGGCATTTAAAAGAAAAAATATGTGGTAGGAGGAGGTATTCCCCCAAGATCCCAAATGCCTGGCTAGCAACAGTCATAACAATTAAGCAAACTATTCTCTGTCTTAAGCTAATAAACAGTTTGCCTTCAGTAGTCACACTTAGCGTCTCCCTTTTTGGAGGATCTGTAACAGCACTAAAATAATGTTAGGTCAGCCAAACTCTAGAGAAGAACCTGAAATCTGTTTAAAATCAATTTCCCTGCTGGAATTTGAATAGTAATGATCTCCTGGAAGTATGACCAAGGGTTTTTCTTGCATGCAACAGCAAAGGCGTCAGCAGCGTGAGCTAATGAAAGCCCTCCAGCAGCAGCAGCAGCAACAGCAGCAAAAACTGTCAGGCTGGGGTAATGTCACCAAACCGACAGGCACTACCAAGTCCCTGCTGGAGATACAGCAGGAAGAGGCAAGGCAGATGCAGAAACAGCAGCAACAGCAGCACCAGCAGCCGAACAGAGTCAGAAATACTACGGTATGAGCAGTGTTTGTCTGATCAATATATGGAGGGAAACAGTACATGACAGTTCTCCATGTCTGTTCATTACTGTTTTGCCAGGTCTGGTGCTAATAACCAGGATCTCTTTGTTATGTTTCAACAGCACTCTAACCTGCACACCAGCATTGGGAATTCAGTGTGGGGCTCCCTAAACACTAATCCCAGCAACCAGTGGGCATCTGACCTAGTCAGTAGCATCTGGAGTAATGCTGATACCAAAAACTCAAACATGGGTTTCTGGGATGATGCAGTGAAGGAAGTGGGACCTCGTAACTCGACCAATAAAAACAAAAGCAATGCCAGCCTCAGGTAGGAACTGGGGAAGGAGCTTTTGCAAAGAAAGGCTACCGGTCCCGAGATGATCACTAAGCAATTATAGCATCTTCGTGTATTTTCCTTTTTTGTGTGTCACTCAGGATCTGTCTTGACAACAAAAATAGCTAATAGGTGGTCAGTCACAAATCTCCTTGGAAAATGAGTTGGTTCTTAAACAGTGCTTGCCTCTTGTAAACTAGCGAGTGTTGTAGTGCTGTACTGTATACTGTACTGTTGGTAAGTCTAATGGTCTGTAACTGTAGTATTGTCTGTTTTTTCTTTATCTCAGTAAATCCGTAGGTATTACAAGTAGACAAAACAAGAAGGTGGAAGAAGAGGAGAAGCTGTTGAAATTGTTCCAGGGGGTTAATAAAGCCCAGGATGGATTCACTCAGTGGTGTGAACAGATGCTTCATGCACTCAACACAGCCAATAACTTAGATGGTAAGAGATGGTCAGGAATGTAAATGCTTCACTGTGATGCTGCGTGACAAACAGTATCACGTTGGTCTGCAGAGCAGATAGTTCTGAGGAAAAGTAATGACATTAAAGTAACTTTTTAATGCAGTCAGCAAAATGGCATAATTCCTAAATGGTGCTTCTAAGAACTACTGTATCATCTTCTCCATGGTTTTCAATATGCTAAATACTGAAAATCAGTTGGAATTGGAACCAGTTTTAAAATTCGTCACCTAGAGCCCAGCTGATAACTTTTCTTGTTGGTGGAAGCAGTACTGGGCAGATGAATGAGCATCCAGTTGACTTTTAAGTGCAGGCAAAATTATCCTATGTCCCTCTGTAAAGCTGGTGGGATGTGTGTGTTGTGGGGTGGGTTTTTTGTTTGTTTGGTGAAACTGGTTGCTTGGAAACTGTGCAGATCCCTGTGCTCCAGCATCCACATGCTGCAAAGTTGTGGTTCTGCGGGGCTCTCGAGCCTGGCTGCAGAAACAAAGCTGCCCCAAGAGCTGGGACTGCACCTCTCAGTTCCTGTGCTGTAGCTTCTCTCCTCCTCTGTAGCCCATGTATGCTTGAAGTACCTTGTTGGCCTGATCTGTGATATACTAACTAGCTGCATCCAGCCTCTGAAGAGGGGCTGTGGCTCTGTAGTGCTGCCAGGTGTCATACGTCTGCAGGGAGCTTCCATGCTTTCAGGGGTACATTGTGTCACAGGTGACAAGCTGTTGCCACAGTGTCTTCCTGGCTTGTGATTTGCTTTGCCCTTCTCCATGTTAAATAATCCAGTGCACGGAAGGTGTTCTGAAGACGGCAGGTGGTAAAGGAGGCTTGCAGGTGTGTTCCCTGTTGAGCTTCAGTTGCTTGCGGGTCAGGTCCACCACTGTGGACTGTGCCCTGGTGTGCTTCAGCCAAAAAAGAAAATGTATTGATGACAGCACTAAGGAGAGTATTTTCCATTTGGGCCTGGCATTAACTTTGAATTAGCTTCCGAACTGGCAGTGTCTAAAGCTAATGGGCTAATGTACCCTTAGGATTGTCAGTTTAATCTTCCTTCTCATCACATTAGCTGGTTTTCTTATTCTTGCTTTGCCTATAGAGTAAATGAAACGTTACATTTTAGGGCTTTGCTGTAGGGAGCTTAAAAGGGCAAGCATTTGCTGTGGCTACTAGGTTGGCAAGTATTTGAAACAGAAATGCAAAGTTTGTGGGTTTTTGCATGTATGTGTATCACACATCTGCACACATTCTCTCATGGCCGTCTTCTTCTTGCAGTTCCCACGTTTGTTTCCTTCCTAAAGGAAGTGGAGTCTCCCTATGAGGTCCATGATTACATCAGAGCCTATCTTGGAGATACTCCTGAGGCCAAGGAGTTTGCCAAGCAGTTTCTTGAGCGCCGTGCCAAACAGAAAGCCAGTCAGCAGCGGCAACAGCAGCAGCAACAGGTAAATCTTACTTGCTACAGTCTGTAGAAGTAAATAAATACTATCTATGAGTCTAAAGAGTCTGCTAGTTTGATAGGAGGGTAAGCAAGACTTTAGAGGTGATGTGAAATGCAGAGAAAAACACAAATTTCAGATATTGGATGCATGATTCTGCAGTATTTGTAACTAAATAACAGTTGAGGCCAGCTGCAGATCAAATAGTGACTTGTGCTGGCCAGGATGCTTTAGGGAGATGTGATATAGAAAGTGATTTGGGGTCTCTGAATGTTTTCAGTATAAATAAACCAAACTTACTTCCATTTTGTAATCTTGTATTTGTTTTCTTTCTAGGATTCAGTATGGGGGATGAACCACAGTTCGCTACATTCGGTCTTTCAGACCAATCAGAGCAACAACCAGCAATCCAATTTTGAGGCTGTGCAGAGTGGGAAGAAAAAGAAGAAACAGAAGATGGTTCGTGCAGATCCCAGCTTGCTAGGTCAGTTTTAATTCTTTTTCAAAATTAACGTTTTTTGGGGGGAAAAGCCTTGTGGAATGTAGAAATCTTGTTCGTCTAACTGTGACCATTGAATTCAAACAAAAAAGGTGAAAGTTGAACCTTCTTTAGAGTCTGTATTTCAGTATAAGAATTCTTTTAATAATGCATCAGATTCATGGAAAAAATCTTTGTCTAATGCTCCTGTTGCTGCTGGGGGCATTTGGGCCAGAGTATGGTATCATGTAGAATACACTGATGTAAATCGGTGATTCCACTTCCTGATTACAGGAGTCCCTTGTAATTTGTTTGCCCAAGTGCAGGCAGCAAAGTAAGAACAAGGGTCTTCTAGAGAAAATTTTAATTCTAGTTATTGGGTCTTGATATCAACAAGAAGGCAGACTTCCAATATGTCCTTCTCCCTCAGTGAGGGAGGGAAAAATGGGGAAAATAGTAGAGTCTCTAATTCTTCAGACTATTTGGCAGGCTGTAGTTTTGAGGAAGAAGCTCAGAATGATCTTAGAAGTTTCCAGGGGGAAAAGGTCATGTATAGTAGGGGAAAAGAGTTAAGTTGATTGTATTTATTTGCTTTTTTAAAACATGCCTATATTCATTAACATTACTTGCTTGTTATAAGAGATGAAAAGCAACTTTCCAGAAGACTTTAAAGACCAAGTTTTCATATATTGGGAATTTTTGTCCTCTGATACGGAGGAACCTGTCTATCATGGACATATGACTATACCTTCAGATACCCTGGATCTTTAAGGGTGCTGTTGGAACAATGATATTCCCAGATATGTTTGGCATTTATGTGGTGTAATGGTGTTTACTTGCTCTCAATCATAAGAAAATATAAGTTAAGGTGGTTGGTAACATGAAAGCTTCTTGCATAGTAAGGCTTCTTGCATAATAAGACATCTCACATTTTGCCCGTAAAAAGCTTTCTATCTGCAGTGATCTTCTGCTTTTTTAATAGATATATATACAGTTAATTATTAAAAGGAGGTATTTGTTTATTTTCCATTTTGATCATGGAGAGCTATTTAATACCTTGGTTGTTATCTGGAAACTTTTAAGTAGTTCAGGGATGTCAATTAAACTGTCTCCTCTGCTTTGAGTTGGCCTATGCCTATTTTATCGAATTCATGCCAAGTATTTTGACATTTATATGAAAGATGTTTTTAAAGGAAAGCACGTGTTTTCTGTTTCTTCTTGAGGAACAGCTTCTTAAGGCTTACCTTTATGCCTTCCTACTTTTTTACATGAACTAACCATCTTAGAAGAGGCAGTAAACTCTTGGGGGGAGACCAAATCTGGTCACAAGTCTTGAACTGGAAGCAATGAAGATGCTGACACCATTAGCACTCTTTCCCTGCCGCCTTTAGTTTTTACGAGATGAGGATGATAGTTAATCTGCCCTTACAGCATTGATGGAAAAATGTCTGTTCACATCTGCTCATGTGGCTTTAATAAGAAATCACTAAATACAATTATCAACCATACAATTATGCAACCATAAGGGAACTAATATGTGCCATTTCATAAAAAATGAGTACTCTTTACTACAAAATAATTCCAAAAATTTCTAGGTAATATAGTGCCGCCAGAGGGAGCCAGAACAGTTTCATTAAACCTACTGCACAGAGCACTTTGCATCTATTGAAGATAATGGCTGTGAAAAGTGGTTTGTTCTCTAGCACAGAACAAACCTATGGAGCAGTGTCAAGACAACGAAGTGCCCGTTTTGGGTTTAGCTACTGTCCACAGTGAAGGCCTTTCCTTTTTTTCATGCTTCATATAGGGTTGGTACAACAACAAAAATAGAATTTCTGTCCAAAAGTTACACTTGATATAATATTGGAATTTTTCCTTTGTAAAAGATGTATTGGCTTTTTCTTGCTCACTTCTCATGTATCACTTCTGGTTGCAACGTACAGTTAAAATGTTGGGTAGAAGTTTAGGTATATCTCCAGCCATCTAGGCAGCCCCATGCAGTGTTGTACCTTCTCATGTTGTACCCTGAGCAGTGTTAGATTGTAAAAAGCATGGAAATATGTGGAATTTCCACTAAGGGCTCCAGCTGGAGTTAATCATGCCCCCAGAAGTGTTGAGCATGGTCGACACTGAGAGTCTGAATTCAAAAAGCAACCAGTTTGGCTTCCAGGACCACCTAAGTACTGTGGTGATAGGCACTTCCAAGTGTCAGTTGACTCAAACTTGCTCCCTTCCAAGGTGTTGCTCAGCCGTGTCTCCACTGTGCCCCGATATCATGTTAGCTCTGCAGATGCCATCTTTTAAATTAAAGTCGAAACCATATTTCTGCTGCTCTGTCTTTAAAGATCAAGTGATGCTTATATCTAAATATATGATTGGTCATCTTTGATTTATGTAAAATTTCAGTTTGGGTAATTCTGTCTAGCCTTAATAAATTTCCTTAACAGTTTTTGTTTGTGTATTACTTTATCTTAAACAGCTGCTGTGTAAACAGATATGTTGCAGCATATACAATATACCACATCCAGATCTTTAACACAAATCGTTTTTGTTTTATAGGGTTTTCGGTGAATGCCTCATCCGAGCGGCTCAATATGGGAGAAATAGAGACTTTGGAAGACTACTGAGCATGTGCAAATCAACTGGCTTTTCCTGCATCTGTTAACCATGGATTCTCCGTCTTGGACACAGTACTCTCCACCATGCGTTCTTCTCTGCCTCGCAGTGAATCACAGAATCAATCATCTCAGGCTGCTTCCTCTAGCCCCAGCAAACCCTTTTCTGCCCAGGACTGCACAGGCGTTGTTCTTACCATCAGCCTATAGACGTGTGGACTTTGTTCCAAGTCCTGGGTGGGTGGGAGATAGGATTTGTTCACAACAAGGCTGATTTGGGCAGCAAGCTTTCACTGTGCTGTGATTTCTTCTGCTGACATACCTGGAAAAATTCGATTGGGATTCTGCAAACAGTTGTTTCCCTCTTCTGGTTACTCTTACCACATCCAACATGTGCAGTCATGGAGAGAGAGAGGGAGAGAGAGAGAGAGTTTGTGGTTAACAGATGTTGGTCAAAACCAAAATGCCACACAGATACTGACTTCCGCGCTCCATCAGGGCAAGAGGTGCTCTCCCAAGCCAGGAGTTGCATTCATAAGCTAACCTTAGAACTGGCAACAGCAGGAGAAGGGTGGTGGTGGGCGCAGTTTAGCTTGGGTTGGTTTGAAGTTGCACACCCCCTGCCAGCCCTTCTCAGCACATTATTTTTGGAGGGAAAGCTCGAGTCTGTCTTCATTAGGTGGTGATGCTGAAGCTGGTAGAGTTTCCCATCAGCATACTCCAGCCTTCCTGGAGAAGTGGGGACTTCTGGGAAAAGGAGGGTGGCATTTCTTCTCTTTCAGGTTGAATTTATCCCTTCAATGCTACCTTCTGAGGGTTAGGACCAGTTTATTTTGTGCTCTTCTTCCTGCAAATTTGTCTCGTTTAAGAGACAGTAGGATCTTTCCACGTGGAACTTTAGTCTTTGGTGAGGGTGAACACTGGCTTTCAGATACGTACCTGAGCAGTCTTGGCTAGTTGTCACTTCAAACAACAGAGCTTAGGTTAAAGGACAGAGATGCCCTTTTGTAATGAAAAGAGACTGGAGGGCGAAACTATGTGCACTGACAGCCCTGCTTATCTTCTACACCTTAAATTACTTCACACACCTTCACTTGGATCCGTAATGTTTAAGTATTTATGGAGTCATAACCTTCCTCTCTCACCAAAAGACTTAACACCATCCTCTCCTCTCCACCCACCCCCACACACCACAAAATAAAGAAAACTAAAACTGCCAAATGCACTTACTTCCAACCCCCTGGTCCCATCTCCCATTCCCAGAGGGTTATAACCTGCCAAGGGAGATAAGCTACAGTTTTGGTGGAGGTGTATGAAGGTGTCTGTCATCACTGCCTAAAGAAAACAGTTCGAGTTGCTAAAGAGCAGTTTGGCTTTGGATTTTATTTCGTTTGGTTTATTCATTATTTTTTTGGGGTCACCTTCCCCTCCTCCTCCTCCTCTCTCTTCCCCCTGCCCCCAAACATGTACAGTGACTATACAGAGACTGCTGCAGACTTGTATATAGTTTTTGGATCCAATAGCATGGAGAGACTTGGAACTGTTGGAAATCTGGTCTCCCTGTCTCCTTGCTTTGTAAATTCATAAAAGGGGGAAGAGGGGTAGTTAAAATGTTTACAAAACTTTAAACTCCCTCTGAACTTTTGCCAGTGTGGGGGGGGGAGGGAAAAAGAGAGAACTTAAATAAAACCTGGTTGTATTATATCTGAGAGCAAATTTTCTGCTTGCTTTTGTCGAAGCTGAGTTTTGAGATAATTCCTGGTGCTAAAACTGACCCCAAACTCGACTCACGTCAGTTTTCATCAAGAAACAACAAGCAAACACACAGGATGTGGAGCAACAACTGCTGCTTTATTCCTTCCCTGGTGAGGAATACCGGTGGGTTTTTTCTACTTGATAATTTTAGAGTTCAAATAAACACCAGTAAGTTGAGATTGGAAAACTTTGACAAGAAAGCTTTGATTTCTTCCCCCCTCTCTGTGTACAGAAACATGTGCATTCACACTCATGTTGTTTATACAGGAGAGATCAAGCTGTGGCCGGTTTTCTGTTATTAAAAACACACTCAGCCAGTAGTAAGTAACCAGTAGTCAGTAACCACCCCACCCACTCCAATTCCCTTCCCTAAATGAGAGGTTTATCTCTCCCCTCTACTGTAATGTCCACAGAGACACCTTGTAGGCTGCCCTTTCCAGACAAAATCCTATTTTCCTTTTTTTCTATTTGCTTCTTGGTTTTTTTTTGTGTGTGGAAAATCCCAGTAAAGGTTGCTGATAAATGTCCTCCTTCCATTCACATGTCCACAAATACTGAGTCAGTAAATAACTAACCAGTGCAGTAGTTTTGCCTTATGTTTAGCTGCTGTCTTGGAGAACAGTACATGCTTACGTTGAAAATTTGACTTTGTTTAAATATCTTAATTTGTTAGTGCATAAGTATCTTGCTCATGGGTGCTTTCTTTTTTCTTTTCTTTTTTTTATGGTTTGATCTAATTTCTACAATCTAATTTTGGAATACTCTTTACTGTGTAACAAGTAAGCAAAAGCATGCTAATTTGCAGCTCAGTCGGAGAGGATGAAGGGAACAATTTAGCACTTGCTAAATGAAAAGGTAAAAAATACAGGCGGGGAAAATGTGCACTAATTTGTCGAACCCAAGGGACCCTGCCTGGCCTCAGCGTTGCAGATAATGGACCAGTAGGGAAGATCTTGTTCTTAAATATTTTAATATTCTGACTTTGCCTTTAGTCCAAAGGTAATACGCTGGCACTTTCGGGCTGCGTGCTCAGGTGCCTGCCCTTCACCGCCTCTTTGACAAAGAGGGCTGGTGTCGAGAGTAGCGAAGGCTGTTTGGATCAAGAGGGGTGGAAAAATAGAAGCTTCAACTTTGCATCTGCAGCCCATATATATTTGTGCTAGACTTGCGTCTGCTTTTCAGGCAGGACACGAACCTGAGGAGCTAACGTGGCCGCGGTCGAGGTTTGAAAGATAACGTTGAATCTGCTGGAGATCGCTGAGGTTTCTTTTGAGCACGTTTCAGCAAGTTGCTTCCTAACTTCATTTCGCGGCAGTGGCAGCGTTCTGGCCTCCTTGTTTTTCCAAACTCCCCTTGCAGCCAAGTGCTTTTGTAAAGGATTCGACTAAGCAGCAGCCTTTGAAAGGACACCTGAACTGTGTCTGGCTGTCGAGGAAAGCCAAAAGTCAGATCTTTTACCAGAAAATCATGAATCTGAAATTTAAGACAAAACTATTTGTGCCGTATTTTCAGAGTGTAAAGAACTGGCATTGGGAATGTTTATGCACTTTAATTGCAAATTCTCCTTCTGAACAGAAAACATGAAGTATTTCACCCTCATATCAACTTAAAAAAAAAAAAAAAAAACTAATTCTTCTGTCCTGTGATAAACTGGAATGTTCCCCATATATACTTCATCCTTTCCCAAGACCTTTGTCAGTGCCAGTGTGATTTCAAACAAACCTCAGGTTTCTCTGCTGTTAACTCTTCCTTAGTCCATTTGGAGGAGAGAGAGAATGGCCAAGGCTTGCAGGAAGAAAGTGTCTGTTCAGCTCAGACCTGAGGAAGGTGCTGGTCTTGTGCCTGGCAGAGGAGAGTCTCCTGGAAGACTATTACCAGGTTTTAATAGGCAATTCTGCCAAAGGAGAGCACACACGGCTCTTGGTCTGCTGCTGTAAGTATTACACCCGGAAAACAAGGATGCCACGGATCTGCTCTGGCTCCGTTTCAGAGCATTTTAACCTTAAAGATTGAGGCCCTTGTTCTTTCCCCGTGCCCACCCTGGAAAGCCCACCGCTGCCCCACACGCGGAGGAGACGGCAAAGCCCTCGAGCTGCGTGCTTGGTTTCGGGGTTAGCTTCTCTAAGGAACCTTGTGGTGGTTTGTGCGCGCCAGGGGATGGCCTTCCTCGGGGAAGGAATTTCAAACGCATCCCCAAGGCCTTTGGGAAGGGCTAGCCAACAACCGCCCGCGTGTGCACTGGCCTGGCGGGGCGACGGGTGCCTAACGGCTCGGCTGCATGTGGGTTTTTCGGCACAAGCTGTAGAGGGTGGAGCCGGCTTCAGGAGGAGGTGTGCTCTAGAAGCCGGCGAGAGCGAGTCTCTGCTGGGCTTTGCACTCGCTCTATCTACTTGCTGTTGCAAAGGGATTTTTTCTTTTTTTTGACCTGACTGGACAAAGTTTTTATTATACTAGTGAAATTTCCAAGTCATTTAATACTTTGAAGAGTTTTTAAGCGTTCCTGCCGACGCCTTTCCTGCAGAAAGCCATGCCCTACCGCAGAGCCCTTCGCCTGGTCCTGCTAACGCTGTGCGGCATCCTGGTCCCTGCGGTGCTAGCAGGTAAGGATCTTTGTTTGCATCTAAAGTCCGAAAGAGCAGGAGATCTCTTACTAATCTGCCGCCTCCTCCTCCTCCCCTTGCATACCTCCATCCTCCTCTCCCTAAGTATTTATCAAATTATAATTGAATAATGTAAGCTAGCTTTGGAGTCCGTGGCTAGTGTTGAGTAAGAATATATTCCCATCCTGAAAGCATGTTTCTGTTAGGAAGATGTTATAAATCATTTGCGATTTTTCTTAAGCTGAACGGCAATAGCGCCTCCGGGAGCGTTAGTGACAGTAGATCGCAGCATGGAGTGCTCCCTGCGGTTGATGGGACAAGTTACCTGTCTGCTTTTAATTGCAGGAATAAGTTACAATCACGAAAAGAATTGAAACGCTTTCTCTAGCTAAGGCATGTGTGCCGGTGTCTGGTTCCTTCTCTGCTTTCTGTGACAGCAAATCACTGCAGCTGCAGTAAGTAGAAACGGATTTTGAGAAAGAAACATGGAAATGTCTATGAAAACATTTAGCTCAGTCAAAAGCCAAGTTGTGCATCTAAATTGTTTGAGTTTCCATGTAGGAATAGGTATCGTGGGGCGCTCAGCGGTCCTGGAAAGGTGCTTCGTTCAGACTTGAGCTCTGCGGTGTTTTACTCACAGCCAGAGCAAAGGGGAACGGTTAGCATGAGAGGTGCCTGTTCCGTTAGGCGCTGTTTTTTAAGGCGGTTGTTAGCGATTTCAGCCTTCTCCGCTTGTGCCTTAGTGCAGTTACGCTGGCTAGAGGGGAACTGAGGGCCTGGTTGGCAGCGAAAGCTGTCTAGTCTGACCTGGGTTTTACAGGTGAGGGAAAACCAGCTTCCAGCCAGACTCCACGGATAGGCTTTGAACACAGGGGGTGAAAACTCGCTTCCTTCAAAGCCTCTTTCTTTAAATGCTAGTAAGGCATGAAAGGATGGCTCGGGCCACGCTAACAGGCAAGAGCACAGCCCTTGTTTTCCTTAAATTCTTGCCCTGGCTTCCAGGACCCGGAGCAAGGCTGGATCGCAGTTCCCTCGCAGTTTGTTCTTAGCACCTCGCCTCGCAGGAAGATCCTGGCCAGCAGTCTCGCAGATGAAATGATTTCTTTTTGAAGGAGTTTTCACACAAGTAGGGGAATTCATTGCTGCACCTAGCAGGAACATCTGCAGGCACAAGAACAGAATCACTGTAGCTGGTATTTCCCTCCCACATTCCCCTTTTAAGACATATTCTTGCTGGGGAACCTTTAAAGTAACTAAGAAATGAGCACTTATAAGTGGGTGTTTTCCTTCTCAGACACTGAGCTTTGATTTTTTTTGTATACTGGGACATTAATCATTTAAGCACACAATTTCAGTTTGCAACTTGTACTCACAGAACCCGTGGCAGTGCTCTTCCCCAAAACCAGGTAAGGTTTTTTCTCAACTGTTACACTCTACTTCCCCATGCAGAGATTGATTCACTTCTAGCGAAGCCTTGGTCTGCTGCTTCTCGGAGCTAAAATTTCACTCAGATTATCTTAAATTTCCTATGTTCAGTGTGTCCTTGCTCTCAGACCCCTGCCTTGCCAGCACTTGCTTTATGGCTAGGCTTTGCGGCCATGGTTTGTACCAAACTGGTGCTTCTCTGTATATCACTTTGCTCCTGTGAAATATCCCAAGTTCACGTCACTTCTTGACAGCGGAGTGGGTGCAGCAGGGCCAGCAGCTCTCGAAGAGCCTGGTACTGACGACTGCAATATTCAGAAATGGATCCTGGGGCATGGGAGAGACTCTGCTTTCTCTCAGTTGCCTTGTAGAGGTCTGAGGCCCTCTTAAGCTTGTTCTTCTCTGCTACCTCCAAGTAGGACATCGGGGAACCAGTGTGTGTTGTAAGCCATCCCAGGAGCAGAACAGTTTGCTGCTGCCATAGAGTGAAGAGTTACCTCTCCCCAGTCCAGGGGTTTTTAGTGCAGAGTGAAACTTTTTCTGCATTTCCCCCCCTTAGAAAAGGAAATTTCCTGCCTTGCACCAACAAAGAAGGGAAGGGCATACAGACAGCGTTCTGGTCTCTGTGTGTATACATGCAGCCCTGCCTTTCTGTAAACAAGTTTGTTTAACATTCATCAGCACCGCAGCGCGCTGGGCTGCTCCACACTCGCGCTTCCAGCCCTCGCAGCATCACAGGCTGCCCTTTGTGCTCCCTATGAAGGCCTCCTTTCATCCCTGCGCTGGCCCCGTGCCCGGCGTGGCTACCTGGCGCTGGACAGCCTGTTGCTGGCCACGGAGTTCACCCAGCCCCTGCCCTTCGGTGTCAGCACCTCTTCCTTTCCATCGCAGAGGCCTCCAAAGGAGCCAAGTGGAGTTTGCCTCAGACCAGGGTGCAAGTGGTGGCAGTCGTGCAGACCTGAGGTCCTCAGTGACTCTTCCCTTTTTTAATTTTGTCACAAGAGTGACTCAAAGCCACGTAGTACTGAAAACCTTTGTTAACTGCTTAGGAGTTTAGCAAGACATGAAGGATCTCACTGGCAGCGGAGGTCTCCCATCTGTGCATGCTGTCAGAGCACTCTTGGGGTGCCACTGGGTTGTCCACCTTGATCTGGCTTCTTGCCCAGCCCATCAGGTTTCCTGTGAGACCATGGAAAAAGTGAATTTCTCCAAGTTACTGAGCTCTTTCCAATGTCACGTTTGTCAAAGATAGAAAAACAACTGAGTCTTTAACCCTAGTTGTCCACAACACCTAGGTGCAACAGAAATTACAGACCCAGTTTAGGAGCTTTCTGCATACCCAAATCCTTCCTGCTTCCGTTTTCTTCCAAACGGAAATGGCAGAGCTGCAGCACAGTGGGACTGGGAAGAGTTGATTTGGTTCTGTGAGCAAAACCA
Organism: Apteryx mantelli; assembly: GCF_036417845.1. Classification (NCBI taxonomy): domain Eukaryota; kingdom Metazoa; phylum Chordata; class Aves; order Apterygiformes; family Apterygidae; genus Apteryx; species Apteryx mantelli. The sequence goes on along the minus strand of NC_089986.1, from coordinate 28,434,760 downwards.
GTTTCAATTCAGATAATGGGTTCAGAGCTCAAAGAGAAGTGGAAGTTAGCAAAAAGCCTTTGCAAGGCCTGAACTTCTGAATCCGGTGTATATATTGTATCCAAAGTCTGATGTGGGCTTGTGAACCTCTTCATTTTGAGCTAATGTGGCAGTACGTTACTCCAGTAGCATTTCTCCTCAGGAGGCATATCAGAAAAAAAGAAACATAGCAGGAGATAGTATTCGTTATGTGACAGGAGAAGACCTTGTCCAAGGACAACTTTCTGTAGTGACTGATGCATCTTTGTTCCCAACAATAATAAAGTTATTAGGAAGTTTTATAGTTGAAGTACTAGAATGAGAGAAGTAGTAAATCAGGCAAAAGTCAGGCAAACTTCTTTCTTAAAAAGATGAAGTTGTTCAATCCAGTCTGTCCAGACTTAGAACAAGTCTTAGTAGACCATTGCTCAAACTTGCTTGGCACTGAGACTCATAAATTACTGACACTGGTATCACCTCCTGGCTGAGGTTATTGGGTTGGAGGTGGAGAGTTTGCTTCAGAAACTAGAAGATACCTTTTGCAAACTACCCCCTGCCCCTGCACACTTTTGTAACGGGTGCAAAATAAAGCTGCAAAACTCTGTAGTTGGGAATAAAAGCCCCCAAGTTTTGAGGAGGATGTGAATTTTGGGTTATCAAGTTAACCTGTAAATGGTTGTAACCGAAGAAACAGTATGCAATACTCAGGTTAAACTGTCAGCCCTTGCCTCCTCACCTGGCACGTGAGGCCTCCTGTTGAGGCTCTGTAAGCATCAACTTGCCACCCAGTGGAGGAGGAGAGCACAGTTATCTCCTCCTGATGGGCTGTGAGGTTGATGAGGTGCCAGTGAAACCAGCTTGTGTGAGAAAGAATTGGTCATGGTGGCTGATCTCCAGCAATGAACAAATGTTAGCTGGCCACATCTGCCTATCTTGAGGTCTTCATGGGGAAGGTCTGGTTGTTTGGGGTATCTCAAAGGAACCTTCAGGCTTGATCAGCTTCCTCAAGAGCTACCCCCTGTGGAGATCATCAGGTGTTGTCTTGTAACCACTGAGTATCTGAGCCACCATGGGCTAAGACATCACTGTGGATGGCTGACCCCACCTCCTTCTCACTGAGCAGGGAAATAGCAGTTTCATCAACTTGCCTTTAGGGCCATCCCTTCTGCACCTTGCTGCGGTCCATGTAGCTGAAGTCATGGCACATCCCTACATCATTCAGAAAACTTATGGTTTATTTCTTTGTAGTGTAGTAACTGGTATTTCCCCCTCCCCCCCCCACCCCTTTTTTCTTCTTTTGGCCTCAGCCATAACTAACCTGTGCTGTAGAGGGGGAGCATGCGCAGTACAGTACAGAGGATATTTCCCTAGAATAAGACTGTTTGTAGCATCAACGTATGGGAAGGAAGAGTGCCATCTTCCACGTGGCCTGTTGTGAAGCACTGGAGTACTTTTAGTCCATGTTTTTCCAGGTTCCATCTATGCCCTGTAAAAAAAAAAAAAAAAAAAAAAAAAAAAAAAAAAATTAAGATTGTCTTAAGTGCTCCCAAAGGGTATTTTTTTACCAAGCGTGTTTTAATGGTCCTCTCTGAAGTGGCAGTTACCCTCAGTCTGTGCTCTGCTGTCGGGACAGGGGTAACTCTGGAAGCGAGCTTGTCTGAGGACTCACTGCACTACGGAGTCGATCCTCTCGCCTGTTGGATCGCCCCAAACTGTGGCCCCGAAGCCTTGGTGATGGTGGGGTTTACCCGTGTGTGGCAGAGCAGCCCCGTGGCCACCTCTCGGTGACCATGTGCAGCCCCGGAGTTACTCCAGGGAAAAGAAACCACCTGAGGATGCAACATAGATATTCCTAGAGATTGGACATTCCTATCCATGCCAGCACAGCTAATGCATGTCTCTATAACCCCAAAATAAGCATCTTGTCTTCTGATGGATGATATGTTTTGGGTGTTTTTCTTGGTAGTTCTTTATTTCTTGCCGTTTCCCAGTGAAGGGCTGCTGTCTTGGAGGAGGCGCGACTCGGAGGCGTTGGCCATAGTGCAGAAACTGCACCTTGTCACAGTCAGGAGGGTTGTAACTACGTGGGTAGAAAGGCCTGTGCTTTATGGTGCTTTTTCTCTTTTAGATCATCACGTCCTTCACTTTTTTTAGGTCTGCCAGACTCCTGCATTGTGCGCAGGCAAACTGAGCCCAGGAAGGAGAGCGAATTGTGATGATTATGCTGAGGATCGGCAGCAGAGCTGGGAGCCAGCTCTCTGGTATCGGGGTGCTGAGCCTGCACCTACCAGCCTGTCCTGTCAGGGTACCAAACGGGCAACTAGAAGAGGCTCTTGGGTTCCTGGATAGGGGCATGTCCTACTAATAGTGTTGTGTGTGTTGTCTTTTGACACCTAACACAAACTCAGTTCTTCCAATTTGCTTTTCTTGCTTTTACCAAAGGTCTGAAATGGGAGTGCGGCATGTAATACTGCTTCTTTAGAGGTCTGCTCTCCTTAGCCAGGTTAACTCGGAGACAGTCATGGTGTTGAAGAGGGCCTGGATTGGGGGAGCTGATTTTTAAAGAAGCCAGCTGGATGTGTGAGGATAGTGGGGTGGATGGTTGGGCTTTTTCTTTTTCAAAAGGGTGGCAATGGGGGCATGTGAGGACATGAGCTGTTAGTTTAGGAGGGAAAATCAAAGGCAAGTCTTTTGGAAAGAATACTGCTAGTAAAAAGCAGACACCCTCCCAGGCGGCAGCAGTTTGCTCTGGAGAGACCTGCTGGTTGGCAGCCTTCTCCGGGGATGGGGCTTGCTCGGCGCTTTGCGTCCCTTCTCGTGTGCCTGGTAGCACTGATGGGCCGGAAATGGAGAGGGGACCCGGTCGGTAAGCCTTGGCCGAGTAGATCGCTTTCGATACCGTTCAAATGTAGTATTTCGCTTTATCATTGGTGCATGCGCGTGGTTGTGCTGCTTGTTCTGAACCAACAACTGCAGTTAGCGAGGCGCTAGAGGAGACTGAAAGGAGGTGTGTTTCCCTTAGTCACTGCAGCGCTGTTAAGGTAAAACCACAAGGACTCGGGGCAGAAAACTCATGTTTAGCACACTCTGCTCTTTCTCTGAGAGTGAGCTGAAAGCACGTTTTAATCAGATGAGAGAAATTAACCAAATACGTATCCAGAAGCCATCCAAGACTCTGTCCAGGTCTTAAAAATCACTGAGATCGTAAACAAATTAAACTGTTTCCTCTCTACTTGGCTATTAAAAATAAGCTCTGTGCCCTGGTTTGAGAGTTGCGATAACTCTGTCGGAAACTAGCTGTACCAGGAGTAGGAGAGACGTTCTGCAACTGGTGGGTCTGGCTAGAAAGGAGCCGTCGCACCACGGTTCGAAGGGGTAGCGCTCCCAGACCCTTTGAGCACGGTGTGTTGGGAAGACTCTGTCCAGGTCCTATCGCCTCCCTGGACGGTGTCTGTATCTGTTTGTCTGAGCTAACACCTTATCACATGGTCAGATGTGAAGGCTACGCCTGGCTATTTTGGCATGGGAGAGAAAAACATTCTTGGGAAATGCAGCGATGACCTCCTCCCACCACGTCTCCTTCTCACCAGGTGGGAATGGGCCCGTGTTGGTGCTGGCCCCAGTCGTGTTGACAGAGCGAGGAAGGTCATAACTAGAGTGTAGCTCTTCTGTATGGAGTATCTCCACTTGCCAAAGCAGCCTAGAAATGGGGTTTCAAAAGTGTTGGGTACATATTGGTCTGTGCCTAAACCAACAGCCTCCTAATGCCACCATTGCTAACTAAATAGCCCCAAATCTGCTAGATTCCTTTCCCTGTTGATTTAACTACAATTTACCCACTAAATTCTGTGTTTCCTCTTGATCCGTCCTCTGGTAGCCAAACCACAGAACTTGTAGAAGAGGGATCCACTGGAAATGGCACTTTCTGGAAGAGCCCTTGGATGGGATGTGAGAGTCTACAGCGCTGCTGGTCGGTTTTGCAGGACAGGCCGAGCAGGGCCCTGCAAAGGGCCTGAGTGTTTCTGGGGAGCCATCACAGTGCCCAAAACTCTCATGTGCTCGTACCGGCGACCCGAGATGCCACCTCTGGTGCAGTGACTGCAGGTTGTACCAAGCTCGTGAGGACATGGCTATGCACTGCCCTTTCCCCCTGCTGACGCCTGTACTGCGGGGTCTCTAATCCAGCTTCTCCCCTGGGTGAGCCAACCAGCGTGTGCTGGTGTTTCTGCCTGCCTTAAGAACAAGCGTGGGCCTCGGAGCAGGTGCTCATCTACCTCTGTTGTTGCTCTTTGGGCCAGTGTTAAGTCTGGCTGCTGCCTCAGTGAAAGTGCAGTAACCTGTATCGTTGTAGAAGGGACTTTCTGAATCTAGTCTGGAACGCTGTTGTGTTCCCGAGTCTGCAGGCAGCCTGGGATAGCTCCAGGCAAGGTAGGAGCTTCTCTGTTATCCGAGCCTTGCGGTAAGTCCTAGCAATGGGTTTGCAGAGCCAGCGAAGGTGAGTGTTTTGGGGTCAGCCCTTCATTTCGTGTGGATGCAGGGCTTGCAGCGCGTGGTGGAGCCCATTAACACTGATTCCCCAGAGCTTTCTCCTCCCATGAAGTGCTGGCTGATCACAGGAGGAAGGGGGAGGACTCCAGCGCCGTGAAGCTGGTGCTCGGACTGCCAAGACGCGCTGCTGCCACCTCCCTTGCTGAGCCAGGGAGAGGCTGGGGCGGTGCTGGGGCAGCCAGGCAAGGATGAGTCTTCAAGCGTCTGATACACTGTGACACGCGCTGCCTGGGTGCCTGGATAACCCCTCATCCACCACCCGGACGCGGTGTTGCGTGGCAGTGTATCCCACACCCCCGTTCCCCCGGGCCAGGCGGTCGCCCCGCTGAGCGGGCCGGGGTGTGCGCAGCCCCCGGGTGGCCGGGCTGTTTGCTCTGGCTGCTCCGCCGGCCTCTTTCCCAGCCCGGATCTCCGTCGTGTCGGTTCGGATGGGCCCTGGCGTCAGATGCCGTTCTCTTTTCATTTTTTTTTAATTTTATTTTTTTCCGCCCCAGTGCGACATTCCCGGCGGTTTCGGCAGGGAGCTGAGGAATGTCTCCCGCTCGGGCCGGGGCCCCGCCGGGCCCACCCGAACAAGACGGGCATTGACGGGGAGCGCTCGCCTCGGCCGCACGCAGACAGGGAGGGCTCTCTGCTCCCCTCCCCGACCCCACAGGGGGAAGAAATAACAGGAGGCGAAGCGTAACATCAAACGGAGCGCGGCTCCCCTTTCATCTCCCCCGGCCGCGCGGAGGCAGGGGAGGCCGAGGCTCGGGGGGACCCGGCCGGGGGGCTGCGTCCCGCGCGGCCCCGGCTGCCGACACGGGCAGAGGGGCCCTGGGATGCTCCGGTGCGGGCTGCTACCGCCTGGCGCAGGTGCCTGCCCGGCCAGCAGCAGCTCCAGCCCCGTCCCAGGGGCAGCAAACCGGCGGTGGGTGTTCGTCCCGGGCCTGTTTTCGCACTGTTGCGGGGAGCTCCCCGCTGTCCTGTGTTGTGCAGGGTTGTGCGGTTGTGGTCTCGCGAGCTCCCGGGGAGCCCCTTCTCCGGCCTGGCCTCCAGCAAGCCCAGCTCGGTTTTCCAGCCCCCTCGTCCTTCCCACTGGCTTCCTCCTCCCCTTCGTACTTGCTGGTTTCCTACCCGACCAGCTGCCCCGTCCACTGCTGCACCCTCAGCCGCTCCGGGGGTCTGTGCCCTGCCGGCCGGCGCCCTCGCAGAGGGGATCTGCCTCTCCTTCGCCTGCCTGCAGACAGGGTTTCCCGACCCCCAGGTCGCTGTCTGTCTGTCCGTCCTGGGCGCTCAGCGGGAGCCCCGTGCATTCAGCCCGGCGCGCTGCGGCCGCCTCCCCTGTCGTGCCCGGGAGTGACAGCGCGGCGCTTGTCTCCCAGCAGAGTACCCGCAGGGGCCGGTGCCCACGCTGTGGAACGAGCCGCCCGAGCTGCCCTCGGGAGCCGGCCCCTTCGACGCCGCCACCACCACCACCGCCCGCCTCGCCGACGCCACCGCCTTCCCCCCCTACACCGCCGAGCTGGAGCCTGAGGACACCACCCACCTGCACCGGCTCGACGCCGGCGACGGTACGCGGGCTCGGCGCGAGGGTGGCGCGGCGGCCTGGGAAACCCTCCCTGCCAGGTCGCTCTTTAGGGGCCCGTCGCCCCTCGGGGGAGGGCTGGGGCGTCGCGGGTGCCCTGTCCCCACCGCGGTGGCACGGAGGCGAGCGCCTGCTTCGCTGCCCCCTTCCCGCCGGGCTGCAGCCTCGGTCCCGGTGGACGCTGTGCTGCCCCTTACCTGGCGCTGCCCCCCGGGCTCCCCCGTGGCCTCGGGGAGGGGTCTCGGCCGCGTGGGGAGACGGGACCAGGGGCTGCGCGGGAGCCCTGCAGGACTCGGCCCTGGGGCCGGGAGCTTGGGGGGGGGAAGGGGGGTGATGCCCGCTGCCCTCCCCGGTGTGGCCGGCCTCACACCTGCCCTGTCCTCTGCCCCTGCAGGGTCGCTGGGGCCTGGAGCCATCGGCGCCATCGTGATCGCCTCCCTCCTCGGCACGTCCGTGCTCGTGGCTTTGGTCGTCATCACCCTGAGGAAGTTCTCTGCCTCCTGAACCCAATAAAAGCTTTTTCCGTACCACCACCCGCCCGTCTCCTGCCCCTGCCAGTGTCCGTGCGTCTGCCCGCCTGCAGCTCCGCAGGGGGAAATGCTGCTTCCAGCCCCCAGGCTGGGCAGCAAGGCTGCGGCTCCCCAAGCGCTCCTTGGTGTGAGGCCCTCCGGGTGCCCTGAGCACCGGGACCCGCCGCGGCGGGCGGCTCGGAGCTGGCAGCGCCTGTCCCGCGCTGGCCGCCTGTGACAGCGTCAGGCACCATCTCGCGCAGCTTTCCTCGGGGAAGGGTGTCCGGTTCGTGTAACCCACCCCTGCGCTGCCCAGGCTCACCCAACTGCGAGGAAGCGGCGGTAGGTGCGTGGGGGAGGAAGAAGAGGCAGGCGCTGTGCTGGTGCTGGCTTGCTCAGCTGTATTTCATCACAAGGAAAACGAGACAACGAGAAGGTCCTTTCCGTCGGCCGAGGCAGCCGGCCGCGCGGGGGTCCAGGCCCGGCCCTGTACAACCCTTCAGACCACTGCAATGGGGGCGTGCGGGGCTGGGTCTGAGGAAAGGCGCTGGCTGCCACTTGGTGCCTGAAAACGGCACAGCTCGTGCCTGGGATTCGGAGTAGTAACAAGTCCCAGCAGAGTGAGAGGGGCCTGGAGCAGGTCCCGGGGCTCGGTGGTGGGTCGCAGGGCAGCCTGGAGTCCTTCTGCCCCAGGACACCTGGATCAGCCTAGCGATCAGCCGGTGAGGTAACGTGCTCTGCCAGGTGAGCGACTGTTCCTGCACGGTGAGAAACGCCCTGGAGAGCCGTGGGCGCCGCAGGGCCTGGGCTGGCTGCTGCTCTGCAAAGCCAGAGGGTTGGGGATGGGCCGACCTCTCGGGAGCATTAGGGCTCCCTGTAGCTGGAGCTCCCCGGCATTTTGCATTAGAGAATTTGCAGCCGCTGCAAGGTCTGTACCCTGAGCTGGAAGTTCGGTTGTACTCGGAAAAGTGGCTGTGGGGTGTTGTTGTGGGGTGGCCTGACTTGGGGTGCATCCCCTTCCCGGACACCAGCCCTGGCCTGGGTGCTGGTGGGAGGCCGGGAGCCCTTGGCTCACATGCGCCCTTCCCGGTGACAGCCCAGGGTGTTACAGGCGGCTGGGGCAGGTACAGCCCCACAGGCTGTTGCCACATGCTGCCGCTGCTGTGGTGGTGGCACCAAGCAGGGTGCGAGGAGTGAAACCCCTTAGCTCTCCCTTCGCTTCCCGGCAGTACAGCCGCGGGGCGGCAGCAGGGCTGATGCTGGTCCGACTGTCCCGGGGCTGCGGCACCAGGATGCACAGGCCTGAGGGCAGCCGCGGCCTTGCTCGCCCTCCCCACATCACACACCCCACCTGCAACCTGTCCCCATCCCCAAAGCCAGCCCCCGTCCGGCAGCCGCGGCGGTGCTGCTCCCTCCCAGGCGGCTGCGGCGGCAGAGGGCTGCTCTCCGTCCCTTCTTCGAGCACAACCCCGCGCTGCCGGGTGGGCGGCCTGTGCGCGCGGTGGCGCGGGCCGCAGGCAGCGCCTGGAAGACTCCTTTGCAGCGTTGCAGAGAGGTGCCGAATAGCCGCAGTTCCCTGAGCGGCGCTGGCTGCAGCTCAGGAGCAGCCCAGCCTGCCCGCGGCTGTAGCCAAGAGGGGGCCCCGCGGCCGTGGCCAGGCGCGGGACTGTTCCAAGAGCAGGCGGCTGCCGCAGCGGTGCTTCGTGCTCAACCCAGCCCCCGGCCGGTCTCGGTGCTGTGCCCTGGGCTTCATGCGATGCTCAGTGCCACGACCGGCGGGAGCGATCATCCGGCTCTGCTGGCGACAGGGTTTGCTTATATACACGGAGGTGAGCCTGTGCACGGAGTTCGCCCGCACGGCTTGTGCACACAGCTAGGTAATGGGGGTTGCAGGCATGCAGGCAGCGCTCGCTGGGCCTTCCCGCCGCTCTCGGGATGGGCTCCGGGGTTAACATCGCCTCTTCAGCTCGAGCGGTCTCGTGCAGCCCCGCTGGCCGGTACCGACCCACCTCGCACCCGGCAGAGACGTGTGAAAACAGTTTGCACGAGGTCTCTGCTGCAGGTTGCTCGCCTGGCACGCTGGTGCTCCCGGTGTCCCTCGGCGGCCCCGACACGGAGACCTGCGCGGCCGCTCCATCCCCAAGCAGGGGGCAGCCCAGGGAGGCCGTAGCGCCGTCCTCGGCAGTGGCTCTGGAAGAGGGGGTGCTGCTCTGGGAGCTCCCCGATGTGCTGCGAGGCTTTCAGGAGGGCGGCAACGTGGGTCGGGGCTGCGAGGCCGGGCGTTGAGCGGCGCGGGGCTGCGTTCAGGGCGTTTGAGAGCGTTTGACTGGGAGCGGATAGAGGGTCGACCCTCGGGAAGGGGCCCCGCGGCTTCGCGGCAGGACGGGGCTGGGAAGCGGGATTCCTGGGGGACGCGTCCCAGCCCTGGTGCCGATGGCCTCTGCGAGATGAGGCAAGGCAGCTCCCCGCCTGCTTCCGCCCCCTGAAGCGCAGCGTTAGGGGAGCCCCAAGCTCAGAGGCGCGTCCTCAGGCGTAGCTGCAAGCGCTCGGCCCGGGCGATGCTCTCCGGAGCTTTGCAGCACGTCTGGGAAGGGGTTATTTGAGCCGGACGAAGCACTGGTCTCCCGGGCAGGATCAGTGCTGCGGAGAACGTGGAGGGAGCCCAGGAGCTAGAGTCTGGTTGTTCAGGGGTGCTCAGCCTGGCACAGCAGGTCCCGCGCCACCGCGTCCTCCTGGCCGGCAGCCTCCGCTCTCCGCCCTCGCCCAGAGCCAGAGGCGCTCCAGCCTCCCGGGGACGCCGGCGGTCATTGGCGATTCCTGCTGCCCAGTTTCCTCCGCTGGCTGTCATCCGACTTGTGCACCCGGAAGCACTCCTTCAAGTTCTGGGCTCGGATTTTGGGGTTCAGGATCTCCTCCCCCATAGAACTGGGGAACCAGCCCCTCTCCTGGTCGTGCAGACGCTCCCCAAATATCCAACCTGGGCAGAGACAGAGAAAGGGATAAATCGGGGAGGCCTGGCCCTTGCGCCCGCGCTGGGACAGCTGCGTGTGAAAACGCCCCAGCGCTGGCGGTGCTTTCGGGAAGCCGCCTTTAGCGACTCGGAGGCCTGCGCTGGAGGAGGCCCAGCTTGTAAACGCAGCAGGAGGCCAGCTTGCCTACGCAGCACCGTGCTGGGACATCTGGGTAAAGGGACGCGAGTAAAAAGCAGACGCCCTGCCTCCCGTGATCCTCCTCAGCTTCTCCCTGCCGCCACAGGAGCGATCCCCGGCAGACACCCAACGCGACGGAGTTTCCCAGCCAGAAAAGCGCGTGCCGTGGGGACCGGCACCAGGCGGATGTGAAGCACCATCAAGGTAAGAACAGCCCTGGGTAGGGTCAGGGTGGCTTTGCCGAGCATCAGGAGAGGGAGCAACTCCCTTGGCTGCAATGCCGGGGTCTCTCCCCGACTGTCCTCCAGCAGGGACCCTAGGCCTGGCCCCTCGCCCTTACCGTCGTCTGTCTTGTCCAGGATGTTGAGGACGTCTGCCAGCTCCAAGGACAGCTCGTCCGGCTCCTGGGCCACGTACGGGTGGACGCACTGGATCTGCGGGCAGTCTGCCGAGGGACAGGGCGAGAGTGAGGGACAGGCAGGCAGGAGCCGCGGCGGGACCGCAGGGCTGAGGTGGGTGTAACGCTCTGCAAACGACGGGCTGAGGGCCCTGGAGGGCAGGTGGAGCTGAACGTGGCCGAGCCGTGGAGGCCAAGGGGCGCCCCAGCTGCGGGGGCTGGAGAAGCGTGTGGGTGAGCAGCTTCCTGGGTGCGCATCTCCTGCTGCCGGGCACCCCAGGAGCAGCTTGGGAGGGATGGGGAGTGCTGGCACAGCCCCGGCTGGAGGGGAGCGAGGTCAAGGCCAGGCACAGGGACGCGCGGTGTCAGTGGTGGAAAGCCGAGGGGAGCCCGGGGAGAGGAGACTGGGGGACAAGAAGGTGCTCTGGGGCAGGGGCGAAGAGCTCCCCAGGCCCTGCGTCGTGTCTCTTACCAACAAGCCTGGATGTAAATGAAACGAACTTGGTTCTCCGGTTCGGGGCTAACGAAATCATCCAGCGCTTCATCTCGCTCCTGGACAGGGAAGACAAAACGAGGCTGTGAGCATGAGACAGTCCTAGGCACCCTGGATCTCCCAGGCAGCCCTGCGCTCCTCATTCCTCCTCTCCCAGCCCTTCCCTGCCTGTTCCCCTGGGGACGCTGTTCCCTGCCAGCGACGCTGGGCCCGCAGGGGACTCTCCTGGTGGCCATGTGGAGGGGAAGGCCCAGGTTAGGGCAGATGTGCCGGTCCGTGGGCTCGTGCCATGGCCCCGGTGTGCAGGTCCCCGCGGGCAGCAGGGTCTGCCTGCCTCCGGGGAGCAGCACGGCTCCCGAGGGCCGGCGGCAGCGAGAGCGGCCCGGCCTCCTTTGAGCCCTGGGCAGCAAAGGCAGCTCCTGGCTCGGGAGATCAACAGGAGCTGTTTTTCCTGGGGAAACGCAGTTAGAGGAACCATCTATTCCCGCAGCTGCTGTGTGGGAACGTTTCAAGGGCAGAGCGGATGAGTTCATTTGCAGACTAATGTTGCAGGATATCAAGGGCACCACTCGCTTGGCAGCGGGTGAGCCGACAGAGCCGTGTGAACGCGCCGCTAGATCCAGCGTGCCGCTATTAAACGCGAAACCCTGCCTGCAGCAGGAGGCTGAAGGTTTCACAGGCGCTGGAGCAGCCCAAGCGCCGGCGCTCCCTCGAGGCCTCCTCCAGCCCTGCTCGGAAACGGGGCAGTTCGTGTCCACGCGCTGCAGCTTCTGCCTCGAGCGGCAGCTCCGCCACCTCCGCCCCGGCCCTGAGGGAGCCAGAAGCTTCTGCCTCCTTGGATGGCAGTTTTAAAACCTGAACTTGACACACATCTAAAGCCACCGGAGCGTCCTCTGGGAGGAGAGAGGCCTGAAAGGGAGACGTGAAGAACGCGTGCCAACAGGCTGATCCGCGGGGCTGGGAACACCTCGTGCTTCAGGCTGAACCGCAGCGCCAGGGACCAGCGGATCCCCCTGCGGCCGCTGTCAAGTGCGGCCCCTCGTGCCACCAAGACATGCAGGACGAGGGCCTGTGCGCTGAGCGGGGCCGCGCGGAGATCAGACCAACCGAGGATCTCGTCGTGGTCGCGGCCGCGGCTGCAGGCTGAGCCTTGCACGCGGCTCCTCGCCCTTCGGATCCACCCTGTAGCCCCTGGCTCCTCTCAGCCCTGCGAACCAGACGCACCAATCCCCACGTGGCATCCATTTCCCTCTATTAATTCTTCGGTTTTCTTCACCCAAACCACTGGTTCGTGCCCAGAGCATCCCTGAAGCTCTGGAACAGCAGCCTTCAGCAGTCACTATGCCGTGTCTCAGCACACAGAGACCCGTTGGCAAGCCGCGTGCCGGACCTCGTGCCCGCTGGGGCGATCGGCAGACAGGGCAGGACGCAGAAGCACAGAAATGCAACTGCCTCCCCCGAGCCGAGCCGAGCCCTGGACTGGTTTATCAGTCTCTGCACGGCTCAGTCTCGCAGACGTCAAATGCGTTTGCCCTGCGTAACGTGACTGACGTCTCTATTTTCAGTACAGCAAAGCTACAGCCACGTGTCTGGAGGGAAGACGCAGCTGCTTGCCGTGCTGCAGGCTTGGCCTCCTCATCCAGGCACCGCACCGTGGCGAGGGGGCAGGGCGCAGCCCCAGGCCTGCAGCAGGACGCGGCAAGGATCCCAGTCGGGGCTGGTGTCTGTTAAGGGATGCGGATGTCAAACGCTGGCCTCCTGAGGGCAAAACGGCATCCGGCTGAGGGCACGCATCATCTCCAGGAGCTGTTTAGCTGATGGTGCAGATACACCTATACAATACACCTATACAGTACAGATACTGCACCAGATGCTGGTAAGAAACTGAGACCAGTGAAAAAGCCAGGCCCTGAGCTCCGAAACAACCACGTCTGGGTTAGCGCAGCTGAATCATTTGCCCAGTCTGAGCTTGCTGGAGCCTGAAGTGAAAAATCAGTGAGCCAAAAAACCCGTAGCCAGGGAGACGAGGAGGCCCCGAGCAGCACAAGGGCTGCTGAGGATGGGGGCTGGCTGCGGAAGGCACCGAGGGCCGGCGGCAATGGCCTAAGCCCAGCTGCTGCCGGGGGATCTCTGCCTGCCTGACCCTGGTAAGCCCTGGCGCCGGTCCCCGTGCAGGCAGGGCGCGCGAGAGCGCGAGGCGGAGCGCTGGTGGGGCGACGGCAGCGTACTCACTGGGACGATGCCTTCAGCATGTAGCTGACCTCCCGGTCGTCTGCGTTCTCCAGCAGCCTCAAGATGAAGACGTTGGCCAAACTCTGCCCCTGGTCTTCTAACTCTTCCACCCGAAGGAGTCCCCGGGGTGCCGAGTCAAACACTTGGTACTTGTCCCTGGGAGAGGTTAAAGGGAAGATTAGGAAAATTCTGCAGTTATTGCAGGAGAGTTTGGCTTCAGCCACCCAGAAGCGTACTGGGGACACAGAATGGGAACTTCTGCACGGCAGGAGGAATAAAAGGCGTCCCGCTACAGGCAGGGATAGGCCGGTGGCTACAAAACCCCACTGCACAGCAAGAGATCCTCTCCTCGCTCTGCCATAGGCATCCCGCGTGGCCTGGAACAAGTTGCTTGCTCTGAGTCTGAGCTCCCCATGTACAAAACACAGATGGTGCTGCCTCAAAGGGGCCTGTAAGGCTTAATTCATTCCTGCTCGTAAAACGCCTCTGTGTTTTCTGGATGTAAGCTGCCACAGAGGCAATTTTTAGGTGTACAGACACTGCGGCGACATGTTTATTAGAAACGTTGGACTGGTGAGATGCTCCCTACCGGTGAGTCTAGTTAACGCCACAAAGAGCGTGCTGTTCTCCGGGACCCGGCTGCTTGTGCTGCTGTATTTCACTAATCTCTAGTTGCACAAGACATGGTCCGAGGAATGACTTCCTCCTCCTCCTCCTCCTCCTCCTCCTCCTGAGGCAGGTTACACCAAGCCAAATACAATCTCTAGCCTTAGGCCTAAACTTATACCCCTTCCTGCCGCTTGGACTTTCTGGCCTGCTTTCTTAGATGTTTAACTGACTAAATCTGAGCGGCTTTTCAGGCTAGCAATGACTAAAAAAAAAAAAAACCCGCTGCCTGACAGGAAGATAGCACTCTCGGCTCAGCCCACCAGCTGATGTAACTCACCGCTGCTCTGCAGAAGCTGTTGGATATGTGCTCACGTACCCTGCTGGGAGACCCGGCCTAAAGCCTGTGAAGTCCCACTTGCAGTGAAGTTTGGGCTGGGGAAAGCTGTGCCACCCATGAGCAGCAACTGCTCACCAGCTGCGCTCAGAGGCGAGGTGACTGCTGACTGAAGGAGGATGCACAGGCCAGGCTAGGACGCACAGTGCCCGGGGGCACAGGATGGGGACACCGCGTCACTGCTTTGACAAACCCATGGGCAAGTAGGACGTCTGAAGCGCTCCGTGTGCCACCTGAACCTTGCACTCACCCAGGAATTTGCCTGCAAATTACCAGCAGGTCATTGAAAAGGAACAGGTAGATTTCTCTGAAGAGTTTCTTGGTACGAAGCGTACGCGATGTCTTTGGACCGTTCATTTGCTGCAGTTCCCCCTGCTTCAGGAGCCAGCGGGAGTGCGAGATGATGGGCACGGACTAGACGCGAGGGAAAGAGAGCAAAGATCAGAAGAGCAGCAAAGCCCCACGGGCTACGCGGTCGAGATGCCGAAAGCAACAGGAGACGCAGAAGGAAGGGCAGCGAGTTCCCGTCACCGCAGCTCGCGCTGCAGGGAGGGACCAGAGCAGCGCAGAGAGGTCAGGGCGCGCTGTCATCCACTCCTCAGCCCAGCGCGGAGCGTGACGAGCTCGGGCAGGGCCACAGCTGAGGGGCCCGAGCACGATCGAATGCCAAAGCAAGGACGGGGCTGCTCAAGTGCCAAGTGCTGGATTTAACCACCCTGTGGGATCCCATAGCTGATGAGCTGCGCTGAGCCTTTCTGATCAGGAACGCTGCAGCCTCCCAAAACCTCTATTTGGCCTTTTGGCTACAAAAAAACAGGTTCCCACTGGTTAGGTCTGTCCCAGCCAGGATCCAATTCTGTCCAAGCAATCAAAGTGCACCAGCACTTTGGCAGGGATTTTAATCACATAAATAATTAAGTTAAAAACAAGAACCCCAGCACAAAGGTCATCTAATATTAGAAAAACACTTCACTTCCAGCCAAATGACTGAAATATTGGAAAATATCAGCATAACTGCTGCCCTTTCCGCCTTCGCTCCCGCCCCAGGTTCATCATATGCACTGTGGCGCAGTCTTTCACGTCACAGTATTTTCTTCCGAGGAGCCCTGCCTGTGCCAGCGCCCAGGGCAGACCTGCTGCAGGCATGAACCAGCTCCTGCCTGTCATTACCGCCTCGGCTTTAGAAGAGAGGAAGGCAGCCGTGTGGCTTCTGCAAGCCGGCACCATCCTGTGAACTGTGATCTCGCCCTGAAACTGGTAATGTAGTCTGGAAAAATCAAATTTTTGGGTGCCCAGTGGGGCCTTCCAAACAAGCAGTCTCAAATTTTTTGTGTTTCAGCTACTCAGCTACATAAAATGGTTGCTGGGAAGCTAAATATGCTCCTTAAAGTTTGTTAAGCGCACAGATCTGAGGAGCATCCCCATAACACTCGAGAAAAAAAAATCAGCAACTTTATACTCAGCCCTGGAGTTTCCTGGCATTTATTAAACGAGATCTGCTCAGACTCCCTAAATACTGATTAATTGAGTCATTACGTGAGTGGAGCCAGAACAGAGCATTAGCAGGTAATTAAGAGACTACAGAATGCATACATACAGGGCTGAATTAAAATGATGTGACAGCCTCCATTTTGGTATTTTCCAGCTTTGAAGTGCTTTACTTTGTAGTTTTAATCTTCTTTTAATGTCATTTGTAATGTAAAATGATAGCCAAAAGCTGAGCTGCATTTTGAGGAGCGGTAAGAGCCAGAACTGAGTGTTGGAGCAGGAGCCACCCTAGGCGCCCAGGCGGTTTGACACCAGCGCGTCACACCTCTGCACGCGCACAACCCAAAACAGCTGGCTCCAGGGCGGCCCCCGGCCCCTGCCTTGCACGTGCATTGAGACCACATACAACCCCCGCCATCGTGGTGCACGTGTGGACACCTGCTCGTGGTGGCGCCATCCCCTTCAAAAGCTTTGGAGCGGGACAGCACAGACCAGGCAGGGCCCTGCCACCGCCGCACACTCACAAAAAGGAGCGTGACCAGGTTACTGCGAGCGTGTAGGCGTGCACAATGCCCGGATGCTGCTGGTTCACTCTCTGCAGGGATTACCAGCCCATGCTTATACCTTGATCTTAAATTCCAGTTTCTTCTGGATGCTGATCATCTGCTCTGTTCGGCTCATCTTCCTGACACCTTCATTACATGCTTTCACCACCTGGGAAAAGAAGAGAGTAGTGGGATTTACCTCCAACGGCCAAAGCAGGTAAGTGAGGATGGACAACACGGAAAGGGCTGACCGTGATGGGGAAAGGGCAGATGTTAACGCGCTGTCTTCCCGGGTATTTCCTTAAGGTTTTCAGGAAAACAGCACTGGTAGAGATTTGTGTTATTTGCTTATTTCCTGGCTGCACTGTGCCACAGTGGTTCAAACGTGGCCACAACTGAGCAAACGCTGCATTGGCAGAACGAGAAGGTAGTTGTAGGGCCCTTGTCTAGCTCCCCTTTGCGCCACAAATCTGAAGCTTGTAGGGGGTATTCAGAGACATGCCGGGGCTGTAGGACCCTCTGGGAATGCCAGAGGGGCGCTGGTGTTCCTCCCCAGTGTCCACATCTTCAGTATGGCCTGAAATGTCTGTTTTACCTGGATGCCCGTGAGTTGTGGGAACCAGAAAGCCCGGTGATACAGCCTAGAGGAGCCTTGTGATCTGCAGGCTCTGTACAGTACTAAAACAGGAGCAGCCCTGGTGTGAGCTGACTACACCTGAGCCGATCAGCAACAGGGACTGACCGAGCCAGGCTTTTCCATCAGCACTATGTTCTCATGAGAAAGAACAAAAAGAACAGAAGATGTTACAGCTGAAAGCTATCAGAAGATACTTCAGATGATTACATTCAGCTATTGAACCGGACAGTACTAAGCAACACCCCTGGCTGCACAGCAAAGGGAACAGCTCGTCTGCCAGATCCTGACACGCCGTGCGTCTTCTCTTCTTTGTCCCCAACATTTAAAACGAGAAGCACACACACAGCATCGTCTTCAAGGAGAGAACGGAGCCAAAGCTTGTCAGTTCAGTGACTGAAACGCTGTGGTGCTGCCAAGCAGTGCCAGACGCCAAGACTATGAAACCTCCCAGGGGAGGCGGTGTCCGTGGTGCAGAGTCCGGCTGTGCCCCGAGTACAAACTCAGAGAGACAAAACACAGCCAATGTGCAGGCAGCACCCAGTTACAGGGACCTTAACCTAGATGCCACTGCCTGTTTCATAAGGATCAAACCTCTTGAGAACTGACTAGTTAGAAAAATTATGCTGGAGAACAAGCTCCGCTTTATGCACGCTGTGTTTCTGCTACTGAAAATCCACCAGAATACCAGTAACTGAAGCTGTGGTCAGCTCCTACCTATCAAATAGGACACTTGCAGAGAAAATACGTACCAGCCGGCCTCTGTTATAACGCCTGTACCTAGCTGGGAGTTAGGCATGTAAACTTTAATATTTACAGATAAGCAGCCATTTTATGAAATGGTTCAAGTGAGTCATTGACAGATGATTAAGAAAAGAGTATTTCTCTGGCAGAAATTGCAGTCATCTGTGTACTGCAGTAACAGCTTTCCTCAGGCTTTTGACCAATGGAAAAACAAGGGGCCACCAGATACATGACGAGGGATTCTGCAGATGCAAAGTAATGCCAAGTATTTATCACTGCTAAGGTCTCCTTCTTTGTCCCAGGCGAGTACCAAAGCATAGACTCCCTAGACTAGTCCAGGGCAAATCCAAGACCCCATTGATGGCTTTTTGTGCTAGTACTTCAGAAGCCACTGCCATATCCCGAGGCTGATGTTCTGCCACAGTTTTCACCTTATATAATATATTGAACTGCAGGATTCAGGAGACACTCCGAGCTCCTGATAAAGCTGGCTTCAAACACCTCGGTCCCCGCAGCACCCTGTCCCAGCCCACGTGGCTGCTGGCAGCTCCTCACCATTCAAACATGTAGCCCGGAGGTGGCAACACCCTGTCTGACCATGTCAGGAACAGCCCAAATGGAAAACACTCCAAACACCTTGCCAGTGTGTTGTGCACACTGAATTGTGCCTGTACGCCACACCTACCTACGAGCTTCCGGGAAGAGGGCTAAACACAGGCTTAAGCACTTCATTAAGAAACTGCTGTTTCTTAGGTCAGAGGAGGAAGTGTGCTATATTGGAGGAAACCTGACACAGTTGTACTCTGTTGCCTGCTGCAGCTAATTACATCTCTCTGTGGGATCCGTCACCTTCAGGTAGCTGTAAAAACAGTCTGTATTCTTGAAGACCCCAAGGGGAAATATTCTCTCTGTCCTTTCCCATAGAGGAAGCATATATGTCTGTTGTTAGCAGGGGATTCCTCACCACTGACATCTAACAGCTGCTAGACTCATCCATCTGTGAGAGCAAGGAAGATGTAAAAGAAATCACTCCTGAAAAGCAGTGTCATGATTCAACGGGACAGCTGCAGGAGTGAATATGGTTTGGAGGTCTTTACTAGAAAACTGAGCATGATGGTTTATTTTTAATGGCCTTCATTTAGCTCTTTCAAACTTACCGTTTCCAGCTCCTTATGTGCATCCAGGGCAGTGGTTTCCCTCTCAGACTTCTCTTCCACTTTCTTCAAAATGTTCTGCAGGGGAGTAAAGGCTGTGTTAACTCCAATCCTGGTCTGACAGCACAGAAAAGTCTTTGCTATCCTCAGAGCTATTTCTGGCCATCAGCCTAATTACAGGGTGGGTGATGGAGTACAGTGACTTTCACCTCTTAGTTCCTGTACTTCATTGAATGCTGTTCCCATTTGACCACTATCCCATTTGATCCAAAAGGAATATAGCAGGCAGACGCCTATTTTTAAAAAAAATATTCACTAGAGCTGGCACTAACAGATAGTGTTATTGGTAATCTGAGTGCAATAAGATCATTTGGGAACGAGCTGTTTCTGCACCCTTAGAAGCATGTCCTCCAGCACAGGGCTTAGACATGCCGGCAAAGCATAGGAGGAAGACGACTGCCACAAAAGGGTTCGCTAATGCCTGGTCCAACCCACCGTGATGTAGGGTACTACACATGGAGCGCTCCCATGTCCTGCAGCCCCTCTGCATTGTGCATCCACGTCCTACCATCAGGCAACTGGGTTAATGGGATCGTTGCTACCCCTTTCAGCAGCTCCATGAAGCTCCCTTCAGCTCTTTTGTTCAGTAAAAGCTATGTGGCAAGTTCAGCATGAATTTGGAGACGATTTCTGGGGAACCGAGAACACTTTTCCATTGTTGTTGAGAATAGCTGATTCTTTGAAAAGGCTTCGTCCACCTCTAGGCTTGATCTCGGCTGTATCTAAGCCTTGCACATATCTGCTGGGTAGGAGAGTTCTGGGAGTGATCCAGAAGACCCTCAATATGACAGAAGAGCAAAACTCTACCTGCACTAGCAGCTTGAGTCGAGTGATCCTTTGAAACGGCAAAATCAGGAAGGAAGAAAAGGACAGGCCTTTGCACTTGGGATCCAGCTCCAGCTGTGATATCACTTCCCGGAAAGCTGGCTTGTCCTGGCTGAAGACAGAGAGGAGAGGGTTTTCAGTGCTACCCTGCCCGTCACTCTGCCTTGTAGGTGGTGACTCAAAAGCAGCCTGGTCTCAGAGACATCATCTGCCAGGCCTCTCCCAAAAACAGAAAAGAGGGGAGGAGGGGACCGAATGCTTCTAGGTGTATTTTGGTTTAAACCCAGGACTATTTATAGTGTTGGGGGATGGAAAAAATAGACTTTTAATGTACAAGCCATGGTAGTGGGTTCACATGTGTAGCACATCTAGCTTAGCAGCATACGCTGTGTGCGTAGGTGTGTGTGAATGGGGTGTGTGTCCAAGTAGATGAGTCAGTGGCATAATTATATATTTTTTAACAGTTGGATTTCTGTGACAAGATGAAATTCACACAGTCATAAGAACAAGACAAGCCACAGAACAGCGCAAACTTGGCTACTCCTGGCTGCTTAGCAGGAGGATGGAAATCATATCTGGCCTGAGAAGGGCACAGAAGAGCAGGCTCGCTGCTAGAAACCCGCCTGGCCATTCCTGGGCCCTGCCGGATGGCGTTCACAGCAGGCGAGCGCGTTGCTGGGCTGCAGGCAAAGCTGCGCAGAGCAGTCTCACAAGCTCCAGCTGCCTTCATCAAAGGCAAAACCTCCTGGCAATTGTGAGGCCCTGCCTGAGGAAGACTTGCACTACTGGGGTCCTGGTTGGTGAGAACAGCACGGAAGCGAGGACATCACTACCTATGCAAAACCTCTCTTGGCTGTGTGTGACTCGCAACACTCCTAGAGAAGTTGTAAGTGTTCCTCTCTGCTGTGACAGGTACTCATGTCACTGTGTGACTCACTAGAGCCACAGCAGACTGGACTGCGTGTGTCTAAGAAACACAGCCAGATGTGGAGGGAACGGTGACACACGTCAGGGTTTGAGTTCAGCCAAGGGCTGCAAAATCCTTGTGCTAGCTTGGAGCCTGTGGAAGAGAGTTTGTTCTTTTCCATTTGCTTTATGTTCTCCCTCAGATCAAGAAAATGCTACCCTCTAAATTCCTGTCCAGGAACTCCTCTAACTCCAACAGGTCCTTTTCAAGCTCGGTTAATCCAACCTACGGCTAGTTCGCTTCTGAGTATTTATCTAATAGCTCTAGACAAACTGTTTGTATTCTGCAGCTATTTTGCTCACCTCTGACTCAGGAAAACCCTGCGGTACCCTGCATTTGAAGAAAACAGTTGGCCAAATTCAGCAGAGGCTCCTTAGTGTTTTTTGCCTCAAAAGCTGGAGAGCAGAGAAAGGAAAGGATTAGGGCTCATTACACTCCCCTGAAGTAGCCGCTGCTGGAAAGGAGGGAAGAAGGGAGGAAATACACAGGGCAGCATGTGCAATGGGCTGTCCTGAAAAAATCCAGGACATTGTAACTGAAGAAAAATTAATTCTCGTGCTGAAAGACAGACTCACAGGGCACTGTCTTGAGCTGGTAGAACAGAATTCCTACCGGACCAAAAGACTCACTAAACTTGAAAAATGCTGCAAGAATGTCTTGGATTATATCCTCAGGCCTAGGTAATGCCCAAATGTGTACTACCAGAATGTGAGGAAAACAGGGTTGGGGTTTGGGGTTTTTTTTTTTGGTTGGTTTTGTTTTGATTTTAAGAAAATTTTGTTGTTCTGGAAAATAATTTCTCAACTCTGGGAAGGTCACAGGCCTTGCTAAGAAGCTCAGGAAAAGCAGTGGCTGTTCTTGTCATCAGAGAGCTGTGATTATGTTCTTGGCCTTTCTATCTCTTGCCTCTACTTGTAGGTTAAAAATACACACATTTCACAACTCTCTGTTCCCATGCACACCGTAAATATTTCCCACATTTGGGAACTGCTGGCTCTGAATTTACTTGCTATGTTACTTACGCACTATATCACCACACCCTTACTATAAAGCCTTTTAATTGTGTTTGCTTTTTACAGGTGCAGTGTAAAATCAAAGAAGAGGGAACTCCTGCTTTCATACCACTTAGCCCTTTCTCATAAATATCCAAATTACAGGTAAATCTGTGGCCTATACAATTTTGGCAAGTAATCTGGCATCAAGCACTGGAACTCACAGAAGCTGCTTGTAAGCTCTCTCCTGGTAGGTCTGGTTGGAGACGTAGGTGATATACACGGAGAAGTGATTAACCGTATGCTGGTAGACAATGTCACACACATCTGAGATCACAATATTCTCCTCCACCCGCTGCTCAAGGTCCAACAGGAACCTAGATGAGAAACCAGAGCTCAAATTAATTATCACCTGCCTGCCCCAGGTAGCTTCCAGCAGAAGCCCCTGGGGCTGAAAGCCATGAATATGTCCACAGGCTTTTTGGAAAGGCTGTGATTAACAGACTGCACCTAGTCAGCTCCTCCATTCCTCTACAGACGAGGTTATCTAAAAGGGTCCCGTTCAGCTGGCCAAAAATCCAGCAGCAGTTGTCTTACCGCTCACTAACAGCCATGACATCAAGCACATTGGAGAAGAGGATGTGTGCCTCAGACTGATGCAAGATCTTTTTCAGACGTTCGTTCTCCATGAAGTGAGACACCAGCAGGTTCAGACTCTTGTAATACGAGGCTTCAGAAGTCACCAGTTCAAACATGGCCTGGGGGAGGATCCCAAAGACAAGAAATCAGCAGGTACTTTCTACTTTTACAGAGAGGTACGTACTGTGTTAACGGGAGCATCTGTGCTGCACGCAGTCCTGGACACCGCACCGTCCCCTCCAGGCCCAGCGTGCAGGGCGAGGTAAGCACGCAATGCCGTTTGCTCTGCGTTACATAGGACGGTGACTCGCACAGGGAAGGAGACATCCTCGTTCAGCCTTGGGCCCAAGACTGCACAGAGACCCTCCACCTAGCTCCTTCTGCCTCCCTCCTAAGCCATTTGCCCAGCCACAGTTCCTTCCCTGACTCTCTCCAGCAGCTTTCCTCTCTATTTCTCATGAAATATAAGCAGTCTGATTTTGTGTGCGTGCACGCACATAAGTGCTTCTTGGGCTCTCCCTTCCCTCCCTAGCGTCGCTCAGTAAACATCCATTCTGACCCACAGCTGCCCCAGGCGCCGGACTCCCTCGTGCTTGCTTGTCACCGTCCCCCACGTCCTTCCCCCTTTTGGGGGGCTCTCCCACCCCCCTACAGGTCATGACAAAGCTGGGTTGTTGCTCTGCTTATCACGGCTTGCCCTGCTACCCGGGAGGGTCTCCTTGCCCTGTCCACCCTCTCGTTTTAGGAAAGCTTTGGTGTAGGGTGACTGTACAGCAGCCAGCGCACTGCAGTCCCAGTGTGCGATGCGCTTCTTGGGGCAGACGTAATACAAAGGTACAGCTGTGGCGCTCCGAGGCCATGTGTTCCCTGACACTAAGGAAATACAGCTATTACTGCCCAAGCGAGGGTTCCTGTCGACCCCAGACACACGCTCTTCTGACCCCATTCAACAAGGACTGGGAGAAGACGTACTAGTTTCTGACTATTACAGCAAATCATAAATAATCTCCCAAGTTCTAGCACTGGCTTCTCCTGTTGAAAGAGAAGCTTGTGGTGAAAAGCCTGGCTTCCCTGGGCCAGGGATGTGGTCTGGGGAAGCAGAAAGACAAACTAATGGTTTGGTTCAGAGATAAATCGTAAGTTAATGAGACAAGGATGTAAAGCCTTCTGCCCACAGTGGGCGCTGCAGGGATGGTCAGCTATCACCGCATGGAGCTCACTTGCTTTCTAGATAAGTGTTTGTTGTCTTTGTGCAGAATAGATAAAGCAGATGATTATTGACCCAAATACTGACTCCATTAGTTGAAGTAAGGTTAAATTAAGATTCTCACAAGGGCTTCAACATGGCAGAAAATCATTGCAGCCTTCAGAAATCTCTTGATGAAGGCGTGCCGTGGGCTCCTGGTCCTGGGCTGGGCCATGCTGCCTTCACTGAAAGAGGAACCTTTGGGGAGTTCAGTGACAGTCTCAGTTCACCGAGCCTGAGGCTGCTTCGATCCTTGAGCCCAAGCCCCTCTGGTGCCCACATCTCCTCCACTGTCTCCTGGTGAGGATGGGAGCTGGCCCACACCTCAGCTCTGTCCTCTGGGCAGCGTGGGTGCAACTCCTGAGCGCAGCCAGAATCGAGGAAGTCCAAGGGAGCAGCATGGGAACATGACTTTTTTTTTATGTTCCATGTATGGAAAAATTGCTAGTTAGCTGGGGGGCTTTTTTGTAGTTTGGGCCTTTTTGTTTTTAAAGAAATGATTTTAAACTTTCCACTTATCTTTTTCAGGGCTTTTCCTGAAAAGATGTCTATGCATCACAGAAGGACCCAAGATACTGAGATGTGGGTTATACAGCCAACACTATGCTACAGTCCAATATTTGGGAGGATGAGCATACTAAGGAGGGACTGTTATCAGATCCAGAGCCACTAAAATATCAGTTAATTTGACAACTCAGTGAGCTACTTTTCTGAGCTAACTGCAGTTCTTAGTGGGGCTGGCAGCCTATGAAATATTCTCAGTGGGCAGTAAGTCAAAGTAAGTAGGTGGTCCTCTGCTACACCAGAGGAGGAGGTTGTGCCTGTACAGCCCCCAGAAGGGAAACAGAGCAAAGGGTGCGGGTGGAAATGAATGTACTTGGTCAGTACACTCATAACAGTTGGCATTTAAGGAATGAAAGGATGTTTTATTTTTTTCAAGGCCGGATTCCCAGTGAGGAAGGTGGAGGAGTACCAACTCGGCTTGTCTGAACAGCTTCACTGCGGTGTGAGAACCCACCTCTAGAGACTGACTGTGTCTGCTAAATGTACCATTTACAGGCTTAACGGTAAGATAAATCAGAGGAGAAACAGAAGCAGGTAAAGATGTGACAAAGAATAAGAGAGGATGGGCTGAGACAGCAGCAAGTCCCTTCCAAACATACTGGAACTTGATACCACAAGTCCTTGTACGCTTCAGCTTTCCAGATGCTCCAAGCCAGGACTTTTCTCCTGCCAGGACTCTAATTGTGGGGTGACTGTGAGAGTCAAGATCACAACCTGCCACCCTACTGTAGCCTTTCGGCCCTCCGACAACTTGCTAAATCTATAAGCTTGTTTCCTGATCTGCAGCCACAGAACACCCTCCATCCCCCCGCACCTACCTTCAGAGAAATTCATTTGTGTTTGTTGTTCACCGTGGTGGTGTGTCCTAGACCTGCATGGGCCTGTGCAGAGTGTAAGCCATACAAAAACCCCCCAAAACCCTTGTGAAAATGTCAAGGCATGGGGTTCATGCTTAAAGGAGATGCCAGGGAAAGTAAAGAACATCTCCAATGATTGGGACATGCTGCTGGAAGTATTCACTATGGCGTGTGCAAGATATGAATTTCTTGAGTTACTTATGAGACCCAGTTTGTCCTCTGCAGTCCCCAAAGTACCCAAGTACCTATTCAAAACAGCCCAGCCTGCTGTTTCCCTTTTGAATGGTAACCATGAACCACAAATCTCCTCAACTGGAACCAAACATCCAACCATGCAACATAATGATGCAATCTCTGCAGAATAACTGAACTCTGCTGGCTCTAACCAGTCATTTAAAAAAAAGAGCATGAGCTTCTGGTTTCAGAGTTGCAAAAATAACCAGAGAAAATTTGAACTAAATGTCAATTGATGCACTATTATCTTCCTGAGTCTGCAACAGTCTGAAACTATCTCTTGGAAACATGACCAACATCGTCCCATCAGTCCCCAGGGTCATGAACTTGAAATCTAATAGTCACACACATAAAAGCAGTATTAATTATTTTCATTTCTTATTATTTTGGCAGATAGACTGAGAAAGGGAAGGAAAAGTGAAGCCTAAAAAAGAAGAAAATGTAGAAGATAGCAGAGAAAGGAGAAAAGTTATAGTCACCAAAGCCATGAGTAAGCAATCCTACAGATTAAATTCCTCTTGAGACAACATGGTGTTTTATCATATAGATTGGAAATATTCATGCCCAGCTAGCCCTGATCTTCCTGTAAACCACCATTTAGTAAGGGGGAATGCTGGTCTAGTTTAGGAGGGATGTTGCTCTGAGCTGATGCTGCGGCATCGGCTGCGACCAGCTCTCAGACCAGGTTGCCTTCACGTGGCACCTCTGAGCTTCTCCAGCTAGAAGAGTGGTCAGACAGGCAGCCCAGCGTGAGGTCTGCCTGAGGAGGGCAGCTATGTTTCACAACAAATTTACAGCTTTGAAATCTTAGGTTTGTTCAACACAGGAGAGGAAATTAAATCTTTTTTTTGGCTGTTTTTGTGAAAATGGAACACGAGAGAAAGGCTGCCTACCTGTCAGTCAAGTGTGCTCTGCAGCAGAGAGGCCACGTCGCCACAGCAGACACCCAGGTTCAGGTCCCTCCCTTGCCTGAGCAAAGAAGGTTTTCAGAGCAGCACTGCTCTCTGATCCAAATTCACACTGGGCTACGCAGGTGCAGTTAGTCTGTCTCTCTGCCCCTTTTTCTAACACCAAAGCAACCTGAATCCAAATAATCCCCCAGCAAAAACTTTATCAAAGCTCATATATCTCAGCGAAAAATGGCTCAGTTCAAAGATTGAGAATACTTTGCTAAACTTTTCTATCAATAAATTGTTTTGGCCAGTTCCTCTCAGCCTGAAATCTCCTAAAGCACATAAGATGAACCCAGTGTAGGAAAATCGATACAGGCAGCAAGCAGAAGAAGAGGGCAAAATGAAGAAACTATATAGTATATAAAACAAGGATAAACTGAAAGGTAGAGAACTGAACAGAGATCAGAAGTTTCACTGATTAAAAGCTACTTCTTCTAATCTCTAGATCACCAGCTCTTCAAAACCTAGGACCTCGATGACAATTCGTTTCAACCTACATTACATGTAATACAGGAAGTGTTTCCTCTCTAGTCGCTTGTTCCCCCTGTTACGTACGTGCCGCCTGCCATTTCTTCCACGCTGATTCCATGTCAGAACCCCAATAGCTTTGCTTTTGGCTCGTTCTTCTACATTCTGCATCATTAAGTTATCTTCTATATAGTTAAAAGAAAATCCTTGATGATTCATGTTTTGCTGTGTTTGATGCTCAACAGATGTCTGGGTAATTAAAGCTACCCTATCAGTGATTTAGTCATTTCTGATAATTATTCCAGTACCGTGTAATTTTTGTATTTCCCTGACCCCTGCGGTCTGTAACACGTCCTTTGTTATTTCTTTTGTTCTTCCCTTTCCTGCACTTTCGCCCACGTGTTTTGGGGTGTATTTTTTTTGCTGTGACACTTCCAGTTGTTATTTTACATTTTGCTACTCTCACATTGGCTTCAGATGAAAAAGGCTCGTGAGGCTGAGGCCATCACTGTTTGAGTCCTGTTTGAGTTCCCCGGGCTAACAGGCCACGCTGCATTTTTTTCCCCTGAAACTCCACTTGCCCAGCTCATTTGTCCAACAGGGACAAGACAAATTGCCTTCCATGGCGCTCTTCCAGTCCAGTTTCTTGTTTTGCTGTCTAGAAAACAACTGTGTCTTGTTTTTATCCCATGTTGATGACCTGCTTAGTTATTTTCAGTCGCTGCCAATAACGATGTCTCGATTCCTCCTCTTTGCAGGTGTCGCCTTCCTTATTCTTGTCTCTGTCGTTTTGCAGGTTGCTGCAGAGGAACAGCTTTTTCTCCGACCACTTAGCTCTGCTCCATCCCAGCAACGGTGTCGTTCTCTTCCTCAGCTATGAACAGGGATTTTTTTCTTCAACTTTCTTTCCATTCTTGCCAATGTCTTCTCCACTCTTTCTGTTCAATATTCAGCCAATTTCACAGCTTTCTGGCTTTAGGCTATTTTATAATCTCTTACAGATAATTCCATATCAAACAGGAAGAAAATTCCAGTTCTGATAAATTAGTATCAAGGGAAAGTGCAGCACTTCTTTAAGGCAGCACTGTCCCATCTCCATCTGCCTTCTTTCTGTTGTTGTTTAAGCAGAGAGAGGAAAATTCAGCACGCTTAATGTTGGGATTCAGCAGTACAGAGATTTTTTCTTTCCATAAAAGACCTACAGGTAATAAAAGTCACTCAACAGAAATGGCAGTTTTTCAAATCTATAATGCAGACTTTTAAGCCGATGTTTCTCTGTGAATTACTGTCTTCATTTTGAAACAGAAAGAAGAAGAAAGCTTGTAATTTTTCAGATGCCAGATAGTGTTTGAAATGCTGGCAGTTAGAAATACCGTGTTTTGCCAGGTGAACAGAACAAATCTGACATGGAAATAACCAGCACAGAAGAAGGAAAAGCAACAAGTCATCTCGGTCACCTTCAGCCGTAACGCTGACACTCTAACAGACCGTACTGCCGGCCTAAGCTACCCTGTACAAACACCGGTGTCTCGCATTAAGGGTGTGACTAACACAGCTCTGCCCGTCACACCCCTGAGATGCACAAAACGGGCCTTCCCTGCGTAACAGTGAAGCCACAGCCTTGGCCAGGACCGGAGTGGGACTGTACATGCATATATGCAAGCAGTTCATAAATTTGGATCGTGCAAATCCAAGTGAGCTTTGAGGCAGCTGCTCACACCCTGGGAAGTTCTTCAGCGCTTTGGGTTCAATCACAAGAGCCGGGGTTAATCGACACACTGGCAGGCTGTTCGCACCGGAAGGGATCCTGGCACAGGAGGACAGCAGGACTCGCAGGGTCCGGCCTGTAGACATCGCTGCTCATACTACAACGCGCAGCACACGCTGAGCGGGGCTTGTTCCTCATCTCCACTGCAGGCTATGAGTGCGGTGCTATGCACTGACAAAGCGCTCGTGCTCCCTACGCTATCCAAAATAGCAACCAGTTGTAAATTGTTGCATGAATGATGTTTTCATTAACTGCGGCAGCTACCCCCACCTACTCTTCTCACTGTTTGATCCAGCCATGTAAATTAACAGTACATGACTCTCAAATGGTGATGTCACCGCACTGTATGGCTAACACGCAAATGTACCCGTCAATATTTTTCACTGAGTTCTGTATAAGAAAATAGCCATTTCTCTGTTAGACAACAGACTCCAAGTATTAACATTTAAAAATAAGGAAGCTCATCAATCTCTGTCTCTTCCCTTTCCTTTAATGCCATCGCTTTTAAAACAGATTATAGTCAACTGTTGAATTCTTGCAAGATTTCTGATGGAAAGCATGTTTCTTGCTAATAACGTTTGAAGAGGACCATCCCGCACTGTGGATCAAAAGCTCTGCTGCAAGAACCTCCTCATTTTCTCTACCCTCCTTTGTAAATTGCTCCTAACGTTCATTCAGAAAAGGGAAAAGAAGCTTCATTGCTACATCAGTCTCTAGCAACAATAGCATATACAACAGCACTCTGCAGTTTCAAAGGAAATAAGTAGCTTTAACCAGTATGACATAACCAAAGTACTCAACAGAGCAAGACTTGCCTGTGACTGCTATGAAGCTTCTTTATTTTTAAATCTTGATGACTCTATTTAATTGACTCATACTCTTTTAAGGAACAACCCAGTTAAGAAACTCTCCACTTTCCCTCGTTACCTCCTGAAGTTTGATCTCATCCGGCTGGAGGATGCTAAGGACCCCACTGCTCCGGATCTCAGGAAGATCCTGCCATAAGTTGAACCGGGAGGTGGAGTTCCTCAGCAAACTGATCTGAGGTGCCGCTTTGCTTTCGGTTGTACTTGCGGCTTCTGTTTCGGATGGAGTTTCCTCGCTAGCTGAATCCTCCTCAGGGTCGGTCTGTGAATCCTGCAGCCGCCTGGTTTCAATCTCCTGGCGCGTAGATTTATCTCGATATTCCTGATACAAGAGCCCTAGAAGGCAATATAACAGGTTATGCTGAACAAAAGGGTAGCAATGCACTGAGGGAACGGATATTTGTTTTGCATTAGTTCATCTCAGCAGAGGTGAGAGAGACATCCCTTCCATGCTGAGAGCAAAAGCCAATTATGGTATTCCAATTTCAACCAAAAGCAGAAAATATAAATGGAACCGTTTCTAAATCTAAAGTGTTGTCAACAATCTGCTATCGCAAAACATGTTAGTAACACAGTCAGATGAATCCATGATCAGTCAGAAGACAAGAAAGAAGAGTTGTTTATTATTTGCCAGGCTTTTAAAGGTTGTCTTTTTTTTTTTTTTTAAAGACTTTGCCATTCCCTGTAATACTATTACATTACAAGTTAGATAGATAGGTGTGCACGAGTGTATGTCTGAAAAGTAATACTGCATACACTGAAATTACATTAAAGGAGCATTTTGAGGCTGTGAAAACCCTTAAGGAGCAAACACCGAGCTGCTGTTAAGGCGTTAGATGGGTCAAACATCAGAACAGCAAAGTCCTGGTCCTAGTTTAGGCCTGATTTCCTGCATAGTCTTAGACATGTTGCTTAATTTCTCTCTCTCTTCCTTCTCAGTTTCTCAGATGAGTGAAGATACTAAATTAATACTCAAAAGGTTCCTGAATGCCACAGCACCAAAGAAAAGTCTATGCACTCATAACAACGTGCTGCCCATCAGTCACACAGGCTGTCTTCTGTGTTTCAAATACTAACTTCAGGACCAGAAGAAATTGCACAGAATTTGTGAAGACTCCCGATTTCGACTGACAGTACCAAAAAGGTAGGAATCCTGAAATTCCTAGGCCAAGCAGAGAAGATTTAAGACCCTCTCTCTCATATGGCTGCTCTTAACTGTCCCATTTCCCTTTCTGAGCCACCTGTAGAACCCAGAATATTAATTGCTGGAATCTAAAATTTGATTTAGAAGGTATGAAAAGACAGGAGAGTATGAGCCTGCTCTGAGTCACTCTCTTCACTTACTCAAGTTGAAGGAATACAATTTACGTTGTCTCTCTTGGTTTATACTTTAATCTCAGAAGTTGAATGAATAAATATAAAAGCCCTAGATGTTAAAAAAACATGTAACAGATTTTAATCCCTAACGAAACAGAAAAAATAAGTCTGGTCAAATGGACTCATGATATTGGATCTTGTAAGCAGATTTCGTGTGTAATAAGGTGCGAGACAACTGGGTCAGGAGTTTGTCTAGGGAGGACAGAAACGCAGTTGTCACCGCCTATTCAATCTCCAGACCAGTTTTCATGAGGCTCGATACCAATCACTGTTAAAACTGTATTGCAGAAATATGCTGGGGAGAAGTGCAGGCACAAGGACAGCAGTACCGCAGTCTGCGAGTGTATCCTGTTATCTGTTCTCCCTGGAAAGACGTTCAACACTGGATTAAAATAGCAGTAAGGGTAGCTGTGCCTAGGAAACCATGCAGTCTTCTGTTAGCTTCCTACACAATAACCAAAGAGGAGACTTCCCCTGAAGTTTAGCATGCTGCTGCTACTTATATAATTTCTCTCTGCGTCAGCGAGGCTTATATGGCTTTCCTAAATGCTTCTGCCTTTTAATCAGCATCAGCGAGGGTGCTGAGCAAGTGGTGGGGTGCAAAGGCTCTCTGGGGAATGATGCGGAGAACCTGCTCAAGCAGAGCTGCTCTCAGTGGGACCACGGTGTCTGTAAGCTCAGCCTGGGCTTAGCGGCTCCGGTGCAGTAGGGCACTGGGTGCTTGCTGCCCTACCGAACCGAGCCCCGGCGGGTAGGACAGGCTGGGAAATAACACCGTGAGGCAGCACGGCCAGTGTTTGACACGAGAGAAAACACACAGGGAGACTGGAGCATAATCCGTTTTACTCACACTGGAGATGGTTATACTTGCAGCCTCTGATCATAAAGCCACGTCGTGCTGGTGGGTCTGCCCTGCAAGTCACAGGCAATTAAGGCCATTTTGTTTGTATTTTATGTAAGGGTAATTTAGTCTCTCTTGTGCAGATCTGGAGAGCAATCCTCTAACAAGATCTTTGAGACAAATTCTTCTCCTGCTTTTAAGGAAACAAAATCCAGACGATGAAACTATTCTAGGTTCCCTGGCCGACCCACCAAGCAGAGATGACCTACCGAGCCTTCAGCTCAGGCAAAGGCATATATTGACATAGATCTAACTGGCTAAAGGCATCCACCACCACCACTTGTTCGGAAGTGCCAGCAAGGTAACAAATACATTTTAAGGAGGGAGCTGAACAGAGACTGACTGAAGCTCTACAGCAGAGAGCAATAGTGGGAAGAAACAGGAGGGTGATACCAGGAGAAAGACAAAAGACAGGTAGATGTTTAGGCAGGAGAAAGATAGGAAGGAACAAAAAGGGTTGTGCTAGCAAGGATAAAAAGACTAAATTTGATATAAAAGGTACATCCATACGTGGGTAAGCAAGTTACAGTGGGCAGAGCATAGGCTTAGATGATTTTACCCGCAGTATTTTCATAGAGGCAGAGAGAAGCCCAGCAAGAGCCTGTCGTAGATGAAGGAAGAGATGGTCTTGACAAAAGAGGGGTAATGTAACACATGCAAGGTGAGGGAACAGGGTTTTGACGTGTTGAAAGAAGAGCAACAAATCTGGGAACTGGCTAAATATGCAGAAAGAAGCTGAGAGCAGTAGTCAGACATGACACTGAAGCTATGAAAGCTTAGTGAATGCTTGTGCTTAATAAGGGGACAAGTGCAGAACGTCAAAGAGAGCTGTACAAACTCCATCTGATGCTGAATGTCCCAACCTGCACTACTGTCACCCGGCTAAGGGTTAATCACGCAGTCAGAGATTGGTTTGGTGTGGTCTGCTGATTAAAAATTAAGTGGTTAGGGCTAAACTGCATATGGGCTGATGTTTACGTGGTTCGTACGGTGTCATATTAGACTTTTAGCTTTGTGTTTATTCTGTTGCATTTTGCTACCTGTCTCCCGTCCCAGCTCCCTTAAAAACCGGGAGGGGAACTGAAAAACTAGTTCCTAATTGTGGAAAACGCTTGCCGCAGAGAATTTGCCGTGCCGTTGAAGTAAACGCTATTACGCGGAAAGCTATGCGAAGTCTCAGGAGGTACGGAGACGTTTTCTCCGAAAGGCTCTGCTCCAGTTTCGGGCAGGAGGGCAGCTCGCCTGCCCCCGCCGCTGGAAGTGGCCTCTCGGGGGGGGGGGGGGGGGGGGTAGCGCGGGTGTCCGCTTCCAAAACCCTGCCTCCTTCCAGGTGCAACAGGTCTACCTGCAGCGATGCTTGCAGCGCAGGGCGGGCGCACGGCTCCGAGACAAGAGATGTATGAACACAGCTTTGAAGCCGTGCAGTCGGTAGTACTTTTATCACGCCAGCATGAGGATGTGTCGGCACATCTGCCGTGGGAGACGAGCACCGACACAGCCAGAAGCAAGTACCGGCTCCGGCCGCGCACACCCGCGCTGTTCGCCGCTTTCCTACGGCAGAAGCCCCGCGCACCACGGCAACGCTCAACGCTCAACGCTCAACGCTCCCCTCACACGGCCCGCGGGAAACGCGCAACGGCCAAAACCGCGGGCAGCGCCGGGTCCCCGCCGCGAGCCGAGCCCCCCCCGCGGCCCCGTCCCGTCCCGTCGCGTCCCGCCGCGCCGCCGCGGGCTCCTCACCGATGTGCTCGATGAGGTTCCTCCAGGAGTCGGCGGTCATGGGCTGGGCGGGCGGCGCGGCCCCGGCCTCGGCGCTGCTCTCCTCGGCGGCGGCCGCGGGCTCCCTGCGGGCAGAGCACGCTGAGCCCGGCGGCGGCGGCGGCGGCCGAGGCCGAGGGCAGAGGCAGCGCCCGCCGCCGCCCCGCGCCCCCGCCCGCGCCCCGCTCACCTGCCGGGCTGGCCCGCCGCGCCGTCCTGCTCCAGGGCGCAGGCGGCGCTCAGCGCCGCGGCCAGCAGCTCCATGGCCGGCGGCGGCGGCGGGCGGCGGCTGCCGAGCGGCTCCGGCGGCTCCGGCTCCGGCGGCGGCGGCGCGGGGCTGGGGGAGCCCGGGCGGTTGCCACGGTAACGGGGGTAGGAAGGCAGCAGCCTGCGCGGGAGGCGGCGGGGAGCTGCGGCCGCCGCGCCCGCCTCGGCGCCCCCGCAGCTCCCGGGGCCCCCCCGGTCCCTGCAGAGCCCCCCCGAAATCCTCCCCAACCGCCTCGGAGCCCCCCATCAGATCTCCTCCCCCAAATCCCCTCGCAGCCCCCCAGATCCACTCGGAGCTCCCCAAATCTCCTCAGAGCTGCCCAGATCTCCTCGGAGTTCCCCAAATCCCCTCAGACTTCTCCCCCCCACGTCCCCTCAGAGCCCCCCCCAAATCACCACAGCGCTCCCCCTCAGAGCTCCCCTCCCGACTCCCTTCGCAGCCCCACAGAGCTGCCCCCCAATCTCCTCGGAGCCCCCCAAACCCCCTCAGACACCCACAGAGCCCCCAAACCCCTCGGAGCCCCCCGAGCCCCCTCACAGCCCCACAGACCCCCCCAAACCTCCTCGCTGCCCCTCAGGCTCCCCCACATCCCTTTCAAGCCCGATCCCCCCCCCAGACCTCCCCCTCGGCTCCCCATAGCGCTCCCCAAATCCAGCTCCCATCGGAGCCCCCCCAGACCTGCCCCACGGACCCCCGCCCAGCCCCCATGGAGCCCCCCTGCCCGAGCCCCCTGCAGACTCCTCACAGCCTCCAAATCCCTCTCAGCGCCTCGGCAGACCCCCCAGGCTCCCCAAACCCCCTCGGGGAGCCCGCCGGGCACCCAGCACCCCTGCCCCCCAGTGACCGCCGCGGCCGGAGCGGCTCCCTCCGCCCCGCGACCCCCAAAGGCAGGCAGCCCGGCCTGGGGCCCCCTGCCCTCGCCCTCGCCAGCGGCCCTACCTCCATGCCGCTGCCCTCCTGCGCGGAGGGTGCGGGGAGCCCCCGTCCCCCCGTCCCACCCCGCGCACCGGCCCCTCTCCTCCCGCCGCCCCACGCCGAGGTGGGGGTCCTACCCCGGCGGCGGCCTCGCCTCCCTCAGCCCTGGGGCACCGCTCTGCCCCCCGGCCCCGCTCCGCCTGCGCGCGGCCGCTGCCGGCTCGGAGGGAGGCGAGGGGGTGGCAGAGGGGGGCTTTCCGGAGCTGCCTCCAGATCTGGTGCATATGGTGCGTTTCTCCCTCCGGGAATGAAACCCTGAGATGGAGGAAGGTAACTGGGAGGCTCAGCCTATTCCCGCCTGCCAGGAACTGCACCCCTGGTTACCCCGCGGCATTGACCCTTATCCGCCTCTCCTCCTCTGCAGGCTTTTGGACCCACTCGGTCGCTTCCCCCTTCTCCCCTTCCTTAGCGTCGCTAGTTCCATAAGGATATGTTTTCTCGTTTAGGCAGCAAGTATCTCAGTACTCAATGATCTATATCTGTCTTCTCTCAGGTAATTGTTTTTCCGCCTCGGGGATAAATCCGCTCGAGCTCCAGAGCACGGTTACACCCTCCGATCAGTTTGAGCGCTTGCGGACAGGTTGGGTGCAGCTCTTCCCTACACGTTAGTAACCCCCAGCAAAAACGTCATCTGCACCACATTGCAGCTGAGGAGTTAAACAGTCAAAACGTTCAGCTATTTCTCCTGCTAGCTCTCTCCCCATTGCATAAATAACCATGTTTTTTCAGTGCTTAAAAATGTAATTTATGCAACAACATAAAATCCATGTGTTTATCTGTATATGTAAAATGAGTTCCCTTTTATCTTTTTCATATTGTGTTTGCTAAATGATATATCGGGATCGATTCCAGCTAGCACATGACTATATATTCAGAAAAACTCCCTCAGCTTATATGAACTAGATCTAGATCTGGCACACTGGAAGAGCTCAGACCTTATGTCAGTAAGAGGCAGCACAGGAGTGAAAAACAGCTGGGAACGTTAATGGAGGGATCTGACGATTCGGATGGGACTGTCAGTCCAGTCCAGTGCCAGTCCTGGACTGGGAGGTTGGAAAGATCTGACGGCCAGTAGGAAACGCCAGGGTCTTGTCAGGGCGAGGTGCGAGAGCTGGAGCCTGCTTTGTCACCGACGGAGGAGGAGGACAGCATGAGAGCCGTGGGGGCACATTGTCACTGTGTAGATGGCCAGTGTGGCATGAAAGTGCTGTCAGACCATCAAACCCTGGGGCCAGGGGTTCGTGGAGACAGGTGACTGAACGGGCAGCCGAAAGCTCGTAAAGGGGATAAAGCCGTAGGGACTCTTTGAAGTGAGAGAAGGGTTTGTCTGAGCTCAGGTTAATGACTGACAGCTTGGTGGCTGGCTGCCAGGGCAAGAGTATTGTCAGGGGTTTTGGTAAGTGGGTGGGATGTCAGAAAACTTATTTCTCAGAAGAGGAGGGAGGTTATTAACTGTGCTGAGCCTCTTCATTATCTTCAGTTCTGGAAAAGTAGAGATGCTGCTGACTGCTTTATGCAGAGATGGACCGAGAGAGGTGGGGAGCTCTTCCTCAAATGCCAAGGGAAGTCAAGGCACAAGGTCTTACTGACGCTGCTCGAATCAAGAGATATCTAAATATAACTTTTGTGTGTACCTGCTAAACATATCTTTTAGAACTGTTAAGAGGTTAACGCATTCTAACTCCTCACATAACTTCACTCTCAAGGGTTAAATCTATGGCAAATAGGGATTTCTTTTTTAAAAAGTGCCTGGGGTATGGATATGAAAAACATTCAAAAATAGAAAGCATCTTTTTAGGATCCCATAACTGCCTGTTAATTTGATCCTGCCTGTCTTTCCTTTTTCTTCAAATTTTCCAAAGTAATTTCACCTTTGGTCTGAGATGAAAACCTGAAATATGTCAGTAAAAGTAATAATGATAATAAAAAATGTTGGAAGCTATGAGGAGGTGAGAACACAAGCTGAGAATGAAATGCCCTCTGTGGCCATGGGAGGTCACAGCTTGTATTTTTGTATCTCAGAAATCTGTTCCACTGTTTAGCAATGACTAATAGTTTACTTTTTCTTCCTTTAGAACTTTTTTTTAATTGTGATTTGGTGTTTCTAAAACATTGCTCTTTCTTTCTCTCTAGGCTCATGCCACCTTCTCATACTTCATGTTGATCTACAGAGAAGAACTTCCATAAGCAGAACAAGTGCCTGAGAAAGACTTTTTCTCCCAAGTGAGGTGACAGAGTGCTTCCAGCACCCTGGGACTGGAGTAAAAAATGATACTAAGTGAGAAGCACGTATTTTTGTCTTGCAAAAATTTTTGAGGTTTTCTAAAGCTTGCTTTTCTGTTTGGAGACAAAACAGAGAGCTTTCCAAGTTTGTCAGGAAAGGTGAAGGAAGGCAAACGAGTGCTTCTCTCACAACAGCCTGGTGGCTGGGATGTTCATCTTGGGTGTGGGAGATCAAGGTTGAAGTCATTGCTGTGTCATTCCCTCACGTCCCACGTGCTACTGCCTATTCCAGGGTGGATCAGTCTCTCCGCTTGGAGCAGTTCCACCCTCTGTGGTAGCTGGACCAGGTGCCCAAACATGTCTCTCCCTCCCTTCTAGGTGAATGCATTATTCACCAGGTATCACTTTAGGTCAGTAAATATTGAACTATTTCCACTAAATGGAATAGCACCAGTGTAGGTGCCTCTTTTCCCTTCTTTTTTTCCAAGGTTGTTAGGACTTTCTCTGTGTTCTGTTTAAGCTGATCTACTGCTCAATTCCACCTTTTATTCCATTCCCTGAGGCAGCTTTCTGCCTCCACTTTTATGCCAGCACTTGTGCTCATCTCACCCTTGGTGAACAGGTTCTGGCAGCTAAACTGATGGAAAATGATTCATTTTTTTAATAGAACCAGCTTTGTGCGAGATTAGCTCCCAGCATTGTCCCTCTACAGGGTCAGCTAAACGTGAGTGCCAGTACAGCAGAGGTGGCAGGCATGCAGATGGATCATCTTGAACTGCTGTGGAGCTGCAGGGTCAGGCAGAAGTCCCCACTCCACCTGATCATAACTATTTGGGTTGGAGTTCGGATGCAGGGGGTGGGGGGTGGGGGTTTCTTTCTCTCTCAATTTATTGACAATATGCTTGATCCTGGGCCTAAAAAGCTTTTCCTGATATCGTCAAAATCAGTAGAATCTCATGATGACAAATCAGAGTTTTCTGGCCAAACCCATCATATTTCATCCTCAAATTTCCTGTCTAAGTGAAGAGAGAAAAAAAAATCTGACTGCCAGAACGACTTGCATTAGAACAAATGAGTAAAACTCCTGCCCCAGCACCACGCAAGTAGGACCGCGTGCCTCGTGCTCATTGGTGGCAGAAGTCATGCAGCACCATGACAGACTAAAGCCCAGTTTTCTCTCAGGAACTCTTAGGATCCCAAAGCACACAGGCACTGGAAATTATCCTCATGACCTCTTAATGATGGTCATGCTCTGCTTACAGTGTTCAGTTCCCTGTGGGCGAAGGAGAGAGGCTGTGAGCTTGGGTACGCTTTGCAAAGGAAGAAGGGGGATCGTGCGATTGCAAACTGTTCCCAGCTTCGCTGTACTGCTGATGGAAAACATGCTAAATGTCGGCTGACCTGATCCATGGCTGCGTTAAAAATGTGATAATTGGTGTGAGTTTACAATCAGTTTATTACAATGATCTCATTTAAGTTTTGTTTGGGGGACGAATTTCCAAACTTGGACTGTATTTTCAGGTGCTAATAATTTTGAAGAATGAGTAACTATTTGAATTAAGATTTCTTATGTGCATCTAAACTCGAAAGCAATCTTTAGAATAGAGCTGTGCAAAGAGCTTGCTTTCAAACTGTGCTGAAATGCATCTTTTTATGTTCTCGTATAGCAGTTTTTAGAAATTAGAACTCCTCTTCCAGAAACTAAAAAGAGAAGATGCAGTCCAGCAGATCTTATTCATGAAAAATTCCCAAAGCCCTTTTATTCAGTGGGAGTTTCACACTGAGAAAGGCCACAAGATGAGGTAAGAAGAACTGTTTTAATCTGAGCTAACCAAATTTGTGGAGAAGTGTGAAGTCAGTAATAGATCTGAATAATGCTTTACCTAGTCAACTATATTTTCATACTTCAGGTTCATTCAGGTTCTTTCTGCTCACGTTTGTTTTTAGCAGCATTTTCGACAACGGGTGTCTCTGCACAGTTTTTATTCCTGGTTTTGACTTTTCAGTGTGAGATAAGTGGAACTCCTCTTCTCTAACATTTTTAGATTGTGAAGGCCAAGGGCACATCTGTTCTCCCGAACCTCCTTAAGCTTTCACCAAAGTACCTTAATTATATCTGTTGGGGCTACCAGCCTTGCCTATAACTAAAATGATCAGTCCTTCCTATTATGAGATCCTCACATTTAGGTGTTTCTAACATTTTGATTCTCATAATCGTTAGAGCTGGAACTTCACTTGCTGACTGTCTACCATAGATTGCTTATTTTTTATTTATAAAAAAGGCTCAACCATTTCTTAGGCTTAGGAAAATATTATTGGATCCATGTTAAAAGAAAACACAAAACCTGCTGTTCTATCCTTTGAGAAGCTTTGGATCCTGCTGAAATATGACTTAAAATTTGGGGGTTGCCGGGGCTTCCTCTTTGGCACACCCGTGACAATCTGTAGAAATTATAAGCCCTTCTGCACTCTACACAACACACGTAAACTGTAGACTTCGATTTTAGCATCTGAAACCCCTGAGCTGCTGCCCATAGAGAAAATCTGTCTGTCCAGGGCTGAGTGAAGCATTTCTGATATTGTGGCTGTAAAAAGTGCCTGGGATGGTTCTAGGCACTGTGAGTAAAGGCTATTTCTGCTGTATCCTCAGTGATCCTGATGCTGGGTCTGGGTAGCACAGGGAGAAAACCACTTGACTGAAAAGCAGAGGAAGCAAGACCCAAACATGTACTGGGAGGAGTCTACTTTTGGAGCAGGAGCCTGTTATGAAGAGAGGAACTGGTCCACAGCTGGATGCTTAAGTAAATGGGGAGCTGGAGGAGACTCTAAAATACAGCACTGGAATCAGGAGGAGGGATGGGAGACTAAGACTGTATGAGGAACGAAAGGGTGAAGAGTTTGGGGAAGAGCCAGACGCTGAGATATGAGCAGCCAGAGGGAAGAGAGGGGAATGATGTGTCTGGGAAATGGTAAAGGCTGAGGAACTGGGTGGGGGCTGTACAAGCTGAAGGAATAAACAGTTTGTTTGAGGACCTGGTGGTCAAGGCATGTCCAAATGAAGCAGATCAGACTGGGGTAGCAGGAGGGAAAAGCCTAGATGTTGCTGGGTGATGAGACCATGACTGGGCTGAAAAGCCTGAGGAGCAGAGACTGAGTGGAATAGATGTGCAGACTGGGATGAGGATCCTCACTGGCTGCAGGCTGGAAGGATACCTAGGCAGTGTTGTATGTTATTTCTTCCTGTTCCATATGATCCTGTGAAATACGGGATTTTTGGCAGTAATAACATCTTAATGTCTGCAATGGCTATTTTTACAGAAAATTTATTAGTTTTTAAATTCTTCTCCCTGCAGTACTGTTGCTGTTAGACTTCTTAGGACCCTGATTGTACAAAAAGAGGGATATAAAAAAAAATATTTATCTATCTCTAAAAGAGGAATAAATTATTGTAGAGTGACAAAGTAGACAGGTTTGATTAACGAGTGTTTGCACCAGCTTTGCATGACTTCACCACTTGCAAGCTGAAGCACCACTGGCAGCACAGAGAAGAGGTGACTATAAGACATTTATTCCGTAAGTAGAAAGAAACTGATTGAGTATGGTATAGGACATCTTGCAATACAGATCCTGGCCTCTGTAGAGGCTTTCTCTGTCCTTCTGGTTGAATCAGCCTATATAAGCAGTGCCCTCTGCTGCCCAGGACAAACAGTGCTGTGCGGTGGGAAGCTAACCCAAATTCATGCCAATATCCTCCAGTTCCGCTGTTTTTACATGACTAGTGTCTCTAGTATACGTGTTTGTAGGGATTCAAACAAATTAGATTCCCTCTTTCTGTTGGAGGCAACTGTTTGCATTCACTGTTGTGGCACTTCTATTCTATTAGCTCAGATCAAACATAATCAACTGATTTTAGATGATCTTCATTTCTCTGAATTGGAGGTTTCATAACCAGCTTAGAGAAATAAATTGTTCTGTGCCGTTAGACCAATGACCTTGCAGTGAGCTTTGCAACATGAAATTTCACACTGAGTTTCTCTTCCCCTGTAGC
The DNA here is from genome assembly GCF_036417845.1 of Apteryx mantelli. Lineage (NCBI taxonomy): Eukaryota > Metazoa > Chordata > Aves > Apterygiformes > Apterygidae > Apteryx > Apteryx mantelli. The sequence goes on along the minus strand of NC_089986.1, from coordinate 28,394,290 downwards.
AAGTGGCCCATGATGAATACGTATCACTTCTCAAATCTGTCTCAGTGGGAAATGATAGGTAAATAATACAATCATGCTGTTAAAGCATCTATATTGAATTAGATATGAAGAGACGTCAACATCCTATTTGCTGAGAATAGGGGGTAGATAATAATTGGTGAATCTCCTTCCTAGGGTTTAAAATGACTAATTTGCTGGTCTCCGTGGGAGCTGCTTTCAGCTGAGGCTGACAGTGGTGGATGGAAACCCTAGGTGGGTGTTTTTCTGTGATGGTTTTCTGTGATCTCAATTTGCACAGTTCCTGCCACTGTCAAGCTGGAGGGACTGATCGCTGCGGGAAAGCAGCTTTTGTTGAGCTCAGCTTCTTCCAGGTCCTTGGTTCTGGTTACTCTGAAAACCAGAAGTTGTGCTAGAAGCTCAGCTCTGAAATGTTCAGGGCAAGTCAGCTGAGTTGTCAGGAAGGGGCTCATCATGTGAGGGGTCTGGATCTTCGTACAATGCGGAAAACCGGGAGGGAGCCAAGGGATCTTGTGGGGAATGCTGATACTAGAGTGCTCAGGGGAGCCGGGCACAGCATAGGAAAGGGCAGGGGGAAGAAACTCGCCTGAGAATAGCTAGGCGTAAAGGTGCTCTTAAGAAGCATCTTACGGAGAGTATATGGCAGATTTTGGCTCTTCTGTAATTTTGAGCCTCTGTTGTCTATTGAGGCAGTTCTTAGACTCTTATGCTTGACCCCCTGGAAAATAAGGCATTGCTCTGTAACACCAACAATATCATTTGAGGTAATCTGAAAAGCTGCAGGGTACAGTCTTCAGAAGTCAGTGTGAACTGCTCTACTTATCTCGTTTTATTTGTTTTTAGAGAACATTCACAGAGCTTTGAATGGGACACGGAGCTAAGTCACTGGTGGGTTTGAAGAAGCCTATGGTGCTTTTCCCTAATCAGTGTGTTAAAGCCCATGTCCCGTCTGAGTACAATTCAGACAAATATTCTTTCTACTGAGCTATTTGCTGTTTCCTCCTGCCCTCTTTCCTTCCTGTCCTAAATTATGTAGTGTCTATATATGATGTGAAATGGCATCTCTACCTGTGAAGAACACGTTCTTGTCAGACCTACTGGTTATTTTCATGTAAGGAGAAGGGATTGTGCGGGCCCAGCCTTAGCATTTGTGCAGCTGCCGTGGGATGCTGTTGGACATGAAGAGACGCAGTGCTGACACCCCGCCTGCCCTCGGGGCTGTGGTGATCCTGTCCTGAGAGCCCCACGGACCTTCCCCAGAGCTGTCCACAGCTGCCTGTGCTTTCCTTTCTGCAGAACTGCTGTCTCCTGCTTTTGGAAGAACTCCTAGCTGGCAGGTAGCATTTTTTTTTCTTTGGGGGAGAGATTAAATGCATTTCTTGAGAACGGGGATAATATTTTAGATGTCTTATCTGTGCAATGGCCTGTTTTCCACTGCAAAATGGGGAGAAGAGTAATTATTGCAAGTAATAGCAATATCCTTAGGCTCCTGCGGGCTTTTCACAATGCAAATTTCTAGCAGTTCTCTTATAAATTACTGCTGATCTTTTGGAGAAAGGAAGAGGAGGATATGGGCTCAGTTTGAGCTAAAACTCTGGTCTCGTTCCATGTCAAATTTCTTTGCTCAGGTGCGAGAGACGATGCCCCTCAGCAGCACTGCCTGCTTTTAGCAGACACCTGACTTCCAACCTGCACTGACCTGTCAAGCTCTGTGCGCAGCGGCATGTTTGATAAAACGGGCTCCCAGCGCAGGCTCGTTGTTTCCAGCTGCAGCGAGAATCAGAATTTGCGCGTTTCAGAGCTGCCTAAGTGGCGGTGTCAGGGAGTCAGAGTCTGACAGTGACGATCATGCCGCGAGGAGAGGAAGACAGATGGGTTTGACATCTCAGCAGACTGTAGCTGTCTAGTTTCATGTGCTCAGTTTAATGCCAAAGGGCAATCAGTTTCAGCCAGGACAATTAATTTATTTAAGTCTGACTTGACAGATGGGCTAAAAGTCTCTGTTGGAGTCCTCTTCATAAGGAAAGGTGCCTGGAAAGGCACTCTGCGTTATAACAACACATAGCTGCACTCAGTAGTTAGGACCACACAATGCAGTATCGTGCCTGCACCTTTAGAGTGCAAGCATTTCCCACTTTCAGCTTGATCTTCTACAGAACAAATAGGGACTGTCTCATAGTTTTACCCACAGGAGATGAGGGGCAGTTTGGGGGAATGCCTCGGTCCTATATCGGGAAATGCATGGCTAGGCAGCATCTCCTCTCTCTGCGTGGCTGCAGTGGCAACAGAGCACGAGGGTCTAGATAAGTTTCTTGTCCATGTCCTGAGAGCAGCCTGTGTCTCCAGACATAACGCAGCTGAGACAGGGCAGACGAGATTTCCGCTCTATATGGAAGTCTTGCCTGTATTTGCCGGTTGTGCCTGCACCTGCTCAAGGCAGCAGTTCGCCTGTGGCACGGAGTCCGCCACACTGCCCTTCCCCTGCAGTATCCCGGTTATGGCCTTTTGCTGAACCGAGGCCGTTGAGGGATTTATGCCAAAAAGCACTACCTCAGTGAAGGCCTCTGTTGCGGATCAGCTCTTGAATGTTAACAGCAAGCAGAAAGCAAAAATGCTTTAGAAAACATCTTTGTAGCTACTTCTTCAGATATAAAACGCTGCTTTCTGTACAGGCCTGCAAAACATTTCGGGAGAGCCCTCCCTGAAGGCTGAGATGGGCCTTATATGAGGGTGTTGCATAAGGAAACGCTTGCAGACTTTATTCTCTCACTAAGCTGCCTGAGGCAATCTGCAGTCTTTGCTTAACCCACCGGCTGATTCTACATCACATTTCCCCTCTTTTCAGTCTTCCCCACTGTCTTTTTGTTTCTCCCCCGCTTCTCCTTCACTTTTTTCTCCAATCTTATACAGATAAGGGCCTTTTATACCACGGTTATATTATTATATGATATATAGCATTAAAATAAAATTGAAAATAGCACTACAAGTCTGGGTGAGAAGGCATGGATCGATAGCTATAGCTTAGTCCAGCTGTCCTGCAAAAAAGCCAAGCCTTTTTGCTCTGATGCCGCTCTGCCTATACTCTTCAGCAGAGGCACAGTGAATACCCTGAGCGTGCGCCTCCTTACCTTCGGATCCATAGTTCTTCCAAAGCTCTCATATCAACGTTTACTGGAGGTGCCGATCCCTTCTGAGATAAAACCTCCGTAGTCAGAGGCTCTTTGACGGGCTCATCATTTTTGAGTGAACCTGTGACAGAAAAGAAAGCCAACAGGGAGTTAAAACAGTCCTTTTTCTAAGGGTCATCTTTACTTGTTCTGTAAATAGTGGTTTACTTGCATAAAAGGCCACAGGAAGACCACAGACATACAGAAGTCTGCATTTGAGCTTAGATTTTTGAGCAAGATTTAAATGCCGTTAGCCTGTATATTGCATGATCATGCAGCCTTTGTCACAGCTGCCTGTGCAATCAAGAAAAGGTGAATGTTTCTTATATGTGCAAGTGGCTTTCTAACCACTGAAAATTGGGCCTCCGCAGAAGCGATTTTCAGGGCAATTTTTTAAGGAGAAAAGGCTTAGCCCTGTGTGCCTGTGCATGCCAATATTTGGTTTCCCAAGTCAGGACTTTATTACTGCTCTGCTTTCAAGCACACAGTAGATGCTTAGTTTACTGTATAAATCAAGGCTAGATTTGGGTGAGACAGGAGCTTTACTTTTAATTGCTTCTCCACTTTCCCTCAGATGAACTTCTGATCCTTTCACAGGGAGCCAAAGTTGTGCTAAGTCCATGGCTTACTACTGCAGTCCTTGGCAGGAGAGGAGGCATCTCACTTTTCAGATGAAACCTTCTGTTGTTTGCGGCCTGTCGATAAATGGCCTTGTTGTTTTATTAGAAATATTTTGGTCTAAGTCATAATTCTGCTTCCATTTCGAACTGACGACAGCATGGGCAAGTCAAAGCTCTAACTGAAGCTGGTTTCTGACATGCGCTTTTAATCAATGCTACTGATTTTCAGAAGGAAAAGGTGAAATCCAGACTTCTCTAACTCCCTAAAGCAGTGCCAGGGGCTTATAAAAACTAGTTTGAGTTATTCTCTTTACCTTTCGAATAGGCTAAATATTTTATCCTCTTGTCGGAGGAGATTGTTTAAAAAAAACAAACTCTTTTTATAGTTAAAGGAAAGCATCTATTATGTTTTACGACTCTTAGGCTATAAGCCAAAGGTAGGCTGGTGCAAAGGGTGCTCAGATACAAGCTTTTCTCTCTGCTGGATTTACATTCTTTTAGATTAGTTTTCCTGTTTTCCCTTCTTGAGTCTTAAATTTTCCCCTGTTGGTATCCTATCCTTCATTTTCCCCTGCATCTTTCCCTCTCTTCCTTTCTCCCTTCCTTCTCCCCGCCGCCAGGTACTTTCCTAAGCAAATGGTAACAGGTTAACGCTTGAGCTCAAGCCAGACTCTTGGATAGCTGCTGTTCAAATGAGTATGAAGTCAAGATAAAAGAGCTCACCCATCCCTTGTTTCCATGCACTTCAGCAAATGCTGTCAGAAGAAGTTCCTGCTACAAATGTGGCCGGTGTAAAAGCACCCGCTGTCCAGTTTCTGGGAGAGGGGATGGAATCAGTGGAGTAGAGGGAGAAGGCAGAAGAGCTGCTTGCACAGCCCTAGCTGAATTTAAAAGCTGTAGCTCTGAGCTGGACTGGCTACAGTCATACTGGAGAAAGAGCTATTGCTCCTAGCAGGTCCTGTTGCATGGACTGGAGAAGAGAAACGCTGCTCCCCGTGTGTCCTGCTGAACGGTTGTAGATACGGAAGAAAAAGCAATTTGGGACAGATCCAGTTTCACCAGTGGAGACACAGAGAGGGGGCATGTGGGAGAGAAGCGCAGGTCAGCTGCTGCGGATGCTCCCACGAGCTGCTAAGAGAAGAGCCTTTCTTTTAGCTTGTCCTTCCTCAATGACACTGGCTAGACAGGAGGGATGTCCTCTCTCCTGGCGCGGTGATGCTGCAGACGTATGAGTAAGAGGCTTCCCTCAGCGCCGGTCCTGCTGCAGTGGCACCAGCGGCCAAGAAAGGGCCTTCCCGGCAGCGGCCCGGATGCCGTGACGCTCGGGGAGCAGGCGAAGGGGCGAGTCTCCCCGTGCTGGCGCTGCGGCGGCGCTCCGGATGCGCCCTGAGAGGTCGGCTCAGCTCTGCGCTGGTCCTGCTGCTGCACTGGCAGGGTGGAGAGCAGATCTGCTCTGGCATAGGCAACGCTCAGCTTATCCACAAACCTCACTGACAACAGTAGCAGAATATTAAACAGGAGCTCTTTGCTCTGGTGCCGTCTGCCTGGAAACTTGGAGAAGGGAGGGAACTTTCCTTCTGTCCATGCCACAGGGTTGAATGGGCCTTTTTACCGATGAGGCAGCGTGGCTCCGTTGGCGAGGCAGGCAGGAGACACCTATTTTCTTGCGGGCATGTCCCAGGCCTCCTTTATTGTGGGGCGGAGGGTGTCTGCTCCTTGTTTTCTTAGAGAACTTGGTGTGCTTTCAGGCACCGAAGCAGCGTGCTTTACTCCTGCGTTACAAAATAATAGTTGTCGGTGGCTTGCTTAGTACTCAGCACATCGGGAACGTTGTTGCTTCTTTCTGACCCATGCGACTAGCCAAGGTTCAGAGCCTGGTGCGTGGTTTCTGTCAGACTAAAATCCGATGGGTATCTTCACTGCTTTCCCTTCTATTTGCAACCAGTTTCAAAGTTCAGTTTCCCTGGACACCTGGGAGATCAAGCAAAGGGTGTTTTCTGTCTTCACAGTTCCAGATTTCTCTCATATAGTGTTTGGATTAAAACCACTTCCAAATTTTTCTCGGGGCCCTGTTTCCAGGGCTTCTGAGCCTGTCGAGATAGCTCCCTCCCTGGCTCGCTCTCTGGCTCCTCACGTCTTTCTCCAGTTTCTTTCACAGACAGCTGCTCGGACAAGGTGCCGGCCCGGTGAAACGCTAGCCTTGTAGCCACGCTCCGCACGGTCCGTATGCGGAGAAAGCCTTTGAGCCACCTTGTTCACCTTCCGTTCAAGCCATGCCTGAGTGCCTGGGCATTCTGGGCAGGTTCCTGCTGTTTCAGCGCCCAGTTTTGTAGGGGAGCTTAGGTGTTTCTCACAACTGTCTTCAGTGCAAGGTGGCAGCAACTGCCTTTTCAGAGAAGTCTGGCCCCCCACTCATAATCCATTGCAATTTCTACAGGCTTGATCCCTAAGCATACTGCTCTGCCTTGCTAGTTATTTCCTCAATATGCCGCTCACCTTGCCATACAATTATTTGTATAATTCTACTTTTTAGCATTTGTCCTTTCTGTGTTCTAAAGAAATACCTACTTTTTTGACTACTTCATGCCTTTCCCCGCTTAACTTATTTCTTCCTTGGAGAGTGAAGGGGTGGCAGGGCATGGTCCCAGATTTGCTTGGATTTTCCACCATGAAGCATGTTTAAAGAACCAACTATTTTGCATTTTCGGGCTGACCGGAAAAGGGAGGCACTCAGCTGCAAGCCGTGCCCTAGGGCAGGGTGTTCTGTAATGTGCTGACCAGCGAGACTGTTTCCTATCTTCCCTGGCCCTTTGGTAATCTCGCTGACTCCTCTGGTTCCTAGTCTCACTGGAAAAAAGGAAGCGCAGTGCTATCTGGGTCAGTACTCACCTGCGGCATGCCCCACGTTTGCCTCTCTCGTAGTCTTTCTTTTCTCTCTGCTCCGCAGCCGCATGGACCGATAGTACCTGGAATTTCTTTGAATGGCAATGTAATGTGTGTGTGACTCTTCCTCACCTTCAGAGACTGACCCTGCCTCTGGTAATACCTGCTGAGGAACACCTTGCCAGAGGCCACCGGCGGAGAGCCCACCGGCAGCTCCTCCGCTGTGCCTGTCCATGGCTTCCAGATCTTGTCTCTATGGCAACTGAGACGATCCATCAGCAGCTCCATCAGCAGCGGAGCAGCAGAAGACAGGTAACCTCCATAACTCCATCGGCTTTATCTGGGGCAGAGCTGGAAACAAACACACACAAACAAAAAACAAAGCAGAAAAAGAGAAAAAAGTTTCAGTTAATTCAGAGACTGTAGTGCTTCGTCTGTGCAGGGTAATGAAGACTTTGCAGGATTTTTTGTTTGAGATCATTGTGAGTAAGGAGACCATCCCACACCTTACAAGCCTTATTCAAACGTCCTGAACATTGCTTTGACGTGCACGTCACTGTCCTGTCATGACATGCTGTAGTATTCCAGATATTATTGAGAAAATGACTGGATTTTCTCATTTAATGACCACACCCTCTCGTCCCTCGTGAGCAATAGATTACCTGTTGATTTAGAGTGGCTACAGTTAATGGCAGTGTTCTTGTTTTTGAGGGTGAAAACTGTAAGGAATAGAAAGTAAACGCTGAAGAGAGGGCTCTGTTAATCTCTCCGTTACCTGTGTATTGCTCCCTGTGCTATAAGAATGAATCCCTTTTACAGGGCTTGATGGCTTCCTATCACTTATTAACAACGCTCGCTCCTGCGGTGCAGATAAGTGAAGAAAAATCCATAACTGCCATGACACTTGCTAGGTAGAAGAGAAAACAACATAGCAATGGTGGAGTGCAGAGACTTGATTTTATTTCCCAGAGGTGCCCTCATATGTGGATGTATCCTCATCCAGGACGCACGAATTTCAGCACAAGGGTCCCGCTCTGCTGTGCGTTGGTACGTGGACTATGCCGATACTCCCAAGCATTTCCAGGAGACGAGCCACTACAACAGCAGAACAGCAGTGGGTCCTTCTGCCTTTGCAAGACGGGGTTAAACGTGAACTGACTACTTAAGTGTTCATTGCTGACTTTGTCTTGTTGAATTCTTACAGCTGTCAAAGCCTTTCTAAGTACCTACACGATTTTGTGACTGATGGGGCTAACAGGAATTGTAGAAAGAGATGTTATATAGGAAATGTGAATATAAAATTGACAGTTCACTGAGAGAAGGGCACAAAATAGTACCAAAGATTAGTCATTAGATGCTGTTTTGAGAACTTACAGATAGCACTGGTTTGTTACCTTACAGAATATCCAGTACTCTAGAGGGTCACAGTCTCAATTTTTGTTCTGGGTTTTCTGCCGTCTCTCTGAACCCCTGTTGCCCCACACCTTCCTCTTGCACAGGGAGATCTGCTTGCCCACCCAAGTTACTCCAGGTTGGTCAAATGGGACATATTGCATGAATATCATGTTTTCCAAAATTTTTGAGAGCTTTATCCTTATAAGGACGGATCACAGCCTGAGGTCATGCCCTGGGCCTGCATCGTTCTGCTTCCTGGGTCTACGGGGGACTGTTCATTCTGGGAGACGAGAAAGTCTGCTTGTTCCTTTCATAACCTGGACCACAACGTTCAGCTCATAGCTGCTAAATTTGGATCCTGATTTCAGTTCTGCTAAGACTTTTGGGCTGTTTGGAACTAGTGGTTGCTCTGGGACCATTTCCAGTGTTACTGGAAGTGCATGAAGGACACGTTTGTTGGTTGTGGTGTTGAGTTTGGTTTGTAAATTACTCTGAGGTGCAGAGATTCACTGAGGCTGTTTCTGTTTCTGTGGCTCAGTGGAACAGCAAAATAAAAAGAGCTGCTGTTAGGGACAGCTCAAAAAGAAAGAAGAGGCTATTTCTTTTCCCTTTCTTACTGTGCTTCCTCCTGTCCCAAGACTAAAGCCCCAAGGGCTTGATCCTGTATTAGCAACTGTAATGGATGCATTTCTGTTAACCGGACCACAATTAGTATTACACCTTCAATCCTTCCTAACCCTAAACTCTAACATACATCTATTTTTCATTCATTTCTCTTCCATAAACTGGTTTATGCCTTGCCAGCCAAAGAGATGGATCTGTAACAATATTCTCCATTTCAAAGTTCCTGTGTGCATTGAACAGCCACCCCTTTCCCATGTTACTAGGGCTGGGGAAGAGACTTGTCTCTCTTTGGTGGCCTTTACAATGCTGACATCGTTTGCAGCTCTTAACAAATTGCTCCTGGTGTCTTCCCCAAAAATGATTTGCAGCTTTCACAGGAACTGCTCACCACACTGAGGAGTAACTTTAAAAGCATGTAAGTCTCCAAAGGCACCGTGAGCCAAATAGGGGCGTATGTGTGTGTATGAGTATATACAGGTGTGCAGAATACTGCTTTCCCCTTTCAGTTGCCTGGTGAGCAGGAAAGCAAATAGATGTCCTTGCTGGGCTTTTATGAAGATATTTGGGAGAGACGGAAATTTGTTTCTGACTAAGTGAATCTCACTCAGCTGAGTGACCCAAAGATGTAGCTATGTGTTTAGTAGCACTATCGAACCAGCAAAGTTATCTTTGTCAGACACACTTTTGTCTGTCAGAGGAAGGAAGGGTGTCCATCCTGAACAGGTGGGTTGCTGTTAGGCTACCAAACGGACCTTAACCAACAAGATGTTTAAACAGAAGTGAATATAACAGTGGATGAGAGAAAGACTTCCATGTTTTCTAGGAGAGAAAGGGGTGAGGAAGAGATTTGGTTATTGTGGTGTCAATAAACACTATTTTTTTTAAGTTTTTTTTTTATAAAGAGTTCAAGAAGAGAATTTATTTCTGAAGCCAATACTCCTGACTCCAAAACTGATACTCTAAGAAATTATTGAGAAGCCATTTACTGATATGTGAATCTAATGTTATTGACTTGCAGTTGCTTTAGGTTTGTTAAAAACTAGGTATGGGTTTAAAGGATATGTTCAAATGTAGTATTAAGTTATTCCAGGATCAGTCAAGCTATTGGGTAACAGAGAATGACTGAGTCAAGCAGGTGTGGACCGTAACTATCTTTGTCTGAGTGTCTGCAGTGACTTTTGGAAGAAGGTATTCATCTCCGGTAGTCACAGGTATGCTCAGCGTCACTTCTTACATCAGGAATGACCCATCCCAAGTACATTCACACAGCATGCTGAAATCACATGTTTTGCTGCAGAGTCACCACCTACCTGAATTTGCTTTGCAGGCAAGCCAAGTGCCCTACAGTTCAAGACAACCAAAGTAACAGTCTCTACGGAAAATGATTGTGGGTCAGATGACACCAGTGAAACCACCGAGTGGTGCGTGCCTAGCATCACTAGAGATACGCATTTTGACTCACACATCATTCAGCCTCCAGGAATTTGAGATTACAAGTTTTACCTGTCAATGTAAAAAAAAGGCATTTACCAGCAAATGCTACGAATTCGCTGTCATACAAGAGCAGCTGAGCTTGGGAACATTAGATAAAATGCTAATAAGAACTGTAAAAAGGACTGCGATTCCTAGAGCAGCGTGGACATAGGCACATGGGTGCGTGTGGGAAACAGGAACCCACTGCTGCCTCTGAGGGTGAGCCTGGATGTATTTAAAACATGTGGCCTGGCTATGGCCGCCAGCAACTAACTGCTGGTAACTACTGCGCTAAGGGAATGTGCTGGTAGGGGTTCAAGGGGTGTGAGGTGTGCCACAAGACCAAGCCCTTTCTGCCACCACGAGGCAATTGCTTGGGTTGTACCTGCACTCAGGCTCCCACGTGATACAGCGGTGCAGTAGCGTGGGACAAGTGGCTCCGCTAGCTGGTGGGTCCATCGCTTTATTAAATTTCTGGTTCCCCTTTAAAACTAGGTGAAGTATATCACCTGCCTGAAAAGTCTTAAGTCCTGTACTTGGTATAGACTTAGTACATACCTAGTGATTTTGAAACAACAGCAAAAAAATGCTTCATTTCCCAATGTTCTGCAATGTTGTTGCCAAGATTGGAAGAGCGATAAAGATTGCTTGATTAATTTGTTGCTATATTAGAGACGGGCTGAAATCTCCAGCTGTGCAATGCAGGAGCATTCTGAAGCAGGAAATAGCAGGTATGAATATAACCTGACTCTACGGTTGTTCTGCATGGGGACATACAGTCACAGAAGGTGAGGAGCCCATATCTGATCGTCTAATGTGCTCATACCGCCAGGGACAAGATAACAGCGTTCGTGTGCTTGAGTGGACGTACAAACTGTGCAAGGAATGTATCAGACCAGAATGAAGGCAGGTGCCTTCAATACAGAAGGTAATGAACCACTGCAATAAGTTACCTAGTGATGTGTTAGTTTGGCCATCATCTTAAATTCTGACACGAAGACTGGATGCTCTTTTAAATTACGTCTAGCTCCGATTTTTTTTTTTTTTTTTTTTTTTTTTTTGCGTTTTGGGCTCAATGCAGAAGTTATTGGCTTGGTTGTAGGGTTTTTATGCTGTAGAAAGGCACAAGAGAAGACCATATAGTCTTCTCTTCCTTCTCATGCGTTCATTTTTCTTAAGCATAAACCTTTTTAATGACCTCCTCTGGAAGGTTTTACACATTGAATGTAGGAATGGAGCTTTCATGTCTATTTGATGAATCGGATGCAGTTCTTTTAAAATAATATTTTTGTCTTCAACCCCTCAGATTGGACATGGCTTCTTTAGTATTTCTTCTTTAAATACAGTCTGAGTGTACAAGCAAATGCCTGTTTTGCTGCGTTTTATCAGTTTCTTTCTAAAATGCTTTAATTATTTTGAAAGTCTTGTGCAAACTGAAAATAACCCTCTGCCTCCCACCGCCATCAGTCCCTCGTTACATCCTTGCTCATGTATTAGGCTTTGATTTTTTTTATTATTATTATTTCCCCCCCTCCTCCTGTTTTAAATGGAGGGGAATTTCATCTGTAAACTGTTTCACTGTGCATCATAATGAGGCTAAAACAGCTCTATAAGGAAGGGGCATAGTCCAAAATCCAGCAGCAGGTCTTACTCATCAGGCGCCGCTCTCGCTCACGTGGGTGCCGATCCCTCGAGGAGAGCCACGGGCTCCACACGCGCTCGGGCCCGCGTTGGCACTGGGAGATATTTCTGCCTGAGTCAGGGGAATAGTAACACCCACAGCCTCAGCCCCGGGCTCTGGCAGATTTAGCTCTCAGCAGATGTAGCTATGAATTCGTTTAGCCTCATCAGCGGCTTGCGCCAATGCGCAGGCTTTGCAGTGGTGAAGGTGAGGCACCCTCACGCGCCCTGCTGCGCTGCCCCTGCTGCACCGGCGCTGACTTGCTTTCGAGGTGACAGCAGCTGCTAGGGTGACGCCTCGACCTGCCGCAGCTAATCCCTCGGCGCCGTGCTGCCCCCCCTGCTCGTACGTTTTTGCTTCCTTCGTTACTGGTTGGGATAACCCCCGCTGAAAATGTTAACAGTCCTGACCCTTCCCTTTAGAGAGCTGCAAGAGACAACGAAGCGCGTGTGCCTGTCCCAAACAAAGTTATCTGAGACTGCACGCAGGAATTTGAGCTATTCCGGTGCAAAGCAAAGGTGTTGTTTGATTAAGGCACGGCGGTGGGGAAACCAGGAGGAGCATGGGAACAGACTGACCAGAAGCTAAGGCAGAGACCAAAGAGTTTCAGGGCAGAAGCCAGGGAAAAGTTGATCTTATGTCTGGGGATGTTGGCTGAAAGAAATTCAAATTGTTTGATTCCACATGTTTTCAGAAAACAAATACTTTGCACATTTTGTAAATAAGATCGAATTCTATCATTAGATTCTTCTAACTGAAGCAAACTACAACCATCCAGATTTTGAGCTAGTCTTTCAGGTGAAAAGGGGTGATAGAAGGGTTTTATTACCACAATTTAGTGATGGTACCTTATTTATAGCAAGCAAAAACAAGAGTGAATTATGCAGTTCATTACACACCAGTGACAATAAAACTTTTCTGTCTTGCACATATGTTACAGTGAACCTGTTTTAGAAACACTTCAGAGACTGAAAATAAATGCATTGGATTTGTTTTATATAGCCTTCCAAGCCATGTGCTTTAGACACCATGAGACTAAGTGAACAGAGTTTGGAGAGAGAGAATAAGTAAAACCTGTACATTTAGAACAGCTAAAAATTACTCAGCTGGCCTTGCTAGAAATAAAAATGTTTCCAGAATTAAGTCTGGCAACTTGGGACCTTCTATGGGTAGAAGCAAGTATACATGTGTAAATGTAGACACAAAATCAGTGCATCTTATAAATGGTTGCTTACATATAACAGGAATGGATACATACCTTCACACAATTTTCTCTGTGTGAAAAATGGAGTATTTATAGCAGCTACTCTGTATAAATTAACTAATATGTAGCAATATAGACTTAATGAATAACTTTAAATAGCAACATCTTTTTCTGCTGGCAGAATGATTTAATTTTTTTCACTGTTTACAGATTCTTTACAAGTCAAAAATAATGATTAAAAATACATTATTTCTTTAAACACCATAATAATTGTAGTCACTGCTCAAAGATATATTTGTTAGCTCCACGTATCTCGTAGTGGAGACACTCTCCCTCTGTGTAGGGAGAGTCAACCTAATTTTTAAGCTGCATGGAGGAGCAGAAGTGGAAATCTCCAAGCCCTTTCATTTTTCATTCTAAGCTGTTAAAACTAATTAAACAAAAACCTGACCTTATTTTTATCCCTTTTCTTAAATTAGCGCACACGCCATGCTGTGTATCCCTGCTTGAAGATTTTGAGAGAGTCTCGAAAAATAAAAGGTAGAAAAACTCACCCTGCTCCCCTGACATCACTGACATTTCTCTCTATACACTGACAGGAGCTCCTGCCTCTGGAGGAAACCCCCGTCCTCTCTCCTGCTGAAGTGTTGCTGCCTCTCTGATGCCATCCCATCCCTTACTTCTGCTTAGAAGATACTAGTGAAAATTGTCACTAAGAAGCCACGGTCTAAAACTCATTTGGTTTTCCAGGCTTATTCCTGGAAGGTAGGTGAATAATTAAACACCCAATCGCCGCTGCTCCTTGGAAGGTGGGACTACGCAAGCGTCAGCACGGGGCAGGTGCAAATCGCAGGACACGGCCTCAGAGCACAAGATACCAACGCAACGTGCAGGCGCACCAGAAGGCCCTCAGCGGCCTGCCGGCTGCTCAGCAGCCTGCTGCTGATCTGTCCTATTTTACGGGGTTGCACATGGGAGTTGTCAGTCCTTGTTCCTTTTCGTTTGAACCACATGAAGCTTTCTAGCCATGGAAAGAATGTGCAACATAAAGCTTAAACTTTGTCCAGAAATGTCACAGCCTCTAAAAATTGAAGGAATCTGGTATAGAAAGTTTAGTTTGTGATGAAATGGTTCATTCAAGAGGAGGATATGACAAATAATGTCCTGGGAATAACACCTCGCTGAAAGCAGTAAGGCTTAGTAATGCCAGGGTACATGGAAGATGGGATTGGCAGATGTCTTGGTTGAAGCTTTTCAAGACAGACTGGTTAGCAGGCGATCAGACCCAGCGTCCCTGGGGCAGACAACACTTATGCTGCTCTTGGGAAAAAGTCCAGCTCTATCTACTTCTATTTCTAGATTTGCTGGTTGCATACTAGACACTTGTTATGGAAGAAATGAGCACGGATGGTTATTTGAACTGCAGAGGGGTAAGAACTCAAAGGTTTTTTTATTTGAAAGTATCCATACAGAAGCAGGTAAAGGGCTGGTTTTGTTGATCGAGGAATAGAAGAGCACTCAGTTTTTCCTCCCTCAGTGGTCACTGGGTGGAGGGTGCAAGGAGCGTCTGTCTGGGGAGTCTGCCTGCAAACTCATAGCTGAAGGGAGCCAGAAGCCAGTGAAGACAGCAGCAGCCTGTTAGACTGGTTGCTGCTGGTTCGAAATGCCAGGTGGGTTTGGAGAGCTGCTGTGCCAGGCTGTCCTTGTCAGCTGCATCAGGATAAATTCACACCTGGTATCAGCTGATACAGTTCTTAGGGCCTGACGTGCTGTTTGCATGGGCCTTTAGTACTCGGGAAAACTCAGAGGCTGACAGCTCTGGAAGCTGAAGTCTGGAGTGCAGTGCACCAGTGGCGCAGCAGCAATGCAAACCGCCCTCCGGGAGGGCTCTCTCCGGTGCCTAGGGAAGACCCCGGCGGAGAGGGGAGCCTGCGGGACAGCTGCTGCCAGGGCAGAGCCGTCTCTTCCGCGGTGCTGATTCTGGGCTTCGGCAGTCGCAGCCAGAAGCCCCACGTACGTGCCTTCATTTCGGGAGGCCGGCACGAACCGGATGGGCTGCGCTGGGCAAGGTCGGCAGCCCTTTCCCGTTCAGGCCTTTCTCACCCGCAGCAGCCGTCTCCTCGCCTCCGTGCACAGCTTTTCGGCAGGGAGAGGAGGCCGGGGTGAGGGCAGCGAGTCTCACGGTCCTGTGAGGGCAGGATGCATTGCTCAGCTCCGCTGCCGTTCCCTGGGAGATCTTGGGCAAGGCAGGGATTTTTCTGGGTCTTAGTTTCCCATCTCTAGAACGGGAATAACATACTGCGGTATACAAATACTCCTATATTTCCATGTGAGCTCCTCGAGCAGAAGCTCAGTATACGTGCAGAGCATGGCATGAGGGGGCCTTCCTGGATCAAGCACCTCTGCGCAATACTGTGATCAAGAAAAAAATGAAGCAGTTTGGGTGCTATCATCTCTTCTTTGATTTTTCATTTGGTATTTCCTGCATTTCTATCCCCAAGTGAATATCGGGCATTTCCACTAGATTTCTAGTTCCTCATGGTCCCTGTTGTTCTCCTCAAGTTTTATGTGAGCTGACTGCAAGCGCCTGTGTTAGAAGGGGCTGCTCTTTCAGGAACGGCTCCCGTTTGGAATAGCAAAGTACAAGTTTTGCTGATAATTTGGGCAACTTGCTAGACGTTTGCTGACAGACATCTGTTTCAAAGATGGTTTGGGGTAGGAAAGAGGAGAGGGGGAGGAGATGAGGCTGCTGAATCGTTTTAGCTTTTACTGACTCTTGTCCGTTTTTCTTATTTTAGACCTAATGGGGCTGCTTTCATGGGGAGCCGCTTGGAAGCAGGAAATATTGCCCCAAGGCGCCACTACAGTAAAGATGACGGTATAATTGCCTACAGAAATCACAGAGTAAGCTACTTCCAAAAGCAGAATTTTCGTACAAACCCCAAGTATTGGCCACATATTCAGGCACAGATAATGGTAATTATGTCATTAAACCCCTTGAGATTGTCTTGCAAATGGCCTCTCCAAATTACGGCAGCGGGGGACAGCGGGTTCGCTGTCTCTAGGCACTTCTTTTCTGTCAACTGCTGTGTCGTCTCACACATACTCCTATATTCACAGTTGGTATTAAAGTGGATCAGATTTATCAGTCCTGAATGGAGTTTGGATAAAATCAGACCTGGATAAAATGTCTGTCTAGTTCTTAAAATGAGTCTCAGCCAATTAGTCCTTTTTGCAGGCTCAGCAATGACATTTTAAATCTTTTCTACCTTTTAGTGCAATTCCCTGCTTTCAGTGAGATCTGCCAGTAGCAGATCTGCCTTAACAGTTGAATCTGTCAATAGTTTGAAATCTCAGGAGGCAGCTTGTTCTTATGCGATTTGCGTCCCTGTTTGCTTTGTGCATTTAAAAATATACATAATTGCTGGGATGGAGTTCACTGCTGTGCTGGATGCACAGCAACTGGTCTCCTGAGAGTGAAAGGAAAGATCAGCTAAGGGGATGGATCAGGCTGCCATTAGGGGGGGAAACAGTCTGTTTTTCATATTTCCTGTCTTTATTTTTTTAAAAGCAAGATCACACATAAGCAGTTGCCAGGAAAAATCACAACTTGTCCTGCTCCTGGAAAAAGAGAGGCAGCTTGCTCGGTCAGTCTGGGGGATGTTTGGTGTTTAGTTTGTCGCATAAATGCCCGTTTTGTGCAGCCTGGGTCTCCCCACTGACCGGGCTTCCTCCCGGCGGTGGTTTTTATGCCTGCCAGGCTGCGCCAGTGGTGTTTTTGCCTCTCCTTTCTGCCAGCCAGTATTTCAACAGTGTCACCACTGTGCCGTGTCTGGGTTGCTCCAGACTCCTTCAGGGTGACTTTGCTCATGGAGCAAAGTCGGTTCTTTCCCAGGCGCTGGATTTGTTTGTCACCTGGGGTTTCTTCCCCAGACCATTTCTCTTCCGGCCTCCCCCCAGAATAGGCTTTTACTCACCTGGCAGTCTGAGCCTGAACCAGTCTCTCATTTGCCGTCTGGATGAGGTATGTCCAACAAATCCGGACTAAACTCCCCCAAGTTATAAGGAACTTGCAGTTTAGTGCTGAGTGCTGAGGCAGGTACGTCCTACTGAAAATCTCCGTGTCCTTCGGTCCTTGTGCTTCCTATCAGCGCTGATCAAAAGCGAAGCTTTCCCTTGGACTTAGTTTGCTCACTTTCCAGAGTCAGAGCAAACATAATTTAAAGGAGCAGCTTTCCCTTTTTCCAGATAAGTTAGTATAAACATGAACTCAACGTCCTTTGCACTGCTTGTGCCAAAGGTTTAATGACAGGCCTTTGTTAAACCTCCCATATAAATCTTTAACAACTGGGTGAAACTGTGGTCCAAGTCTGCAAACTCACGGTAGTGGAAACAGTAAATGGTATTTCCCTACACTTTTAAGGGCCACTGGCTGAGCTGCTGCTCTTACTTTACATTATTTACAGTCATTTGAGTTGACAAGGCCTAAAAGTTTGTGACTATTTTTAGGTTGCCATTTTTTAATTTCATGTGTGTTCACGTACCTGGGCATTGGAGTGGATATAGCAGAGCCAGGCCGGCTTTATTGTAATGCTTTTTATATCTTTTCATACCAAAACTGATTATAATTTTCTCCCCTGCAATACTTTGATTTCTTGTTCACATTGTGCTGACATTTGCTGTTCTCCCAGATGGGCTTTCTAGCTATCATTTGAATGTCCCTCTTCTGGGGTCAGCTTAGAGCCCGTTGCTTCAAACAAAACCAAATAAACCCATAATTCCTGTAGATAACTATGCAGTGCTATACTTAGGAGGGAAGTTTTCCCTCATCCTTGGATAACTCACCCAGTATTTTTAAGGCTGCAGTTTGAATGACTCTTATAAAACATATTATGTCGCCTGCTGAAGTTGATGCTAGTCTTTCCCTTAATTTTTTGAAGTTCACTGAAGATGCAAAGTGCTGTATTCATCTCAAAATATTTCAGGTGGTCATGACATTACCCTATTCCTTTTAAAATCCAGACCTATTTTTCCCATGTCCACTCTGCTCCGTGGAAGTCCAAATGATAAGCGAGTAAAGCTTTGGCTCATCCGAGGTCAGTTATCATAGCTTCATGGCCACCAGCGCGATAGTGTCCCATTACATCAGCTGAGGGCCTGGCCTGGGCATAGAGGGCCGTCAGCAATTAGTTCTCTAATGATTAATCAAGGTCCCCATCAGACCAGGCCTGTGCTCCTGGTCTGTGAGCTGAAGGGACACAGGGACGCAGGATGCACTGGAATTTGGGCTCCTCTCTGTCACAAGAGTCGCTCCGGGGTGAATCTGGCCAGCCTCGTGCTTCAGACCGGCCTGTGCGAGCGTCCCGGGGGGCAGAGCGGGAGGAGCGAGGGGCTCAGGTGTTATTGCGTTTTTCAGGCGCTGGCGTGCTCCAGTGACTCCTTACTGGCTTTGTTGTTTCGAGGGCTAAATAAATCCTGTTTCTACGATCCCCTTTTTGTAGGTAAATCTCACCACCTCTCCACCTCCCTTCCTTTGCTTTCCTTGAACTGGGTCATTAGTTTTGTTACAGAAAACATACTATATTTATTTTTTTCCCTTCCAAATGAGCAGAGTGAATGGAAAAATGATAAAATTCCTATCATAGGCAGGCTCTTCACTGGACGCTGTGTTTCACAGGCTATGGAAACTTCCCTGTGACAAACCTAAGACTCCTAGGTAGAGTGGCAGGAGCCTACAGGCCATATGGTGATGGCATTGCCCTTGGGGCTGAGGGAGTAGATTTGGGGGATTTTGACCAACTATTCCCACTGGGAGGAGAAATTTGTTTTAAGAGTTAAGCTATTAGTTACTGGGAAAGTAGACACGGGGAACACAGCCCTTCGCTCGCTCCTCCTGATGCAAATCAGAAGTAACTTAAGTGGGGTCGATGGAGTGTGAAACGGGTACGAGCCCTAAGAGAGGCGAGCTCCTCATTCCTGCTCTTTTACAGCAGTTCCGTTGCCCGCGCAGCTGAGGAGGATCGTGAGATGGCGATTCCAAATGCATGCAAAGGCTCATTTCCCGAACCAGAACAAAAACCCGATGTCTTGTTCCTTGTCCAGAAATCCAAATCTGCCTTGTCCAGCGAGCCCTCTGCCCCAAAGAGCTCTACCATTAGCGTTTACACAGGCTACTTTCGTTATTGTTACGTTGGCTTTTTCTTGTTCTTTTTTCTGACAAAGCAGGCTCTCATGCAGGTTGCAGCTCCACAGGATTTAGGTTCTGCTCAGATGATGCGATATTCCCATATGATGACATACATTGATAATTTTTGATTGACTAGATATCAGTCTTTCATTAAATGTAACCTTTGCTGTTCTCCTATTAATCTCTCTTCACGTACAGGCACTACCATGAACTTCTAAACTCCTCCTTAGCCTCCTTTGGAAGCTCTTGCTGCAGCTTTCCTGAGAGGTGGCACCCGAAGCGGAACATGGTCCTCCGAATGCAAATGCTCCATTGTTCACTATTCTGTCGTTATATTATCTGCTGCATTATTTTTATATCCTCTTATTAACGCACCCACACACCCCATTTGCATTTTTTAACCTTTTTTAAAACATTTTCATTACAACAATCAGGTAGAAGAGCAATGAAATAAGCGTGGAATAATAGAAGCGAAGAGTTTGATTCTCCTCAGACCTATACCTATTTTAAACTTCACTGGTGCCACTGAGTTTGATTTACACCAAAAAGAAGGAGAGGGGGGGATCAGACCCAGCACGTCCACACTGAGAAATCTGGTTTTTATAGACAGCGAAGGAGCGGCTTTGTGAAACAGTTACAGCACACAACGGGTTGTTTGGAGAAAGCGCTTTTTCTTTCATGGGAAGGCAACTTCTTTGCAGGCAGAGGACTGCGGCACGAGGTAGTGTCCGAGGAGGCCTGCTTGCCGGGAGCGCTCGGCAGCGGCCGTGCCGGGGTAGGACCACCGGCTGCCCGCACTCCGGCCGTGCCGCACAGGTGCCGGGGGCTGCCCGAACAGCAGCACTAAGCCTGCGCTCTTCGCTCTGGTAGCAGTTTTTAGCCTGTCTCGGCTGCTCCTTCTTCACGCTCGCGGTGGGTTTGCAGCACGCGCTGCCCCGAGGAGCGCGCCCGAGGCCGGGCTGCAGCGCGGAAGGGGCGCCGGGTGCCGGAGGCGCTCAGGGACGCGGCCGTGCTGCCGCCAGCGCCGAGCAGGGAGCTGCTGCCACCACGACAGCCGCCGGCCGCAGCAAGCCCCGTTTGGGGCTTCCCGCTCCGAGGGGAGAGAGGGACGGCCGGATTTATGCCGCAGCTGGGCAGGGTGATTTCTGTCAAGCAAATGATCCTTTACGGGCTGTCTGGCGGCAGAGGCAAAGTGCGAGGGTCAGAGCGCTGCCTGAGGAACGCCCCGGTGAGCCAGGCAGTGCTACAAAGGTGAAGAAATCCCCGAAGCAGTCGTCCCTGTCTCACTTTCTGGCAGACTGTAGCAGCCTCTTCAGTGCCTCTCTGAATTGCTTCCATTGCACTTGACTCCGGCTTTTCTCCAAGAGTCGCTGTTAGAAGTTATTACCTAGCGTATACCAATGCCAATGTCTCTGGAGGGATTTTTCCTCACGTTGACTGGTGTTTGATTCCAGGTAAAGCAGTGAGATACAGGTGCTTCAGGCTCCTTTTGTGTCTCTCAGTCTGAAGCAATTCTTTAAAGCAAAGTTCATAAACATGGGGTGTTGTTTTACGATACAGCCGATGTGATCTAATGTCTAGCTCCCAGTCAGAGGTGGGTCTGCTCCTCCCAACAGCAGCTTCGTGCTCCCTCTCCCACTGCTGGTCCTGCTGCTTGTCCGACTCCTGATGAAGCAGTCCAGGGCACTGACTCTGCAGAAAGCTATTCACTTTTTTTTGCTGGATTACTTTTCTGGCAGCTTGACATCCTCTGATGTCTTGCCAAGGTAAGATGAGCGTCAGTGCTGGCACAGGAAGGGATACAGGGTTGCTCAAGAGAGAGGGAAGATGGTAAAGCAATAGCATCAAACTAAATTGGTTGGGTGGTTGTAAGTCCACACCCTTGCACCTCCTTGTGGCTTGCACAACTGCCACCAAGTGAGGGGGCTTTGTGTCCTCCTTCTTCACTATTAGCAATATCTGGCTGTAGGATTGTTATTTAGGTTTGTTTTTTTTCCTCCTAGGTTACTTAACAGCTAGATCACTTCAGAGACAAGAAGCATTAATGACAGCAATGGGAATGCACAAGAGAGGAAGGGAAAGCAGGAGAAACAGCAAGGAATGGGAAAGGCAAGACCATCTCTGGATCTGTAGCATGAGGCAGTCACGAGACTGTGGTCCTGATTGCTCAGGGACTGGTGCAGGTGCTGCCTCTAAGCCGGCCGGGGGCCCACCTGGGGGAAGGTGCTGTCATCCTCTTCTCCCCCCGCGTCTCACCACAGAGTCCGTGCGGGCCCCTGGGCTCGTGCTCTCCCCTCCTTCCCCGCCTGACTCTGCTCATTAGCTCAGTGGCTGCAGCTGCCGGCTGAGCTTCGTCTCTGGTATCACCTGCACACGGGGGGCTGTGGCTGCAGGCACCGGCAAGTCCTTCCTTCACGAGTCGGGGGACTCCTGTGTTAACCCATTTCTTCATCTAGAAACAGCGTGCTGAGGGGTGGGAGGTGGGCAGAGCCAGTGGAGAAATGTTTCAGATCATCAGAGCACCCTCACCCGCCATTTATAACTGCTTTGGGGGTTCCTGTGGCAAACTTTCCCGGCGCTCAGGAGCCCTTTGCAAGGAACCCCTGGGAGTCCTGGTGCTGGGAGGAATCGTCTCTTCTCTGGACAAGAGGACGGAGAAGTAAAACAGCATGCCGAGCTCCTTAACCAGTAGCAAGAATAGCTATTCCACAACCCTGTCAATCAGTTGGTTGGTATACGCTGTTTAATTAGTGTGATCTTTTAAGTCTTTCGCTAGCATTTGTCCAGCTCAGAGGGAACCTCCCCTTACATGCAAAACAGCTTTGCTATTTAAATGTGGGCTTGTATACACAAGCCAGCTGCTACCTCTTCTTGGGGATCCAAGACAGCTGAACATCCCTGCCAGTACAGATAATGTTTTAGGCTGGAGACTAGTCAGTAAGACCACGGCAATCCTCCCTTTTATCCAACCCAATAGGCGTGCTTTTTCCCTTTGGCGTGACTTCAAGGAGACACGGAGTGGAAGAGGTATTTCTTTTGCTAAAATTCTTACTTTTTCATAACACTGGGCATTGGTAGGAGCTAGGAAGGAGCATGCAATGTTCTGTGGGCTCAGTTAGAAGTGCAGTTCATGCAGTCCGCCACCAAACATATGCTAAGAAAAACACTGCTGCTCCACGTAATGCCTCTGTAGTGCTAAGAAAACCCTGTGCTTTGAAGCACGGGAACCACTGCCAGGCTGAGCCGCAGCACTTTAAAAGCAGAACTTGGCTGATTATGTAGGAAAGCTTGGACTGAGGAGGCTGAAAATCCCCTTGTAAGTGTGGTGCGAAGCTTTCCCACAAGAGAAACTTTCTGTTTCTGCTGAAGTTAAGAAGTTTAATCCAGTTAGCTGCCAGATCAAAGTAAATCTAGTTTTGTGCCTTCTCAGTTTCGAATTCTGAACATATCAAAGAAATCCGAGTTTGTTGTTCGACAGGTCACACTGGTGGCTCTCCTTTCTGAGCCCGCTTTGAGGGCGATTTGCTGGACGAGCGCGCTGCCTGCCTTTCCCGTGAGCTGCATTGCGTGCAGGATCCGCTCTGGGGGCACGAGGAGGCTGGAGGGAAGCGCTTTCGGGTGCTGGGCTTCGGCAGACATGGGCACGGCCACTCCAACTAGCTGGGGGGAAAGGCTGACGCGCAGCAATACGCTATGCAGCAAGTATTTCAGGAGCAAAGTGGCTCTCGTATGTCTTAGCCCTGTGCAACTGGAACGTGGCTTCCCCTGGATCCCCTCTATGCAATATCCCAATGGAAATATCATCTTTTCTTTAGAAAAGCAAAACAGAAAATGTATTTCAGCATAGCGTTCAGCCAAGTTTTATCAGTTTGGAAAACACTATAAATCCAGTTGTGATGTTGAGTAGAGAAGGGCAGGAGCTGAATTCTCATGCCTGTCTTTCAGAGCGGGATTTTAATTGGGTTTTGCACTTGACTCTCTGTATTTTTTCCTCCTCCAAAAAACCCTCCCTTGAGTAGGAGGTGTTTGTTTGGGATCTACCTGAATTCCCGCAGGAGCCAGCTGACTCCAGCGCAGAGCAGCAGACCGCTCGGATGGGGACCGAGGGAAGGGAGTTCAGCCTGTTACCTCGTTTCTGCTGGTTTGGTTTTAAAGGCATACTGCCATCTCAGCTTGGGCCCAAGGGTGTTACGGACAGGTTTCTAGAGAAGCCAAGGCCAGTGGAAATGTTACCTTTTTTTTTGGTCACTTTTCTTAGAGAGGGTTAAAGCAAATAAACGTGCAAGGGCTGGTCCTGCTCTGTAGAAAAGCCCGTGTGAGCTGCCTTGGGGGGCGGAAGTGGCAGGAACAAGTTCCTCCTCCCCGTGCCCACCAGCTCCTACCCCTGACTGCAGCTTTGGGCCCTTTCCAGACCTCGGACCCATCATAGACTTGTTTCTTGACAACTCTATTTCTTTCAACTCTTCTCATGTGCTAGAAGCACTCTGCTTTGGAAATCACTGTAGCTGGATAACTTGCAAACTCTGCGAGCAATGTTTTCCTCCAACTTAACTCCCCTCTTCTTCTATGTATTTCCACCTTGCCGTTCTTCCTCCCTGCCTGCGGGTGAGGGGCTGGAGTGCAGTGCAGCAGCCTCCCTAGAGGAATTGCAGGTAAACTTTGGTCTCCCTGAACAGGATGTTTTTCAAAGATGAGCCTGTGAATTAAATTCAGAACCCTGCTAAATACCAAAAAATTGGGAGGAATACTAGTTTAATGGCTGATGATTTCCCTGAATGATTTCCCTTCTCCCTACTAGCTTCTCTGTGGTCTGGAAAAAGGTATCAGCTATCTCTTTTTTTTTCTCCTAGGAAAGAATTACCTTATCAAATCCTCCTCCCCCTACTAGCCCACATGCTAGACTCACAAGTCCAGCTAATTTCTTTTTTTTCCCCCCAAAGATGATCTGATGCAGGTCTGAGCAATTCTTCTCAATTTGTACATAGCTCTGCAGTCTCCTGCTTGTATTTCAGGCCTTTGTGTTCCCAAAGCTTTGTCTCTTTTTTCCAGTTACGTCTCTTGGACTATCAAAAGATATTGCCGTGACCTACTAACTGTGTCTTGCCCGTGTCCTTAGATCATCCTGGTTACGACAGCACTACCACCTTCTTCCTTGCAGGCCAGCTGGCGGATGGCATTTCAGGCGGGCTTAGGAACAGAGTAGCATCGTGGCCCCAGGCAAGTTGCCCTTGGCAAGCGAATTTCAGAGAGGACGGGCATGTGCGATTTGAATTCCCGCAGTGCTGGGGTATGAGCTTTTGAACAGTCTTCATGTGGCTGTCCTGTTGGTGATTTGCTGTTTTTACTTCTCCTTTATTCAGGAGAGGTTACCTAATGTTTTTGCCTTTGGAAATGGGCAGAGTTTAAGAGAAGGCTCAGTTCCTTTCAACTGTCCTGAAAAGCAACTAAGCCAGCACTCAAATTCTTTATATTAAGAACTTCAAGCTTATGTAAAAACTCTGCATTGTTGATTTTGTGTGAAAACCAGAAATTCTGTTGTGACTCAATCTCTGCTTGAGGATCCACCTAGGAAGAAGGTAGAAGAAGCTGAATACTGTCTTTAAGCGTTCTTGAGAAAAGATTGAAGAGTCTCTGTTCAGATGGATATAGCGTTGTGTGTGTATATATACATATGTACGCAATACACGCATTGTGTGTAGGGTGTATATATGCACATGTGTGTATATACATGTACACGCACACTGGCACATAACCCCATACAGTCTCTGGATAGACGGCAGAGTCGCTTGGTTCTAGCGCGTTCCTCGGTGGTGCTCGAGGACTCCATGGCCAGGAACCTCCGGCTTGTTTCTATGGCAGCTATTCCCAGCCTTGTAGCATCCCACCTTCCCTCATTCCCCATTTGGCAACAGGAGGAAAAGAGGAGTACTGTGACTCCCACACTGAGCAGATCTGTGCTCCGGCATGGCGAGGCGAAGGGGAGGAGCACGGAAGAAGGCTGCAGATGACAGGCTCGTACGGGGGGGACCTGGGTGCCGTAGGCCGTTCCCCTCCCAGACCCCCGTGCTGCAGGGCTGTCTCAGAGCCTTTCCTGCAGCCTGGTCTCTCCCAAGCACCGGGGCTTTGTGGGGCAGCCCCAGGCCCTTATTTTTTGCCTCCCTCTTGCCCTACCCTGTCAGACAGGGCACAAGGAGCCTGCAGCGCTGGGTCCAAACCAGGCGCGCTAGGATGCAAGTCCCAGTGGGAGCAGGCTTGCAGTAGCAGAATGGGTTAGGGGAGCTCTGTTGCCCTAGGAAGAGACTGACTAATCTCCCTTTAAATAGTCTGGAAGCGCTCTGGTGAGCTTCTGTTACAGGAGCCGCGAGAACACAGCCAAGACCATGCTCTATATAAATAGCTAGATGCATGCTGGTATGTGCTGTACAACACAGCTATCTGTTCTGGGAAGGTCTTCCTATTTTTCTTCATACTGCTGCATGGATAGCTGAGATCAATCCCCAGTAATATTTCTGTATAGTAGCGGTTCTGCTGCTTTCTTTTTTTTCAGACTGCTGTACCTTCAGTGACGGAGAGGAGGGAGAAGCTGCCCTTTTGAGACAGACCTCTCTCTCCAGTGGCTTTGCCTCTGAGTGACGATAGGCCTGCGCCTTCCCCCAATCTGTACAGCTGGCTTTAGCTCATGCAACGCAGTTCAGACTTTTTTTGATCAGTGCTACGAGTTCAAAAGTCTCATTGATATGTATAGCATAGGAGAGGTGAAAGCAAGGAATATGTGAGTGCTTGCTGTGTAGCTGTGGATCTGGACCAGAGCAGAATGTGATTGTCCTGTGTCTGGAGGCCGAACTTAGCTCATCTGAGCTGTCCCAACTCAGTAATCAGCACTGTAAAATAAACTGGCTAACAGTGTTTTTGAGGTTAGGCTGACTGCTAGTAACATCTTCTTTTCTCTCTTGTAAAACAGAAGGGTGAGAACTGCTCTCCACATAGATACAACTCCTCTGCAGCTGCATAAGTGATTTCCAGTTTGCCTCCATCTAGTCCTGAATTAGCAAGACATCCTTCAAAAAGGTAAGGATCTGACACATGGCCAGTAGCCACTACAGAGCTTTCCAAGACTGAGGTAAATAGGAGAATCCTTAACTAAGAGCATTGCAAGTCTTGCCTCAGCTGAGGTAGGAGGCATTTGAATTTCTTACTCATAGTGTATTGTCATCTTCTCCCTGCCATCCTACCCACTCGATGCGTCAGAGATCTAAGGCTTGATATTTGTTTTTCTTTTTTTTTTTCCCCCTTCTTCTTCTTCTGCTGAGCAGAGGATAATCAGGCCTTCAGTCTCTGGTGCATCATGTCAGAATGTCAGAGAACTTTTTTTTTTTCCTCTTTCTCTCTCTCTGCTCAGACATCGTTCCCCTGAGCCAGTGGGTTTTTACCACAGTAGATCAGTTCATGGGAAAGGCTTGCTGCAAGAGGACTTGGGCAGAGCGGGCCGGAGGGGAGGAAGAGGGACTGTGAGGGGCCATAACACAGAGCAGGTGTGCAGAGCCAGCTTCCCTAGTGCCCCCTCGTGTTTGCCTCTCTCGCTAGTGTTGCTCCTAAGTAACTGTACGAATGACGAGGCTCTCGCCTGACCAGCGTTCCCACCCAGTGTGTTACCCAACACTAACTGCGTGCAGCTGATCACTTTGTTTTTAAGTGCTGTGGGGCCCTTAGGAACCTGTGCTTGGTCCTGTGAGTCACTGCTTGGCCGCTTCGGGCAGGCAGCAGTCTTCCCCCTTCCAGTTAGAAATCCGCAGGGCCCAATCCCAGTTCTTAAACCCAATACCTTGGGCCCTCACCTGGCACACTCAGACCTCTGAGCTCCAGCTGGTTGACACCATCCAACAGGGACCATTTAGACACCATTAACTTCTTTCATCTGATAGGAGGGAGAATAAAAAAGTGCTCTTTCCTTCTTTTTCCACACTCAGTGCTTACCACCTTCAACTGAGGGCATAACTGGGGTCAGGAGTTGTCTCAGTGTGTCACCTTTATGGGATTCAAAGCTCACATTTGGCAAAGCAGAAGTTCTGTATTGGATTTTGGAAACATCATCAAAAAAGGACAGTAATGCCCTTCTGAAGGGAAATACCATAATGTCTGATTATCAACAATCTTCTCAATTACGAAGCAAACCCACAAAAATCCCAGCCTGTGAATTTCATTTAAAAAGAAAGAAAGGAAAAAAAAAACCAGACAGCTATTTCATTAACTGTATTTAATGTACTTACCTTACTTCACTCCAGTAAAATCAACCAGGCTGTTCCCAGGGTAAGTCTGGTCTGTGCTGTGAGCTAGTATGATAACAAGTGGGTTCTCTTTGGAAGGGCACAAGAAGAAAGTGAAACCAAAAGGAGCAGAAATTGCATTTCAGTGCAGGATAGATCTCCCTGAGCCAGGAGGGCAAGAAGCAGTGGAATCTGCCCCAGCCACTCTCATACTTTGCTTGGCCAAGAGTGGGTCAAAATGCAGTGCATTTCTTCCTTTCTCTAGCACAATGGCTTCGCTTCCTGGCCTGAAGCAGGAGACGTTGTTCCAGAACGGTACATGGAGCTATCGAATTCCGGCCTTGCTCTACCTGCCGCGTTTCAGCACCATCCTGGCATTTGCTGAGGAACGGGAGGATGTGGTGGATGAACATGCCAAGCTAATCGCCATGCGCAGAGGCGTGTATGACCCAACCACGCACCATGTTCAGGTACCAGCATGGGGAAAAAGTGGGGGAGACTGCCCAACCGTACTGCTCCCCTGTGCCCAAATGAGTTGAATGTGTCTGCCCTCTCCAGTGTAGGTAAACAGCTCTCCTTCTCCCCAAATTTAAGGAGTCAAATACCGCCTACAAGTAATACAAGTGTATTATGATAGTCACTTGAATTCAATTATTGGGCAGTCATTGGGGGAACAAAGCGGGGCAGGAGCAGTAGATTTTCGGGGGATATCTTTGACCATCACTGCAAAGCTGGGGAAACGGAGAGCACGTGCAAGAGAACATGCAAGAGATGGGAAAGAAGTCCTGTTGCTACAGCAAAGATGTGGAGGAGAGACAGAAATGGGGAGTATCATAGGGATGGGGAGGAGTGAATTAGCAACCAGTGATTTTTTTTTTTTTTTTTTTAATTCATCCTCTTAGAACTAATTTCTGGTTTAAAAAACAATTGAGAATAGCTAGTCTCCCCACGCAAGAGTGTCGTCTGGTTTATCTGTGCCAGTGAATTGGCTACCTTATTAATCCACCAGTTAATAATAACAGTTATCTTGCTGGGTGACTGGGGGTGGTGGATACTTTATTTAGAATCATTTCTTGCATTTGCAAATGCATTAATGTTTAAAAAAACCCATTATATTCTTCTTTTGCAATCCTTCATTGGTTACTGGTTGTCTTAGATTATAGACTCTTAAGAGCTGGAGTCTGCCTCTGTCTCACAGAAGCAGCCTCAGAGCCCACCTGCACTGTCGTATCATTCAGGTAACACCTTGTGTAACCCCCTCTAATTCAGTTAAGTAGAGCTTAGTTGGTCATAAACTCAGTAATTTCTGTTCATATGCTAGAGTTTCTTAAAATAGAAATATTAAATATTCCAAAAAAGGAAACACTGGTTGAATGGGCAAAGTCATGAGCAAAAAGGACAAACAGTAAGCCAGGGTAGAAAAGCTAATTTGCATAATTGCCACTTTTTTACCAAACCAAAAACTCTACATAGGAATAATTTTCTAATTGCAACAGAAGTGATAGAAACATGATTGTGTTGTATGCTCTTTCACATAAAGAAAGATAGAGAGGTGGGAGGAAAGGTATACCTGCTCCGCTACTGATTTGCTGTGTGATGTCCGACAGCTCAAGGCCCAGATTTCCACACGAGACCATGTAAAGCCATGCAATCAGCTCCAGCAAGGTATTGCACCATAGGATGAGACGCCCATTCACACACTGATCAAAATGGAAGAGTAGGAGTCTCAACGGGAAATGAATTTGTCTGCACCCAATGTACTTGAAAAGGGCTGAGATAGATAGCTGGCTTCCTGAGAAACACTGACACAGCACAGTGTCTGTAACAGCATATTTTGACCACTGTGCCTGTCTGTGTGTCCATATATATGTTTGTGAGAAATTCTGAAGATTCATTTACTGTGGTTTTCTATACAGTGTCATAGGACACTGATCATGTTGAGAGACAGAGCATCAACTCCTCAGTGAGCAGTAAATAAAAAGGAAATCAGACCAGCTATTTGGTGAAATGTGAAGTGCATGAGCACACTGTTATCCAAATGATCTCCATTTATTTTCATTTACCCTTGGTGATACCGGTGTATCATCTTCTCATTTCTTGCTCTATCCACTAACTTGTTACTTCTCTCTTGTTCTCGTGCTTTGACCTGTAACTTTTGTCTGGGCATCCTCACTCTGTGATGTGGATTTATTTGTAACGGTGTGTTTCATTCTTGCCTCCCTTCACACGGGCCCTGGTAGTGGAGTAGGATGGAGACCATTGCCAGTGCGCAGCTGAAGGACTACCGATCTATGAACCCCTGTCCTGTTTACGATGAGGTCTCGGGGAACCTCATCCTCTTCTTCATAGCCGTCCCAGGAAAGATCTCTGAGCAGCAGCAGCTCAGGACAAAGATCAACCTGGTACGTCTTTGCCACGTCACTAGCTCAGACCAGGGACGCACTTGGAGCGCTGCCCAGGATCTCACCGAGGGGGCCATTGGCACCGAGTACAACAACTGGGCCACTTTTGCAGTGGGACCGGGTCACGGATTACAGCTGCTCAACAAGGCCCAGAGCCTTGTGATTCCTGCCTATGCCTATCGCATCCTTGACCCTAGGCAGCAGCCCTCCCCTCACGCCTTCTGCTTCCTCAGCTCCGACCACGGGGTGACGTGGGCGATGGGGAACTTCGTGGAGGAGGAGAACGCAGTGGAGTGTCAGGTGGCGGAGGTGCGCACCTGCGGCCGGGAGGCGCTCTACTGCAACGCACGGAGCAGCACGGGCGCCAGGATCCAGGCTGTCAGCTACAACCATGGGGTGGACTTTGAGGGAGGCCAGCGGGTTGAAACGCTGGTAGAGCCTCCCTTCGGATGCCACGGAAGTGTTACTGCCTTCCCGCCTCCCCCTGATGCCAGGTGCCAAGATAGTTGGTTGCTCTACGCTCACCCTACGGACCCAAAGGGCCGAAAGGATTTAGGAATTTACCTCAACAAAAGCCCTTTAAATCCAGCATCCTGGACAAAACCAAGCATCCTCTCCAAGGGCCTGTGTGCTTATTCGGATCTGCAGTACATGGGGGTGGGCCCTGATGGCTCAGCCCTCTTCTCCTGCCTCTTTGAATTTGGGACCCACAAGCAACACGAGAAGATAATCTTTGTCATGTTCACTTTGAAGCAAGCCTTTCCATCGGAGTCCTGAGTGTCAAACCTTCCAGGATGCCTCAGAAAACCGCCTCTCCTGAGACTTCTCACTTTCACTTCTCATCTTTCAGCAAAAGGTTTTTCTTACTCCTCTTTTGCCCTCGGTTTGTTGTTGGCTTGCGACGTCTATAGATTGCAAAGTCTATTAAACACACCGAAACTACAGATGTTGGGTTTTGTTTTCCTTTACCTGTTCTCCCTTCTCGCCTCTCCCTTTGGCTGCCATTTTAAGCACCTCGTCCTCAAAGCAAGCCTGACTTTCGTACAAGGCTTTTCACCTCGGGGCTTCCGACAGGCTTGACGAGGGAGGCGCATGCAGACAGCGCAGGGACCCCGTGGGCAAAGGTGGCAGCGATTTTACGCTGAGCTGTGCTTAGACCGCGGAGAGCGGGTTGCAGAGGACAGTGGGGTTCCCCCTCCGCCCGCAGGTATCTCCCGCGGAAAACTGTGGTGACGCCGGTTAGGCGCACTCCTTTTGGCAGTCCGTGCTGGAGACGGCAGCCGTAAGGGCTTGCTGCTCGGAGAGGCCATGCGAGGGTCCCGTCGCGGGGTGTTCCCTGCCCGCTCCTGCACCGGGGTCAGCCTTGCCTCGCCGAGTTCCCAGGCCCCGCGGAGACGCGCTTCTGCGCAGCTTCGCCTTCCCCTGCTGCCTGCTCTTGCCTTGCTGCCCCTTTGCTTGCGCCGCGCTAGGTAGCTGCAACTTCTCATGCGCAAGGAAACCGCGGTCCCGCGTGGCCCAGCCCTTGCTTTCCCGGGCAGCGACAGGGGGGCACGTGCAGGCAAAAAGCAAGGTTCGGGGCCGGGGCAAGTGGCAGAAATGGCACTTTGCCTGTATCAGAAGTGCAGGATCGGGACAGGTCTGCAGGGGGAGCTCCCAATTTATAGTCAGGAGGGGAAATAATTGCTGGTCTTCTTAACGCACATGCTAAGCTACAGTCCGCAGAGAAACTGCTCTTAACTCTGGCAGTCCCATGTCTTGAAAGTATGGCTCTTGCTGTTAGGGAACATTATTGGCATGGGGGGCAGTGCGTCTAGCAAACAGCATTGCCCTGCTTCCAGCAAATTGCAAAGGTGCAAATGCGAGAGGAAGGAGGCCTGGCCAAGCCCTGAGTAGCGTGAGAGTGCTCAAGCTGGAAGGCTTTCCAAAGCAGACAGATTTTCAGCAGGTTTCTGAAGGAAACAGCCCCAATTCCGGTGAGAGCGCGCCTCTCCTGAGGCTGAGGTGCGATCTGAAAGGAGGTGTTGTACTGTTGGGAGATAAAGGGAGTGACCAGAAGTGAATCGCCACCGAGGGGGACGCTTCAGAGCAGATGGAGCCAGGAAAGGTTTAACCATGTCTCTGGACAAGATTCTGCTTTAAGAGCCAGTCCATGCTTGTTTTCCGTGTGCTATATGCTGCACATGTGCACGTATGGAATAGCGCCAAGGAGGTGGTGTGTGTTTGCTCTGTTGATGAAGGAGGAGGGTCCCTGATTTTTTCTCGCTCATCTAGGTTTGTTGCAGGGCACCTGGAGCTGCCGTACGAAGGGAGCGAAGCGATCCTACAGCCCGCACAACTACGGCTGTAATTTGCCAAGCCTTTCCCAAGCAGCAGGTCAGTAACACGCTGGGCTGGAGCAGCTGCAAAGCACCGAGCAGCTCACTCACTAACCAGTACTTTGTGGGTATTATTCATCTGCTCTTCTGATGTAGGCCAGAGTCTAAATACGCTTTTGTGGCCAATAGCCTGTTACTGATGCCTGATGAGGGAATGCTATATTTAGACTCCAGCATAGCTAAGTGCTGTCCTGTAGATTTAACTTCCCTTGTCAGGCATACTTCTGTTTCATGACGTGAAAATGCCTCTTAGAGCACTCTTCATCTGGCCGAGCCCGGCAGTGCTCTTGCTGATACGCTGTGCAGGCTGGATGTGCGGTGGGGTTTGGGGTGACCCTGGTGCATCTTGAGCAATGCTGCCGACAGTATGTATCTGCTGGCCCTTGGCAGGCTGGTGAATTCACAGCCAGCTGGTACAATACTACCTAGACATCTGTAGCAAACCCAGTTCAGATAAAAAATGTTTACTGCAATGTCTTAGAGACAACTTAGACTAACATCCCAACACAGAGAAAAATAATGTTTGATTTGTCCACAGGCTGCCAGGGCTGCAATTTTTGATTATCCAACATTGAAATGTGTCCCAGTTCTTTGTCTGTGGCCTCATTCTTTCAAGTAAATTGAAATATTGCTGCTGCTACGGTTATCTAATAGAGTCTGTTGAGTCTACTTGGGATTTGTCTGACAGGTTTACCTATTATTCTTCTGTTTTATGAGGGGAGCCCTTACGCAGTGCTTTGTCCCAACTGTGGGATGTCAGTATATGCTATTCTAAGCATATCCTCTTCCTTGTGGAAACCTAGGGTTGTGCTCACTACATCTGTAGTGTCTACACCGTATCACCTGGTGTGTAACTGAGGGCACAGGTAACTGCACTCCCCCTCTGTGGCAAATGTTGTAGCTCCCCTCCAGAAAACCCCCTTAATATCTTCTTTCTCAGATCTACTCCCCGGCCTTCTCCGACACAGGCACAGATGGAAAGAAAATGAGTGGTGTAAGTATCCGCTGGAGAAGAGCCTCTTGTCTCCATGCAGGACCGAGTAAGGTACATGCTATGCTTTGGGAATCAGGCTGCAGATGGCTCAGGACCATGAAGGGATCAGTCTTTCCCCAGCGTCGCAGACTTCACGTGCTAGCTCCATGAGAAGTAAAACAGAAGCCATTTCCTTTTCAGGCGGTGCTGTGTGTGAGCCATTAGAGATCACTCAGATGTTTATATTAGTGCTTTGGGATTCATCTTTCGAGCACCTGGAGCTGTACTGCGCTTTCTTTTAGGACCAAGAAATCCATGCAGAAACCAACCTGTGCATCTTAGTGCCACAATCATCACACGTCTGGATCCTGTCCCCTTGTTTATATCTCCAAGTTGAGGAGTTCTGTGCCGCTGGGCACAGGATTCGCACATTTGAAGGAAATAGCAGTAGCTTGCTAAATGCTGAAGCCTGTGGAGGGATGGGTAGGAGTTAGGTGTTAAACATCCAGCTAATCAGTCTTTCAGCTGTCTGAACAAGGCTCGTACCCCTCTGCTACCCTATGTTAATTTGCTGTAGCTCAGCAGAAGCTCTCCGAAGACAGTTTCATTCCAGCAGTACTTACCTTGTGCAGCAGCTCCGTTCGTTCTGCATCCACATATGGCTCCGCTGCATGGAGAGATGGAGAGTGATGTGAGGTCAAGCAGTGCTTTGACGTTCAGAGCTGCTCTGCTTCCTGCTGCAGCTACGCTGCAAGCGTCAGACGTCACAGGTGAGGTTAGCAGCACACTGCAGCAGGGCAAAGCTGTCAAAGTGGGTACACAATCCCCTCGCCACATCCAGGCACTCTTCCCAGTGGAGAATAGGATTTGCAACTGTGCCATAGCTTACAAGAGCTTACAGCTACTGTCCATGTGGAGCTCTGTCATGGCTTTCAGCATCTGACTCCTATTTAGGCACCTAAATCAATGGGAGTTTGGTTCCCAAAGCCCTGCGTGGATCTGAGTGAAGCTCTAGTGCAGGTCCAGCTGAGCTAATTTTGGCCTGCAGACAGTGCTTGCTCGGCATGGACAGGAAGCCTTGCACGTGGCAGCTCTGCCCACTCAGCGGGGTCCGACAGTGGTCCCACAATTTTGCATTCTGAACTCTGCAGTCATGCTGGTGCCCGCAGTTTAATCTCAGCAGCAGAAATTAAACTGGACGCTGCAGAGCAGGTGTTTGGACAACTGAAAGCACCGGGAAGGCAGACGGGGATGAACGCTGGTCTGTACTGGTTTGTGCAACCTCTCCATCCCAAGTTCCA
Source organism: Apteryx mantelli (assembly GCF_036417845.1). Classification (NCBI taxonomy): domain Eukaryota; kingdom Metazoa; phylum Chordata; class Aves; order Apterygiformes; family Apterygidae; genus Apteryx; species Apteryx mantelli. The sequence goes on along the minus strand of NC_089986.1, from coordinate 28,359,723 downwards.
GGCTCTCCCCGTCCGCTTTGAGGCTGCTCTCACCTGCCTTGCTGCAGGGGGGCAGCAGTCCGCTGTCCCCGGTGTGACCCACGCACCACCACTGCCGCAGCACTTCCCCAGGCCCTGGGAGGTGAGGTTTGCCTGGGGCTAGAAGCGTCTGCATTGCCTGGGGACTCTCCCTCGGTGCTCAGAGTCCCCGGCAGAGTCACCGCCTGGCAGCTGCCTTTGCTCACAGCTCAGCTGTGGCTGTGAAGAGGCGCTTCCCTCAAACGCGCCGTGGTTGGAGGCCCCGGAGAGGCACCCACGCGGGCCGTGCGGGCAGTGCCCCGTAGCGGCGTCCCGCCGGCTGCAAGCCCGCCGTCGCCGCGCGGCCTTGGCGACGCAGCGCTGCGCATGCCGCAGGGAGCACGGGCGAGGGGCAGATGTAGAGACGAAGAAAAGGGAAGCGAAAGTCCCCAGTTCTCCCCTCTGTGACGCAGGCTGCCAGAGTGACTCTGCTCCGTCCCGCCGTTGGGGATTTAGACTAGGAAAGACTTTCAAATCCACCTAACAGTAACTGTCAGGGAGCTTTGGTCACAAACTCCCAGACAAATCAGCCTCTGAGCCTGTTCCCGTGCATGGAAACGTACGGCGGTAGTTTTATTCAGTTCGTTCAAGCCCCCTCCTCACACCTAGCTGTATGTGAGGACTGCACGAGGCAGGAACGGGGCAGTCGGTGCTGAGGATCCTAATGCGCAGGGTGTTTCTGATCAGAGTGGGATTTATTTATTCCCCCTGGAGACCTGCAGTGGGCAGGAAAGACGGACAGAAAAAAGGTGGAAACGCAAAGGGTCTGGTGACAGATCGCAAATGGGAGAGGAGGCCACCAAAGGCTGTGGGACTGAATCAGCCGGGGAGCAGACCAGATCCCCAGCCGGGACTTCTGCTGCGGTGTCAGGCCGGGAAGGTGGAGGGAAAGGCAGGGAAGCAGGGCTTGCTGCTCACTTCGCTTGCAGCACGAAGAGGGAGAGCGGGGGCTGCAGAAACATGTCACGCTCGCTCTGCGAGCTGCTTGAGTTGAGGAAGTTGTCCGCGGCTGAGTTTCCTTTCCCTCTCTGTACTATTGAAACAGGAAGCTGGTGAGCTGAAGCTGCTCGATCATTACACACAGACACACAGGCAGCTCTGGCAGCTCCTGTACTGGCACTCAGGTCTCCTCCGGCGCCAGCGATGGATCAGTGCTGGTACCACGGCAACATTACTCGCTCCAGGGCCGAGGACCTGCTCTCCAAAGTAGGCAAGGATGGCAGCTTCCTTGTGCGGGCCAGTGAGTCGATTGCTTCGGCGTACGCGCTCTGCGTGCTGTAAGTACAGCTTTCACCCCGGCGCTTCACGCGGACGCTTTTGTCCCCGCTCGTGCGGGGAGCTGCCCCCAGGTCCTCTCCGGTGCGGAGCAAAGCGCCGCGGCGCCCACCGGCGAGGTGCAGCCCGCATCGGCGCACGCCGGCTGGGCCACAGCGTACGGTAGGGTTGGGAGCAGGCCCATGTATTTACTGCTGTAATAGAATAAACCACCCCAGTCTCGCCCCTGCTTCTGAAGGAGACGATGATCCAAGATACTGTTGTTGCGCTCAGAGAGAGGGGGAGAGAAAATAAGCTCTTGACCTCTGTGAGCCTGTTAGCAGCTTGGCTATTTGCTTCTAACAACCAAAGTGCTGAGCTTGGTACCTTCCCAGGCACTTTCTCGCTCCGGTTCGGCGTGCGTGTGGCCCACCAGCCTGTACAGCGCCGTGTCCCACCCCACGAGGGGCTTGCAGTAGTCCCTGGCCTGGTGCGACGGTGATTCCACCTGCCCCACTGATGTGGCTCGCGGGGGAAATACTGTCAGGCAGGAGATGGAGAGGAGGGACAAGCTGGCAGCCCTGGCCCCCGGTTCGGGGCTGGGGCTGGGGCTGGGCACGGGGAGCAGGGCCTCCAGGCCTGGGTTTGCGAGGAGCAGGTGTGATTCCCGGAGGCAGGAGCGGCCGGGGCCAGGGGAGACTGAAGCCAGCAGCTGAGGTGAAGTTTGAGGCACTTGGCTTTGGATTGCAGAGAGATAACACGGTCCCCGTCCCCTCGGAAGAGGTCAGGAGAGCCTCGGTGGGACCCTGCTCCGCCTGTCTGATTCCGTCTGCTGCCGGGGTGCAGCAGATTAATGAAATGTATTTCACGCCTCCACTGCGATTACAGGCAGGTTTCTCAGTGTCGCTTCTTTCTGGAAGCGTATTTCTCGCGGTGGCGAAGGTGCTGCTGCCGTTTCTAACTCTGGCCTCACTGCTCACCGCTGAGGTCAGGCTTCTGGTGACAGCAGAGCCTGCTGCAGAGGGCACGTCTCATGCAGAAGAGCGTGGGCTGGCCAGCTGCCCCGCGGAGCCGGGCGTCGCGCTGCACGGGCTCGGCGGCTGGGCCCGGGGGCGTCCGCAGGGTGGCGAGAGCCTCCGCGCCCGCTTGTGCAGGTGCTTGTAGTAACGTGCGCAAGGGAGGAGTTTGGTCCTTCCGGAGGGAGCAGCGAAGAAGGGCGGCTGCAAACGAGTAGCCAGGGCAGGCGGGAGGAAGGGGGGGCAGTCGTGTTGCATAGGCTTCGTGTCCACATTGCCGATTGGGGAACGCTTTACTGGAATAAAGACTGCGGCTTCCACCGAGTGCTTCTTGTACAACCCCTTTGATTTGCCTTTTAGCCAGCAGGTACACAGATAAAATATTTTAATGGGGCGACAGCGGGGATTTTGTAGAAAGGGAAAGTGCTGTAAAAATGTCTACTAACACGTATTTGCATAAGTTTTTCCATTGTAAATGTTTATGCAGCCAGCTTTGAAAGCCTTTTGTGACTTGGGAGACATGGGATCAGGAAATAGAAACAATATCATGACCAGGATTTTCTGAGCCGGGAGCCAAAGGTCGTGTTCTTAAATCCATTCTGAAGTGGCTTCCATGAATGGTTTAATTAAAGAAGTCGGGAGCACCCAGCCTTGCCAGCCAAGAGGGGCAGGAACTGCGGCGGGAAGCCCTGGCGTGAATTGCAGGCCGAGAAAAGTCACCCAAACTCGTGTCGAAGTACACAGCCAGCTCTCCGCCTGTGCTGCTTTACAGCCAGCCTGCGAAGAGCAAGGGTTAAAGGCGGTGAATAAGTCTTTCCCTCTGAACGTCACCTTGACAAAATGCGCAGCTTTGCCGGAGCCGAAGTCTTCCTCAGAGACGTATCCGTTTCAGCCCCGTTATCGACTGGAAGCTGTTTGAAGTCTGAGCTCTTCAGTCACTTCTTTTTGAAAAACGGGCTGGCTGGAGACAGCGAATGCAAGAAAGAGAGAGGGGAATTGAAAGCCTGACTGCAAAAGGCTGTTTCACAGACCAGGATTGTACTGAAACGGAGTAAATATGTGCGTAGAGGAGGAAAACAAAATACCATGAAATTTGCTCTGAAAAGGAAGTGTCATTTTCTACAAAGCTCTAATAATTATCAAGCAGATCAGTCTAAATCCAGCAGAAGGGCTTATTATTAACATTTTTATATTATAGAATGAAATATAGATTTTCCTGCAGAGCCATTTTAGGAAAGTAGGATTTGTATAAACATAGACAGGCAAGGAAGGTGCATTTGCAGGGCATTTTACTGGTGCCTCCCCTCTTTTTCTAAAACTTAGAGCAGCAGCATTTGGCTTAGCAGGGCACTGCAACAGCCAGCGAGTGCGGAGGGGACGCTCCTCCCCCAGCACGGCTGGCCTCTGCCCTGCTGGCCATACTGCCCCATAAAAGGCAAGGAGCAGTGTCATTTTCCTCCTCCTTTTTCTGTGCCTCGACCGCTTGATTTGCTGGTTTATGGGCTAGAAACGGGCCCTCAAACTCACCTGGGGAGGAACACCTGGATCCTCAGGTCAAAAAGAGTCCGCCTGGCTTTTGCAAAATGCTGCGCCTGAAGCGGTGTCACTCCTCCACGGGATCTTCTGCTGGTGGCTCCTGCGTGAAGGCCTGCAGGATGAACAGCGGTGCAAGGCCGGCCACAGCTTTGAGGTCCCTCTCGGAGGGCGCCTCCTGTGAGCGGCCATTCCCAGCCCCCGGGGGGGGACGGGGAAGGCCCCGCTAACGTGCCCTTACGCAGCCCAGTGTGGCAGTCCCGTCTGTGGTTAGGACTTCCAGGCGCTCCCATTGCACGTTGCATCATCATCACCGGGGCACGACCGTACGTACCCTGCAAGAGGAGAAGAGAAAATCCAGAGCTCGTCCCCCTTCCTCCTCTGTTGGCTTAGAGGACAGGGACAGGAGAAAGTAATTGGGGACGTGTTTAAAGTGAGGCAGCTGTTGTATTTGCCCCCCACACAGCCCGGCTGAATGAAGGTTCTGCATTTGTGAACTCAGCACCCAGTTTTTAGGGAGGACCTGGAATGTGACTGTAATTGGGACAGGCAAAATGCTGAGGAGAGAAAGCCTAAGGGCAGAAACGGAGTGAGAGCCACAGCCCTCGCCACCCACATGCACCGGCGCGAGGGGACTGCTAAAGAGGATCCTGCAAGGCGCCCGTCCCTGCTCCCGTCTCGCCCAGCAGCCCTTCCTCGCCTGCTCTTCCATTGGTCTTGCCCGTCCTCGGCTCAAACCTGCTTACGGGTGCTACGACAGCTGCCTGGCAAGGCCTGAGCGAAGGGGACTCGCTGCGAAGGTGCCTGGAGGGTCCTCCCGTGACGCAAGAGCCACCGAGCTGGTTTGTTTATCAGTTTCATAATCTCCGCGCGCACACACCAGTTTTCTCCCGTCAGCTGCATGAGCAGTTCTGCTCGGCTCTGTTTGCATATCAGCAGGAGGAAATGGTGTAAGAGAACTGCGCTGACAGATAAAAACAAAACCTATACCCTTCCTCGGGGCATATCCTCATCTGGCGGTGGTTGCCCTCGACTCAGTGAAATTAGCAGCTCTGTGGCCATACAGGGTTCGAGATCAGGCCCGTGACTCTCATCTCTGGCTGTCTTGCAGTAGCAGCTCCGCACATGCGTGAATAGGTGCGTATGGAATGGTCCTGGATCAGTTACCGAGGTGGTACTGAGGTCTGGGAGTGGTTGTAATTCTTCTGAGCCCTTTGCGTTAATGTCATCAGAAAGACTGAGGTTCATACGGATGTATGACAAAATCCTCCAGACAACCTTGGAAAAACTCAGCTATGATGTATGAGTAATCTCCTTTCGTTTCCAATTGCTCTTTGTGACTCCCCGGGTAAGGTTACCTCAGATCTCCTGCCTGGTATGTGCGATCCAGAAGGGCTTGTGATGAACAGACTCACAGCATGATCACAAAAGAGACCAGGGTGTTTTATTTCTCCCCGGCGGGAGGGCTGACCTTGGCGCGCGTTTCATGGCAATCCCACAGGTAGTGCAGGGCTCCTGCTGCAGTCAGGGAAGCTCTGAGACTGGATTCCAGTTTTTGCTTTGAGAGGAAGGGGTCGACACCAGCGTCGTTTCTTGGCTTAAAGCCGTATCGCCAAGAGTGCTTTAACAGAGTGCTTTGCAGGTGACTTGAGAGGTTTGATCAATCTGTTGTTCACTGGGGAAAAACGTAAAAATGCATTTTTTCAGCCAGCACTTCTTGGGCAAGTTCCACAAAGCTCAGCAGCTGCTGAGGAAGGTCGTGCTCAGCACATTACTGCACCGCTCAGGCTTCCCTTCCTTGCCCTTGGGCTGCTGCATGTTAATGGGGCTCTTCACTGGGCAAAAGTCACCCTCCCACCTCCCTTGAATAAGAGTCTGATTGCATTTAACTGGGACAAAATGTTACTTATGGCTGATCTACAGACACACATATACCGTGTGCATCTGCACCAGGATAGTGCGGTCGGTTTTAATTTATGCCTGCTGTTTAGATCTTGTGCATGAAAGTGTGCCTAACAGTCAAGTGTATTATTGTGATTTAGCTGAAATCTATTATTTGTTTTTTCCAGTACAAGTCAATGCATCTACTAGCCCTTCGATTTACTCATTCATTGCTGATTTTGGCCCAGTGTCTTTTGAAATTCTGCTTTTTCATTCCTTCCTGAGACGCCCACTCTACTGACAGCTAGAGCCATTTGGTGTTTTCTTTCCTTCCGGCCAGAAGAAGAGTTGAATAACTCACTCTGAGGCTGATTCTGGTATCACTTTTTGCAGTGACATCTGCAAACATTTCTCAGTGACCGTGAACACTTCAGGTTTGTGTTAGCTGACAGACACCAGCGAAATGGAAAGAAATGTTTAAACCCTTGTGCATGAACCCATCCATCTGTCTAGGGGTCTTCCACTACCTTCTCTCACAGGCAGGGGTGTCATCATGCAATTCCCTTCTGGAGATGGTCTTAACCACCTTTTTCTGATCTGTTCCAGCTTCCGGAACTGCGTTTACACCTATCGGATTCTGCCCGATAAAGAAAATAAGCTAATTGTCCAGGTAAGCCACGCTGCAACCCATTCGGTCCCGCAGAAATGCACTTGAGATTGCTCGCTGCCTTTTTTCAAATAGCTGAAACTAACACTAGGAGACGAAGGTATGCGGAATTCAACCAGTGCACCCAGCCAGCACAGCGCTTGTCTCCAGGCCAGTGCTGGAGCCCCCTGCCTCAGCACACCCCTTAATTTGTCTGCCTTCAATTCAGAGGCACTGCCACGTTTTATATGTAACTGAGAGCCTCAGCCCAGGGAATACCTTTAAGTCAGCTTTTTATCAGTGCTTGCAGATATTTTCAACCCCAATCATGGCACGATTTACCTACACCCAGAGAAGGCAAAGTGAATTGTGGTCGCAGGATCCTGGAGGCTCCAGGATTGAGAGAAGGAGTTTCAGACCTTCTTTTTATTCCTGTTCCGCTATGGGATCCGGAACAAGCCACTTCCCCTTTCCGTGCCCTTGCTCAGCCCTTGTCTCCTCAATCTAGATCATGAAATTTTGGGGGGCAGACATTGCAACTCTCTTACAACTCCTACAAGTGGGCATGGATTTATTAGGGAGCAGTGGGGGCTGTAGCCCACCCACCCTGTTAGCACGGCCAGTGCAGCAATTCAGAGAGGACTTGCAGTCATCCTTTCCTAGTCCATCAACAAGCAGCTTCCCACACGAGAAACAGCAATTTCTACTGACTCCATGCGTATCTCATATGCAGAGCTCACATACATCATGTCATTTGTGTATTCTTTATATGCTCCAGGGGCATCAATTTTTCTCTGAGATCTGCGCCAAAGAGACCGCGTATCTGAAATTAGAGTGATCAGATTAGTGAGGCTGGTTGAGTGCTGGCAGCTTTCTTTCAGCCATGGGCTGTTGATAAGAATTGTGGATTGTGTGTCCTGGGTGCAGACACCCAGCCCGGCTCCCTAGAGAGCCAGCTTTGGCCCTGGCCATCCCTGGGAGCCCTGCTCTGATGCAGTTTTGCACAAAATACAGCTGTATTGCCAGCGAGGCCAATTGCAGGCTCTCAGCGCTGCGCTCCAGGGGCCTGTGTGCCCGGGGCCCAGCCGCCAGCATCGGCGTGGCATCCCAGTTGGCCTGGCCAGCTGCAGCTGGTTTCCCTGAGCCGTTCAGATAGCTGTGCCTCGCTCGCCACACCACTTCTGTTTCCGAGGAGGAACCGGCAGCGGGACACGATGCCAGACTTGACCTGGGTCTGTATGCATTAGTGTAGCACACCACCACCACTAATCCTCCTCCCAGAGCACCAGGCAACGCCACGGAGTGGAACCAGAGCTGGCTCTGTAGACTGCTAGCTTGGGGCCAGCACTGAGCTGGAGCAAATAACCCCTGTCGTTCTGACCTGGCTCCGCGCAGGGCCGGCCAAACATCTCCACACCATGCGCTGCAAGCTTTTAGCAGTAGTGGTTGATTTTTTCCCCATCATCTGGTGTATCCCTTGTTGTCCCAAATAACGTGTTTTGGCATATTGTGCTGGTGTGATGATGTGTTGTGATGGTAAGACAGGTGTCTGGAAGGCGATGTAGTGTTTTTTGGTATTTACAGTACTTTTAAGTAACTGCTGAGATTAGGGTCGTATTGGGCTGGAAAGCTCACAAGTGAAAGACCCGAGTCAGGGAGAGCATTGGAGAGACCTGAGGCCGAGGGAATGGGTGCAACTACCAAGTCCCCGCAGCTTCCCAACAGAGCCAGGATGGGAGCCAGACCCTGCTAATCGTGTCCTTGCTCTTTGCGCTGGCGCTGTGATGAGGAAACGAACTTGTGGAGCCCTAACTCCAGATGGGTTTGGCTATGAGTTTGGCAGCTGCTTTGTCTTTTAGGAAACAAGCACAGAGATGATCATACAAAAGGGAAGGCCAGAGTTTACCTGCAGACTCGGCTACAGACTTTGCAGACCCAGTAGGGAGCCTGTGCTCACCCACCAGCCAGAACCCATCCCCAGCTGTGTGTCATCGGTCCGGATGGCTCAGCGCTGGCCCAAACATAACAGCCCTTCCTAGGCCTCCAGAAGTCCTCGCAGTTCCCTGCAGTGGGACACGATGCCGCGAGAACGTAATACACACACACATATACATATAGGCACAGTCCAGCCTTCGCGTAGTGCACACAACACCACTACACCTGCACAGCCTGATAGCGTCACCCTCCCCGAGAGGTCTCTCTGTAGTCTGTTCTATTTACTAAGACTACTGAGAGTAGCCCCAAGGCCAGATCCTACTGTCCCCCCTGCAAACCCTCTGGAGAGCTCCCAGAAGCCGGACTTGGGGCAGAGCAGCTGGGACACAAGCGGAGAAGCGTGGCCTGCGCTCCAGGCTCTGCCGCACGTGTCGCGTGCCCGGATGGGTCCCAGCAGTCTGGGCGAGCCCTGAGCACCCCCGTGGTCCCCAGCCGCCCCGCCGCCCCGTCACGGGCGCGATGCCGAGCAGGCAGCCTGGCCTGCAGTCTTTGCTAGAAGGGCGCAGACGTCACAGGCTACAAGCGGGTTTGAAAGCTGACTTCAGGGCAATGCGTCTGAGCACAGTCAGCTCTCCGGAGCGCGCTGGGCTGCAGGCTGCTCCCGGGGCAGCCAGCGAAGGTGTGGTGCAGATTTGGCATGTAGTTTTGGGAAGATGTGAGTTTCCTTCCCTTCACTCGAGCAGCGGGTACCAGCTCTGCAGTTGTTTCTGCTGTGGCAAAGGGCTTTCTATGCACACCCATTCCATTTGCCCGCAGATCAAAGAGCCACAGCCGGGACAGATCAGTCCTTCTCCCTGCTCTTGCAGTGGGCAGCCCTAACACCGGGTCAGTGCTTTCGAACAAGCAGAGAGCATGATCTCATTCTCCTGCCGCTGAAAGCGAAGCAATTGGAGTGCAGTCCGGGGACTCAAACTGCTGTCGGTGTGCTCGGGCTCTGCCCACCACACACATCTCCTCCTCCTCCTCCTCACCTCCCGGCTCTTCGTAGAGATTTCTGCCACTGAGGCCACACTGTGATATTAGGACTCCAGGGGATCTTTCTGAATGTAATCTTTTGAAATCCACTGGATTTCCTAAGGAAGGACGATTCACTAGAGGTACACCCCAACTAGTTTATGAGGTTCTCTAGGGAGCCGTGGTCCGATTGCAAGGGATTTCTCTAGCAGCCACCTTGCAGGATGCAGAGGGACCTTTGTACCTCGGGGTTGCCAGGAGTTATAGGCTGCGTATCAGGAGCAGGCTAAATAAAGTGTACTGTTAATTCACGCTTTGAAGACAGGGCAGCTCCCGTTTTGCTCCGCGCTGTTCCAGGTCTCTGGGAGGGGCAGAAGGGGGCTGGCTCCTTCCAGCAAGAGAGAGACACAGCGAGAGCTGTAATTGAGGCTTCGAGCAAAACAGCTGCACGTCGTTGGCTGCTCTTCTTGGTACCTTGCTCCAGCTGGGCCAGACATTTTTGGACACCTGTCTGTTGACCTTTGGATAAAACAAAAACTACTTCATGTGTATTAGAAAATCAGATTTTGAAAAGAACACTTCTCCTGTGCAAGGCTGTAAAAGTGGTTGAATAGGAAGGGGTTTGACTGTTAAAAAAATCCACTAGGAAGGAAAGAGTCTGCTCATCCAGTGGAGTTAGTACAGCTGTTAAATTAATAGAGCTACCAGTAGACGCTTCTCATTTCTGGCTTAAAAAAAAAAAAAAAAAAAAAGACATAGGAGAGGCGCAGTACTAAATCCTGAGATTAGCCTACATTAGTTTCAAATTTGGGCCCTGATCTGACGCTTTTTTTGGCCTGCGCAGCGTTCCTTCCTGAAGCGAACAAAGTTGTCTTCCTGCCCAGATCAGGGCTGTTGTGTGTCAGACTTTTTTTGTGTGATGGCAGCAGGTTCAGAAAATGTGTAATATCACAGCTACACAGCACCCGTGACACCGAATGGCAGTTCTCCCTCTGCCGCTCTGTCGAGCTTTTTCACCTTCAAAGCTGTAAGCTGGTTTACATTTTCTGAGTATTGGGGGTAGGTTTCCTTTTCCTTTTCTAATGAGAGCCTGGCCTGGCACTGGTGGAATATTTACTCACTTCATGCCATTTTTTGCATGGTTAAATTAACTGTTTCAGCACAGGTGGCCAGGTGGTAGTAGGAGAGGTGAATATTTTTGCATTCAGACTGAAGAAAAAGTTATTTGCATACGTCCCTCCAGCATTTTGTGGCATGCCACATGGTCAGCCGCTGGGTTTCTGCATCCGCAGTAGCTGTGCAGTGGTCAGCATAGCCGGGCTGCAACCCTTCTTGCCTGCCGTATCTGGAATCAAACTGGGCAAATATGAGGTTCACCCCAAAACATACCAGTCCGTAGTTCTTACAGTCATAGACATCTTTTTTTAATACAAGTATCTCTTCTTTTCCCCTTCTCTTCTGAGACTGCTGAATTTTGTTCTTCCACTACCGGAGACTTCAGAACATAGGCAAACAGATCCATGGCTTGGATGAATCAAACTCACATCCTGCTGATGAAAACGTATTTAAGGAAGGGGGGAGGAGTAACCAGAAGCACTTGAAACGCAGGGTCTGTTACAGCAAATAGAGAACTTTGTCCTTAGGTTGAGAAAAATTAGTCATCAAGATATCTCTGTTAGCCTGCAGTCTCTCGCTGTAATAAAACACTGTGGGCTGAGACAGGAGGAGAGCAAAAGCCGTACAGCAACGACACAGCCCAGGAGCAGGGCCACTGGGCTGGGGACCGGCTGCTCCTGGGTAAGGCTGGAAATCGGCTGCTCCCCTCTCAGCCTGGCTGCTACCTGCCTGTCTGCGGCAAGCCACAGCTGGGCTGCTTCCACTCTCTTCTCCGTAGAAACGAGTGTGATGTTCCCGTGCTCCAGTGGGGAGGCGTAATTAGTGCAGACTTGGTGAAAGTTTGGGAACTGGATGAGCGTGACGGTGATTGCGCAAAGAGGGTTGGGGCAGCCAAGGAGTCCTTGGGAACCACAAGGTCAAATTAAGCACGTAACATGACCGTCTTTCTAAGCCAGGCATCTATGGCCAGTTCTTGCCACCCAGATTCACAGAAGGCAAAACTTCCCCGCACTGCCCCTTAAAGTGCCTCGGTTATACATCTGTCCGAGGCGTTGATACGCTCCTCACCCTGCACAGGCTGAGTCTCTTGTGATGGTAGCGTCTCCTCAAGGACGGGAAGCGCTCTTGTTCCCACTTTACAAACGGGGAACTGAGTCCCAGTGTATGAAGGAGGATTTGGTTACCAAAAATTATTTGAAATAGCTGTCCCAAGATAACATCTCATTAACTTTGCCAAGATCAGATAGGTGCGATATTTGGTGCCTTGGACATGGGTCTGCCAAGTCCCAGGCAAGTCTTAGCTTAGCTTTCAGCCCATCCTTCCTTTGGGGGGTCTTGCCTGACGGTTGTCAGGGATATCACCGTGTACTCCAAGCAATAGCACTCGCACTGGTATTTGTGTCTCCTAATCTTAGCTGCGTAGTGAAAACTGTCACATCTGGTCAAAGCTGAGTTGTACCTCGGTAGTCAGCAGTGAAGAAATAGGTTTCTGACCTGAGTGGGCTGAATTGCCCTTGGCAGGTCCTGTCTCTCTCCATCGACCAAGGAACCTGGAGAACCCCTTAGACTCGATGCCACCGTCTTGGCAGGCTGAAGTTAGAAAAGGAGATTCCCATCGCAGCTCACGCCTGTTCAGCGTGAGTGGGTGCTGCGGTCAAAAGCTGCTATTGAAAACCAAACCTGTGGTGCCGCCTTTGCCTAATGCTTTACCCTGTGTTGCCTTTGTGTACTGTAATTTCAAAAGGTCACCGTGAAGAATATAACCTGCCTCCTGAGTGAGGAGAGAGCTAGGTCCGCTGAGGACTGGGATAAATTTGCAAAGATCCCTATAAACAGCACCCACTGAGGATGCTTGAAAGGTGTCGAGAAGGGAGAAGATGCTGGAGCTGGCTGGTCAGGGAAAATGGACGGGTACAGGATAGTGCGGGGATTGCTCTTAACCTGAGGAGTTTGAGCTCGCTAGGTTCTGGTTCATCTCAAATAAGGGTTCACAACTAGTGTTATCTGATGGCTGTTCAGCAATCTAGCTGCTGTGCAATCAATCATTGCTCAGTGGCAGCTAGATCGCATCTCAGTTTATGCTCACAGTCTATCAGATAACACTGCACAGGTCGGGCTTGCAGGATCAAGCCCTTACTTGACTGAGGAGCGGGGGAGATATTCTGGTGGACGTATGGCAGCACTGCAAAAATGGGTCTGTCACCAAAGATGCCCGTGGTAAAGCCCCTGGAGAGAGCCAACCTGGTGGTTATGGGGGCAGCTCTGAACTGGTCGCTAAAGGTGAAGCCTCCTTGTGAACCTGGGGCAACGCAGGGCAGGCTTTGGAAGCTCAGTGCGCCGGACAGCTCGTGTGCTCTATCCGCCCTGCACACCCCTGCTTGTGTGGCACAGTCTGGCCTCTGGCTCTCTCCAAATTTTAGGAAGTTCTGCCCAGCCCCCCAGTGCTTCCCATGGCCATGCTCTGATGCTTTAGCTCGGTCATGCAGCATTTCCATTTTGGGATCCAGAAGCTGAACCAGGCGCAGGTATCCTCCACTTCAGAGCGCAGTGAAGACCACGAAGACCATGCTTTGCATGGTACATGCTCAAGTCTCCTCCTTTTTTTTCTTTATAAACTTTTTTTGCTTGGGGCCAAACTGCCCAGCTCCAGGGCTTGGCAATTTCCATGGGACACCCTGTTGTGAGAAGGAATCACAGAAAGCTGCCTTCTTCTCACGCCGCCTAAGAAACCATATTATGGTATGGAAAACATTACTGTTCTTAAAGTTACTGCCTGTCTTTTTCTCTCCGCTTCAGCTTCCTGCGCGATCCCAGCTGCCTGACTCCATGATAGAAAGACGCAGTTTGCATGCGTCTTCCTGCACTTTGCTCCACGGGTAAATGTGGGAGACGTTCATTTTGCAGCTCTAGGGCCAGATTGTCGTTTCTGTGAGCGCTTTGTGTTTGTGCTGAAACCCACCATTGCTGCAAGGGATTTTTTAGAATTATTTATATTTACCATTTGTTGCAAAGGGAGGGTCTGATCCTACTTACTCAGTGAAAATTATGGATGCCCTGGAAGTACTGCTTGGTATCAAGTGAACATCTAGCTTTTTTTTTTTTTTTCTGGTGATGTTTTTTCTAGTCTGATACGAGGCTGTGTGCAACAGGAAACAACTGGTGCTGTGCGAGCAGTCAGAAAGCAGGCCAGCAGCCGTGACTCACTGTATCAACCGACACTGTAAGGTTACCAGTGTGCTTGCAGCACTGGCTCCCAGGAGGTACGAGAGCCAATAAATACCACGCATGGGGTTTCCTGCTGGAAGCCTCCCTCTGCAGCCCACCTCTAGGAGCACGTTCTGGGCAGAACAGCTGGATTTGTGCACTGGCAGCGTGGGGACTGGCTAACTACGTCGGAAGGACCAGACCCGCCGTGTGCGGGGTCGGGCAGGAGGCACCAGGCGAGGGTTGTCCCTGCCTCTGGGGGAAACGTGCTCTGGTTTCTGGTTTTGCGTCCCGCAGGGTGGAGCTCGACGCAGGAGCCTTATCCGGCACGGTATCCTGCCGCCGGCGTCGCCCGCGAGGGCGCGAGCGCAGGCGGGTGGCGGGCTCCCGGCGGCCCCGCGGCTGTCGCCGGCGTCGGGGCTGCGCGGCACGGCCAGCGCCACGTCGCTTGGGAGCCGCTCGCGGAGAGAGGCAGCGCTGTAGCCGTCTTGTCCTTCGATGCTCCGTTGCAATCCCGATGTGCTGTGCTTCGCCGGTGGGGCTGGGACGCGCCAGCCGGCAGCCGCCCACGGCGCGCCGACGTCCCCGGGGGACTGTCGGGGCACGATCGGCACCCGTATTGCCGCGGGGAAGGGGAAGGGAAGGGAAGTTTTGCGCAAAGGACGGGGACACGGGGGGCTTGGAGGGAGCATTTCGGAGGGAGCAGAGAGGAGGGTCGCCAAGGGGGTGGAGGGAGCCAGGAGGAGCGGCCTCGTGTTCGGGCAAAAGTGAGGGATGCCCACAAAATTCTGGAGCTGGGGAACCCTCTGCAGAAGCGTCGAGAGCTCGTGAGCGCGCAGAGTCGCAGCACACCGTGGGAATGAGGGATTTTGTGGTCCGGACAACAGTAAATTTGAAGACAATTTTAATGCTAGGAACGGAATTGATTTCAGAACAATGTCTTGAAACGTGGTTAGGGAAACGCATTTCTAGCGCTCTCAAATATATAATCAAATCACGTTAAGCTTTCTTTTATTCCTGTAGATAGCAGCTCTTCCAATTTCAAGTTTTTTCAATATGTTTTAATGGTGTTTTAAATCAATTTGTAAAGCTCTCAACACTCTTTACGTGCAGGGCTGAAATTAATTTGCAGTCAGGGCTGAGCAGACTCTGTGAACTTTATGTTTCTGTAATCTATCCAAATCTGTTTATACAAGGAAAATGTTCTTTCCGCTGTCGCATCTGAGGTAGGAATAAACATAATACATTTCACAGGTTTTAAAAAACTGAAAGAAGCAGCATTTAATGATAGAACACTAGGCGCTTCCTGAAACATGCACATTCCTGCCACTGAATCTCTCCGTATACAAAATTCCTCGTACAAACAATCCATATCCAGCTTTTGTCTAGTTTCAACCCTTCCAGAATGCTTCTAGTTTCCTGAAAATATCAAAAAAGGTTCGGAGAAGATGGTGTAATTCAGGTTAAAGATTTTTTTTGTGAGCATCAAGAAGTGAAGTCAGGTATTTGAAAGCTAACGCATACCATGACATGCAATCCTTTTCCATTTTATCTGGATATGTTTTCAGATAAAATTTAGCTTCATTTAATGCCAAAAATTGTCATCGATTTTTGTTACAGTTTGCCCACCAATAAATGTGCTATGTCACCAACTACACACACAGGAGCAGATTGTTCTAATTTTAAAACTGTACCTTAAAAAAAAACCCTTAACAGATTTTTGAAAGTAATATAAATAATCTGTTACTTGAAGGCCTTCATCACGCTTAAACAAGGGAAAACTGCAAACGGGCAGTCCTCACTGAACACATGAAAAAGCACCTTAGCTGCAGACCGTGTTCAGACGCAGCAGATGCAGGGCTGCGAGACGGCCATCCGCGTGGCGATCACGGGGGGGAGCAGCAGGGGCGCGCTGGGGAGCGCTGCTGTGCCCCAGCCCCGCCGAGGCTTCCGTCCCAAAGCGAGTGGTCCTTCTAAAGGAAGGGGACGGTAACCTCTGCTGGTGGACTGGGGTTCATAAGAGGGGGGTTCGGTTTGGTTTGGGGTGTTTTGGAGGGTTTTTTTTTTTTTTTTTTGGTTTGTTTTTTATAGATTTTTCATATCAGGAATATGTGTCGCCCGTATCGTGGGACACACCTCGACATCTCCAGGACTAACAGAATGTAAAATTTCCTGTAATTCTAAAACTCGCCTGGCAGAGGAGGAAAAGTAATTGCAAACTTATGCAGCTTGCGTTATTGACAGAAAACATTCTCATTTTTCATTGATTTGACGGATCTTAGCTTTAACGTTATCGGGCTCATAGTTACAGGTTAAAGCGTTTGATTGTTTTATCCTGTTTATATTTCCAAAGAAATCTGCTGAAGTTTCATAACAGGCTTTCACGTCCTCGGGGAGGCAGCAGATTAGTCCCCTTCCAGCTGGGTGGTAATTTGAAACGTTTCGTTGCTTCTGTGTTTTGAGGCATGATGGGTCGCAGAGCAAAATACTCATTTTCAGGCAAGTCTGGGATTGCTTTCTCAGTGCGAGAGACGCTAATATATTGCTGGTGATATATGAGGCTTTTGTCCTTCCCCAACAGATCAGGTAAGATAGGGACGAGCCGTGGAAAAAAAGTTGCTATGGAATTGGCTCCGTATAATGGCAGTGGGTAATAACGTGGCGCAACGCTGTTGCTGTAGCTGTTCTGTGGCGTTTTGCAGTTTCCCCCGGCCTTTTTCTTTAAAGAAAAAAATACTTTGCGTTCTGTTCTGAGGAGCTGTGCTGGAGCTGTTGTTGCCGAAGAGGTGATGCCCTCTCACTTTTGCAGTCGTATCTGGGCTTGCTGGTGAACTGTGCCGTCGCGGGGTCTCTCCCCGCCGGGCGGAGGCAGCTCACGCGGCTCACGGGTGGCACTTTTAGACTCCGCTTGGGTCCTGATCGCTCGATCTGCTCTGCAGCCGTAGAGAACTGGGCCCACAGACCCCACGTGTGCTGCAGCTTGCTACCGCTGTTTAACCCTTGAAAGATATGAAGATGTAATCGCCTTTAAATAGCAGCATGTTCTTGGTCCTTGTTTCAGGTAAACTGCTCTCCGACCTACCCTTTGGTTACCGAGCTTATTTCTGTTTAAAGAAATGTAGAGTCCTTTAGTTTTCAGGCTGCTGCACGAATGCAAAGTGCGCAGGGCCTGACTTCAAGGCACAGAGTGGTTTGGGGAAATGAAAGAGCCGTCAGGAAAGGCAGCGCGAAGGCAGGCATTGCAAAGTCCCTCGGAGAGCATGACGGGCCGGCACAGCTTTCAGCTGCTCCCACGTCTTTGCCCCGCTGCCCAGTTTCTTCGGTCTTCAAGCATTTGTCTCAATGTGTAAGATCCGAGACAGTTTTCCGTCTCAATTTTTCTCTGAAGATCTCAGTTCACTCCTAGTTGCATCCAAGGGCGTTAAAGCTCTCCTTTTGCAATCTTTCAAAAGACAGCAGCAGCCAGCAAAGCTGAGCAAACCCTACGGGCAAAGGATCGCGCAGTGCTCTGCAGGCTGGCGTTGTCCTGTGTTAGCAGGCTGCTGAGCCTGAGCTAAAATTTCCAGGCAACTCTGCATTAGCCCTCACACTCTGAAACGTGACGGGGACGTAGTGACCTGTGTTGCTGAGAAGTCCTCCTCCCTATTCAGTGCTTTTTGTGATCAAACACGCCAGAGCCCGCATGCAGCAAGGCCCGGCTGTTCGCAGAGGCGCTAGGGAGCTTTTCCAGAGGTTTGTCTTCATTGCACGCCACATCCTTGCACATGCAAAACCAGAAACCCGGGGCTGCGTCCTATTTTAGCAGGCAACGTTTCAGACTTAAAGCCACATCCACTATTTCCGTTTCAGAGGGTGCAGTTCAGGGGAGAACACAAAAGCAGAGGGTTTGAAGGATTTATTTTGTTCGTTTTCAGCTTTGTGCTTAGTTTTGTTAAATGCCGGTGTTTTTTCTGGATTCTATAGCTGTTCCATTAGCCCTTACAGCTCAGTGTGGCTCTGCAAAGGTTTAATCAGTTAAGGAAGGCTTCGTCTTACTCATGCAATAAATGAATGAAATAAGGGATGGTCCCTTGAAATAAAGTACAAGTGGTCACCCAGAGTGTAGTAAAAATAGAAAACGGTTGCTGAAGCTTGCAGATTAAGAAATTTTGCAGCCCAAAGGCAGGAAATCGTAACACCAAGGTGCTCACCCTTATCTGTGCATTACTGTATGGTGTTTAACTACACAGTCCCAGAGAGTCGTGCAGTGTGTCTGAACATGGTGAATGCAGCTGCTTTACGTGCACGATCTGCCCAAATTGCTTCCTTCAGTAGTATATATTCAGCAAATATGACTTTGTTAATGTTGTATTTTCTCTCTTCTGCTGGATATTTTACATAATTGCTTTGTGCATATATGGGATCCATTCAGCACAGAAGATGGGTAGGGAAAACAGGGAGCCGATTATGGATCCTCCACTTTCTGCCTGCACAGGTTAGAGGACACCCCCAGAAATGTAGCGCGGGAGCGTTACATGTGCTCTCTTTGCCTTGCTGGCCCTTGAGGACCCACATGTTCAAGTTTCTCTCAGTAGCCACTAGAGCTAGATACTTTCTGAAGAAATGAAAATGGAAATTTTCATTTGACTCCAAGAGCTGAAGCTTTAAAGTGGAAAACCAAAAAGCACAGGACTTGGGATAAAATTACAGAAGTTGCCAGAAGTAGTGCGCTCCAAAACTTTTGCTTAAATTCTACCCACACGCTACAGAAGTGCTAAAAAAATTGCATCAGTTCCCCATGGCTTTGCAGTCCTTGCTCATTCATCACCAACTCATCTGACTTGCAGCCTGCAGCTAAATTTAACACCAGTCCCTCCTGCTCTGCCATGGAACCACACTGCTGGTTGCTCGCTGTTGCTGTAAATCCTATTTATTATAAGACAGAACTGCTGAGAGGGTTGGTTGTTCAGTAGGTTTCTGTTGGTGCTATGAGTTGGATCATAATATGTGGTGTGGTTAAAACATTTTGATGGCTGGAGTTTGAATGCTTTATTTAGCGTGGAGGACTACCTCAAGTAAATGGTGTCGGCGCTTTCTGTAAATACTTGGTGTTCTTCCTCGCTTGTATCTAACAGTATTAGTTATGTGTTTAGCAGTTAGCACACTTTTGTGGGACTTGCACAGTGCTGGAGTAGACTGGGGTCCTTAAATAGGATCTGAGCACATTATGTTTGGGACTTTTGTCTATATTTTGTGGGGGAGAACACCAGCTCGGAAGACTTCTATAGGTCCTTCACTTTCCGGATCTCCTAATAGTTGCTTTTCTTTAAGATGCAGAATTTTTACAGGGAACTTAAGATAATAATTTGGAAGCCAGACGTACCCTACTGAAACTCCTATAAATGTAACTTCTCTTCAGCAGACTATTTTAATTTGCAAGTGTCCCAGTTCTGCCATGGGAGCACTTCCTACCCGTGAACACGGCCAACCTCCCGGCTGGCGGAACGAAGCCGGGGTGGGATCAGGCAGCGGAAAAGTCTGCGGGGACAGAAGGGGCAGATCTGGCAGTCAGGATCTTTTCAAGATTAACTCAAACTGGGTTCCCGTTCTGTATCTAGAAAGTGTTGAGCATTTGAAATTAAATAATTGGGTCAAGAAATACTTCAGGTTTTAATCTAGATTTACGCTGTATCAGGCAATTTGGAGGTGAACTCAGGATTTGCCCTCCTGCCCTGTTAGCAACGAAGGCAAAAATGCTTGTTTGTACCCGGTCGACCTGTTTCCAGCTATCAGTAATAGGATTCGTATTTCGTGCACATATTTCAAGCAAGCAAGTAGGGTGCTGAACTTGAACAAATATTCTGTGCACAGCAGTATGAAAAAGAGCAAAAATTCTTTAGCTTTCCCATTTTTTATACGAATAATAAAGAAGGAATTGTGATGCAGTGCCAGTCATTCATGTACAGTGTCTCTTAAGTCAGTATTGTGCTTAAAGAAAGAGAGCTTGTGGCAGAGGCAATATGCAACCACGTCCCTCAGTTACTTTTTAGGAACAGAGGGAGTTTTATAGGCTTGACAACATGGTAATTTTCTTCATTTTTTTCGCCCTTCTTTTAACTTAGTTTTTTGTTTGCGATGTCTGATTCTTACCCAGGAACACAAGCTAGAAGTAATGCATACTTAGTTGTTACTAAATTGCAGTTTCTTGCTGCCTTCTATCAATAATTGCCTCTTTCAGAACCTCTTTCCCCAGCGTCTCCGATCTCCATGATTTTCACCCAGTGTCTTAAATGTAAAGGGCCGCAGTAGCAGAAGTGATGTGAATAAGCGAACCGGCGCATCAGGGCAAACCGTATGTGCAGAAAGAGACAAGAGCAGCCTCCGCCGCCTCCCGGCTCCCGAGGGACGGTGACCGTTCGCTTTCGGTTCTCTCTGACTCACAACGGCGCTCTGAACCGTGCCTTTCTCCCCAAAACGCGGGCGGTTTTTTTGCGGATGGGGAGGCACTGCTCCAGCTGCCCGCAGATGCCTCCCGTCGCCTCTCCCGTCGCGCCGGGTCCCGCTGCCGCCGGGCGCCCCTCGCTCGCAGGGACCCACCACCCAGCCCCAGCGGCTCCGGCTTCCCACCGCTTCCCGAAGTCGGGGCGGGCACGGGATGCCCGTGCTGGCCGGCCGCCCCGCTGCGCCCCTGCCTTCGCGCCCCCCGCTCAGCCCCGCGTTCTTCCTGGCGCTCCGAGCAGCCTACGTTTCTGGGCGGCTCCTATTTTGGGAAGCGGCTGTTTCTCCCAGCTGTGATTCCTGTCTGCGGTGCCGTTCCTGCGAAACGCTCCCGAAATTGCAGAGCACAGGACTGGGTCTAAAAATAACACATGTTTTCGAACAAAACAAAACTGAAACCCAACCAGGTTGCTTGAAAATGCTTTGCAAATCATTGAGCAGCAATTTCTGGGCTATTAGGCTCAGCTCTTTAGCGAGATAGAAAAGCTTGCCTAAATGAGAGCTGAAAGGAGATTTAAAAATGCCACCTAGATTCCCTCGCTAACAGACAGTCCTCAAGACAAGTTTGTTCCAAACCGGGAAACCTGAGAAGATTTTTTCAAATCTAAAAGTAAAAAAGTTCCTGCCAGTATTTTGCACCAAATTAGAAGTGCCCTGATTTTCAGCCTCCGTGTACATCAGTGGTATTGCAAGACTTTTTTAACTTTGCAAACCCGTTGACTGTTGCTGAAATGCCGAAATATGGATTTCAATACCTGTTTTAAGGCACTGTGGTTCGAAAAGATTGGCCTTAAGCAATATAACCAGATGACCAGTTTCCTAGTTCCTCCTTGCGCCTTGGCTCAGGAAAGGAAAACACTTCCTCTTCCTTCTGAGGGCCCCAGACTTCCTGTGCCATCTATTTATACAGCCGCTGTGATGAACCCCAAGTTAACCGCTTCCCTGCCTGCCTTAGCTTGGGCTTTGCAGCTTTGTAATCCGTTTTCACCCTGCGTCTCTACGGCCCGCCTGCGAGCTTCCCTGAAGGTGTGTTCAGAGCTGCTCCTCAGCAAACCCCTCTCCGGAGTATCTTTGCCAAGGGTTTTGGTGGCCGGATGCAATTGCTTGGCACCGACGAAGGAGAAGAGACTTGGGCTGGTGTGGCACTTTGCCTGGTAGCGTTTGCATGCCAGGTATGAAGGAAGAGCAGATGATCGGCCGTATTAAAACCTGTCGAAAAGTTTAGGTAGACAGATTTGGAAAGTGGATCGCAAGATTTAGCCAAAGACCAGTGACTGAAGACTTTAGTAATAGCGGTTTTCCCAGAACGGGGAACCCAGAAGCCCGTTTGGTGTGAGCACAGGAACAGGCTATAGCTAAAGGTTTTTAACTGTTGTGCAGTGAATTTAGAGAAGATGGAAGGGGAATCAGGGCCTGGGAGGGCCTGCAGGACTGAGGACAGTTTCTGGAGGATGGGAGACACCGGGACACGCTGTGGGAAAGCAGCTTCCCAGCCTAAAAGGCTGGAGTCAGAAAGCAGGTGGAAAACATAGATGGAAGGTGTGAGAGCCCACGAAGGGGCCGGGCTGACGGTGAAAAGCAAGGTCTTGCTCGGCTTTACCAGCCTTCTTCAAGGACGTAGCAGGGTCGAGAGGCAGAGGAAGCAGGCAGAGCCGATGAGGGCGTCCTGCAGTCACGGAGCGACGCGGCCGCGAGACGTCTGGCGAGGTCTCCGAGCCCGGCGTCCGCCTCGCGCGTGGGCAGAGGCAGGATCGGGAGCTCGCGGGCTGGCCGCGGCGGCCGCCGCGCGTGGACACCCCGGGGCAGCGGCTCGGCAGCCTCCGCGCAGCCTGCTCCAGGCCCTCGCTGCCTTTGGGTTTGGCAAGTTGTCCTGAGATCTAATCTAAATCCCCAGCGCCGCAAAGCAA
Source organism: Apteryx mantelli (assembly GCF_036417845.1). Lineage (NCBI taxonomy): Eukaryota > Metazoa > Chordata > Aves > Apterygiformes > Apterygidae > Apteryx > Apteryx mantelli. The sequence continues at coordinate 28,337,683 of NC_089986.1, read as the reverse complement.
GCCAGCCACGTCTGCCGCCCTGGCGGGACTCGCAGCGCGGCTGATTGCCATCTCCTCTGTAAGAGGATTTAGGAATCATGGGGCTGCCACGTGTCCTCTCCGGGCTGTCCCTTTGCTAGACTGTTCCTGTCCTTCTCTTTCACGCCCTCCTTGCAGATCACGTTTTCCAACTCTTCTGCCGCCCTTGGCATCTTTCTGGGGACTCCGATATTTTTGCACCATCCTTAAAAACTGGTGCCCCAGCCTGGACACGGAGGTCCAGATAAGGCCTCCCAGCACCAAGTACGGGGGCAGTTTCCTCCTGGGTCTCATATGACGCTCGCGTTAACAGGTCCTAGAAAGACGGAGGCTCTTTCTGCTGCAGTTTCTCACTGTCAGATCGCCCTGCGGTCTCCGATCCACCCTCATCTCAGCTTCCTTCGCGCAGTGCTGCCGTTTTACGGCTTGTTCCCTGCTCTGCGTTCGTTCCTTCGCTTTTTCCTCCCCACGTGCTACGGCCGGCAGCAGCAAGGTGCCGAGGTCCGGCCGCGGCGCCCGCCACGCCGCCAGGCTCCGGTGTCCCGTGCGCTGGGCGGGCGCCTTCCCGGGGATGTGGCACGCTGCCCTGGAGGCGACACTCGCCGTCCACCTTTCGTTAAAACAATCCGCGCCGCGATTAAAGCGCGATCTCTCCGGCAATAACCCGCAGGAAATAGTCGCTGGGCGGATGGAGGCGGCGGGGGCGGCGGGAAGCGGAGCGGAGCCCGTGCTCCCGCTCCCGCTCACAGCGCCCCGGGCGTCCTTCGCGCCGCAGCGGCGCAGCCCTTCCCGTGGGCTTCCTCCCTCGCCGAGGTCCTTGCACACTGTCGCTACAACACCCAAGAAAACGAGGGGGGACGGTCCGGTGACCTCTGCGTTCAGGCTCCCGCGCGGCTTTGGCGGCATCACGGGTAGCGCCTGGCGTTCGGACGCGTGCTGCAGCTGGCTCCTCCGTGCCGGGGCCTTGGAGCTGGGCCGCGGGCTTCGGTCCCCTGCTGCAACGCAGCGCAAGGAGGTAGAGGAAGGAGGCCTGTTGCAAAACGTTTCTCCTTCTGGTTGCCGCAGAGACCGGGACGGTTTCAGAGGCTGAACTATCCCTGGCAGCAAAAAGTGCTAGTTCAGCCTCTCCTCCGCTTACGCCAAGGCTGCGTTCGGCCTGGAAAGGGCCGCGCGGGGCGATCTGTTTTCCCTCGGGCTCCCTGAGAGCAGGAGCTCGGGGAGGAACAAGGCTGGGAGACGGTGCTGGCGCAGGAGGGCTGCTGTGCCGGAGCGGGAACTGCCCAACCTGAGATTTCGGAGCAGAGAAACTGCGGGGAGGGAGAAGCAACTGGCCGAACTCTTCCAGCTCTGCCCCAGCGCAACGCCGTGGCTTGGGATCCTTTCTTATGACGGACTAGATCCCGCGCCTTAACAGCTGGCACCAAAGAGCAGAAGTGTCCGGGAGGGCTAGGCAGCATTTGCATTCGTTGGTGTAAATTAGAAGCTGTTCGTCAAGGCAGCAGAAATGCAGCGTGATCCGGAGAGCAGGATCTGGCCTGCGCTCGTTACGTTCCTTGATGTTTTAACCAGCAATTTGTTTCAACACCTCTGGCCTCGCGTAAATATAATCCCGTGTTTGCCCAAGCACTGCCTTAATGCTGAATGCGACATTTTCCACTGTGCCAGAATAATAAACCTTGATAAATGCAGGAACACCTGGGAGACTGAAAAGCAGGCTGTGCAGGCGAGCTCTCGGAAACGTCGTGCGCTTTTGGCAGGGAAATGTTTCCTGCTGTGCCTTTAAAGACATGTAGGTGTACTTAAAAAGGAAAGGTATTCTGATGGCAAGTCGCTGAAGACTTCAAACGTGGTTCAGTATTCAAAGTATCGTCCTAATTTTTGGCCTGTGGTTTTATCTTCTAAGAAAAATTTAAAAGAGCTCTTGTTGACGCTGGGACATTTACCTATATTCTGCTCGCTATGGCTTATACCAGCATTACTCCTGTTTAATCTCGTTTCTACCACATTTGCTTTTTAAACAAAAGAAGTTCACAGATGATAAGAGATCAGTCAAATACAAACAGCAGGTAAATAAGCTTGTTCAAATTTGCATTAAAATTTCATGTATGTTAATTTTTACAGCCAATCATTGCAATCCAAAAAGAAGAGAAACTATCCTGCCTGCCCTTAGTCAGAGGCAGAACGTCCAAAGTCTGGCTGCGTAACAAGTTATTTCAAATTGCAGGCAAAGTTTTAATAACTAAACGGTAAACGTCTCCTGTGTAAAATCTAGCTTTGTGCATATAAAATAGCTCACATCGAGCCTGCTAATAGTGTGAGCTGCTGGTCTTTTTGAGCACCCGCTGTTGCTATATCCCTAGATATAAATAGTTCCTAGTACTTCTCTTTTAAGCCAGTAAAAAACTGTCTTGTGGGCCTGGAAGACATCTAATCTGCACAGTTCTTCCCTGCTCCTTGAGGACATTTTGCTGCATGTGTAGACGGGGCCTTCCTGGGATGGTTTCTCTGGGAAAACCCATCATCAAGAAAGCGTGCGCCCTGCCAGGAAGAGCACACCCTGTGAACGGTGGTCAGAGCTGCTTGTGCGTGTTGCCATTGCCTTGGGTTTGGATAATGCGGTTTCGGAGGTGATGCACAGCTCTTTCCTTTCTGGTCGGGAGGGCTATCAGGCTGTGCAGAGCCATGACAAATCATTTCTCTGCCCTTGGTAGGGCCCCTGGTAGAAGCCAACTGCAGAGGTGGCAGCTTGGTGGTCACCTGCTTGGTGAATCTGGCAGATTTGCCATTCATGGCGGCTTCAGATGTGCAGATAAAATCTTTCTATAGCTTTGCCTCTGAAGCCTCAAAAACCTTATTCCTGCATTTGCTATCTGCAAGTATCTATTTCCTGATATTAGTGGCCAGGGCTGTGCCAGAAACAGGTTTAGTTGTAGTCAAAATTCAGCTGGCAAGCTCAGCGTCATGACTGGTGCCTTCACAGTCTTAGTTGGGTCCTGGGCCTCAGCTTCCTGAATCTTCACCTGGATATTTTTTGTGACAGTGACAGTGCCTTGCTAGCTTGTTTCATTTGAACCTGGTTCTGAGCCTTTGAATCCTGGAAGGGACTCTAAAATCTAGATTTAGCCATGTTTATCTTGCAATTCCACAGAAAAATTCTTCCGTGATACCACAAAATATAACATAGTCCAGGGTTTTTGCACTCAGTGAAAGAGGCAATGCAAAAAATAATCCTGGAGAATTCTTTGTTTTGAAGGACTTTGCTTTGAAGCCAAACACACTGAATCAAACAGGAGAGCTCTTCCATTTGGCTTCGCTGAATCTTTGAGGTTGCCGTTTTTGCTGACGCCGGCTGGAACGTGCCTGCGTATCTGTTTCTGTTTGTACTGCAGGAGCTGCTCTGCACAGCGCCTGTGGTCAGATGGGCAGCAAGAGCTGGGCTGGCTTTCTCTGGACAGTGAGAGCGGGTTTTTCCTCTCTCTCCGACTTTGTTTTTCCTCCTGTGAGGAGCAACAATTCTGTGGTAGGAGAGATCCCAGGCCACAACCACCTCTGTGTTTTGTGGGTTGTTTCAGGCATCAGAGGGTGTTCCCGTGAAGTATTTCGAGAACTTGGAGGAACTGATAGACTTTTACAAGCAGGAGAACATGGGCCTGGTGTGGCACCTCAAATATCCAGTGCAGCGGGAAGAGGAGGAGGCAGCAGATGAACCAGAAGAGGATGCTGGTAAGAAACCTGCAAAATGACTTGGCGATTGGGATGCTTGACGCTTACTCTGGACTGCAAGCGGGGGGATTTGAGCATATTGTGCAACAAAATGGAGCAGGGCACAGAGAGATGTGAGCAGGCAAGACCTTGAGCCAGTAGGTCCCCATGGCCCCAGGGCAGTACCGCATCTGGGGCGCCAGACTGGCTCACCTGAGGCAAAATGTTGGGGCTCTCTGCGAGTACGTCATCTCAGGTAAAGGGCTGGCTAATCTTCATCTGGACCCAAGCTAGTGTGTGTCCAGCCATCTCACATGCCTCTGCACCCCTCTCCCTGCGCTTGCACCTGTGGGGTCCCGGTGGGCAGAGGGAGCATGGTCTGCCTGTCTCAGTGGTGCAGATGCTCCCTTGGAGACTCAAACATGGGTGTCTGCAGCACCATGTGCCTGCAGCCACGGTGAGTCTTGGGCTATCTGAAACTCAGGCCCCCTCATCTGCTCCGACACAGAGGAGGTTTCTAACAGTGGTAACCAGACTGTGCCTACGGAGGTGGGCAGAGGATGAAGACGTGTGATTGGCGTTATCCCAACTATTTTACGTGAAATGTCACGGGGGGGTCTTGACGCTGAGTGGTCTTGGATCATTCCTTGGATTTTTCCTGGATCATCCCTTGGATTTGTCATTGCTCTCCTAAATCCCAGGGAAGAGTCATGCCCACAGAGCCATCCTTTCTGATGTCTGTCCGGAAATGTTGAGCATTACAATAAAACTTGTCTGAAGGACATAGTCCCTGTGACAGACAGACAGGCATCTGCACTAAAGCAGATGTTCCTGTATATTTTTGCACAATCCAATGGATCTCTAATGGGAGCTGGAAGATTTTCATATGAAATTCTCACAAAGAAACAGAACAAAATTTTGCAAAGCTGCTCAGGAAAGATGTTCCTGATTTTTGGCCAGCTGCACCAAATCTCCTGCTCTCACGGAGGAGGAGGGGAGTACAGCAAAAATAATAAGCAAAGAGGCGAGGAGCAGGGAATGAAGTTCTAGCCAAGATAAAGAGCCTTTAGGTGGAGAAATGTTAGCTCTTGGGCTGGGCCATTCACATACAGAATTGAATTTTGTAAGGCACTTTGGCACCATCCTCCTGGAGCCGTGTAGGGCCTATAGGTGTCTGGGTGGCTTGCGCGTGGAATTGCTGAGGCGCCAGGAGCTGAGCACCCAATAAACCGCAGACGCGCCGCCCAGCCGTGCCATTGCTCATGGCTGCGGTGGCTCTGTGAGTCACAGCTTTTGCCCAGGAGAAATGGACCAGGATTATGCTCTTCTTTTTTCTAATGAAAATTCCACCTTTAAAAAACAGCCAGACAAAACCGCACAACTCAACCAGCCACATATGACAGGTGTAAGAAAGTGCTGGAGCAGCAGGCGTGGAAGGAAAGGCAACCGTGGTTGGGTTAGGTGGAGACGACCCCACGTCTCTCCCAGGGCAGGAGGGGTAGCAGGCTGAAAAGCATAACAGCAGGGCTCGGAAAGGGCAGGGAGCACTTTGAGCTCCCTGCTTGATGCCCACAGGACGAAGCAGGAGACTCAACCCTGTTGTGCTGGATTATAGAGTATTTTTTCTCCATCTATATTTGCTTACTTTAGCTGTCCACTTCTTTCCATTAGCAGCTTCTTGTGCTCTTTCCGTCATGCCCCTCCATCCATTCTGCCCCAGCAGCAGATCTCAGTGATAACGATAATGATATGGATGAGGTACAGCCATGTTTCCAAAGCATTATATTCAAAGTAACTAATTAACCTTCATAGCTGCTCTGCAGATGGAGCGATTGAAGTTACTTGGATGAGGCCAGGCTGCAAGCCGGGGGCACGTGCTGATTGCACGTGAGCTCCAAGCCCGGCAGCTCAGCCCGCTGGTCTCACACCACCGACTTCCCGGAGGACAGGGGTGGGCCAGTATCCCGCCCTGATCTTCCCAGCTGCGAAATGGGAGGTCCCTCAGAAGGGGGGGCTGCCTGTGGCTGCCGCTGCCCTGCCCGGGCGTGAAGGGGAAACGTGGTCCCATCGCCGTGCTGGGGTGACTGCGCCTTTCCCTTCCTCCCTGCCAGACCTGGTTCCCGTGCCGCCTAGCCTGCCTCCCCGCAACATCCCCGTGGCATTGCCGAGCAGCGACGCGAAGGAGGTGCCTCCTCTCCCTGAAACCTCCAGGGTGGCAGACGTTAACAAACTGTTCCTTCCTGAGACACTACTCCAGCGACTGCAGTGTCAGGACACAAGCAGGTGAGACTGGCCGTCACGGGGCGGCCGGATCCCCCTTCAGGCCAGCTCTGCGCTTTCCTGGGCTCTCTGGTCGGGGGCGGCTGAGCACCTATTTGATTGCAGCCCAGCTCCTCCCTCATTTGTATCACCGCACGGAGAACAGAATCAGACCTACAGTGCGTTGGCTAATCCTTACGGAGGGCTAGAAAAAAGACTTTCTTGAAGTGTAAAACCAGTGATTGAGTTTCTGCACTGAGGTGTAGTTTTCTAATGTAAGCCGTGGTAATATCTGAGAGAACCTGGCCTGCTGGCTGTGTACCTAAACCACAGATTGTATCAGGAGGGTAAAGTGGTGTGTGGATTTCCAGGTGCACATACTGATTTACTCCAGCCGCAGGCCTCACTCATACTGTCCCACGTATGAGCTGCGTGGACGCCCACTGAAGCCTTAGAGAAATCTGCATAACATTTCGTGACCAGATCTGCAAAGCTAAAAAACTCGGAAGGGCTGGCCGTGGGCAGAGCGCGGGCGGCCGAGAGAGCGAGCAGTGGCAGCACCGGTCCTGTCGCGGTGGCCCGCTAGCAGCTGGCAGACTGGGAGAAATGCGGTTGCGGTGAGCTGCCTGCGCCATTTCATCTGCTGAGCAGCCAGGTGGGACTTTCTGCATTTGTCAGGCCAAGGGACAGCCCACGACAGCGAGTTTTCATCTCCCTCGAGCCCCCAAGCTGCTGACTCCTAGCTGCCTCCCAGCAGCCCGGCTTTTCCTGCCAAGGCTAACGGTCCCGCCGCGGCCCTGGCGAGGCCGGGCACTGCGAGACCTCCCCTGGAGTGACAGCTCAGCAGCCCAGGAGGAGAGGATTTAGGGGCAGGGAGACGGAGGAGAAGGTGTCAGCGCTGTGGTGGGGGAGCCACAGGCCAATTCTGAGAACTGCATATTTACACTGAAAACCAAGGCAAACTGCCCCCCGTCTGTCCGGGCTGGCTGTGGAGGTTTCAGAAAAAATAACAAAGCTGGCTGATATTTGGGAACGCAGAGAGGAATTGGTTTCTGACCTGTCTATCTCTTCCACAGTGTCTCTGACGAGCATCTTAAACTCATCCAGGATTACCTGCGAGTTCATATCACCAGTGATTTTGAGATGGTGCAGACTGGCTCAACCAACCTTCCACAGCTGAAGAAACTACTTACACATCTTTGCAAAGGGCTCTTCAGGTAACCAGAGCTGATTTTCAGAGATGCCAGTATAATGCTATAACACTGCAGTCCAATGTAGGTGCCACGTGCAGGCATTCAGAGCCTGCATTTCTGGCATAGTAAATCTGCTTACCCTCAAAAAAAGGTATATTTGGATCTCATGACCTGTGATTCTGGTCCAAAGATGTGAAATCCATGTAAAAGACACAGCTCTGACAGTGAAGTTTCCCTGTAGGTGGTTTCAGTTGATGGAGTATTTTTTATGCTTTGTTTAGAAAGAAACAAAGCAAAAAAATGCACTAACCGATTAACTGCATAATTTGGTAATGCATAGATGACACCCACAGAATCGTCAAGCACAAGTCGTTTATGGAAACAAGCACATATTGGTGTATAGCTGTGTTTTAAACACTGATTCTCCTTCCCACTGAAGCACTGTGAACCTGGAGCGATTTCACTGTTGTCAGTAGAGGAGTCCAGCTCAAATAATAAGACAAACCAGCCTAGGGTCTACAATTTTTACGTTTCCTATCTGTAGCCCTTCCTGGCCCCAAACAGGAAAACTCCAGTAGGGAACTAAAACCTTGCTGAGTTCCCCGTATTTTCTGTGGTGGAAAAATGTGATTTCCCCCCTTGCTACTTTTAAGCAAACAAGGTTAGCCCACACTTTTGCAAAGATCTGAGGGAAAGCACTCTATGGCAGAGGGCCCATACTTCCACAGTTGTTTCCATGGCTTGCAATATCCTTCTCTCCAGGATATTTAGAAGTGAAGCTGGTAGTGCTACTGGCATGGTCTTGCACCCCTAGAGCTCACCGAGGCAGAAGAAAAGCAAGAGGTGGATGCTGCTGATTTGCTTAGCATTAACCCACACATGGGAGGCAGGGAGCGAGCGAGGTCCTCAGCTGCTTGAGACCGCAATCGCTCCCCTGGGCCTGTGGTCACTATACATTTTACCAGGCAAAGGGCTAGGCGCATGTGGCCCTGCTCTTCCTCCCTTCTGCCAGCCGCCAGCCTCCTCCAGATGAGCCCCTGGCAGGACTAAGAACCAGGTGTGCAAAGAACTGCCCTTCTTCTTCTGCGCCCTGCCAGAGGGTTTTGTTTCTCTACGCCCCCGGTGGGGGAGACCCAGGTGTCTAGCTAAGAATAAGCCTCAGTAATGGAAACCAAGATCTAATGAAATCACAAGTGAGAGTTTTGTGTTACTAAAATATCTCCGGTACTTCTGTTCTCATGACGGCTGGCTTTTTCCATTTCCCACTTATTATTCTACTTTACCTTATCGGGGTTTGTTACCCTGTTCCTCATAAATGTATGTAGGACGGTATGAAGGAAGGAGAGGCTACAGGTACATAATCCTCCCAAACACCAAGGCACCTTTTACATTTCTGGGTTTCCTGGAGGATTTTTGGTGACTGGGCACTGTCAGCACAGAACAGAGCTGGGCCACTTCTTCTGCAAGTCTGCTGAGCACAGGGGCACGGCAGCACCGCAGACCCGGGAAAGGACAAGCTGCCTGCCCAGTGCCCTTCCAGTGGCCGCATGTAGTTATGGAAATGTTTGTCCTTATGCGGTTCTGTCTTATTTCAGCTAGATGAAGCTGCCTTCTCGATTTTTTGGTGACGGTCCAACAACTGCAGGCTCTTTCTTCTTTCTCTGGTTTCGGTCTCAGTCAGGTTTCTCTGGTGAAGCTCTCCCTTGCCCTTTGGATTGTCCCATGAATCAGCACTGTCCAGCCAAACTACTCATTTGGCTTGTACTGGTTAATAGTGAGAGGCTTTGGCATTTAACTGTTTTCTGCAGTCTCCTGAGTCTCTGGGATTGTCTGCACTTTTAGCTCACTTCCCTTATCAGACTGCTGAACTCAAATTTAGTCAGTGGCATGACCTAAATTTGGTTTTTATTTACCTCAGCTTTCTTCAGGCTGTGCAGAGATTCCAGCTGAATGTACAGGTAGTTCATTGGTTGCTTCTCCATGGCTGTGTCCTGTTCTTCTTAACAACGTTCAATTTCTTTATTTTCACAATATTTGGGAATAGGTAGAAAACCAACACAAATTGTTAACTGGCACAGTTGGAGCCCTTTCACTGGCGTCTAAGCTCCTTCAAGCTGTCATTGCTGTGGGTTCAGAGTGCGCACGTGGACACTCGCCGTGGCTGAGCTGGCCCTGGCTCTTCGTGAGCCGTGCAGATTTGTGTGAGTCGCAGTCTTTGTGCAGCGCTGTATTCTGGCTTCTTCCAGCCTCCCAGAGCCCAGCAGTGCCTTCTTTCAGGGTTACTCTCACACCCAAAGGATGCTGCCGTCACTGTGAAAGCTGGGCATCCCTGCGCCCTTTGGCTGACTCAGCTCTGTTTCGGTATCAGGCTGGGGGTAAGCAGGGACTGCCAGCGTTGGCAGGGTAGAGAGGACACGTACTGGAGCTGTTCCTTTGCTGCAGTGCTTCACAGAGTCACACAGTGGTTGGGGTTGGCAGACACCTCTGGAGACCATCTGGTCCAACCCCGGGCTCAAGCAGGGTTACCTAGAGCAGGCTGCCCAGGACCGTGTCCAGTCGGGTTTTGAACATCTCCAAGGATGGAGCCTCTACAGCCTCTGTGGACAACCTGTTCCAGTATGCAACTGTTAGGAGAGAAGAAAATAGCTTAAAGCACACCATGAGGGTGGGAGAAGAGTTGGACCAGTTGTCTGCGAACAGTGTGTCCCTTCTGCAGTGCATGCATTATTCACGGGCAGGTGCAGGCCTCATTTTGGACTGAGGAGCTCGAGCACAGCCGGGTCACAGCAGACGGGGAGCGCAACCTGCCGTGATCTCGTCCCCTCACCCCCTTCCTCACCACTGATCTGTGATTAATTCAGCAAGGGCCAAACCCCAGATTACACAGATGGAAAGCTGCTTTTAACTGCGCTGGAAGCTGCCACCACCTTCGAGGGCCAGCTGCGGTCGGCAAGTGTGGCCAAAGGGGTGAGAGCAGCCACGTCACATCTTCCTGTGGGAGCCCAGGGGACAGGACAACCACTGCCGGCAGAGGCTAGTCACTTTGACAGCTCATGCACTAAAAATGGAACAAAGCAGAGACTTGCAAGGCTGATGGGTGCTTCTGTGAAGCATTCGCTGCTAAAAAAAGTTGGCATACAAGATTTCCCCTAGTCAGGGGAATCCTCTAGGGGCTGTGAAGCTGACTCATGGGGAGCTTGGTGCCAGTGCACCCAGAGTGGGGACAACCCACGCGAGTGGACTTTGCTCAGGGTTTCCTAACAGCTTTAGGTGAAACCTATTCAGCGACCTATTCAGCCTGCTGCTCTCCGAAGCTGTCATTTGGTCATTGATCACTGCTCTGCATGCTCTTGTTTGTTCTCCCCGTCTGGATAATTTCCACACGGAGCTTTTAAAGCAGCTTTTCCAAGCACTTCTGATACCCACACTTGTGCAATCCTATGTGGACACAGAGGTTTCTGACGCTTCGATGAAGGCCACTACATATATTTCCTTCATACTATCAAGAGAAGAAAACAAAAGGAGTTAAAAATGCAATTAAAACCACTTTGTGGTTTTGTTGAGTTTGAACGCCTGCAGATGCTCTTCCTCCAGACAGACATGCATGTTACAGATTGCACTGTACAGTAAATAGAGGGCAGTTTTCCCAAGAGAAATCTTTTCTGAACTGGTTCAGGCAGCTGCTGCTCTGTGTTTTTGAGAGATGGGCTATATGTCCTGTAGTCTGTGTCACAGAAAATATCCCATCATTCTTGTCAAACTGAATTTCACCTAATGCTCCTGCAACTGCCTTGCAACCTCCTGGGGCCTGACTCCACGGCCATAGAAATCAACGGGAGTCTTGGGTCTGGGGCCACAGCCGTTTGCAGCAACATTTGCCCTAGTTGATCCAAAGCCGAACTGTGGTGTAACAGGACTAAGTTCAGCAGATCCGGATTCCTACCTGTGTCTTGTACTTGTATGTGCCCTGTGGTGAGTCTCTTAGAGTGAAATTTCAAACGTGAGTGCTTAATTTAGGCAATTAATCACCCGTGGTTCAGCGTCTAGACAAATATCTAATCTTCAGACTATTAGACATACTTTCACTTTGGAGCAATTTCCCCAAGAAACAGGGAGTAAAATCCGGTCCATTCAGACGGAGGAAAGTGAGGGAAATCATTAATAGCCACTGTTGACGAGGCACAATGCAAGCATCCTAGCGCGGCTCCCCACCATCACCTTCCTTTTGACCTGCGCTCCCTGGCTGCTCTTTCCGTGATAAGTCTTGTCATTAGCAGAGTGCTGCTTCTGTGCCAAATTCATACAACAGCATTTTGACAAATGAGCATCCTGTGGAATCTAATTTGGAAATGTTAAAGGAATCTCATTGTAACCTGCAAGAGGTTCCAGTTCAAGAGATTAAAGGCTGGCTCTTCCGCCCCCTCGCTGCGCCCAGCACCTCTCTGTCATGTGAGTCGAAAAGTCTAGAAATTAATTTCCTCTTAGCCCAGTGTCCCCAGCATCCTGCGGCAGCCTCAGCAGCTGCAAGGACTGAGCTAAACGAAGCCGCTCCAACTGCTGGGGCATTCATAGGCACCAAACTTTGCCGGCCTTTGAGGCTTTTGAGTATGCTTTGATCTATGAGTTGGCATAGTTGGCTTGATGCTGAGTGTTCTCTGCTTTGGCCCAGACTGGGACATCTTTCCAGGGAGATTTAAGAAGTTACCATCTCCAAAGCAAAACCAGAAGTAGGTCTATGCCTCAGCAAGGCAAAGCCAGGGGCCTAACTCAAAGCTGCCTTCACCAGCAGTACAGCTAAGGCACTCTGCACTGAGTCAGCTGAGAAACGCTCTCACCTCCCATTCCACCAGCTGAGAGGGTGGTAAGCATTAGGGGACAAGAGCACAGCACATGGTGAGAGCAGGCCCCGGTGGGGTTGCACGCCTGCAGTCACTGCTGCGCTGCTTTGTCCAAAGAGGCCACGTGCCAACCTACCCACAGACCTGACCACAGCCTTAGACCTCTGCCGTGTCTCTGTTCCCAGTGAAGCCTCTCGGACTCTCCCATCTCTGGAGTCCATCCAGAAGGTGTTTGAACAGCAGCTGCACCCTGGGATCCATCAGCGCTCACAAGTAAGTCAGCCGGAAGGTGGGAAAGGGGAACAAAGAGGAACATGAGTGGCTGTCCGCACAGGAAAGGGCAGCGGGGAGGCTCTGCTCTCTTCTTGTTGCACAGCTGGGACTGGTGGAGTTTAGGTGATCAGTCACCGCTTTTGTTCTTTTTAGCCTCTTTCTGGCTTCAGTGCAGAGGGCACACAGTGAGTTGCATCTCCACAGTTTCAGTTACCCCATAGTCCTCTCTGCCTGCTTCTCCTTCCCGCCCCAGAAGGAAGATGCAGCAACCTGCCCTAGGGCTTTTGTCCCCCCGTCTTCTCTCAGCCTGTGGGCTGGAACTGCACATTTGTCTTTCCATAAGCTTCAGGCCAGGATGTTTCCCTGCTAAAACCTTCCTTCCCTCAGCCCACCTGAGTCCCGTGACCTACCTCTTCCTGCCAGTAGCCCCGCAAACCAGCAGCCCAGGACTTCTGTGTCTTGAACCCTGGACCTGTGCATGCAAACCCATCTTCTAAGCAGCAAGCTAACTCCTTTGCATGTCTAGCTGCTTCTAACCGATGGACAAGGTTTGCATATTTGCCCTTCCACCCACCCGTATTTCTGCATGTTCAGCCAGACCCTGTGCTCTTATGCCGCCCATTTCAGATCGGAGTGGCAGAGGCACCGTTGCTGCTCCTTGCTGGGTGTGAGGGGTGGGCATGGGGCAAGACTGCGGCGCTTCCGGGCCGGGCTCTGCGGGTTTGGTAATTATGCATCTCTCTCTCTTTGTTTCTATGTCGTGGATATCAGATGCTTGGTGAAGCTAGTCCAGTCAATATTGTACTGAAACTCAATCAGCTGATTTCTTTGCTGTCCTCCATTGAAGAAAAGGTAGTGTTTTATAGCTATTTTATATTACCTTGTCGTCTTCCTTTGCCTCTAGTTACGCTCATCGTATGCCTCTTGTTCATCATCAGCGCAGTTCTCTGCCACAATAAGTCTTCTTTGCTCTGCCTTTATTACTCTCAAGGTAGTGTGGAATCACCAAATACAAATCGGTACGCGTGAATTCTTTTACAGGTGAAAACACTGTTGATTGAAGGTCCTGATTCAACACACCGGCGCTCCCTCATCCCCCCTGTCACCTTTGAGGTAAATATTACTCATTTAACAAAGCTTATCACAATGCGGAAGGACAGTAAACGCAAATATACCTCAGTATCTCACTTGCTGGGAACTCTGCTATGCTGTCACAGAGATAACACAGCTATTCCTGGGTGTTGTTTAGCACCGTGCAAACGTTCAAGAGATGTCTAGTGGGATTGGCAATGACAATATGTGTCCACGAATTCAGTCAAGTGTTGCTTTTCATAATACATGTGACTGAAGTGTAGAAGCTGGCTTATGAAAATTCTCTGTTTTCCGATAGGTGAAAGCAGACTCCTTAGGAATTTTCTCAAAAATACATCTCAAAGTTGATGTGGAAATGGGAAAACTGATTATCAAGAGAGCTAAGGATGGTCCAGAAGACAAGTTTTATACTCACAAGAAAAGTAAGATGCTTAAGGTCACAAATGCTGAACGAGACCCTTAGTCCCGCGGACGATGGGGAGGGGTTCCCTCTGGCCCCGGGGGCACGAGGTTTGGTACAGAGTGCGTCTGCCAGACCCCAGGTGTTGTGTGAGCCTCCGGTCAGTCTTGACTGCCTGCCCCAAAGCAGTCTGCAGAAAGCAGGGAATCGATACTGGGGTAAATGCGAGGAAAGGAGCAGGTCTTGATAGATTTCCCTCAGAGCTGGTTGCAATAAACTCCTTTTCTACTGAAGTGCAGTGTCACAGGAAAGAAACATTTTGCAGGAACATGTTAACGTCAGTGACGGCTTTTGATGGTAAGAAGCCAGATACTCAGTTTCAGTAAAATTCTTCAGTGAAATTCCCCTTGATTTTTGTTTTTACATATGAGCCAATAACTGTACTGATGAGCAATGCTAGCTGTGATCTGTGAAGGCCCAGTTCAAACAGTTTCCCTTTGTCTCTATGATGTGCCTGGACAGGCAGCTCTCCGAAGATTTCTCCGGAGTATTTTTTTTTCCTATTCCAACTTTTCTATGAACCCCACTGCCAAGCACATTAGGATTTAGTAGAGTGCAAACTATGCCCTATGCCTCTCTCCGCACTAGGAAAATGACCTATTGCTGGCAGTGACTGAAAAAAATAGCTTTCATCGGTGGCTTCCTCCAGCTGGTTTTCATAATTGCTTAGCTGCTATTTCAGACAGGGAGGAATCACCTTTACCGTCAAATGAGGTTCTACTTGCTCTTTCACAGACGGCGAAGGAATATACGTAGGCTGGCTCAGGACACAGAGAGGAGAGATTGCCTGTAGGAAGTCAAGGCTTCACTTCAGACTGCAGGGCTTGATATGGACAAAAGCTCCAGGCAGAAGGAGTTTTGGGGGCCTTCTGCATTTCAGAGTCCAAATGTATTCCTACGGGGAACAGGACTAAGCAACACTAAAATGTAGCTAGGCAGGGCAAAGGGAGCCTCTGATGTAGAAGACTGTACAAGTCCTGCACCTGAGCGCAGCGTCCTGTTAGTTTTGGTGGGATTCTAGTTTCAGCGACTACAGCTCATGACACCCAGTCTTTGCTTAGTCTTGCAGCTTATCAAGTCCCAGAAGGTCCCTAACAAACTGGTGATTGTGCTGGAAACAGAAAAAGAAAAAACGCAGCGGAAGGAATATGTTTTTTCTGATTCCAAGGTACGTACGCAGCATTTTCTTCCTACCAACCTGAAGCAGGTACCTGGGTGGGAGGGCTACAAAGGGCATTCCTCTGGAGAAGGAGGAACTGCTGAAGGATGGTGGCTGGCTTTGCAGTAGTGAAATCTCTCCTTTGCTCTGGAAACAGCCAGGAAATAAACAAGTGTACTGTGTAAAGGAAGACGCTGGAGAGGGCAAATATAGCCAGGTGCTGTCACTGAGGCAGGAGGACAGCATGTCAGCGAGCAGTGAGAGAGGCAGGAAAGAGTCTGAAGAAAGGGCAGTTGCGAAAAGGTGCGTGCAAACAAGAGGAAAGTCTAGGCTTTCCAGCTCAGCACATTAATTAAAGTAATGCACAACCTAAGTGCCTAAGAAAGTACCGCAGGAAAGACAGCATCTTTGAAGGCCTCAGGCTAATGGAGAGCTGATCTGCCCTTCAAGTGTGTTTCCTGGTTCAGCTAGTTTTTCAAGAGGTCGTGTTGGTGGAGTTAATCAGCTTATTAATTGTCTCTGCTCTTCCCTGTTAGAAGAGAGAAGGGTTCTGCCAACTTCTGCAGCAGATGAAGAATAAACACTCTGAGCAACCAGAGCCTGATATGATCACCATCTTCATTGGGACCTGGAATATGGGTAGGGGCTCACTTCTGACATGGGCATCCCTCCAGACACTTGCCAAAATGTCCTGTGCTCACCTGTCCTGACCAGCTCCAGATACTGTGTTTGTTCAGGAGCAGATCTGTACGCCAGGGTTGTCTTCCACTGGGGCAGGGGCAGCCGCTCACTAGGCTTATTCTTGCGTGTGGTTTGGCACTTTTCATGGTTCCAGTCAAAGGACCATAAAGTTGGCCCTGATGGGTGCTGAAGGATTTCTCCATTGATGGGAAATCATGGCTAGCACAAAGCTGGTGCAGCAGTCCACGGTGCCCTCCACCTTGCAGAGAGGGCAGGAGCATGCCAAATAACTGCACATCAGCTGCTTCCGAACCTGTCTAGAGACTGTTCACATCCAGTCTGGGAAGAGAACTGAGTAGCTGGGATATTCAGAGCGGGGGGCAAGGAATAGTTGAGGACAGTGGAACAGCAGAACTAAAGCTATTTTTCACATTTTGGGAGAAAGGTCTGGTTCAGCCGCTGCGCACTGAGCTGTCTGTGCTCACCAACAGTAAAGGGGTAAGGTAAAGGCAGTGGCACACCAAAAACGCGGTTCCTACCTTTATACCTGGCTAGCCATGGCCTCGGTACACTAACGAAGCAGAGGAAGGTGGTCAGAGCAAAGGGGTTAACGTCGCTGGTACCTTAGAATAGTCTGCGCTGCTGCTACATACAAGACTGCTAGGAAACTGCTACAGGACAAAGCGAATACGAAGCCTATTATTTCCATCCCCATGCGTGTGTAAGTGCGTTGTCTATATCCTGGGTTTGACTGAACATACTCTGACTTACTTTGGTGTTGGATTTGTTAATAAAAGGTGCTGCACCTCCCCCAAAGAAGATCACCTCCTGGTTTCTTTCCAAGGGGCAGGGGAAGACCCGGGATGACACTGCTGACTACATTCCCCATGACATCTATGTAATCGGCACGCAGGAGGATCCCCAAGGGGAGAAGGAGTGGCTGGAGACCCTGAGGCAATCCCTGCAAGAAATCACCAGCATCAGCTTCAAAGTGGTGAGGGGGTTTTCCAGCTATTTGCACATAACTCAGAGATATGAGGAGAGCATATCTGGTGCAAAGAAGAGAGACAGAGGATTAAATGGCCTTTTGCCCACACCTCCTCCCCTTCCCTCCCCTTATTGTCATTGCCTTGTTTGAGGGATAACAAACTGAATCTGCTTGTGGACTCCGAGATCCTCCCCCGGAGCTGGCTAGATGGGCCTATTGCTGTGGGCAGTGCCCTCCCCACTGCCCAGACGTGGATCCTGCCACGCAGCTGCCCTGCCTGCCTGGCCAGGAGCGAAGGACAGATGCTGAGCACCTGACTCAGATGGTGGTGATGCTCTGACCATGTGAATGTCCTTCACAAAGAATGTGATTGTAAAACTCTGTAACCTACGTGTCAGCCTAGGCTATTGCGTGTCTAAATTAGGGTGTGACAGCACATAGGCACAATCATAAAAAAGACTAAACCCCATTAAGACCAGGTTTGGCCATTACTGAGTTTCAGTGATATTAAGAAACAAATATCTGGAAGGCCACAGGAAAGCAGGGCTTATATTAATGACTCTCCTGGTGACTGGGAAACATATTTTGTGCAAGCAAGGCAATCCAAGGATTAAACAGAAAACAGCACCAGAAAATAGCCAGGTCCTTCCTCCCACCTTTGATTAAAATAACTGAGAGCAGGTCCTGAGCACAGTAAGAAAATTTGTGTAGGAAAAATCCTGGAGAAGGAGTCAGGAAGGCTGGAGCTAGAGCACAGCTTGCAGGTCTGGGCAGAAATATAACCTCTAGCCTTCCCGTCCTTCAGATAGCAATCCACACTCTCTGGAACATCAGGATTGTTGTGCTGGCCAAGCCAGAACACGAGAACCGGATCAGCCACATCTGCACAGACAACGTGAAGACAGGCATCGCAAACACGCTGGGTGAGAAAACAGATCCAGTCTAGTCCAAAGGACTGAGATCTGTTCAGTCTGTGCCTACACAGTCTCTTGGAATGAAACAGCTGTCTCTACAGGACTCCTTTGACTACATTTGTGTGACACTAGTGTTATTTAAGTCGTATCCCACTGGCACTGATTATATCTTACCCTGTAAGAGCGGAAATCCATTCGTGTGTATACTCAGCTCATATATATATATATATATATTTCCAGCAAAGGCCTTCAACTGGCTGTTGGATTGCTCTTTCTTGAGTTTCAGAAGGAAATTGCAATTCTTTCACTTGAGCTAATTTTTTAGCATCCTTTAGGAATGTGTTACCACACTCTGTGCTGTAATTACTAATTCTTTCTGTGCTGATTAAGTCAATTTATTTCTCGTCTCCATCCTCCACTTCACTTAGATGTGCTAGTTGCTTTATTATCTTTCCTAGACTCAGCTTGGAGCTGGGTTGATTTCTTGACGTTTTTGGCTTCTCTTTTTCCAGGTAATAAAGGAGCTGTGGGGGTGTCATTCATGTTTAATGGAACCTCCTTTGGCTTTGTTAACAGCCATTTGACTTCAGGAAGCGAAAAGAAACACAGGTAAAATACATCCACCCCTCTCAAAAACAGATGTTGGCCTGGGGTGGAATTCTCTAGGCCGTACTTGGAAGGAGGGCCCACCAGAGGGTCACAAGCATGCTGTCATGGCAGTAAAATTCTATTAAATGTCTCCTGCGAGGGCAACACGTGCCAAAGACCCTGCTCATTCTGTCACCATTTAAATGAGTGACTTCTGCTATACAGCCATAACACAGATGAGGTGAAATGGTCAGCAAAATGATTTCAGAGCCGAGCGTAAATATCTTGCCCAATACTTGTGTGACCTGTCATGCAAGCCCAGTACATGAGCAAATCAATTCCTTGAATTGCAGTGTTTTGGGGAGATGCTGGAAGGCTTTTCCCGTCCAGGAAAAACGTGCTGAAGGAGGTTGTCTGCCTCCTTGCTGTGGGAAGTGCTGTGAGCATGGGAGCTGTGGTGTGCACCAGGGCACAGCTGAGAACAGTCCTGCCTGGTGGAGCATGCCGTGAGGAATTACCCAGAGGGAGGGTGTGGAGCACGGAAATATCTCTGGGGTGGCTAATTCTGTACACCCAGCTGTAAAATGAGTTTCCATGGTCCAGGCAGGTTCTGTGCAGCACAGGACTAGAAGGCAAAGATCCTGACACTGGTGGGAGATCAGCACACGCTCTGGGAGGAGCTGGAGCAGTTGCAAGGAACTGTCCTAAAAGCAAAGAGGAGCTGAAATGAAAAGGTTGGCTTTGCCATCTTTCCTTGACCAGGACCCAGGAAACAGATAGTGTGGGATTTCTGCTTAGGGTCTTTGCCACTGAGGGAGTTAGTGTCTATGAAAGTGTTTCCCAGTGCCTGGAATAGCTGCCAAAATCTAGTTATGTATTTGCTGATGAAAACTGATGGCAACAGTCTAATGCTGGACTTCTAGGAGACACAGCTCAGAAAAGCGCAACCCCAGGAAGTGACAAATGTGGCTTTAGGACAGCTTTCGACCCCTTCAGTTCAGGTGGAAAGAGTCTGACACCCAAGGCAGAGGCAGGAGCTGCTGTAAATGCAGCCGTCCCCTCGTCACGGAGGGCTGCCAGCTCCTGCCCCGCCAGCTCCCCAGGCCGTACAGGGCACGAGCCGCAGCATGTGAGCGGCAGCCTGTGCTGGCCCACCCGCGCCTGCGCCAGCTCCCGCTCCTTCACCTGGCTGCACCTCTGCTGCGCTGTGGGTTGCTCCCTTGGTCGCCAATGCTATGAGGTAGATTGGATCACCTGGAGATGCCGAGCATGTTCCCTGGGCCTGTCTCCTGCGGCGCGGTGTGGCGCAAGTGTGGCGGGTTCTCAGCTTCCGATCTGCTCTTCTCTAGATGTTGAGCCAGACTGGCTCCTGCCTGGCAAAGCAGCAGTCTCTGCCAACCCAGGCACTTAGAAATTGCATGGTAACTTAGTATGTCAGGCAGATGTTTCTTGTCTTGACAGACGCAACCAGAACTACACGAACATCCTGCGTTTCCTGACGCTGGGAGATAAGAAATTGAGTCCGTTTAACATCACTCATCGCTTTACTCATCTTTTCTGGCTGGGAGACTTGAACTATCGCGTGGAACAGCCCCCAGCGGTGAGGGACTCTGCTTGAATGCATGGAGAGACAGAAGCGCTATCTTTTTTTGATCCAGGGCAACATGGCATAAAAAGCGGCATGAGAGGGGAGACAGAGAGGATCCCCAAGGCATAAGTGTGACACCATCTGAGGGAGAGTAAGGCAGCCCTCTTTGCCCGCTCCAAGCATTAATGGACCCAGGGCATACCAGGAATGCCATCTGGCACCCTTTCTTTCTCCAGGCATCATCACTTCCCCCAGTCTCCGCAACCCTACTTCCCACTGCGAGTGAGCATCTGTCTCTGAACAGCTAGATCCAGAGATTGCCTTTCTGCTCTATTTGATTAGTTTATAATGGCTCAAAATAGTCAAGCCGTAATAAAAACTGAATAGGCCTCAGTGGGTGGGAGACAACAGCAAGTCTGGTGTTGATGTGGATCTGGTAGTTGTGTGTGTGTGCATGCTCATGTAAGGAATGTGTGGAGATTTTGACGCCAGTTTTGATAGACAAACATCCAGCCGTGCAGCAAAAATTAGGGCCTTTCGGTGAATGGAAAAGTTGAGAAGTGACAGAGAGTACGGCTTTGTGAAGCAGTTCAGAAGCATTTGCTGGCTTACCAGTGAGAGAGTATTTATAAGAAGGTTTTGCATCATCTGCAGCTCTGCTGTTTCCCTGTTGGCAGGAAGCAGAGAATATTATCCAGAAGATCAGGCAGCAGCAGTATCCGGAGTTGCTGGCTTTCGACCAGCTTCTCATAGAGAGAAAGGACCAAAAGGTGTTTCTGCAGTTCGGTAAGATTCTGAATATCTTCAGAGGTTCCTCTCCCATTTGCTAGCAACTTCCTGTGCCAGAGCTGATGTTGCGGGAGAGGGTCTGCAGAGCAATGACTGCCTTGCCCAGTTCAGACTTCTCAAAGGGCCAAACTGTAACTGCGCTGTCTGTCTGTTTTAGAGGAGGAAGAGATAACTTTTGCTCCAACCTACCGTTTTGAAAGAGGTACCCGGGAGAAGTATGCTTACACCAAGCAGAAAGCTACAGGGGTAGGTGAAAACTGATTACCAGCTCTTTCCTTTCAGAAATATATACCAGAGCAGGGAAAGTAACTCCTACGGAAGACAGTGACCTAAACCAATCTCTCCATCTTCTGCTCCTGTAGTGTTTTGAATGGAGTCAATAGAAAAAGATTTGACACAAATACATGGTGCTTGGGCAAGTGAATTTCCTGTTCTTCTTGTGAACTGGTCCTTTCCCTTCTTCTTGACATCAGTTCTCCTTTGGTTTGCAGATGAAGTACAATTTGCCATCCTGGTGTGATCGAGTGCTCTGGAAATCATACCCCATGGTGCACGTTGTGTGTCAGTCCTATGGTGGGTAGATAACAGATTGTAGATAGCAAAGCAATCAGTCTGAAACGGAAATGATTCAGAGCAGAGTCTGTAGGATCTCCCTCCACTGCCAGGCACTCAGCATAGAGGGACCTGATGTTAAACCAGGCAGACTGGAGCCAAATCTCTCTGCCTGTAACCTTGCAAGACTGGAAATTATTTCTGTTATTCTTTTATATGCAGAATACCCCTTAAACAGCTGTAGTTGTCCAGCTTTAGGCCACACTGTCGGATCACTTTATGCCAGTTACTTCTTGGCAACGACAACCCTCTTTTCCTGTGCAGCTACCACCAGGAGCTCCTTACTTGGTGGTGCCAGCAGGGCAGACCCTATCTATACGGTCCAGTCTGCAGGGCCTGGAGCTGCAAACATCTCTCTTCTGTCAACTCATATTCCAGGGGGACTGTGTGGTACCAAGAGGGCTTGCCTGCTCCCCTTCTTACTGAGAAGAAGCTTCACAAAAGGGCTGTGCTGGGACGAGGGGAAACCCACAAAACCTCTTTAAAAAATACCCACATACTAGTTCCTAAAATTTCATTGGCTATATCTACGTCCAAGCAGCTGAGTATAATGCTGATGATTTCCTCTGCATGGGAGTGAGAAGAGGGCTATTAGAAGTCTCTTGAGGGATAAGATGGACTGATCTGATCAGAGAGCCTACGATGATGAGATGTGTGGTTAAATAAGCACCTCTAGAAAGTCTGGCCTCTGCCTTCATGCACTGTTCTGTTCAACGCACTGGCCCTTCTGGAAGTCAGCATATGCTTAGATCAAGTCAAGACCTTGCTCATCCCCACTGTGCATCTTATGCCATGAGTTGCCCTGTAGCACAGAAGTAGCACTGGCGTATTCCTACACAATTTCTTGCCTTATTAGAGCTTTAATCAGCTGTGCACGTTGCAGAGGTGAACCAGAAATCCTGCAAGTGCTTTTCATATTGGGGCAATCTGACATTGAGAGTTGCTTGCAAAATGGACTGGTAAAGTTATGTCCCGTAACCAAACTTTATGTATTTTTGCAAAATAGTGATATTCCTGTGTACTAAACAAGATTATGCAGAAACACCTTTGACTAGAGACAGTTACCACAGTGACAGTTATGTTTTCTGGAAAACTACCGAATAATATTTCTATTACGGTGATCTCACTGGAGCAGGGCAGAAACGCAGGGCAGTAACTGTCCTTCCTCTCTCGTTGGCAGGCTGCACCACTGACATCATGACAAGCGACCACAGCCCCGTCTTTGCCACCTTTGAAGTCGGAGTCACCTCGCAGTTTGTTTCAAAGAATGGTTAGTCAGGCTGAGGGCAAGCGCGCTGCCTTCCCCTGCGGATATGAAACGCAATGAATTGTACAGGCTGAAAGAAAAAGCTTAAAAACTGCTTAAAAAGCCCACTTAAAAATGCCCTCTGTTTACCTCCCACTGAAAACATAATCGTTTCCCCTCCTCTTTCCTAGATCTGAAGTACACGGACTCCCAGGGGGAGATAGAGTTCCTGCACTGCTACGCGACCCTGAAGACCAAGTCCCAGACCAAATTCTACATCGAGTTCCACTCTAGCTGCTTGGAAAGTATGGCTCTGCCTGTCCTTATTCTTTCCGCCAAGCTTCCCTGCTTTTTGGATCAGCTCCCCTTCCTCTTGCTTCGATCTAAATAAATAGCTGTGCAGGTCATTTGTTTGCAAAAAAAGGGATGTCCTAGAGATTTGTTGTAGTTTGCAAGTCAGCTTATACTGTCAGAAATATAATCCAAACAACACAGCCATTTAGCTGTAATTCATGCTTAGACATGTAACCTTGTGCTGTGTCTTCCATCTTGTTTGGCAAGCTGATCATCTCTTTCTCTAAAGAGCAACCTGTGTTGTTCTTGCTTATCACATAAAAGATCTCTACTTAGCAAACACTTGATTGATTGATTAAATTTCTAATCATGCCTGCTGCAAGTGATTAGGTGCTTTCAAAATAAAGGATGTGCATTATGCTAATAAAAATTATTTTCTTCCCCTGGTTTGAAAAGAATAAATCAGAGGATCAATTTAAAGTGAAAGCAAAGATGGTGAGATGATTCTGTAAATGGGACCGTGTATCAGTGCTACAGAATTTACTCCCTGTCCCTGTGCTGCAGGGCTGAGTCTCAGCTGTTTATGTAATATGAGCCTACATGCCCTTGCTGTGTTTTTTTTAAGCGATTCCCCATCACAGGACTGCTCCTGTAAGTGGGACAGCATGCCTTTGGTGTATGCTTCATCACATTATCGCATGTCAGAGAGCTGTGTCAAAGACAGTTCCATAAAAGATTATTTTTTGGCTGTATCAAAATTTGCATAAATTTCTATGGAAACAGTGTATTACGAATCTTAAATTAGAATTTCAAAAGTGTGCTATCTTGAGTGGCGTAGGAAGAGCTGTCATGTTCTTATCCTCCAGTCCATGCATGCACTGAGCTTTTCAGTGCCAAGTTTAACTGTAAAATAAAATCATTTAACAATGCCTCAGTAAGATCGCTTGTAAATTTACTGTGTAAACATTCACCCGAAGCTCAGACCTTAAACATCTTAATACTTTTAAAACTCGTGTCCAAGTGGGAAAATAATTGTAGGTCTTTTGGAGATCTACCATCTGAAAAGGGATTTGTAGCCAAGTTCTTGCTGTCTTCTTCTGATGAACTCCTTTCTCATCACTTTGTAGCTTTTGTAAAGAGCCAGGAAGGAGAAAACGAGGATGGGAATGAAGGGGAGCTTGTGGTAAAGTTCGTTGACGCTCTTCCAAAGGTAAACTGAGACTATGTTTCCATATCCACATGGAAGAGAAGCCTTCCACTTGTATCCCATAAGCAACATTAAGTCTTTTGCTTATATAAATACTACTTTCAGGAACAGAGTTGTGGTCTTGTTTGCTCTTTTAAGAGTTCATAAGGATGCAGGATGGGTTTAAGCTAAATGGAGTATGTTATAAGAAGGAAAGGACTTTCTTGCTAGTATACTTATATCTGTATTGGGAATTTTGCTGGCATGATTATGTCACTCAAGAGTGTAACTTTTTTCTCACCTTTTTAGTGAACATAATTATGCTGATAAGTGTTTTGAACCGGCCTGGGTTTTGTTTTAGATTGAAGATAAAACAGTATAAGGAGTAATTCTGTCCCAAGGTTTCTTTGCCCTGTCAAACAATGTTTCTTCTTGGTATTTCTGAGAAAAGTTAACTAAATATTTTTCACCTGTGTTAAAAAGACCACCAATGGTCAGCAGTAGTATTCTGTGCTTCAGTGTCAGAGACAAGTCCTACCCTCGAGATCGGAGCTGTTCTCCATTTCCTGGCACGGTGGGAGCTGGAAGAACTATCAGAGCTCTTGGGTTTGGAGCAAATGTACATGTCAGTACCTTTCTGAATAGCCCAAAAGAAGAACTGCTGACTCTGGAAAGAATGCCATATACAGATAGACTGGGGAAAGACTCTACAATAAGTCACTGTAACAACAGCCAAACAGCTCTTTGGGAACAGACTGTAATCAGAGTCCAGACCACGTCCTTCTAGAGCAATTTTCAGTACTGAACTGTAGGAAAAAACTGCAGTTCAGCCCAATGTGAGTGTCTGATTTATAGCATCCTGTCTGTCATGCTGGGCGTGAGAGTGCGGGTCTTTACAAAGTGTGTAGCATCCTACCATTGACCTCCAAACTCCATCAGTGATGCTGAGCCTGGGGTTGAGGGTCTGTCCAGCTGAGTTTTGACCATTCTGGATTGAGGCACCAAGGGAGAACTTTGCTCACGTAGACCTCCAATTGTATTGACCCCCATGAACTTGTCTTTGCAGCTGACTCCAATTATTTCAGACCCAGAATACCTACTAGATCAACACATCCTGATCAGCATTAAGTCATCAGACAGTGATGAATCTTATGGTAAGTGTTTAGCTCTAAAGTTCTGGATGAGTCAAAATCTACTTAGATTTTTCCAAATCACTGAAAGAGTGGGAGAGAACAGAGCTAACTATTACAGACTGAACATCTATGATGCTCTGAATTCTGATTTAGAACTCAATGCATACAAAAATACATTGTGGGCAATATTTTATGAGGTAATGATCAATAGAGGACTGTGAACTAGAAGTCTCATCTATGTAAGCTTTACCAGCCCTAAAAGAGCAGCGACTTAAAAAGAAAGCACTCTGCTGGAATTAAATGAGGAATCGGTCTGTTTAAACTGGTTTATTCAGGACATGTAAATCCTGCTTCAATTGCACTGCCTTGAAGCATTTCTCCTGGCTACAGAGAATTCATTGTCAGTGCTGCTTGCTTCCAAATTTTAATCAGTCAGGGACTGCAGTCCTCGTCCAGAGAAGGTTCTTTGCTGAAATCCCATTAACTGGAATGGCAGTCACAGGCTCATGTTTTTCTTACCAGTAATGGAAGCTCAGAACTCTGTAGTCACCTACTGATAACTGAAATGCCCAAATCCTTCTCACATATGTGAAGAAACAAAATGAATGCTCCTTATTTCCCAAGAGATTTTACAGTCCTTACTGTGATCCATAGCAGATTCTCTCCAGTAAGCTCAGCCCTGTCTGCACAGTGATAGTATATGACTGACATGAGAAATGGATTTCAGTGCTTTGTTTCTCAGTTCCAGACTTATTCCGTGTCTTCTAGGTGAAGGCTGCATTGCCCTGCGAATAGAAGCAACAGAATCCTTAGTTCCTATCCACACCGTGCTGACACACCATGGGGAGAAAACCGGGGTCTTCCAAGGTGAAATCAAGTTACAGACATCACAAGGAAAACAGAGAGAGAAACTGTACGGTAAGGAACTGGATCATCCCGGTAATGGTCACTCTAGAGTACTTCCATCTTGATAAAGGCCTCGGAATTGTCAAGGAATTGAAAGTTCCCTTTCAGTGCTTTTGGTTCCAAATAGGCAAGAGCTTTTGATGCTGACTACAACGATGTAAACGGCATTCATTCTCAGGAGTATACCTGTGCTTTTTCAGAAAGGCACGGCAGTTACATTTGGGTTTATCTTTTTCATCATTCAAGTAAATTCAGCAGACTGAGAGAGCCCCCTGTCTGTCACTGACACTGATTTTGTTGAACGGTGATACCTTATTTCCACTTGCAGTGGCTATATGGCAGGGTACCAAAGCGCTCCAGGCACCTGGGGAACCTCTGCAAAGAGCATGCAAGTCTCTTAAGCAGCAGTTCCTCAGCTAACAGATCCTAAGCCTTGCTTATGATCATCTTACTGCCTGTTGCGCTCCTTCAGAATACAAAAGTTAATGTGTGTTTCCTTAGAAATGAGAAATTGTTCTCTGACTGGCAGCGGGACGCTAGCTGTGCCAAGTGACCAGCTATTGTAATTGCCAAGGACAGAATAGGAAGGCATTCAGATCCATTCATATCAAGGCAGCAGAAATGCTTTCTGTTGCTTTCAGTTCAGGAAAACACCATGTGTGCCTCACATGGTATTTTCTTGATACCCCGTATGTTTCAAAACCATAATATGAAGCCAGATATCACTGAAATCATTTATTTCTAAGTGTCCGTTTGATGGTGGGTTGCTGAAGCCAGTCTCTCAAGAAAAGAAGTCCTACTAGCGTCTTATCATTGAATAATTCTTGCTTCTCTAGAACTTTATGTTCTGAAAGCAATTATTAAGAATTGTTTAATTCTCAGTAGCCTTCCGAGGTAGGATGTAACACTCAGCCTGACTGCTTTGTTGCTGTTCTTGAGGAAAAGTCTTTACTAAGCATTTTTACTCAGACAATTTTTCATCAAACACTTAGAATAATAATACCATTTAAAGTGATTGAGTCACTGTGAAGGTGGATTAACCTAACACTTTCTATTTCACAACTGGGATGAGCTAAGAGTGTATTATGGCCAGTTACCACAGGTCAGCTAAGAGGGCTCATTAATGTTGGAATGCGATTGCTTTGGATCATATAGCCCTAGATTTCATGAATGTGCTTAATTTTACCTGAGTAGCTTCATTACATTCACAAGTAGTACGCTGGATGGTAAGATAACCAGTATGTGACTGTTTTGGGGATCATGGCATTTGTTTGTGAATATTTCAGGGCAGACTTTGTCTTTCCTATGTCAATAAAGCATGATATACACAGATCAGCAGTTGAAAACATAATGCCAATAACACTGTTTAAAACCAGCTCACTGCCATTCTGCTAGACAAAGAGAGATGCCTTAATACAAGTAGTAATATGGAAAACTTAGGGAACCAGAATTTGAAGCCACCAGAGCACTCTTTTTATGCCTTTTCTTTTCCTCCAGACTTTGTCAAGATTGAACGTGATGAAATTGCCGGGCAGAAACCGAAGAACATCAGTAATTTAGAAGCTAACAAAGACTGGGATCAGACTAACAGGTAAAGGGCAAGCGGGTAAGTCAGTTGCAGTAAAGTAGTTGGCTCAATGAGTGCAAAGCTGGGCTTGCTGTGAGAGCGGTATTAATAGGCATGGTGAGCACTGGGAAGCTGCCTTTGTGGCCCTTTGGTCAGGTCTGCTCAATGCTTCTGGGTCCAAAGCTTCAAAAGATGAGAGTGCATTAGTCAGACTGGGTCTCTGCACCCCACTTACACCTCGTCTTAAAAAGGACCCTTTTATTTCCAACAGAAAATCAAAACCTACTCATCTGATGGCCAAAGAGGCAGCAGCCATTGCTCGCTATTGGGGGAGTGCTTCCTCTTCTCCAGACACCCCAGGAAAGGATGATATGTTACGGTAATCTTGCTGCTTTTCCTCTGCCAGCTTGGGGGGGGGAAGCAGTGCTCAAATTGCCTGCCTTTTCCTTTGCAAGAGTCACAGGACTCTTCTGGGTAAGGATGTCTTTTCACTCCAGTTTCAGTGTTTCACAGGGCACATTTCTTTCCAGGCAGCTTCTTGCTTTCTGCCTGTTAATCTATATGGACGCACCTCAAAAGGCCAAATATCTCTCCTTGTTGTCCCGGTAGCATATTCCTACCCAGCCCAATGCTACCCAGCACCGTAATCTGCCTCTGCCTGGAGCCATCCTGCTGTAGCTTCCAGCTGAACTGCTGGACCCAGAAACCTGTAAAAAGGTTGTTAGGTCCTACACATGACTGCAGAAACCGAGTGCTAATATTCTCTGCAGCCTGCAAATGGAAGCGTCTGCTGCAGCCACAGGAACCATTTGGGGTTGGAGGAGGTGGCCTTGACCTAGCTGCTTCCTCTCCAGTGACCCAGGGGAGGGAGGCGCTAACAGGACTCCCACTTACTCTCTTACTCTAAAGCAACAGTGACAAAAAACCCAGTAGGTGGTATCGAATCAAAGCAGTCAGTGGGCACTGACTCCCTTGTAGTTGGCAGGGAGACAGAAGAAAAATGTATTTCTGCATGTATCTTCCTAACAGTATTTCTTCTCTTCAGCAGCTCCACTCCCACAGACATCAGCAACCCCAACTACATGGGAATGGTTGCTTTCTCTCAGCAACCCTCTGCAATCAGCCAGCTTAAGCAGATACCTTCACCAGACCAGCCATCTTCTCTCTGGAGCTATGAGCAGCAGCCCAAAGAGAACACCTCTGTAATGGGACAGAGAGAGTCATCCTCCACATCACCCTCTTTGTCGCCTCTATCTCCAAAACCGTCCCTCCAGCCTACAGTAAACCGAAGCATTTCTAGTAGGAGTCAAGAGCATCTGTGAGTCTTTGCCTTTTGCACTGGGGCTATTCCTCTTCTCTCTCGCCATTCTGCCCAGTCACTGTTTCATTATCTGTATGGAGATTTTAAGGTACAGCTTGTTTTTTCAGCCTTTTACCTCTAGTATCAGGAAAAGATAAGTGAAGGTCATGAGCAGACATCACATACTCAAAGGAAACTAGTGTAGTGCCTCCTCAATCTTTTGTGAAAGGAAAGCAAAAAATATATGTGTATGTTTAATTTCCTACCAACTGGGTTCTAGAGAGAAAAAAAAGAAAAGAAGGCTACAGAGTTGACTGTAGTAACACAGAAGAACAGGGAAGAGTATGGCATAGCCCTTTCCACTGGGTGGGAAGGAGAGCTCCTTCACATGTCATATGTGAAGTACTTAAACCGAATTTCTACTTATGCTACTATAAAAAGATCCAGCTTGCGACAGAAGTTAGTAACCATGTGCAACATCTTTCACAAGTCTTGATGCAAAATTTCAGTTCAGCCGTATATTGAAATATATCCCTTACCTACCAAACGTAATAAAGGGATGAAGATACTCCACTCTTGTGCTTGTGTGCAATCGGCATCCTCATTCCAGACCTCTTCGTCATACTGCTAACTGCTTGTCTGAGTCTGGGCTAAAGTTCACTAGTAAATAAATTTGATACTCTATAAGCCAGAATTTGCAGAAGTCATAACTGCAAGCACTGCCTCAACTTGATATGCACCTGGCAGCCCTTCTTCATCATGCTCTCAGCAGTCTGGTCCTTCATGTAGAGACCTCCAGTAGATCACTTGAAGCAAGGAGCCCAGCTCATTTGAAAACACCCGAGAATATGTGCCACTCATCCCTGTTCTGCTCCGTTCGGTGATACTGTGGCTGATTGTTTAAGTATTTTGGCTGTTCTCCAGATGAAAGCCTTGCCAGTTCAGGTCCACTCATACAAGAACTGCCAAACCCCCCTCGTCCCGTTGCACAGCTGTGCTCTCATTCAACTCTGAGCCTTCTATTAATATTAATTCAAAGGGTTTAGCTCTGCACACACAGTGTTTCTCTTACCCCACAGTAAATAGCTATTACTTACATATTGTGCATTTGGGTGCATCAAGGAATTTTATTCCTTCCCTAGGAACACTGTGTGGCATTGGCAGCAAGAGGAGATGGAGCTACTTGTAAAATGATATAGTATGATGTGAGCTCTTATGCTAACTGTCCAGACAGCCATTTCAATCCTCTCTGCCAGATCTGAAGATTCTTATGAATATTTAAATTCAGATTTGTGCATGTAACAGAGCCATCACAGCACTTGGCATAGTTTGGCTCAGTAAATGATACCTGTTTAAAGAGAAGCCAAGTGTCACGTTGACCAGACTGTAGTCCAGCAGGGAGTTTGTACAGCACTAAGTCTCTCTGCTCTCAGCTATTCTATGAATAAAGATTAAATAAAGCAAAAAAACCTACACAATTCTCTTCTCTCCCCCCAGGTTTAATGGTTATCCTGTCACCCCTTTGCATACTCAGTTTAATTTTATCATGCTCATTTCCTATTCATTTTCCCTTTAAATCAGTAAGTGCCTCTTGCCTGCTCTTTACAAGTCTCCTTTTTACCCTGCTTTGATGACTGCAGGCCACCTGAACTGGGGAAAAACACAGCAGAGCCTTTGCTTCAGGAGGAGGGACAGCAAAAGCCCGAGATGTTTGAGAACCCACTATATGGCTCCATGAGCTCTATGGGGAAGGCGGCATCAAAGAAAGAGCAGGACTACCCCAAGGCCTTGCGAAAAGAGCAGCCACCCCTGCATGATCAGAGCTTTCATCTCACAAAACCACAAGAGTCGGAGAGCAGCAAGACCTCCAGCAAACAGCCATCGCCACCTTTCCTGGTGCCCACGCAGCGATTCCGCTCCTATACCTGCTCCGGCCAAACCGAGGAAAAAAACGCGGGTGAAAAGACTCAAGGCAAACCGAAGGTGACTACATCGCTGGAAAACTCAGTGCCGCTCAAAAAGCTCGTCAAGCCATCGCGGTCTGAAGTCAGCTCAAGCATGCAGGGACAGCTCAACAAGCCACCCCTTCCCTCGAAGAGCCGGGCGGTACTGGACATGCAGAACTCCAAGGGCCGAGACTATCGGGACAGTTCAGAGCTCCCTCACTCCGGGAAGCATCGGACGGAAGAAGGGCCAGTTGGCAGGACAACCACACCGGTGTGTTTCTCCTGGGAGTAAGAGGAGTAAGGGGGCCGTTTTATTAGACTGTGGTTTCATGATAGAAAACAGAGTTATACTGGCTTCATCACCCTTCTCCACTATGTATTTCCTGACCAAGCTCAGAGCACTGTCCCACAAACCCACGAGGGCTGTAGAGTGCAGGAGGCGCGGGAATATCTTAAAGCAGTATTGCTGCAGAACAGGTCATGTTGTGAAACCACAGCCTTAGTTTTGCATGAAGCTTTAATTTCTTCTGGACTGTTTTAAGTTTGGTGGCCAGAAGAGGAATGCAAACGCTCAGCTGCTTTGTTGCTGATTTGATTCATTCTGCATTATTTCTGAGAATGTCAAAACTTGGCTTGGCACAGAACGAAACTATGCTACAGGCTGATAGACTTGCTTTGCCGTAATTAATAAGAAGATAATTAAAAGCAGTTAGCTATGGAAAACACTTGTCAAATGAAAACAGTGTTGTCCAAAAGCATTGCTGTTGAAGTAATGAATGCTGTGCCATTCAACAGCACTCATTTCAGTGAATTTATGAAACTCTCACCACTGTTTTATTATTTTATTTTTTAAAACTAAAAGGAAATATTTACTTTTCCAGGCTGCTTTTTTCTTTCACCAAGTCATTAACTGGATCAGAAGGTGTAGGGGAGGGTTTAATATGTGGTTTTGGGGCAAAAGGGAGCCCACATGAACAAGCTGTAGTGTTGTTTTCTTCTCCATAAAAACGTACAGAAGCGGCAATAGACAAGCTGATGTCTTCTCTTGTCTCTACAGTGAAAACAACATGGCAGATGTCACCCTAGGAGAAATCCTGATGGGAAGAAAGATGGAAATTACTGCTTCGTTCACATTGATATCCTCTGGTCCGGTGCTGAAAAGACTGGGAAATTTTATTTTGAGAGTGTATCTCTCTCTCTGATTGTGAAAGTGTTCTCGCTGAGAAGCTTACCCCACGTTGCTCAGATCACGAGGAGCCAGGACCACAGTAACAAATGCAAGTTAGCCTTCTGTAGTGTCACTTTGGTACTTCTATTAAGAGGCAGATGGTTAAATACACACATTAGTAAATGTTTAAAGAGGAAGGTACGGTATAAGGACTAGGAGATGGAAGAGGTGTATTTAAAGAGTGCCCTTTATACAAAAGCCAAATTTTTATTTTGAGTTACAGAATTCCTCTTAAAGAATGATAAACATGTAAAAGAAAGCATCTTGAAAGCGGTACAGCTCCAAAAGCATGTCATATCCATGGAGCAAGGAGTTAGGGGAGGGAGGGAATCGAGTCGAATAGCAGATACTGATGAACGTCACACACTGTCGAAGGAGCTGGCTTTGCCTCTTGCGTGGGCTCCCAGGCTGCATACGTGGACTCGTGCTGAGTGTGAGGGCTGCCCCGCGGCACTGTAGCCCTTTTTTTCTAGCAGGTAGTGCTTTTTTACCCCTAACAAACAAGGTGAAATGGCAGAACTACATGCAGAAACGGGAGAGAACCGGCCGGGTCCGTATGCAGCCTAGGAGTACAGCTGCCTGAAGGGACAGCAGTCATTCCAGCCTCTCTTATGGCAAGGACTCTGCTTTTGAAGGACACTAGCTGGCTGGGTTTGTAGCATTCTTAATAGATTAATGCTGACTTTACTGTACACTTTTGTTCATTGACTGAGAATGAATAATGTTAACATACTTGTAATTTCTATTACATTCATGTTAAGTATTAATGCAGTGGTTACAATGAGGCTATGCCTGTTTGTGACTTGACCCTTGCTATTGTTTCCATGTTGAATACTTAAAAATAATAAAATAGTCACCTTTCCAATCATTCCTTACTGGAAATTCAGAACTCCCTGCCACATGATTCAGCTTTAGTCCGCTGTTACACCAGGTCACCTAGGAGAGAAGTCCCTGCCCAGAAGAAACGCTGAAGGCGCGGAGGAGTGCAGGGAAGCCGTAACACCGCCGCTGCACTGCTGCGGCTGATGCACGCGTCTGTGTGCACACACCCTCTGTGGATACAGCTGCTTTAGAAACTGTAGCACCTGCTAGCAGGTATCGTTACCTGCTGTATGCGTATGGAAAATGGACAGTAGTTTTCCTAGCACAGAAGAGGCAGAGCATGGGCTTCTGCGAATGGGTGGGAGAGGACAGTCTGTACATACAAACCATTGCGGAGAGGGATTTTTCCACCGTAGGCATGGGCAATTCAAGGCACCACTGGTGAAACACCTGGCTCTGTAACCTACAAGTCAGCAAGATAATCCGTGAGCTTACATTCCTCTTGCTTTATTCAGCAGCATCCTCCCTGCATAATCCTAATAATTCAATAGCTGTGGTACTTCCCTGGCCCTAGGGAGGGTTTCACTTTCCTCTTTCAGATTCCAGAAGAACTGGTACGGCCATTGAGTAACCTGGGACAGGTGAGTTTTCTCACTAGTATGGACAGCTAAATCGGTTCCTACTGAATTCTGTGTGTGTTCATGTATCTTTGGAGATGAAACCACGTGACAGATTTTCTGCAAAAAGTTTTTAACCTCTCAATAATTAGACAGGCTAAGCTTCTCTGGGATGCCAGTGTTTTTCCACTGACTTCTTAAGCTGTGAGAAAGAGTATATTCCCCAAAGTTTGTAAAGTAACAGCTTGACATAAATCAAAGATAGCTTCTTCTTGCAGAAATATTCTCATAATTGGGAATACAGTATAAATTTGGCCCAGCTTTACAGATGAGCAGAATATGAGAACAGTGGACTTATTAACGGTCTGATGGAAACGTATAATATAAAATGCAGGTACTTGATTTGGCCAGTCCTTTAGAAAGGCATATTGCCGGAGGAGAAGAGAGGCTCTTTGCCAAGCTTGCAGAAGAAAGAACGTGTTACTATTCAGAGGCTCAAGAGTTGGATAAGGATTATCACTTGTGGCACCAAAGAGAGTCGGAGCTATTCTCCATGACAGGAATGATGACAAATGCCACCTGACCTCTTGCAAGTGGAAAACGGTCAGAAGAAGACTCTGAAAGAGCTTTCTCAGAGCTCTGTAGAAGAGAGACTACGGAGGTGAGTAGCTTAAGACACATAGTCGTAGAAATGGGCTGGTGCAAAAAAGTAGCAAGACTGCTTAATACTTTTCTTTATAGTAGGACTAGCTGTATCTGGAGATGGCAGAGTTGATATACCAACTGCGGGAGCTTTCCAGATGTGAATATTAGGAAATTAAATTTAACAAATGGGTCTTGTGCTTATGGGACTGTTTGTTTGTTTGTTTGTTTCTGTGAGTGCTCATAGAGATGGTTCAGGACACATATTAAACTGATGGGGACCAAATACAAGCTGCTGCTTTCTCAGACAGCCTTGGGCCCATGACTTTCTATTCCCAAACCAGGCACATTGCTTTTGCTACATTTTTCTGCAATTACTGTCCAGTACTGTGTTATTATCCAATTAAGTTAGCACAGATAGTGCAAGTGGAAGGTATGAAGCAAAGGGTGTGAATTGTCCAAAAATTGACTGATTTCTCCCAGGTGCAGTTCCTAACCTCAACCTTCTAGCTTCCTTTATTTTAAGGTCTTAAAATAGCTGCAGTCTTAGTGTACTTATTTCCATGGAGACCCAGCTGTCAAAAATGCTTCAAGTATCTAGTTACAGGATATAATGTTGTAGAACACAGTGACTTCTTAAAACCCAGGTTCCTGCCTGAGCCTGATGCATCTGACACCAGCTTACTTGTCCTCTCAACAGTAAAATCATCACAGGGAGCTGTTAGGAGCTCTTCTAAAATGTTGCAGCAGTCTATAGATTTCCTTCCTGGTAAAGGTAGGGTCTTACAGAAAATGGCTCGAGGAAGAGTGAAAACAGAAAAAAAGACAGAAAGGTGAGTTAGTCACCACAAAAAAAGCGAGAGGATAATTTCAACATTGTTGGAAATCATGTTGCTTAGGCCTCTAGTCTGCTGGGACCAAGCAGGCTTTTTAACACTACCAGTGATTTTCCATATTGCTTAAAGCTAATTATTTAGTTGCTATCCTCCCCTTTGTTTTTAGAATGAAAGACTTGCTAAAATTTTTACCACATTTCGCTTTTGTCCTTGTAATTTTCCTATTCAGTTAGTCCATATTATGAGTGAAGGGATGCATTGTCCAAAAATGCATTGATTTCCCCCAGGTACAGCTCCTAATTTTTGTAACTTTCTGAAGGCTCAGATATCTTTTACAATGAGACTGTGGATGTCAGGAATAGCTGACTAGTCAAGATAACCCAGGGCTATTCCCAGAGAATCCCCTCTTAACTAATGGCTCCAGGTGGCAACCGTCATTGTGGATGGCCATAGGTGGCTGGGATTGGCTGGAAATGCACCGTATCCAAATACTTATTTTTTATTTCCCTAACCTCTGCCAGAGAAATCCACACTTTCCACTCCAGGATACTTCCCAAAGGGTCTCCATCCCTACCCTGATTCCTTGTATCCCGTAGTCATAACATACATGACATGCAGCAGGAGAATGGTGGGCTGTGTGGCAGGAAAGTTGAGTGGAAGGTGAAGGCTTCTCCTGAGCTGCCACAGCAATCAACAGTTTGGTGCCACAACACGTGCCGGTCGCAGCTGCGTGATGCTTGTTTTGTTGAGGGCGAAGGATTTAATGAGGGAGTCTATGACTTTCCCTGTTTTTTGCGCACAGCCTACGAAGAGCGGAGTGCAGCTGGAGGAGCGACTCATTACAGCAGCTGCTCACATCTGCCACCGCGGAGGGGGTGCAGTCACCTGCGCGTTCCTGCGAGCGCTTATGGAGGGGACTTATTATGCAAACGGTAGCAAATCCAAATAGTTGTTTTAACATGCCAAATTTCCCTAGTGTAGAAAAGGTGTTAGCTGCAGAGGTACAAGATGTTCTTTCTATATATATAACCAAACATCAGATTATTATTCACATGAATATGAAAAAGATCTCTTTATTCTTCTACTGTGTGCGCATGATGTTGTTTCAAATGCAGCTCTTAATAAGAAGCAGTTTAGGATTGCATTTGTGTTAAGACTTCTGACACCTTTCAAAGATTCCTCCATAGTTGAATCCCAGGATGACAGAAGAAAGATGGTTTTTTAATCTACTTTAATTTGCTTTATTTTTTATGCTGCATGATGAAACAAAAATGATGACTTCTGAGTACAAAATATCGGTGAACTTTTGTTCTCGGTTCATTACCATTATCCTGTTGTATTTTTATTTGCAGATCATCTTTGCACTCGCTCCCAAGCAGCTAAGCAGAAGGTGCACATTAGACATGCAGGGGTTAATTCACCTTTGCAGAACTATCTGCTGGTTCACAAGGTGATCTGTATGAATCCACTCTTAATTGCAACCATGGGGTTTTTTTTGTCACAATTCTGCTTAATCTGATTTCAGCTACTAGAGATGAATAAAATAAAGTTTTGCCCAAAGAGACTCAGTTGCTGCAAACATATGTGGAAGGGCTTCAACATATCCTTTTTTGGTGAAAACTAATTGACACTCTTCTGTAGCATTCAGAGGATTGTAATCAAAGCTGTAGTCTCAAAAATCCAATATTGCAGCAGACATCATGAAGACTAGACAGGAGCATTTGCTGTGATTTGGGGGGCTCGACTAAATGATCTCCAGAGGTCCCTTCCAGCCTCAACGATTCTGTGATTCTGTGATTCTGTTTAAATTAAAGCATGAAGATTTTATGTCATTGATGGTAATCTGCTACACATTTAGCTTATTATTACCACTTTATTACATTTTTTCAAGGTTTGGATTCATTACATGCAGAGTAGGTTAATCTCTTGCATTATAAAGCATTAGCTTTCATCATAACTAGTTGAAATAAAGATGGCAGACAACAGAGTAGTAAGTGTTGGGCTCCGAAGGAATAGATGAATGGGAATGGATGAAGGAGACAGGGTCCAGGAACAAGCAGAAAGGTTGCAGAAGATCAAGTAGAGAACGAGACTGTGGAATGAGACATAATGAAACAGGAGGGAGGTGGGTAGAAGCAGTGACCCAGGGAAGCGAAGAAGAAAAAACATCAAAGAAAATGGAAAAGAAACAAGAGACCTTTGCAACAAAAAGGATAAAGAGTTAGCATTGAAATTATGGCTGCTCAGTACTTCACAGCAATTTGCATCTTTACAGCTACAGCTTGTAAACACAAAGAAAACGACCACATGTGGGAGATGTTCACTCTTTTCGAATGTAAATGCGAAGATCCAGAACAAAGCCGAATTTGAAAATGGACCCTGAAAAGTGATATAACCCATTCATCATACCAGCAAAGGATACACTCAAATTCTTTGCAGAAGAAAGCTCTTGCTCACTAGGGTTACACACCTCCAGCGCTGGAGTTTTTCATCAGCCTCAAGCAGCCTGTTCTGCAGCTTCACTAGCCTTAGCAGCTTTTCCTAATGTCTAATATGCGTATTTTGCTGAATTATAAACCCTTTTAGTCTTGTCTTGTCCGCCACAAACAAAAAGCTCAGGTTATTGTCTTCCTTTTCTGACAGAGCATATTTGCAAACTGCTCTCATGCTTCCCATCAGCCTTCTCTTCTTCATAGCAAACAACGCTGACTGTTCAAAGCTTTCCTCGTGGGCCAATTTTTCTATATATTTGGTCATCCCCGCTAATCCACTGTCAACACTGTCTAGTTTTCCTACACCGTTCTTGAAACGTGCCAGCTAAAGCTGGACACGTCTCCAGCAGAAGCCTTGCCATTGCTGATTAAAGGGGCAGGATCATTTCATGTCTCTGCTGACTACGGCTTCTCTCTGCCAGATGGGGTC
This sequence comes from Apteryx mantelli, assembly GCF_036417845.1. Classification (NCBI taxonomy): domain Eukaryota; kingdom Metazoa; phylum Chordata; class Aves; order Apterygiformes; family Apterygidae; genus Apteryx; species Apteryx mantelli. The sequence goes on along the minus strand of NC_089986.1, from coordinate 28,299,884 downwards.
TGCCCTTTTCACGACAGTACGCGGTAGATTCTGTATGCGTGTGCTCAGCTATTCCCGCCTCAGAAGCGGCTCGCACCCGTCACCGCTGAACAGCAGCATCCCATTTGTCAAGAGCGTTTTGAGCTAGAAACCTCCTCCCCAACACACTTGCAGCCTTCAGTTTGCAACGTCCGCAAGTTACTAGGCACGCTTGCTATTCCGCCTGCTAGTTCCGTAATGAGCCACTGAACAGCACTAGGAATAGGGCTTGTTTGCAGCACAGAGAGGCGTTTGGGGTATTCTTCAGCGCACAGGTTCAGTACTTCCCTATCACTGTTTTAAGTGCTTATCTCCTCCATCCCGCGGCTGGGATGCCCTCTTCTAGCGCGTGAACCTGCTGTGGGTGCGAGAGCGATGTCTGCCACCGGGGCAGGAGTCGGAAGCACTGCGGGATCCCACAGGACGCGCAGTGCCTCCTAGGAAGGCTGCGCTTGCACAAAGGCAGGCGCAAAGAGACGGAGCGAAATCCCGTCGAACACCGATGCAGCATGTGCCTCTCTTCTCCAGTGGCACTGGCTGGCTGACCTAACACAGTGTTAGACTGCACTTAGATATTGCTTCTCCTCCATCTCCCTATAATAATTAAATACAGCAACTGTTGTAACCTGCGGGTAAGGTTATACCTTTAGAAGGACACCGTGCCCCAAAGAGGTTTAATCTGTTTCTTAACCTCACAGAATACAGGTAGGACCTACAGACTGAAACAGCTTTTAAACTAGTGTAGCCTGGTGACCACGTGGCATGGCCCCACCTTACAAAAGGCACACGGGGTGCAGAAGGACGCGGTCCCAGCAATTCTTCTTTTTATCAGAGCCTGTGATGGTCTTAGTACTGTACACACACAAGTCTTCTGCCTGGCTCCGCTACAAACCTATCCAACAGGCTCTTAACGGTGCCTGTTGTCTGGCAAAGAAGGGGCCCTATGGGCAAGGAGACCAGCAGCTGTTTTGGTATCAGCCTTTTCTGTGCCTCCATGCAATCTTGCATTCCTGGTGCCAGTATCTCTTCCTTTGCGGCTCTTAACATCCGAAATTGCCTCCCTGTGTTTCCCTCTATTTTGTATCTGCCGAAAAGGGTTTTTTTCTCCTTTGCCTATTTTCTCATGGATGCATAAGTACCAAACCCACAGTAAGCTTTGTATGGGAAGCAAAGACGCAGCCTCTGTGGATGTAGAATACAACGCAGTCTCATTGAAGGCATAGTTTTTACTTTTCACCGCAGAATGAGTTTTCTGAAAATTGTGAGATTTGTTAATTGTCTTAAATTTTTATTCCTGAATTAGGCTGTTGAAGAAATTGGCGGATCTTAATGATTGTGGTAGCAGAAAGGCTCTAGAAATGGAGAAAGAAGCCACCTTCAGGGTGAACAGGATATTTTATTGCACAACCCATGTTGATATAAAAGGAAAGCAAGACTATGATGACATGGAGCAGGCATGTATAATTGGAAAGGCTGCCAGAAGCTTAAGCTGCATTTAAAAAGAAAGAGGAACTTTGTGCTTGGAGTGCAAAAAGCAGCGTTAGCAGGTATTGTAAAAAATCAGGATGTCCTGCCCACTAGGAAATCACAGATTACAGAAAGGCATTTTTAACATATTGTGATTTTTCTAAGATTCACACATATACAGATGACAATTAATTGAAAACCTTCCCTTGGAACAGTCTAGCTGTCATATTAAAAAGTAAAACATATACAGTGTTTCCAATAATTCATCCTATGCTTTATACCACTTCTGCTCACACTGATTCCTTTTCCTAGTCACTCTCAACGATGGGCTGAAGAATTCTCCAAAACAGAGGCAAACTTAACCCGTTTTCCCCCTCAAGAGAAAGAAGTGGATCCTGATTTGGCTAGGATTTTTTTTAAGAGGAAACGTAAGCTCCTTAGAGTCTAACATGTATCTTCTTAAAGGATATTTACAGCTGTGATGCTGGGGAGGGAAAGAAACTGTTTGTGGGCTGTTGGGAGCACATCATTTAGTTGGATTAGGAAAAATATGCAGGGATGTTTGCAGAGTCTTGGGGCATTTGCTTGCCACTAAATATTATTGTGGTAGGAAAGGGGACATTTCTTTCTTGTCAGGGAGCAACAAGCAAGCAGGTGGTTGGCAATTCAAAGTGCAAAGAGAACTAACTACATATTCACCCAGGCAGTGAGAGGCTTTGGGGCTGATAATACATTAAGGCAAAGGTAGAAGCCTCAGGAGAGGAGTAACCGTGTCTGATCCCTGCCTTTCTGTATTTTTTTTTCTCATATTCCATGTTTGGTTTCCTCTTCCTCTGCAGAGGATTATGACATACACGTAGAGAAGAAGCTCCGAAAGGATGAATTTCGCTCATCAGCACCACCCTTCAGGAGTCCAGTAACTGTATCGGTAGAATTAGGACTTAAGTTTGCAGTTACAAGCAGTTTTACATTTTTAAACATCTAATTTGGCTCTGTGATTTATAAACAGAGAAAAAAGCAGGCTGTGCATTCACACTTGACCAAATGAGTTTCGCGGAGACCAGGCGCACCTTGTGGAGCGAGCGTGTGCTTGATGAGGCAGAGCTGTGGATGAACTATTATCAGCTCAGCCAGCAGTGCTCCCTCCTTCAGTGTAATAACCTAGTGAAGTGCCTATTTTATTTTGTTACAATTTAATAATTTGGATAGTCCAAGACAAAAAGCTTTATGAACCCTACCCAGCTGCAAATTAAGTTAGAGTGATATGGTTTCCCAACACATTACTTTGAAAGCTAAACGGTTAAAAGTCAAGCAATGCAGCAAGACCTTACTTTTTTTTACATTTGCCTGAAAATGCGTGGTTCTTCATGACTGTGAATAGGATGCATTCGTTTAGCAAAGGCTGTCTTTACACTTTACTCCATATGTCCTGAATAACTTTGCAAAGCCATCACACTCAAAACCCCCAAAGCCACACGTCACCTCGGCCCCTCAAACCGCTGCGTAGCCGCCTACGGCTTCAGGACTGAGATGCTCTTTGTGAAACCTCCAGCAGGAGCTGGAGATTGGCTTGGAGACGCGCCAAAAAAGAACCCCAAAACCAACAAAAATAGCGTTGTAGGTCTCTTCTTCTGTTCCGGGCTATGCGCTACATAGCTGGTTGTATTCATTTTAGGAACTATTTAATGTTCATTCATATTAATAATCATGCTTTAAAAATAAAATGCAAAGGCACATGAACCAGAGTGCGCCTTACGGCTCCTAGGCCAGTGTGTACATCGCACAACCCCCGTGCACCAGTAATTTGGTGCACCAGAGCCCCGTTACAGCATCACGTGCGTCTTGCTTCTGCTCTCTGACAGAATAGCAAGACGTTATGCTTTTAGGGGCGCTATTTATGCCTGTTATAAGCCAGGCTTTTTGAACGGTGTCCTTTCATCCCCTCTAAAATGCCAAACACGAGCAATTCCCAGCCAAGCTGTGGCACTCGGGCGGTTGGAAAAGTTGCATTAACCACATCGCCCCGCTGGCGATGGTGCTTGCAGGGACTCCCCGGTCCGCATGCGAGGCTCCCGGGGCAGCGAGGAGTGCGGGCAGGCCTCGAAGGCGAGCCGGCATTTTGGCACCCATGACCAGGCCGGGGAGGCCTCAACAGGCGGGCACAGCCTGGCCGCCTGCTCCGCGCTGAGCCCTGCGGGCACCCTCCTGGGCGCTGCGCTGCGGGGAGGATCTGGGCCAGGATCCCCAGCCGGTTACGGGCGTTTCTGGAGTGTAATTCACGGTTTTCAGACTCGATTTCACAGAACCTGCCCGCTCCACTGATTCGGGCTACGCAAAACATGGCGCCCCCCGCCACGGCGCGGGAGGCTCTGCGCATGCGCCGTTCGCAGCGGCGGGGGGAGCCCCCGCCAGCAGCGCGCGCTGCCCCTCTCAAGATGGCGGCGCGGTGTCTCGCCGCTCCCAAGATGGCGGCGACACCACCCCCCCCCCCACCCGCCTTCCGGGACCGCGCCCCAAATGGCGCCGCGGCGAGGCCCCCTCCTCTCCTCTCCCCTCCCCCCCCTACGCAGGGCTGCCCGGCGCGGCCGCCTGACGGCCGGAGCGGAGCTGCGCGTGCGGCCGAGCTCGCGGCGGCGCGGGGCGGCGCGGGGGGCGGGCGGCGGCGGCGCGGGGCGGCGCGGGCGGCGGCGGCGCGAGGCAGCGGCGCGGGCAGCCGCTGTCGCCTTTGCGGTGCGCCGCGGCGGCTGCGAGGGCCCCGCGGCACAGGGCGGGCGCGGCGCCATGGCGGGCGCGGCGCGGGGGCTGCGGGCCGGGCCGGCGGGAGCCCGGCGCTGAGCGGACGCCGCGGGCCCCGCCGCCGCCGCCGCCGCCTCCCGGCGCTCCCGCTCGCCTCGGCGCCGCGCCGCTCCGCGGAGATGGCGGCGGGTCTGCGCGCCGCCGGCTTCCCCGCCTGGAAGCGGCACATCGCGGCGGAGCTGCGGCGGCGGGACCGGCTGCAGCGGCAGGCCTTCGAGGAGATCATCCTGCAGTGTAAGCGCCCGGCGCGGCCCGCGGCGGACACCGGCGGACACCGGCGCGTCTGGCCCCTTTGCCGTGCAGGAGCGGGGGGCAGCCGCCGCTCTGGGCCCTGGCGCTGGGCGCCCTGGCTGAAGTGCGCCTCCGCGCCGCTCTGGCCCGCGCTGGCGGCTGCCGCGGGGGTCGGCGAGGCCGGGGGCTGCGCTGCCCTCCCGTTGCTGCTGCGGCCGCGGGCGAGGGGCGGCGCGGGGGTCGCCCCTGTCCCTCCCCGCGAGGGAGCCAGCAGGCCTCAGCCGGGCCCCGCGCGCGGCGTTGCAGCCGAGTGCTGCCGTAGTGTGTGGGCATCGGGGGGCGCGCGTTAATGTGGTGGAGGCTTACGTGATGTCGGGTTGTGCCGGAGTAATTAACACGTGCTAAAATTCTGGCTGGCCAAAAGAAAAAAAAAAAAGCGGGAATCTGGCTTTGCTTTTTGGTTGTCGTCTTAATTGCACTTGCTGCCTTTTCAGATAACAAGCTGCTAGAGAAGTCGGACCTGCATGCAGTGCTGGCTGATAAGCTGCAAGCAGAGAAATATGACATGCAAAGCAGACATGAGATCAGGTACTCAAAATTCCTCCTCTGGCAGTCAGCTGTCTGCCGCGCACGCTGTAACCCAAAGGCTTGATTGATATGTTATGCAAACGGCGTCTAGGTTACTGCAATAACTTGGAGACAAACAGGCTGGGAAATCTAGTGAACTAAAAAACTAAAAGTAGATTATAAATAACTCTAAACATATGAGCAAGTTGCAATCCCTTTACGGTATGCAGTGGAGAAAGATCTGACCGGGTTTTGCACAGAAAGTAGTTTATCAATCACTGCCTCCGAGTATGGAGATGGACCAGCCTAAGCTTCTGTACAATAGTCTGACCTATTTGCCTTGTAATGCTCATTATGTTTGTCTGCTGTTAGTACCTAATGATTTTGATCTGGCTTTTGAAATTATCTGATCTTGTAAGCACTCCGGCACAGGGAGAGACTGTCTCCTTAGTTTCAGTCTGGAGACTAGGTCATCATTTAGATCTGGGAGAGTGGAGAAAATGGAGGTTGTGAAGTGTCAGTGTTTTTGCTGTGTAATTTTATAGCCTGCTTTTAGCAGGGGATTGCCAGGAAACTTCCTTTCTAACCTGGGAATAGCACTCTAGTGCTACACGCAGTGGTCATGCTGCTTATTGTGCTGGCATTTGAATCCGTGGTAGGCTAACAGTGTGTTCTTCACCTGGACTGCGTGTAAATCCCGACGAGTAAAGTACTGCCGGGTTCTGCTCTTGGTGTTACTGAGGTAGAGGCAGGGCAGTCGCTCAGAATTACCAACTTCTTTTGTAGGAATTGCTTCCTCCGTTGAAGCTCTTTGTGGTACATAATGCAGAGCTGTGTGTGTGTGTCTAATTTGTAGGCAAAACATACAAATATAGTTAAGGCTGCTGTGTACTATTACTAGTAAGGAATGAATAATTCCTGATCTCGTAGGAATTGCGGGCAGAACTTCAGTAAGTAGGATGGGATCTTCCGAGTTAGCACTTGGCTGCAGGCTGGAGTTAACCCCCATCTGGAAGTACTCAAAAGCTTTCTAATGACTGCAGTTGTCCTGAGTCGCCTTTAGCTGACAGAAATCTCATTCTGGTTGAACACCTGCTCCAAGAGATAAGTCTGGGAGTAGAGGAGGATGAGCAGAAATGCGCAAAAACAGAAAAAACATTTTAAAAGTAAACTTTAAACCAAACTTTGATATTGTCATCAGGATATGACAAAATTTGTTGAAATGGAATGAATTCCCTAATTCTGGGTAGCTGAGGAAGAAAGCTTTTTACTTACTTTAAGGACTAGGAGACATATCTAGTTCTGGCTTTAGACATATGTGTGGATAGTATTATAGGATGTATTGGATATTACTACAGAACTTGGCTTTTTACACCTGTTTGAACATGTAGTTTTCTGGAAATGCTGTGTCTTCTGGTACAACGTTGATTTGAGAGGTGGGAGGGTGTTAAGACAAATGCTCAATTATTGGTACTGCTTCCCAGATATCACTGGGAGACCTTTCAGCTTCCGAACAAATTAACTGTTTCCCACTGCACTGTCCTAACACAGTATGACTGTAGAAAGAGTTTCTTGGAACTGCCTAGTTATGTTTACCAGATATAATAATGACTAAAAGAATTATTTTTTGAAAAACTGTAATCTAAAACAAAGTTTCTAATTTCCTTGAAGTGTATGTGCATATGTGTTTTATATATTGTGTATGGGTGTGTGTGTATATATGTGTGTGTGTATACATGCACACTTGTTAAAAACCAACCTCTGTTGCTGTCTTCGTGCTTTCAAAAACATGAGTGATAAACATTACAACTGTACTTGTTGGGGATGTTATGTATGTTCTTCTGGTTTCTAGAAATTTGGGATAATATCATGTTGCCACTGTACTAGAAAACACAATTTAAAAAAATCCAAAACCTTCACAGTGTGAGAGGCCAGAACATAAATGACAGAGGTTGGAATGAAGAAGTGACCGTAACGCCTTGGGCTGCAAGCCCAAGGGGTTGGGAATAGCACTCTGGTTCCCATTACGCTGCCTCCACATATCCAGTATCTCCAAGGTCCACCAGCTCCCTGCAGAACAAATTTAAGTTGGTAAAATGCTTGTAATTCTTCCAGTATTTGGAGAGTTTATTTTTAAAACTCGCTTGTCTTGGTGCATATTTAACCAAAGACTGGTTATCTTTCATTTGAGTTTGAATTATGTTTTAGAAATGTACAAAAGTGTGAATTCTGTCCTCCGTAAATTTCATTTTTCACTACTGTATAATAGCCTCTTGGCTGGTGAGAAGCGTGTTGTGGTGGAGCTAGCTGTCAGACAGTCCCATGGTTTCATTCATTATGAATGAGCTGTGTGTTTGATGTAGGATAGAAAATCTTAGGGAGATGCTGTTCTGAGACTAACTGGTCAGAGGCACAGAAACAACTGGATTCAGGTTTGAAATCGCTTCTTCCTTCCTCTCAAACTCCAGTCCAGGACATGATGGCACATGGAATGATGCTCAGTTGCAGGAGCTGGCCCAGCTGAAGATAAAGCATCAAGAGGAGCTGACAGAGCTGCATAAGAAACGTGGCGAGGTTAGAAAGTCCTCTCGTGTTCTGTATGGTTCATATGCGGCCCTTTGCAAGCATTTACCAAGTTTATTCATCATTTTGATCATCAGCACAGGTTGCTTAAAGGTTGTACATAAAATGAAAGGTACAGCCTTTTCAAGCAAGCCGTGCTGATGACTAAAATAAGCCAGAGGTGATCGGTCTTTCAAACTGACAGCCAGGAGATAAGAATGTGCATTGTCAGCATAACAAGGTTTTTAAGAAGTGCCTAATTTTGTATTTCATGGATGTTTTTACTGTATTGATTATGGGAAGAAAAAACTGATAGAGTTCACAGTGCTGCCCATGAGCACCAGTTCTACACTGGAAAGATTTTGAACGAGCAAAGTGGGAGTGAGAAGGTGGGTGGTTGTGTGTGGTTTAATTTGGCTTTTTTTTGCTTTGCAAGATCGTTGCTAGATACGAGTAGGCAAGGCAAACGAGCACAAGCAAAGGTTGAACGCGCTGTGGGGTTAGGCTGAAAAGTGAGCACCGGTTCTTTTGCGCAGGCGCTCGTGCTTGTAGTGTCAGAGTGATCTATGCTCTGACTGGGAGCCACTCAGTGTTTGTTGTCCAGCTGACATCCCTGCGTTTTTTAATGTAATTCTCTTCCCTCCGTAGTTGGCCCAGTCTGTAATTGATCTGAATAACCAAATGCAGCAGAAAGACAAAGAGATGCAGATGAATGAAGCTAAGTGAGTAGGAACAATTTCTTCTGTGTGGTTGGTACGAGACCTAGACTTTTGGTTGGGTTATTTATTTGTATTATGATATTCTCTAGGAATCCTGCCCGTGGGCTAAAAACCCCTTTGTTAGACATTGTACAAATAGCACAAAAAAGATGGTGCAGGTCCCAAAGGAGGGCCTCGTGGTTTGTTTGTTTGTTTGTTGCCTTTTTTTTTAATTGTGCTGTTCTTCCAGGATTGCAGAATATTTGCAAAAGATCTCCGAGCTGGAAACAGAGTGCCAGGAATTGCGTAGCAAGCTGCAAGATCTTGAGCGAGCTAATCAGACACTGAAAGATGAATATGACGCTCTCCAGATCACCTTCAATGCCTTGGAAGAAAAACTGAGGAAAACTACTGAAGATAACCAGGAGCTGGTCTCACGTTGGATGGCAGAGAAGGCACAAGAAGCCAATCGTTTGAATGCAGAAAACGAAAAGGATTCAAGGTGAGACTGATGTCATCTATTTGATAAGGTACTTCCTGACATTTCTTTCTTTGAATACTTACAAATGCATACAATAAAAAAACAAAATCAGCTGAGATCACAGACTGTTTTGATTCTTGCACAACAAAAAAAAGCTTTCAGAACTTTGTGTTCCTTCTTCTGGCCAGCCCAGAGAAATGCTTTGTGAAAACATTCTTGTCTTTTAAATGAATAAAATGTGTTTTTTGTTTCTTGAGCAAGAGTGAACTGTGGTCTAAAGATCATAGATCAGACAAACTTTTTCCGCTGGTATTAAGTTTGGACATCTCTTGTCCATGTTGTATCTTGTTTCTCCTAGTTTTATCCTTTTTTTTTTTCTTAACCAATTTAAGGGTATTTTTTGTGTTTTGCAGAATTGAGGCGCTGTCTTGAGAATGAGCTATGTGTAAGAGCAAATAAATTGTCTTATTCTTCTGAATTCCCTCAACTTACTTGCCAGCTAACAGTGCTGAGAGAATAAGAACTGTAAGACAAGTCTCTCAGTACATGGTATTTTTGCATTAGCTTCACTAATGTGACCATTATTTTTGCAAGTATGTGCAAGTATTTGCTCTGAACAAATATGTTTTCATATGGGTCATAAAGAGCTGGTGCACTACAGGCATGCCATAGTTGTGCTTTGCCTTACTGTATCACTGGCCTATTAGTTCTGTCCTTAGCTGTTCACAGTAATAAAATGCCTCTTCTGCACTAAGTATCTGGAAGACCAGGATAAAATTCAGGATAAATTTATGGCAGTGGTTCAATTTTGGAAATATGAAGCCCATCAGAACTGTGCAGGGTAATTTTTGGAGCAGGATTAAGGAAGATTTCTGAAAATAACCTCGTTTCCTTTTCTTAGGAGACGACAAGCCAGGCTGCAGAAGGAGCTAGCAGAAGCTGCCAAAGAACCACTGCCTGTTGAACCGTAAGCGATCTTGATTTACAGAGCCCTTCTCCATCATCACTTCATGCTTCTGTTCTATGGAGATGCATGATAAATGACATCTTCATTACTTCTAGATTTGGTGATGTAGAGGAGTGTTTAAACTTTGGTGTAAAGTCAAAAACGTGCAGTAATGCTTCTTACTTGAACTTCTAGAAGAGGGAGCCATGTTATGTCTAAAAATAGATACTTGGACTGAAAGTCTTAAGAATGGTTCATACAGTGAATTTACAGTCATATCTCAGCAGAAAAACATGTGTTGTGCAGTGCCGTTGGCCTTCCAAATAACTCTTTGATCACAGAGTAATATACTCTGGAGATGCCTACATTTTTAAATGTTAGGCTACACATAGCTGTGTTTTAGAATTTTCTGTAGGAACAGGTACTGATTCCCTTGAAAAGGGTGAAAATGTATTGATTACTTCCACGCTGAGGTGGTTTTACGCTGTAGAGAAAACAAGATGGATGTGGAGTTACTTTTCTTGGCAAGCCAGAGAGAAGCATTTCCACTCTGTTGTCCTTTTCATCAGCTGCGTGGATGTTGACTTCTGTGTTTATTCCTGACTGGTCTTCTCGCTAATCAGCTGGCTGAAATGAACAGTTGATGGTGTATATATACTTTTTACCGGGTTGATAAGGTTATGAGAACTTGTGTTAGGTGAATCCAGAATAACTGAGCTGATATGCTGTTACTAGAAAACCGAAATAGTCTTCAAAATACAGTGGCAGAGCAGTGTGCAGACACTTTCTTGCTAGCCGTTGTCTCTGTATTAGAATCGTGTAATCTCTGTACTGCCCGTCCTCGCAGGTGATAACAGCAATGCATGTGCTCTGGAAGAGGGGCCGTGCAAAAGTCTGGGATAGGAAGGGCGGATATAAGGGGAGTGGATTTGGAGGGAAAATTGAGTGTCCATTAACAGCACAACTAGTTAGTCCGGTTTGGTTTGCAGCTTTTTAAGAAATGCTTGAATACTTCCAGTCCTTTAGCTTATTTAAGTGTGACTTTCCATGGCAAGTTTACTACTGACCTCTATGTCGCAGGCCGATGGACAATCTTTCCACTCATAAGAATAGGGATTTCCCTCCACCTTTTCCTCCCTTTTGTCCACAGTGTTTGATGTAAATGTATGTGGAATAGTCTAAACATTAAATTCTTCAGTAATTAATAGCACACTGAATGAGGAAACCTACATGTAATACATAAATAAATAAATATGTATGTATGTATATATATATAAATAAAAAATCTTAGCAGCAAAAGTGGCCTTATATATATATGGCCACTTTTGCTGCTAAGATTCTTCCTCTGCATTACCCAAAGTGAGACCTTCCTATTTTAGACCTGGGCTCAGAAGTAGCTGTGGCTCAGCAGCTTGAATATTTTTACTTTCTGTGGTGGTGGTGGTGGTGGTGATGGTCTGAGTTTCATAAGTCATTTGATTTGAGACACTGAAGTTCAGAAGAAACCTGTAAAAAAAAAAAAAAAAATTCTGGAAAAGAATTGCTTCTTTAAATTACTCAAACTCTGCTTCACAGATGTTTTTGATCTCTTCTTTTTGATTTTATTATTTTACAGGTTTTATGTTGTTGTACAAGTAGGCTGCTCACTGAAAGGCAAAACTGCAGCATTTCAAGAAGTGTGTCCCAGGGTTTAGTCACTTCAAAAATACCTTAAGTTAACCTGGAAAGTTCTTTTGCTTCACAGAATTTTAAAAGCTTAAACTTTGTATGTTTAAAAAAAAAAAAAGACATCTCAGCAGTTAAACTTGCTACATTTTATAGAGATACCAGCCTGATACTTCTGGTTGTAGTATAGACTTTCTGTAGCCTTTTCACGCATACTTTCCTCCAAAATTTTAGAATTTTATGTGCAAATATATTCTGAAATGTGAGATTCAAAATGCTCTGTTGCAGCTGGGTTAGTCCTATGTGATGTCTTTCATGGCAGGAATTGGATTATTCTTACTATTAACGCTGAATTTAAACTTCCTGATCAATCAAAATGGCATCGTGCTGATGAAGTGTGTTTACAGACACAAGCGTGTTTACTTGCCAAATCAGCACTACTTGAAGGGAAAACGCTAGACTGTCAGAGCCCATGAAAACTAATGGGGAAAAGCCTTCCAGCATCTGCTGAGCACTTTAGCTGGATTAGTTTATGGTATAAGAATTGGATCCTCACAGTTCTGGTCAGTCACGCAAGAAAAGGCTTGAACTTGCGTGTTGTACACGCTTGCTCGCAGACAGTCTATTGAATGCGATGTCTCCGGCAGTGGCAGCCGGCTCAGTGCGCAGGTGGTTTCCTGGGATCCACCTGCACGTCAGCACAGTTGTCAAACCTAGGTCTGGACTGGGGGTGAGCGCTGACAAAGCCTGGAGCAGTGGCTTCGGTTCAATTCAGATGCGTCGGTGGGCGCCGTCTGTAAGAAGTTCTGTTTGGCTGGCTGGAAAAGAGGCATTTTCTCTCACTTCAGCAGGGATGACGATATTGAAGTGCTTGCAGATGAAACCTCTGACACAGCCGAGGAAACGTCTCCGGTGCGAGCTGTCAGCCGGACATCCAGGTTTGTAGACTCGGCCGGTTTTGTACCGTAGCATTGAGGAAGAGCGAGGGGGGTAAGAGTGTTGGAACAAGTGAAGGAGCAATATTGGGGACATTGCTTACAATTTTTACTCGCCTTTAGCTGCAACATGGTTCAGTAATCCCACCATAGCGTTATAAGACTTGCATTACCTGCTGCGTTCTCTGTTACCACATTCTAGATTTGCTCTGTTTTCATCTTTGTTCTGTTGAAACTAAATCAGGCTACTGCCTGAAAATCTGTATCTAATCTTAAAAATAAAGTAAAAGTGTTTTTAAGGACAATAAAATGGATATTGCAGCGTGTGTTTAATGTATCTCTGTATCAGCTGTCAGCATGACTTTGCAAGTACTTGCATTTTTGAATTTAACAGACAATACTGAAAATATCTTCACCTAGCCTTAAATGCTATTTTTTCTTTCTGTAAAATAGCAGTGAGTGGAAAGGTAAGAGGTAATTATATGAGAGCAGGGATTAATTCGTTTGAAACTTCAGACCTGGCAAACTGTTACCTCTAAAACTAGTAATTTTGGGGCTGGAGGTTCAGGGGAAACCAGAAATTTCACTTGCAAATTATGTTCCGAGCTGTAGTTACTGGGGACTTTTGTACTGATGCCTTTCTTTGGTGTTTTCTGTCTTGGGACTGGGTCTGCAGGGGAGGGAGTCTTCCCAGAGACTTGCTGCTATGAACTGTGTTTGTGTTGATCTTTGTTTGGAGAAGCTATTCACCAGGTTTAAACCTGTCCTCCCCTCCTTTAGTAAGCGACTCTCCCAGCCAGCTGGAAGCCTTCTGGACTCTATCACTAATATCTTTGGGTAGGTTAGACCACTTTCACCTCTTTGTTTGGTATATCGGTTTCAATGTACACCAGAATCTTGGTGGTGCAGGGAATACGAACAAACAATTTCAGCCTTTCTTCTAGCTTCTGCTCTTTTTTTTTTTTTCTTCTTTTGTTCTCCTCAACTTCCTGTTTCTTCCATCTTGCCGTGTGCTGACCTCTGACCTTTCCCTCCAGTCTGTCTGAGTCTCCCCTTTTGGGACATCAATCTTCTGATGCTGCCAGGTGAAAACGTTATCCGCTCTTAGTCCGGCATGTGAATGTATTCCATTGAAGTAACATGCAACCCAGCTGCATTATCCTGATTAGATTTCAGATATTGGTAACACTGGCTAGAAACTTTCTGCAGTTAGAGATGCAATGAAAAAACACAAGTTTTGTTCTCATTTTCCACTGCACTTTACTCCTTTAGTAGCGTTATTTAAAATAAGTCTGTGGGGCCTGTGCTTATATCCAGAGTGGAGCCAGTCCTTCTAAGTCAAGCTCTGCATTAGTTGGATGGTCTTTGCTTAAATGATGCAGTCCAGGCTTTCGAACGGAGCGTTTTGCTGCCTGGAGTGTAGTGCTGCAATGGTGTTCAGCCTCCCTAGACACAATGATGGAGTCGCAGTCTCTCCCAGACTCAGCTGCAATCACTCCCTTGTTTCTCTTTCCTATTAGAAAAAAATATGACTGCTCAAAAATGAGGTCAGTAGTCAGTTCTGATAACTTAGGCTGGCATACTGTGAAATATTTAAAGCTGCAAGTGAATGCAGGGCAATATGATGAATGTACTTCTTGAAAGGAGGGAGAAAAGAATGTAAAAACTTCTGTTTTTATCACTGTATAGTGTAGTTGAGTTCATCCAGATCTGTACCTATCACTTGAGAGAAGCAGTGTTCACTTCTGTTTTTAAAATGTCTTTTTTTTTCCTGTCTCAACTCAGGAGACGTTCTTTGTCCTCGTTCCCTGCTCCCCAGGATAATGCAGAGCCACATCCAGGTTCCAGTAAAGAAGTGAGGGTGCCCAATACTGCCATATGTGTCTTTGTAAGTATGAAAGGAATTCTCATTTCTGCTGTCTTTTCCTGGCTTTGGAGGAAGCAAATCCTATCAGTATTTTGCAAAGCAGTTGCTGACTGATCTGCTGAAACCGTTTCAATTAACAGTGCCAAACGAGAAGGAATTCTTGATTTGGTAGCATAGTTCAGCCCATTTAATCCGTAGCCTGAATGTTTCTCGGAGCCAGCGCTCCCCCAGGTGTGGCTGTGTGTCCTGTCTGCAGTTCATGTGTGTCTTACTGAGGTCGATGATGACTAGTAAAAGGTCTGAGGGCACAGGGGAATTACACTCCATTACCCTCTTGGCTCCCAGCAGTCCCTGTTCTGTCATGCTGCAGTAGAGCTATGATGGAGGAAGAGACTGCTGACAGCTTGGGATTAATTCGGTTCCAGTTCTCCACAGTGAAGGGAGTTGTGGCACTGAATGTCGTCCAACAGAACTGCTTAAGAGGAGCTCACGGTTCTGGGGTGTCTTCATTTGTTGTGTGTGATCTAAAGTTTTCAAGCTGAGACCTCCTTTGTGTGTTGTTTTGGCTTCACAAGGCCAAACTTAAATTTCTGTGAAGGGCATTTCCTTTTGAAATGGAAGATACTGTGGTAAACTTGTCTTGTAAAGCAACTGCTTATTTGAACATTCCTCTAACTCCAAATTCTCAAGCGAAGAATGAAGAGCTTTCTCCAGTGCTAGCATGGACGTAAAACGCTGCGTGCTTTGTAGCTGTCCTGACCGTAATTCTGATTTCTTTCTTTTTTTTTTCCCCTCCAGAATAACAGAGTGACCATACAGTGGCTGGCTGCAGCCTAGAGGCAGCCTAGCCTGCCCTGTTAGCTTCTTTAGTGGAAGTCCTGGGGTGGGGGAGTAGCAGTGTTACCCTGAGTGAAAATAGGGCCATGGCCTCTGCAACAGCCTGGAGCTGGCTCGAATGGGGAGCTTCACAGGAGGGGTTCGTGGTTGCAGTATCGTGATACAACCCCTCTCTGCCTCCGACTATATTCAGCAAGCACAGCTGGTTGGTAGATATAAATCTTGGGTAATTTTGTCACGCAAGGTGATGCAAAGCCATATTATGTAGGGGTTTCCAGAAGCATGTGAGATGTTGTGTTTTGACCGTTCTGCTGATCGCCTGTAATATCACCTGAAACCACAGTAGACTGTCTTGACCCATGGTCTTGGCAAGATGGAGGTGCTGCCCCATTCCAATTCCCCATCTTGGAGCAGGAGCAGGAACATGGGCAGTTAATAAGCCTGTCAGACTGTAGCAGGTTGGAGGTGATGTTTGACTATGCTGCAATAGTCAAAGGAGGACTCCCTGCCCATTTTGTGGTAACCTGTGTGTTCCTGCTGGAGATCATCTGCATTATGGTTTAGTTCCTGTGTCTAGCCCAGGTGGACAGTGGAGCAGAGGTTGGGCAGATGGCTGGAGGCTGGGATCCCAGCGGGCAGTACAGGCTCCTCTTCAGGGAGGTGGGGGTAGAACAGGTTTGGGGAGGAGGAGAAGGTTGTGACTTCAGCCAGGGTGCGGTTTCTAGGCAAGAGTTCTGACCACATTTGTTCAGAACAGCTCTTCTGCACTTGCAGGAAGATCGGATTTGAAATGTTGACCTCCAGATATGATCTGGGAAACCAGGTTCAAGGAACAAGTTCCAGAAAAATACAAGTATCCAAAAAAAAACTGATCTCAAAAAAAAAAAAAGTCCTTGCTGAAAATGCTTAACAAGGAATGCGGCAAATGAGTTCAGAATGTGATGCATGGGAAAAAAAAGTGTAAGAAGTATAAAGCTGTGAACTTAACAGGGGGGAAAAAAAAAAAGGGAGGAATCTTGATACTGAAGTTCTCGTAAGTTTTAGAACATTAAAAATCACTAATAAGTTGTCAACCCAAGCTTCAAAACTTTAAGCTGTGAGAGACTAGGGGTGTCACTGCTCCTGCAGGTGGGAATGGTGGCGTAAGCCTGAGTTCCCTGTCAGAGAACTGCCGTTCCAAGTCACAGCTGTTCTTTTATTACTGAATCACCAAAGTAAAGCTGCATTGTCACCAGTAAAACGAATGAATGCGCTTGATTTGTTATACTGTTCTGAAGCAGGCTTCCTTAACTTAAGCCTGACTTTGGTGGTCTGTGGTTGCATGAACTGGTCGGATCTCGTTCCATGGCTGGCTCTAGATGAGGAAATGAAAAGTTGGTTTCCTTCTACAGCATATCGCCTATTACTTTTTTTTCTGTCCTCTTCTTCCCTTAACTTTTTTCTGGTCTAACTTAAAACTAAATGCCTTAACTTACAAAGCCTAAACTTAAGAACCATTCTAAGGCCTCTGGCAGTCTATTCGCACTGCTGAGTCTTGCTGATGTTTTCTTTTATATGCTTTCTGTTTCTCCTTAAGATAAGGATCGGTTGTCTTGCTCTGTTTATAGAGCATCAACAATAGCAGAGTTTCAGTCTGTGGCTTTGTTTCCGATGTACTGCTGCAAGGTCTACAGCTGTGGTTCTCTATAGTCTAGTCCTTAAATTCTGTAGCTTTCTAATCTGCGGGTTTTGGGTCTGTGCTAATTCCATTTTGGGTGGCTGTTCTGTTCCTCCTCCTCCTCAGGACGCACATGATGGGGAGGTGAACGCAGTGCAGTTCAGCCCTGGCTCCCGGTTACTAGCAACAGGAGGCATGGACCGGAGGGTTAAGCTTTGGGAAGTCTTGGGAGGTAAACGTTTTTGCTTTTGGTTATGTCGGGATATTAAATGAACTCAATTTATAGTTCACTTCATGTCAGCCTCCTTTCTAATCCATTACTTAAGTTTTGTTTGTCTTTTCTGTGCAGATAGGTGTGAGCCCAAAGGTTCCCTCTCTGGTAGTAATGCTGGGATTACAAGCATAGAATTTGATAGTGCTGTGAGTATCTGTACAATATCCACTGTTTGTAACTGGGGATGAAAGAATTGAATTATGTTGTGTTGAATTATGTGTATTAAATTGTGGTAGAATAGATTAGGTTTTGTCTAAAGTAAGAAATTGGTCTTCAGCTTCCCACTAAAGCTGGCATAAGAGCACAACAGAAGCAAATACACTGAAATTTCTATGTTTGAGGTTTATACCCATAAGTGTTTTGCTGAGGTCTGTGATGAATAGTAAAAGGTCTGATTATCCCGAGACTTGCATTTCCATGACCCTGGCTCCCAGCAGTCTCTCCCCAGTCACGGCACAGTTAAGATGTGATTGGCAGAGTGCTTGCTGACAGCTTGTGATGTGTTCAGTTCATGTTAACCTGAAGTATTGGAGACATGACTGTAGTCCACATCCAACAGTCCTACCTGAAGGAGTTTGGGGTCTTGGTCTGTTATATCTGGACATGTGATCTGACTTTTCTGCTGAGACCTCTTCCATAACAACGTTTTACTGCATGGAAAGTAGAGCAAGCCTGAAGCAATTTCTTCAGTTTGGTGATTCTATATGCTGACTTTTATTAATACACAGCCAAAAGCATCCCTCATCTGGGCACTGACCAGCTTGTTAGAGACTTATCGGTGCTGTTAATCTGTTGGAGAAACTAGTTCTGAATTTTTTCAGATTGCTGGAACACCTTTCAGGTGAGAACTGCTTGAGGGGAGATGCAATTGGGCTTTGGTTTCTGCTTCAGAAAAGTCTTTTGAGGTGGACAGGAGTGTGAGCGTCAATCCTGCGATGAGCATTCTCCATCAAGGGTGACTTGGAAGAGCTCTAAGCCTGAAGCCATGATCTATCCACCTGTCACTGAACAGATCTCATTCTTGGAATCTTCACTTAAAATGTTTGAATTGTCATGAAAATTACAGGAATTGGACTAATTCTACTCTAGCAGGCCCACCTAAGCAGTGCCATGGGGGCCTTCTGTGGAGAATCAAAGAGAATAGATGAGTGTGAACTAAACCTAGTCCTCACCGCAGCAGCTGGGGGCGGAAAGGGAAGGAGAATGGTGCATTCTGGTCTGGTTACTGTTACTCCTTTTATCTGTAGTCATGAGTCCACAAATTGACATCACATTTTGGGAGAAGAAAAAGCCATAGCCTTGCTGAAAGTTGTTACACCAGCATTCCTTACTTGTATGTTGGGTTTTTGTTTTTTCTTTCTTTTTCCCTTGGCAATATAGCACTAATGTGGCTTTAATGACTTCTTGGAAATACTTTGAGTTTAATAATTTGCATAATGACTAGCAGAAGTAGTTTTAAATTATTCTTGCTTTCACAGGGTTCTTACCTCTTAGCAGCTTCAAATGATTTTGCCAGCAGAATCTGGACGGTCGATGACAATCGATTACGGGTAAGTCTCTTGAAGGCAAAGCAATGGCTAGGCTGTTCCTGCCCTGTGTTCTCCAATCTAAAGGAGGCATAGTAATTTTGGAATCTACATATTTACAGATGCAGATCTGCAACACATTCAACAATTCTTTTTGTGAACCCAGTCTTTATTTCTTTAGAAGTGAAGAGTCTTCACCTCAAGAGAAAAGACTAAAATGCTGTATTGGTCTCTGCACATCCTTGTAGGACACTCCAGTTGCATCATATTTTCATATTATGAACTTTTGCATCCCCATCTGTGGAAACTGTTAAGTGTTTCTTATGATTCTTGAAGAACTACTTAGATGTTATACCCTCATTCTAAGGACTGCTGAAGCAGAGTTTGCAGCAGACAAAAAGGTTTTCTTTGTGTCAGGGGCAGCATTTTTGAAAAGTGGTCCTTGGCCTAGCTGTAAAAAATAGGCAAGCCTTAAAGTGCTTGAATTTATTCCAGGTATCTTGCAAAAGATTCCTCCTGTCCTCCCTCCCTCTTTGCACTCGCATTCTTCTCCGCCCCTTTAGCTCCCGTTTAAAGAGCTGTAATCTACCAAAAGAAAAGTTTTCAGCTTTCCAAGAGGTTTTGTTTATTCTCGTTCCTAGGTCCCCTAGGAACCCTAGGTCCCTAGAAGGGTACCCTAGAAGAAGGTACCCTAGTTTCCCTCAAATTTTTATTTTAGAAAGATGCTACTTAGAATGATCTGAACCTTTTAGTATTTCACATGTCAATTGTAATTTTAATTCACTGAGTAATTCTCAGTGTGGAGATGTCAGATCTGATTTAGGAAAGTAAGTAATGCATCAGTTCTTTTGCAGGTTTTTTGGCCTGCAAATCATACTATTTGTTGTGAATTGTAGTGAATAAGAGTTTAACAGACTATAAATTACTCGGTACAAAAAGTTATCTCTGCAAACATCCACCTGGCTTCACAATATCTTCCTGTAATTTTCCAGTATCCCTGGTGACTACCAGCTTTGGGTGAGTGCAGTCACTGTTCACTGAGATACAATAGTGCATTCCTTGTTTTGAGTGTGTGTGGTGTGGACTTGTCATTCCTTGCACATGAGCAGGAGGCAGTGAAGCTGGAGTAATGGTAAACTTCACCACAAACTCCCTACTTAAATGCAAATATCAATATATAACGACTGTGCAGCAAGAGCAGTAAAAGGATGCAGAGGGAAAGTCTAGATCCTCCTTTCTAGAGTTTGTATGTCCTGTCTTAAGAACGAGTGGTCTTTATTGGATGATGCTTTCTTTCAGATTTTCAGTGGTATGTATCAGTTTTTCAAACTTTGCTCCCATTTCTTTCCAATTTGAATGTTGGGGGGGGGGTGTATTTCCCAAGCCCAGATTGCTTTGTGTAATTTGATCGTGCTTTGAGTATTAAAAGATCTGACTATATACTTCAGTCATGCATTATCTGGTTTGTGATTGGCGTGCAAATATTCAGCAATTTGAAGTGAGTGCAGTTCATATTCCTCACAGTGTCCCCTGTGCTGGACGCAAACAAAAGCAGTTGTGAAAACTGCTGTTGGAAGCCTTTCTGGAACGGACGGTTGTCTTAGCTTTCAGGCTCAAAGGTGTAAGAGTTGAGACTGGATGCCCTTTCATATCCTTGAGGGAAGTTTGTTATGAAAGCCTGAAGGCACCATTTCCATTTTCATCCTGCTCCACCCCCCTCCTCAGCTTGCCTGCAAGGCTCTGTTGCAGTTAACATCCCTCCATGAAAAGCAGGTGCAGGGAGTGTAGTGGAGGAGAGCTTGCAGGATTCATGAGTAGCTAGAGGAGACTAGCTGAAGGTGACCTGTGTCTCCCCGCTGCTAGCTGAGCTCTGCAGTACTTACCACTGTTGGGAGGGTTGAGCTCTGGTTAACTATAACAGATATTTTTTCCCCCTCCCCTAGTAATGCAGTAGAGGTACAAATTGCAGTTTCTAAGACCGCCTTTGTCAAGCTGCTGAACAGCAGAACTAGTGAGCTATGAAGAAGGGAGCTAGTGGAACTTACACTGTTCGTTTATACCATTTACTTCTCCTCTCCTCAGCACACCCTGACAGGTCACAGCGGTAAAGTTCTGTCAGCCAAGTTCTTGTTGGACAATGCGCGCATTGTTTCGGGAAGTCATGACCGGACCCTCAAGCTTTGGGACCTCCGCAGCAAAGTTTGTAAGGAAACCTAACTTCTGTCTTTCATCCAATTTCTGTGTCTGCTAGTGAATGTAAACGGAAGTCTGACATCAGCCAGATCGCTTCATCTTCTTGCTAGTCTAAAAAAGCAGAAAAACAGCAACCATGTTGTTTTCTGTTGCTGTTCAGGTAATCAGACCTGGTTCGTTCTGCCTGTTACCTGAAACAACAATAAGAAACGGTGTATGCAGGAAGCACTGTTAATTTAATAGGCAGCTGTGCTCCGAGAGCTCTCTTTGTTCTTCAGCTGGTGGGGTGGATGTTCTGGTCTTGCACTAAAAACTTGGGGCCAGGTCAGCCCTTTTAACCTTGAGCTGGATGCAAATGTCTCTTGGAAACTTCCCTAAAACGTCTGCGTCTCAAATGAAGGTCATGCTAGGATTTTAGGTGGTTCTTTGGGAGAACAGCTACCTTATTTTCTTGGCTTTTGTTCTGTTGATAGTTCTTGAACCTGTTGTCCTTGAGAGGGAAGTCAGGATTCAAAGTTACCTTGATACCTGAACCACAACCAGAGGTCATACAGGCAGTTTCATGTTACTTAACTGTTGCAAATTATGGCTGGCTAAATACGAAGTGGAAGTAAAGCAGCTGTCCTGGGAGCATTTAAAGGGATATTAGATAAAGCAAAGGAGATTGAGAAGGGCAAAGGGGTTGCTGAAGACTTAAGTCGGGATTATTCCAAGACAGTCTGTCTGCCCTGTTGTGCTTCTTGGGCACTGCTCTGTGTAGCCAAGACATTCGTGTGTGGTTTGTGATTGTTTTCTGACTCTGTTTTCACCAGCTTGTACAGTATAAATTCCCTTGTGTCACCATTGATTTATCCTTTTCAGGTATAAAAACAGTGTTTGCAGGATCTAGCTGCAATGACATCGTATGTACTGAGCAGTGTGTAATGAGTGGACATTTTGATAAGAAAATTCGTTTCTGGGACATCAGGTAAAACGATTTTGAGAGAGTTGACAGTGTAGGAATGATTATGGAATTGCTGTCCAAGGATAATCTGAACTGGGATGCTTTTCCTGAGCTTGCAAGCTGGAGACTGTTATAAGAGTCTGAGAAGGGCAGTGAAAAAGCCTTTAATTGTTAGACAGTTGATTTGTTGGGTCAGTTTTCTTTGGGGTCTTTTTGAGAGCGGGGAGGGGGAATTGTTTTTAGGATGCCTTTTCTGAAGTGGCAAACTGCTTTAATGTAGATATTTTATATTGGCCACTATTTGCCTTCCAAGACAGTATTTAGTTTTTCGGAGGGTGGGACTGCGAGGAAAACAATGTCTGATTGTTGACTGTAAACATTATCCACAAAGTGAGATCTTGTTTGGGAAAGACTCAAAATGTGAAAATAAAACAATAGTTTGTTCTTCTGTTCTTGTGCATTGGGACAAGTCAAAGTTTTGATGCATTGACTGGCTCCTGGACCTTGGCTTACTTCTGATTTCCCTTTTTTCTGTCTTTAGGACTGAAAGCATAGTAAAAGAACTAGAACTGTTTGGGAGGATCACAGCTCTAGACCTGAACTCAGAGCGAACAGAGCTTCTGACCTGTTCCCGTGATGATCTACTGAAGATCATTGATCTACGGGTCAGTGCTGTCAAGCAGACATTCAGGTGAGTATGTTCTCCGGAGGCCCACGAGAACATTTTGGATTTCCGAACTTTGGACTGCCTGTTGTCCTCAGTGTTTGAGGTTTTTTTCAGTATCTGCATGGAGAGAACAGTCTCCCAACTCTGTCTTTTTGTTGGTTTTGTATTTTGTTTTTTCCTACACGGGTAGCAGGGTTCTCTGCAGTCTCAACAACATCGATCCGCTTTGGTGGATCTTGTCATTTGCCCCTCTAAAGAAGATAGCTTGCCTTAGAAGCATTAGGCCTAACGGGCAAGAATTTCTTCAGATGTGATTGATGGAAGGTGTATGAGAAACACATTATGATGAAGGGATACTGGAGCTTATTCCACAAAATGTACAAATCCTTATGTTGCTCTTTTGTAAGAACCTGGAAGTCCATCTCCTTATAAATGAAATTACAATTATCTGATTCCAACTTTTCAGTGCCCAAGGATTTAAATGTGGATCTGACTGGACAAGAGTTGTGTTCAGGTAAGGTCAGATATAAGCAAGATATCCTCTGATAAATCTTTTCCCCAGCAAAAATAAGAGTGCTTCAAGATGCTTGGTTGTATTGTCCCCATTTTACAAGTGAAAAAACTGAGGCAGAATTTGTGGTTTGCCCAGAGTCACCTCTTGGG
The DNA here is from genome assembly GCF_036417845.1 of Apteryx mantelli. NCBI lineage: Eukaryota > Metazoa > Chordata > Aves > Apterygiformes > Apterygidae > Apteryx > Apteryx mantelli. The sequence goes on along the minus strand of NC_089986.1, from coordinate 28,276,891 downwards.
CAAGACTGATTACATGAGGGACAGAGCATATCTATAAATATCATCAGAAAGTTTCCAAGACAGTTTGAATTTTAAGTGCTTTCACTTGTTAGTGTTAACAGCTGGTGATGCTTAACTTTTCTATAGAATATTTAATGACAAGTTGCTTGCTTAGGAAGTTGAGGGTGGAATAATGACTTGTGATAAATTGCTAACTTAAGAAAACTGTTCTCTCTCTGCCACTGCTTCTCTGACCTCACAGCCCTGATGGTAACTATGTGGCTGCTGGTTCAGCTGATGGGGCCCTCTATGTCTGGAATGTGCTCACTGGGAAATTGGAGAGGACGCTTGCAAAGCATCACAGGTGAGGGGGACTTAGCCAGATAGTCTGATGCGGGGATGTGGGCTGTCAGTCTTGCTGAGCTATGAAAGAGTTGTAGTCTTACAACTTTGCAGCTTGCATTGGTGTGCATGAATTTCTTAATGCAGATTCCTTGTGGATTCATGTCAGTAATCTATAAATTGGACTAAAGCTAGATTTGTTATTGTTCAACTCCTCAAATTGCTGTGTGATTCTAATAAAGTATATTTAAATATTCTGAAGAAATCATATCCCTCTTGTGCTTATAAAAACAGGAGTTTCCTGAGAATGAAAGTGCTTGTTCTTCTGTAGCCAGAATACTGTAGTATGTCATTCCCATGTTAAGTGCTGTTGTGCAATTCGGCTCTTTTTGTAAACTTATACCTGGCTTCCGTTTCAGTTCTCCTATCAATGCCGTCGCATGGTCGCCAGCAGGTGCCCATGTGGTCAGTGTGGACAAAGGAAACAAGGCTGTCCTGTGGTCTGAATTCTGACTGGACGGAGGGCGAAAGGCAGAGCGTCCAGCGCCTCCGTGTGCGGTGGTGCTGGTCCGTGGCTGAACGGAGCGGAGACCTGAGCCCAGATCCATCATGAGTGGGTATTTTAATGAGCGCATGGGCTTTGCTTTCCAATGGGAAGCTCTAAAGCGATGGAAAAGGAGCCTGAGTCAGAGACTTCTCGTGGCTGTAACCGCACTGTGGCATTCGGACTCAGCAAGGGATTAGCTGATCTGGATGGAGAATGCTACTTAGTCATGCCTTTACATGCAGTATCTATGCACTGAGCAGAGCTGAAGATACTAGTGGGATTCCTCACCAGACAGCTGTGCCAAATACCCTGTCACACAAATGTATCTGCAGCACTTCTGAGTTGGAAATGTTGGAAAGAAGTTACTGTGTATTCTGACTTGTCCTGTCTCCTGTGTTCTGTTCTTGTGGCCTAGTTTAGGCGTTGGGTGTGAAAATCCTGAAATATGGACGCATCCTAGGCAGTCTGTTAAGTGTTGGAACAGGTTTTAAAGAGAATCTCCTACGGCTCTGGCAGCTCTGCCTTTGAGTTATCAGCTCAGTTCAGAGCTGCTCTGATCCTTACACGGGTTCTCCAGCACTGTCAGCTGAACATCTTGTATCCGTTTCATCTGCCTTTCAGGAAATTGTCCGTTCTTCAGGACTTCTGCATCATTTTGTTAAAATGCCCTTCAGCGGCTTGGGTACCACAATGTAGGGGACTTCTAATTTTTAATTCCACAGTCAATTTGGTTACTGAGTGTGAAAAGAGAGAAGTTCAACTTCTGCTGCGCTGCTGTGATAAGGAATGTAGTCATACTGTGACTTCAGTACCAGAATATAGGTGTTCGGTCCCTTTTTCTGTTCATCCGTCCTGTCCTGGAGGCTGTCAGTAGAACATGGGGGGGTAGGGGAAGCAGTGGGGTTAAAATCCCAACTCCAGTGTTTTGGTGCTGGCAGTTCCAGGCCACTTGCCCCCTTTTTGAGCACACGTGCAATATTCCTGTTTGCGCTGGAGCCCTCTGTGCTATGGAGCAGTGTCCTGGCTCTGGCTCTGTTTAAGCATCCAAAACCGTGACGTGGCTAGGTGTGAGCTAGCTGGCATAACTTTATCCGGCCAGACCTTTACACATCACCTGGCCCTCGAGACAAGCCACCAGCGTTTTACCGCCTTTTTATTTGCACTTTATTTTCTTTTTTCCTGATTGAGTTTTACTAAGGAAGCGTGTTCTTTGGAGGGGCTGGGTTTGGGGGCAGCTGCCATGATGGGCATCTCTCTAACCTAGCCTTTTGCTCAGACACCTTCTGCAGAGGGGAATTAGAGTGTATAGGGCAAACTTTTTATTTATTCAGCTGCCCCTAAGAACTTGACTGTAAATAAACCTGTGTTCTGCTTTTAAAACCCCACAATGCTCTGATTCTTTTGTGTGTGTGTGTGTGTGTGTGTGAGATCTTCTGAATAATTGAAGAAGGGGACCTAAAATGTGTTCCACTGCTATGCTTTTCTGATGAATCCTAGATTTGGGTTCAGCTGCATTTGTGGGGTTTGGTGTGGAGGAGGAAAGAGGATAATGCTGTTAGCTTCATGCTGGACATCCGGCACATGCAACCTGGTCTTGTCCTGTCTCAGGCATGCTGCCTGGAGACTGAAGTTGAAGGAAGCCTCACCATGTTAAACAGGTGCCACCATCCCTGAAAGGGTTGATGTATTCTTGGATGTGCTGGATAAATTATTGAACTGAAGAAATTTTGTATCTGATATTTCAGACATGGTTGAAAATAGAAAGCTTTTTCTCCTGTAGTACTTTGAGCGCTGCCTTGTTAAAATTTTAAGCCAATAATAGGAGCTGCAAATTACTGTAGAAAGCACAAACCCTCCTTGAAGATAATGCTCTGGATCCTGCTTCAGAGTGATGAAACAAAGCCTTCAGCTGTTTTTTGTTACAATATAAAATTTCATATGTAATTAAGAGTCTTCCCTGACCACCCTCCTTCTCTTTTCATAAGAAACTCTCTGGCCAGCTTTTGGAAATGAGAACGATAGCAAAGATGAAAAAATACTAGTTGTAATTCTGCAGCATTTCAGAAGACCAGCCTGTTTGTCTTCCGCCTGTTACTCTAGCAGAAGGTCCTTCTGCAAAGGCACCTACCCAGAGTCCAGGCGACCTTGGCCACTGCAGAAAAGTAGATCGTTACATGACAAGTCAGCAGGATGAAAGATTATTGGGAGCTTAAGCTAACGTAATAAAAACTCTGCAGGCCCTGCTGAGGAGGATCAGAACGGGTTTAGGACGTTTATAATTTAGGCTGCTGCACTTGTATTTTTCTACAGCGTGGACACAGATTCTTACACAAAGGGCTTTGTTTTGCCTGTTGGTGCTGTTACGAAGTAGGTTAATGTTATTCAACACACAAACAAGCATAATGGCTAGCTAGCTAAAACCTTAAGCGTTTTGGATTAAAATTCCTTAGGACCAAGGTATCTGGGAAATACTAGTGATCAATTTTAGTCTAATTCTTTGTCATAGTTCATTTAATTAATTCTACTACTCATTTTCTGCTTCAAACTGCAGAGGTTAAAAGCAAAAATGAAGTTATCTACGGTGCCGAGGTGGCTGTTGCAGTGTTTCCTTGCTAAAGGTGGAACTGTCCTGCTAGCAGTTGTGGGGGGACGTCTGCGGGGCGGAGAAGCTGCCTCTAAGTTCTCCTGAAGATGCTTGCAAGGGCGTTCGTGCCCGCAGTGCCCAGCCCTCGGAGGAGCAGCAGGTACGATAGCAATGCTCGTTGCTCTTCTGAGGAGCTGATTATCCCTCAGTAGCAACAGCACGAACCCTTAAGGGAAAAGGCGGGGGGAAAAAAAAAGCTTTTTTTTTTTCTTTTGTATTGTGTGACTGAGTATAATGTGCTAATGCTGGACTAATATTTCTGGGGTCTCTTCCTTATTTCCTACAAAGAGGCTAGGGTCTAGCTTTCTTTCAGGAACTCGGGCACATGCACTTTTTTTTTTTTGTTTAGAGCTGGCTGTTTTGCGTTTGCCAGACTTCATTAAACAGGATAGTGATTAAGCTCCCCCAATATTTCTCCTCCAGTCCGTAAAACGTTGCTGGAATTTGGAAGAAGTGAGGAACACTGGTTCTGTGTTTGTTTTTTTGAATTATTTGTGTACTCAGTTCCTTATATTCAGTCAAATGTTTGTGATCGTCTGCAGAGAGCAAACTTGATGTGTGACTGCAAGACTGAGACGGAGGGCGCTGCGCAGGCCGGAGAGCGGAGAGGGCCTCATGTGATCTTTCTCATCAAACTAATAGATGTAGCCCAGAGAAAAGCTACAGCTGTTCTTGCAGCTTGCAAGCCCCAAAATTCCGTACATTGCTGTGCATAGTATCAAGACAAAATTCATTGGGCAAAAAGCTGTTCTTGGGAAATTCATGAACAGAAAAGCTGAACTGGTTAAAGTCGCTGTTCATCTGCCTTGCATCTTAGATGTTGTGCCTAACTTTTTATAAGTAAATTAAGGAGGGGAGGTTTACCAGCTAGCAACATGTTGTTTTGCATCAGTTTGCCAATGGGATGTTGGTGGAGCAATAATAGAGAAAACTGCTTCCTGGTTATGAGAAAAATACATTGTTTGTAATGCTCGGGAGTCCTTTATGGTGGCCTCTATTTATAGAGGCTTGGTTTGGTGTTTCATAAAGTCCCTTTCTTGTAAACAGCTCTTTTATATTTAGCTTCTTACCAGGCTGGATGGCTTGCAACCCTAGGAAGAAGAAGATCGAGAGAGCTTTAGAATAAAGCTGCTTTCAGTAACCATCCTGCTCTATATATATCTTTAGTCTTTGCTAAACATGTGAGGATGACATTGTAGACCAGCTCACTGACTATTTGGGCTTCCTTAGGTAATACTTTATGTTGCTGACTTAACCACTTTCCAGTTGAATCTTAGCCCAGGTAAAATATTTGCTCTTGTACAGGGATTAATTCTTGAAATCCTGGACAGATGCAGCTAGGGACATGTTTTCAAATCCCCTACAAATTGCCTGCCTTGTTCGCTAAGAGATTATTGATTCTCTCTGGTAGCTAAGCATAGGACGTGTCTGCGTGGAAAACTTGTCTTTCTTCACTGGTTTAGGAGTTCAAGTCTTTCACCCGTGGCAGCTCCTGTAGCATTTGGAACCCCGCAAGGTATTTAAGTTTATTTATTGGTTTGTTTCTATGGGTCTGCAGCATGAGTACGTGTCTATTCAGCAAAAAATACTATTCTGGACTTGGAAAACTTACTTGTCCTTCAGAAAATGGAAATTTTTAACCATGTCTAATGTCTGTCTCTAATCTTTACCTTTTAATTGCTCTAGCTTTCCGAGAAGGGAAGTGTTCTCTTTTTCCAGTGTCTGTAGTGTGCAAATAGGCCCTAGAAATGGTTTCTATGCTTGGAACAGTTTTGGAATGGAAAAAGCAAGCAAAAAAATAGCTTGAAAGCAAGTTGCAGGGACAGTCCTACATTGTCAGGCCAAAGGTCTGTCCAACACAGGATACTGATTCCAGGAGCATCCAATAGGGAAAAGTGTAGAAATGGGGAGAGGCGTAAGAACAGGGCACGCGGACCTTTGTCCTTTCCTGATACCATCTCCTGTGCTTCAGAGCCTTACGAAGCTGCACCTGGATCATCCTGCCCGATATCTGCCACAAATCTCCCTGTGACCATGTCTAATCTGGTGAATTAATTCATATTGGTGATCTCGCTGCCTTCTGCAGCAACAGACTGTACTTTGGCATCTTGCGTTACGTGGGGAAATGCTTTGTTTTGTCTTGAACTTGCTCTATGGTCACTTGATTGGATGCCGCTAGCTTTTAACTCATGATAAAATGAAAAACTAGTCTCTCTCCATTGTGCTTGTAGCATTCAGGTTTTCTGGACGTCTCTTGTATGTCCTTTCAGTCCGTGTGTCATGTTTCCCCCCTACCCCCCAGCCTGAAAAATATTACTCTATCTGCTTTTCCTTGGGTAGAAGTTGTCCTTACCTTGTTACCTTTCTGGTTGACATACTAATTCACTAATACCCTAAAACTAACAGGTTACATTCAGTCCTGATTTGGAAAATACAGTGTACAGATGAGTTCTTATTTGGGGTTTGGTCCGACTCCTGACCAACGTATACCTTTCTGGGTCTTACAGACTGCACACGCCACCTCCGGGATTTGGACACACCAAGGGTTGTAAAACGGCACAAAGAGCATACTTGGTTCTGTTCTTGATTTATTTCCTAGTAACTTCCCTGCTCGCTTCAAGACATTCTTCCTCAGTGGTAAAAGCTATCACTGTGCGCGTCCAACTGGGGTTGTCTTTACTGTCACAAACTATATGCTACTTCATCACCTATCCAGTCTGCATCATGAAGCGCTCCTCCAGCTCCATGTAGCCAGCTTTGTTTTGGACAATGCAGAATAGGTTTGTATCTGTTGCGGACTGTTAGCTCCTCCATCCAGGCTTCTTTCCATTCGTTCACTACTACTTTCAACAGCTGATGTCCCAGGACAGATGGCACTGCTCTATATACTTGCAACGTTAAAAAAACCAAAAAACCCAAACCCCCAAAGCAGCCCAAACCCACATGTAATGCCACTCCTTATTTCTAATCTTTCAGCACATTATTAATGAGTGAGATTGATCTTCCTTTTTATCTTGTGACAACTTACTTAGAGCCTCTGATGACAAATCTTGAGGCACTTTTTGAAAATCTAAGTACGCCGTGTTGATCAGATTTGCTTTATCTGTGTGCTCATAGATTTTTTTTTCACAAAATGACTGAGGTGCAAACTCTTCTTTATACAGACCAAGCTAACTCTTCCCATTCAGATTTTTCTATTAGTCCACTAATTCTTTGAATATGACTTAAAAAGTTCTTGGTCTTTTGTAATATTTCCAAAGAGTTGTCTTTAAGTGTTGTTGTTGTTGTTGTTGTTTTTTAATGAGGAATTGATAAAATGAAAACAAACCTACCCTCTGTGTTGAGCTGGAGTTTCCATTGGAATAGTCTCTGTTTGGGGAACTGTACCACAGGGGTGGAAAGCTGTACCCACCAGGCATAATTGCACTTCAATCTCATCTTCCTTTTTTCTCCTGACATCTCTCCCAGGAACCCTCGTGGCAGAAAAGCTTCATTCACCCAGAGTCACAGACCCATCTTTGGCCATGAGCTGCCCCGAGTCTCAAAAGGCAGCAAGTGGGAAAAATGCCAGTTCCCCGCAAAACCAAGTTGTCTTCAAGAAAAGCACCCGTGACAAAGCTGTAAGTACCATAATAATGGGTCTACATCAGTTTTCCTTGCAGTCAGGCTGGAGATTTACTATGCAGCTTGCTCTTGTCCCCTTCATTTTCCTTCTGAAGAAGGACCATGATCTGTAGTCAGTGCTAAGCCAGAGGAGACTGTATGAACACAATTTACAGAAGGCAAACTTCTCATGTATTATAAAACAAAAGGTCTTGCGTGGAAGGCAACCCCTGTTTTACTCCTCCTTGGTTGAACTCCTGTTGGCAACTGTTTAGATAAAGGTGATTCACTGTCTTCAATCAGATGACATCAAAAATCTTTAACTTCATAGTTCTTTGCCACATGCACAAGTATTCGTGTTGTACTTCTGGGACTTGCTCCACATCAAGTCTTCTCCTCTGATCTCTCAAAGGATGTGAACAGGCCTGCTGACTTTAGTGGGGATTGTGTTTGCTAGAAAAAAAAAATAATAATAATAAAATATATATATGCATATAACATAGAATTTTTCTGTGCTCTACAAGATTGATAGTTCTCCTTTTTCTCCCACCTAAACACACAACTATCAATCTTTGTAGTTCAGTCATAGTCATCTTCTCCCTACAGCTGACCATCTACCTGGGAAAGCGTGACTTCATTGACCACATAAAGAGCGTGGAGCCTGTAGGTAAGTCTGCAAGGATTTGTGCTGCCCTTCCTGGTCCCTTACCCCTGGTTATCCTCTGTTAATGTCTTTTATTTTTTCTTTCTTTCAGATGGTGTTGTATTGGTGGACCCTGCACTTATCAAGGGGAAAGAAGGTTTGAGATCTTAGGCAATGTACTTTTCAGAGATTGCTAGTCCTCTTTTCAAGTGAGACACTGAAATAGAACCTTTTTGCATTGTTTTAAGGATACAAATGTAACCTTCTTCCTCAATGGACAGGCTGCTTCCTTAACATAGTGTAGGTCCTCACAAATAGTATGAATTCTATAGGGTTTAGACAACCCCAAGGGGTTTCCCTGACTCTCTAGTGCAGGAGGATTCGAAGTCACACGCTGGCTGTGTTGTCAGCCTGCTGCGTGCCTAACCTGCCATGTGCTTCTTCTCAGTGTACGTGACGCTGACCTGCGCTTTCCGCTACGGCCAGGAAGACATTGATGTGATTGGCCTCACCTTCCGCAGGGACCTCTTCTTCTCTAGGGTCCAGGTGTACCCGCCTGCTGACAAGCCGGAGACACTTTCTCACTTGCAGGAATCTCTGTTAAAGAAGCTGGGCAAAAATGCTTACCCCTTTCTTTTTACAGTAAGTGTCTCATAAGAGCCTCGTAAGACCCTCTTCTCCTTGTCTGCTGTTACTAGGCTACTGACGCTCAGTGGTGGACTGAGGATGGGCATTAATAGTGAATCCATATTATGCAAGATTCCAATTTTTAGTAAAAGGCAATGTACCAATTTTTTTTTCTTACCGTTCCAAGTGATAAAGAGCAAGAAGATGCTAACTGCTTATGAAAAAAGTCCTTGTAAGAGACAGAGAAATGTGCAATGGCTTTACTTGAGCCAGAGCCCCACAAACCTTTTTTTAACTTCCCCACTCCTGAGGGGCTGGAATACTTTATACCTTTGTCCCAATGCTCACAAAGAAAGTGCCAATTTCTTACTTTTTAAAAAATTCATGAATCAGACAAGCAAACAACAAAACCCAGTGTTGCTCATTACCAGGGAGATGCAGGTTTGAAATCCGCATGTTCTGATACAGGAACAAATAGCTCTTTGAAAGATTCTTGCCTCTGCTTTTGTTTGAGACTTGTTGACACAGGGCAGGTGGAAGGCTCAGTGTATCAAGGCCTCTGGCTCAGCCACAACCTCAAAGGGTTACTGCATTACAGTGCACGTCCTATTGTCTTCAGGGTTGTGTTTTGTGCCTTTTGCGAACAACAAGTTAATTAGAATGTGCAGAGCTGGAAATCTGGGTAACACTGTTTTGGGTTGTTTTTCCCTTCTTGCTCCCACAGTTTCCAGATTACCTGCCTTGTTCAGTCTGCTTGCAGCCTGCCCCTCATGATGTTGATAAGGTGAGACTGACGGAACACCCGTGCTTATAATTGTAGAGGAAGGTTGAATGGAACAAGAGTTGCGAATTTATTTGGCTGGCTTGAGAGTTAGAATAAGGTGATACTGGGGTTTACTGTGCTTTGCTTGGTGGCTTCTCAGGAACCTGGCATTTAAAAGCTAAAGAGAGCGTCACAGAGTTGGAATTTAGGCCCTCAGAATAAGAAAGGGAATCCAGTTAAACAGCAGCAAGACTGTACTAAATCTGCAATGCTTATAGTTTCCTTAAGTTATCTCTATGATCTGTGGGTTGGACACGCATAAAATGCTTGTAGCTGCCAGGCAAGCTATTAGCTAGTCAGTTACATTATAGAAAAGGAGACTGAAATTTCATTGATCACTGTAAATACCATGTGTTAAGACTTGCTTCTGAATTAAAACACATGCAGAAAAGGGCTGTCTTGAACATGTGTGTAAACAAAACAAAAACCATGGAGGAAAAGTAACCAGATAATGAGAGATTCTGCAAGGTTTCTGACATTGCTTTAAATATTCCTTTTATACTTCATTTTGGATACTTCTCTGAACAGCTGGACTAGACTAACAACTGAGTAAAACCGGGTGCAGACTCTGAAATCCAGTGCCCCAGAGGCAAGCTATATGTTTGCCAAGCAACAGTATTATAGCAAAAGTTTTCCCTGCTGCTATGAAGAGAGATATCTGGCACTCAGCCAGACACACCATAGCAGTATAAACCCGTTAAAGCAAAGGTCAACTTGGTCCGATTGCTCCCAATCCGTTGGGAAGTAAAAGTGTTGACCCCGAGTCAGGTGTTGGCATTACAAAGCCGTTCGGAAACCCAAGGCAGCCTGAAGAGCCTTGCTGGCTGGTCAGTCTTATAACCTGACAGGGTATTATGAACTTTAGGTGTACAGCAGTACCGCTACAAAAAGCGTTTTAGGAGCGGGGATGTCATCTGTCAAATGCTGGGAATTAAGCCTTACCGAGAGCATGGAGCAGGTGGATGCTGCCACCCCAGCTGGCAGGGATTTCTGCTACAAAGGTTGGAGGCCAGAGCAATTTGCAACTGGCAGGAATCTGCTCATGCTAGCTGTACAGAAAGATGTCTAAACATCTGCAGATGTGCTCAGCTTGTGAAACTCTGGTTTCACAGCTGTCCTCTCTCTCCCTCTGGCAGATCTGCGGGGTGGACTTTGAGGTGAAGGCTTTCTCGACAGAAAATGTGGAAGAGAGGATTCACAAGAGGTAACAGGACATCTGTGCACATGGCTGTGTCTATTGGTGCCCTCTGTAATGGGGGGGTGGGAGGTGCAACAGTGCACCATGGTGGCTTGTTCAGCTTCTCCCTGCTTGTCAGCGGACCTCCTGGGTGTAAGAAGACATTAACACAGAACTCTCGCCTCTGCCAAGCAGAAATAAGTGCCCTGTTGTCTTCTGCTGCTTCCCAGGAGCTCAGCACGCCTGTTGATCCGTAAGGTACAGTATGCTCCGGAAAACCTGGGACCCCAACCGTGTGCAGAGACCACCTGGCAGTTCTTCATGTCCGACAAGCCGTTAAACTTGAAAGCATCCCTCAGCAAAGAGGTGAGGAGCGTGCCTGGGGTGTGGACATCATAGCATTTCAGTGCCAATATCCATTTTGCTGCCCAAAGCAGCTACTTCCAGTGTTATTCAGGCCCTGTTTCTGCTGGGACTGACTTGTCCCAGCACTCAAGAATTGTAATTTCTGTCCATAGTTACTGCTAGGGAAGGCTGGGACCCCACTACCAGACTCATTTGGGGTCAGTGAAAGCTATTGGGAAGGGTTCTCTTGCCTTCTCTGGCCTTTGGGAGGAGATTTATGGTGGGGGGATTGGAGGAGAGCTAGGGCTTGGGTGAAGCCTCATGCTGGGGTTTCTGTGCACCAAACCCCTCCTAGGTGTACTACCATGGCGAGCCCATTCCAGTCACTTTCACCATCACCAACAGCACAGAGAAAACAGTCAAGAAGATCAAAGTGACAGGTATGTTTTTACTGTTGGTTGGGATTCTTTGAGGGCAAGAAGACTGTATGACGGTAGGGCTCAAAGAGGGCCAGAAAGTAGTGCTTGCAGCTGCTTAAGCAGGCAGCACACGCAAGTCAGGAATTTGTCTCTCTCCCCGATCCTTTGCTGTTTCTCTACTGCTGTTCCTGGGGTGAAACACTATAGACTTTTTCCTGTCTCTCAGGAGTACTCGCATGGCTTAATTTCAGGTACTGATATCTCCCCTCTAGAAAACAGAAAGGGACCAGCACCTCCTGTGGGCAAGGCAGGGGCCCTCCTGTGGGTGTGATGCCCACAGGGTACATGCAGCTGTGTCTGAGGTTTCAGAGACATCTGAAAGATGTTCGTCGGAGAGACAAAGGATGAGAAAGAGGAGAGAAGAGAAAGCAGGAGAGGAAGAAAGTTGCTGAGGGTTTCACACAAGTCCATCGTGGAGAAAGCCAATTCAGTGCCAGTCTCTGTAGTCTGATACACCCTCCAGTGACTCTCAAATACTTTTAGCCTCTGTCAAGCTTAGAAAGACCTTGTTGATCCCCAGATTCTCTCCTCATCAGTGTTTCAGTCAGAAGTACCATATGCTTTTTGCTGTTTGGCTGGAGGATATAAGCCACTTACCATACTGCTGTCTGCAGACTACCATAGTATCCCATCTGCTTGGTGATGATATCTCCTCAATGCATATGCATTGGCAATAGATATGCGAGAGATACCAGTCGCCAGAGACAAAAGCGGACACACTTAGAGAAGAAAGATGCAGATGTTTTTAATGGAAAGAACAGGCTCCCAAGGGAAACCATGGGTTGTTGACTTTTTGTCATCTTCACGTCAAGGCTGGATCTCTTTCTGGGAATATAGACTTTGGCCACAGGTGTTATATTGATCTGTAACCAAGTCATGCTGCCCATCCTAGTGGTCCCTTCAAGTTTTAAGGCTTTCCTGCTGTCCTCATAGTGTCTTCCGCTCCCGAACCTCGGTGGGGCGGCTGTGTTGTTTCTCATGCATTTGCACAGCTGATTGTCCCCGTTCTCCTTTCTCACTCAGTGGAGCAGGTTGCCAACGTCGTTTTGTACTCAAGTGACTACTATACAAAAGTAGTAGCTGCAGAGGAAGCGCAGTGAGTGTCTGAATGCTCTGCTTATCCCTTCCTACTACACTCCTTCATACCCTTTTAATTACCTTCCTCTTTGGAAGCAGGAGAGACTCCTAGCTGTCGTCTGGCAGTTAGTTGCCTGCTGTTACAGAGCTCTCTTCTCTCCCTGGTGTGCGTCCCCCTACACCACCCATTCCCTCTGAATGTGGTTGGTCTCCTTTTTCACATAGCCAGCAAGTACACTGCTCCTCCATTCAGGGACCAGGTGGAGGCTGCAGAAGAGCTCTTCTGTCTGAAGAGTAATTGCCTACTAGAAAAACTTAGCGGGGACTATGGAGGGCTCCCTCTTGCTTGAAATCTTTAAATGGAGCTGCAACATTTTTCTAAAAGTTGTTGCTATTTAGCTGGAAGTCAGCCATGCTCTAGCTTGAGGTCAGTATGTTTTATGCCATTTCAGTTTCTTCTGGCCTTAAAAGAAGACATGAAAACCTTGACCCTATTGATGGTGTGGGGAACCACCTGCTCTTGTGCATTGCGCTGTATTGGCAGTGCACTGAACCTTGCTTTGTGAGGAGGGTTGGACCCACCCAGAAACATTACATTTTTCTGTTTTTTGCTCTGCAGCATAGGGGTAGGTTTTCCTTGGAGTGCTGATCTTCTAAACTAGGATTCATTTTGTCCAGCTTTAGAGGTTTGCAGCATAGTTTGCCCTACTTTAGATGTCTGCCTTAATGTGAAATGAATCATGTTCTGCAAGTGCTTGTTTCTGTCTGCTAATTACAAAGGGAAATGTAGACATCTACATTGTAGACATCTAAATCTGGACAGATAAATCTCACTCCATGCGGATGGCTTTGTAACCTGTTTTGAAGTTCTCTTAGCTGGCTTTCTAACTTAAATCGGAGTGTGTTTCACTTTCCTTCTCTCACCTGCTTGTTATTTTCAGGGAGAAGGTGCAGCCAAACAGCAGCCTCACCAAGACACTGACACTTCTGCCCTTGCTAGCAAATAACCGGGAGACCCGGGAAATAGCCCTGGATGGAAAGCTAAAGGATGAAGACACCAACTTGGCTTCTAGTACCATGTGAGTAGAGTTTTAAATGGTCCAAGCTGGTGGAGGGTTATAAAGAAGTAGTGAGGACATAGGAGACGAACCTATTGGGAGTTTGGACCTGTATCCAGACAGGCACATCTGAATGTGTGACTTATCCCTGTCATATTCATTCAGACTAAAGGATGATCACAGACCTGGAGAGGTATTAGCTGTCCCAGAGACTCTAACATGTTACTTTTATCACTTTTGTGAGAATGGGATGTTTACCTAGCTCTTACTCCAGTCATATGCTGTGACCTAGGTCTACAAAGATGATTAGGGGACTGGATGATTAGGGGACTGGAGCATCTCTCTTATGAGGAAAGACTGAGAGAGCTGGGCCTGTTTAGCCTAGAGAAGAGAAGGCTGAGAGGAGATCTTATCAACGTGTACAAGTATCTGAAGGGAGGGTGTCAAGAGGACGGAGCCAGACTCTTTTCAGTGGTGCCCAGCGACAGGACGCAAAGCAATGGACACAAACTGAAACACAGGCAGTTCCACCTGAACATGAGGAAAAACTTTTTCACTGTGAGGGTGACAGAGCACTGGAACAGGTTGCCCAGAGAGGTTGTGGAGTCTCCTTCTCTGGAGATATTCAAAACCCACCTGGACGCGATCCTGTGCAACGTGCTCTAGGTGACCCTGCTTGAGCAGGGAGGTTGGACTAGATGATCTCCAGAGGTCCCTTCCAACCTCAACCATTCTGTGATTCTGTGTGATTCTGTGACCTCCGCTGTTGCACTGTCTAACCCCACTATGTGTTTTTCTCTGGTAGCATTAAGGATGGAATAGACAAGAGGGTGATGGGGATTCTGGTTTCCTACAAGGTCAGAGTGAAGCTCACTGTCCCAGGGTAAGAGTAATAGACTTTTTGCTATATCTGTATAGAATTAAGAGAATGAAGTGTGTGAACCCCATTGGAGAATGGGCAGAACAATTCACGCTAAGAGGAAGGACATGTTCTAGGACATCAGGCTCCCTGTAAAGCCTGAACTGCATGCAATTCATATCTTGGCCTATCCAAAAAAACTTTTTCTGAGCCAGAGGCTTTGGATCACCTTCCTTAGATGCAGTATGAGTTTATGGTTGAAGTATGAACCTCTGTTTTGTGTTGCAATTTTTTGCTTTGAAACTAACTTTCAGTTTATAAGAGTTTAAGTGACACTGTGATTGAACCTTTACATTCAAGTTCTTGCTCTCCCAGAGAGCAGAGGCAGAGACATCTGCCTGAGAGTCATAAATGCCGTTGCTCAGGTTCTCTGCTGAGCCAGCCTTCTGGGAGAAGCTGAGCCACATGAGTTAATTCCCAGGGTACAGTGCAGAAGAGGTAACTCTCAGTTGATGACAGCTGCTGTTTACATTTGTATTTTGTCTATCTCTCCTCCTTTGTAACATAAAAATGGGTCAATGATTTGCCTAAAGCATGTGATAAAATGACTGCTGCTTTCTGTGGTCCCTTGGCTCGCTTTGTCCTTGTCCCTTGGCTCTAAGGCCCTTGGAAAAGGGGCCATGCTGACACTTGTTCAGGGGTTCAAAAACTTGGACTCTGTCTATGGGAAGGACATGAAAATCACCTTTTGTAAAAACAAGGTTATTTGGATGTTTGCTTTGTGGCAAGTGGAGAAAAGGATATGGGGAAAGGACCAGGGAAAAGTCATTTCAGTAGTCCACCAATAAAACAATATTTGGTAAAGCACTGCAATGGAGAGGTGCTAAATATGCTTGGTTTTTTTCCTCCTTTTTTCCTTCTGTAGCATTCTGGGAGACTTCACCTCCAGGTAAAGCAGTTACATCTTCTTCCTTTTCACATCATGCAGTCATAGTTGTTAATTTGTCCTTTTACCCTCTTTCCTATTCCCCTCCTCACCTCCCTAAAAATAAGAAACTACCCCTTAAGCTGATAGAAATAAGGAATCTGCACATCCAGCTGTTAAAATGAGTCGATTACAAAGATGTCTCTGACTTATCTACCTGCAAGTAAAATAATACTTCAGCATATAATAAACCCAGCTTATTAGAGTGGATGTGCCCAGGATTTTTGTGGAGATATGAGTTTAACTCTTTCTGAGGGAGAAGTTATGGTTAGAAAAAAGATGAAATAATGGGTTAAGTTGAACTTCAGGGCTTGGGTTGGCCTGGGCTGGGAAGAGAAGGGGACTAAACCAGGCATGAATGGGTCTGTAGATCTGATGCATTTTCTCTTCTCCCCAAAGTGAAGTGGGCACAGAGCTGCCATTTCGTCTCATGCACCCCAAACCTGAGGATAAGAACACAGCAGGTCAGTTATGCCTCATTTTTCCTTTTTTGCTTATCAAACCCAGATGAAATCTTGCCCCATTGCAAGTCTTGCAGTGATTTATTCTACAGGAAGCCTTTAGAGTCCAGAAGAGGCCAGCAAGGGGACTGCTATGTTTATCAATCCCCCAGGCACACACAACAGGGAGAAGGGATGCTAAGATGAGAGAAGGTGGAACAGGATCATGCTCCTTTTTTTTCCATCTGTGGAATCACAACTGCAATCGCGGGGCCTCAGGGAAGCACTGCACAGTTAAATCTCACAACTACCATGCAAAATGTCCTGAATGCAGCTGTTAACAATTTCCAGACAGATTCCAAGATAGTGAACAACAGTCTTTCACAGAAAACACCTAAAACACATGAGCATTTTAAAAAAGCAGAATACTTTTAAGCAGAGTTAAGAGGTGAAAAAAAAATGTTGGTGGTTTTGAACAAAAAAAGTTGGACAAATAAAATTACCACTATGCTGATGTTGCCTTGACCACAGTGTCTATGGTGTGGTCCTAATATTAAGTATCTGTGCGCAGGTATCTGAGAGCAATACCCGTTCAGAGCCAAGCCAGTAGATGGAAGTGTGGGATCTTTAAAGCTGGCAGGAATCCAGCCTGAGCCCAAACTTACCTGAAGCTCCTGTATCTAAGAACATGACCACTGGAAAAAGCTGAAGGAGCCTACAAAATCAGTTATCCAAAGATAGGAGCTATGTTCTGTACTGGAAGCCAGGCATTAAAAAGGGGTGGCCCTTAGTCTTGGTTGTGTTAAATTGTTGGAGGAAACAAATGTGAATAACAAGGAAAGAGACTGATGGTCCTTTCCACACTCATGTTGCTCTGGTTGGGAATCAGCATTTGCTAATTATGGATGTGCCAGAGTGGGGAAAGGTAGGTTTCTTCACTCCCCTTTGAGAATTGCACCACAAAAAATTCCTGTTTCCATGGGGGAAACTTCTGCTGTGAGCTGTGCCAGCAGACACCCAAGCACATGCTCATGGGAGAAGTTTTCTGCACACATTCCACCCCCATCAGAGCAGCACCATGAGTCCACAGACAAATCTACCCTCCCCTCTTGCCCCCTCTCTGCTGTGGCCACGGAGAAGATGGCCATGTTACTGAGGAGCAGCACAGGGCGCCCCACAGTCACACAGCCCAGAGCGGCCTCCATCCCGCTGCAAGGGGCAGGTTGGCTCCTCAGCTGGTCCGTAGCCCTGGGAAGGCTGGACCACCTGGGAGAAGCTGCTGCAACACACTTTTGTGAGCATAACTGCGTCCATGCTACGTGTTTCCCTTTTGTGCTGCAGGCCTGTAAAGCTGCCCCAGCAGAACGGGGACACTGCTGCGCATTTGGTCATGATCTCCAGTGTTGACTCAGGGTAGGAGAGCAGCTTGGCAAGGGTCTTGCCCCCTGTTCTGGCAGCTTGCGCATACTGAAGTGTTTGCCTCAAACTTTCCTGTAGCAGTTCCCCAAGCCCAGGAGGCTGGAAGGGCTGGGGCCAGCTCTGGTGTTCCCAGGAAGGTGGCTGGCGAGGGCCATCTAGTGTCAGTGGGGAGCCTCACACCGTAGAGGTGGCAGGGCAGCTCCAGGCCCCAAAATCTGGAGCTTTCATGGATTCCGAGGAAAGCTGGAAAACTTCAAACAGGGACCATCCAAAGACTCGGGCATCGTAAGGAATTTTGTGTGTATTTTTAGTGTGGTGGGAATTTTTTTGACATGACACCATGTTTCGGTGTTAACAATACCACAACCCCCTTTTTTGCTACCCTTGCCTCAGGCAGATAATTCTGGCAGAAGCAATTGGAATATGAGGAAAAATGGAAGTCAGGCAGCTCTCCCCTCTAAGATGATTTCAAAGGATGGCTGATATACTGTCTTTTATATAGTGCACTCTGAAGGATGTGGGTAGAAGACTTCACAAGGGAAATGGAGAACTGCAATATTTCACAGATCACTTCCCCCAAGACATCCTCTTACCAAAGACGCAGCCCACATATTGTTTGCAACATCAAAGTCATCTAAGAGCTTGCTGTCAGAAGAGAGCTGTGGTTCACACCTTTTGTACAAACAGAAATGGCAGGTTTCTTCTAACTTGACAGAAGCCGGGTAGTTTCAGGAGCTATCCCATGGGAAAGCCCTACAAACAGTTAAGTAGAGAAACAAATGCTTCCTCTTCAAAAAGGAAAGTAGAACACAAAGGCAAATTCACCTGAAGCCTGTAGAGCTGATTTGAAAACTCTGCTGAAGTGTGGTGTCTGAGCTCATTACGGAGAATAAAACAGCCTCCCAAATGAAGCTGGTAAACTAAAAATCATTCCGGCTTTATTGGCTGGTAGTTTTCCATGCCCTGTATCTAATCACTCTTCTCAGTTGTGTGTTCATGCTTTGGAGATGCACTTTTTATTCTATTGGCTTAGTACATAAACTCAGAGAGAAGATGCGCTTCATTAGTGAAATAACATCTAATTTGGAATCAAGTGAATCAAGACTTAATTGCAGAGATGGAGCTTCAACAAGCAGCGTTCAGACTCTTAAAGGCCCCACAAGTTAAAATACTACTTTTTTGATTTATTCGGCAGCCTCAGCAATGGATGTAGGCAAGGGTGCATGGCCAGGGGATTTTGAGATCACTCCTTATCTTCTTTTTCCATTCCCTTTTGTTTTTACCGATGAGTCAGTAGTAACAAATTTGACTGTTGCACTTCCCTGCTTATTCCACTGCCACTTCTTCTTAAGATACAGCCGGGAGAAAGAAAAGATGTCAAAGCAACCAGCTTATAGAGCCAAAGCTAAAGTGGGATTAAAAAAAATGCCTGAACATGAGACAAGGTACCACATATTGTGGTTTATTCCCTGCACTGGGGTAATCTCCCTTTTCCTTCTTTAGCCAAGGTGATTTATGGCAAAAGTAAATAAAACAAACATGTTTAGCACTAGTATATTTAATTGTGCAGAGCTGATTTGAGTGTAGAGAACCTCAGACAGAATGGAAGAAAATATAAGCGTTTCAAGAACGTGGTTTAATTTTTTCAGGGCCATAGTGGGGCAAGCGCAGTCCGCTGCATTGTGCTTTATTTCACAGCAGATTGATTTGCCCTTTTTATTTGCCTGCGAGTGGTGTCGGAAGCATTCATCACTCGGAGTGAAAAGCGGGTTTGTCAGTGTGCATGGCTATTGCAGATTGCTTGCTCTTCCTTTCCTGTTGCTGGAGGAGACAGAAAAGGAACTGCTTGCTACCTTTCCTTTCGCAGGTTTATTTATAGCTTCCTCGTCTTGGATGTCTTATAGAGCAACATTTGCATGTTTCATGTGTGCTGGTTTCGCAACTGCTTTTGGACCCATGTGGTTCGCAGGTGGTTATTTTTAGGAGAAACAACAGCTCCCATCACATTTACGGTCTGGTTTTTGGGCCTGTTGACAAAAATGAATGTCTTCTAAGATGGATTCAAACGGGCCGCGTCTTTCCCTGCTTCCGAGCCCTTTCCCATGGGTCAGCAGTTAGCCCAGCAGCTCCTGCTGGGTTTTTCTCCAGGCATGAGTTCTCTGGTCGGGGGGGTTTTCCTGCCCTTCTTCTGATGTTTTACACTGTGGGGGCCTATGTCTTGGACCCTGGCCTTTGCTTTGGCTGTTAATCAACAAATGGTCATTTATCTGCTCCCTTGTTAAACTTGCAGGAAAGGGTTGGTTTTGAGAAACCCATCAGTGCTGTGTCCCTTGAACACTAACACTATACCTGCCTTGTATTGATATTGTAACTTTTTGAAATTAGTGAATTTTTAAAGGACTTGAATGTCTTGAAAAATAACACAGCCTACTCTTTGTTTTTTTTCCATAAAGTTAAAAGAGGTTAAAAGCAAGCTTTTAATGAAAATTACCATATGTCACAACTTTAATTATATGGAATCATTTCTGTGGCTGCATAATAAAAGCTTATAGAAAACCTTCCGCAAAGAGGATGATGACATTCTGCAGCCTCATCTATGCCCCCTCCCATCCCAACCCTCAAAGCAATTGCTGAGATGCCAGTTTAAAAAAGCAAAAAGCAAAAACAGAAGCCTACCCATTTTCAGGTTTCTGAGAATTTTTCGATGTTAAAATGTTAAATAAGCCACAGGACAGCAAGATAACAATGTGGAGTGGGCCCAACTCCTGCTAGGGTTTATTAAACTTCCGTTTAACAAGCCTACGGGAAGTAGTATAGCAGCCTCAAGTCCTTGCACCTTTGAGTGTAATCTTACCTCTGAGGTATATGATAGGCATTACTGCACCTACCACAGTATCTACCTATGTATTGATTCATTAAGTATTTATCTGACAAAAAGGTATGTGCCTAACTGAAACAATACCTCTTTTTCCCTGAACCGATTCTGTAAAATCAGCTTCAAACTGCATTGGTGAATATCACTCGGCTTCGCCCACATCACTGATGTCACTGTTCCCATAGTAATGAATGTACTTCGAAGAGGGGGAAGAGAGCAGACTATTTAAAGAACAAAAATTGGAGGAAAAATAAGATGAGACTAAGATGAGAACAATGCTTCATGTGTTGGAAATTTTAAAAGCTGCATTCTAAATATTTCAAATTCATTTCAATCGAGCATGGATGCCCTCAGACTGACTTTCCAGACTTCACTTTAGCATCCATGAGCAGAGGAAACTATCCTTTCTGAGTCTGGGTAGACACCATCATGAATGCCTTTACAAGGTCCATTGAGACATTTTGGCTACAGAGTGCCCCATTTGACACACTTTTAAGGCTCATTTTTCCAGCAGTGCTAGGACTTGTTCCCCTTGATGTCAGTGAGCTGTGGGTGGGAATTCTCTAGCTAGCAAGTTTCCAGTCACTGGAGCATCCCAAATCCCTGCTGACTTCTGCAGAATCATGGCCTAGTTGCAGTTTGTTCCCTGATTTAAATTCATGAGAAATAAGACAGTGAAGCAACTGTTACTTGATAAGCTAAAGTAACTGTAAAAGCCAAACAATCCCTGCCCCTGTTTCACAACTGCAACACAACAATACTTTGTTCAGCTTATTTTGGGCTGTACTGAGACACCTTCCAAGGAATCCTGCTAGCAAGCCTGAGCACCGCTTCATCACGGTGCGGTTAGCAAAGATCCCGTTAGGGAAACACACGTGCCAAAGGTCTCAGGATGACGCCCAGGGAAGGGTGGAATCAGGAGTGTTGCCTCTCACATGCATAACCTGTCTGAGGAGAGACTTCCTAGCCCTTTCTGTATTCTGAGCTCTTTTTGATTTCAATGCCTCTGTGTTTATTCAACACGAACGTCTTCTGGCTACTTAAAGCCCAGTGACAGACCAATTAAAAGCACCATCATGTCACGCAAGCACTGTCATCTCTGAATAGAAGTGCGTGCACAGATGTCTCTCACAGCTGCGGCTGCTAGCAGCCTAAATGGGAAAATCTGTCTTTGTTTCTCAGCCCTTCTGATGCCTTGGGTGATGTTGCCGGAGTGCTTTTCCAATAGGGAGACTGAGTTTTGCTTTATCAGGTGCGTGTACGCACATGTTAGGATTTTCTGGAATTCTCCTTGTATTGCTGCAAATCCTGCCACTTGTCACTGGAACTGTTTTATCTCCTCGCTTTATAAATATTCTGCTGTTCTTAGCATCACTATTCTAACTATTCGTTGTGTCTTTTTTTCCTTCTCTACTGCCTCTTGATAATTACAGGGAAGGAGTGGTAAGTTTCTTTTAATAGTATTTTACATTTTGGCTGCAATCGATAGTTGGTTCTTTGGAAATTCCCAAAATTTGTCCAGAAGTCCCCAGGGCTCACAGCGTATGGACATAAATCCAAAGTAAGTTACTGTGGCTTGACAAATTACTGCTATCAGTTGAACAGCAGTGACCAACCATGTGAAACTAGTTTAAGTGAGCATGTTTTGCTTCACAGTTGCAGAGAATCAGCAGATGCTCTATAGCTCTCTAAGTTTCAGGAACTCAATTTGTTCAACCGTGTGCTCATATTTTAGTACAGAAGGAATAAGGATGAAAGGCTTCCCGTTTTAATTCTAGACAAAGACCCTTTCAAGCTATTTCTGGCTATTAAGCTAGCTGACAGATATTTAGCTGGGATGGGTATGATTCAGTACAGATAAAAACCTCCTTAGTTTGTGTCCTGAGTTGTTCAATCAAATGTTGTTCATGCTAGCTAGGATAACGCCGATCAAGATAGTCTGTGGGACTTGGATCCAAACCCCTCTGAAGGCAAAGAAAACATTACCCGAGTATGCTCTTGGCTTTTCTTCTTCCTCCTACATGCTGCCTTTGGTCTGATGGTATTAAAAAATTGCTGGAATCATTTTGAAAGGCCTGTGTTTCTTCCATTTCAGTGAGGCAGAGCTGGTATTTGAGGAGTTTGCTCGTCAACAGCTAAAAGATATGGTTGATGATGAAGAAAACAAGAATGTTTCTTCAGCTGATGAGCGACTAGAAGAACAAGCTGCCAGAGAAGCTATGTAGTCTGGCATCAATTAGAAATGTAGGACCTAGGTTTCTAGTAAACTACATGTTCTCGGTGTATGCATTGTCTCTCAGGGATCAACCCTACGATCCATGGGTGTAAAAGCACAAATCTCTGTTGCTTATTAAAAGTTTCATAAGAACGTAGCAAACCCAAAATCTGATGCTTACTCTAGCTATGAGAGGAGGACAGGAAGACTGCCATGAATGACCTCTGCTTTCAGGGCTATCTAATAAAATGGTTGGTTGCTTTCACCACAGGTGAGAACTTAAATGAGAATGTGTTTGTGCAGCCTGCCTAGACTTACCTGGTGTCAAAGAGCCCCTGCCTTTGAAATCCTAGTGAACCGGGTCCTAGCTTGAAAGGCTGGCTTGCTGCCTTTGGTGATCTGTTGAAGCTTCTCAGTGGACTACACAAAACTGGTTTTATTTCCTTTTGGTTGCTTTTGTATTTATGCTATATCAAACTCACCTAGTGAATATTTTCGGTGTTTGCACTGACCCCATCTATGACTTGCATCCACTTTCTGTACCATTAAATGTTTCACAAGTCTTCTTCCACAGAGGTTGTAATGCTGAGTGAGGTACTATGCTTGCTTTCTAACAATATGCTTAACGGTTATTAAAGATGAATGAGAGAAAAGTGCATTGTGCATGAATTCCTTAACAAAGCTCCCTATATGTAACACCTAACAGAGGACTGCTAGCCTGGATTGATCCTGTATTTAATCTAGTTTCCTGTATGCAACAGTGCTTCAGAAGAAGGCGCAATAAAATTAGGGAGGAAATTATGGGACAACCTGCCCTGAGGAGCCTTTCCTAACATCCGTCTGCCAGAGGTTGGTCTCTGCCCTAAGAAATGAGTTTGTATTTTGTATTCTTTGCAAACTTTGGTCTCGCTTGTTGATCTGGATATTCTTATTATACATGTAAATGTATAATCCTTTCATGAATCTTGCTTAGGCTCTGGCTGAAGTGAGTTGTATCAGCTAATTATATTTTGCATGTAAAAAGACAGGTAGTTTCTCTTTCTTGCTTTCTGCCCTCTTTGCTTTACTGTGTCTCTGGTTTAAACTCTCCTGCAAAGCCTGAATGCAGCGCCTACCTCCATTATGTAAGCTTGTGTTTCCCACCCTACACCCAGGAAAATGGAATTAAAAAGCTTCCCATTTAGATCCTAGCTAACGGCAATGGGCCTTTAGCACAGAAGAAAACCAGGGAGACATTTTAGAGACGTCCGTTTCCTCCCAGCAGGAGTGGGACTCTTAGTGAAAGCTTGCTGCAAGCCAGTTGCACTTCCATCCTGCTCAGCCTGCAGAGGCTACGGCCACTGAGCTTGCCCACACTCTGGCTTTGCTTTCTATTGATAACCATAGCAAGCTAAAGCAGCCTGCTCTGGAGAAAGCGTGGGCTGTTCTCGGGCTTCTCTGCAGAACCATTCTATATATAGGCCTCATTTTTTGAGCAGAGGTTTTCCTCTGTCTTACTGACATCATCACGGTTACAAGCCCCATTTTACAGATGGTCCAAAGGCTTAAACGAACAGCTTTACATGTGACTTCTAACACTTACAAAGAGGTTGGGTTAAAAGCAAAGCTTTCTCCTGTTTTGCTTCATCATATTCTCTAAACTGGGCTTGATTAAGATGCTGAAAGCAGTGAATTAAAGACCACAGATGATTTTGCAGTTTGATCAGTGCTCTCACTTAATACCACCTGTTAGTCTGTTTGGCTTCATTTGTCACAGCTGTCTCATCTTAGATGAAGTTGCAAGAGGCAGTATGTTCAGTCTCCTCTTTCTAAGTGTTGTAGCCTTTGCTGCCAAAGAAATGCTGCAACTGTTTCCTACTATTCCTGGTCAGTATAATTTCTGTGTGATTTCAACTTTGACTTTGAGGGAGGATCAGGCTTCTGTGCCTAGGTTTCTGGAAAGGCCCTTCTAATAATTGCTCTAGTATTTTTATTATTAATTTTTTGGTGACGCAAGAGAAAGACGCACTGATGCAGTAGGGTTGAACAAAAGGTTAGTAGCAAAAGGTCGGTAGCAAATATGCTGGCCTCAGAGAGGCTGGTACTCAGGAAAGCATTGGAAGATATTCAAAGGAGAAGGGGAGGACGGTGTGTGACAGTCTTCCCAATCTTGTTCAGAAGTGCTGTTTCCCCCGCAAAGGTTTTTTCCTTCAGTATTCCTGGCTACTAGAGCTGTAAATATGGGATTAGCAAACTAAAAGCTTTTTTGTTTGGGGTTTTTTTGTATATCAAGCCTGCATGGCACCTCTGTTACTGACTTTCCTCTCGAATCCACCTGTGGTGATGCATTCTGTAAGCTAATTGTGTGACAAAGTCACAACGCGCTGTGCTGCAAAAAGGGATGGAATCGCACTGGTTGAATCAGTGCTTTCGACTTAGCTTAGAAAAGCACTTTCAGAGATTTGACCGTTAGCTTAGCCCTGCGCTAGCCTGTTTGCTCACTTGCCCAGAGAGGCAGCGAACACTTTCTGCTGGCTCCTTCAGCTTCTCTTTCTGTGAGCCAGGCTGGCTTCTTATTCCTCTGCCCTTTAGTCAACAGATGCTGACCTTTGTCAGCAGAAAAGAGGTCTTTAGCTGGAACCGTTTGCCTTTTATCTTTCCTTTCTTCTGGTTCTGATGTTACACGATCCTCTAAGAAGTCAGACCTGTAGCCTGCTAGTCATATTTGCAGCTGGAAGAGAGTAATCCAATTTCCTGACCCTCTGCCTTTGATGTGGTGGGAGTCCATTTATAGAACAGGCTGCCAGCCCGCGGAGAGCGATAAGGCCCGGGAATGATAGCATCTATGAAACTGCCTACTTTGAGCAGAACTTGCATCAAATATACGGCCTCAGTGCTTTAGCTGTCTGCTGAAGGTACGAGTTCGGTGACAAATGCTTTTTTTTTTCCCTGTCCATCTCCAAGAAATCCCAGCTACATAGCTGTAGCTAAGGGATACTATAAAGCAGGCAGCTCTCCGAAGGCAGCTTCTCCTGCCTTTCCTGGGGATCTGGGCATTAGAGAGACAAGCGCTTCAGCGCCGAGTTACCTAATGCTAACAGTACTAATGAGAAATGGTGTGTGGAAAGGCTGAGTCAGTCAAGAATGCTTCTGTATTGAAAAATAAAGTGTTTTTTGACATCAGGAACCTGCTTTGACTCAGAGTAGGTGGGAGACAAGAAAAGCCGATCACTCTCGCTTAGCAGTGTCTGATTAAGCAGATACTAAAGTGAGATTGTCAGGGGCTGGTGGATTGCAAGACAGTAGGTGGAAAGTACCTTTTTTTGCAGGAGGCTGATTAAAACATCTTAGGGGCAGAAAAGAAGCGCTCTAACTTGCCTCTATATGATTTACCCCATGGTATTTAATAAAATACAGGGGAAGAATTGAGTAGTGGAAACAACCATAGGAATCAAGGAGAGATCCCAGCTTTCAGCTCTCACCTTTGATGATGTGAGCAGAAAAGCTTTTCTCTAGCCCCTAATAAAGACACTGTGGTGTTTGGAGCAAGCAGGACAAAGAGCGAGCAGCGCTCCGCTGAGGCGGCTTATTTCAGTTTGCAGCAAAACTTGCCTATGTTTATGCAAAGCTTTAATATCATTCCAAGGGCTGCGAAAAAAGCTGCAAACTCAGATGGGGGAACAGTCCTGCAGGAACCTGCCTGAAAAGGCTGCAGGAGCTCAGCCTACGAGGGCTGAGAGCGTCCCTCGGGCCGCGGCGACGGGAGGTGGACTGCCATCGCCGCACCGAGCCCGCCGCCCCCCATCCCAACGGCCGCCCCCCATCCCAACGGCCGCCCCCCAACGGCTCGCGGGGCGCGGCGCGGTCGCCGCCGCCAGGGGGCGCCGCCGCGGCGGGCGGGCGGGCGGGCGGCTGCAGCGCGCGGCGGGAGGGGGCGCCGGCGCCGGCCGTGCTGTGCCGCGCCGCGCCGCCCCGCTCGGCTCCGCTCCGTTCGGCTCCGCTCGGTGCAGCATGGCGGCGGCGGGCGCCGCGCAGCCCCAGCCCCAGGCCGGGGCGGTCGCCGCCGCCGCCAGCGCCGCGGCGGACGAGTCGTCGGACAGCGAGCCGGAGCAGGAGCCGGGCTCCCCGCAGAAACTCATCCGCAAAGTCTCCACGTCCGGGCAGATCCGCCAGAAGGTGAGCGCGGCGGGCAGGGCCTCGGGCTCCGGCAGCGCTGCGGCCGGCTCTGCCGCTGCTGCTCCCTCCGCGCCGCCGCCCCCCCGCCCGGCACGGCCTGCGCCGCCGCCGCCGCCGAGCCCCTCGCGCCCCGTCAGCCTTCCCCCCCCCAACCGCCCCTGAGGGGCCTGCTGGCGACCCCTCCCCCCACCCAAACCGCTCCTCAGGGACCTGCCTGTGACCCTCCCCCCCAACTGCTCCTCAGGGACCTGCCGGCGACCCCTCCCCCCACCCAAACCGCTCCTCAGGGACCTGCCTGTGACCCTCCCCCCCAACTGCTCCTCAGGGACCTGCTGGCGACCCCTCCCCCCATCCAAACCTCCCCTCAGGGACCTGCCTGCGACCCTCCCCCCAACTGCTCCTCAGGGACCTGCTGGCGACCCCTCCCCCCACCCAAACCTCCCCTCAGGGACCTGCCTGCGACCCTCCCCCCAACTGCTCCTCAGGGACCTGCCGGCGACCCCTCCCCCCATCCAAACCTCCCCTCAGGGACCTGCCTGTGACCCTCCCCCCAACTGCTCCTCAGGGACCTGCCGGCGACCCCTCCCCCCCCAACCGCCCCTGAGGGACCTGCCGGCGACCCCTCCCCCCCATCCAAACCGCCCCTCAGGGACCTGCCTGTGACCCTTTCCCCCCCCCCAATTGCCCCTCAGGGGCCTGCCTCTGACCCTCCTACCCCCCAACCGTCCCTGAGGGGCCTGCCGGTGAACCCTCCCCCACCACCTAAACTGCCCCTCAGGGACCTGCCGGCGACCCCTCCCCCTAAACCGCTCCTCAGGGACCTCTGCCTGTGACCCTTCCCCCCCCCCCAAACCACCCCTGAGGGACCTGCCGGTGACCCTTCCCCCCAAAACCACCTCTCAGGGACCTGCCTCTGACCCTTCCCGACCCCAAGTTGCTTCTGA
The DNA here is from genome assembly GCF_036417845.1 of Apteryx mantelli. NCBI lineage: Eukaryota > Metazoa > Chordata > Aves > Apterygiformes > Apterygidae > Apteryx > Apteryx mantelli. Next base: position 28,249,655 of record NC_089986.1, on the reverse strand, counting down.
TGGACCTGCCTCTGACCCTTTCCCCCTGCAACTGCTCCTGAGGGACCTGCTGGTGACCCCCACAAACCACCCCTGAGGGACCTGCCTGTGACCCATCCCCCCCCCCCCAAAACCGCCCCTGAGGGACTTGCTTGCAGTCTCCCCCCAAACCACCCCTCCTGGATGTGCCAGCAACTCCCTCCAACTGCCCTTCAGGGACTGCTGGCGATCCTTCCCCCAAGCTACTCTTCAAGATCTGCTAACAACCCCTTCCCCAAAACACCCTTCAGGGGCCTGCCAGTGCCTTCCCCCTCCAACTACTCCTCAGGGATCTGCTAACAATCACTCTCCACCCCCCAAAATGCTCTTCAGGAACCTGCAGATCCCCCCACCCAGACATGCTCTTCAAGGACCACCTTAACAAACTGATTCTCAGAGGCCTGCCAACAACTGCCCCCCAAATGCCCTTCATGGGCTGCCAACGGCCCCCTAACTGCTCATAGGGGTTTCTGACAGGTCCCTGAAATGGAGCCTCCACCACTTGGCAGGTTTCCTCCCCAAACTGCCTTTCTGTGACCCTGTAGGAACCTCCCCAAATCGCTCTCTCCAATAACCCAGCTTAGACCCTCTTCATCTGTGTCCTGGTTTGCGCCTTCCAGGGAGCTCCCTCTTCCTCACTGTGGTCAGTGTGCCCAGGCTCAACAGGATACTGCCTTACCTCTTTCCTTCCTTTCTCTCTCTTTCCCTCTAAAATTTTCTTACAGCTCTGCAAGTTAGAGTTCCTGTCTCCTATGACTATCCTCCATTATCTGATATTTGACTCCCCCAAGCACATGCCATCCCTCTCCACCCCCTGCAGCTGCATCTCCCTTTTTCCCCCCACATCAGAGTTGCCAAGGGTCCCCTCCTCACCTCTCCATGCCGTTCCTGAGGGCCCCTGCATGGCCTCATCTCCCTGTCACGTTGTGTTCTCCTCCATTATCACTTTCCTAAACCCCTTTCTTGTGGCTCTTTTAGACATTCTGCAAATCATTTGTCTCGCGTTCACAGCTCCTGTGCTCTGAAGGGTGCAGCCCTTGCTGTTATCCCCCAGAGTCCTCGTGTACCTCGACACCTTCTTATCTCTTTAATGGTTGCATCCCCATTTTCTTCATTTCATCCGTTGCTATTGTTCCTTCCTGTATCCATCACATAGTGATGTTGTTTAGCCTCCTGTCTGGTCTAGCGCTGGTCTCATGGCTGGTTAGTCTTTGTTCCCAGCTCCTGTTTCTGCCCTACTTCACCTGCCTGGCTGGGTAACAGGCCTTTCCACTCGGACTCCCTTGGCCCAGTCAGGCTGTACCCCCTTTTGGCTTGTTCTGGACCGATTATGCCATTGTCGGGGCAGTGACAGTATTCTGCTCCCCAGGAGGAACTGTGGCTGTAGTTCCTCTGTATTGTTACCGTAAGAGAAGATGTGAAGATTTCCCTTAGCCTGAGGCTAGGAACCACCCATAGGGAGTTGCCCTCCTCTGTGCTATTTTTACTATAGCTGCCTGATTTTTCTTTGTAGCTGTTAAAATACTGTATAACCCTCGGGTTGTTGTGTGACATGTCTTAGAAATAACAGGCTAGTTATTCTTCTGCCATCAACTTACTGTTGTCTTTGAGGCACAGGGAGACACAGTTGCTGCTGTGTGGATGCAGAAGGCTTGTTCAGTGCTGATACTTCTAGCTCAGTATTGCTTATCGTGTATTCACAGCGAAGGAGAGAAAATGTCTCTCTGCATGATGCAGTGTCTTAAGCGTTATTCATAGTGATCTTTTTTCTGCTGGCCAGTCTGCCTTACTTTCAAATGTGTGCGCGTCATCATTCTGCTGCTCGTGACCATTTTGTTACATTGGTGCCAGTGCTGAAAGCCCCCCCATAACAAAGTAAAGTCGTGTGTGAGAACCGTTTACTCACTTCATTACACATGGTGGAGTTACTTTCTCCGTCTGCTACGTGTTGCTGACCCTGTAATTTACTACTTGAGTTAAGACACTGAAGGTCTGCGCTGTGTGGGTGAGACGGTTCTTTTGGCTGCAACAGGAAACAGTGAAGCCCTCCGGATGGGTTAATGCTCCATGTGTCAAGCACATCTCAGCCGTGCTGTAGCACCAGGTGACCTGATCTAGTCAGTTCATCTGCTTTAAGAAAAGAAGTCTTTTGAGGTCTTTTCCTGCACACAAGTGCTGAATATCAGAAATGCTTCTGCAGGAGACTGGATGAACCTTGTGGTTTCTTAATACCATTTGTGGCAGGGGTCCCATGTGAATAGGGAGGAAGGATGCTGTAGTCTACTTTAATATCTATGTATTGTTGTCAGTGATGAGAGCAAGGACAAAGACTTTCTCAGTGCTAGAATGGGACCTCTCGCTTACAACAGGATGTTGGGATGCTAAGGTAAAAGGTGTATTGGATTTTACTTTTGTTTGAATGCAGCTGAACACATCCCCACATCTCTACTTAATCATTTGCTATGTTTTACATCATTTCCTGCGTCAGCATGGCTGGAAAAAGCTTAAACCAGCCATTTGTACTATGCAAACATAAACATGTTAAGAACAAGGATTATAAACAGATATTGTCCACAGCTATTAAGCCTCCTGTGTGTTAATCTGCAGAAGACCTTCAGCTAAACAGTGTCAAATGTTCCAGGTAACCCCAGGTATTATGGTATCAAGGCCTGATTTGTTTTGCTACTGTTGATTTCTTTCTGTTTCATCATCTTCGCTGCTGCATGTGTGCTTTTTCTTGTCCTTAAGGCAGGGAGCAAGACAACATTGCGGTTAATTGTAGTTCTGATGAGGCTTTGAGAAGCTTGCTTCCTCTGTAAAGGCAGACCTAATTTTAAATTTAGCTACTGAATGACAGAGAGCAGACTACCCAAAGCTGTCAAAGCTGTTGGACAGGTCTGTCAGAGTGACAGTAAGAGATGCAGGGAGGCTTTTACTTCACCTGAGGATGTAAATCTCTTCTAACCACATCTTTTGCTGCAGTTTGCTTGAGACCATGCCTGTAAGTACAGTTAAATCACTGTAGGAGCTTACTGTCATCACAGCTTGAGTACAAAATCTGTTATAACCATGCAGTTCCTCTGAATTTACTTGTTTGTCATGGTCGGTCTCAAACACTTTGAAGATATGTTTTGCTTCCTCTGGTCCTGTCATCTGCTTTCCCAATAAAAACTTTGAATTAAAACTTCTTGCTTACAAGACCATAAAACTTCAGCTAACTTGTTTCTGAGCCCACTGGTTGCCCAGCTGCATTTGACTGCAATGTGTTGGTAATGCTGCGGGGCAAGTAGAATTGTTTGGGATTATAGGTATAGGGACTTCGACGTGCAATGTCTGAAGGCAAATCATAGTTAACATCTGTTTAACTGGAAAATTCCTCCCTTGTGAAGATATAGCGAAGGGGGGGAAGCTAAGTTTTTGAAAAGTAAAGTACTGTGTTTAATGTGCTTACTTGTTTTTAGCTAGGAAAGATTTTTGAGAAATAATAGTAAGGTAGGAAAGGGAAGTATTTTTAGCAGTCTTTTAGTGATTCTTATTCTAGGGAAAGAAGAAATCCTAGTATGACAGGGTAAAGCTGTTAGTGTCACTGCTGTTGTTGGAGTCTGAGCTGGAAAAGAAATAAAAACCGCATACAGTGCTTGATCAGCTGTTTTGAGACCTGTCGGACCTGTACCAGCATCAAGCTGCTTAGAAAACTGCTTTTAGCCCCTTTCCTGGTCTCAGGCTGGCATTGGTGTACCAAGAGAAACTCTTGGTCGACTAAGCTAAGCTATTTTTGAACAGGTGGGTAAGAGGGAGTTAGGAGAGAAGAAATAAAATAGAGATGCAGACGTGTGTGAGGAGATAGGGCAGGAGGAGCCCCACTCCCACCTTCTGGGCAGTGTTTGGGACTCAGCCGGAATCAGCTGAGTGGTAATATCATCTTAATCGTGACCTGGCTTGGATGAAGGCACAATAACATCAAAAGTGGTCTTGGGAGACAAGGGTGTGGATTGCAAGAGCCCCGCTCCTTGTATGGGCCTTGACAGTAAAGCTCACTTCTTTCTGCGCATGTGGCCTTTCATTGCACGTAGCCCGTTCCTAAGCCTCAGAAACCAGGAGAATGAATGGAGCAGGCAGTCCTCTCATTTCATTCATCAGATAGGTCTCATTTCCAGCGTGCCGGTTTTGGCATGTTGAGATCTCGCTTTGTTTACCAGACAGGATTTCAGCAGTGTCCTTGGGTGGCATCGAGAGAGCTTTTTGTTTGGACTAATTCAGTCTCGAACTTCTGTTTACTTTTATGAGCAATTTTTCTGTAATGTTTTGGGTTTTATAACCATTTGTCATTACCTTGAACTGTTTTAAGACAAACTTGCGGTATGTATTTCAACAGAGTTGCAAACAGAGTGAACAGCTCTCCAAACTTTAAAGTAACTATCTGGGATATTGGAAGCTCCAGTAGCAGAGTGATGTCAGGTTAACTTATGCTATGAAAAGCAGGATACATTAACTGAAACTAAGCTTTATGCTGTGATGAATAGACTTTTCCAGTATCTGAACGAGCAAGTTTTCAGTTTTCATGCTGTGTAGCAGTCTGTGGTGTAGCTGGACTTTTGCACTATGAAAGGTTGTGATTCTCTTTCTGATTAGTAGCTTTGAGATCTAGTAGTCATCCTGAAGAGCCAAAGCAAGAAAAAACAAGTACTGCCTGGTTTTCATTCACTTCTGAGCAAAAAAAGTTGTTTGCACCAGTCTTCTAACACTAGAAGCCCTGCTGCAGTCCTACTACCCATTCATCTGAAACAGTAGTTTGTACTGGGGACTTTGAAAGAGAGAAATATGCTGTTTGAGGCTTAAAAAATAGCAGAAGCAATACAAACCTGTTGCTTCTGTGGTGTTGTCCAGTGAGATGACAGAGGGGGGGAGTGGGATGTTTCTCCTCACCGTTGTGCGAGTTTCCCAAGCAGACTGAACTGATTGCTCTTTCGCAACACCTTGAATGCAGGTTTAAGGCCATCAACTTTCTTGGATTAACACCACAATCAAACTAGTTCTTTCTCTGAGCACTGAGGAAAAGATGGGGTTTTAGTCTGTGTTAAATGCTGTAAGAATGTTTCTGTCGCTTAGCTCAAGTCTACGTTATGTTTTACATGCTCTTTAGGATTCATCTGTTCTGACAAAATTTGGGAAGCCTCCCAGTGCTGTATTACCATTGGTGTACTGTGAGTTTGCCTCGCTGCTGGAGATTTTTGGATGCTATGTGAAAGCAACAGCTGTTACTTCCTTTTTAAAAAAAAAAACAAAACAAAACACAAAACCACACACACTTGTAGCTTTTCTCATTCCTTCTAACTATAGTTCAGGTTCCAGGAACTAAAGAGCTAACATTAAACCTTTGCATGTTTTGAGAACATGGATTTACTTAGACCACATTGCCAAAAAGTACATTGTCGGGCTAGTAATTATTCTCTCAAATAAAAATAGATATAAAATAAAATGAGTATTAAAGTGTGCTTAAATGTACATTACTACTTTTTCTCTCTCTCTCCCTCTCTCTCTGTCCCCCCCCATTCTCTCTCTCTCTAATAAAACTAACTCAGATATTTAGAGCACTTCCACCTGCTCAAAACTGTAGTTATAAAAAAAAAATCATTAATATTTTACTTTGGAAGAGTACTGGATTATAAATGAAAACTGTAAAATATCTATCTGCAGATTACCATTTTAAAAAAACTAGTATATTATTTAAGGCACTGCATTAATGTACCTTCTTTAGTTACAAATCCAATACTGTTGTTTCTAAAATAGCAGATATACCAACATATTTAAGAGAAAGCAGAAGTGAGATCAGGGGAGGTTTTTGTATTCCCAGTTTCATTGAAAGCTTAAGATGTACACTAGGTAGTGCCATAGCAGCATCAAAAATTTCAGAACAAAATGCTGTTCAAGTGAAAAAACATCTTCCTTGTGGAATATATTTTCTAAAGGTTTCTGATTCACAGACCGTTATTTAAAGTAATTTTACTGAGCTTTTCCACTGAAACTATTTGTTCCATGCTTTTCCCCCTTTAAGTGGTTACTGCTTCTTGGTTTGTAAAAGTGTCCCTTAAGAAGGAACATGCTTCTGGCCGGTCGTGCAGCGAGCAGGCCAGCTGTCCAGCCTGCGGCCTGTCCTGAGGACAGCACAGCTTCAGGCTGATGAATCGGTCAGGCAGCAATAGGGCTCCACTTCAGCTGCCATCTTTCTTGGTCCCTTCCTACATGCTTTATATCACTCCTGCAAGCAATGAGCTGCTTGTGCTGCACCTCCGCAGGAGTCCAGGGCTTCGTCACAGTACGAGGCTGAGTATCTGTGCAGTTCCTGGGCTATGCGTGGGCTGTAAAGCAGTTATGCAGAAAAGGAGGACCAAAGCCTGCTGCCCTCCTTTCATCCAGAAAGGAGGCAGGTGACTTGCCTGGCCAGAAGATTAGCACTGCTCAATTAGATAATTGATTAATCCACTGTTACTCCACTTAGTTTTAGAGGAAATCTTATTGCCTCACAATCTCGTTACTAAATTAGGAAGTTTTACATCTGCTACCTTTTTTGATGTTGCGGTTTGCTTTTCTGAAAAATGAAAGGCTTTCTTGATTACCTAAGAGTCCGGGTAGAAACTAGGAACTCTTCATTAAAACAGAGGTATTGGTTCAGTTTGGATATCAATCAATACATTATATCAATCGCATTATATTTGAGTCTTACAAGTTTTAATACTTACTCTCATAATCTTCTAGTGGGGAGAGGTGATACCATCTCAATTTGCCATTCAAGGAATTGAGGTATATAGCTATTGTATCAAATGCACAAAATCACACAGCGTGTCCCCAACAGAGCTGGGAACTGAGACAGGTGTTTCAAGCGCCAGGGTCATGTCTCGACCCCCGGGACAGCCGCCGTTACTGTTTCTTGAAAGTCAGAAGCGTGGCTGGTGCCACAGGAAGAGCACATCGCCTGCTTTTCAAGCTGATCTGTGCTGAGGAAGGTCAGAGTGCTCTTTTAGTGTGTAGCTCTGTTGCTGAGATTTTATTAAAAAACAGTATTCTGGGAACTCACGCCAGGCCCTTCTGTTCTGGTTTGCTGGTTCTGTAGCTGAAAGTTAACAAAATGGTGTTCCCGAGGCTGTGCTAATCTCCCTGGTGCTAACATCTGCTAACATCCCTTGATCAGCTGGTGCTGATCAAGATGTCTTGACATGGTCAAAGGTATTTGCAGGACACTAAAACAAACTTAAAAACTTTGGAGTTTCCTTTAAGAACTATGTTAAATGTATGAGGGAAAAGAAACTTAAGAGCATACGTTGTCTAATACATTAATAAGGAAAATCTGATAACAACAATTGTTACAGATGAGATAAAAATAAATCTTAAGATACCTTAGGTATTAATCAAATGGCTGAAGGCCAAAAGCTGCTTTCTGCTCTCAATAGTGTAATGCCATTGGAATACCGGTTAAAGTAAAAGGATCAGGATTTGGCCTTGCATCTACCAGCCGCTACCAAATAAGGCTCCCTGCAGAATTCAGTAGCAGAGTTGATGGGAATCCAGACAGTGGGAGGATGCTGTGTTCTTCTTGGAGCCACCTCGACATGAGGGCAGAGGATTCGGTTCGCCTCCTCGACGTATAACTTTCACTTTCCTGTGTCCTGAAGTTCCCATACCAGGACTTTTTTGCTGCCTTTCCCATCCTGCTTGGCCTAGATCTCCATGACATTTAGCAGGATGGGAAGGATGGGGTGGTTATGATTCTGAGGATGAGATCCCCAGCTGTATTCTGGATGTGCCTTCCCTTGTTAGGCTCCCTGTTCTTGTAATAGCACTGATTGCTCCTTCCCAGCCTGTTACTGTTATTTCAGATGGCCCTGAAATGTCGCTATGGTAAGTGCCCGGCTCATTTGAGCTGCCAGTGGAGTGGGTGGGTGGGCTTGGATGGACAAGGATAATAATTCGGCTCTCTTCGGGTGAGGGAGAGCATGATTTAAGTTCTGGTGATACGTGCTGTAGCGTTACAGGGTTCCATGTTCAGTGCTGTGATTCAAAATAAGGTTATGGTGCTGGCTTTCAGCAGCAGAGGCAGTGTGATTCTAGGTTAATACCAGAGATTTTGCAGTGCTGCTCTGTAACTGTGTGTTTGACAGGCATATCTCAGAGCTGAAGATTTCACAGGAGGTAATGTGTTTTGAATTTTTTTGGGTGAGAAAATGCAGTTTATTAATCTAATGCCCTAAGGAAGGGACGTAGTTTTGTATGTAATTTAAGGCGGTAGAAAAAATAACAGCATATTTCTCATGCTTGTCCTTAAAAAAAGTTCATGTTTAATTAGTACCCTGCAAAATCTTTATTCCATTCCAGAGTCTTCAGGTAACTTTTGAACTGCTGCTTTTTGGCTTTGGCTAACTTTCTGGGTGGATTTGAGCCCTTATCTTTCGGTCTTGTTCTAGTTTGCTGGGATGATTTGAGCGTCATGCTCGATTGCCTTCTTTGATAAATGTGTTTGGGAAGGATGCCTGGAGCCTATGGAAAGCATACTGAGGGCTTAAGCAGTTACCGTGCCAGGAGTTGTCCAGCTACTAATTCATCCTGAATCAGACGGTGCTGGTTGCTTTTATCCTCTCTTCTAAGTAGCTGACCAGAGTATTTGTCTGATTCAAGTACTTTGCTGGGAGCTCTCTGACCGAGCTCGTTTTACCAGGGAGCTGCACACTGATATGCTGCTATGTCGTATTTCCTTTCCCATATACCTTTCTGCATGCTCTCAGAGTTGGTTTTCTACATTAATTTGTTCACTTTATGTCTGTGAGTGCTCATCCATTTTAAAACAGAATCATTCACAATAGTAGCATCTCAATAGTGCATTGAAAAGATGCTGTTTCAAAGACTTATTCTTCATTTACTTGCTGCAACGTTAAAATAATGAAGAATGAACTTGTTTCAGCCTTTTGTTTATCTGTGGCAAGGCAGATTCTAACTCATGCCTGATTTCAGAATTTTATTTGTTAGAAACTCCTGTTTTTCACCACCGATCCAGGGAATAAGTTTGCATTTCCTGGGTCAGTGACATCTCAGCTACGCCGTGTCCAGATCGCTGCGCACCCTGCTGAATTCTGCTCGTCTGCGTGCTCGTCGAGAGAGGGAGGAAAGGGAAGATGACTGTTAGGGAGATTTTGCAGACCTTCCCGTATGGTTGTCTAGAGGTCTGTGCTGTAACCTGACATGGGTACTTCCCAGTTTATAAAACACTGATTATTATCATTTTGTTTTGATAGCCTCTGTACACTAGAAGCCTAGACAATACCCCCTTCATCAGTGGAGAGCTTGGCTTCTGTTTTTGGACCACTGACTCGCAGCCCTAGCTTCCATTTTGACATTTGATTCCTGTGGCTGACCTCTGATTTTCTTCTCTTTTTTGTTCCCCTCTTTCTGGAGTCCTTTTGTTGTAATGAGTTCACATAATGTCTTGGCCTTTTCATACCCCTGGAAGAAGTCTTTTGTTGGATTTTTTTTCACTTTTGCAAGACTCAAATGTATTTAATGTAGAATTGCCAACCAGGACTAACAGACTAGCAAATTCCATGTTCTCTCTTATATATCTGGGTAGCTCTCCATGTGTCCCATTCTTAGAATTGCTTTCCTGATGCAGATTTCCCCCCTCCGAGCTTCCTGGAGTTGATTTCCAGGGTGTGACCACTGGCTGGGGGAAGGATGTTGCTTTCGGATTAGCTTGTTAACCCCTTGCCTTTTGACCTTTCGTGTCTTATTCTACACGGTTAGTTAGATTTATTCCCTTACTTTCTTTGTTGGATTTACTGTAATAATTATTAATTCTGTACTTATGACCACAAAGAGGTTTTATAGAACCAGCTACTGAAACAGTTTTACCCGCAACGAGGTGCAGCGCTCCTAATTTGTAGCTGCCCTAGCTTGGCAAGGCTGCCTCGCCATGGTGCAAGTGGCTGCAGAGCTACTCCCAGCTGTTTGCAGCATCTCACCTGGAGTCAGGGACTAGATGAAGTTGCTTGTAGAAATGCCTTAGCTGACATAACTGAAGATAGCTTATCAGTTCTGCATACGTGTTTTCTTTTTGCTCTTTTTCTACGTGTTTGGTTCTTTCCTAAGTTATTTATTTGTTTTTTGGCATCAACACCCTACTTAACATTTTATAGTACATAAAAATAAAAACAATCTGTGCCCTGAAGTTTTTACATTCTGAAGACACATGGAATACAGAGAAATACAGATGTTGAGGACTTTGGTATCTGGGCTTCTTTAGTTGCTGTTTAGATAGTTTTGAATGATTTTGTTTTTACCTTTTGTACAGTTATTTTCTAGAAAACTTTGGAAAGAAGTATCACTGGAGCAAAATTCTTGTACTGGAGATGCCAAACTGAGTAACTGCCCCTAAGAATATGTCATGATCTCAGCTGCAAAATAGGCTGCATTGTTCGTCTTTCTATATCGAACACAGTTTGGAGCCTCCCTGTGCCAAAGGACACTTGCCAGCCTGACAGCTGGGTACAGTCGATACTTGCCTTCAGTCTGGCTAATAGGAGCTTGTTTTCCAGATTAGGAATTTCGTTATATGAAGGGCCCTACTTCCAAATGGGGCCAGTGGCTTGTGAATGGATGGAAAAGGTTGGACTGGTCCTGTGCTTCAGATGGTGAATATTGCTCTGTGCAAGAGAAAAAGGGAGCAGGTGAAATGTGGTGGGATCATTCTTACCTTTCCACTAGAATCATTCATGTTACCAGTAAAAAAGCAATTTGTCCGTGTAGGCTGGTTCTGTCATCTCCTGATGTGACTTACTGGATACAGCGACACCCCACACATGTAATGCCATAAGAAATCCTACCATGTCTTGCTAGTTTTGTGTGTGACTGCTCTTAATCGTTTGCCTTCTTGCTGTTCTGTGGTGGGACTGTGTGAAGGGGAGGCACTGGAGCCCTGGGCTCTCCCCGGCTGAAGTGCTTGATGCAAGTCCTCTGAGTTGTTTGAAACCGTTCCCGTTGAGGTCGGTGGCAAAACTCTTTCTTCGGTCACTTCGCGATTAGGCCTAACCCTTGCAGCCATTTTGACACGAGAAATCTGAGAACATATTATTTCTCCTCCTAAGCGGCAAGTTTTAAATGGGGTTGAGCGTGTGCGGGGAAGGGAGGGTTGTGTATTGCTAGCTGTGAAATGAATTTTTTTCTGCAGGAAGTCACTTCTCTTCGGGGCCAAAGATAAATAGTGAAATGCTAGAAATTTCTCAGGCCCTGCCTTTCAGCTGTCTAATTGTGTTCTTTGCAGTGGTGTTTCAGGCGGTCTGCTCTGAGCCTTGTTGCTTTGAATTACCAGTTTGTTAGTAACCTTTTTATGCTGTCTTGTAATATGATAAAAAGGGTCACTGTTGAAACAAGCAGCGAATAGTCGTAGGCTAAGTACAAGAAGATACTTTGTTTTTCAAAGTGCTGTCAGCCTACAGAACAACATGCTATGGCGTGTCAAGCTGGATAGAAAATAGTGTGGCTAATTCTATCATAAACAATAATATTTATATTTATTCTTGATAGGATGCACCTCATTAAACCTCGTGGTATGTCAAGTGTCATGGGAAAATGATCAGCTCTTCCTGTAGGATCCACTATACAACACCAAAAAGCAGATTCAGGGTTTTTTCTATATGGGAGAGGCGATTCTGCTTTTGTCTTGAAGAATTGCACAGCCAGTAATCTGGTCAGAGGAGGTCTTGGATTAAAAATGCTGCAGAGGCTGGTGAGAAGAAACACGCATTCAGCCCCCCATTTATTTCATTCAGTGCCTCTCTGCCGTCAGGTCGAGGTCCTGTCCCCAGTTAATTTTCTTCAGTTGCGTTCCTCTGCAAGTAGCAAGTCCTTTGGCTGTAAAATTCAAGCAGAGGAGGAGAAAGGCAGCAGCGATGTCTGAATCATTTTATAAAGTCATCTTGATCTTATCTCCAGTCCTTTCCGCCCAAACCCACCAAACTCTTTACTGAGCTGTGTGTCTATAAATAGAACGGCGGCTCTCGTGCGGAGATGGGCAGCTCTGAACCGGCGGCTTGTTTTCTGAGCGCTGCCTGCGTATGCGAGCGCAGGGGCTCGCTTCTTACTGGCCTTTCATGTCTGAGCTCTGTAGCTGTGAGGTTTTCTATAGATAGAGGCTGGCAAGTGACATGAGCTGCTACTTAGGGAGGGGCAAGGTGACCTCTGGGATTGCTGCCTTTTGGCTTAAAAAAAGAGGGGGGGGGGGAAAAAGGTGCTGTTTAAAAGAGGAATGGAGGCATGCAGGTCTTGTGCAAAGGTGAGTGACCCCTGCCGAGGCGAAGGGAGCAGCCGGCCGCGCGGCGCGGCGCCGGGAGCCGAGCGTGGGCAGCAGCACGGAGCGTGGCACGCAGGAGCTGTGGGAACGGAGGGAAAGCGGAGGCAGCGTTCTGCTGCGAGTTACTGCGCTGGTGGGCTGGGCGAGAGCTGGAGCAGGCAGAGCGCCGCTGCCGGAGCGTGGGGAGCGCGGGGCTCTGGCTGACCCCAGCTGAAGCGTTTCTTTGAATAAGCATAGCAAGAGAGCTCTGCAACATCCTCTCAAAGCGCTTTCGTGCAAGTTGCTATTTTTTGATCAGGCTCCTGGCTGACTCGGTGTCTCTGGGCTTTGCATCCTGGGAGCCTTCCCCAGGATTTTTAATGCCTCGGTTCAGGGCACAGTTCAGGGCTCTGCAGAATTCAATAGCTAGTTTCTCTGTCCCATTTTTTAATTATATGTGTTTTTGTCCAAGGAATGCAAAGAGATCCCTCCATGTTTCTGTCTTCATCTGGAAAAGTTCTTGCCACTTTCCCACTTCCTTCCCTTCAGGCTAAAATGAACTGCAGAAATGCGTCATTTCTTTAGCAGAGCAATTCATATGCTGCTGCTTTACCTGTATCTTAGATACACAGGTGCTGGAGCTTAAAGGAACTCATCAGATAGGCTATATATATGCTCGCAGGACTGCGCAGAGCTGGCGGTACAGTTTGTTCCGTTCAGCAGTTGGGAAACGGAGACGCAGAGAGTGAAAATGACTTTTGGGGATCTCGTAAAAAGTCTGTGGCAGAGTGGGAGACGGAATGCGCATTTCCCAGTCCCAGACGAGTGCCTTTAACCATGGCCTGGCCTCGGGGTTTGGTTCGGCAGGGGATGCTGTTGGGTCAGTCCGGCTACTCCGTCTTCTCTTATTGGGAAGCTTCAGGTTGAGATCATAGCTGAGTTTCAGATCCTTGCACGGCAGCATATAGCACCAGTCCTAAGTTACCTTGCAGTCTTGTTTCTGAGTATCTCTACAGCATGTTTAACTTCTGGACACTAAAGCCACTCCCAGGTGCTGTATATGGCTTCTAAGAGTATATTCTTAATATATTTCTTTATATTCTGGTTGAACCAGACATACCGAGTTGGTGTCTGCGTGCGAATTGATGGTGGCTTTGTGAGACAGGAAGAGCACCGTGAAACAGCGAGATTCGGGGTTCGCTAGCCTTGGAGAGGGCCAGGTGTCCCAGGCTCCAAGGTAGGCTATGTTTATTTTGGAGGAGATGAGGGAGCTCCTGCTCTTTTCTCTCTTCCAGCCCGGTAGAGGAAGCTATATAACGGCTCCAAAGGCCTGCATCTTTCTTTCGGGGCTCGACTTCTGCAGGACCTCACATTTTTCCACCTGATCCATGAGTGCTAGCATCACCGTGGTGGTCCAGGCCCCCTTATCTGTCCGGCCATTTTGAAGATGGCTCAGTTGAGCAAGAGAGAGACATGTGCTGTCAGACGGATGTTTCTTCTTATAGTCAGCACTTTCTTTCCAAGTGCTTTTTGAGGAAACTTTGAGCTTGGCAAGGAGCAGCGCGTGTGGAAAGTATTAAAATCTGCAGCTGTTTCAAAAAGGAAAGACCCGCATTAGAAATATATATAGCATTTTAAAAGCAAGTTTAGTGCCCTGGAAAGGATTTCTAAAACAACCCATACCCTTTGGATCAGTAAGAGCATTTATTTCGTGCTCTGCAGTAGCCTGGCAGTGTACGTGTAATGCTGTGTTTGTGAATTAACTGATACTCATCAGTTGACCTGACTCTGTTATGAACCTGCGCTACACTGAGACCTCTGGTATGTTAAAGCTGTGTCATTTTCCTGGCATCAAGAGACCGAATAACCTGTCTTACAAGATTGTCGGACTGTTTGTTCCCTGTGTTTTAACTGTGTGTTTATGGCATGGGGCTCCCTCAGTGAGAAATGGGTTTCTGAGGACTCTGTTTCTTGGGAGAAAAGTGGTTTTCTTGAAATGCTGGGGCATCACATAGCATCATTTGCTATTCTTAGCAACGTGTTCAATCGGTAATTTGGGGCCGAACCCTCAGCTCTGAATTCTCTGTCCTTCGTCCTTCTGAGCTGCAATTTTTTGAGATTATTCCGCTGTAGCGGTTGGTGTTCAGTATCTGTCCTCAGCAAAGGTATTAATAAAATGTGTTTGACGAAATAGGATGAAGCGTATGTGGATTAAATGTATACGCTTACGTATGCATAGTATGTGAGTGAGCATATGGGACTGCATATGCTGGTGTGTCAATCTAGTTCTAAAGCAGTAAAAAAAAAAAAAAGAAAAAAAAAAAAGAAAAATAGAAAAAGGCAGTGTGCGTAGACAGTTTTGGCACTCCAGCCCTGGGAAATGGCAGCCAGCCAGAGAGTACTGAGGCAGGGCCAAGACTATCTGAAGAATACCAAATGCTGAAGTTGCGTATAGTTCCTTCTTCACTCTCGTTTCACTCTTCACCCGGTGTGCCTGCTGCTCGCCAGTTTTGTGCCAGGTAGATACTGCTAATTTCACAAAGCAGAGCTGGAGATAGGGCTGATATACTGTGGTGTGTATGTGCTTGTAATCAAATGCTAATTAAATGAAAGGCAGGATTACCTGCGCCTGAAATCTGACCTCAGTGAGTTTAACCGTTATGCTTCCCACATCACTGTTAAACTTTGAGAAGCTCATTCAAACAGTCGTAAGTTATTTATCTTT
Organism: Apteryx mantelli; assembly: GCF_036417845.1. Lineage (NCBI taxonomy): Eukaryota > Metazoa > Chordata > Aves > Apterygiformes > Apterygidae > Apteryx > Apteryx mantelli. The sequence goes on along the minus strand of NC_089986.1, from coordinate 28,234,599 downwards.
TTTTCATATCACGATAGCAGTGGAGATGAGAATGAAACCCCACCCCAGTGTGGGTTATGTGTTGCGGTAGTTTAATCTTGATAAGTTTGCCTGCTTATTTGAATGAATTTGTTAAGCGTTTCCAGCAGAGGGCACTCAGATTACTGTGCTCAAACGCCAGTCTTTTTTGATAGGGGTGTGCAGTGGGAGAGAAGAGATGCCTGAAAACAAAGTTCATACTTCACCTTCTGCCCTCCTTGTTTTGCAGACTATCATAAAGGAGGGGATGCTGATGAAACAGACCAGCTCCTTCCAGCGCTGGAAGAGACGCTATTTTAAGCTGCGCGGACGAACGCTCTACTATGCAAAAACTGCAAAGGTGAGGGCATGACGACGCGTACGAGCCGAAGGGAAGAAAGGCTCTGTCATTAGAGGCAGGTTGGTCTCTGTGAGAAGGCAGAGCTCAGTCCAGAAAAAAGCAAATGCTCCGGAAGCTTCTGTCTTCAGGTTTTATCACGACTGGAGGTTCCCTGTGTTTTGCCTCACATTTTGAAATCCTCATTCTTTGAGTAAATCATCGTGTGGACCTGTGTTACTAATTGTTCTATCCTTTTTTTTCCCCCTCCCTAATTTGTTTTCTTAGGGAGTGGGCTCTGAATCAGTAGAAACTGAAATAGAAGGAGAAAATACAAATGAAAAGAGGACATGGTGGGGCAAAGAAGGCGAGAATTTATAAGTCAGAGCTACCCTACATCTGGGCTAGTGCCTTGATAGACAGTCCGCTAGATATCAGTCTGGCTCCTTTCACAAGAACCAAGCCTACAAAATTATTTTTAAAAATAGTCCCATAGTAAATGTAAAATCGTTGTGTTCACCAACTGAAGACAGAGGCAAATATGAGTACCAGTGTATGGAACTCGAGTCCTGAGGCCTTCATGTTGTTAGTGCTGAGCCTTTCCTTCAGATCACAACAGGCTCTCCTGGAGCATGCTGCACAGACATACCAACACGTCCCTTTAGGTCTGCTGCTTATACACTAGTTTCACTAGTTCATTAGAATTTTGAATTGTTTCTTTCCAGTCCATTATTTTCGATGAGGTGGATCTGACAGATGCCAGCGTGGCAGAATCCAGCACGAAGAATGTCAACAACAGCTTCACGGTAGGATTTATTGCATTGTTTCCCATCCTTCTTGCATCTGTCTCATAATTCCCTTCTCCTTAGCACTATTTAAAAACATCTAAGCAATCTTCATTGCCTCTTTCACTTGAGAAAACTCATTTCAATTTGTTTATTTTAAGACATTTACAATTCTGATTGAATACTCAAAGACAGTGACAGTAACTAGTAGCAAGTCACGCATGCTTTGATTTCTGGCAGGAAGCAATCAAATCAAAGAATTCTCCCATTTTGTCCTGCTGTGGGCTTGCTAGGGTCTTTGGAAGGACCAGCAAAGGTGAAGCTTCCAGTTTTAATCTACAAGTATGAGGAGTGCAGCATTATGACTGAACTTCCAAAAGTCAGCAAACTCAAACAAACATATGTCTCCCTATAGCAATCATAACTGATCTCCATGCACATGGAAAATACGTTGGGTCGCTATATATGGTGCTAAAGCTTTGCCCTCGGGGATGTTCTTACCTATAAGCTAGTAGGGTTTGACAGAATCCATTTATATAGTGGTACAGAAAAATTTGTTCTGCTGAGGGAATTAGGGGTGATATTTGTGATTATGCTGGAGGTCTGGCTAAAGGAATTTAGTGTTCCCTTCAGGCCTGAAAATATGTAAACTTCTTTCTCTGATTTTATTTATACGCGGATGTGTGTGTGTTTGTGTATGCACACTAGTCTATATATAGTGGGGGGGGTAAAGCAAAGGCAGTAGCTGAAAGGAGTTGCGCAGAGGTAACTATCAAATTGGTTTATGGTATTTGTTAGATAAGGAAAATGTGTTTAAATATTTACAGTCTGGGGAAGTGGTGGTGTCACTCCTTCATTTTCTCCAGTCTTAGTAACTGGGAGAAAAGATGCTCATGTTCCTGGGGTGCAGGTGTTCCCTAAGCTCCATTTTGGGGAGAAGCCTCATGTGCAGGAAAGGACCTGGAGCCTGGCTGTTCTTGGCCCCAGCGCACTACCAGTGCTGCTGCTGTGGATGCGCAGAACCTGCGACAGTGGCCATGCTGGGCAATGTCAAGCATCAGTGTGTGCTCTGGACTTAGCTAACAGCAGTAGCCTCTCTGCGGCCTCCCAGAGTCAAGAGGAAGGAGAGAGGAGTGCGAGGAGAAAGGAGACAGTGTTGATCTAAGGCAAGGTGAAGGAAGCAGCAATCCAGGGAGAGAGGGGAAGCTGATCCTGCAGGAGTCAGTTGGTGACTAAGACTAAGCAGTGCAGCTTCCTCTACAATCGTAGTGACCCATTGCTTTAAACAGACAAATCTAGCAAAGGGTATTTCCCTTGTGTGGCTGTAGCTTTTGCCTAGCAGTATCTGGACAAAGCAACTATGGCGCCAACCCTATGTCCAGATTAAGCCCCAACATTTTCTCAAAGTTTGGAAATACTCTCTGGATCAATACTTGGACAAGTAAGTGGCCCAGCTGGTTCCAACAGTAAATATTGATATCAGATATCAGTGTATGTGCATAGAGAGGAGGATTGTGCAGTGATTTCTGCAAGGGATACATTTTCAAGAATATGAAGTTGTTATCCTGTCATTAATGCATTTTTATCTTGGATCTTGCTTCAGTTTTTCCATATGTGAAATAAGACTGATTTTACAGGTAAGCAGGTCTGAGGTATGACTGAAAGGTATTGTGGAAGTAAGTGTTACTGTTTTGCTTATTGTTGTAGTTGGGAAACATCTAATCTTTGTCAGAGACACTAGATGCATTGTAGGGACAGGAGGAAATAAATAATCTGTTTGCTCCTCAGATTGCCCCATCTGAGCCCAGCAGTGAACAGTTCCTTCCATGACTGTGATAACAGGTTCTGCCGCTCCCCGGCCTTCCCTAGGGGTAAAGGGTATAGGATTACTTTGACACTCAAGAGGCAGCTATGCAGTTAGCACTGTCTCTGGCTCATCACTGCATCACGGGTGCTCAGGTAAACTTCAGGAAAAATGTCTGTCCTCTCCTAATTTGTCTGCTCTGCCTATCATGGCTCATAGAGGGGTTTGACTGTGGTTTACCATGAGCTATAAAAGTACTTTGCAAATCAGAAGGTTGGCTAGTTTTGCTGCTGTTTGGTCTGCCACATCACTGCCATCAGTGCTTTGGATTCCTTGCAGTCTTGCAATTTTCTCTTGGTTTCCTTTGTGAGGACTCTGTTTTCCCCCTTATCTTCCCAGCTCAGTTCCTCTCTAAAAATCTGAGTTCTTTGATGCAGGTCTTTTTCCTGTTTCACATCAGTGGGATTCACTATTGAGTTTTCATCCTAAATCTGAAACATCAAATATTTGTTGTTTGTAACAGACATAGTTATTCTCATATTTCAGATGTTCTGTTTTTCTTTCTGTGTTTTCTTCATTGGAGATTGGTAGTTTTTGGTTTAGGAAGGATTGGTTTCTTTCAGAGAAAACTCCTCCACTGCATCTATACTGCTTAAGGTATAAACTCTGCAGGACAGAGGTGTTAGACTTGGTTCAAGAGGTGGAACAAACTCACACTTAGTATTGTCGCCCTCTTACATCTGTTGTCCAGGTCACCTATCCTTTACACTAAAATAATCTGCATTAGGCAGACACTCTAAGATATGCTTTTGATTGTTGAAATCTCATCCCTATGACTAATTCCTTTTCAGTCCCCAGGAGTTTCCTTGGTCAGTTCTTGATTCTGCTTCTCAGCCCTGTGAGAACTGCATGAACAACACCCCTTAGGTGCTAACGAAGGAGGTAGGGAACAAAAACACTAGAAAAAAAAACAAACTTTAAAACAATGTGGATCCAAAGCCAAAAGATAATTAGGGGTAACCAGACTGAGGAGAAGCTGGGGAAGGGGCAGTGAGGAGAAGGAGGAGACTGTGCTGTGAGAGAAGAAAACTGAAAAAGAGTAAAAGAAGGTAGCAAGAGTGGTAAGAGCAGCTGTCCAGAGTGTCAAGAAACTTATCATGAGAGCACTCTGGAGTCAGGAAAAGAACTTGACGACTACAACAGCTAGCATAACTGATCTTGCTTCTCGTTTGGGAGGGAGACATTTCTGAGAGAAAAACAGAACTTAGTTTGATTTAAGGTGAGAGGAGAGGGAGCACCATTCTTTAATCACGGCAAATGAGCGGAGAAATAGAAGATGTGTTTTAATGTGCTCGAAATCATAAGATGATATGTCTGGAGAATATAACATGGAATGCTTGTGTGAATAGGCTGGGGTTAGAAGAGGTAGGAATGAAGTTTAGGATTACAGTAGAGGCAGGCTTTCAGTATACAGCAGTGGCACAGAGCCAACAAATGTCATGTTGCATATATAGAGGAATAAGGTTCAAAAATATAGATGCCAGTAAGCCTTTTACATAGGAAGAAATCTGAATTGTTTGCTGTCAGCAGGTAGGAGAGAAAAGTGAGTGTATTAAGACATAGACCTCTTCCTCTCAAAAGAAGAGTATGTAATATGGGTTCCACTGTTGTTTACTTAGTCAATCTTGCATAGATTTCTTCAGTGAATGTATCCTGTTTGCACTGGGGATAGTCAGGACAATTTTTAGGACTGCTGCTCAAAGTTAAGGGATGCATGACCATAGGATGGGCTGGGAAAATGTGACTGGGGCATCTCTGAGCTTACGATGTTGTGCAGCTGCATCCCATGAGAGGTGTAAGGAAAAGCTTTATATTTAGCTGTTGTTTCTTTTAGGTCAGGCACTGTGGCTGCAAACTTATTTAGCATTAACAGGAAGCCTCTAGAAACAAATCATATAGCAGCTGAGTGATAGGATTCTTCTCTCTCAGGAGAACTTGAGTTGTAATATTTGCTACTTCTTTTTCTGCCATCTCTGTCCTTCTAAAACATCTGTCTACAAGGTTAATCTTCTTTGGAAGTCTGGGCTGTAAGTGATTGGTTCTTTCCATGTACAGTCTCTTAGTATCTGTTTTACAGGTCTCTCACCAGTGGATTTTCCTAGGGCTGCTGTCTTTCACAGGGCCTTTGAGGGGATCTGCTGTGCTATAAACCAGATGATAACCACCTTAGTCATCCCAGTCTTTGTGGTGGCACCAGAGCAGTCTTTCTAGTGAATTTTGTAAGGAATAGTCCCTTGTAGCCAGTACCTATTGTGTACTCTTCTTTGTGCAGCATTGGCTAAAATGGTTATGATGTTCTCCAGACATTAAAGGATGGTTGCCATTTTTCAAATTTGAGAATCAGTGTAGTGAATTATTTTGCATTGCCAGACTCACCTAGTAGTTTATCCAGACCTTGGGCACCACTTTTTCATCTTAAGTGAGAACAGAATGGAACTCTGTTTTGGTTAGCAGCATTCTAAAACTTCTCCACTTATCGTGGAGACCTTCAATAACTGCCAGATCCAGCATGGCTGGGAGTTCTCGATTCCCTTACCTTTTTGTGAAGACAAGGCAGCTTCTGTCATTTGTGGTCCTAGTTTGGTTGGACATGCTGATGTAAAATTTCTGCCTTGTTTGTATGGATTTCATTTCTTTTGAGAATATAGGGTGAAGGTTGGATGGTTTAAGAGCCAAATGGATTACATAGCTTCCTCATGTGCTGTGGTATTGGATTGGTCCTCTGGTTGAGAAAGAATCCTTGGCATATCTCTCTGTTGCAAAGTTAAATCACCACTGCCTAAACTTTTCTTGTTTAGTAGTTTACAGCTATTCTTGGAGCAGCTAGCTCAAGCACTTCTCTAGGTATTGAAGCAAATACTTGGCCCATGATCTTGGCCAGTCTCCTCTGTATCAAATGTTCTCTGATGGCCTGGCATGAGTCAAGTGCAGCACTGGAAGCTGGGTCCATGCTTGCCCTGTGTGACAGTTCTGTAGATGAATGGTTTTCTTGGCCTGGATTTCATTGCAGAGATGTTGCTAGCTAGGGGTCTCTTCGCCATGGGTAGTTGGTCATAATATGAATTCAGGGTCATCTTTCCATGTATTAAGACTGTGGGAAAAGCAGAATGGTTGTATGTATCCCAAAAGCACACTGGCCAGTTCTGTGCCTGGTTTGGGAATCTGTAGAAAACTTACGATTTCCTGAGCTTCCCTCATAGACTTTTGAGCCATATTAGTTATCTGTTTTCTGGTCTGTCTTCACTTCAGCAATCTGGATCAGGATGCTTGGTCTGGGGAGGAGATCTCCAGATTCCCTGGTGTCTCCACAAAGTGCTGACGAACTTGCTCCATGTTTATCACATAAACCAGGGTATGGAGAAAGTTCCCCTTGTTCTTGCCGATCCTTTACCACTGAGGTGGACCAGCTCACTTGCATAGGTCTTCATACTGTGGGTGCACTGTGAAGAGATGGTCTCCTGAGGGAGCCTAGAGTGTTTAGTACATAATGCCAGATGAAAGTTCAGCTACATGTTGTCCTAGTACCCCAGACACATTTTTCTTAAAAGATGATGGTGAACTTTTGCCTGGATTTTTGCCATCACTATTTGCATATACTTACGCTCCTTGTGAAATGCAAATCATCAGCTTTGCATGGGTGAGGTCAAAGCCTGACCTTAACTCTGAGCAGATCTTTCCCAGCCATACCCTCCAAAAACCCACGGTTTTTAAAAAGCAGAAGCTCTGTGCTCGCACTGGGCACATTGGGTCTTTCCAGTCAGACTTCAGCTCTGTCCTTGAAGAGTAGTTCTTGGACAGCGTAATTTCTCAGTAACTTGAAGTTTTGTGGATGTGCCTGCCTGACATATTAGCTTGCAGCTGCTCCAGGAGCATTAGAACAAATCCCCCAGGAGGATAACTTCCATTCTTTGCATCAGGAGTGGTTTTGCCACTCCAGCTGCCACAGAGATCCCACTAGGCCTAGATCATGACAGCAGGCCTGGCTTTTGGGGAATGCTTTTCCCAGAACGACTGCTTTATCTGTGTTGTAGACCTGAAGAAGCCAGCATGCCCACTCTCCCTAATGGAGCCTGTGCTGCGCTGGTTCAGGAGGGCACCAGTTGCTCTGTTGGTCTGTTGCTTAGGCAGGCGCTTGGCCACCACAGCTGTTCCCTCAAGAGTCCTCGAAATGACTTGGGGTCAGCTCCTTAGGGCCACTTTTGTAAATCTTTGTCTGGCAAACAACTTCTCACTCCTCAGGCTGGTATGCTGGCTGAACATCTGCTCTTTCCTAAAACCTGCCAGCTGAATTAAGCCTGCTGCCTTCAATTTAATAGGCACAGCTGATGGAGTCCTTACTAGTTCATTGACCCTATCCTGACCTGTGCAGGATTTGTATCCAGCTAAAGGGGAAAAAAATCTGTGTTTTCTTTAATAATAACAAAGTACCTGCCATAAACAGGAAAGGGCCTACGAAGGACATCAGCTCTTTCCAGGTGCAAATTCTGTGTTTCCATATAATTTTCGCATGGTGTTTTTGGAAATGTGTTCCAGTTATTTCTGACGAACAGCAGTGTGGACTTTCACCCCCATTCATGTAACTTTGTACATGGATTTCAACATTCACTTCCCGTCCCGTCTTATTCAGAGCTTTGCGATTCTGTAGAAGAAAGATCCTCTCTGTGGAGCTGTGAGTAGTTTGACTTCTTTCCAATACTTTTGTGAAAGTGAAGCTCCGTCACAGCGTGTTATTACGCTGCCAGTAGCCATGCTGTTGACCCCTCCTCCATAGTTAAAGTCTCTTCAGTGGAAGAGGTGGAGCTTGAACTCCTGTGCTCCTGTAAACCCTTTGCTATTGGGAAGTACCTCTCGGCTGTGCCGCAGACAGGAAACAGCATATTATTACAGTCAGCGCCTGCCTCTCGACTTCGCTGCCGGCAGAAGGAAATCTGTCCCAGCTCCTCCTCAAGCAGACAGCTAATCAGCTTGTGGCAAGTGGAACGTAGCTCCAAAAGACTGACCACAGAGGGGACTAATCCTATTAATTGCATGTCAGTCTGTTTAGTTTTTTTTGGAGGGAGTAGGCTGCTCTGGACACTAGTTTAGAGGAAGATTGAATGCGAATGGTAAGAGCAGAAATCTTAGTTTTCTAGACTGGGCGTTGAGAAAAACAGCACCTGTTCCAGCATAACAGATCCTCAGGATACAGATTTTTTGGAGTAAGTGTGCTACAGGCTCTCCTTATTCAGGCTATCTCTGCTGCTCTCCGTGGGTTTATGTAGATAAGTTCTCCGGAACTGGCATAAAGGGAAATATGCCTGTAGTGCTGTCAGAAGTGCTGCGCCCATCAGTTAAGAAATATTATTTACTAACTGATGATTCACCGTAACCAATATCACAGGAAAGAGGAAGGTTCAGATTAGGGTAATATCCCTCTCCTTCAGAGTACTTGCATGACTTGAGGCAACGATGGCTGTGGTAGATTGAGGAACATGGAATTGCAGGTGCTCCTGGATAAGAGCATGTTGTCATCTCCGAGAGGCAGCGTAGATGTCATTCTCCAGCCGCGTGGAAGCCTGAGGTGTGACTACCAATTCTTTATTAGCACCGTGTGATTTAGTACTGACTTCATTCAGGAGCAAAGAAGCCAACCTCTGTCTTGTGAAGTCGTGTGCACCTGGGTGATCATCTTCAGATGGTATGCTGCTTCTGTATTGTCCCAGGGCTTGCAAGCGCTGGGGAGAAATAGCATGAATTTTAATTGGGGGGTAATTAACCTGTCCTGAAAACATGAGGCAAAGTGCTTGAATTTTAACAAAAGGTAAAAGTGCTGAGGGTGGTTCCTGATGGGGAGAGCATGTCGTTGATGTGCGCAAATTCATTTCACAATGAAATGGAAGTGCCTTTGCCTTTTCTGTGGTTTTGTGTCAAGTTAGATCATTAGCGTTAGCTCTTTTGATGTGAAAACGCGTCCTTTTTAGCAGTGGAGGCAGTGAGGTCTTCTCTGAAGAGTCTGGCATTGACTGAGTGAATAGACAGAACTGTTCAAGCTGCATCTCAGACAGAAAGTCTGCTGCGTGTGTTTAGTTCAGTAGCTGTGGACTGTAAGGCACTGTTGAAGCAAGAAGAACCAGGATCGGGGGTTACTTGTGCTGTTTTAAAATATAAGCTTCAGGAAAGAACATGTGACTTATTTTTATCAGGAGAAAGAATATAAGAACTTTTGTTCCAAGCTGTTTGCAGAAAGTCAGGCTTGGACTTCGAGCTTGGGCTGATAAGGGATCAGGGAAATCCGCATGGCTTGACACTTGCACAGATTCCCCAAACCGCCCCATGTGGCCTCAGCCCCTCTAAAAAGATGTGCCTGGAAAGTATCCTTCAGGGAGTAATGGGCTTCCTAGGGAGGAAGGGAATCCTCTTCCGCGTGGGGGTGATAGGACCAGAGGGTAGAAGTTGGCTCAGAGAATCGGGCAAAAGAACTTCCTATTTTCAGGATATACCTAGTTGTACGTGTAGGGGAATCACCAAGCTTCCCGGGAAGAGATGGTTCCTCACCCCGTTCCTTTCTCCACACACAGACTCTCATTGCCTTGTTAAGGTTTTATCTGCCTGTGAGAAGAGAAGGATCAGAAAAGATGGTCTCATGAAAGGAATGATTCTTCCCTACCCCCTGGTCCCCACAAAGTGTCTTCTCTAAAATCACAGTGCCTGTTGGAAAATCAGGCTCTGCTGGGGGTTGTTGTCTCTTCCACACCCCTGCGTGTACACGTTCAGAAATTGTGCGCTCTCGGCTAGTGTACGTGCTCAGTCTGTTTATATTGGCAGCTGTCAGAATTTCTTTTATTAGCAACTGAAAAGATGACTTGAGTCTAGGATTGCCATGTCCAGAATCTCGCTGCCCCCCCTTCATTAAGTGCAGTTCGGTCCCCATTTCCTGTCAGAACCACTGCAGTTTCAAAATACTTTGCTATTTTAGTAGTTTGTAATCCAGGCGTCAGTACAGTTTTTTTCTGCTTGAGAAAAGGCCCTTTGGTAAACAGACCGTTCTGAGTCACTGTTAGTCAGTGAAAATAGTCATTTAAAATGCTTTCATGTCTAGGACTTTAGGACTCTTAATCCAGTCTCCTACAGGATCCAGTCATCAGTCTGCTCACACAAGAGAAGGCAAAGTCTGAGAGAGGGCAAACATGGAAGAAGAGTTAAAGTAGAAGAGTCTGGATGAAGTTGCTCTGGGTGGAGAGATCTGGGGATTGTTACTGTACATTACAGAAAGACCCCAAAAATGCTAGGAGTTTTTCAAAAAGATGAAGCTACTTTAAGAAAAAGGTCAGACTGAAATAAGTGAATTCTCCTATGGAGACAGGGATAGGTAGGGAGGTGGAAAGTGAAGGTGACTGTTTGTGAAGAGCTTTTGTTTCCCTAGAGGGCAGTTTGCTGCTTTGAAATTAGTGTCTGTTATTGCCCTTGGGCCTGAACACTAGTGGCTTTTGTCTGCTTGTGTTTGTTCTTTGTAACCTTCGCACACTGTTCAGTGTTTAATCTACCGTCCTGAACAAGTCTGCACATTCCAGCATCTTTCTTCCGCTTCCAGGTGAGGACACAAAGGCAGAACAGTTCTGTGGCAAACAAGGTTATTTGAGAACATGTTGGGTTTAATTTTACACGGGAGTTGCTGTAAAGAAAGAGACTTCTTTTTATGTGCATTCTTACTCTGGTCTCTTTGGCAGGTGGAGAGAGACTTGCTAGTAATGTTCACAGAAAGGAGATCTCTCCAGTTGCCTTCCCCGCGATGCCTGGGATGGTTTCAGTGTTGCTGTACGTGAAACAGGACTGGTCTTTGCCTGCTGACCCAGTGCGAAAAGCTACGGGGTTCATCGGGCTGCTGACAACTACTGCTTTCCTTTAGTTCTAGCTAGCAGCCTCTTTTCAACACAGCTGAAGTCAGGGGGCTGTGAGTAGCTGTTGCTAACAATAAGCTGTCAGTAACAGGTCATTTTCCTACCGCAGACAAGACCTTTTATTGCTCAATTCAGTAATTTATTAGCTTTTAGCCTTGCTGTGTGTGAGACCACTGAGAAGGCAGCTCTCTCACTGGGGAACGTTGACCTGCCCCTCTGTTCTTCGTGGTTTTGCTTCTGTTTCGATGAGTAGGAAGGTTTTTCTGAAATATCCTTTACCTTCCCAGTTGTGCAGTGCTTTCTGAATAGCAAAGTTCTGTTTGGGAACTCTCTTCCGGGCAGGACTGCATCCTTTGGAAAACAGGTGGAGAAAGGATGCGTGTGTGCATCCGCTGCATGGAGTGGAAGCAGAGTGGTTAACAGTGCTATATTAAGATGCTTTGGCACTTGGAATGGCAGCCCTACCTGTTCCCATTTGGTGCTCCCCTTGCCATACATCTCAAGTGATTAATATGCCTGAATTACCAGAATTGCCTGATTTCATACCTGCTAACCGTAACAAAGACCGTCTTGCATATTCTAGGTTTTGACAGCTATTAACCGGTTGCACAAGTCCTAGAATCTCCCCTTGTCTGTGCTCTTCTTACCGATTGCCGAGAACAAGAATGTGCCTTGTTTAGGAACAGCGTTTCCAGAAGCATGTAGGAATGTGACCCTGGTAGGAGAGATGATCATTTTCCCAGGGAATGCTCCGTCTGGCCAGCTTTCCCACTGCAGCACCAGGGAAGCTGCAGACTGGGAGAAAGCACAGACGGAAGGTCGACATGAGTTGAACTTTATCTGTGGGCACAGTGTAGCAGCAGTAAGTGTCAATGACGGTGCTCAGAGAAGATGCACTTTAGATGTGCAGACACCTAGCAAATGATGTACGTATCACCAGATAAATCAATCTAATAAGGTAAAAATGGTCCTAAAAAAGACAAAACCTCAACGTACCTGTTTTTCTGTGGAATTGAGCTGTCCTGGATTTTACAGATTGAAACTTAAGGTAGAAGAGCCACACAAATGTCAGGGATTAAATACCAGGCATGGTATAGCCCAAGGTTTGGGCATCTAGAGCTTTTGCGAAAATCTTGTTATTGATATTTAAAAAAAAAAAAAAAAAGCAGGATTTGGCACAACTGTGAGAACATTAACCATTTGTTTGATGGAGATGATAGTTTCCGTAAGTGGAAGATTGTCATTTTAGCAGGGGGAAAAAATACCTTGCGCTATAAAAATATATATGAAACTAGTGCCTTCCTCCACTCCTGTATGAAAACCTTCTTTTTCCTTCCCTTTCAGGGAAACATCCAGGTTTTGACTAAAAACAGTTGGTGCAAATTGGGTGTGTGTTGGTATTTATAAATGTTCTACGACTGCTAGTTCTAGGGAGCTCTAACTGATTGCAGCTGTGAGTTATCACGACTGAATTTACTGGCAAAACTGGGTGAAGGCCGAACTGCAGATCGGAAGCGGGATGTTGCACACGGAGGAAAGCAAGCCTCGGTGGCTCGCTGAGTCTAAGCACTGATGCTTCTTATTATTTCCTCTTTCTTCCCAACTAGAGTCCTACTAAAATCACACCAGCTTGCTGTCCTAGGCTTTGCCGTCCTAATGCTCAGCTCCAGATTGTTTCAGAAGCTGACATCAGTGACGCAGGCTTAAAATTTTAAGCGTAAAGGACTGGTTTGAGTCTGAAACTCAGACTTTCATTTTCCTTTCTATTCCCTTTCTCAAAGCCTTATTTTGTTTTCTTTTGATTTGGTAGATTTGCTGAGGGAGCAGCACTTGCTTAGTCCACACGCTCCCGTTTGGGAGCATTTTGTCCTCTGCGAGCTTAGCAATCGTGTTTGAAACACATGGCGGCTTTGTTGATTTGTGGATCTTGCTGATGAACACCGTTGAGGCGTTTCTACCTTTGCTGTTGTTCATTTAACTACCACTGGTGCTGGAACTGGAGCCAAAGTAGATAAATGGCTGGGTCCTCATTATATTCTCACCCAATTTTCCTTCCTGAGTTTTGGGGTTCATGGGAAACCAAGAGCTTGCTCCAATATACACAAGTCAATATAGTAGTTAGCTGCAGTTAGTGGACGTTTTCCCTGCCTCTGCCACATGTGCTCAAGCTGAAGTTTTTGCCTGCACCAGTAACACCTTCTTATCCTGTTAGCTCTTTTATTTTTTCTAGTTGCAGTTCCTTGGTCTTTTGAAGCCCCAAAATTCCTGCTATCCTCGTACCCAAATCGTCAGCTGGTTTAAATATTCCAGGATCTCTTGGAGGGCTTTAGGGCTGACACCATTGAACATTACACTGTCTTTGAGCAGGATGTGAGTAAAAGGAAGCCGTCCGAATGAGCAGGTGTTCTCATACACCGCTCTTGGCTACTTTGAGAAATGTGTCACATCAGAAGAACTATATTTAGCAGTTTTGTGCCCCCGCCACCCCCAGCCTTTCTTCAGCCAGCTCTGTGATTGGGCCAGTGCGATCTTAACTTGTTTTGCTGTCTCTTGTGGTCACTGAGCTCACCAGATCCCCTCTGATAACAAACAGTCTCGCTGCGTGTTCGGCCAAACTGTCGCTTTTTTGCTGAGAAGTTTCTGGGCAGCCTGAAAATTCAGAAGGAGGAAATGAGCAGAGACGATAGCTTCGTCTTTGATGGCAGCAAGAGCAGAGAACGAGGCTTATTCTCCTGCTGTTGGGTGGAGGAAGGTTGCTCAGTAGAGAAAAACACCAAAGGGTGAAGTATAGCAGATTTATTTTTAAAAAGTTGGTCTAATACAAGGAGTCTTTTTTTGGGCTGCCTTTCTAATCCGATTATTCACAGCTGTTTGTTGGGGAAGGACATCCAGGGACATCCAGTCCATTTTTAGAATGTGAAATTAGGAATTTTCCTTGGTTGGCTCTGTTGTTTGCCAGCTGGCCTGATTCTAAATGTCAGTAAATTTGGTGTTAGTTTTGGACAGGGGACTGTGTTGACCCGTTAGTAACAATGTTTGTGTCCGGAAGCGATACCAGTATTCGGAAGAGGGATTAGCAGCCTGGTAAGAGGGCATGTACTGTACAGAGAAGAGCCAAAGGGGATGAAGCTAGATTTCTGAGAAGGGCTGGGGATTATCAGTGTCTGCACAGCTTTTGTAGAAGATTTAGAGTGAGCTGGCTTGAAAACTGAGAGTTTCTTTGATAGGCTTGAGATGGTTCCTCTGCACAGAGGGCATTTAAGTGTCTGCAGAGAAGTGTCCTGGTTGGTAGTTGTTTGTCACCACGATTCCCACAAAATATATTTCCAGGGTTTCATACGCAGTGAGGAGCTCATAAATTAAGCTACGTACAGGTTTGAAATGTCTTTAAACCTTCCTACCATTCCCATCCATCCTAATGGCTCTTCAGGATTGATTGGATAGTTGGCAGCTTTTTTTTTTTTTTTTCCATGACTGTTGAGCTCTTCTGCTGGGCAGCGTTAGGGCTCACTAACGTCAGCCGTGTGCTGAGCTCTCACTGACCTCAGCTGGGAGTGGGGTATCTGGGCATCCAGTTCCTACCGAGGGGCCGGATCTGGAGAACCACGCCCAGAAAGCTCAATAGCACTCGGGATCCACAAAGTATGCAAGTTTTTAATATTCCCTTTTTAGGAAGAACAAGCGCTTTCAATTTATACGATTGTTCATATCTAGATAAACTTCTGAGCTGTTTCAGGGCAGGAACACTCAGAGTTCTGCCAATCCCCAAACAGGCCAAAAATGTATGACATTATAAATAAATCTTAAGGGTTTCTTTTTTTTTTTTTTTTTTTAATACTCCTAGCAAGGCAACCCCCATTTTAGCTCAAAAGCAATCAGGCTTGTTTTTGTGCTCTCCCTTTACATGAGAACAAGAGGTCACTGGATGACATTACTGCTTGGTAAATTTAGAACAAATAAAAGGAAATGCTACTTCACCTAGTGCGTCGTCATCCTGTGGAATACACTGTTCCAGGATGTTAGTCAAAAGCTGAGCCGGAACATAAAAAATAGCTGGATGGTCATCGTTTCAGGCCACGTTTTCCAAAAGGGACAACCGAGCCTCCGTTTTCCAGAGCATCGGCTCATCGCGGCTGCAGCCAAGAGCAAACACCCCGGACTCCTTGCCCGGGAAACGGCAGGTTTTCGGGGGAAGATTGCTGTGGCTTCTTTTGGAGATGTCAAAAATGGCTTTTCTGATGCGAGACGGTAGACTGCCCATCAGTCTGATGTAGACAGCGCAGAGTACGTAAGAGTCTTTCTCCCCTGACTTTCACTGTCATTCAGCAGGTGGGTGTGTGGAGTTGAAACGACCCGCTGAAATACGAGGAGCTAAAAGTGGTAGGATGAGTGTTGTTCTTCCCCCGTGAGTGAGAGCGTGTTTCTGTTGATCTCGGTTCTCCCCTTGCTCAGGAACAGCAGCGCAACTTGCCTGTTGCCCCAGGTAAGAGAGCAGCCCCCGCACGCCCCGCGGGGCAGGGAGGGCTGAGAGCGTCGAACCCACCGCGTGCCCTGCCTTGTACGAGGCGAGAAGGACTGCTGAACTCCTCTGAGAAGGCAGCGTCTCCATTACTGTGTTTCTGGATTCCTAATTATTCCCATCAATGTTTTTTAAAAATATTTAACTGTATCGCCGCTGCAGGTTAATCAGAACCTAGTTCATATGCTTTTTTTAGTTCCCCCCAAGAACTGTTAAACCAGTAACATTAAAATCTTCTCTGCACTTCACGATGACGTCTGGGTTGTCCCAGTTTGTCCTCCCTGGAGCAGGAGTGAGGTCTGAGGTTGCGTTCTTCTGTTTGCTGCCTCTGATGATATTGCTAAATCCCAATACAAATATTGGTTTAGAACTGGCTAATAGGGAATATTCTCATTAAAATTATCTTGTACAAAGTTGCATTGTGTTTGCAGCTCTGTAGTTGTACAATGCACCCTTCATTTTAATTCTGTGACTCCTCTCTGGAGGATTTAACTTTGCAAATATTTTTGATCTCTTTATTTGTCCTCTGTCTTATAATCTTTCACTTTATTTGTTGAACCTGGGATTGTCCAACATTGAATGTAGGGATGTTTAAGATCATGCAGTAGATGACTTGCAAAGGAATTAGTGATTTCTATACTGGACAGTCTCTCCAGCAATTCAGGAAGTGCACGGCCTCAGAAATGAGCTCTTATCAACGGAGTGTCTGCGTTTCTGGATTTTATGCCACTATTTTATATTTCGTGTCTTCTAAGATGACTTAAAAATGATACTTTGCATTTTCCCTTTTTGGTGAAGAGACAGAGAAAGAAAAGAAAGCACATCGCTGACCGGGAGTGTCTTGAAATGGGATCCTGATGATAATCACTTAACTTTACCAATGTTTTAATTTCTTTTATTTTTTTCCACTGCCCCAGAGTGACCTGTTGAATGAACAGACAGTTCCTCCTTGCAGTTTTAAAGTAACAAAAGGTCATTTTGCAGTGTCCAGACTTTCCATAGGGCACTGCCGTTCGGACTGTTGTAGGTGTGCTCTTGTACACGCATCCGTTCCTGGCTTTGCAACAAGAAAAGCAGGGCTTTTCTGCACTGCCTGACCGGCTTGTTTGGACTTGGTTTTACTTCCAGGGAAAAGGCTGCTTCCTCTTAGCAGGGCATCAGAGATGCTGCTGGTTCATCTCTAACTTCACGCTGATTTGAGCAATACTGTTCTGATACTCCATAAAAGATCTCTCTGTAGAGTAGCCTTTCTTACCTAGCTAAATTTCCAATGAAAATACATCTGACCTCCCGTTTTTCCTTCTTCCCAAGCAAAAAGGAAGGCTCTCACGCTTTCCTTCTTTGCGAACAAATTCTATTGGAATTGGAATTAAAGGAAATGTCAGGGGAGAGGGAAGGAGTCCTTCAAAGCTTTATTTTTACAGAATTGCCAGTATTGGTTCCTGTTTGTTTGCAGTTGGTACAGCTCAGATCATTTAGTTCAAGATAGGATGCTGCACAGCGGAACCGTGCTTCTGCTGCGCACGGCCGCTCCTTGCTTTAAAAATGGATTGAGCTCCATACATTACGTACGCAAAGCGGCTGCAGGGCTCCTTGCTCAGTACTGGGGTAAAGCTTGCGTAATTGCAGATGGAAGCTGCAGTCTGTCCTATAAAAAGGAACATGTTTTGAAAACTGAAGAACTTAAAATGAAGCAGAACTTCGCAGGTGTATCGTTTTTGTTGACGTGACGCGCACGTTTCTTAGGGGAGGCTGTGAGACGCTGTAACACCCACAGGAAGTTTGAAGTTCAGCTTCAGAGGTTTATTTTTAATCTGTTTTGTGAATCATAATGAGAGAAGTGAAAAACAGTGTGGCAAGCGGCGCTTAGCGGGGGTCATGCAGTCAGGTGAGGCGTGCGGTTTCTTGGCGTCGATTAACAGAACGTGGGATTACGGTGCTTCGATTACACGCTGGCGAGAGCTGCACAGCCCTCGTGAACCCGACACGGTCCCAGTTTGTTGCAACCTGTTGCTTCAGGTGGTACGGCAGAATTGCTGGAAAAGCAGGTGATAGAGGCGGTTGCTGTGTACAAAATCCAGAGGGGCACAAGAGACTCTGGGCTGCTGGAAGTGCAGCTTTTCTTATATCCAGACCTTGGAAGCACTTCCACATCGGTCGAAGTTAAGTCAGTTGGATGGGAATCGGGACAGAGGTGTGCACAAAGAGATAACGGCAGTAAGACGAGATAAGGAAACTCAGGTGCAGGCAAGAGAGACTGTTGTTTTAAGAAGAATAAATCGCGGTTTATAGTCCAGTCTGGCTCGCAGCTGAAGGGACAGGCAGGTCAAAGCGGGCAGCCCTGTGCGCGGCGGACGGGGTCCTCTCGAGCCCAGGAGCTTTTATTTCCCTCTGCTGCCGCCGTCTGACAAACGTGGAGCGCCTGGTTGGCGGGCTGCGGAGAGACTTGTCCGCCTTGCCGGGCGGAGGGGAGCCTCTGCCCTGTGCCCCCCTGCCGCTCGCTTGCTAAAGCACTCGACTGTGCGGTTAATTCGGGGCAGCTAACACGTGTGTTACCCTAGCTCAGGGCAGAAACACGCCGCAGGTAGGAGCTTTAGTGAAGGGCAAACTAGCCCCAACGCCAGGCTGCTAGTGGAGCATTTGCTGGGATATCTTTTATGTGATAAACTTACAATAAGCATTCAGGAGACAGAAGGGTTAAAATACGGTAATTTCTCTTCTAGATTATTTGGTTTGTTTTTCTTTTTTTCCTTTTCCCTGCTTGTCATGACTCTAAATGGTGGGTTTTTAATCTGCTGGTATGGGCGGTGAGAAGCATGGGAGTCTCCAGGCATAGGTTAGGGGACACAGGCCAGCTTGCAAGGAGAACGGTCCTTTGGGGTTATTCTTCTGACGAATCAGTCACTGATCTGATGAAACGTCTGTTGATTTGTCTACTAGTTTTAGGGTATTTCCCTCTTAAATATTTAGTGCTGTGCAGTCCGATTTACTAAATAACTTATCTAATTTATTATTTGACAGAAATGGGTATATTATACTGTTAACAAAATGTTTTAATGTTGCCAACTTAAAACATCATGAAGTACTTTACGGTTCTGTGCTTGATTTCTGTGTTGTGCTCTTATTTGGGTATTCAGAGACATTTCCTAACTCAGTTCAATGTAGGGAATGAGAGATAAAATCTCTGTGGTTCTGTAAACTTAGCAAAGGAATTAAGTTAGGTTATAATATAAAAGAAATATGGTTGAAAAGTGTAAATGCCCTCTGTTGCAGCTCATTGCCTCTGAAAGTAGCTCCAGTAGGCTAGACAAGTAGTAACGTGTTCTCTCACTATTGCTCGCTGACGTGCCCAGAACACGTGCTCTTAATTTTCTCTTCCCCCTTCAGATTATCACTCCATGTCGGAAGCTCATTCTTTGTGCTGATAACAGAAAAGAGATGGAAGATTGGATTGCAGCACTGAAGACTGTACAGAACCGCGAACACTTTGAGGTAATAAGAAAACTTGCTCTTTTGCACTATGTGCATCATATCCTGAATTACAGCTTGTTTTATGAGATTGAGTCAGCTTCCAGTGAAGTTAATAGAAATCACTTTTATTGACCACAATGAGTGCGGCATTAGGCCGTCTGTGAAAACCATCCCAAATACACTGAAATGGTTCTCCAAAGACTGCTTGTTACTTTGTACGCTGTCCCTGGGGTAACTTTGAAAGCACTTTGCAGAGTGTGGGGAGGGTGTGAAACACAGATCCTCCCCATCCTACCTCATATCTCGCTTGCTTGGTGTTCTGCCAGCTTCGGTGCTTCTCTGTGCTCCGTGTGTCCCCTGCTCTCTGCGGCGGTACTCAGACCAGCACTGTGCCCTGGCTCTGCCACCAGGAGAAGCTGTCTTGCATTCTCCCCACGCTGATGCTTCTCTCCCTCTTGTCCCCTCCCTTATGCTGGCACAAGCGTTCCTGTGCTAGGGAATAAATCAGATTGCAGAACTGATCCTACTGAAAACTAATGTAACCAAAAAAGGGAAAGGGAAGGGTGAGCTCCCCAGCAGGTGAGTTTGTTTCCCTACACAGCTACATACGCTTGTGGTGAGACAAGGATGGGAGACGGCACCAGAACAGGGAAGGTGCGACTCCTTCTTCAAGCAGTCTGTGCTGGCTTAAAGTATTTCTTGAGCTACAGCTGCTGTGCATAAACTGCATATGGCCTGCTCTTCCCTAGTAAAGAACATTCTGTTTTTGCCTTTTCGGGCTGTTTTGTGAGAGTCTTAGTTTTAAGGAAAAAAAGTCTTGTGCTTCTATGTTAGATTTTGCTCTAATATATTTACTTTAGTCTACCCAGTACAGCATGGACCATTTCTCAGGGATGCATAACTGGTACGCCTGCTCGCATGCTCGGCCAACGTACTGCAACGTATGTCGGGAGGCATTATCTGGAGTCACGTCACACGGGCTCTCATGTGAAGGTAAGAGCAATTTATTTATTTTTTGTCTCCTGTTTTGGGAGCATCATCTTTATAGCTCGATGCCATGTTCCAGAGATGATTTAAGAGGAATGTTAATAAAACAGTCTGCAGAAAGGTGTAGTAGAAAAGTGCTGCCTCAGAAACTTTGGAAAGCTACAGGCCGTGTATGAAACGAGATCTTTTTGAGACGTGATCCTGAATCCCTTTGTTGCTGAACCCCTTTTGGCTTCGCAGAGAATTTTCCTGTGGATCCGGTCCTTGGCATTTTGTAAAAAGATAATAGAAAGGATGTTGTTCTCATGCTGGCTTTGGAGTTGGACCTGAAAGTGATGTGGCTGATATTTTTTTTCTTCCCATATACCCAAACAGTGCCATCCCATACTAAAACCATACTTCGAAAATGAACAAGTGTCCATTTCTGAGGTATAAAAGACAAATAGCTGAAGGCATTACTGACCTCAGCCCATTCATCTGTGTAGGTTACCTCCCATTAGCAGAGGCAGCAGCGGTTGCCAGACTCCCCAGTGCCAGTAAGTTCTCAAACTGGCATAAGCCAATATCAGTTTCGTGTTACATTAATGCTATGAGTGGTGGTGACCAAGGATCTGGCACACGTTTGCTTCTGCCGTCCGTGCTCCAAAGGCTGTAGCCTTAGAACATAGGAATATAAGAATGGAATATAAGAATATTCCTTTTCATAAGAATATTCCTATTTATAAAAACATCCCTGTTAAATGTTTGAATGTCAGGAGATTATTCTTATTCAGCTTTAGCATAGCAGACGTGCCTGCCTACTCGCAGCTCATACTTCTAGTGTGAATGAGGTTACACCCACACTGTGTAAAAGGATGCAGGAGCATATGACTATATAAATCCTGTCAAATTTAACAAGGTGATAACTAAGCTGTGTATAAGCAACTGGTAAAAGTGATGAGGCAAGATTTAATAGCTAGCTCAACTCAGTGTGCTTAGAGTTGATGGTTTTGGCAGTGCTGACAAGGGCAGTGAGTGCCCGTGCTTTCTTTTGGAGCCAAATATGGTTGCTTGGGAACACTTCTGCACAGACTGCCACAGTGCATGTTGTGAGACAGGACTAATATATTCTTTTCTTCCTTTCTAGTGTGCAAGTTTAAAGCCCACAAGCGTTGTGCTGTGCGGGCAACCAATAACTGCAAGTGGACAACTCTGGCCTCTATCGGGAAGGATATCATTGAGGATGAAGATGGGGTAGGCATTAGTCATGACTCTTCTAGCCTTATCTTGCTGTGGAAGCGCTGACACGTGCTCTGTACAGCTTTCTGCACTGCACAAACAGCAGATTCTGCCTTTCTGTGTTAGTGAGGTGGGAAAGGCACTTACTGTCAGGGAATGAGACCCTGTAAATAGTCCAGCCAGGGTGCTGAGGTTTCCTTCACAGCAAGAGGTACCTGCAGAGCAATGGACCGGGGGGGTTGAGCTTAAATAGCTTGAGGCGTAGGGAACCCGGTCTGAATTTTTGCAAAAGAAAAATGAGTGAGTGGTTAGAACATTATCGTAGCATAAGGGACGTCCATGTTCTGCTGCAGGCTTCCTGTGTAGCCTTGGGTAAGTCCCCTGGTCCCTTTGTGTTCCAGCTTGATGTAAAATGCCTAAGAGATACTCAGGTGTTTTCTAGAAATTGTCTTTGCTATTTTCAAACAGTGCACATGAAGACTTGCATCTCTGTGTGTCTGAATGCCACAGTACATCCTGTGCTCTCTGACTTGCTCTCTGGAAAGTCCACATTGGTTGTCTCCCTCTGTACCGTTTGCAGATCTCGATGCCACATCAATGGTTGGAAGGAAACCTGCCTGTGAGCGCCAAGTGCACTGTGTGTGATAAAACCTGCGGCAGCGTCCTACGTTTGCAAGACTGGCGCTGCCTCTGGTGCAAAGCCATGGTGAGTTGAGTAAACACAATCGTTTCAGTAAAAGAACAGTCTTTGATCAGCTCTGTGGTGTGTTCTTTTAATGACATTTGCCTAAAATGAAATCTCTTACCATGGTGTCAGTAGTTGCCATCAAGGGCTTTATTGTTCTTTCTCCAGATGATAAACAGCCTGCAAAAGATTAAATATATATATATATATTTAATAAAAAATATATACACATTTTATTATATTTTATATAATATATATATAATAGTATATTATATAAAAATATATATATATTTTGTGCTGAGAAGCATCACTGTGATGCATAAGTAAGACCTGAAATAAGTATCTGGCTTCTCTACAAGCTCATTTTCTTTTGATGGTGAGCTTTCATAGAAGAATCTAATCACACTAGATCTGAATCAATGCCTCAAGTGTGGGAGATGTTGTATTTTAAGGAGACATTATTTGTCATTTCTACAAGTTGGAGAGATACTACAAAAAGATGATAAAGAATATTAAGCTATTTTAATAATGGCCGTTTCCCTTCCCACTGCAATGGTTTTCTCTTGCCTAATCACTTCAGTGATACAGATCTTGCTACGTTTCCAGTTGTCTGTAAGTTTAATAAGGGAAGAATCACAACATGTGAGTTTATAATGTGAGGAAAAAAACCAAAACTTCAAACCCCAGGCAGCCCAGTCTCCTGCAGTCTTCATGTACCAGAAATGAATGAAGTGCCCAGCTCTACTTTGTGTTTACTTTTTGGGGGTTGCTTTATTACCTGTTCCTTCTTTCTCTTACCTCTTATGTCCCTCATGCTCTGGTTTTTGCTTTCTTGTTCTCATGAATTCTCAGCTTTTTGTTTTGTTCCTACTTTTGATCTCTCAGCTTAGGCTATGATTTTGCAAGCAGAGTGCCTGAAGGCTCTTAAAGCCACATAATCTGTTATCTGGTCCTCTCGTCACTGAAAGTACTAGTCTGATAAATTCTTATGGCATAAGAAGCATACATTAATGGGAAGAGCAGAAGCAAATTAGTAAAAGACTCTTGTTAGAACTTTCTTTAAAATAACTGTATTGATTGACACTTGTTCGGGTTCTCCCCCTCTTTGTTTTTTACTCTTCCTTTAGAACCTTTGCTTGGGTGGGTTTCTGAGTTGTACAACAGTGCCCAGAAGGCTTTAACTGAATTTTTCTTTTATTTCTCTTATTTCAGGTACACACAACATGTAAAGAGTTGTTGCCAACCAAGTGCCCTCTTGGGCTGTGTAAAGTATCTGTTATCCCTCCTACTGCTCTCAACAGCATTGATTCGGATGGTGAGTAGCACTTGTAAGCAGCGCTTTCGTTCTCTTCCTCTCAGTCACAGTTCTTTCGGCTGACACTATTAATGCCAGATTCTGCCAGCTGAAAATTCTACTTTTGGTGTTGCTGAAATTCCAAGTCGGAAGATCTTACTGAAGTATGACGATGGGCTGTTTGCTTTGCTTTTGCACTCGGTTTATTAGCCTGTAACATCAGCATTTGCTGAGCTGCAGCTGTTAAAATTTATCTTGAACAACTATATTGCAGAAGCAGTTTGGGAAGATTGGGGAAGCTGAAAATTTTAGCAAACTGCTAGGAGATAAGCGTGACATTTCGCAGCATGAGGTGTGGTTCATGCTGGATTCAGGGCTGTACACATTTGGCATTTACCCTGTGAGTGTCAGAAGCACAGGGAAAGTATTAACTTCATTGCTCTGTGGAGTGGTTTTTCTTTTCTCACCCCATCCCCATGAGCAGCCTCACATCTCTTGGTTTCTTCTCCCCAACCCCGCCTCCCTTTGCCCAACTTAGGTTTCTGGAAAGCTACTTGCCCCCCTTCTTGCACAAGCCCGTTGTTGGTCTTTGTCAACTCAAAAAGTGGAGACAACCAGGGAGTAAAGTTTCTACGAAGATTCAAACAGCTACTGAATCCAGCCCAGGTCTTTGACCTCATGAACGGAGGACCTCACCTTGGGTAAGCAGATGATCTGTGGAAGCGTATGTTCCTTGTAAATACCAGAAAAACACAAGTGATTTGATTATAACCCTGTCTCAGCCTGCCCTCAAATATAACAAGGAACCTATTCCTCAGAGAGGACTGGATGCATGCAAAGTTTGGAGAGGCTTTCCCCTCCCTGTGTTTAGTGTTATTGATTAGCTGAAACCAAACTTGTTGAAAAAGATTATTTCCATTCATCAGTATTAGCAGAACAGCCTGAGGGATTTGGGGGAAATTCCAGAAATGCTCCCCTGGGAGAAGACCAAGCATGGAAAGCTTGAATCCAGAAGAAAACTTGTCAGCAAACAGACTTGTAGCAGCCATCCTGATGCACTGTTAGAGTGTTAACTTGAATTAAATCAAGTGACCAATCAAATATTGTAGGTAGCAAATGAATATTGTGAAAATGAGAAATCAGGAATAACTTACCTAGGAAGTGTGTGAAACGTCCATCTCTGGAAGATTTTATGACAATGTTGGAAAAACATCTCTCTTGAATGCTTTAGGTATAGTTGATTCTGTTTTGGGGACTAGAAGTAGGCTAGATGACATTTCAAGCTTTTTTTCCAAAGTTCATTGGAATATCTGTGGATAAAATAATGACAGCTGTGGAATAAATTTCTTTACAGTATTTCTGCAACTCTGCTCTCTAGTCTGCTCCCTAAACATTTCTCTGTCTGCTCCTTAAAGATTTCTCTGTGGCTGTTTTGCCACATCAGACTAGAGTAACTTTCTCATGAGTGAATGCTTCTTATGATAAGTGCCAGCATAAGTTGAATCATCTTCTTAATTTTATAGCTATGACTCAAATGTAAGACCAAGATCTACAGGTGCAGAGTCCTAGATCTGGGAGTGCCGACTCCTGCACCAGTGACCGTTGGGGTTTGCTGAAGTTGCTTCTTGCCATAGTGCATTGCAAAATGCTGGCCTTTAAATCTGCAGCATGCTGTCCACAGGATGTGTTTGGCTAAGGAATAATTTGCAGAAAACTTTAAATATTTTTTCCTTTTGCCCTCCCCATTTGGACTGACTGTAGAGAGGAATTTTGCTTTTAAGCAGGGGAAGAGAAAGAATTCTTCTCTCAAGTCGTAGTGAACACTTGTAAAATAGCTCTTGCTGTTTGTTTGTTTTAAAAAGTAAACGATGGTACAGGGTAGAGGCTGCTTCTTAATAGTTTGTCTTCTAAACTTGTGCCAGTCAAACTGTACCATGAGATGTCATCATTTCTGACAGCCGTCTTTCTTGTGTCAACAATGCTTGAAGAAATACGATTTTTGTATATTACAACAAATACTGTTTAGGTGATAAAAAACAAACATGAATATATACAAAAATAAAATAAAAGCAGGCAGTAAGGAGCACAGTTTCAAGCAGCTTAAAGAGAGATTGCTTTTACATTCAGTATTCTGTAAAGAGCAAATAGAGAAAATCACACTTGTCTTGCTGGTGAGCTGTTTGCCTGCCTGCAGGACAGACCAGGCGCCAGAGCGCTGATTTATGTTGCCTTCCAAGAAGAACTAACGCTTCTGAGGTTTTGTATCCTCTTACAGTTGTCTGCTCACTGAATGACTGCGTAAAGTTCTCGCTATTCAAGTTTTTGCTTTAATTGGTGAGGCTTTGAATGCGGCGCAGTGACATCATTGCACTCCAAATGGTGACAAATTACTAGTGTTAGGCTGAACACAGCAAATCTGCAAAAAGGAATTAATTCAATGGATGATCAGCTATCACATGCTTGTTTCCTCTTCTGTTCAGACAAAAGCGCCCTGCTTTACAAGGGGAGTATGTCTGGGACATATTTCTGGAGTGAATAGCCATTGTCATTTGCATAGCAGTATTTGTAATTCCTTATTTGTAATCATGAATTTGAATTCACTTGTAATCTGACAGTGGCTTGTATTCACTGCAAAATCAGAGCTTAGTTTAAGCAAATCTGCCATGTTTATAACCTAGATTGGAACTGTTTATCTTTCCTTTCTTAAACAGCTTCTCTCTTGGTTTTTTTATTCTTTCCCCTCTCTGTAGTTTACGCTTATTCCAGAAGTTTGACACTTTCCGGATTCTAGTTTGCGGTGGGGATGGAAGTGTTGGCTGGGTTCTCTCCGAAATTGATAGCCTCAATCTTCACAAGCAGGTACCTGTCCAATGAGCTTGGCTGGATGTAAGGTTGAAGTAACATAAACGGCAGAGTTTGAGGAGGACTCTGATCCTACAGATGTAGTTTGCCCAGGACTGAAGCTGCTGAAAGCTTACCAGGATTTTCTGCAAGAAGTAGGACTAGACTAGTTATCCCTGTCTCCAGTGCTCTTCCACAACTCCCTCTTATGAGCTGCAGCAGGGACTTGCACTGGGAAAGGACCACAATTAGAAAGCCAGGACTTCCACAAGGATAGTGCTCCTAATCTGTTCCCTTTAATTCTCATGTTGTTGTTTCCAAGTCCTGGGATAGCGAGAAACTTTATTGGAGTGAAGGTATCGTGCAGTGTTTAATTTGTTTCCATTTTGTCCCAGAGCTGGCTATGCTAATTTTACAGAGAAGACAATAGCACCACCTGATGGTTACATGGATACGTTGAAGTCATACCATCCCTAGGAAGTTATTTTTAGCAAGGTGCTCAAGAGGGTAGCTGTAATACACTCCTCTCCCAATGAACAACTTAAAAGCAGAGGGAACTTTTCTCTTACTTGTGTGCTCTTCTGACTTTTCCCCATTCAGCTGCTTTCTTCTCACCCTGAGACTAGTTACAGCTCAATGACTGGTCTTTGTAAGGAATCCGTCATGTTACTTTTGGCTGCTTGCAGCTCGTGTTTTCCCATTTGCACATGAATTTTGTTTTCCTTTTCTGTGATGCAGTGCCAGCTGGGTGTGCTGCCCTTGGGAACAGGAAATGACCTTGCCCGTGTGTTAGGCTGGGGATCTGCTTGCGATGATGATACCCAGCTCCCACAGATCCTGGAGAAGCTGGAGAGAGCCAGTACCAAAATGCTGGACAGGTGAATAACCGTTACTAACATTCTTCCCTGCTCAAGACTTGTGTGAAAATTGCCTTCCAGGAGAACTGGGTGGCTCTGGATTCTGCCCACCTGCTGGACATCTTACTAGATCAAGTTATTGTTTTTCTTTGATAATCCTCTGTCACCTTTTATCAACGAAAGGCAGTCTTGCATTCTCTGTCACTTCTGCAAAAATAGTAATGAGTGAAATTGTCAATCTGATGTCCAACACGTTCTTTTGTGCTCCAGAGTTCTTGCCAGTTGTGTTTGGCAGTCTTACAGTTGTGATTTTTTTTTCTTTTTAGCTAAATTTTGTCTTAGTAAGTTTGAAGTAATTTATTTTGAGGTTGACTTAGAAAAGAAAACTGGAAGAAGAAATGGGCATCTTTACTGCTATTATTTATATAGTCTATATATCTTTGTATATTTAAAATATTTCTTGTCTTTAGAGTTGCGTCTTGGCAGCTGTCATGTTGGATCAAGTAATGCCCATAATATTTCTGTGAGAGAAGGAAGGAGGACAAACAGAGAAGGTTCCTGTGCTGTGGGACGCTTGTTCATAGTGTCATCCCACCCTGTTCCAGCCTCTGCAGTTTCCATGCATCGCTATAGCTTTCTTGTATCAGTCACACTCCTGCTAAAGTGTAGTTTGCTTTGCTTGAGGTTTTATGTCCTTTGAATAAAGGAGGATATCATCTGCCTTGTAGTGACAGCTATGATGCCTCCTTTTCAACAGGTGGAGCATCATGGTGTATGAAACCAAACTCCCTCGCCAGGCCTCCACCTCTACAGTCACTGAAGATTTCAGTGAGGATTCAGAGGTACCTAGCAAGATGCAGAGGGCAGGGGACTGGGTGCAACAGCCCCAGAAAGGACGAGATGGTTGAGCTCAAATGGAGTGAGCCTGAGCCGTGATTTGGATGTGGTAGGAGCTACAAACATCCTGGGAGTTTAAGTCATTGAAGTGTTACAGAGAAGGTAGAGGTGGGATTACCAGAGTCAACAGCTGTAACGGGGACTAGAGGAAGATGCTTTGGAACAGGACAGAGAGGAAGATAGATCTGACAGGAAAGTGATTGACTTTTCTCTGCTAACATGACATCGTGTTGCTGAAACTGTGGAAAGCTGCATGTAGTCACAGGAACCCTAAAAGTCCAGTGTTTTAGAACCCTAGTTGATCAGAGACCCTAAGATCTGAACTGCTGATGATTCCTAGGTTCAAAATTGGTTTCTTCATCAGATTCAGGTCTTCAGTGGGTAGCTGAGCCCTGAATCACAAAACTTTTCCAGACCAAAAAGAAACTACAGAGCGATAGATACTCTCTGGGGAGCCAGGGGTACATAGCATATGTTGTAATGTGCGGAAGCAGCATTCCAGTGGTTTGTTCCTGAATGTCCCCAGGTGCAGAAGATTCTCTTCTATGAAGACTCTGTGGCTGCTCATTTGTCTAAAATTTTGACTTCTGACCAACACTCAGTGGTCATCTCCTCAGCCAAGTGAGTACTTACAGGAGAATCACTCTAAATGAAAATTACACTGTGAAAGTCCTGAGACAATCCCTGCGTGACTTTGTTTTCCCTGCCTTCTTTGTCTAGGGTGCTTTGCGAAACAGTGAAGGATTTTGTGGCTCGAGTAGGGAAGGCCTATGAGAAAGCAACAGAAAGCTCAGAGGAATCGGAGGTCATGGCCAGGAAGGTAAATGGAGGAGATTGTACATCTTTCTACATTTGAAGTGGAAAACTGCTCTGTTTTCAGAGAACTAGGACAGCAGCAGTTCAGCAAGCACTAAAAGAATGAGCTACCCAGCTCCGCTGTCAGTTTTGCTCAGCCTTCTTCTTTGCCTTGTAGTGCTCTGTCCTGAAGGAGAAGCTGGACTCCCTGCTGAAGACTCTGAACGATGAATCTCAAGCATCTTCATCTCTGCCAAACCCTCCTCCCACCATTGCAGAGGAAACAGAAGATGGTGATGGGTCAGGCAGTGCTTGTGATTCTTCTAGTGACCGATCCGTGGGCTCATCATGTACTGCACGGCCCCAGATATTTCGCCCCCGGGAACAGCTCATGTTGAGAGCCAACAGCCTGAAAAAAGCCATCCGTCAAATTATAGAGCATGCAGAAAAAGGTAACCTGTTAGGAGTCCTGCTTGTGGCTTGTTACATGCTCTTGAGAAATACACATTTCCTTTATCCCAGAGGGGAGTAGGATTCTTTACTGAACAACAGCTTTCCTGAGATAGAGGAAAGTTATTCAGAAAGCCTGATTATCTAGTTCAGTATCATCTGTGCCAAGACCACCTGTTTGAAACGGTGCTTCATGACTGAGCCTGAAGTTCAAGGTATGTTGTCTCCCATAGCGCTGGTTTAGGAAGTTACTACCCTCCTACACTCTGTTCGTTTCTATTTCCTGTCTGTCCCCACCCATACCACAATTGTGTCAGCGCAACTGTTTGTGTGGCCTTGGTGTAAAACAGATCTGAAAATACTTTGGGAAGAAAGTATTTTAAGTATTTTCACTTAGATTGTTTCAGAAATCTCTTTATAGTGCAGCCCAACAAAACAGTGCAGTGGTACAACTGAAAGGGCAATGAACTATAGCACAGAGGCAGGAGAAAGCAGGAACTTCTTAAACTAGCTTAGTTACTGGGAAAATATTTATAATACTGCATTTTGGTGCAAATCAGTTCTGTTCCTGCATTAACTTCCTAGGTAGGTGACCCCCTTTTCCACATCTTAGCCCTTCTTATCTCTCTCCAGCCACTCACACCCATAGCTCAAAGTTTAATTTCCTTCCAAAGGCGTCAGTCTCCCAGATGTTAGTCAATAGTGGTTTAACATATACCAAAGGAATGATTTAACAGCCTATTACCTGAGATCAAAGCACTGAAGTCAGAGATGTGACATCAATGCACACCCAAACATGCACTATGAAGAACAGTTATGTAATAAATTATAGATCACTGCAATGTTACTTGGGTTTCCAGAACTGCAGTATTGTATGTCCTGAAGGCGAAGTTGTGAGATGATGTGAGCAGAGCTAGCGGATTGTTGTGGATGAAGGAGAGGTCCTGACTTCGCCGCTCGCCCCACTTTGCTGCTGCTTACCTTATGCTGGTTTTGGTGCGTGTTGGAGTCTGTCAGGAGCCCAACCAATTTGCTTAATCCAGCAAGAAGAGTTTAATTTATGCTGGATCAGTGGTTGGATTGCCTTGTGGATACTTTTGATGAACTCCAGAGCCCTCACAAGGGAGGGGAAAAGACCACGAGAGCAAGGGGGTCCTTCCCCCGCAGAAACAGCGAGCTGGTAGATCAGCTCAGGGCTGCTCGCAGAACTGCACCCTGCGAGGGGCTGCCAAGGGAGGAAGGCTTGTCTCTTACATGGAAAGGAAGTTTTGATTTCTTTAGGTAACATGCTGACATTTGATTCTTGGGCAAACTCCGGTTACATTTCAAATGCATTTAAGTTCTCCAAACTGCTTTTCTTCTTCCAAAGTATGTAACCTGATTCTTTCCTTTGTTTGTATTGTTTTTTATCAACTGCTATTTTCCCTCCCGATTATTTGTGTCTAGGCACCCATTTTCAAATGACTTATCCTATTGTCCCGGTATGGATCAAGCAAACAGAAATCCAGTTTAATTTATCATTTAATGTCCATTTGATTAGAATTTCTGGCAATGTCTAAAGGCAAATAAATGGAAGGCCATCACCTGTAGCACAGTTCACACCTCAGCCTGGCTGCCACTAATATTAAAGTTGGGGACTTCTATTCAGAGCCTCACTGCTAAAGATGTGAGCAGAGAGAACTGGAGACTAAGCCGGCCTCGTTCCCAAAGCTCTCCAGAGCAGGGTGTAGCTGAGATAAATGGCCTGGGAAAGCTTTTAGTTATTCCCATTTGTTGCTCTAAGGAGTCAGGGCCTTTAGAGTCCCATCCTGTCTTTACTTATGTCAACGGGAGGTGTTTCTTGCTGCCAGAGCTGTGAAGGACTCACCTGTTTTCTCTCTCCATACAGCTGTGGATGAGCAGAATGCCCAGACCCAGGAGCAAGAGGGCTTCCTCCTCAGTCTCTCAGCCTCTGAAGAGGGTAAGGAGCTGAGGAACGAGGACAAAATCTCCCTGCAGTCGTCACACAGCAGCAGCTATGGAGTGTCCAAAGGGAGGAGCCAGCGGAAAGGTACCGCTCTGGGGCTGCCACCATGCAGATCTCCGCAAACAGCAGTTCTATTTGCGGCAGAAATGTGGGGGAGGTGTCACATGCGTTACCTTCCACGTTCTGTTTTTCTCTAATTTTTTGGATGATTGTTTTTAGCCTCGGATGCCATGTCCTACATGTTTTCTGGGCTCAAGCCTGTGAATCGTACAGCCCATTTTTCATATCTTTGATGGCTGGTCTGTGATCTTAGCATATGGAACTTGGGATTCTGAGATTTTCTCATTCCTTAGCCAGTAATCTGGGTTTCTTGGCTGTCAGTGCTTGGACAAGGATGGACTTGAGCATTTTCCTTGTCATCTGCCTGATGACATTTCCCTGTAAGCTCCTTGCCATCCGTTGCAGATGACAGAGAAGGGAAGACAATTTGCTTTAATAACTGTGTTAAGTGAGTAATTTGTTAAAGATCCCTGATCGCTGCAAGTGTATTTGGAACTTAGCTGAGTATGAACTGGGAGCCAAATAGCCTGTCTGTTGTGCTGCTGGCACCAGCTTCTTCTCACCTCCATTTCTAGTATTTGCATATGACATTTCTGTGCCTCCAATTTGTGAGCTTTTCTGACTGCGCTGGCTGCACACATCCCTAACTCTTAATGACTGGTTCTGTCAGCTCTTTGTTTTATGGTGTCTAGAGGGTTTTGTTGTTGAGTGATTCCTATCCCAGTCTTGCTGCTTGTGTTGTGCTGCTGTGTGCCGGTGCGAGTCGCACGCTATGTTTGTCAATAGCGACGTTTGTGTTGTATTTTACAGTGTCCAAGTCTCCTTGCGAAAGACTAATAAACAAAGGAAGTTTGTCGCTGGGCAGCTCTGCATCTCTTCCTCCCCAGACAGGAAACCGGGACAACTTGCCAATGCTGAACACAAAGATCCTCTACCCAAGTGAGTGCAACACCCACCACTTCCCAGGGAAGCAGCCAACTGGACTATGGGTGACAGCAGCGCAGCCTCAAGTCTCCATCCAAAAACATGAACCGGTTCTGTCGGATGTCCCTTTGTGCAGGGTCCAGTTGGAGAGGAATCCCTTTCAGGATAACTTTTCACTAGGACTGAGCAGTGGAGACTTGGAGGGAGTTGTAATAGTTTCCAAGCTGTAGCTGAGACCTAGACACAGATTTTTATTAATGGGAGCAGTGACAGAATTTAGATATCAATCACAAGAAGATTCTGAGCTCAAAGTAACCTTAAGAAGGCTGATAGGACGCCAGGCTGCTGAGAGAGGCTGCTGAGGGGTGTCAGCCGTAGACTGGGAGCAGCAGTCCCTTTGTGTGAAGGCTGAAGTCACTCGGGCTGCATGGACCCGGCAGAGATCCCGCTTCGTGCACTGTCTGTAGCAGCCTTTTCCTGTCAGCACGGTGCTGTCCGTCCACCCCCATGTTACTTATTCAAATTGTTCCTTCCAGGAACAAGTGGTTTCCTACTTCTCTGAAGAAGTTAATGTTTGTGGGTTGCCAGCTAATAACCTAAGAAGCAGAAGGCAGTAGTTCTTGAGCAGCTTGGAGTATGACTTTAGCCCTGCTCCTCTGCTCTCCTGCTCAGTGAGGTAAGGGTGTTACATTATCTCACCCTGGAGCAGAATAGCTGCAGCAGGGAACGCACTCTCATTTCCCATCCGCACGTGTCTGTACAACTGTGCCGCTGGCCTTAGGTGATATCCTGTCACTCAGAAGCCCTGCAGGCAGCCCCAGGAACCCTTTTCCATATTGAGAGTGCTAAGCCTTCTGGAGTGGAAGAGAGCACTTACTGCTTGGTTTAGCATATATTTTTGGTTGTTGCCTTGGATAGTGAAAGACAGGAGTTAATGTTGTCTTGTCTCTGAGATTGAAACTACCTGTTTTCTGCTTATGCTTATTGCACTCTTCCCGTTGTCACTTTTCCCGCAGATATCCGTGCTGGCATGTCTGGGTCTTTGCCTGGGAGCTCTGTCATCAGCCGGTTATTGATTCATGCTGATCCCTTCAACTCTGAGCCTGAAAATCTGTGAGTATGCCCAGGATGTTGAAGGGAGCGGGTGTTTCCAAATGAACCTCAGCATCAGTACGTTGTACTGAGAAGCAGATTGTTTGGAGAGCTAAATAATGGACTGCGGCAGCCCAGAGATACGTAAATGAATTCTCATGCGCTGGGTGCCAGTGAGGATCAGCTTATGTAGTTAAACATGCAGTGAGGCATCTGATTCATTGTAGAGGGATTTTAGGCTTTTGGTGACAGAATGAAATCCAGATCAGTCTTCTCCCTGCACTCAGAGATGACTCCAGTTCCCAGTTAGTGGGTGACAGCTTGTGGCAGAATCGGCAGCCTGCAGCATGGAAGGCAAGGAAAGCTCATGGGCAGACCACAGTAGGGGAGATGGTTGGGAAATATGACATAAACTCATTCTCAAAACATTTGTGCTAAACCGTTTAACAGTGAAAACTCAGTGATATTGACTCAAGTGATTTTTATGGGTTTAGTGCCACTGAAATGAGTGGTTGACATTTTTGAGCTCATTTGTCAGGTTCTCTCTAGGTGGCACCTTATATATGTGTTGCTAATGTTTTGTGAGGCCTTTTACATAACCCCAGTGAGCAGGAAGATGGCTTTCTGCAAACCAGGTGTAGGCTTCAGGATGTGTTTCTGTGGCAAGAGGAGAATTCCTCCACAAATTTTGTGGCTGTGAACTGTTAGGGACAGAGGCCGCAAGCCAGGGATTTCTGCTCAATAGACACTTCTTTTACAGTGCTCCTTGCAGGGTTTAGCTAGTTGGCAGCCGTGCTTGTTTGATCTTGTTGGCCTTTTTGTTCTTCACCTTTTTCTGCAAGGTAATTACAAGGTGGCCAAAGGGGGTGTGTGAGGTGTATACTAAGTGGTTTGTGAACTTAGGAATGGAAGTTTGTTGTTTTTGTTTGGCAGTGAATGTTACACAGAGAAATGTGTCATGAATAATTACTTTGGAATTGGATTGGATGCAAAGATTTCTTTGGACTTCAACAACAAACGTGA
This sequence comes from Apteryx mantelli, assembly GCF_036417845.1. Taxonomy (NCBI): domain Eukaryota; kingdom Metazoa; phylum Chordata; class Aves; order Apterygiformes; family Apterygidae; genus Apteryx; species Apteryx mantelli. The sequence continues at coordinate 28,200,660 of NC_089986.1, read as the reverse complement.
TGAGCACCCAGAGAAGTGCAGGTGGGTTTATGGCTTCGGCTTGCTTGACTACTGTCAGAAGTGACTGAAACCAGTTTATGTTTCTGTGCTGTTTGGAAGCTGATTGTGTGAAAGTGTGCTGGAGAGACATATCATCAATCTTGTCTGTATAATCCTCCTTCAAGGAGGCTTGAAATTGTGATGAAGAGAGAAATTCTGATTTGTTACTGATTCAGTATGCTGTGTGGAGAGTGTAAGAGCTTTGAGTAGCTATACCAGTGTGGATTCAGCGCATCAGTTCTGTTTACTTCATGATCTCACTCAGGGTTTTCTCTTATGCCTGCTATTTAGCTACAAGAGAATCGCATCTCGACTCTCCGAATGCCATGGAGGCCGATTTCATCCTTGATCCTAACTTAATATGAACCACTGTATCAGTCGCATGGTTTTGGGCCTTTGAATACCTGAGCAACTATAGGATCCCTTGTATAGCCTGGATCGATAAATTTGCTATACTCGTGCAAATATTTCAAAACACTGTTGATGTTCTGGTGTGTGAGACTGACCAGTTCTGTGTTGGGGGAATCCGAATGTTTGTTAGTCAGTTGCCCTCAGTTCCTGCGTGACTTTTTTCCAGGGGTAGTAGTTCCTTAGTATGAGGGATGACCATTTTGAGGGCTTGCTCCTTTTGGAAGGGAAGAACCTTTGTGTTGTAGGATGTAGAGAGGTACCTTTTCAAATGTTTTTTTTACCATAAGGAAGGTAAATGCTTTATGCTGACTTTTTCTCTTCTTTTGTTTTGTCCCTTAGAAGTCGTACTAAAAACATGATGTGGTACGGAGTATTAGGGACAAAGGAGCTGCTACACAGAACATACAAAAACCTGGAGCAGAAAGTCTTGCTGGAGGTGAGGAATTTTAGCGTGCCATTTTGTTGCTGAAACTGGGATAGCTAACTGCATTTCCTTCAGACACTTTGTCCTTGACATGGTGATACTGCTTTCTGACATTAGGGTGTTTCCCTTGCCTGCAATATTATTATATCTCACCCTGAGCTAGCTAAAAGTGGCTTCTTCTGGTGCTGGAAGATACTTGCGTTCCTAAAACATAAAGGAAGTTTCATCCTGTTAGAAAGTATTAGCTATCCCAAACTCAGCATTCAACATAGACAAGATTCTCACCTATGGTGTCTTGTGTGAACACAACATTTTAGACAGTAGGTGCAGTGGAGAGCTGTTATTTTAACTACACTATAATGTCGATCAAACTGGAAAGGAAATATTCTTGCATGGACAACCTACAGCATAAGCAGGTAGTTTGCAGGAGGAGACCCTTGTCACAGCAGATTGCACAGGTGTTTCAGAAGTTTTATTTCTCTCTTTGGAGGAATAAATCAAAAGGTGTTGCTGAGCCTCAGGTGTGCCTGTTCCTTTTTTGGAGAAAGAAGCAATAGTATCTCTCTAAAACCCACCTCTGCCAGAGAAGAGGTGGTTCATGAGACATGAATGGATATATTCTTCTACTCTTTTACACAAAGAATAAACTGTAGATACCTGAACTAATTTATTCACTAAACTATGCAGGCTGTTTCTTGTTCTTAGAGCAAGTACCGTGGCTGGAGAGGCTCTCTCCTGCTGGGCTGAGAGTAATGTTGTCTTCTGTTCTGTACAGTGTGATGGGAGACCGATCCCTTTGCCCAGTCTCCAGGGAATTGCTGTACTCAACATTCCCAGCTACGCAGGAGGCACAAACTTCTGGGGAGGTACCAAGGAAGACGATGTAAGTATTCTGTAAAGCAATCCAAGAGTCATAGTCCCCAAGAACTGTGCTTGGAAGAAAAGGGCTGGGGACATGTTTGCATGCTCCGTGAAATGGATAGGATACTGAAAAGCCAGTCTGCAGCAGCTTCATACCCCTGCAATCTGTGGGGATTCAGAAAGAAACCAGATGCTCTCCTGGGCATTTGGACCTCCAAGAAGTGCTTTAGATTGACTTTCTGCCCCCAGAAAGCCTGAGAATAAAGCTCCTTGAAGGCAAAGGGAGTTAGATCCAGTCAAAAACATTTTCTTATTTGCGATGAAAGAATAAGTGCCTACTTTCATGAGAATAAATATTCCCTTGTGGCCTCCAGGCTTTTTATTTGGATTATACTTTAGCTGCTGTTGGAAGCACAGTGGGAACATCAAGGCTTCTTTTTCTCCTTCCTAGGTCACTGCAGATCTTCACTTTCTAGCCTCATTGTTAATTTTATACAGAATAAATGGTACAAATGAAAGCTGAGGACCAAATCTCCACCCATAGGCAGGAAAGGATGCCTCTCTAAGAGCTGTATAGGAACTGAATTCTCTCTCCCTTGTATCTGGCAGACATTTACAGCCCCCTCCTTTGATGACAAGATTTTGGAGGTGGTAGCAGTGTTTGGTAGCATGCAGATGGCAGTGTCACGAGTGATAAACCTACAGCATCACCGGATTGCACAGGTATCAACTGCTTTTTTGAGCCCCCCTTGCCTCCCCCATCTCCAGCTTGTGACGTTTTTGCTGGTTTCAGTTAGTAAAGCCCTCCTTTGTGCTCTCTCCTGTCCATGGAAGAGCATCCAACAGGGCTCAAAATGAGCATGTTCAGAGGCTCTTTGGGCATGGAATTGTTTGCTAGTGTTCGCTGCGGTGGAAGTTAGCCCGCAGCAATTTAAATGCACATTAGTCTGGAGACTCATCACATGATCACATGGTCCCTGCGGCACAAGGATGAGGCCTACTCTGCCACTTAGGCATGTGTGGCTCTAGTAGCAACAAAGCTACAGTACCTGGGGAAGTGCTTTGGAAAGGAAGAGAACAGCTCATGGGTTTGGAAAACCAACATTTTAGAGCTTCTCTAATGCAATCGCTTCTTGCAGTGTCGGACTGTGAAGATAGCAATCCTGGGAGAAGAGGGAGTTCCTGTGCAAGTGGATGGAGAAGCCTGGATCCAACCTCCAGGTTACATTTGGATTGTTCACAAGAACAGGGCACAGACACTGACCCGAGACAGGGTAAGAGCAGCCTTAGATGCACTGTATAGCACACACGGGTGTTTCAATATCATATATTCCCAGACAGCATGGCAATGGCTGGATCTAGGCTACATGAAAGCTTATCTTTGTGGAGGTAAAGAGTATATTTTACTACACACCTCAAAACTTTTTGGAAAGAACATGATTAAATTTCCCTTCACTGCTTGGGAAATAATATAGTTAAGGTTGTTTTTGCAAGCTTACTTAGCTTCCTTTTCTAGGTGCCTTGTGACACAGTGTTTCTTAGCACGCTTGCATGCTGTTTTTCCCACAGGATGCCTGCCTTGCTGAGCGCTGCAGTTTGTCCACATTCAGCTATTCAGTACTTTAATTCTTCTCATTGTTCAGTATGTGGCTTACACCTCATAAACCAAGCAAAGCAGTATCTCATGCCTCATTCAGCAGTGTGTGTCTGTCTCTTTTCATAACTTTCAAATATATCTGATCAGTACCAATCCATAAGGAAGTGTTCTTGCCATTTTACTGTGTTACTGAATGGTGGGAAGCCAAAGGAAAGGATAGACGCCTTGCTGTGGCACAGACAGGCTTTATGGTTTCTCCCAGCTCTGTACTCCTAACTGGATCAGCAGTTTGGCTGATAGCAGTTGTTAATACTTTCCAGCATAACACTCCTTTACCCAGCTTCCAGAGCTCACTGAAGTCCTACTGCCAAGGACTCACCTCCCAAATAAGAGAAACAGAGAGAACCACAGAGAGGGGAAAGAAGGGAAGATAGCCTGATAGATTTAGGCATGATGCACATTCCCTGGCAGGAAGTTGGAAATACAGTGGTATAAAAAAGCAAAGGCTGGGAGTTACAAAGCCCTTGTCATGGTAGGTCAAGGGAATACCCAGGACCCCATCAGCTGGGAGAGAACAGAAGATATTGGTGTGTATGTTAGGGAGAAGAGAAGCAAGGAACAATGAGCAGGGTTTCACATGGAAAAAAAACTGGAGGGACAGAGAGCTTTTGCACTGTTACACTGTGTCCTGGGGAGGCGACTGCAGGAGATGGCCCAGAGAGCCAGCAGCAGTGGACCAGAGATCCTGCTGCAAAGGTGGGAGGGAGAAAAGGAGAGGCAGCCTACATGCGGGTACAGTGGGAAGGGCAGAGGGAAGCACAAGAGTTAGATAAGGAAATCTGGGGGGGACACAAGTGCCTAGTGAGTGTGCTGTGGGTGCTGGACCAGCCAAAGCCGTGACTGTGATTGTGCCCCTCTGCTCCTCCTTGCCTGCAAACCCTGTTCTGCAGGCAGGCCGTTGCCAATGAGGAACAGATTCCAGTTTGGAGAGCAGCATTCAGCTGTCTTCTTCAACACAGACTTATCCTTATCTTTCCTGCTGTCCTTTTCGATCATTGCTGCACACCCCTTCCTTCTCAGAGCCAGTCCGTCCTATGCAGGAAATGAAGTGGGATCCTCTTTTTGAGTGCGTGAGCATGTGTCTTCTGTAACATTCTTCTAAAGTGTTTTGGGGTATTTAGTTTCCTTAGTTTAAGATGGAAAAAACTCCAAATTCCCTCATGTGGCCTCATCTGGACTGCTAAAGGGTCATCAGCAGGGTTGAAATCAGTGGGTAGCTTGTACAAAGCTGACAGTCCAGTTTTGTGCAGCAACAGGGGAAGTTATTTGCTTTACCACAGGGCTTCACAGGTTTTTTTCAGACTTAGAGGAATGATGTGCCCCCAGAACCTTGGGTTTTCCCCTGGGCAGTGTTGTTCTAGTAGTCACTGGCTCTTCTGCTCCATCCCCCTTAGTCCTGCACTCCTTACCTAGTCTAGACTCATCTCATTTGATGTCCCAGGCCACTACCATTCCCACTCCCCCCATCACAGCCAATCTTCTTTCCTTTTATGGCTCACTGAGCATCAGTTTTTCCATGAATGCTCCACACTCTTACTCATTGTCCTCATCATCGTCTCTGAATTCCTTTTCCTATTTCAGTCTTACTCTCCCATAGCCACTTCTCTTGCCTAGACTTCCCTTGTCGCATTTCTTGCTCTCATAGATCCCTCTCTCCTTGGCCTGAGGGTTTGTGTTTCTGTTCTCATTCTCACCATATCTAGTTTTGATCCTTTTTGCATTGGATCTGTGTTGCTTCTTCCTGTACCACTAGCTGATGCCAGCAGGAATATCAGTAAGAGTGCAGGTGGGGCAGGTCCCAGCTCTGAGTTTGGATGCTAGTCTGACCAATTTCTGGAGAAGTCCTCCTGGATAGGGAGGAGTCTTGAACATTTTTAATTTCCAGCTCTGAAGATGTCGCGCAGAGAAGAGGTGTGCAGTAATACATTCTTCGCTGTCCCCACCCTCCCCAAAAACTTGTAATATGCCAGATTGGGTGGATTTTTACTGAGTAACAAAAGGCACTTTTTGGGCAAATGTCAAGTTTAAGATTTCTGCTCCGAAGCATAGAGGTGATGCAGCTAGTCAAAGAAAAGGCCGTCGCCAGTAATGAATTGGTGGATTTTGCTCATCTGACACTCAGAAGTGGCCTAACCACTTTGACTAAAATTAGACTTAACCAAAAATTAATCCAAGGTAAGCATGTGGCATTGAAAGCTTCAGCCCAAGTGGCTGAAGCCAGCAAAGTTGCAAGCAGCTGAACAGCCAGGTCCTGCAATGGGAAGTGTTCCTACCCAGAGCCCTGCATGCTCTACAGGCGCAGGCACTTACAGCTATTGTTTTTTCTAGGAGATTTACAAGGTATCTTAGAGTTTGCTTGCTATGTTTTTAGGCATTTGAGAGCACCCTGAAGTCCTGGGAGGACAAACAGAAGTGTGAGTTGTCCCGACCCTCCTCTTTCTCTCTGCAACCAGAGATCATGTCTGAAGAAGAGTCCACCCAGATCAACCGGTTTGGCCAGGCTGCAGGTGCTCTGATCCACAGGTGGGACTCAATTTCCTTTTTGTGGACAGAGCCCTCCTTTGGTGCCTCAAGTTCTTGTCCTACTCCCTGTTCCTGGTGAAGTTTCTGTTCAGTCTTACCCACTACAGTGCTGGTCCATGTCACTGGAAGCAGCATTCTTTTGCTGTGCCCTATCCCAGCTGCGTGAAGACTGAAGTCAAACAAACTTTTGTGGGTCATTCTGAACTAAAAGTAATACTTCCATGAGCAAATGCGGATCCTTTAATCTCTAAAGAACCCAATAGCTTTGAGTATCAGTGATGAATGAATGAAACAAAGTCCTCACTGGGAACTCAGATGACAAGTTAGGGACTTTTAACCCTGATGCCCAGCAGAGATTTCTGAAATAAATCACTGTATACTCATCTACTCATCCTCTGGGCATCTTGCTTCATGGTCTGGGCCTTTAAGAGGAAATGCCCAGCTTCACATCAAGGAAGTGTTCATTAAACTGCTGTGTGTGCAGCCGCCTTTCAGATCGCAATGGTCATACTAAAGTTTCCAGGTCATATTTTAAACCGACCCCAAATCACGTGCAGAACTGACCATGCACCTAGAGTTGTACATGTGAGGTCTGCCCTGCTTTGCCTACGCATGCTCACTGTAGCAGGCAGAATTGCCCTGCTTTGCTGAAGGCTGTGCTCCTCCCATGCCATGTCCCTGCTCTCGTCACTCAGATGGGTACTAAAAGGAGATGTGCACTCAGAAAAGATCTCCTACCTTGAGCATATGCTGATGCAATCTGTAATTCTCTCTTTAGCATTCGGGAAATAGCACAATCCTATCAGGACATGGAACAGGAGCTTGCCCATGCTGTCAATGCCAGCTCCAAGTCTATGGACAAAGTCTACGCTAAATCCAAGTCTACAGAGGTACTTCACTCACTTGGCATCTCCCATTTTGTTCTTGTGCCATAGCTCTTGGTTCTCCTTTCTGATTGACCGGAAGTAGGCCTTGCTTCTCTAAGACTTCTTCCTTTTTACTGCTCCGACCTCTGCATTTCCAGGCTTTATTTATGCGTGTGTTGCTTCCCCACAGGGTCTGAACTGCAGCCTTGTTGTAGAGATGGTGAATAATGTCAAAGCCCTGCATAATGAGACAGAGCTGCTGCTGGCAGGCAAGATGGCGCTGGTAAGAAGCACAAAGTAGGAGTAAAGCAGCCTCTTGCTTCCTCTCTTTTGCTCTGGCCTTGGCAAGCAACATCTTGCTGGTCTTGGTCTTCTTTTGTCTTCATAACAAGTCAATTTAAAGGTTATTGGTCCAGGAATTAGGACAGTTAGGATGGTGTTGCTACACAGGTATGATGGGCAGTCAAGCTAGTTTGCTCAGAGCTGGAGCTCAGAAAAGATGAGTTTAGCTTGGTAATGTCTGGGCAGAGCGCCTGTTGTGCACTTCCTTTTTAAAAGGAGGAGCTGCTTTGTTGGCTAGGAATTTCCAGGTAAGGGCCTGCCTGCGTGTTCCACCATGTGGCTTTTAACTCTGCTTTGTTTCCATTTCTGCAATTCCAGCAATTAGATCCTCCACAGAAGGAGCAGCTCCAAGCAGCCCTGGCAGACATGGACCTCCAGCTAAGGAAGCTGGCAGACATCCCTTGGCTGTGGCAGCTCATGGAGCCCTGCGATGAGGAGGTGAGGAGGGCCAAAGCTGTATTTCCCTAGCTGTTCCCTTTTTCACTAGTTGGCTGTGAGTGTTTCACTTCCTGTGAGTATGCAGCAGATGTGAGAAAAATTCGTTAAGAAGGAAACTCGACTCCCTGGGGCTAAAGAAAGTAATTTCCTGCTAAGGTCCCTTGACTGACATGGGATCAACTTTCTCTCTCTGTTTCCTTCCCCATCTTGATCAGAAAGAGTTTAGGATTTTTTCCTCTCTTACAAGGTCGTGGAGCTGAATTAGACAGTACTTGTTGCTCTTGGACTGTTCCAGTGAATTTATGATTGGTGGCATGATTTTTCCTTTGTGTTCCTACAGAACCAGATGCTGGATTATTCTAAACGCAGCCGCAGTGGCAAATTTCGGCTGGTAACCAAGTTTAAAAAGGAGAAGAACAACAAAAATAAGGAGACTCATAGTAGCATGGGATTGCCGGGTACCAAGTCTGCTCATTCGTGGTCTCTCTTCATCACACCAATGTGGTCACACCATCACCCGTTCTCTTTCTGTCTGTCTGTTTCCTCTGATGTTCTGTCCCTCTTCTGTGTCCCTTGCATCTGCCTTTTCTCAGAGGTCTAGTCTATCTTTTTCACATGGCAAAGTAGCTTTTTGCTCTGTTTTGTCTGAGTCATGGTCCCCAGTACTAAGCAGATATTCCTGAGCAGAAACAGGAGGCACCCTCTGAAGAATCCCACTTATATCTGGACATTTTCTGGGATATTTTAGGGGGTGCTCAGTGAAGTGAATTTGAGGATTTTGACGTTTCAGGCATCAAAATGACTGTGGGGCCCAAGTCCGCATAACTCCAATCTTTTCACTGCTCATTCTCTCTGATATGGTTGATATTTTTCTCATTGATTCACCCTCAGGCTTTAATCAAGTTTCATGTCTAATTGGCCGGGGATCAGCATCACCACAGGTGCACCCTGACCTTTAATCCTACTGGTCAGTAGATAAAAACTGGCCATGAATCAACAAATTGCCAGTGATATCAAGACACTTTCTCTCCAATTGGGTTAGTTGATTTTTGGTTTATATTCTATTTATGAAGCCTTTCTACTTCTAAAATTCAGAAGTACTGACTGTTCTGTGGGCTCCTGGGTCCTGTCCTTTGCCATGGAATTGTGGGTACGGTCTCCTCCTGTCTGACACATTGGTGCTCACTTATTGCCTCCCAGAACTTGGGAACTTATTTTTCTCTTGTTTAGAGGCTGTGCAAGAAGCTGGCACTCTTCCTCTCTCCCTTAGACTTTAGGAGGAGAGATTGCCATTTTGCTTACTGAGCACAAGTGTTTGTACGTAATAGCAAACTAACACATGCTTGGTTCCTAGTGATGTATTTTATGACTCTGTGTTATTTTGTAAGCAGAGGAATATCAGAGAATTTACTGTTAGACGTGGGGGTAAACTTTACAAAGCATATTCAAGCCCATCAAAACAAACATACTTACTCCCAGATTCACTGCAGCTAGCCTCTGTTTAAGAGAATAACTCTAATCTTAATCTGCCCTTCCTCCTTTGCCTGAGATTGTAGGCTGTGTTACCAGTCCTTGCCCTCCCCTTGATTTGAGGTTGTGGTTCTGCTTGCCCTCCTTCTCTGGCACTGAGTGCTGATGGTGTCCTCATCTCTCTCGCTCTCTGTCTTCTGGGATTCTGGGTACTCAATGCGCTCCTGCTTTTCCGTCTCTAACAGTTCACCTATGGGGAACGGAGGAGGTTGCGGCCTGGCTTGAGCATCTCAGTCTTTGTGAGTATAAGGATATCTTCATCCGGCATGACGTCCGGGGCTCTGAGCTCCTGCACCTCGAACGGAGGGACCTCAAGGTACTTTCATGATCAGCTCATCAGAAATAGCCAGCTGCATCTGCATGACCTTCTGTGCTGAATGTGCTTGGAAATGGTCTGCCACTGTTCATTCCACGTGCCTTGGCAAGATGAACGGGTTCATTGCGGCCTCATTTTATTTTCTCACCATTTCATGTCGCCTGATGTTTAATAGCAGGGAGGTAGAACAGCTAGTTCAGAGACTGGCTGTCAGCTCAGCCACAGGTTCCTGTAGTCGTAATACAGTCCAGCACACAGACTGTAGTTAGTGCTCTTGAGAGGCTCCGACTTGAATGATGGAATGGAAGTTTTCAACTTCTCAGCTCCCGTACCATCTTTGCAGAACATGCTGGGTCTTGTGTTGTAGTCACCGGACAAAAAGATCATTGCACTTCTTTGTTACAAGAAAAAATGATCATGGTCTTAGATGGAGAGAATCTTTTGAAATAGTAACCATATTGCTCAGCTTTTCATCTCCTCATCGGGAGATGCTCTCTCTGCAGAGAAAAATTAAAAATGGTGGTTCTTTGCATGTACAAGAACTTATGATCGTTCTGGTGACTTGCCCATAGTAGAAAGAAAAATATTTTGTCTTAGTGTGTGGCATTCATTGAATGCCCCTTGGATCTTCATTTGTGACTTAGACCAGCTTCCTCTTCTGCGTCTCACTGTAACCTGTGTAGCTGATTCCTCTGCATGCCATCCAGCTAGTGTGTGTGTTTTGTTGCATGGTACCCAAGCGTTCCCACGTTCATTGATGTGACCAGTGACAGGTTGTGTTCTGCATGTGTTTGGCTACTAGCTTAGGTCCTTGTGATCTTTGTTCTTCCTGTCTTTGTGCTTTGGCCTTTAACAGTCAAAGCAATTTGCATTTCTGGCTGATGGTCTGCAGTTGTTTCTTGCCATTGCTTTGCACCTGCTCCTCATGTGACTGTTCATTACTCTGTCATGCTCTGATAGATTTTTGACACATGGTTTGAGGTTCCATATATAGCCATCAGATTTGTTATCTTTCTGGTTGGTTCTTCCTCTCTTTGTAACTAGCTGACTAGTTTGTAACTACTGCTTGGCAACCTGGAAATTATTTTTCCCCCTTTCTCCTAAGGTAGGATTTTTCTCTTTTCTTGCAGGACCTGGGTGTGACCAAAGTGGGTCACATGAAGAGGATACTGCACGGGATCAAGGAGCTGAGCCGGAATACTCCTGCCAGCGAGGTTTAGCCTCTGTTTTCACAGCCTGTGTCTACCATTCCCCCTAACTGCACAGCAGTCACCTCACAGAGCAGATGTGCTCACAACTGTGTCTACTGAACAGCCAAACTAGCTGTTCAGAGCTCCTATCAACCAAGCGTGGTGCTACCTTTTTTTCCTGTGGGGTACAGCTGCATCCAGTCGAGAGGCACCTTATCTGCGTACCCACGGAGCCTCCCGGAGGAGAACTCACTTGTTTGAAGAACCATGTCCTTGTACGTGGGAAGTTCTGGTTCCAGTGACAGTGCAGGACTCCTGAGAATTGCAACACAGCTACCTTTACTGGATAATTTCATCACAGTAGAATTATTCAGTGCAAAAGATATATTGGCCAGTCTTAGTTCAGGAGCATCTGGCAGTCTTTTCAGACCCAAAACTTTTCCACTCATCTGTATGTCACACCTGTATCTTAGAGCAGTTAAGCGGGACAAAGCTCGTCCTTGTGTCTTACCGTAATCCCCTCCTTAATGCACCTGTAATTGCATGTGATTCACACCAGAAATTCAAAGCCAGTGCAGACCTCCTCTTGCCGATGAATACCCAGTGATTCTCACTCACTTATGCCTTGCAACAAAGAATGCATGTGGTTAAAACAGCCTTCTGCACCAGCATGCCGTCTTCCGCTGGTCCTGGCTCTCCTCTCTTTTGGCCAGTGGCAATGGTACAACCTCTAGATTTTCAGGCATTACAAACAATTGTTCAGAAATTCCTGACGGTAAGAAAGGACAAAATTCTGGAGAGCCAAAAGATTACAGGAAATCAGCTCTGACATTCCCCCTCCTGAATTCATCTTCAGGAGACCGCATGAAAGGGAGAGGAACACTAACTAGCTGTTTGGGCCGTACAAGAAGTGTAAAGTAATAAAGTGAGATATGGAACAACTCTCTCTGCCTTGATGGAGGGAAGCAGCATGACTGGCAACGGCCAGAAGTGGCTTGCTGTCCATTTTGTGCCATCATCGTGGCCACAGACAACAGAGCTGTTGCTGTGCTTCAACTTGTAGTGCAGAAAATTACTTTTGTCACAAATGATACAATCCATCCATATTATTGCATCTTTTCACCTGTCTTGGCTCTTGCTGCTCTTCCCTCTTTCTTCTCTCTCTCTTGCTGCCTTGCTCCTTCACTCCAAGGTGGATGCCAAAAAATCAGGGTGGCTCAGTCCTCCTGGGTTGGACCCCATGAGAGAAATCAAGCACTGGGGAATGTCAGGGCTCCTGCAAGAGCACTGAGGGAGGGAGGATTGCTAGAGCGGACGAGCATCATATTGAAAACTGGTGTATGTTGGTAAATAGCCTTTGGTGCCACCAACAGTGGAGTGTGGAAAAATCAGTGCCTCTGAATCAGAGTTCCTAGATGGCCTTCAAATTTCCACTGTATTGCCTGACCCGAGTTGGGTGACTGTTAAAGCCCAAAGACCAGCATGCATAGTTACGTTGCCGTATTTATCATTGCAGAGGAAGTTCAGGAGCTTTCAGTGCTCTAAAGCTTGGAGAGACAGCAGGAGTGTTTAATTACTTTGTAGTTTTGTATGTATTTTTTTTTTTTTTATGACTATTATACAGTGGCACTTGTCTGGCTGCGAATGCAGACAAAGAAATGGCCATGTATGCAGTGGCATAAAAGTTAGTTTCCTGAGGACATCTTTTTTCTCTTTTATTTGTAAGGATTTTACCAAGTTGAGATCAGCTCTGTAGTCTAACAACAGTCAAGGTATTTTGCGTAAAGACTTGTCTGCTTCAGAAGGTTATGGGAGCCGGTTTCATCCTCGGCAAACTCCATTGCATTCTTGAAGATTTCACCAAGGATTATTCTGATTCTCCCTATCTGTTTTTAACTAGTTGCCATTCACCTGTATGTCTCTTCTTAGCCTAGCAACTGGCAGGGTTTGCTCAAAAGAAGTTAGCAGAAGACTAATGTGTTTGATTTGTCTAGCAAATATTCTGGTATAAATACCGTGAGGAGTGAGCAAGAAAAATGCTCGGCTTTGCCCTGAGTTTGTTCCTTCTTACCTGTACCTAAGCAATTGCTTCCATAGCCATATTTGTTTTTCCTTCTTAGTGCAGACCCCCCTCACTGTATTGAATCCCTGGGGTATTAGGCGAGTAAGAATTGTAGACATAGAGTATTTTCCCACGTGTTTGTTGAGACACTGATCAGCGTCTGCGGGAGAATGAGGAGAAACCTCCGCTAAGGAGAACTTCAGGCCATGGCCACCCTCACTGGGGACAAGGAGGTGCAGCCGCTCCCTGCCCCCGGGAGCGTGCGCGGGTAGGACACACATGTGCCTGGCAGCGAGCACGCGGCAGGGGGCCGCTCTGGAGAAGGGGTGAGATCTGTGCGTGATCCTTTCCACCACGAAGGAAACACCGTTCTTGCTGCGAAGCTTCTCCAGGGAACCTCATGATTAAATGTGCATAAACAGTATGCACTTGCCTTGCTTCTTCCTGGGGAATTTAATTCTTGCCTCAGTAGAAACGGCTTCTCTGTGCTCTTCCTGCTCCGAGTGGCAGGGGAATCCAAAGAGCTCTTGCGTTCAGACGTTCCTTAATCCTTGCCATATCTGAAGAGGACTGAAGGTCATTAGCCATCTGCTATAGGCGATGATTTCTGCACAGACCAGTCTTGGTTTCTTTTATAATCTGCCTTGTTGGTATGTTCAAATCCTTTTTTGTGTGTGTGCACGTTTTATCAAAACATTCAAGGCCAGATATTTCCATCTATCACTTATCGAAGGCTGGGGGGAGGAAGTTCTACCTTCTTTTAAGAGCTAGAAAGTGGGATCTATATTTAACCTGAGTGCCTTTGAATCTTTATTAAGGTTTATATCTAACAAAAGGGTCGTAGCTCTGCGTGTCTCACTGGGAAAAATACAGATTTCTTGTTGCACAGATTTTACTTCTGTCAAATGTCAGTGAGAGCTATCTGCAAAGTAGGGAGCCGGGTTAAGCTTCTGGCTGCGTTATTCTGAGTCGCTCTTCTGGTATCTGACAGCTCTTTGTGGGAGAGAAACTCGAGAAGAACAGTTGGACAGTGAAAAACCTGCTGCTGCTTTGCCAAAAAACGGAGACTCTCCTGCAGTCTCGGGTAAAACACCAGCTCGAGAGAGGCTAGAACTGCGCACCTTGTGTACGCGCTTCATCTTTTAAAAACCGCTGCTCACGGGAAAGCCTTGGGCCACCTTCTGTCTGATCACCCTTGGCAGCGCGTTGTAAGGAACGGGGCGGTTTCCTCTGCTAGGAAGAGTTTCCAGTATGTTTTCCTCCCCTCTGGCCCTACCCTGGAAACTCGCCTTTAGCGGCAGACTGCAGGGAGTAGCTCACCCCGTGTTAGGCTGGCCCGGTTCGGTGGGGTGGCCCGCGATGGAGACGAGAGGGAGCTTGGCCCGCGAAGCGGCTGCCGGGCGGCGTTGTGCTCGGGGCTCCCTTCGGGAGGGCCGTCGGCGCTAATGCGGCTTTTCCGGCTCTGCTTGTGAGATCTTTGGGCGCGCGGGGCTCGGCCGCGGCCTCGGCGGCGGAGGGGAGCTGTGCCGATCGGGGCGCGTCGTTGCGCCGGGCCGCGGAGGAGCCGGGCGCCGCGGGGCCCCCAGCCCTGCCGAGGCCTCCAGCGTCCCTCCCGGGACTGCTTCTGCACCCAACTCGTACGGAAAGCTTTGTTCCTTGGTTTAGTATTATTTAAAGATGTGCATACTATCTATGTGATTTAAAAAGACTGTTTACACTAAGTATTTTGTATCTTAAGATGTGTGTACTGTAAAAAGAAAAAAAAAAGAGGAAAGGATGAAAAATGATGTTTTTCTACAGCTGTCAGCAGCGACTGCATGTCTGTATCATCGTCCGCCAACCGTTGTTCCTCAGGGGTGTCCCCGCCATTCCTGTGATCCTGTCAAAAGCATAGGGAAGCATTTGAATCCCTGTACAGTCTGGGGAAGAAGGTTTTGTGCCTTAAAAATGGGACCTGCTTCCCTCCTATTTATTATGTTAATTTATACAGTGATTACCATGGAAATGTCTCTTGTATTTTTTGTACATAGTTTACTGTTGATTGCTGTAAATACGTTTTTCTTGTATATAAAGTAAACATGTTTCTGAGCTTCCAGTAAAGATTCCCTGGTACTGATTTCGTTGGGAGCAGGCTGCAGTGCCCGGCTGGTGGGAACCAGGCAACGAAAACCTGCGCTGTGATAAAACGGCTTTAGCCGGGTTGCATCAGAAGTTCAGAGCTGTGGCTTAGAAAGGGCTTTATTGAGGAAGTGAAACGGTAAATATGAGCATAGATTAATTTTGTAGTACTTCACATTGGTTTAATTAGCTCAGGGTAGCAAACATCGTATAGTTAATTTTTTATTAGCTATATCTCTGCAGGGAACAAAAGAAGAGCTGCTTTGACAGCGATGGTTTCACTGCTGCTCGTTCTGGTGATATTTCTGCTGGCTGCAGACCACAGGTAGATGGGAAGACGCCCCTCAGAAATTTAGCAGGGTGTTTGTTGGTTCTGCTTTCTCCTTACGGGCAATTCCCCCGTGCCCGTAGACCTCTTGTCAGGCTGTGTGGTGTGACAGCATCCTCCGGTTTCAGTGGTGCCATGCTCTGAAGTGAGAGGAACTGTTGTTTCTCCACTGCTGTTTGACTGCGTGGGCCTCTGTGCTTGCAGTTTGTTGAAGATAATGTATACGGTGACCGGAAGAAATGAAAGCGTGTTTACAAAAACATGGAAGAAATGAACTTTCCCATGTGGTAGAAATCGGCTGCTGTAAAATGACACCTGCAAACTTGAAACTAAAAGGTTTGGAGATGTTTGGCTGAGCAGGCTGTGGATCAGACTGTGCTCAGCTTTCCCTTCCACTCGTGCAGATCAATGGGCTTGTAAGATGTTAACAAGAAACTTCCAGCAGATTACTCTTAAACTTAGAGCATGGTCGTTGTGAATATTTTTCTTGTGAAAAAGACCTTTGTACTTGATAGCTGAACTGACAAATTTACTGTGTCTTTGTGCAGGGGCAGTAAAGTATTTGACAGGAACATAAGAAACGATAGTAAAGTTATAGACTGTTGCAAGACAGAAGTGGTAGAAATCCTCTTTAAGACGTTAGTTGCTTAGTCTTAATAACAAGGAGAAAAGAAAAATTGCCTGTGCTCACACACACACACTGGACCTGAATGTCAATAATTAGCACTACCGAAAACTAGCAAAGAAAGACACAGCCGAAAGAAGATCTGTTTACTCCTCTGGTACAGGTAATTAAATTAATTTTGGTCTTTCTTCATTTAGGTGGCAGAAGCCAGTAGCGAGAAGCTCTCTGCCCCACTCAGTGTCTCGTTGCTGGGATGTCAGAGCTGCTGCGCAGGGCTGCCTTCCCCTTGCTCTGGCTGATCCGATGGGTCTCGCGGGGTGGAGAGGTTGGAAGGGAGGTGTGCTGCAAAGGTCTTCAAGTAGCAGAGGGGGCTTTTTTGTCTTGTTTTTTAAAGTCTCGTAATGCTCAGCTCTTCTGCTGCTTTTCATCTTCTATGTTGTTGGGGGGGGTCTTTTTAATATAGCATAAAACGTCCGAGTCGAGCAGTGGAGGAGAGCCGCTCCCATGGGACGGCAGCCCTGGAAATGAGCAGGTTGAGGAGGAGCCTTGAGCAGCATCAGAGTCGGAAGGTAAGTTCCCTGCGCGGTAGCTGTGTGCCCGGCCGGGACGCGTAGCCGTGCAGCCGCCAGCGGGGCCTCGGGCGGCCAGGCAGGTGCAGATCCCCTGTGGGCAGGACGAGGAGGTCCTGAGGCCCTGCAAAGTGAGGCTGTGTTAATCGTAGCTCAGAAATACATTGCCGTTCTCCGGTCTGAAGAGTTCAAGCTTTTGGCTGGCTTCCCAAATGCCCTTTAAGCTAGTGAGTCTTAACTGTCTTCACAAGAAAAGAACAAGTGGGTGAATTTGCACGTGACCTAAAAGATGCAGCAGTTTTGCTGGCTTCGGGTAAAATCCCCCTCAGTGGTTGCCTGTGGCTTTCCTCGGGGAGCAGGGAAGGGGGCGGCTTCAGCTCTCCGGTCCATTATAAACAAGTTGGTGAGAGGCCTGTGCCGCCTGATGGGAGGAGTTGAAGTTTTTAATGTAATTTCTGGAAAATTACATTTTAAATTACAATTTAAATTTGGAAGCGTTTGAGAGGAAAGATTCAGCACTGCTGGCTAAGAAGCTGAAGGCTGAGGGCACTTTTGAGCCGTTTGCAGAAAGCTTACGGTAGGAACAGGAGGAAGACAAAACTTTCAGCTTTTTTTATATGCAGGGGAAGTGAGAAAAATAAACTCCAGTCTGGTATGCTCTTTGCAGGTCAGGTTGTAAGGAGGGATATCTTTAAGCTGTGAAATTTGAAAGTTCCATGATCCTTTTTTTACTTTATGGAGATGCTTTCCTTTGATTATCAATGCCTGTTCATAATACTGTGTGCATCACAGCTCTCTACGGTGTTAATTAAAATGGTTTGGAGCCTCCTCTGTCTTGGCAGTCTCGTGAACTTTCTTGGTTTGCTCCTCTTTACCTTCCTCTTCCACCCTCAGAAAAATCATTATTCTTTTAATGAAGGTGAGCTTAGAAAGTAGTGAGCCCAACACTGTAATGATTTAGATTCATACTGTTCCCTGGCTTGCAAGATTTGGTAGATCTTTGCACAGATCTTCAAGTATCCTGGAGTATCTTTTCTTGAATCCCTTGCTCCTGGAGTCATGCATTTATGTGAGAACACAAATGTTTGCTTTTAAATGCGTATTTCTGCACTGTGATAGCAAGAGAAAGCAGGAATTCAAAGGCCCCCAAAATGCAAGGGCTGATGAAGAACTCAATTCGTTCTTCCTGAATATTAGTATAGTTTTCAAAAAACGCCACGGGTTCCTAGGAGGCTGACCCACTGGGTTTTAAACATTTCAGGTTGGCCATTGATGTGCTTGTCCTGAATTTCCAACCTACACCAAGTCTCGGGAACAAAAGCGTGTTCAAAGACAGGTAGTAGCATAGCACTATTTCTAGACAACTAAGCCAGCTACAAATATTGTATGTTTAATAGATGGAAGAAATGGTAACACACTTGTTTCTTTTTAGATTTCCTAGTTTGCGATTGCTGTCTTCAAACCCATTTCATAAACTTTTCTTTATTTTGAGCAAAAATCTGCTATTCATTAATCCTAGCTGAAAGCTTGCTATTGAGTGGCTGAACTGAGGGGAAAGAGTACATCAGTAGAGCTTCGCTGTACACACATGTGCATTCCCCAACCGTAATTTTATTTTGGATGCCGCTGCTCTTTAACACAATCCAGAATGGGTGAACTTTGAAATATAAACTTTGTGTGTAAAGAGAGCTTGTTTTTGAGAAAGTCCATGGCCAAGCTTGTAAGGAGGGGAAAAAAAGTTGTTTTACACAATCAGAGCTCTCCTCAGCAGTGCCGCTGGATGGGAGCTGAGATCCCAGGGAGGCCCAGCTTTTCCTGACACCGGGGCAGTGCTGTTCCCGATGAGGAACCCCGACGGACGCACCGTTGCACAGGTAACTTGCACGGAATCGGGCGCTGTACAGCTCACAGACGTGCTGCTGTAAGAGCTGCCTTCAGAGAAGGGGAATACACTGGTTTGTGCCATTTCTGAGATGTGAAAAATTCTGAAACGTTGCGTTTTTTCCCTCTAAAAGTTTTATTATTCCAAATTCAAATAGAAGATCTTGTGTTAACATGAGCTAATCCAGAGCACCAAAAGCTGCCGCGCACTGGTACAGACTCCTTGCCCTGCCTCGTCGCCCCAGATGCTAATGGGGGTGCCAGGGCACCCCACCATCTGCTCATGTGTACGGAGGGAGGCTTAGTTGCCTTGGCTGTTTTGTGGTGGAAACTTTAAGGAGAAAATAAAGTGGGAGGACTATTAAAAATAGCAAGCTGTGCCCGTTTGGGGTGACTGAGTGCTGTGCAAAGGTGGTGGGATCTCAGAGACCCCAGCACCGATGTGGTTACACTTACAAGCTAAGTGTAACCATTACTATTTGTTAGGGAATCAAAAGTGAAAAAACAGATTTGAAAAAGGCAGAGCAGATGCCTCCACTGTTTCACTTTTCTCCTGCATGCAGGTAATTGTCAGGCTCCCCCTGCACACTGTTTGCTTAATGACTAAAAGGAAAGCACTTCATGTCACCCCAGAGAGTAAATATCTGAAGTTATGGATTAACTAACTTCCAGCAGAGCTCATGGTGGAAGAATAGATCACGCTGACTCGCACTGAATAAAGCAGTAAGTGCTTCAAAAGTATTGTATCCTTCAGGATTTCAAAGTGCAAATTTATCTAATGAAGCATAAAGCTTGTCAAAGATGTCTGGGGACAAGGGGAGGATGTTGGGGCAGACAAGAAATGTTCTGGCAGAGCTGCTGATGGGGTAAAGGGAACTGGCAGACCAGGCTGGAGGGCCTCTAATGAGCAGCTGCTTTGGAGCTGAAAGCAAGGAGAAAGTCAAGGCGCACCAGCATTTGGCCAGGGAGCTGCTCTGTGGAAGAAATAAGTTAGGGAACTAGCTGACCTGTGTCAATAGAAACTGTCTCCAGCAGGGTGCTCACTTCCATGCCTGCCTTTTCTTCCTCAGGTGATTCCTGCTGCAGTATGTGGAAGCTCGTCACCGTAGGGGTGCTGCTGGCAGCCTGCTCTTCACAAATGTATGGTGCCTCAAGTAAGTTGTTCATTTTAGAGATATCCTTCACCCTCTTCCAATTAGCACCAGTGCATTCGTTTTGCTGTCAGTGGCCGGGAATGGCTGGATCATTCCCGTTAAGAGTTTGAATTCTTCACTAGCAGAGGTTCACAGGCAGGGTGGTGAGCCGTGATGGCTGCCTGGACCTTGCCTTTTCAAGCACTGCGAGCTATCTGAGCAAGAGCATTGCGGAGCAGCGGCTCAGGCTTGCTCCTGCAACAGAGCACGGACAGCCCCTGTTTTTTAGAGCAAGCTCTTTCGGTGTGCTGGAGAGGGCCTATTCCAGTGGTAATAGTGTTCTTCAGGGAGGATCACTAACAGTTTTCAGCCAGCTCTCTATCTTAGCCTCTGCCTAGTACAAATGTTCCAGTCAAAAAAGCAGGCAAGCCTTAGAGCTCAAACGAATTGCTGTATGAACCGTCACGTGCAGAGAAACATGCTTCTGTGCAGTTGTGAGCCTTCCTGAGAACACAGCCGGAAACAGAGTCCGGGCAGCCTGCCTTCGCAGTTCACCTGCCTTGGCTGTTGGGTCCTTCCCTCTCTCTAACCGTAAACCCTGCTCTTGATGCCAGACCCTGCAACGCACGAATCTTCATGGCTTTTTGCGAGGGGCAGTCAGCCGGTCTGGGTGGTGTGCCTGGCAGTCAGCAGGCCCGGGGGACACGGGGCGCTCTGCAGAGCGCACTGACAGCCCCTTGGCAGAAGTAGAACTTGGACCCATCGCTGGAGCAGACCCGCCACACGGACAGGTGCCACGAGCCAGTGATACCTTTAGCACTACTTGCCAGTTCCAGGATGGCGTGCTGGGCGTAGGACAGGAGCACATATTGAAAGTTCTGTAGTACCAGTTTAGGGAGAAATGCACGTGGACATGAGGTAGAGACCCCAGCCTTTGGCAGAGGTACTGTACTGTTGCTAGCAATCGTGTAGAGCCCAAGGAATTTTGTTAGCAACAATTCAAGATGCCATTGTAAAACCAGTCACTGCTTACTTTCCATGTTCTTTTATTCCAGCTGTATCAACCGTGACTTCTCTGGGGCACCTCTGGAGCAGGCCAGACTTTCCACCCAGTGTTTTTAGTGCATTGACTGATTGTGTCTGGCTGTGCATGACTGAGGAGGCTCTGAAACATCTCTCACCTCATTTCAGCAGTGCTCCCCTCGGAGCTTGGCATTGCTGAAAAACAGGGAGCAGGTTGCTCAAGGTGATACTGTGCTCGCTCGGAGAACAGGTCCAAAAGCATCACACTGAGCATCAGCCTGTGCACAGCACTTCCAAGGGTTCCCTGCTTGTGCTCTCATGTTTTTGCTTCCAGTATTTTACAGCAACAAAGATGCAAACCAAGTCCTGAGAATCCAGAAGCGGGCAAACTCTTTTTTGGAAGAGCTCAAGCCAGGCTCTGTGGAACGTGAGTGCAATGAAGAACAGTGTGACTTCGAGGAGGCCAGTGAGATATTTGAAACCAGAGAAGCAACAGTAAGTTGTTTCTGTAAGGATTAACATGACACTTAACCAATCAATTATTTGTTTTCTTAAAGTATTGCACTCCGGGGCATAGGAGAGCTTGCTATCAGCGCTGAACACGCATCACTTCTGGCTCTTAAGGTATAGGCATGTTTTTGAAAGTCATTGTGTTACAGCGATTGTCAAGTTACCGCCTGTTCTTTGAGCCATAGCACTTGGTTGCTCATGGACGCCCTGCCTGACCCAATCATGAGATTTAGGTCCCAGCCAGGTAATCCTAATCCCTGCTTGGCTATTCTTGCTACACCTGAGTTTTTCACAGTCCTTTGCCCTCTCTTGTCCGTTCCCCAGCTCTGGCAGCCTTTCGGTGCATCTCCGCAGTCTCCCACCTGTGCCTGACAAATGTTTCTGCTCATCACTAGCTCTTCTCCCCTTCTCCAAACCTCACCTTTTCAACTGGACACTACATTTATCCTCAGCATCACTGTTCCCTGCACCTTTTCACCTCTGATTGGCATGTTGGCTTGGGCTTTTTCTTAGTGCCTTACTATTGCCTTACATACAGTAGGCTCACCACACAGGACTAACCCATCCTTGCTGTCCCTCAGATCCCAGATTCTTTCACTGCCTTCACAAGCCCCATGTTTTGCCTAACTGTACACAGATGTAGCTGCGCACTCGACAGTGCAGGTGATTTACCTGGTAAAGTGACAAGGAAACAGGGAGGCTGTGAGAGGATACAGGGGAGTGGTGGTGCTGGTGAGTCTGCAAGCAGGGCAGGAGGGATCCGTGCCGGGCAGGAGGTGGCTGTGACATGTGAACCTGAGCACTGGCCAGTTTTGTTGGCTTGTGGTGCCTGTCACAACACTGTCAAGAAAAATGCCACCGATCCTATTGACCAAAGCGCTGTGTTTTTTTGGCCAAGACCATGATACACTTCAAATCCCTTGCTTGTCAAAAGTCTCCTTCTAGCCTTAATCTAAGTTTTGTTTCTCCACAGCTAGATTTTTGGAGCAAATATGTAGGTAAGTAAAAAAGACTTTCCTAATCATCTCTCTGCGTTTCCTCGTGGGCAACTAGTCTTCTGCATTCCTGCTGTTATGTACCACATACTAATTCAAATTCTCCTTTCTTGTGTGGGGTGTGCAAAGAATGTCTTTCTGTCCCATCCTATACCCAGCCTTCACGAAAAGCTTCAAGTACCTCTGTGCCTATTGTCAGTCATCTCCTGGAGCTAAACCACTGGTCAAAAGTGATCGCTGATGTTCTAATCCTGCCTGGCAGGGTCCAGAGCAAAGCCCCACCTTTGCTCTTCGGTCCCCCAGTAAACCTGCCTTTGACCTGTCTGCCTCCTCCTGCTCTGCCTTTCCCTTCTGCCTGCTCCATTCACTCCACAGCTGTGATTCAGAACCCAAATAAGTGCCCTTGTCTCTGGGCCAGCTCCGCAGAGTTGTCACCATTTGGTAGCAGAAACTCTGTGGTGCACAATTTTGGGAAGGTCTGCTGGTGTTGGCATTTGATCTTTGAGGCTCCTGTAGGGTTCAGGCTCTGGGTTTTCCTGCCTCTGTTTCAGATGGAGATCAGTGTGACCCACAGCCTTGTTCCAATGGGATCTGCAAGGACAATATTGGAGAATATTCCTGCATCTGTAACAAAGGCTGGGAGGGAGCTTTGTGCAATTATGGTAATGCTGTCTTTAATCCACTATAAAATAACATTATTAGTGATAGAGATCTCAGGGTACAGAGATCAACATTTTGGCATTGCACAGTATACTTGCTTTCATTTCTGATGTGATTTCTGTGTTACTTCATGATGTGGTAAAAGGATTATTTGTGCTTATCTAAAGCAAAATGAGTTTTGTGTTGCCATGGGAAAAGTTTGGAGATCTGAGGCATCTAAGTTTTACAGAAATATTGGAAATAATTCTGTAAAGCAGGATTTTCAATAGCTTTAGCCCTGTCAGTACAATGGATGGTGGTGAGGGGTCTTTTTACAATACAGGGTTAAAAACAACCCACTGCAAAGATTTGATTGTCATACTGTGACAATTTCTTCCTCGGTGAAAAGCTGGCTAGTACACTCGGTGATGAGCATGGGTATCATGTGTCAATGACACATGCTGCTGTCTGACTCAGACTCAGTGACAAAGAATATTTGCATTCTTCAGTCTGTACCTGCCCTGCCAGTAACCTCTGGGTTCTCCGTCTCCCCACTGCCTTATTCTGGCCTGTTTGCTGTCTCAGGCCCTGATGTCATTTTGCAGCTTTACCCTCATGTGACTCTTCAGCTTTCCAACTTCTCACGTCTCTCTTGCTGTTCCTCTTTTTCTCCCCAGAGGTCAAATACACCAACTGTTCTATCAACAATGGAGGATGTGAGCACTTCTGTAGGGATGACCCTGCCAACCAGGGCCGCCGCTGCAGCTGCGCATCCGGATATCACTTGATGAGCGACCATACCATGTGCAAGACTGTCGGTAAGAAGAGGGTGTTTGTAGTCCAGATCTGACAGAGGATTATTCAAGTGTGAAATAAGGGGCTTTTACAGAATTGTTTTTCCTGCATTTCCTAATAATTTTCAAAGCACCCACTGCATGGAGAGTAACTCTGTGCCTGCGTTTCCCAGCTCCATACCCACTTTATGGCCATTAAGAATCCAACCTGTGCCTCTGCTTACCTCATGGAGTCATACAGGGGGATCAGGAAACTACCTCTTCCACAAAGCAGCAAGGGACTTCCACGAAGCCGCTAATAGTGCAGCCTAGTTTAGAGACACAGGGGAAAGCTTTTGGAAGAGGCTTTTTCTTAGGTGATCTGGTCTTTGCTAGCTAACTTCTCTGC
Organism: Apteryx mantelli; assembly: GCF_036417845.1. Taxonomy (NCBI): domain Eukaryota; kingdom Metazoa; phylum Chordata; class Aves; order Apterygiformes; family Apterygidae; genus Apteryx; species Apteryx mantelli. Next base: position 28,176,998 of record NC_089986.1, on the reverse strand, counting down.
ATCTCTTGTAGTGGAGTTCCCTTGTGGAAGAGTGAAAATTGACTACGCTGAAGCCAAAGCACTATTCAATATTCGGCTCATTGAGGGGAAACCAGGAAGAAGAGGAGACAGCCCTTGGCAGGTGAGGAGAAAAGAATCTTTCACAAATAGGTATTTCCAGAACAGTTCTGCCTGCCCAGCTGCTCCAGAAAGGCTCCTACATTACCAGTGGTGGCATCGCACAAAGCTAAGATTCCCTTGGCTTAGATTTTTCAAGAGTAACTTGAAAGTTGGAGTACCAGAGGAATAGTTTCTCATCTGTTAGGACTCTTGGCTTGTCACGGTTGCCAAGTTTTTTACCTTGCCAACAGTGCCAAGAGAAGGGACAGTGATGACACTCACCTATTCTGTCACTCTGTGCTGGGGAGGCCACTTCATCTCTGCAGCTCATGCAGCCTGCTGCGTGCTGCAGCTACCGTAGAGCATTAAGGTAGGAGTGGAAGGTAATCTTCTCCCCCTTTCTGTGTGTATCTGTTCTTATAAGCTTTATCTGTCATAAATTCAAGTTAGCAGGTGTAGTCAGCAGAATATGCCATAGCTTTATAGAGTAAGTTGGGATGTCAGAGAGAGAGAGGAGACCTTACAGAGCGTACCATGGAACCAGTGAGTGTGTATACTCAGAGCCTAGTTCCTCTTTGACATAAAAGGCCCTTTTACACCATCGCATGAGAATTGCAGCCTGAGTCAACATACTGTCTTCTGGCATGCAGTGGACAGAAGAATAATCCCCTCATTTGAGCTCTGAGTTACAAAGTTTCTGAAGTATCAGAGTGCTTCCTCGCAGTGGCCAACATCGTCCCATGCTGATTTGGATGAAGCCAGCCCTCATTCAGGAAGAACTCATAACCTCTTTGTAGATGTTCCATAGAGACCTTCTTCATAGTCCTTTTGTCCCACTGCAGAGCTTTGACCTCAATGAATGTAATATGCTTTGGTGCCTGATGCATTAGTGTATTTTGCAACCAGGAAGAAGAATGTGTACATTTTGTGAGCCATATTTCCTGTGATGTGAGACCTCTCTTTCTTTGTTTCAGGTTATGCTGCAAAATATCAATGGGAAATTTCTGTGTGGGGGCGTTCTCATCCATCCATCTTGGGTCCTAACAGCAGCACACTGCATTGAAGCAAGAGAGGGATTCAAAGTAAAACTTGGTATGGAAAAAAAAAAAAATCTATCCCTTTTTTTAAATACAACTCTTTCATTCCTAAGCTTTGTCATCTCAGGAGTAAGACCAGTAGGTTATAAAGATGAAAGTCCTTCTGGATGTAGAAGTGGGTTGTCTAGGTAGCATTTTAATATGCACTTTAGCCCAAATCAAAAAATATTAGTAAAACCATATGATTTCACTTGAGCAGCTGTCTACTTACCATGGGAGTGAGCTATTGTCTTCTGAGCTTTGCTGCCTGTCTTGAAGGTAGAAAGATGGGAAAGTTAAGATAATCTGTGCCCTCAACTTCAGATTCTCTTCTAGGAAAGCTCTTCTGCTTGTGTGTTTCTGCTGGTAAAATTATTTAAGGTCACCCCAATGCTAAAGAAACTCTCCTCCTTCCAAAGTGTATGTGAAGTCTTGAGCCCAAGAGGAGAAAGAACCTCGGTATGCATCAATGTCACAGTGCCTCTTCCTACCTTTTGATAAATTCAAACACCTTTGCTTAAGAGAACTGGTAGAGAAGGAGGAGAGGTGCCGCAGAATAGCAACACTGACAGATGATCTGTAATGTAGCTAACCATTACTAGCACTGCTGCTCTTGAGCATGACAAAACATATATGGAGTACAGTACTACTCCTGAATTAAGAGAAAAAAATAATTAGTGTTCCATTCAAATTTAAGTAGAGTTTCTTTTTGGTTGAATGTTTGCTATCTACTATTGGTGACATTAGAGGGATAATAGCTGAACTGCTTTCTTTCTCCTTTCGTGAAAAGGTTGTCTTGGTAATTGTGGAAGGCCTTGGAAATGTATTGGTTTTTGTATGTTCCATATACACTGTCGATGTGAAAACATGTGAGGCCAGAGACATTTAAGAGACATATGGATGGATATGTTTATGTCCATCCTCCATTGTTCAACATACAAGATGAATGGAGAAGCGTTCTCTTAGTGCCAGAATAGCCACTTTTTCTGTAGAGGGACTTCAAAGTAGAAGTGAATGCGGTAGCTTATAGATATACCCCTAAACTATGCATACCAACTACACATCTCCAAACGCTTCAAGTTACTAGTAACTTTCTTCCCTATTGAGCGATTGTTCATATGTAGCTTCAGGTTATAGTGAGTCCTAAGAAGCAGAAACTTGTGCAGGTTACTTGATAAAGGGTCTTGGAATGTTTTTTGGGAAAAGCAGCTATTGAGTTCTATGTTGGAATCCTCAGTGGTGCTTGACGTAGCTCTGAATGGAACTTCATGGGGACAGACCTGCAGGTCTCAAGGATGAAAATATTGCCTAGGGGAAATACTGAGGGTGTACTCAAATCACTCCACCTGGGTCTCACCCTGCAGGTCTTGGTGGAGATCTCTCCAGTGTGACAAGCTTTCAGCTGGGATAGCCATGCCCAAAGATCTCTTTCTGCAGCAAAGAAACAAGGGGTGGGATCTGTCAAGAGAGACTTGTGCTATCCAAATGAAAAAAAAAAAGGATAAATAGTTTTCAAAGGCTGAAGAATGGTGTCAGCACTTGAGAACCCTGGTTTGAGAAGATTAATTTTTTTGGCTCAACTGAAACTCAGGAGACACCTTACACACAAATTTGGAGAATACACATAATAATTTATATTGAATATACAGAATAATTTGTAGTGTAAGGATGATCAGCAAGAAGGAGGTGAATCTCTCCCAGTTTCCTAAGCTACCCACAAGATCTTCATTAATACAGGAAGAAGCAAGTGTGTGGCCATGGACTGAGAGTTGTGACTTATGACAGGAGAACCCCTCTCTTTAAGCCTTGAGGAATCTTGCTGTGGTGACATGGAAACCACAGAAAGGTCCTCTACAGTGCTGTGGGGTGCATGTGCAGTGCTGAGACGGTCACAGCCTGAGACTTCACCAACAAGAGAAAGAAGATTCTTAATCTCCAAATGATACTCTGGGCCAAATAAAAGGGAACCTTTCTAAGACCCAGCTTAACATCACATGGTTGTCCTTTCACTTGTATCTTTTGGGCACTTTAGTGCCACCAAAAAAGCTGGTTCTCATTGGGGAAGGACACACATGCTCTAAACACTAGAGACATCCACCATCAAGACCCCGAGATACCTGGAACTGAGTTTTGAATGGAGGCATCATTGTGCCAGGGCAGGTGTGAACTCTGTGACCGTAACGAAGGCATCCATCATGAAACTGCGGAGTTCATACTGGACCTGCTTCCATCAGCTGGCCTCATCCTGCTGCACCTCTCTGCTGACTGTCCATAAGAGCAAAACTGGAGAGGAAGCTTGCGTCAGGGTTTGCAGTCAGGAGCTTGGGCAGTAGTCTTGTCCTGGAGCAGGATTCACATGGCTTGTTGGTGTCTGAAATGAAAAGCTACGTCTTAGAGTAGCTGAAGTTTTGGAAGATGGGTTTGAGAACATCGTCCCAAATCTCCTGCTCATAGCTCTTGTTCCTACCTCTCCAGCTTACAGCACTAACAGGAATATTCAGAGCTCCAAGAAACCAGAGCAGAGAGGTGGATATAACGATGGCTGCATCAATTCAAAATACTCAGCCTCTCCCTTCCGAGAACAGATCTTAAACTTCCTTGTTTATGTAGAACCTCACAGTAATATTTTTCTGCCAGCTACAAAATATCATGTTCCTTAATGTGTAGAAGGCACTAGATGTGTTTCACACAGTCTCTAGGTTCAGTACATCCAGGTGTGGATAGGACCCTGAAACTCTTAGGGTAGCTAGCAACTGAGAAAGGAAGTATTCATGACCGGAGGTCAAAAGGATCTTCTCTTGTGGAGGTGTTTGGAGGGGAGAAGGGAGAAACTCTGCTTTAGTAGCACTGCTGCAAGAGCTGTCACCCCCTTGTTTGTAGTTGGCCCTCGGGATCTAGAGAGTCCAGGGCCATGCTTGTATCCAGAGCCTGTGAAGCCTGGCCGAAGGTATGGTCCCACACAACTCGACTGGCTTCTCCAGAGGAGGTGCTCTCACAGTGACCGAGTCCACAGTTGCTTCTGTGAATTCTGAGGCCTAAAGCAGAGCTTTGTAGCTGTGAAGATGGGAATAAAAACCTGCCCCTTACCACTGGGAATCCATGGCAGTCAGCCCCTTGCCAAGGCTGCTGTAAAGTGGGTGAGCGTAGTAAGGAAGTCTGCTCCAAGGGCGCTACGGACACTGCCACCATAAAGAAGAGAGGTCATAATAGCAGGAAAAAAACAGATTTCTGTGTGATGGCTTGATAATTACAAGCTCTTCAAGCTCTGGTGCTATATAATACAGATGCCTGGCAGATCCATTTCAGGTGTGGAAGTGTGCTGTCCCCTGTGGCTGTATATGATAATGTTGACTGTCTGCAAAGGAGCAAGAAGAGAGACTCAGAAATAAGTGATCTGGAAATCCAAGATCCAAGACTGGACTTAAGAGGTTTTTCGAGAATCTATTTCTGGAATTATTCTTGGTGCGTGTTATGAATGCTGGTCATAAAGCTGCTACGCTTGGAGACACTGACTCTTTTACAGAAAGCCACAGCTGGAATAGCCCTTTGACAGGTTCAAGCAAAGTGGAATTTACACTAAAGCAAGGGACTTCAGAGGACCGACCTTGGTCACACAAAGTCAGAGCAGCTTCTCCTCGATCTTAGAGTTTGTATCTGAAAGGATTCAATACTGAAAGAAGGAAAAGGTTAACAGCAAGGGGGGAAAAAACGTAAAGGGTAGTATTGTGAATCACGAATTTGAAAAGCCGCTGATAAAGAGCAACCTCCACATCACCCACAGAGGGACTGCGAAAGAAAGTGCATTTCTGTCACATGCGCACAGCGTGGGCGGGGGCGGGGGGGGGGCATCAAGCCTGGATATCCTTCTGTTTCTTGTGCTTGGATATATGCCTGCCTGCAGCTTGAATGTGCATAATAGACAAACCTCAAAAAGGAGAAATACTGTTATCAAGTACATACAGCATTGATATGATCTTAAATTAACTGATAGCACAGTTCAGAAATGTGACAGCCCAGCATACACTAATAATTATTTTTTGTGGCTCAGTCTCAAGATCATATTAGACAGATCCTTTTCTGTCTTTTCTTTTCCAGTGTATCACATACAAATGACTTGTTCTTGCCTTTATGGCCCTTTTCAACTTAGTTTCCTATTAACTTTTGCATAACTGCTTGGCCCATGAAGTGGCCGTGATTGTGTAGCACAAATAATGGAGGAGAAGTCTTAAGTGGTCAGAAACTCTTTAAAATACAAATCTAAGATCTGAAAAAGGAACAGTCTTTACTAATCCATCACATTTATCTTTTAGATTCTGAAGTTCAGTCATTCAGACACTGGATATATCACAAAAAGCTCATGTACTACTGTAAATTTCTTGCTTTGAGGTACTCTTGATCTCCCAGCTTTTAATGCTGATTCCAAGAAGATTATTTTCCTCCTCAAGAAGATCTCTCTAGTTGCATGCAGGGTACTGTAATATGGACGTAACATGGCAGTGCAGAAGTATTTCAGTTTCTCAGCAGATGACCCTAACTCTAGGGTACTAATTCATTTAGTACCACATTTAATCATGATACAGACAAATATGAAAAGCATAAAGATTTGTCCTGCAATTAAATAGAACACTGTTAACCTAGAAACAAAATGAACAAATGCCTATATTGCAAGGGTATTAAAAGCAGAACGTAGACTCCTAAAGCCCCAGTGTAATCCGAAGACTTTGGTGTTGAAGGTGAAGGAAGACTCCCTTTGATTTGACAGATCAGAAGGTTCAGGGACATCTCTCATCTTCTTGTTTGCTCTTCCAGGTAAATATCACCGTTTCCGTACTGAGGCAGAGGAGCAAACCATTTGGGTTGATAAACTTGTGAGCCATGAAAATTATACCAAGGAGACCTCTGATAATGACATAGCGATGCTGCACTTGGCTGAGCCTGTGATGTATAGCAAATACGTGCTCCCTATCTGTCTTCCCACCAGGTACCTGGCAGAACGTGAGCTGACAACAAATGGGAAGCAAATGGTGATAACTGGCTGGGGCAGCACAAGTGATGTTGCCAAGAAGAATTACTCTACTGTCCTCAGTTACATTGAAATCCCCATGGTTGCCCGGAACGAGTGTGCCCAAGCTATGAAATTTGCTATCTCTGATAACATGCTGTGTGCTGGGAGCTTAGGAGACAAGAAGGATTCCTGCAGGGGGGACAGTGGAGGCCCCATGATCACTAAATTTAAGGATACTTGGTTTCTGGTAGGACTGGTGAGCTGGGGCGAAGGCTGTGGAAAAACGGAGAAATTTGGAGTCTACACCAAAGTTAGCCAGTACCTTGACTGGATCCAACGCCATATAGTTGAGATGTCTGCTTCTGTTAACGGCTGATTCGTTCACTGCGAGTCTGGAATACTGTGGCTGTGTGCGAGTGACGGTATGCAGTGTAATGTACTGTCAAATCTCCAGTATTAAATATTGCGTATATGTTAACCTCGTGTACTGTTTTCCTTGGTACTTTCTCTAGCTTACGTTGTTTATTTGTAGCATGGTCCTACTTAGGCCTTCCAGCCAAGAAACAGTAGCCTGTTACGCTTAGATGCTGTAAGCAGTCAGGTAGTCCGTGGTCCAGAGGATATGCCTTTGGAGTGTGAAATGACTGAACTGGTTGGAGAGGTGAGGGAGGGGCAGGAGAGGACAGAATGAAAGACAAAGACCAATTTAAGAAAGTGTTTCAAAAATCAGCTTAGTAATACAGTTCTGTCACTCCAGCTTTACTCTGTCATGTTATCCACAATAACTAATTTGGTTTGCTCTGCGTGTGCACAGCTTTTCTTTCAACGCAATGAAATTTTAATAGCATCATCATTGCCTCCACTCATTCACACTCCAGTGCTCGCAGATTAAGTTAATTCAACAGGTCAGCAGAACTTCTCCATGTTTTCACTTCCTTGCAAACTCAGTGCCTGATTTTCTCCCTGCACAGACTTCCTTAAAAGTCAATAGGAGTTCTAGTGTTACTGAAAACAATTAATTCCAAGCTTTTGCATGCTCCTTTTATCTTAATGTCTGTAAATCTCTTCTAATTAGTAAGATAAGCAAATTGTTAGAATACAACACTTATGCTAGTGAATGCAATCAGTTGCAGGCAATATTAGCATACCTAGTATTTACTGATAACTTTTTTTTTATGTGTTTGCATCTATATCTATATGTACTTGAGTGTATCAGTAAATAAAATAAAGAGATATAGCACCAATAAGGCTACAGGAAGCAGTAATAGTCAAAATGAAGTTTAATACAATCACAATTTAGGCTTGTTTTAACCTTAGCACTTAAACCTGCTAAAATTAATTAATCTTGTAGAGAAAAGGTGAAGCCAGCTCTGGTGTGGTGATACATGTTCCTAACATCTCAGTCAGGATTTGGACCCCATTTTGGATCAGTGACGGATATCAGCAATTGTGATGTGAGATTTAAAAAAAAAAAAATCAGTTTGCAAAAAATTTGTATCAGAATTTGTAAGAAATTTAATATGCTCTCAAGCAAAGAGGCTTAATATCACTTAAATCTGTGGACTTAGGCTTGTTGACTGACAAGCTGCTTACATGCTTGTTAAGCAAGCGCTGAAGTTGATTCATGCATAAAAGTAGCAGCAGTCACAGGCCAAGGGCTTCACATTGGAGGCGAGCTGGAAGTGAAGAGTACGTTCAGCCCTCTGCATCTGTCTCTCTCTCCATCTCTCCCCCCTGCCTTTTTCTTTGGTACTAGATTTAAAAATGAATGAATGTTAAAGAATTATGCTTCTTTGAACAGCAGCCTTCTAGCCGAGGCCTCAGCCAGGAATATAAGCTTCTGAGAAGACTGAAGTTGCTAGACATTGAGTTAGAAGGAAAGCGGTATTGTATTCAAAGCCAGCAAAACGCGTCTGACTAGAGGCAGAAATCGTAATGTCTGTGAATAGCTGCGATTACTGCAGGGCAGTATTTGCCCTCCGGCTGTGAATCCTCCTACACGCTCACGACTTTGCATATTTCAACAGAGGTGTACACAGAGCAGCTTGGGTATTTTCCACATCAGTTGATCTTACCTACTGAAAGAAGATGGAGCTTCAAAAATCCTCTCTCAAAAGTACCAAACTCTCCTGAAGAAATTTGTTGCAAGGAAGTGACTTTTATTGTTAGAAGATGTTTTTAAAGACAGCTTTGTAAAAATATGTGTGGGTATGTGTGTAGAAACACATGCACACCATTTTATTTTGATTTTGGATTCCAGCTGTGTTTCACAGAATCCAGAAGGTTGTTTCTCCACTGTCAATATTTGTGACTGGTTAATGATCAATCTCTTGACCTCATGGCTGTTCCTGGTGTACATCCAAATGTCTCTTCTGTCTTCCCTTAAAAAAAACAGGAAAGAAAAGAAAAAAGTGAGTATAATTGCATGGGTTTCTGTAAAAGCGAATGTATTCTGGGTCCTGTGTTTTTGGAAGATGACACAAATAGCAGAGCGATAACTACTATCAAACCCTGGCAAAATTATTTAACCTGTGAAAATAACATAAAGAAGTACAAACTTCTCTCTCATGGTATTTACTGCCAGGTATGTGGTGGATAGTTTCCTAATTAAAATCCTAGCATATTTAAATAAGATGGTCAGTAATTACACAATAGCCACTATCATTAGAAACAACTGGCTGAAGTGCACGGCTCCGACCTCAGCCTGGGATCCTTCACAGTTTAAACAAGGCTGCCGGGGGAGCTGGCGTCTGCTCAGTCTGGGCCTGATCCATGCCTGTCGTATTCATCAGAGCTTTGCTGCTATTTCTGTGGGCTTTGGATCTGACGCTGCGCCACTTGCTTGAGCTATGTCAATCTGTACACGTTGTGCTGTGGACCACCGGGATTCCTGTCATAGCATGCATCATCAGGGGTATTGGAGAAAGAAAGGAAATCAGATCAAAATGAATCCAGTAGAATTTGTTCTCTTTCTCCTGTCTTTTGTCCTCTTGCTTCTACTTCTGTGTCTTTTTTGCTGTCTACTTGACCTTTGTTGCCTTCGTGACAATATACCAGTTTCACTCTTTTTCCCTCTGAAGGTAAGCAGCAGGAAGCTGGAGGATTCTGAACACTCACTAAAATGGAGAGAGGTTCCTCACTTTTGATGTTTCTCCTGCTAACGTGCTCCATCAACAGCAGCTGTCCATTTTCATATTCAGGTAGGTACTTCTGAATTACATTTTTAACTTAATTGTCTCATAGTGAGTGTCTTGGTGTTCAAACTGAAACCACATTCTTTTTCTGAACGCAAACTCCTGAGGGTTCAAGAAGCACTTCATGAAATGCACAAGAGAAAAAGGAGTATTCATTTATATTTGGGAAAGAAATCACCATTCTTAACTTCCTACTTAGACCACTATCCTGTTGACAACTCTTTGTGACATTGGAACCAAAATTCAAATTACTTTTGCAAGGCCATGTTTTCAAATTTGGGAAACTAAAAATAGGCACTTTGGGCAAGTTTTCTAGGGACCTTATGTTGATTTTACTACTACTATACAAGTTTTGGAAATGACTTCAAAGAGCTTTAGAACAGAGTGCAGGAATGTAAGGGATAATGTGGCTGTCCTTGCAGAGGAAGGAAGAGCAGAAGATAGCAGAAGTGACATCTGCAAACCAGAAGGCTTTACAACAGGCATAGCCTCTATGTGGTGGTACTTACGATAGGCATATCCTCTAAGGATGACCCCAGAACTCAAGAACTGATAATGGGCAGCTTCACTGATGTGAATGAAAGGTGTTTTGGACAGTCGGATCTGTCCAAAGCTTTTCTCAGCTAAGAGTTATTGTGAACTGTTTCTAATTGCTTAGAAGTAAAGCAATTTAATATTATTCTAGAATTTCAGTCATTGATATAGATACTTGTCCTGCAGCTGCAAAGAAATGTGTCTTCATCGTCCATCTGCAAAACTGGGTTCTTTGTAAGGGGATTTTGACTTGTGTCTAGGACACTAAACTAGGAGTAGGAAAACAGAGTGCTGTTAAATGACTGATGTATGAATTTTTAGTAAGCTATGTCAGATTTACAAAATGAGCTTTCTCTTTGAACGCTTCTTAGCGGTGTTTTTTCACAAGCTTTCTTTCAGGTGGAAGGGCTTTGGATGTAGGGCCATTCTTCTGGAAATCTAACAAAAAGGCAAAAATCTCCTTCTCAAAACAGTGGCTCAGGGCTCAATTCAGTCCCTATGCATAAGTGTCCAGAGGTGTTTGAGATGGTACGTTGTATCCATACATCCACAGGGCTGAGAGAGAGAGGACAGGAGCTACAGTGCTCCCAGGTCCTTCTGGAGCAACAGCTGAGGGCCAAGTACCCTGTGGCGTCTCAAATGTCATTAGAAACTTGGGTGGGCAACTGAATTACACCTGCTCCATCACTACAGAAATGCGCATGTTCCTTTTCCTTCAGCATGTACTGGCTGAACAGCCCCGGGGCACTGTACTTCAGCTACAGATGCCATATCAAGGACTCACTATTAATAGAAATGGCAGCACCGGGAGGTATATAACATTATTGTCATATTCCCTCTTCTGGCCGCTCCTCCTTTAACTTGTAGACAGTCATAGCTCTTAAGACATTGCAGTAGGAGGGCAGATTGCCTAGTGAAGCCAAATAGAGATGAAGGAAACAGAAGTACAAAACTGACACTGTATTTTTCTTCTTCTTCTGAAGTGGTGTCTGTCTTACTGTGTCCATAGTAGCTACCTGCAATGGGTCTCCATTCCTGAATGTCTAAAAAAAAAAAAGCTGGTTGACAGCAGATACCAACCAAATCTCTGGTTTCAGCCAGGGCAACTAGTAATCATTGTGAATCAGGAAGGAGTAAGGAGAAAAAATTTAACCAACCTCCAGATAAGAAGCTGTAATACTCAAGAGTCTTGTGGCATAAAATACTGTTCATGCACTAGTCTGTAAGTCTCAGTAAGGAACCATCAGGTTCTTCCTTCCAAATGTGGTGGAACACACTGGAACAAGGTGTCCGAATTGCTCAAACAAATGGTGGCGCAAGTGTGAAGTTCCCAGACGATGGGAGCTGCGCTGCCCTCTGGGATCTCTTCCCAAGACACAGCCAGTGCCACCGGTACTGTGACAGTGCTCATCAACAACCACAGCTTGAGCATAACGACACAGACTTTGGGAATTGTCTGAGTACAATAGAAGATTTTTCTTGTAAGAGTGATGAAATCTTTAATAATGTAAGATATTTTTACGGATAGTCGTAGCTTCTTAAGTTTTAAGCTCTTTCCAAAGGAGAAAGCAATCTAAGAATATTCAGTATCATTTCACACAGTAAATCTTTAATTACCATGCCTGTGATTGGCACCATTAAAAAAAACTCTAGCTCAAAATGATGAATTTTGAGATTTTTTTTTTAAGTGAACTAATCTTTTGATCCACTAAAATAAAGCTTAAAGTAGTAATGCCTTTTGTTGGAACACAGACTAATTTAACTTCCCTTTGGGTGGCTTAAATAGATTTTTTTTTTCCCCTTCTTATTTATCCAGCTGAAAGCATACATGACCATTACTGTAATGATGGTTTGTTGTCCTCCAACGTGATTAACTGTTCAATTTTGTCTATCTAGTGTTTATGAGAAAAGATAAAGCACACGAGGTGCTGAAAGTCCATAAACGTGCCAACTATTTTCTGGAAGAGATTCGTCCAGGGAACTTGGAGAGAGAATGCATTGAGGAGAAGTGCTCTTTTGAGGAGGCCAGGGAGATTTTCCATTCGCAGGAGAAAACGGTGAGAAACTTTCTTTTAGGAAAAAGAAAGTTAATAGTCAATGAGATCCAAGAAATCGCTCTCAACCAGAAGTTCCACTGACAGATAAACCATATGCTCTAACTTCAAGTGATTTAACAATAGTAAAAATATTCTACCCTTTTTATTTGTGTTTTTACTCTAAACTCCAACTACTTAATTAGCTATGAAGACACAGTGCAGAAGAGACGTAAGTTAGTTTTTGGTGGAATGTGAGTATGAAGCGGAATAGATATTCCTGATGACCTTGCTGTGTGGATGTTCTCATTTCAATATAATACTGCCTTATTCCGGGATTATACAATCACTCACATGATAGTTCTGAAAAAAAGTAGTAATTCTGCTTAAGCAGAAGTATTAGTCAAACAAGAGGTCTTATGACTTTCAAAGTTAGGAGAAGCTGAACAGGGGTTTGGGACTGCAATTTTAAATAGAGGTGTCTAATTTCTCTTGTACTACCCCTAAGCTGCTGAGGTGATGTCTACGTTACAGCAGGTAGTGCAGTGCAGTAGAAATGGCTCTGCAGAGTGGAGCAGTTGGTGGTGAGGTGCTTTATGCTGGTGCCATGCACCCCTTACTGGCTGGAGCATTTGGGGGTCTCATCTTTCAGTTTGTTTATATCCCAATACACTCCTGTTCACACACACTGTGACTGGTCCGTGATACACACCAAAACGTGCTGCATGGTGATGATCAGGAGATTTGCTTCAAGAATATATTTCATGATTCTAACCAAAATTAAATTTAGCTGCACCCTAACAAGCCTGTTTCTTTTTAAATATGTTCAGTAACCAGTATGACCACTTACTGACTGCTTTCTTCATTTGTGATTTTTTCTTGCAGATGGAGTTTTGGTTCAATTACAGAGGTAGGTTAGAAAAAGTCATTTCTTCATCTATTTCTTCTGTTCTTGCTGGGTGCAAAGAGCTATGTGAAAGCTTAAAGCCAGGCTTCTCTAAATTCCTGGAATTATACTATGCCTCTTTCCTTCCTATTAGGTTTAAATCCATGTAATACAAATCCCTGTAAGAATGGTGGAGTCTGCAAAATAAGACACTACAATTACTTCTGCATCTGCCCCCCCAAATTTGGAGGAGATAACTGTGAAAGAGGTGAGTACAGGAATACACACATTAAATTGCATCTTGAAGGATTAAAGCTGGAAATTGTTCCTTGTGCACTTGAGCTAAACCTTTGCACAGTCTTTTCATTGAGGCTATCACCGTTGACTTTATCTGTCTGATATGTCACTGGTCCGTTGTTTAAGATTAATACATTAGAACAGTGTTTTCGTATGTGATATGCTTGGGCACCACCATCCTAGAAAGGGAATCATGTAGTGACAGTGGCTGTAGCTACTCCTAGCTCTGCTGTGCTGAGAAAGAGGGTAGCGCTGCCCTCTGTTATGTGCAGGCATCTCGGCTCTGGACTCTCGTGCTGGTCCGTGCAAGCCCAGGGGAAAGCACATGGCCATCTCCTATCTGGCCCCCAAGAAAAGACAGGGGACTACTTCTTTTTATTACTTTAAGGCAAATCTAATAACTCCTGACACAGAAGTTTCTAGTGGAACTACTTCCTGCTGAGGCCCTATTCTCTTTTTAATTTTATATTGATTAAAATGCATCAAACTTATTAGCCAAAGCTCAGTGTAAACAAACAATTCTGTATTTATGTTTCAATGCATGAATGATGAAAAATGAAACAGAAAATCTCCATATCCCTTATTGGATCCCTGGCCCTCTGAAATACTGTCTCCAGCTTGCAAGTAAAAATGAGGCATGAAATTACAGCAAAAACAAAACTGAGGTGGAAACTGGGAATCAGGAGTAATTTTTTTCCCTAGATTTGTTTTTGCCAGCCTTTTTACAGTGAAGCAATTAGTCTTTTCTTTCTTTTTTTTTCTTAACGCAACAATACATGAAACAGTTCTGATAGTTTCTGGCAGACTTGGTCACCCACCAAAGAAACTTAATACTTTAAATCTGCCCTGATTCAAGAGATAAGACTTGCAGAAGGACCAAAAATGGATGCATTCAGAAGCGTGTGCTCTTCTCGCCCATGCTCTATAGACAGAAGGCCTAGATCTCAACTATGGCCTCAAGACAAAGCTGGCAAATATAAAACACTAGAAAAAGGAGGACTAAAACAGCAAGTAAGGCCATGTGCTTGGTTTGCTACAAATCATGGTGGTTTTCTGGAACTGTAAGAGATAATTTCCTCTCTTCCCATGCCACATTACTGCAGGGTTTTTTTTCCTACTCTCTGTCCTAGTTGCTTTCCTGTAATGACAGATGTAGAAGCTGTGTGCTGCTGAGGCGGCTGTTCAGAGCAGTGACCAAGTGACTGTACGTTTCCATTGCAGAGAAGCTGGAATGCTGGTATAAGAACGGCGGGTGCTGGCACTATTGCCAGGACACCGAAAGAGCCTTTGGTGTGGTGTGTTCCTGCGCAAAGGATTACGCCCTGCATGAGGACGGGAAGAAATGCGTGCAAGCAGGTAAAGTGTTCAACTCAAGAGTTATTGCAGGTAAAGAGCAGTTTTGCAGGCACTGTCTTCTTGTATATATCTTGTATAGGGAAAAAAAAGTTAAGCTGCTTCTCCATCAGCTGTTTCCCTGATCCAGTGCCCCCATGAGCAAATACTGGGCAAAGGAGCAGCAGTACTGAGTCTGTGATGGGACAGGTGGCAGCACAGACTTAGATCAACTCATAATTGAGTCACACCTCAATTTTAAGGGGGGGGGGGGGGGGGTCCTGACCACATCCCAGGTTTCTTTAAAGCTTTGTGTTACTGCATCCTCTCACAACAGGAGCTCTGGGGGTGGAATCCTTTGACCCGATGAACTTGGTCTTGAAGCGAGCACGTGGCAGGCTGCTCCCATCGTAGCCAGCCGCAGCTGATGGCTGTGGTTCAGCAAAGGCCCAAGCCTGTGCTGCATGGCCCAGGAGTTAGCTCAGTGCACCCTGATCGGGTGCTTGTGGGGGGGGGGGGGGAGGGTTTTTTGGACATCACAAGGGCAATGTTTTTGCTGGGATCTAAAGTACAAGGTTTGAAGCTCATTCTTGACAGGAAAAAAAAAAACTTTTGTAAGTAAGTAAGTAATACACTATATAATGCACCCTAAGCTCAAAGCTCCCCCCCCCCCCCCCCCAGCACCATTTCCGTGTGGACTCATTAAAGTCAGACGTGCTTTGGAGCAAGAGCCTCTGGGGCAGAAAATGGTACCAAGAGGCCTGCGAGAGATCGAGAACAACGTTACTGAGTGGAATGAGAGCATGGAGGGCACCGTTAGCCAAAAGGAGACCAAGGCATTAGAGAATGCTGTTGGGCAAAGCAAGATCATGGAGGGCGACTCTGGGCAGAACGCGCTGGCAGAAGATGCTTTCAGCTGGAACAAGACAATAGTGGACTCCTCTGTTAAACAGCCCGAGAGGGGGGACGGTGCTGCTGGGCAGGAGGGTGTCCCTGAGCAAAGCGAGCCGGTGCCGGCGACCACCAGGCCTAACACAACCGGGAGAGGCATGAGCAGCTGGTGTGAGCAGACGGCGGGCGCTACATGGCAGAATGCGACAACAGAAGCTACTGCTGGGCAGAATGAAACAGTGGAAAATGCTGCTGGGCAAAACCAAACCGCTGAGAGCACTGCTGGCCAGAGCGAAATAGGGGCAAGTCAAAACGTGCACAAAGATCTTCACCAGCGCCACGATGGGGAAAATGTTTCGGTCGGGACTTGGTACACCCAGCTAAACATCAGTACTTCAGAACACAGTGATTCCAGGATAACCGGAGGAACTGCCTGTCGCCGTGGACACTGCCCCTGGCAGGTAATGCTTTCCTTCCAGTCTGGCCATAAAAACTACACCTGAATGCTTTTTTTACTTTAGCACTGATTTGCTCTGTGGCACAAAGACGTCACCAAGCTACTATAAAGTTTTTTCAAGGCCAGAGCAATTCAAGCAAGTACCACGCGTATTTCTCAAACTTCTGTAGTTTTTTTCTCATGCTCTGTATCTTAGCTGCGCTTGTTCTGCATTCTTCCCCACAGCCTAGCTGTACGGGCTTTTATGAGCTCAGCTTAACACTTTCTCTCTTAATTACACAAATCAGATTTTTTTTGCTGCTTTGTAGTTCAGGGTTGTGTTGTTGTTGCTGAATGCTCTGGCGAAGGGCTATGCTTCTGCCGCCTTTTGGAATGACCAGTGCTATTTTCAGAAACGCTGTCGCAAGCAGGAGCGATCGCCTTTGGACTAGGGAAC
Source organism: Apteryx mantelli (assembly GCF_036417845.1). Taxonomy (NCBI): domain Eukaryota; kingdom Metazoa; phylum Chordata; class Aves; order Apterygiformes; family Apterygidae; genus Apteryx; species Apteryx mantelli. The sequence goes on along the minus strand of NC_089986.1, from coordinate 28,160,758 downwards.
TTTTCAGACATGTTACAGGTAGGAAGGTAAAACTGAGGGGGCTCAAGACTGAACATGAGCAGCATGTGGCACATAGGAGAACCCCCTTAAATAGTCCCATTTTTTTTCCACAATTGTGTATTTTTTGTCCTTACATGTAATTTTTGCTTCTTATTTATATTGCCTTCCTTTCTTTAGTGTACTACTATTGTTTCTGGGCTCGTGCGTTAGGTAACAATGTGATCTGAAAAAAATCTCACCTTATTTTTGATCTACTTTATTGTTTTCACGCGCAGGTCTGGAGGTATTTTACAGATGGACAATAATAAGCTGAACCCAGCTGGGCAAGTGCGCTCTTGCGAGCTGCAGTATAACTACTGCTGTTTATTAGCTGCGTTTCTGCCGTTGCATGCGCTTCCACTAAGAGCTCCAACAACTTTCCCTTGAAGCAGATGAGACTGCTCTTCGGGGTGGTAGAGGGGAATAGAGGCTGAATGCTTCCTCACCTCTACAGTCTCCTCTTGAAATACAAAACATTTCTATCAAGGAAGTTCCAAAGTTACATTACATCAGGCAACTGATGGTAGAAAACTTGCTTTAAAAAAAAAAAAAAAAAAAGCCTTTGGCAACCGCTTTCCCTTCTAGTTCTTTGTAACCTCAGATGCAGTTGCAAGATAATTTCATTGTTTTGCTACTTTTCAATGTCTCATTCTAATACTATTAGATAGAATTAGAACTGTTAATAGTACATTGAAAGGGTTTTTTTTTTGCACAAATTGACTTAGTTCTGTAAAATAATGTGACCTATGTAAAACATATTATTTCTCCAGGCACTGCACCAGTGCAAGACTTGGAACTGCTAAGGATGATGTCTCAGGTTGTTTTTTTTTTTTTTTCCACTTTTTAAAAGTGCTTCTTCTATTTTAACTTCACTAATTTGCAGAGTACCAACTTATTTTTCCTTGGCATTAACAAATGAAATATGAGGTTCAGGGACAAGTTTAATTAAGAGATGCTGAGGCATTAATGGAGCTATCATTGTGCTTCGTGAACTCCTAACACTGAGCAGTTAGTTAATAGCAAGAGAATTTTTACCTTTTCTCCATGTTCTTTGTAGATCATTCCAAAGTTTATTACCAAAAAAAAGGGAAAAAAATAACAATCAGTTTTCCTACATCTCCACTCTTGCCTCCACTTTCACTTGACAACTGGAAACGTTCCAGAAGCTTTTCCAGTCATTGTTCATAAAGACAAACACTGCTGCCTCCTATCTGCACTTTCCTGGTACATTACCGCACACCTGTCCAGCTGTTTTAACCTGTATGCTACAAGAAGTATTCCTTGTGTTAATGATCGAGTTGTTTTCCCCTCCCACCCCCCAAATTGAAAAATTGGAAACCACATTTAAAAATCACAGATCATACTTGTTTCCCTAGAAAGTCTGTCATTTTAGTTCTGTTCCTGTTTGACTTTGTCAAGCTCAGTTCATCATATATTCTGCTCTGCTGTCACAGTTTTATGATCATTTCATATGACTGATTACTTTCTTAAGCAACGTCATCGCTGAGTGTTGCACTGTAGTGCTTATCTCTAAAACGACCGCGTTATTTTCAAGCTACAGAGCCTGCAAATGACCAGAGATGAACTGACAGTATACGTACCTGTTCATAACCGATCAGCGGTAGGTAACACCACCTTGTTCCTGTTCTTTCATACAGGTTTTGATCCGAAATAGTAGAGATATTGGTTTCTGTGGAGGGAGTTTAATCAGCAGTCGCTGGGTGGTCACTGCTGCTCACTGCCTTGATCTTGTTAGACCACACCATGTTACTGTAGGTGAGTACATTTCTTACATTTTTTTTTCTTTTTATATAAACATAAAAAGACATAATTTCTTATTTAAACTACTCTGAATTGTACATTAATACAGTAAGGTATGGTTGAGAAATAAACAGACACATCCAACTGGATTCAGATTATAAAACTCTTCAGTTTCCCGGGCTCAGTATAAAAGGGCTCCAGCTGTTCCCTTTTCTTTCCATGAAGAAACTGAAAGTGCAAGGCACAGATTTATCTTTCCTGTCTCCCATGTCTGCAAACTCACTGTGCATGGTGATTGAGCAAGGGAACTTCTCAGAAGGAAGGAGGATTGCTGTAGCTGGCTGACCGTCTACTCTGAAGTCAGTTTTGGTTTTTAATTGTCTTTAAGATTAGGTTCCTGCTGAGCTGCTGCTTAGTCAGGGCCTGTAATTGCTGCAGAGCAGAAAGCCCCTCTCACTTGTAGCGTATGAGAGAGCACAGCTTACAGTGGCAGGAGTTAGAACCCCTTGAAACAAGACCGCTGCAGTAAGTACAATTTTATGCTTGAAACAACAAGGGGGGGGGAAAAAAAGAAAAAGAAAAAAAGAGTAGCAAATAGAATACATTGAGTAATTGAAACAATCCTTCAGCCTTATCAGTGGCTGCATGTTACTGCTTATTTCATATTCCTGAGCAGGGAAAAAAAACAGCCCTGTGCACCCTTAGACAAACTGTTCAAAATAGAGTGCTTACTAAAAAGCATGAACAGCAGTCATGTTAAAATCGCTGCATACCGGAATCCATAACCTCTGTAGATGGCTATTCATCCAGCCAGCAACTTTCTTTTATTTGTCTCTTAAAAAAAAAAAAAAAAAATCAGCTTGATATGCAGGATTATCTGCAGCATGAGAAATTATTTTTACAGCTTGTGATTTATTTTGATCTGTGCCTAAAGATGAAAGGTCAAAGCATTGATTCACTCTACTTCCTGCTTCCCACTGAAAATACTGTACGAGTTAGTTACAGTCCTCTAACAAACATCTTAATTTGTCATGACTACAGGAGACTTTGACAAGTATGTAAGAGAAATGAAAGAACAGAAGATCAACGTGGAACGGAGCTGGACACATCCACACTATGACTCCAATAACTACAACAGTGACATTGCCTTGCTCTACTTGAGCAGCGAGGTTGTTTTTAACGAGTACGCCATCCCCATCTGCCTTCCGAGCCCCAACCTTGCAACCCTGCTAACCGCAGAAGGAAGCGTAGGGATGGTCAGCGGATGGGGTGCCACCCACCACAGAGGTGCTACTCTGCGCTTCCTCCGGGAAGTCAGGCTGCCCATCGTAAGCATGGACACTTGCCAGCGGTCAACAGAGAAACTGGTCACTGATAACATGTTCTGTGCTGGCTACGAGGCCGAAGCAGAAGATGCCTGCAAAGGGGACAGCGGGGGCCCTTTTGCAGTATCTTACCACAACACTTGGTTTCTCTTAGGGATTGTCAGCTGGGGTGAAGGCTGTGCTGAAAAAGGAAAATATGGTGTTTATACTCGGGTATCCAATTACATTCCATGGATTAAAGAGGTTGTTGAAAGCGTATCAGATTCTGAAAAGATTTTACATTAACTATTCCTAAGACCATTTTTAAAAACAGGGAAAATTCCATTGTAACTGGTTTCAGTCTGAGACACTATTCAGTTCCTGTCCTTAATGGTATAAAAACCATACTTACCTTTAAAGAAATTTTTAAGCCCGTGTTTACCATAATTGCTGAATTTTCATTAAAGTATTACTGAACAAAACACTTGTGTACAATAAAGAACTATTCTGCAATAAGAAAGGAGACAAACTGTGACTTCTCTTTGACGTACAGATCCGACTGCAAAGGGTACTTCAGAGAGGAAAAAAAACCACCTCTGCTTCTCAAGTGTATATTCTCATCACAAAAATAGACTAGCAGTCTTACATGTGAATTAATCACTCAAAAAACCAAGCACTTTTCTGGTAGTGTTGTCCCTCCTCTGGTTATGAAACAAAAATTCAGTTTACTAAATAGAAATGTTTTCAGATACTAAAAGTTAATGTTTGACTAGCATCTTGAATTACAAACTGTGCTGGATAAAACAGCTAGGCGAGGGAATGGTCCCAGCTGCAGCTGAAGAAACATAAAAGGATGGTATGATAGAAATCTGAAAGAGAAATAATTATTGTGAGGGGGGAAAAAAAAAAGAAAAAAAAAGAAACACTGCATTCTGGAGCTTGCAGAAAAACCACACCTCAGCCTAGTCACTGAAATTCTGTTTAAAAAAAAAAAAAAATCTTTAAAATCTTGCTGTTTAAATCATACTCATGGAAAGAAAAAGCTTTAAATACACAGAACAGGAGAAGTTCTGCCCTTAAAGAAATCCAGGCTGCGGTGACAGACACAGCGACAGCAGCGCTGCTCCTGGCGCAGCTCTGCGCCCGCAGCTGGTGAGGGGAGGCAGGAATAGGGGCTACCTGTCCGTCCCCCCCCACCACCACCACCACCCCCTGCCTCAGCCCACTCTGCCCACGTACTGTACAAATGTAGCTACCAAACGGTTACAGCTGCAGAAGTAGCAAAAGACAAAACAGTCCATTTTCCACACTTTTCTAATTAAAAAAAGTAAAAAACAACCTCCTTTATTCTGAAGGCTCCCTACAGCATACATAATGTGTCACAGTGTTTTGGGGGGGGGGGGAGCAATCCAGACATGAAATGTTAGTGAACACACTTAAACAGAGTGAGACCCAACTTGTCCATCATCCTAAAACATAGGGACGCTTGACCGTGTGCGTACAGCTCCTGTCTAGCCATCCCTTTAAGGGCTTGGTGTCCTACACATCATGAGCAGCTTCACATCACCGTTCAAGACAGTACTCAGTGCCAAAAATACAGATGAAACAATATAATAGACCAGCTGTTCTGAGTAGAAACATCATTGCCATAACAGTAGACTCCCTTTTCGCTCCTCCCTCAGCTGCTTTGTGAACTGGATCTAGCAAAGTTAGTTAGTTAAAATGTTGTGCCCTTCCTTACCACTCATTAAGTTCCAATTTTGGGAAACAGGAGTCAACCTGATGAGCATTTCTCTTCCTCAGCTTTGCTCAAAGCTTTATAAAAGAAGTCCATTATTACCATTTGTAAGAAGCAGTCCCTTATTTTTAATTTACCTGTCTCAGAAAACATTTGATGCAGATCTAGTACAACCAGTTGCAATGACAGGCAACAGCACAGACTGCAAGAGGCCACGGGGGGTCAGTAGTTTAAAACAATTTAAAAATATTCCCTACCCTGTGCTCTCTGTCCCCCCCCACCCCCACCCCCAACAAGTGCAGTACCAGAATGCATTCAAAAGGCACATCAGGAATAGTGGTAAAAAGTACATCATTGGGACTTAAACAAAACAAAACAAAAATCTTAGCAGATTTTGGGGGGGGGGGGGGGGCACCCTAACCTCAAGACCATCAGTGTCCAACCAAACCTATGTACGGCCAGAAACACAGTTCATTTATTTCCACATAGCTGTACCTGCCCACATGGCAGTGGAGTCCGCTGCCTTCCAATAAATTAAATAAATAACTAAGAGGAGCCACCCCCACCCCCTCAGCCGAAGCCGCAGCATGCCAGAAGCCCAGGCTGCCCCTCTTCAGGTTTTGCTGCAAGTCAGCTTCCTCGAGTACAGCTTTACTGTAGCAGCGCAGTCCACCTGGTCTCACAGGAGCACATGCAAACTGTGAGTATCCCCAGCTGTACGGTCTCCCCAGGACCAGCGGCAGCAGAAGCCGGAGAGGTAAGTAAGTGCCTTGCCAGACAACAGCGAGACCCCCTACCTACAGGGATTCACACTGAAGTTTTCATAAGCAAATCGGCTGTGCTCCTCTGGAACAGCAGCTGCTTTCTCACTGACGTTCCAGCTACCGGGCACCCGTGCAACGAGCAGAGTCTCGTTCCTGCAGACCCGGTCAGCAGACAAAAACAGTTTCAGAGGCAGCAGGAGAGAGTTTTGCTCTGCTGCCTTTCTGCAGCAATCGGGGACAAAGAAACAGCAGCATGAGCCCCCTAATGCCAAGATACGATTCTCTTCCTTACCATGGGCAAAATATACTTTTCAGAAAGCCATTAGTGGGCTACAGAGCAACACACATTTGTGCTACCCAAACATTAAAAAAAATAATATAAAATAAAATAATAATATAATAAAATAATAATAAAATAAAATATATAAAATAAAATAAAGATCACGGCTGTCAGCCATACAAAATGACGTCATGGCAGTATTGAGCCCATGCAGCAAAGGCTCCATACTGCCACTCTAAGTGCTGAATAAAACATTCAGAGCCAGGGGGAGGAGAAGAGTGCCTATCAATCTGAGATTCAGTTTCCTTGAGCAGTCTTACTAACCTTGATTCAAAAGTCTGGTTTACTTGAAAAATAATCTGTTCATGCTATCTATCACACTTCACATCATGCCCTTCGGCTGCATCCATTTGTTTCTCCATAGCATGCGCTTTGGAAGGCTTTGCCGCGATCTTTTATCAGGGAAGATCAATAACAGTTTAATATTGCAGTCTTACTTACAGCAAGCATTTTAGCTCCAAACCTCTGGAATTTTTAGCAGTAGGCCTGCTGATCTCTTCTTGAGCTTTGCAGCGTGGGCTGAAAAAAGGAATCCTTAGAGTGGGAGATGGTCAGTATTTCTGACATCAAATCCAATATATGCAGATCTCCAAATGTGGAACAACTGATTAAAATTCAAGGCACCAAATAAAGAGGAAATGGAAAATGGTAAACACAAAATTGACAATTACTAGATTTTTCCACACACCAAGTACACACTTCTCTCCAAATTTCAGATATTCACTCTCTTCTCCTCAGCGTTCCACACATATATCATCATGAGCAAACAACAGACAGCCCCCCCCAAAAAAAACAGAAGGATGTTTTATTGTCTAAAGTGTTGCAATACAACAAATACTTGATCTGTACAAAGGACACAATAGAGCAAGTTTAAATACAATCAATCAGGAGAAAGTAGTCCCCATGTTCACAGTCCTCAGACAACATCTTATACCAGAACCTGAACCAACAATTTAAAGATTCACTAAAAAAACCCAAACAAGTTGTTAAAAAATTTAAAGGTCTCCAAAGAGTCTATGGGTGTATGTCTTACAGCAGAGGTCATGGGGTATTCTGCGGAGGGTCACAATGGCATCTTATTACCCTCAATGCTGATTTTCACTGCATGGGCCGATCTGCTTTTTTTCCTGATATCTGTGAATTTCCGCATCTGTTTGTCCAGTCGACTCACCCCTTTCTTAGAGGTCCCCTGGAACTTAAAAAATAAAACTAATAATTACCACTGAAAAAAAGCAGACGTCCCAGAGGTTCCAGAGAAGTGATACATGCAAGGTTGCAAACCTGCAACAGGGGTCTGATGAAGTCACTGCTGATTTCCAACTTCTTTTTGTGCCTGTCCCCCGCCCCCTCCCACAAGGATAAACAGTTCCCCCGATATATGCATCGCATATATGGAAACAGTCACACTCACAAACATCACACAGTAAAGCTTTCAGATTACAGGGGTTAACATAACCATGTTAGTTGTTTACATGCTGGCTGAATATACAGTTTGGAATAGTTCTAGTATCTACATTGACTGGAGTTCAGTGTCAGAAACACACCTCACTACAGCGTCACACAAACAGGCCTCCCTCCTGAGGATGGAAAATTTTTAGATATGACCCCACAGTAACTGAGTTGGATCAAGCTGACATATCAATTCCAAACTGCAATTTATTTTAAAAGGCCACTGATTAGTACTTATAGAAAAAGAGATCATTGGGAAAAAAAAGGAAGGAATGAGGGAAGCAAAAGAAATTTCTAAGAAATCTGGCCTTACAAATTATTACAAGAGTTATTGCATTTCATTTCTGTATTTTGTTTAACTGCAGTTGAAAAACTGAGATGATGCAGCAGGTATTTTGCACGGCTTTTATAGTGATTGTATAGAGAAACACCACTGAAGACAAACAGTAAGGTACTTTCAATCCAAAGCCACTACTTCCTAGAAAGCAATTTCCCCCCTTAGACAACAGAAAAAAAGTGAATGTTGGAAACTTTACACCTTTTAAGTTTGGGAAAAACAGAGATATCCAAAATATGCTACTTGATATCTGACAAAAACATATTTTAGAATCTGAACCTCTTGTTCCCATCACTGGGGAAGGAACTCCCAACACACTGATTTAAAAATGAGCTTTATCCATAAAACAGAGAACTGTTTACTGGAATTGTAGCTGGAATTTCACAGTTTTTAAAAAAATGATTTATAAATAAATATGAAGCTTAAAATCAACAGTCATCTACCATTTTTTAACACCCCTGCTCACAGAACTGAAATGCAGACTAAAAATTGTCAAAACAATTCTCACATTGATATATATCACTGATCGATCTCCCTCCACCCTGCATTCACAGCAGGGGATTCTTCTCCCTCAAGTCGTCAGAGGTCTCATTCTCTACCTGCTGTCAGCCACCCCCTAATGTCTCACATCACTTAACTTCCTTGGAAAAGTTGGCCTGAAAAATATTTTTATCTTGTTTGTACCAGTAAAACATCAGCCACAGAGGTTAGTATACAGTGACACAAGGTACTATATTAAGGGCTAAGAATTCCTGTCCATCAGTTCAGGTAAATCTGGAAAGCCTAATTAAGTCAGAAGAAGTTTCACAATGCTAGACTTCCTTATCTGTCAAGCATTCAAAACCACAGACGCAAAACTACTTTTGAGTGCAGGTATTTTCATTTAATACCTGTCATTTGGGAACCCTGAAGCTGTAGAGGCAGATATCACGGTAGATGTTATGTGCTACAGCGTATTTTCTCCTGTACACGTTCCCTTTGAGGTCAAAGTACAGACATTAGGGAATACAAGGAGAGTTTTCCAAGTTTAAGGTGGGGGATACACACTCCTTTCCTATATGTGCAAACTGCCCACAGCTGAAGCACATGCACTGTTCACACCTCCCTTGAGGGATACCTCTCAAACTTGGGGAAGGCAGAGTGTCATGGCTACAGGGGCATCCTGTTGCCTTCAATGCTGAACTTGATGGCTCGATGCACTTTGCTGAGTCGTTTCTGTTCAGCAAACCGTCTCTTGTGCTTTTCCAAGCGACTAATACCTCTCTTAATAGTCCCGGGCTAGAAACAATATCTCAATTAATGCAAGGAAGGAAAGATAACAGCAGAAAGAGCACAGTTTCATTATTACTTATTCCATTTACACGTTTTACCATGTACTCTGCCTTTAAATTAAATGTACAAGGTAGGTGGATGAATCAAATAAAGCAAGGCATAGGCCTCTACTGAAGCTGTTAACTCTTACCAAAACTTTGATGTTTTCCCAAACTGGGATATTATGAGAAGAATATGATACAAAAAAAACAGAGGTATAAAAACCATCAGTGACAGACTGATCAAATTACTACTTCATTTCAAAATGCTCTAAAATAAGAGGCCTTCAGTCAGATTCTCAGCCTTGATATAGAACAGTTAAAATCTCTCTCTGATAAGAGAAGCAATGATGCCTGAGTGAAGGAATTTGACGGGCTTAACATAGCCCACTTGACAGCAGAGCTTACGGTCTACTCAAATTAGAAAGGCACATGAAAAGAAGTGCTCTATTGTACAGTAAGAGCAGCATTAAGGTGACAAAGATTCCCAGGCTTAACCGCAGAGAGCGCAAGGACAGAGTCAGTAAAAGAAGCTAAGCTCTTCCCCACACCACAGTGCTTACCCTGGAGGACTCCATTTCCACATTCCACTTTGGCCTGACCACATAGTCCTTGTTGGAGGGCATTGGCACCCTCGCGCGAGCACAGAATCCAGGGTCTCCGGGTCGGAGTGCCCTGCAAAAAACCAAGATGTTACTGCCGGAAGTCTTGAACAGAAACAAGCACAGTGTGTTCCTCTGCTGAAACAAAGTACATAGCCTCTGCCTTTAAAACCACAGAGCAACTGCATACTGTTAGCACTGCTAAAATACTTTTCTTTTCCCCAATCAAAAAAAAAAAAAAAAAACCCACCACACACAACTCAACCTACTTTTCCTCTCCTGTCAACACTTTCTCCAGGTCCCTGCGAGGGGTCTGACCACCAGAGCTGCAAGAAAAAAAAAAAAATTTACAGGTATCCATACACAGGGAACAATGGTAATTTTAGAAGGCAATCAAGTGTGATAAGGGAAATAAAGGAATAGTGATTTCTGACCTTTTTTCCCTCTTAAAATTTATACGTATTTTTCTTGGAATCTCAGAAATATAGCTTTCATATTTTTGCCTGCTATTCCTACCTGCTCAATCTCCTCCGCTGAGGCATCTGTTCCAAATCTCTCTGTTCCCTCTCTTCTCTTGTCATGCCTTTGTAATTTGAGGTAAGGCCAAAGATGGGTCGAGACCATTCATCTGTTAAAAAAAACCACCCACACCCTGGTACTTCAGCACATCACTAGGCATATAAAGGTTTACCTCCAAAGCATTCCAATGATCCTAAATACCACTTTCAAAGTTCACAGCAAGCATTTGTGCTTCCTCTCTACCATCAAACAAATGATTTTTAAAGATTTTTAAGATTTCAGGAAAACCCAACCTCTTGGACAATAAGAAAGAGCCTTCATCCATAAAGTTTCTCGCTAATGCCTGCGTTGCTGGAATCTCTCCCAGCCCTTAGAATACTTAATGTCGGGAACTCCTGCATGCCACAGTGAGCGCTATTTTAGAAATATGTAAATAGTTCCTAGAGAACAAAACAAGTTTAGAATCAGTTTGCAGTCATTCAAGATGGAATGCACTGCACATAACTACAGCTGCTTAAGAAGTAAACGTTTAGACATCTAGGTAGCCTCTAAAGTCCATGAAAAGTGTGGGATAAACAGTCTTCCAGCAGCACCTTCTTCCTTTGTTACATACAGATGAGGCCTGGACAACCAGTTAAGAGAGAATTTGGGCAAAATAAACGCCATCCTCTGGTTTTAGAACAAGAATGAAAGAAACAATAAAGATGCATATGGAAGTAAGTATAACAGTGTTTGTTAAGAGTTTTGCAAGCAAAGTGATTAAACAGATGAGACTCCTATATTGCAGAATCATTCTCTCTACTAACAAAAACACACAGCAGAAAGACTGATGCAGAAATTAAGTCGTCAGTGAAATGTCACTGAAGCAACGCAAAGGGAGGTTTACATACTGATTAGCTTCCCCGCCATATCCTTGTTAGGTCTCGACTCTTTGGGGTGTTTGTAAAGGTACATCACAGCTCGTCCAATCCCACTGTGCTTCAGGGTCTCTTGGCTCACACTGGGCAGCTGGAAGATAAAAGAAAACAGTCAGAAAGTAGCAAGAAATGACATCTGAACATTAACAGTGCCAGCTGTTATTGAAGTCCAAGCAGATAATGAACTTTACAAAAAGCAGAACTTATTTTCGTGATAATCATAACAGAAGAGAGTATTTTTCATTTTAGCACCACCAATCAGTTAAAGGTTAAAGTATCAAACACCAAAACCTAGTAATTTACCTTAACAGCTTTGTTTCTTAAACACAAAACGAACCAAGTTTCTAAAGCATTTTCTCCAAATGCTCTTTTACTAATATTATTCCAGAATAAAGCTACTGCCTTCTAAGCACTCATTTCATAATGATAACAATCTATGTGGCAAAAGGTGTCAAATAACCAGCTTTGTTACAAACACTGAAGGTCTTTACACCAAGTATGACAGGCTTCCCAAGTGCACCACACACTTCACTATGCCAAAAAAGAGGAGGAAAGAAACAGCCATCTGCCACAGCCAAAGTAAAGAAAGGAATAAAACAGCCCCAATGAGAAAAACTCATAAAGGAGTCCATTTAGCTACTGGTTACTGATTTATTTGCGTTGCAATTTAACAATGCCATGGATACAAAAAGACCTAAGTTGGCTCCATGAACACCTAGCTCACCTGGCAATACAATGACTACATCAACTCTAGAAAACAAAGAAACAAACAAACAAAAAAAAGCTGATTCCGGCAGCATAAAGCAGAGTTAGTATACAGTGCTGGACCCAACTTGGTTAAATGCAGTTTAAATACAGATTAGATACAACTATATACTTTGTATGTATATTTGAAACAAGTAGGCAGGGCCAAATAATCTAAGTTCGGGTAGAAATTTTGCAAATTCTTATGCAAAGACAAAGGCGTACAGAACTTCAATCAGTTATGGTACCACAACAGAAATTTTGCTTCTACTTCATTATTGAGACTATGCTACACTTTAATTTGTCGTCAGTGCATTCATAATGTAAGTGACTAATCACAATATACGAGCCACAGAGAAAAAGGGAAGATGAGTGACATAGCAGTTCAGATTTATCAGGAATCTAGAAATGCCACACCATCAAGTTCTTTGAGGAAGGATAACGAAGTTAATGCATGTAGTTCACCTGCGATCTCAAACTCAGATTGCAGCACAATCTTACTTCTTATGTTTTAGAGCTTTAGAAATGTCCTTGGGCCTGCTGCTAGAAGAGCTATTTGCCTTATTGTGCAAACATGGGGAAAATTTTTAACAGCAACAATTAGGTGTCTACAATTCCCTAGTCAAATTTTGTTCAGCTAGACAGCATATCTACAACATAGGAAATACTTATTGAAATGACTCAATTTCTAAACCAAACACATCCATTCTGCAATTTGCTTCTTCCTGTATTTCACTGCTAGCAGTGCTAGTCCACTGGTAGCAGTAACAGTATGTTTCCCTCCATAAATTTCCCTAAAACACGATTGTAAAGCCATGGTGAAGCCATGAATCAAATATGGTTAAAGTCAGTTTCAAACCTCTTGCAGGATCTTCAGAAGTTCTTCTCGTATCTTTAGTGCTGGCAGACTTCGGTCTGGAAGAGGAGAAAGCCACTCTTTGATAGCAGACATAACACCACTATCGATGAAAGTTTCTTTGAGGTCCTGCCTAGAAAGTTTTAAGTAAAGAGAAGCCGCAAAGTCATACAATGTAAATCTTAAGATGTGATGTACAATAGTACATTTTAGGCTGCTTCAAGTTAAACGATCAGCTTTTACGTTTTTGAGAGGCCACCTAGCTCCAGCATTTAACTGGAATGAAGAAAAAGGTTTCGTTACTTACTCGGTACAACTGTAACGTTACTCTGTCAAATCTTCCTATTTCCAGTAACCCCAAGATAATTAACTGGGAGGATGACACACTTACTTTTTAAGATGCATAACTACAGTTGGTAGCAAAGTTAATTTCTTTAGTGCTGGTTTCTTTTGTGTATTCAGCTGTCGATCCTCCTGCAGGGAGTTTAAGTAGTACAACTTAATCATGAGGAAAGCAGCAATTCTCATCCCTTATGACGTTTACAATAAAGACAATCTATTACTAGAGAAGTGCAATTTGGGGAAATTACACTAACTTTATCCCCTGCTCCACCTTCTTACAGCCCCAAAACAAATTTTATATAAAGATCACCCCTAAAGAGGGGTCCCTGCTTAGTCAACATTTTCCTTAAAAGCTTCTCATGTAAGAGATTTCCCCCTAGAATTACATATTTTTCTACTTTAAAGTTTTAGGACTATTGCAATAAACTGGAGTTTTGCAGCGTCCTCCTTATTAGCTATGCACAGTTAACACAGAAACGTTGTTAGTAAAATCTCATCTGAATAACAGTAAAAAAAAAAAAAACCAACCAAAACAATGATAAATACGTACATTCACTGCACATAAGAATATAATGGTATAACCTAAAGTTTAGGATGAAGGTCCATGTAATTAACATAAGAGCTAACACGCACCATGTGCACAAACAAAAAGTCTCAGTTTCAGAGAGACTACCAACACCCTAATCTCACAATGTCTGTTCAGTACCTGGGCTCACATCTCAAAAAGACCCATTACAATCAACAGGCCTCTCTCCTGCTACAGTGATACTTTTCCACTCACGCTTAATCCACTGAAGGCTCTTTCTACAATGTTTTTTTTTTTACTGCAATGAAAGAGATTCTTCTAATGCCCTTCTCCCCCCTTGTCCCTCTTCATATCCCAAAATGGTTTGACAGGGACATGCTAGAGAACTAGAGACACCTGCTGTCTTTGACAAGCACTAATCATTTATATAAAATATTAAAAAAAAAGTTAGTGAAAAGAAGCCAAATCTATTAAGATCTCAGCAGATAATAAAATCAGGGGAAAAGCCCTTCTCAAGCAAAAGCTATCCACAGCACTGGAGCTCAGTTCTTCCTTCTCTCCAGTATTTCAAACTTTAGGGCTTCAAACATCTGACCAGGATCTTGTCAAAGACCAAGGAAGCCTCAGTTGTCTGCCAAATCACTATCTCACTCTCCCCTTCCTCCTCAAACACATCATCCTTCTTATCTTGTTCTCAGAAATACTTTCTTGATATTCGTAAGCTTCCTCTTTCTAAAGTCCCCTGCATATTCCCCCAAACTGCTTGTGATGACTTTTGCAATGCTATTTGTTCATTTGACTACTACTCCAACCAAACTAGAGAGATAACAAAAGATACTTGAGAAACAAAACAACTCCAATAAACCCTGCACAGTAACATGTTAAGCATGACTCCTTGAAAGAAGCAGTCTGCCGAGGCTTATTTCTTTCCCATAACTGAGTTGCTCTGTCATCTTACCACAGTACCATCATTCAAGCAGTTTAGAAAAGGTTATGTCCTAACTGTTTATTCTGGACAAACCTCAAAGTACTACATATGCAAGTAATTGTATGATGAAATTAAAACATAGTCCATTTCTCAGTGTTCGAGATAAGCATTCATATTTTATAGTATACGTATTCACTCCTTTTTTATTGAACATTTGATCTCAGCTGATATAGCTGGTTTAACAGACTTAACTGATCTTAATTTTTTAATATGAAAAGTTTTTCTGAATTTCAACTGAAGAAAATTCTTGAATTTAGATACTGGAAGCTCTCAGTAATGTACAGATTATTGCTCCTGAGAACAAGGCAGTTTTCTATGTTTGACCTGATACAAGATTTTCCCATAGAACAGAACTAGATTTTGAGGTGTCCTTGGAACCTAGAAAACTCACCTCAGCAGCTTCATTCATCTTAACAATCATCGCACTGACCACATCATCTGCATCACTAATAAAAGTCCCACCATCACGGTTTCGTCTGCGCTTGCCACTCATACTCTTCTTTCGTTGCAGCATCATGTCAAAATCTGACATGAAGTCCATACTGAAATGCAAGAAGAGAATTTGCTGATGGTCAGAAGAGGGTTAAGGCTACTCTGTCTTTATATAAAATAGCTTTGCATTTCTGCATCATAACCTTTCCAAAAATCTCCAAGAATTCTACAAGTATTATGTTTCAATGTCCCTGTACAATAATTAGATATCCTCAGTTTACAAACTGAGAAACTAGCAAACAAAAGGCTTTGGTGGCTCAGAGATGCCCTCAAAAGCCTACAAGATGACCTTCTAGCTTGTTGATATAGCTAACATGATGTACGCATTTGATACCCAGGGTTCAAGATGGGCAAAAGCTGTCACTGAAGCTGACAAGAATTTTGCTTTCCTATACTGGCAATACACTGCTCTTTCACTACTGGAGCAGGCAAGAAGGAAATGGGAGACAGGCTAAGTGCAAGTCTTGCCACACCTTGTCTCCTAACACCAGCAGAGAAGCACACCTGGGACTGCGATACTCCTACACATGGCCCAATGCTGAACTGCTAGAAGGAGAAAAACACTGATCAGATGTTAGTTTCACTCAGCTTTTGATGGGAGCTACTCTTCTCTGGAGCAGCAGCATAGGTAATCTGCTCTTGATTGAAAAGTGACTCAATTGTAGAAGTGAAGAGAGGAACTTATGTCATGGTCTTTGAGAACACACATTACTGTAGAAATGCAGTCCCCTGCTTTTCTAAACCAGCATGTCTAGTCAGTCTTTGGAGGACCCCTTTCACAGAAATCTTGTATTTGCCAGTAACAAATGAGTATACAACACACTGACTTACTGCTTCCCTCTTTTGATGTTATCATCAGAATCTGACTCATCTGCTGTCTCCTTCATGTCTGTTTCAGCCTTCTCTTCTTCCAAGTCTTCCTGGTTAAAACCCTGATGATAAAGACAGTGCAAGTCAGCATACAGATGGAGACTGAGCATCTACTCAGGTACCTGACTGGTATTTTAAAAGCTTCCTCTAGATCCTCTTCAGTCTTCTTTCAAAGAGAAACAAGGCTTCATATTTTCACCTGTGACTTTCATACAGATGACTCTTCCAACAGAAGAGCTGTAGAAGTTACCTAACTTAAAGACTACCTCAGCAAGTCCGGCATAGACATAAAGCTTCCCTACTGATACAGCATATCCCTGAACATGAATTCAAACCTGAACAGGCATTCTGGAATAGCTTCCCACGGAGATTAGCTCTGGCAACAAAACAAGAGCCACCCACAATAACACTTACTGTAAATTCCTCTTCTTCCTCATCACCAGATTCTCCAAATATATCTGCGATCAGGTTCCTGTGAAAGCAATAGTAACATTCATCTATTTAAGACAGCACTAGTGAGCAGTGCATTTTCCTGGGAAGTTTCTAATATGATTGTGGGGAGATCTACCTTTCATTCTGACACCTACTATTGACCTTTCTCTTCATACCACCAGTGAAGGTGGACATTCATTCTCTGGTTGGGATTCATCCATTTTCCATCAAGATCAGTCTCACTATCTGCAACCCGGAAGGGATTCATATTCACAGAAACACTTACTCTTGCTCATTTCCAGATTCACTGTCACTTCCAAACAGATCTTTCTCTTCTTTTTTCTTCCCAGCATTCTCTTTCCTTTCTTCTTCTTCTTCACTGTCTGATACAGTATTTTTCTTCCTTTTATCAGATTTCTCTGAAGCAGCATCGCTATCTGATTCTTCGACATCAGAAAGAATTCGTACTTTTTTTGCAGCTGCCAAAAAAAGGAGCATTATTACTTGTCCAAGTAACAGAGAAAACAACTGGTCCTCCCAAATAGCTATTCTCTCTCAGATTCTGTCTGGACAAGAGCAAAGCTGACTAGCCTTCCTACATTAAATCAGTGCCCTCTCTACAAACGAACACGTCCATTCTAAAGTCTATCTTATTCAGTCAGTAACTGAATGTGTGTGTGTGCACGCATGTGTGTGTACATATATATATAACATCTACCCATAAAAAAACCTGTAATTTCAAAACTGATTCTCACCCGTAGCTTCAAAAGAAAAAGAAAAGACCACAGAAAAAAATGACTAAAGAAGTAACAGCTAAGTATTAAATAAATGATTGTAACAGGAATAATAAACACTAAAACAGATGCCATATGAAGCAGACTCTTTGCAAAAAGCCTTCTTTTACTTCTATTAAATCTACTTATTACTCATAAGCGTTAGATACACTCACATGCAAATGCATTTAGAACAGTGTCTTTTTCAAAGCGCAGTTGCAATCTAAAAAACAAACTTGCTGTGGAGTTTCATATTCACCTTAGATGCTTTATTCACATGAAAATAATGAATCAACTGTAACGCTACTGCTTGTCACATCACATTATTTTCACACTGTATTTCCTTACGTGTTTTCTCATTGTCATCCTCACTGTCAGAAAGTACAGCTGTTTTCCTTTTCACTGTCTTCTCCTCCTCTTTCTCTTCTTCATCACTGTCTGATATTTTTCGTCTTTTAGGACCGTCCTCTTCACTGTCGGAGCCCTGAAATCCTTCTCTCACAGGTTCGTTATCTGAATGATGAGAATCATTCTGCACCTCCTCCTTCCTGTCCTCCCCATCACTATCATCAGACTCTACTTCTTGTTTGTGTCTGGAAACATCCTCACTCTCCGAGTCACTGGCCGGCTGCTTGCGGAGCTCCTCGCTCTCCGAGTCACTAGCCGGCTGCTTGCGGAGCTCCTCACTCTCCGAATCACTGGCCGGCTGCTTGCGGAGCTCCTCACTCTCCGAGTCACTGGCCGGCTGCTTGCGGAGCTCCTCGCTCTCCGAGTCACTGGCCGGCTGCTTGCGGAGCTCCTCGCTCTCCGAGTCACTGGCCGGCTGCTTGCGGAGCTCCTCGCTCTCCGAGTCACTGGCCGGCTGCTTGCGGAGCTCCTCGCTCTCCGAGTCACTAGCCGGCTGCTTGCGGAGCTCCTCGCTCTCCGAGTCACTAGCCGGCTGCTTGCGGAGCTCCTCGCTCTCCGAGTCACTAGCTGGCTGCTTCTGTGATTCCTCATTTTCAAAATCACTGCTCTGATCCCTTTGAGGTTCTCCATTTTCAGAGTCACTCACTCGATGATTTAAGGCATCCTCGTTTTCAGAGTCACTTAAATGCTGATTTGGACGGTCCTCAGTATCAGAATCACTGTCTTTCCCTCCGTGAGCTGCTTCATTGTCTGAATCACTTACATTGTGATTTGGAGGCTCCTCATTATCTGAGTCACTGTCTTTTTGCCTCGGAATATCTTCATTTTCAGAGTCTGTCATACGAGGCTCTCCCATTTGACCATCGTCTTCTCCATCACTGTGTTCATTCTAGAAGAGAAAAATAATCTCAGGCAACTAAGCAAAGAAACTAAAAAAGGAAACAAAAGCCGTTCTAATTTTTTGCTTGCCTTCCCCCCGATTTGATTGCTCAAGATACTGCAGCCTGAAAATTTTTCTATACAGAAATAACTATTATACAAGCCGCATCAAGGGACTTGCTATCAAATATTTCAGAGCAAGAAAAATATTAAAAGATCAGTGGAAGCCCCTCCACTTTGCTGCTCAATCATATTTTGGACACGGTAACACAATGAAAAGAACTCTCAAATTAATACTTCTAAGAAAGGTCTGATTCCCCAAAGGTGAACATTTAGCACTTTTTTAAATAAGTCAGGCTTTCAAGAAGGTTTAGTCCGACTCCCCAGAAACAGGGCAAATAAAAAACCTCCCACAGTGATTTAAAAAAAAAAAAAAGTTTTCAAAGATTTTTTTTGTATGAAGTACATTTTACTCAAACTACACATGCATGACATTCCAGTGGAGCTCAAGAGCTTGTGCCTTTTCCCTCTTGGCCAAGAAAGCTTATTTAAGAGCACATCTAGACTGAAAGCCTACCAATTAACAATAAATTTCTGTTTTGAGAGGTGAGAATGTATTTCAAAAGAACAGATTTAATATCTTTCTCCTTTAAGTTGATAACTCCTATACCTATCCAGACATCTGAGAGATTCTATGCATGAACATGCTGGTCTTCTCAAAACTCTAGAAGTGAAATACAATCCTTTATTTCATTTTTTACACTGCAAAAATACTGAGCCACACACTCCATTTTTGGAAAAATCTTTTGCAAGCCACCTGTCAACATCATTACTGATAACAGAACATAAAGTTTGACTTCTACCTTTTCTAAAAAATCTAATTTTCTACTTGAAAAAATTTTTCAATATTGCATTTACCTGAGAAAAATCATTAGGCTATCTAAAATTTTCGTTTCATTAACTCAGCATACCTAAGACAGTCACCGTCACAATAATCCTGCTTTCAACCAAAGAGAACAATACTGCAATAGAAACTTCTTTTCTACAACTTCAGCTTCTCCATTTCTCAGCCAGGGTGAGCCCTTTCCTCAGGGGTGATTTTGTCTTTGTCTTCTCAGCTGTAGACTCCTTCCACCAACATCTTTGCAAACTGAGTACTTACTGTCCTAGGAGATACTTTAAGACTTGTACGTCTTGGAGCTTCCAAATCTTTTTCCGTTAGCAATTTAATTTCCTTGGAAGGACAGGCTTCCTATCTATTTTCTTTTTTTTCCTATATTCATCCTGCTCCCACATTCAGAACCATACACAATAGTTCAGGTGCTGAATCTATGCTGAATCTAAACCAAACACTACAATTAATCTTTATAATATATGAATAAGAGAATTTTATTTAAAACTAAAATTACTTAAGAACTATGCTCTCCAGAATTATACAAAGTGGTAAATAACATCACTTTTTAAGGTTTGGGATCTGACGCAATGCATTTATCCCCTTGGCTAACAAACTTTAAAATATTAACTGGTAAATGACTGCAGAATTACTGACAGAAAGATACTACACCATGGAAAAATCAGGACTACATAATTTTATAACATGCACTTCAAATATAGCTTTACTATTTCCGTGTTACTTAATGCTAGCTACAAAACAGCAGCTTCAATAATCTAAGTTAGTATCTCTCTTTCTACCATTTGCTCCTGTCACTACAGCAATGCAGGCCTTTCTAATAATTCTGATGGTAATATTCAGTATTTATTTGTTACCTCTACAGAAAGAAACCATGGTTCAGTTTGAATCTGAATTCAGACTTCTGAGGAATTAGATATGGAGATTAGGAAGTTACAGAACTGCACAACTGAGGTCTAAGACCTTACGCCCAATTACTCTTAGTTCATTATAGCTTATATCAGAATCTTAATTTGGTTGCCCTCTCCTGCACAGTATCACCCACTAACAAACTAGGAATGTGTGTATGTGACGTACTTTCTCTCACTGCATTATTTAAGATGGAAGAAAGCTGCAGCTCAAAACAGAACAGGAAAGGTAATTCTGACAGCAGTGTTATAGGTCAGGATCATTGAGAAGTACTATAATGCAGAGGTCTGCCCTGTAGTTGAAGCTTATTACAATAGAAATTCTTTAATCCTCATTTCCTCATCACCCCCCATTTAATGTTTGAATTTTTTGTCTACTTGTTTTCACTTGATTTCAGATGGCTAATGCCAAATAGGTACTGGTAATTACGTCAGCAGCAATAAGGGATTTTGCTAATCAAAACCAAAGAAAATAATACATCTACTCCTATTTAAACTATTATGCGCATCACCTTGCAGACTGTCGCTCTAGAAAGTCTTTGGTGAACATGTAATCAGAATTAAAAAGCAACTTGATTCCATAATGATTCTTAACGACTCAGTATTTCTAAGGTCAAAAGCGTGGCTGCAGGTTATATATTCAGAATATATTACTAAATTACAAAGAACTTCTATGCAAAATACTTGGTAAGAAGTCTTTACAATTATACAGCAGCATTACTAAAGCACTTTAGAACATCTTGAATCTCTAATCTGTTATTGCAAACTGACAATTGCTCTTTAGAAGGAAGAGGTTTGGGGAAGGGGAGCAGAAATGCATCCTAATTAGCTTACTCTGTGTTCATAGAGTGCTCTGCAAAACAGAATCCCAGTGAGGATTACAGCATCTGAACCTCACTCTAGTGTAATCACCTACAGAAGAACTGCTTAGAGAAAACACAGGAAAAGGCAGATATAGGTGTCCCTATCGAGACTGGGCAGACAGGCACCCATCTACTCTATTCCTGGATCAAGAAAGCACAAGCCAGAGCTAACCCAAAAACCAAATAGTTATATTAGCCAAGTCAATAAGCCCTGCGCAGAGATGACACACAACTAGCTCAGACTCAGCACCACATTAATGTAACCAGGCATCTTCTAAAGCAGAGCTGGGGCACAGCTGACTTGCTCAAAGCCTAGGTAGAACAGACATGCCCTGTCCACAAGCATCAATGCAAAGGTATTCTGAATACAAATAATGAATCTGTGGATGTTTTGGGATATACTTTGTACATAAAGCAGATGCAACTTTATGGTAAGATGACTAAATTCAGTAGAATAGTCTCCCCCACCACCTTTTTTTACTAGTTCGTCTCTAAAAAGATGCATTCAGAGAAATCATATGCATAATTTTATAGTTTTTTTATTTTTTCTTTTCTAAATACTTAAAGAAAAGATCAGACATCCTCACAAACAAGTAGGTCTCAGGTAATTGTTACTGCATTTTTCTCTAATTCCTTTGCTTTCTTTTCTTCCTCCTCTTTATCTATAAACTTTTTAATTCAGATGTCCTTAATTTTTTTTAACTGACATAATTCTACAATATGAGGCTTTAGTACAGTATAAAATAAGGAATACATCAAAATCAGATTTACAGTGTTATCCCTCTACATAAAATTTCAGTTAGCAAGTAGTTTATTGGATCAACATGCAACCACTTTTAAGATGCAATACTCTGATAATTTAGTAAGTTCAACAAAATTGACCTATCCACTACAAACTCATGAATGACAATTGTTAAACTAAGGCATAGATTAATCATCACAGGCAGATCAGAAAATTATGTTGTTTTCAAAAATCCGAGATATTTGTATGTTTGTTAACAGTTGCAGTCAAACCATAACTAAATTCATGAAGATAGCTGGGACTTGGTACAAGTGTAAGAATCTAAGTCATTAAAGATGCCGTATGAGCCTGACTTGAACAAACACTGTAAACATGATTTAATATTCATTACTGTACTAAAACTATGTGTTATCTATTTGTCTAAAACAGAATTGGTAAGGACATCAAGGAGAACATTTATAGATAAAGTGGGACTGGGGGAAGGAAAGCCAGAAAAGAATTGTGGAAAAGAAAAACCCACATACCTGAGACCTACATAAGTAATTCCTCAGGATCCCCCTTTTCTTTAAAGTTAAGAACCTGAAAAAAAAGTTTGAAAATTTAAAACTTCAGTTCTTTATATCTGAGTTCTAAATTAGAGACGAAATAGTAATTAAATAGACTTAACTGATTAGGCTGTCTCAAAGGTTTTATTACCTTTGAATGTCATTCCTCCCACATATTCCTAAAGATGAAGGAAATAAGAGGGTGAGAGATATTTTAGGATAAATAATATGATAAATCACTGAAAGTTACTCCTTTCAGAGAGAGTAGCTACACATTATCATTTGAGCTGAATTTTGAATTTGATGCAGGAAAAACATCAAATTACTAAGAATGTCATAGCAAAAGAAAATACTTAAAAAAACCCCAAATGTTTATGATTCGAACTGAATCAAATCAAGCATTAAAGCTTGAAGGTACACATCTACAATCAAGCAGAAGGGTTGTTTTTGTCTGGGTTTTTTAATTGCTTAGGGTTTGGGATTTTTTTTAATTGGACTTTCCAAAGTATTTTATCCACAGAGGAAGATTCAACAGCCATCACAGAACAAAGCCTTTAAAATACTGCTGGTACATGAAGAAGATTAGTCAATGATGATGATAGCGCCTAATGATATTTTCTGGTTATTTAAATTTGAAAAAGTCTTGCTGAAGACACAAATAAGAAGTCAACCATTTTTCTTTATGCCAGATTTCCAATTACTGTAGCACAGTAGATAAACTTAAAAACTCACAAGAACATAGATGAGTAAAATCAACTGACCAAGTTTTTATACATCAAAGAAAAACCTTAATTATATCAAAGTGGCAACAAAACTCTCTGTGCTCTCATCAGCAATGCTTTAGATGAAAATAGGAGTTAAAAAAGTACTAAATCCTTATCAAAGACACTGTTATTTCTCTCACACGAAAAAACATTTCTTCCTCTGCCAAAGCATTTCTTGACTGTCACAATAGGAGATAGTGCCTAACACCAAACCAGTTTCTTCTGTTGTAAATAGCAACACTTACCCACCCACCCCCCCAAAAAAACCCCTCCAAACTCTGCTTTACACTCAAATTCAAATAAACTGGAAGAACTTTCATTTTAAACTTATGAAAAATCTTCACCCACTTTCTAGCTCTGATGAAAGCAAGAATGCCAATAAAGAAAAAAAAAGGGGGGGGGGGGGGAGATGACTTGCAAGTTATACCATAGCAGAGTGAACCTGTAAGCCTTCTGAAGCATTTCAGTCTGTTACAGTATACCACATTACATATTTTAGGCAATTTTTAACAATACATAGCCACTGAAAACACAGTCAGAGCCAATCCTGAACTTTACACAAAATGCAATAGAATTTGCAGAACAGAATAAAGCAGACGATTACAATTTTGATGACTATCAGAAAGTTCACCAAAACATAACTTTACTAAGAGAAGACAGAATTTCATAGGCCAAAATTATCCCTTCCTGATAAGGTCCTAACAAGAAACATTCAGTGAGAAAGTTTGTTTGGCAGAGATCACACAGTCCGGAATTGGAAAAGAGGATCTCTATCTCAAGTCACAAAAATATCCCTGGAAATTAAGATTAGCCCAGGAGGTGTCCTAGAGATCCACAAGGAGCCTTCACCTCTATTAGAGCGCTCTTTCCACCCACAAAACTCAAACCACAATTTGAGCAACTCTCCTCCAAATACAACCCTGGATCAAAGTAACTTCACCCTTTCCACAGTGTAGGGTTCTCAGAACAAAAAGCCCTTCAGAGGAAAGAGAGGTGCTATATAGGAACCTTAGTCTCTTTTCCACATGGAGATCTACTCCTTTGTGAAAGACAAGGAGAAAAACATTGCACAAAATAGGCTTGAGAGGCAATTCTCTCTCATACCTGAGAGAAGTAAGATGGGAGAGTATTTACTCTTTAGCAAGAAAAAGTATGCCACTACAACATGTGGTTTTATATTAACACGCAAAATTTTAAGGCAAAACTCAAGATTTCTCAAAATTCGTATTAGGATTTCAAATCTAAAAAGTTTACCACTAACAATACCAAGAATAATATTCTTGCAACAGAGCAGCACAATATTAATCTTGTTCTATATAACAGGGAACACCATTATGGTAATTAAGGGGAAAAAGAACTACCCTACTTATTCGCCAAGGGATTACTTGTCAGTGTTCCTTCTGAAAGTAAAGTTTTGCCTGACAGCACCTTTAAAAACAAATCAGCGAAGACAGTAAGCCTCAGCTAAGAGAATACCAAAACCAACAAACAACTTACTTATTTGATTAAAAACAAAGTTTCAGTGTACCTCTGACTGATGCCCTACACTTCCATTCTCAGATCCGGAATGCTGCTCATTTACTTCATCTTCAGCATCAGATCCTGAATCTCGTTCATCTTGCACTGGAGTAGCTCCACCATCATCTATTCCAAAGGAAGAAAAGGAAAGAAAGTAAAACTCAATGACATCTCCCAGGGTTTAAGAAAGTATTGACAGTTATGACGATCAGGAAGGCAGGAAGTGCTACTAGGAGATTCCAGTTCCAGCACTGAGCCAGTACAGAGAAACAGGTGATATCCACTGGGGAGGTTCAGAACGGGCACAAGCCCACCACAGACACTCCCCAAAAAGAAGACCACAGAAACTACTTCTGGCAGGTACGCGAGCACTGACCGACACGTTCATCAAAATACCGAGCAAACGGCGTTACGCGAAGCGCCGTTTGGATGCAGCCAGGCGGAAGAGGGCCTGCCCCGGCCCGCCGGTGTCACCCCAGCGCCCCGGGCCGGCTGCGGGGCCCCGCCGCGCCGCGCCGCCACCTCCCCCACAGGCCCCAGCGCCCCGGCCGCCCGCGGAGGGACGCTCCCGCGCCGCTACCTGACTGGTCCCCGCCGTAATACTCGGTCTCCATGGCGGGCCCGGCCCCGCCTCCCCGCCGGGGCCTCGCGGCTGGCGGCGGGGCACAGCCCCAGGGCAGAAGTCGCCGCTAGGGCCCGCCGCCTCCGGACGCCGCCGCCGCCGCCCGACCCGCACAGGCCCAAAATGGCGCCTCCCCTCCGAACTGCCGGCGGCCGCCCCTGCGCATGCGCCAAGAGCACCGGCCACTCCCCCCGCGCGCCGGGAGGCCGGCGGCGGGGGGAGGGAAGCGCTCGTCTCGCGGGAGCCAAGTCTCGCGCGGCTTCGGGCGGCCGCCGCCGGGGGGCGCCGGGAGGCGGGGCGGGGCGGGGCAGTGGCGGCCGTTGGGCGGTGGCGCAGCGCCTGGCCCGGTGCAGCACCGTGTGGGAGACCTGAACCCAAGGATGGATAAAAGCACCGCCGGCCCCTTTCCAAGCCCCCCGGGTCATTCCTGTTCCAAATCATCCCAGGGCTACAGGGCAGTGAAAACAGCGCTTGTGGCTCAGAGCGGTTCATTTGTTTTTCCTTTTTTTTTTCTTGTTCTAGAAAAGATTTTGGTTTTAGTTCGATGACTAAAGTGCTGGGGGAATTGAAGAAGCCTGGGAGAAAAAAGACTATTTCAACAGAGGGAATGAATAACTGTATGGCAATGTAAAATGGCTATTTTAACAAAGATGATGCCTTGGGAGAACAGTGGGAAAACTTCTGAGAGACTAAAATCCAAAACCAATAGATCAGTGTTTCAACACACTGCCCAGAACTATATATACTATAGTTACCCAACTTCTCCCTTCAGCCAGTCTGAGGCATAGCTGCTAAAAATGCTTCCAGGATGGGAGATGAAAAAATCTATCTACTGATTTGAATAATAAACACTTTACCATTTAAATAATAGAATTTATGTGCTTGCTACCAATTAAGTAAATGAGCATTAACTTTAGAGGAAGCTAGAAGGGCCAAAGGCGAGTGCAGGAGCCGGTCTGCCTGCGGGCCTGGGGGCCCCGGGTGGGCGCTGGCTGCCGCCGCTGCCGCTGCAGTGCGGCTGGCCCGGGAGTGAGTGCGAGGCCGCCGTGGAAGCTGGCAGCTAGCTGGCTCCGGGAGCTACAGCCTCACCTGCCCTGTCCGAAGCTGCAGTTCAAATTAGTTCGTGTGTGGGTTGTTCCTCCCGATTTAGCCTTCAGAATCAATTGAAAGTTAGCCTTGAAACCCTTTAATTGCTCACTTCCAGAGTAAACAGACGGGCAGAAAGTTCCCTGTCTTTTGGGAGAATTGTCGTGTTCTGATTTAGTAACCTCTGTCCTCTGAGCAGCTGCATTATTCAATTATATGGCTCGCCTACGGTATGTCGTTAGAGGATTACGCGGGATGACTTCTGTCATTGACAAGTTATTTTAAAATGGATAGCTTAATAAATGCATATTGTGCTGGTCTCCTGCCTCTTTTCTTGTTCTGTGACAAACAAAACATCTTTGTTCTCTAAGTGGGTGCAAGTTAACGTGAAAAATAGAAAACAACATCTGTTGAAGCAGTCTCATTTGGGGTATTTCTAACAGGGACTTTTTGTATTGCTACGTGCTACACTCCAGTCCAGGGACATCACAATTTAATAGGTGGAGAACTGCGGTCAAAGTGAGTCATCAGTTCATCTGTGCTAGAGGCATTTTCGAATGGATGGCAGAGAGGTTAAGCCATTATTAACACTTCCACTCCGGCAGCACACACAGCTATAATGCATGGCATTCGTTGTACCTCGTACCAGATAAATACAGGTAAACCTGGTGGCTTGAGTCGTTACTCAAAGTGTTAGAGACTTTTATGACGTTTCACTCAGGAGGAGAAATTGGTAGTGGAGTCAGGTGTTTCTCTGAGACAATTGCACCTGCTTAGCAAAAATGTAGGAAATCCTTTTTTTCTGAAAGCAACATACATAAAACATAAAGAGAAGGTGTCTTTGTTCACAGCTCTATAGCTCTCTTCCAGAAAACACATAGCTGAAAAGGTCCCTTAGCTCTCTCAGAACCGCATTCTTAATGGGATCATGTCCCCTTTTCTCCTGCTTCTCCCCTGCTCTTGTCTTACTTTCACCTCTTTTAGCAGTCCTCTCTTTGTACTGTGTGGTTTCACCTGGATCTTTCCTGGAGGTAGGAGGCTCCCGTTGTTTTAGTTATCGATCTTCCGTTATCTGTCTTTCCATAAAGAGATTGAATGGCTCCTTACAACAGACTAAATTGAAGACAGTATGACAACCTTAATCCAACCCATAACAACATGATGAATGAAAGTCTCTGCCCACAAAGTACTAAGCTAGAAAAGAGCAAGCTGGGAGTAATGTAATAGAAAATAATGGACAAGGGGAAACATACGCAGAAATAAGAAAAGGAGGGATTGAATACGTACCAAGGTGCCTGGAAATTGTACCAAGGTTCCTGGAAAATATGGAAGTCTCTTATGGACTAGAACTAGGATCCAAGCAGGATCAGAGTATGGTGGTAACCCTCCTTGGAAATTGTTTGTGAATATGTGCTATGTTCTACAATGATCTCAAGCCTTCACCCCCAATTCCAGCTTCACTGAGGCTGCAGAGATCAGAGGAAAATAGAGAATTTCGACATTTCCTGAAAGTAGAAGGAGGGATTGAATTTCCTCCCTAAAAGTTATCAATTCCCATCCTTCCGAAAGGAAACCTCCTGACCCCGAGCCTAGGGCTGTGACGTCCCGCTCGCAGCACGCAGGAGAAGGCGCACCCCGTGTCCTCCTCTCAGCAGTGCTGAGTAACTGAACATCACCTGAGGGCCATCCTGTGGGCGACGTGTGCGTGGGCGCATGAGTGGGCCTGCTTGCGTGCACGCATGTGTTTGATCCTTGTGAGCCAGACCGTGGCGCTTACTGGCCTGCAATACCCTGCTAATACCCTCTTGGCTGCGTCCCAGGAGGAAGGATGGAGTGACCCGCGGGCCGTCACGGGATTGCACAGCGGGGAGGCTGCCTGCAGGCAGAGTGAGCGGCGCCCACTGTGTGTGTGCGGAGGCGTGGGGTGACACAGATCCCCGAGCCCCACCAGTCTGCCTCTCTGTGCCACACCGCGCACGGGCTGGAGTGAAATGAGCCTTTCCCTGGGGGACGCAATGCTCCAGACAACTGGGGGATGCACCTGAAAATCCTCTACTGGTGTGTACTTACTCAGTGTGCTTTGTTCCCCGTAGCACGCCTTTCCGAGCGGACAGACATCAGTGACTTAGCGGGACAAATCTGCTTAGGGGCCGGGGGGAGCTCCGTAGGAAGTCACTGTAGACAGAAGGGCTTCTGAGTGAACTGTCTGAATTGCAGCTTGTTACATCCAATCCACCTCCCTTCAGACACCTCGGAAAAGGACTGGTTTAACACAGACGTGTGCTTGGCAGCTAGGACTCAGTGATGCGGAGATGACGAGGCCGCTTTGAATTATCTGGAGAGGAAACGTGAGAGGTAGTGCCGCGTGCTAATTAAACCCTTTGATCCTGACATCAATCTCTTAATTAGGAAGCTGTCAGGAAGAGGCAGTTTTGTTAACATATGTCTATCCTGACAGACCTATCACTCTCCACTGCAGCAGGATTAAATTCACCTGGGATTACACAATTTTAATTTGCCGCTTTTCTCAGGGCCTTAATCCGTCAGCGTAGACCTTAATACAAATTACTCCAGTGCCTTGTTGCCCCTAATTACAACTACAAGTGTGTCGGTGCCCTGCAGAGTCCTGTAACAAACTCCGTCTCCAGCAGTCGAGTTGCTCCCTCCTGGCGTCTCTCCCGTTTGTCTACGCCCAGCGCAGCGACCTCGCCAGGCTCAGCTCCCGCTGCGCACGGGCCCTTCTGCTGAAGCAGCCCTCAGCAAGCGGCCTGCTCACCTTTTATTAGGAGCGTGTGCTCTTCGAAGCATCTGGGCTGCTTCTGCTTGGTGCGTTGAGTCTTCACGCCCTCGGCCTTTCCTTTCTGGCTCTGGAGCATGTCCAGATGTGGAAATCCACCTCCCAGATTACACTGGGTTCCAGATGTTTCCATCGCCTACTGTTTATATATGTGCTAGTACAAAAATACTGCACCCCTCTGAAATAACACCCCCACTGTGCTTCAGTCACAAGTGTTAAAAATGTACGTTGTTTTAGAATGAGATTTTCTGCCCAAAACAAACGCCATTTGGAATTTCAGCAGGTATGTTTCATTTGCTGAATAAGTGTTTAAGGTACTCTTGTCCCTTCGGTCTGACTACACCAAAAGCTTTGTTTTTAGACCTCTGCTTTGGTGGTGTGAAGGTATATACTTTGATTTATTTGCAGATATTTGACCTGCATCTAATAAAATCGGTGCCACTTGAGAAGAATTCATTAATCACATGCAATGATATAAACTTCTTAACTTCTAAAAATTGTTGTATCAAAAATAAAAGTCTGTTAAAGAACTAGTTTGAAGCAAAGTCCTTGAGTAAGAATGATTTGCACAGTTAGGAACTTCAAGGACATTTTCTGCCTTGTGTTTTTTTTGTATCTCTCTGAAAGTCCCTGAGTCCTGAATGGCCTGTGCTCTCTTTCTGCACCAGTATCTTCCTCTCTGCTATAAAACTTAAACAAAGATCTCAGGTAAGGAGGCTAATATTGAAACATAAATATACGAAGTGAATAAACAGCACATGCTACACCAAGTATTTATTGCTATGCTTGAATGCCTACCTCAAATTGGGAGGTGGAAATACAGCAGGAGCCCCAAGAATCTGTGTCTCAGACACCAAGGTTTTTGTTATCTTTCCCATTTTACAATGCAGCTAAAAGGAATCTAGGAAATAAGAAAATAAGAATTAAGATATTAGATATAAAAAGGCATGTTCACAATTGTTGTACATTTTCCTTTGCTTGTTTAATAAAGGGCATACAGAATAGTATCTAGTGAGGCAAGCTTCTTGCTGTGTACAGTGTCTGACGCTAAACACGTAAAGGAAGATTATACAGTTAGGCTAAGGTAGATGGAAAAAAGCTTGTCCCTGTTGTTTTTGCTGGCAGTTAGAGGATGAAATGTCCCTAACTCCTGGGTTCTTGCTCTGGCTGGAGAAACCTTGTGTCTGCCTCACTACAGGTATCCTGCAGCTTTGTTTCTTTCCCAGGCATCACACCTTGTGCTGGAATACAGTGGGATTTACAAGAAGGATACAGGCTTGCTGATAGTAAACCTAGTGCAACCAAAAAGGGGGAGGCTCTTAGCCACTCCATCCTAATTTGGAAAGAGGAAAGTGGGGGTAAAGGGAGTTAACATGCATCTAGATGGCAGAACACAGGGACAGTGGTTGTTAGGAAATAAATGAGCGCTAACAAAACCAGGAAGTTTTAAACAAATGGACTAGGAGTCCCAGTCCCCTTAGACGGTTGTGTGAGTACTGACGTCAGTTGAGTGCCATGAGTTTATTTTGCCTTGAGCTCTAGGTGCTGTGGAGCACAGTTCCCACAGGCCACACACTGATGTGCATTTTCGGACCTTACAGAGAGAACTGTGCAAAACCAAGGGGAGCGATTAGGGTCCAATTTTCCTCTTATCAAACAGGGTCACTCAAAGAGAACCGCAGGGAAGTTAGTGATGTTGGAGCAGCGTAAGATGACGTGCTGAGAGGTTTCCTTCTGGGAGTGCTTATCAGAAATCTGCAAGGATTCAGGCACAGTGGAGAGATTGAAGTTTAAGGTTCACCCAGGCAAGAATTAGCCTTCCTACTTACTGGAATGCCTGGCTTGTAAATGACATATACACTGAACTGGGAGCAAAGTCCTGTAATAAATAACCGTGCTTCAGTTACTTCCTCCTTCACACAGCAGAGAACTAGCTCTCGGTGAGGGATCCCTTGATGGCACCCGTACCAATTTCACCTTCCTTTTCCTTCTTACTCATATTCTTGTGAAAAAGAGGGAACTCAGCTGCACAAGCCAGACAGTGAGGATTTCTTCTGGACAGGTAATTTCTCATCCTGGGGGAGGCAAACTGGTTTAGGAGTGCTGCATTATTTGGGAAAGAAAAACGAAAAGAGGGAGACAGGCGTTGTCCCAAGGCAGCTGTTCAAGCAGGAGGAGGTTGGCCATTTATGACTTAATTTGGAACAGGCATTTTCGATGTCGAATCTGTGTATTCTGGGATTATAAGGGATCTCCTCACTACGTGTCCATTCTTGGTCACTGTCATAGACTGGATCTCTAGCTAGCTGTACCTTGGCTCAGTATGGCTGTGTTTCACGTTCAGTTGTACTGCTCCTACTTTGTTCTGGGTAGGCATTTCTGTCTCGTGATAGAAAGATCAATAGATTGTGAGTTTTTGTGGCTGACCAGGACCCATCTTTGACCTATGTTTGCTAAGTACCATGCTCCTGTACCACTTTGCATCTCTTGTAGTTACAGGTCATCACATCCTTGAAGTTAATATGCAGGTAGAGCTCATGAGTCCTGAAAAAGGACATGAGGACATGGCCATAAGAATAGCTGATTATGAGAGATGGAAGGTCCTTCCTGAGATACTGTAAAAAAAATAAAAGAAAAGGGCAGACAGCCACAAAGAATACATTCATGTTGCGTTGCTAGATTCTCCTAGATGTTGTGCTACAAAATCCAGAATTGCCTTAGTTATAGATGAGCTCTGGAGGCTGCCGTAGTCTTGCAGGTACAGTTATTCGTAATACGGTCAGCAGGCATTGTGCTGGGGACACAGCACTTGCAGTTGCTCCATGTGCCCCATTTTGTTGTTAAGGTCTACATTGCACTTCTCCTCCAGTTACTGGGTCAGTTACATGAAAAGGACATTTAAAATTCCTGCTTTTAAATGTGTGTTAGCACTGGACTTCTACAGCGGCAGTCTGTCATCTCTTAAAGTTTCTATTCATTTTTCCCTTTGGGATCACAAGACGTTATGTAATTTTGAAAACTGGTTATTTTTAGCATGTTTTATGACTGTTTTAAAGAGGTTAATCATTCTGAGCTTGTTTAAAAAACGTGTTCGATCCATGCTACTGTATAGCCCTTTATAGCCACTTAACAGAGGGCTCAAAGATCATGTGGCTGGGTTTTTTTTTCTCTGAATCGAGTCAAACACTTCCTAGTTTCCTTATTTGCTACCATAAACCCCTCCTCATGTTTAGGACTGTGGTGTTATCCATATAGTGGCAGTATCTCACAGAAAGGAGTATAATTGTTACCTCCATTTAGTCAGAAGAAAAGGTGGCTTATGCATACATCAATTTTATCTAAGTCTTCAATTTATGGAAGTTAGGTATACTTTCCCAACTCGCATGGGTAAAACACAGTGGGAGGCTATAGGTAAGCAAATGATAAAATGAGCCCTAATTCTCTCACTGCAAAGTTTTCTTCCGACACTGAATACTGACATTTATTAAAACAAGAGGAAGAAAGCAGTATTATCACCCTGAGGTTTTTTTAATCGTGATATTCATTTTTCAAGAGCATGAATTCCAAAAAGCAAAGTAGTGAGTTGAAACACTGCTTTCTAAAAATTCATCTGCAAAGTCTATACCTCAGAAACTTGTATAACTCCACCATAAAATGAAGAGAAATCATTAAATGATTGAAATGATTCAATCAGAAAATTAATGATATTTGGGTATCTCTCAAGAATATATAACATCCGTATTACATAGAATTGTAAATAGTATCATAAATTTAACCTTAAGATATTAAAGCCTTTACTTATGATAAAGAGAAGAAATCTCAAGGTTTTCAGTGAAATTATTTATGAAATACCCCAGCCATCACTAAGGTTAATGATACTGCAGACTGGGATACCATGATCATCTGCACAGCACAGGCAGAACGTGGAACTTTCAGCTTGGTTAATTTGGGGGTTTCTTTTTTTGCTCAGACTTTCCAGAAAACCTGGCAAAAAACACACATGCATAATTTGGGGCCAAAACCAGATAACTTCTTAAAAGGCTATGAGAAAAAAAAAATTTGAATTCAAGCATCAAGATAAAACTAGAGCCAACTTCTCTTTTCTTCCTGGGTGGATGTTTCAAGAGATCCTGGACTTGCCTGGAATAAGTGCCAAAGATCAATTTCTTGTCGCGAGTTCTCCGCTCATCCTCTTGTCAAATGATTTACAAGAGATGTGCTGTCAAACAGCAATGTAAAGAGGGATGCAAATGATTCAATATATCCTCATTGAGCTTCAGCCAAGCAGGAAGTTGTAAAATCTGTTTGAGATAAAATAGTAAAAAAATCTTCCTTAATAATACATCATAAAAGGGTAGAAATATAATTTATTTTTGGTGCAATATTAGCATTTTATTTACAGAGCATTTTGCTTATTCTGGCTATTTCATTCATCTTATGAACTCTGAGCTGAGCCTTTTTTTGGGTGTGCAAAAATGGGATGGAGGGAGAGATACTTTAGAGGAATGGAGGGAGGAGAGTGGGTCGCACCACTGTGAGAAGCTTGTGAATGTGAGGTTTTGTAGGCCTGGGGTAATAAATGATGTCTACTGCACACAGCAGCTATGGAGTCTTTATGAGCTTTATGATAAGAGCTTTATGTGCAGTGACAATTCCTGCTAGTAGGAAGAGAAAACGGGGGAAAAAACCTGCTTCTTTTGATGGGGGGAGAGATGCACTTAACTCACTTTACAGTGAGCTGGACCCAACAGCAGCAAGCAGAGGAAGAACAAGTGAAAGCAAATGACTATTAGCTGTATACCCGAGATGCTTCACGCTCCGCTCCCGAGGCTGCGCCTGCGTTTCCTCAGCTGGAGGGACTCTGCTCTTGACTCTGTTTCACCCAGGATCAGCCCACACGCTCACCCAGGGCAGAGTTAACAGAGCCATATGGCAATCCCTTCTTTGTGTGCATCGGCACAAGGAGAGCTTCTCCCTACGTGATACACTGGAGGATGAGGGAATATGCCTTCCTCAAGTTATTGCAGAGTTTTCAGAAGTTTTCAGGGTTTTACTCAATACTGTTTGTGTAATGGAAGGTTGGAAACCAATTCACCATCATCAACCACTAAATTAATATGATGAAAATTTATGTTTTAATTCCTTCCTCAGTGTCTTTATCTGAACTGTGTGAGTCGGCACGAGTGATGAGACATCACTCAGACTTTTTAAATGTGGTCTGCTTCTCAGGGCTTAGACTCAGCTGAAGCCTTTCATGCTCAGGAAACACTTACAGTGAACTTTGCAAAGAGTCTGCCTGCGATTTCCCACACAGCGAAAGGCAGGTAACAGCCTTCGCGCTGTGGCAGGGTGGCAGCCAGCAAATCGCACCTATTCCTGGCCTCGCTCCTGAAGTCCAGCTGCAGGGGTGTATAAGACAGGACGTGGCTTCTAAAGACTTTGGTTGTTCCCAGGCTCGCAGTCTGAACAGTATCACCTCTTATTCAAAGCACTGGTGTAGGTTTCTGGTCACCAGTCTTTTCACTGTTATGTTCTTGACAGTGAGCTCCAAATTTTATTGTAGTTACCTGGAGAAGTTGCCACTTTTGCGCTTGAATCCTAAAACTTTTCTTATTTTCTGTTCATGCCTTCACTGCAACCACTCCCACTCCAGCCAAGGAAGTTGACTCTAGAGCTCACTTTCTAAAGGGCGGCAGGTTCAAGCTGTGAGGGTCTGAGGGCACTGGGCAGCTTAGGAGAGTAAGAATTAAATCTGTGTCACTGGGCTAGGCAATCACAGGCACTTAGCTGCTGGGTCAGTGAACTAGCCAAAGGTAACTCTACTGGGTAATGAATTACATTGCATTGAGCGGGGTCTTGTTATTTCTGAGCTAAACTTAAATTTGAAATTCAGCCGATAAGCATGCCTAGCATTTGATTGAGGGAACTATTTGGTATGAAAATGTGCACAGTGACTTCTTTGGGGTGGAGAGCATCTCCAGGGTTATGTGGTGGAACTTGGTGTAGACCACCACCCTGTGTTGCAAATTATTTACTTCAGATAGATGGTTTCATTGTCTCCACATTGGATGTACTTTCTTGTGATCTCTTTTGCTTTCATTATATCAGTAAACAAAATTATTAAGGCATTTTGCTTTTATTCTTTGCATGTAAACATCTCCATGCCACTGTCTGTTCCGAACAAAAGCCCGAGCCCTTTTCTGGCCTAATGTCATGTTCTTCTTTTTGGGATTGCAGGTAGCAAACAGTGCTCTGAAACATAATGACGGTTTTCAGAAAGGTAAGTCATGTTCTTTGCTGTGATTTAGTGATTAGCCTGAGGCCCAAAGAGGAGAAAAGGATTGTAACAGGGTTCAGCTCGAAAAGAAAAGCAGCAATAACGCAGTATCAACAAGGTACCAAATAACATCCATCAAGTTGCAGAGATGTCCTGCCTAGTTTGGGCTAGCCTTGCCATGCTCATGCTGAGCTGATGACCTGTACCACAAGGGGTGGCACTGAAACTACACAGATTGCCAGTGGAGTCTCATTCAATTCAAAGCAGGGCTCTCTTAGCCTGTGACATTCTTCATAACCTTGTGCAATGTTTACAGATGCTTTACGTTACAGTTGTTTGGTTTTAAAATGTAAGCCCGTAAAGTATTTTAAGAGGAGAAAGAAAGAATTTTTCAGGAAAAAAAAAGAAACTTTGCCAGTAAATGCTATGGTGTGGGACAAAAGATGTGTATGACAAGACACTCCACTAGAAAGCTGGCTCCTCAGCAGGTGCAGTTCCATTGAAGCAGTGGAACTGAGCCAGTTTATATCCATCAAAGATCTGACCTACAGCTTTAATGAACTGTCATTCTAGCCATTACAATAAAACTTCTTGTTTGAACTTGAATTAGTGCCTGGAGCAAGAGAAGGTATTCTGAGGAGCTTGGACTCAGGGAGTATTACCAGCACAGTAGCAGAGGCCACACCAAGACTGCATGAAAATAGTGCTCATTCCTAGTAATGAGCAGCCACAGCTCACACCTTCCCTCCAGTGACGGCAGAGCAGTTCTGCCTGCTTGTTTGCTCTGTAGGCAGGATGTTGCCAGGGTGTTTGCCTTTCTGTCAGGAGAGGAGTTGGGCTAAATAAGGAATGCAGGTTTTGTTTCCTAAGAGAGATCGTGGATGCACTCATGTTTCCAAGTGATTTGAGTGATAGCAGAGAGAATATATACTTAAAACTACTGCAGTAGAGCCTTCAACATTTCCAGGGATTTTGTCTATCCATCTTTTTATTTTTCCCTGGTTATGTCTTTGTTTTCAAGTATCTTTTCTGTATGAATACTGTAGCTTATATGAGGCTGTCAAAGCACTTTATAAGCATTCACTATGCCCCTTGCAATCTCTGGGAGGTAGTGGAGCTGCATAACCACTGTCCTTTTTGTAAGTGTTGTGTCATTTCCTCTTGTAAAACAGCTGGGCTTGATGACATGTCCAAAGTCACATACCAGGTCAGCTGTGGAGCTGGAAATAAAACCCAGAGGTCCTGATACTATAATCATTAGATTGTACTGCTTGTGAGCAGTAAGAATTTGTCCAGTTAAAAACACTGCAGAAGAAATCAAAGTAATAAAAAACTAAAACCGAGAGATGTATGCCTGTGAGCTACATGGCATCAAGTATGTCACTCTACTTGACAGTTTTTCTTCTCTCCAGGGTGATCATGTGTGGCTGGAAACTCAGTCAAACAGTGAATTTAATGTCCCTATTGGGGCAGTTGTGAAGGACTCTGACTCAGGACGGATCTTGCTGGAGGATGACGAAGGCAAGGTGGGCTACGCTATAACTTTCTGCAAAGGAAGAACATAACATGTAAAAGTACGGTAACAAAAGAATGGCCGTATTGTGTCAGGCACAAGCTCCATCTAGCCAAATGATCTGACTTTGATAATGGATGGTAGGATATACTTAAAGAAAGAATATAAAAATAAGGCAAGCATGGGGTGATACTTCCCTAGTGTATCTTCCCAGGTCCCACCAGTATGCAGATTTAGGTCTTTGTGAGATAGAGGTTGGATCCGCATAGCTAAAAGCAGGAAATGGACAAGCTGCAGCCCCCAAGATTGGTGGAGCTCTAGGTGAAATCATGATCCTGCTGAAGTCAGTTTGTCTGGGGTTTTGCCTCTACCTCTTGCATGTTCTGGCTGTGATGAATTGACACAGAACTGTACTCCAAACACTGCTAAACTTGGTGATGTCCAGAACCCACCTGCATGACTTCATCCAGGGCCTGTCAATCATCCTGTCATGGGGAGCAGCACATCTATTAATTCCTACAGCTCAGTCAGCTGTGACTTAGAGCATGCTGTTTTCAGTGTGGATTATAATCAAGCTCGTTCCAGTCTAACATGCTTTCTGCTTTGTTTGCTTCTGAGCCACAATATACCTCATCAAAACCACTGCCTTGCCTTTTTCAGGAGCACTGGATCACAGCGAGGAACATGCACATGGTGCGCCCAATGCATCCCTCCTCTGTCCAAGGGGTGGAAGACATGATCCGCCTCGGGGATCTCCATGAAGCAGGCATAGTGCACAACCTCCTCATCCGCCACCAGGAGCACAAAATCTATGTGAGTGTCAAGGTCACAGGGCACAGTACTGCCAGAAATGACCTCTACTACACATCCAGCCAGGTGAAATGACCAGCAGCCTGCAAGCCTCCTTTCATACATGGTGACATCTGCTTCCTTTATTGATTGAGGGTGCTAATGAGATTCAACATAGTTTTTGTCTTTGTTCATCCTAGTACTTTGGCTGCAAAGAAGAGAGCTGATAGTAGTCTCTGAAAGCACTGACATATGCATAGGGAGTGATCCCACTTACTTTCTCCTAGAGTGATCATTTCCACTGGTGACTGACAGCTAGATATCCAGTCCATGTTACAACTTAGTGCTGGAGGGTACGTGCTGCTATTACACACAGCTGTGATATGTTATCTGTCTAACTAGTAGACAGTGACATGATTTGGATTGTCCTCCAGTCAAAGTCAATGTTTACTTGATTTTGATTTAATAAAGTAGATCAAGAAGAAAGCTGGAGATTTTGGAAAGCCATCACAGATTTTCTGTGTGACTTTGAGCAACTTATTTAATTTCTTTATTCCTTAGTTCCTGCTTTGTAACATGATAGTAATATTCAGGTTTTTGCATTCTTTACCTCCCATGTGATATACACTGCAACCTTCATTGGAGAGGAGCTGCCCTTTACAATACAGATGTGGTGATGCCCTGGGTAATCAAGTACTGATTTTGATAGATGTTGCAGTTGTAACTACCAGGATGTGTGTAAAGACCTGTTACATTAGCGTCTAGCAGTCTACTCTTGTCTCATATGGAAGTTCTTGAATAATTTTATTGACTTGCATTTATGTTCCACAGCCCCCTTCATTCCAATAGTGCTTTTGTTTACAAATGTTACTAAATGACTGTATATGTAACACAACCATAACTTTGCCCAGTAGCCAAGTTCAGCTGCATCTACGCTGGAACACCAAAGCAGCTTAACATAACACTACAAAACATCTCACGATAATGACAAATTGAGCTTTTGCATGTTTTAGCTTGAGACGGTGAGAGGAGCTGTGATTTCACCAGGAGGTTGTGGTTAGTGTTTTACCTTTTGCAAAAACCTCCATGTCCTGACACACTTAATAACAATTCCTAGTGAGGAACCCAGCTCTTAGCCTTGCCTAAATGCTGCTATGGATCTCCCAGATTTCCATCCTGGCTCTGCTTAGCTTTACACCACCAGTGCCCTTGGCTGTATTCTTGTTTGCAGGTTTGCTGCCAGAGGTAACTCTCATACCTGTTTTCTAGACTTACACAGGGTCCATCTTGGTAGCAGTGAATCCATACCAGCTGCTGCCCCTCTACACAGTCGATCAGATCACGCTGTACTGTAACAAGAGGATTGGAGAGCTGCCGCCTCATGTCTTCGCCATTGCAGACAACTGTTATTTCAACATGAGGAGGAATAAGAGAGACCAGTGCTGTGTGATCAGGTGACTGGACTCAGAGAGAACGAGTGGCAGAAACCAGCAAGTCTGGCATGTTTTTGGGACACTTCTGTGGAAAAAGGAGACCTTCCGCAGGGGAATGCACAGATAAGACTAGAGATAACAGGGGGGAAATGTTTTCTTCCTGCTACTTCATTTTCAGTTAAGGCTGCAAAAAGCAGAACATAAGCAAGGGATTTCCAAAGTCCATTGTTTTCCCCTGGATTCTTTGAACGTGGAGGTACATTCTGCACAGAGCCACTTCAATGTAGAAAATAAATAGAATATGAGCCTGAGTGATGTAGGGCAATCTTTTGGGACATGGTACTTATATTACATGTATTTTCTGGAAGTAGAGATCGCCTGCATCTGAAGACGACAGAAACTTTCTTTATCCTAAAAAGATTTACCATGTATCCATTTTCTGTTAATCATCAATGTGAAGAATCAGATTGTTTCATTGCAATAATATCTGTTCATAGCTGAGGCAACTCAGAAGTAGTGAAAGTCTGGCAATGCGTTAAAGAAAAAATGCAAGTGATTGCACTGGTACAGGAAATCTTCCATGGATTTGTTCATTTTTAATCAGTGGGAGAATTTAGTTCTCAGCCTAAATCTAATCTAAAAAATCTAAAAAATTACTTCACTTTTAGTAGATAAGATGGTGAAAGACTAAAATTCTCTAGTCCTTCATGAAAGACAGTCTGATCTGCCATTCATAGGGTAAATATAAGTGGGATATTTTTACCCTGGTTTGCCATTTTGCCACCCTCGCCAAAAAGAAGAAAGAAAACCTGTAATGTATCTTGTTTCTTACTGCAGTGGAGAATCTGGAGCTGGGAAGACTGAAAGCACAAAGCTAATACTGCAGTTTTTGACAGCTATCAGTGGCCAGCATTCCTGGATAGAGCAGCAAGTCCTAGAGGCCAACCCCATTCTGGAAGGTGGGTTATTTACCAAAAATGCCTGATTTACCACTCTTATTTCTGGACTTTTGTATCAGGATAAAAATTCAGGAACAGTCCCTAGATGCACTTTATTTTCTAACATCCCTGAAGCATCAGCAATGCAGAGTAGAAGTTCTTCAGACTTTTCTGCCACGTCCCCACAGGTCCACAGCAGCTCCCATGCTGCAGTAGGAGGTGCCACCACAGCACGTAACCCAGAACTGCAGGAGCACAAGAGTCCTTGGGAATGCAGAGCCCTTTTGGTAAAGCCCCATGGTTGGCATTTGCACCAGACAGTGGCAAAGTGACTGGCCAAGCAAGGATGTACTTGTGGGGGATCTCCCTGGCACATCCATCTTTCTCTGTAGAGGGATCAAGTGGGCTCCCAGCAAGTCCTTCTGAAGGTCCTCAGAGTTGCCTGGTTCTCTTGGCTGGCTAGATATAGGGCATAGGTGGGTCGTCTGGATATGTCTTTTAGGGCACAATTATCCAGATGCACAGGATGCATGCCACTCTCTTCAGGAGGCAGTCTGAGACCAGATATTCTCAGTGCACTGTTAGTTGGAGCACAACATATAAAATATCAGCAGAAAAAAAACAAGGGCATCAAAAATAGACTTGATGTTCATTAACTACAATAATCCTTACCCATCAGCTTTTGGAAATGCCAAGACAATTCGAAATGACAATTCAAGCCGCTTTGGGAAATACATTGATATCCACTTCAACCAAAATGGTGTGATAGAAGGAGCCCGAATAGAACAGTTTCTTCTGGAGAAGTCCCGGGTTTGCTGGCAGGTAAAGGCACATGCGGAAGTCCATTCTGTGTGCTCCAGTGTTACGAACCTGTATTCACAAGTCTGTCCATTGGCCTCTTTCTTTCTTTCTAGGCTCCAGAGGAGAGGAACTATCACATCTTCTACTGCATGCTCATGGGGATGAATATGGAGCAGAAAAAGATGTTGAATCTGGGCACTGCTTCAGAGTACACTTATCTCACTATGGTAACAGACTCTGCTTTCTTCTCTGTTATCTATCTGCCATTTGCTTGTCCCAGCAAGCAAGTCCAATGAATAGGAACTACAGATAGGTAGTTACCAAAAATGAATTGTCCCTTCCTTAGAGCACCGGAAGCAGTAACACCAAAAGGGCTGTGAGCCTCAGTTTCGGATACTTATGTGTCTGTCAGTGGGAGGCAGCTTGTGGCAGTTCAAAGCTTTCTATCAAAGTCAGCCTTAAGAAAGATCAAGGGCATCTTGAAGCAGGTGGTAAATATCCCCCACATTCACAAGCACTCAGATTTTAGATGAATTCAAGTGATCTCACAACAGGGAGAATACTAATCAGGTATATTTGCCTCAGGGGAAGACGAATAAGCAAATGCAAAATGATCATAGTAGAAACAGTGTCTTAGTCCTTATATCTGATAAATTTGATATACATAATGCAGGAAGGTGGCATTCAATCTAATCTCCAGCAGCTGATGTAAATGTCCCGGTCTGGGTTTATGTTGCTGTAGTGGCAGGAGTGGGATGTGTTTATAGGTGAGATTTTTGTTCAGGTCAGCTGTCAGCAAAAGTAGCTGTTCTCCATGCTGTAAACAGAAACATCTAGGAATGCTTCCCTTCTGTAATCATCACACCCTGTCGCTGGTGATAACAGGGATAGAAAAGACTTTTCCCCATCTCCATTAGGGTTGGAAATAGCTTGTATTAGGAGCAGCATCCAAGGATCTGCTGTGCAGGCTTTGCTGAAGGTTTTCCTGATTCTGCCTTTGGATGCTTCCGTCTGTCTTCTACTCGATCGTAATTTTCTGATTCGCTTTTTACCATTGTCCCAATCCTACTTGCTTTGATTTGGGATTAGAGATCTGAATTATCCATTGACAAGGCAGAGAGAGGAGAACTGAGGAAAAAGACATGACTTTGTAAGTGTAGGTAGGCATGTGAAAGTTCCCTATCCTTCCACACTCCAGAGCAGCCTTCTCCTCTGCTTTTCCTTTTGGTTTCCCCAATATTCAGCCCAGCGTCAGAAAAATGCATTGTATAGCCCCTTGCTAATGGGTTCTTCTGGGGAGTAGAGTTGAGGGAAGAAATAGCCATGGGAAGAGCAAAAAGAGAGTCTAAATAAGCTTGTATCTTGGGTCTTGTAGTGGGTGGCTCACAGGGCATCCATGCTGTGTACAAGGGTTTGTCAGCCTGCAGGTCCTTCCTCTGCTGTATCGGCACAGGGAGAGTTTTCCTTACCTGTGGGTGTGATGTTGCACAGGGTGATTGCACATCCTGTGATGGCAGGAATGACGCGAAGGAGTATGCCCACATCCGCTCCGCTATGAAGATCCTCATGTTCTCCGATTCTGAGCACTGGGACATCAGCAAACTGCTGGCGGCTATTCTGCACCTGGGGAACGTGGAGTTTGAAGGTAGACTTGGCATCATCTGTGCCTGGCCTTTCCTCAGACTTGATGTTAAAAGCCTAGAGGTGCTGCCTGCTTCCTTTGTACAAGACTGGGTTGTGCTTGGCTGCCCTGTATAAATGGGTGGGTGGACAGGGCTGGAAGGGCAGGCAGATAAGCACCATGCAATTCTGATTTGTAACTTCACTGGCTGCTGTTTTGAAAGACACCACCTTATTCTTTTGTCTTGCTGTCAGGTTTCCAGGGTTATAAAGAGGCCCTTATCACACAAACTGAAACATTAGATAATATAATGCCATGTTAACATTTGCTGATGGTAGTGCTACGCAAGCTGGAGGACAGAGGAGCAGCTGAGTCATGCGTGCAGTGGAGATGATAGCAGTCATTCTCCTGGCTGGGTTTGATGAGCACACACCTAGCACAAATGCACTTCTGTTATGGCACAGGCACAGTCTGATACACCCACCAGAAGCTCTGACATTTTAGAAAGGGACTCTTTCTCCCTTTGTGATACAGGGGATCCAATACACTGATGCCAGTTGGGTTCTGTAAAAGTGGCTGCTAAAATGTGGGATTTCCTTTATGCAGGAAAGAATTTTTATGCTTTCATTTTCTAAATTTCCCACAAGCTAGATACTAGGAAAAAATTGTTTTCAGAAACACATTTTCTGAAGTCAGATACCACTTCCCCAGACTCCCAGTAGCTGCAGTTTTTAAGTAACATGCTTATGAGTTTTGCTGCTGTTCTTAGCCTCCAGGGTTGCCATATTTCTGAGGCCAGGGCAAGAAGCCTGATGTTCTCAGTTTGTGAGGGCTCTGTACATCCCGGGATCCCTGGGTGAAATCAGAACCCTCCTTAGTAAAATCCTCAAATCTGGGAGTTTTTTCAGGAAACTTCTGACTCACCACATTCACAGAGCTACAGGGTTACAGAAATATGGCTGCAATAACAGCATAGCTTCCCACCAGAGCAGAAATGATTCACCCTGAGATTGGCTGTTTCCTCCTTCTAGCGGCAGTGTATGATAACTTGGACTGCTCTGCTGTGATGGACTCACCACACTTTTCGATTGCAACCAAATTGCTTGAGGTAACAGACTCTCATCTTCTTCTAGTTCTCTTCTTCACCCTCGCTCCCTGATCACATTGACAAGAATGTCTCTGTGGAGCATTTGTTTATGTATGGATGCACATGGAAAGGGCATGTCCCTTTCTTCCTGCTGATACTCAAGTGTTGCTGTTGCAGATGTCCCTCTGAGCTAGGAGATCTTTCTGGGAGAACAGGCCTCCCTTGAATCCTGCTGGACAAGCCGTTTGTCTCCACTGTCTGCACAGCCCTCTTCCTGAGACAGGCTTTCTTTGCTGGGTCTCCTGAATCCATCACACCTAGAATGACCAAGTTGCCATGACTCTTCCTCCAGGTAGACTCCAGTGAACTCCAGAACAGCCTTACAAACCTCTCCATCATTATCCGAGGAGAAAGCGTGTCCAGGCCTCTGAGC
This sequence comes from Apteryx mantelli, assembly GCF_036417845.1. Lineage (NCBI taxonomy): Eukaryota > Metazoa > Chordata > Aves > Apterygiformes > Apterygidae > Apteryx > Apteryx mantelli. The sequence goes on along the minus strand of NC_089986.1, from coordinate 28,116,721 downwards.
ATAGTTCAAGCTGCGGATGGGAGGGATGCCTTTGTGAAGGTACTGGTGCTTATATCTCCTCTGTTTAAAGATTGGACATGCTTTCAGAGCCATCTCTCTTAATGGTTCAAGCGTCTGATGTGGCAAACATTCACCCATAGTGCTCTGGTCTCTGTCAGTCTTCAGGCATAGTTTGACTCCACTGTGGCAGCATGATAGCAAGCAGTAGGATATGTCGAAGACTGTAATGATGGGCTCTCACTTCCTCTTAATTTTTCCTCAGGGTATATATGGAAGGATTTTCCTGTGGATAGTGAATAAGATCAACTCAGCTATTTTCAACCCAGCTTCTCAGAACCCTAAAAATACACGGCAGTCCATTGGGCTGTTGGACATTTTTGGATTTGAAAACTTTGACAACAACAGGTAGGAGGCTCCAGATTCATTTCTGCTGAGGAGCTGAAAAGCAGCTGATGTAAAGGGAAAGAATGAAAGAACAGACAGATGAGTGTTCTTTCATTATCATCCTGATTCTCAGAGAAGTGGTGAAATTTCCATCCCTGAATTTTCCCAATGACAATCTTGCATGGATACCATTTTGTTCAGCCTTGGTCACACTTCCCTCTCCTCCCCCAGCCTTCATTATAGTGCAGCCATTGCACAGGTCTATTCCAAAACCTGAAGAATTTGCTTCGAAGTGATGGCTATGCAGCTGCTGAAGGGGAGGCAGCCCTTATGTGAGTGGATACAGTATGTTCCCATGTCCCTGTACCTAACTTTCCTGTTCCATAGCATTTTTACAATGTTTCCTGGGATATGTTTTGTACACAGTACAAAGGAGGCTGTGGTGTGTTTCCCATTTCAGCTCATGCTTTCATCTTGCTCAGTGTTCTCCTGCCCCTTTCTCTGCACTGCTTCATTTTCCTACTGTTAAGGACATACTTGCAAAATACCTGGCTGGTATACCATTGTCCCACTGCTGCCTCTCCCACTGCTGGTTTCTGTCCCAAGGCACCATTTCTGTTTGCCCTTCTCCACTGGAGCAGCAATTCTCTCAGTGGACTGGTACCATATCATCAGCCAGCACTCCACAAACCAACAGCACATGCTCTGCAGTCTGTGAACTTGGTAACCACAGTAGAGAAGCTTCCTCCATGATGTGGCACAGAAAACGTGAGCAGTATTGCAGCTAGGCATGCTAATGTCAGTGGAATATGTGATAAATGACTGTGCCAAATAATATTATTATTACTGCTTTTGCTGTGTTTCCTTCCACCTTTGTCATCCCTCCTTGACATGTGACCTAAAATGTTCCACTTTTTTCATTCTCTTTCTAATTCTTCATGGAGATCTTTTTCCAATCCATTTCAACCTGTGCATCTAGCTTGCTATCAGCAAGATAATATCCACCACTGACTTTTGGAACTGTTCAAACTCATCTTCTATCCATCATGTTTTTTTCTATTACTTGGTATCGTTCCCAAAGGCTGCAACCCAAATGGAGCCTCACTGTGGTAAGCGCTGAACAAGCACACACAGCATGCCCCAGCAATTACCAAATAGTTAAGCTCAGGGGCAGCATTCAGGACTAATTGACAAAAGAAGTGTTAGTGCCAGTGCAGGCAAGAATGGTCACACACTCATATAGTCATTTATAGTATTTTCGCAGTCAGATGTTCCCCATTATCTCTAGAGTTTCTTGAAACATATATAGCATCTTTCCCTGCTTACCCAGCAACACTCTGTCATCAGCTGGCTCATTTCTGGTCATGATAATCATAGCAGAAGACCAGTTGTGTCCCTTATGCAGTTAGGGTTGACAACATGCAGTGGTGGTGATCATTAACACTGTAGAATATAGCAGTAGTGTATCTGTATATGCATTTAGTACAGAGATTAAACAAATACCATAGAGCAGTGCAGCACTTGCCAGGGTACAGACATGACCATGTGTCCCCATCTTGTCCCTGCACAGCTTTGAACAGCTCTGCATTAACATTGCCAATGAACACCTTCAGCAGTTCTTCGTGCACCATGTCTTCAAGCTGGAGCAAGAGGAATACCTTGCAGAGCACATTGCCTGGAATAACATTGATTTCACTGATAATCACCAGGCTCTGGAAATCATTGCACTCAAGCCCATGAACATCATCTCCCTCATTGATGAAGAGAGCAAGTTCCCAAAGGTGAGTACCTGATCCCACCAGTAATGCTGGCTTTGCACACAGAAAAGTGTAAAGGAGGCTTTCAGAGACATTCTGAGAGGCAGAGTCTTCTCTCCACAGATGTCCCTTTTAAATTAGCTCACTATGTAGGTGCTTCATTCTCTGCCAGCGGGTGCTCTTCCTGGTACCTTGCTGTCAAAATTCTTTGGTTGTTCCAGCCAGAAAAGGAAAGAGCCCTGATCATTTACAGTGGCTTTTCAGGAAATATTTGGATGTACACATTGTCTGAGTATTGTTCTGCTGTTGGTCTGGGCTGTAGCTTGCTCTTTCTTCTCCTGGGTGACAGACTCACTTGAGTATTGCCAGCATTGTGAAGAAATGCTATTTTGCAAAGGCCAGGTATCTCAAACAGGACACCAGAGATTAAAGTAGCATCTGATCTCAAACATCCCTGCAGAGGGTTTTTATACTCTCCAGAGCATGGTGAGGCTAAGCAGGATTGGTTGGTACAGGGGTCAAATGGCAACATGGGCTTGTCCAGAAGAGCGAGCCCTTGCCTCAGCTCATTTGTAGCCCTCAGGCAGCAATTTGAGAGGGGCATGCACAGAGAGAGAGCTTCTCCTTTTCTTCCCTAAGAGGAGGGTGGTCCCCACTGTGCTTGTGAGCTCCAAAGGTCTGGGAAATTCTTACCACACCTGGTGATGTTAGTAATGTTATGGGGGCTTGCATATGGCCCTGAAATACCAGGCCTTACCCTCTGGTGCTCTGTTCTGTCTGGGTGCTTGAGAGAATGGTCTTTGTAAAAGGGAAGACATTTCTAGCACCACCTTCCTCCAGACCTACTGCACAAATGAGAGGCAGAATTTAAACCTTTGTTGTCTGTGAGCACCACTTCTATTTGTTCACAGAGTCTGGGCCAGTGCTGTCAGGGGGAATCTACTTTACTGTCCTTTTCTGCCTGTGTTTATTCCTAGGGCACAGATGCCACCATGCTCGTCAAAATCAATTCCCTGCATGGCAAAAGTAACGTCTACATCCCACCTAAGAGTGTCCATGACACCAAGTTTGGCATCAACCACTTTGCTGGGGTTGTCTTTTATCAGTCAAAAGGTGAGACTGTCTCTGCTGGATTTGGAGGGTGGAGATAAGGGCATGGCTTGCCTTGGATGTGTGGCACTCAGGGTAGTGTTGATCTCTGGCTTCTCAGTATGAGAGTACGTAACCTCTAGATTTGCTTAGCTGAAGTCAGGAGGTCAGGAGGATTACTTTAAACTAATCTGCAGGTTACTGTAAATAAAGTGGATTTTAGATAGACAGAGTTGGCCTAAAGCCAGCAGGCTGCAGAGATAACAAGCTGATTTTGTTTCCATCCTATAGATTTCCTGGAGAAAAACCGGGACACACTGAGTGCTAATGTAATGCAAGTGGTCCATTCCTCCAAAAACCAATTCCTGAGGCAGATTTTCCAGGTGGAAACAACCCCACCTACTCTCGGCCGTGGGACCATCCGGCATCTTGGAGGTGACCAGTCCTACAAGGTTGGCTTATTGGCAGTAGGTTGCAAAAACAACCAATCTCTCATCCCTTCCATAAGGCTCTGTCTGCTCTTGGCCTCTTTTTTTTGCACTGTCTCTGCAAATCGCTCTCTGTTTCATTCAACTCATTTCTGCAAGGCAGTCTGCAAGAGCAGCCAGTGCCTGGCATTCGTGCTGTAGACAAGCATAATGTCAGCCTGTCTCCTGGGTAGCAAAAGCTAGAAGAGACTGTGTCCCCGGACATCTCTGTGGCCACGCCGGCAACCTCTCACAAAAGCATGAGTTGTGCTACTTCCCCACACATTGCCAGCAAACAGATGGGTTTTCTTTGTGTCTGCCTGGGCATCCATACCCTACAGTGGGGAGGGGTGTAAACGAGTAGGAGGAAATTGCAGTCCAGAGGGTTCGTCTGAACAGAGCAAGGAACCAACCGGAGGCCCCTCTGCAAAGCCAATACTTGTCCAGAAGCCAGCAGCTAACTGCTGCCCTACTGCATGTGTAGCCAGCCTGCTGTGGCCATAACACAAAGCAGTCTGGCACGGCAACTGGCAGGAGGGTCCTGGCCTGTCTCTTCTTGCAGAGGGGTGACAGGCTGGCACACAGGAGCAAATAGCTCCACTGTCACAGAAGAGCCACGCTGCCTCCTGCTCCCAGTGACACCTGTAGACAGTCTCCCTGCCCTGCATACTGCTGCAACTTCAGCTCTTCCTTCTGGCCCAGAGGCTTTGTGAAAAAGTTCATGATTGCTAATTACTGCAGAAACATCTGTGTCTGGTGGTGTAGGGAGCCTCGTCCTGTATCCAGTGAAAAAGCGATTGTAAAGTGCAGCAGTCTGGGAAGAGCATGAGCAGAGTTCAAGTTCTCTGCCCTGCTGCAGCTTTCACATATCTTGATTGCTGAGCATTTAACTACGCAGTGTCAGCACTGTATGAAGGGATCTTTGCTTTTAATGCTTATATCTCTGAGTTTCCCTCTCAGAGCATAGAGCAAACAGTCAGCTTGCTATAATACCTTTTACCTGCCTACTCTCCTGGCTCTGTTTTCTGATCCTGTTCTTTCTTCCTCAGTCTTTATCCCAGTTTGGCTGGTCTAGAACACCTGGCCATGGACAGGTAAATAACCTGGGGGAGAAGAAAGTCAGAAAAGGAACAAGCAGCAAAAGAGAATGGGCTTAGCATCTCTTAAATGCTATGAATACCTTGAGATTAAATATCAGGTCTATCTACATTGCTGTAATGTTTTAATGATTTTTGTCTCTTTAAAGAAGATTGTGTTATTGGAAAAAGCCTTTCCTTAGGAGGACATTTAGAAAGTACAGTAGTATGTCAAGAAAGGAATTACTAAATGAGGGTTGCTACCCGTTTCAAAATGCACAGACGTCAGCTGAAAGACCCGTATTAATTTCAAATAGGTCAGGCCCTTGTTGGGAAGTCTATAGAGAAGAGCAGTGGATGAAGTGCTGGAAAGAGCTTTGCTGTTCTGAGGTCTCACAGTTGCTCTCCTCAGTCACCAGGGGAGAAAACTGACCACCACCCCAGGCAACAAGTTTAACACTGGCGTATCTAAAGGTGGTCTGTGAGACCACGAGGGCATGGGCTCCAGCCCTCTGTGGCCATCCCACTGATACACTGGTACAGCAGAAAGGCCTCTGAGATCTGGGAGTGCAAATTGCTTTAACTCTCATACAGCTTAAATATGTATTTGATATTATAACTACTTCAAACAGATGCTTGCTAGCACTAAGATGTATTAGAGCTGTTACGAGACATTCCCAGGAACAGTTTTCCAACAGCACAAGTGTTTTGTCGCTGGAGGGCAGCATTGCTCTGTAGCTAAAGCAGAAGGTGGCAACTTGAGTGTTAAAAATGGCACTTTAAACCTAAGGACCAGCAAAGTGAGGTCCCATGAGGACTGTGAGACAGGGCAGCCACCGGACTTTAAATGGTTTATTTATTTCAAAAAAAACCCTTTATATCTACCTGTATAGTGCTGCAGTTATTACCTCCAAGCTTATAAGTAGCCCATTTGAAAAAGACCAGGGGAGCCCTTCCTGTTACTAGGAACATGCACTGTTGTCACTATAATTTAATGTGCCCTAAAAACATACCGGGAGGTAGAATTGAAGGCCTATTGCAATGATCTGTGTGAAAAAGACAGAGGCGGAAGTGTGCTTTCAGGGAAGCTGGGGAAATCCAGAGTGAACTGCAGCAATTGCAGTCCCTCTGGGGTTACACTATTGCAGCTGGGAGCAAAATTCAGCCTGGGAGCTGTGAGACATAGAGCACTACATCTACAGCTTTATACAGAGTAGCTCGTAGCTTATCCTCCAGTAAATGTTTGCCTTTTCACTACTTATTGTATAATAATGGGCAAGAAGACCAGTCATCCTAATCATTAAGGACTGAGCTGTCTGGATCCTTAGCAGTCCCAGTTAGTCATGAGCTACAAGCAAAATGTCTGGCCTGGAGGTTATTACTGCCTTGGGAGCAGCTGTTTCTCACCAAGCTTGCAGGCACACACCCATGAATAACAGCTTGGCACCCAGACTCTACACTAAACACAGCCTTGTTTGGAAAAGACAAGGCTTTATGGGCTCCTGTGGGTGGATTTTCTTTCACCATGGCTCCCTCCTACTGCTAGAATTAGTGCCCCAGGTAGGTCAAGGAGCTCATGAGGTTATTTGCAAGAATAACCTCAAATTAATAAGATACAGATGGCAGATTTAGGTCCCATGCAGGTAAGTAGCTTTTTTTGACATGGTACAAAAATACAAAAATGTATTAACTTGCCCTCCGACAGTGAATGATGTAGCAGTCAGCACCTGCTTATTCTTCCCAGGGCTTGGATAACACCAAACGACTCTCTACTCTGGGGGGACAGTTCAAGAAATCCTTGGAGAAGCTGATGAAAATCCTTGGTCAGTGTCAGCCATACTTTATCCGCTGCATCAAACCAAATGACTTCAAGAAACCACTGGTAATGCTTTAACAATATGAGGTCTTGTCTTCAGTAAACTTCCTAATGAGAAAAAGCTGTCAGCTGCTGTGTAGCATTTGATATTTGCACCTCAGCCAAGAAGAGCTGGAGTATAAGCTATTACTGCAATAAAAAGGGCAGTAGGATTCAGCAATGTTAATTTATAAAAGCATCTCTAAAAGCACCATAAAATGATAGATGGTAAGAAAAAGCACATGGGTGTATTCCTGATGGAGTTGTAAAAGTCATCCCTGTAAAGAAAAAAGAGAGAACAGGAGAATTTCTAGTCCCCTATGAAGGGGACAAATGAAAAGTTAAGATCCAGCAATGATCATATGATGAAATAGCTTGAGAGAGAAGAGGAGTGCTGTTGGTGTTTGAAAGAAGGGTGGTGTGGCTTGAGTTGACACTACAGAAGAAGAGCAAGCTTGTCAGTAAGATGCTTGGCTGGAACTCAGGAGATCATGACCTAGTTCTACACAAAATCCTCAAATGGTGTTGGTCTAGTGAATTAATCTGTCTCAAAGTGCTGCATATGGTTTAGTGAGCCTATTTTTATTCTGTTTACAAGAGAATAGCAGCCCTCATGCTGTGCTTTTCATGGCTATGCCCAAGGGGCATAAGTTACTACTGCAGTTATTTGCACTTGCAAAATGTTATGAACAGTTTATTGTTCATCTGAAATTGCAGTTATAGAATTGGAAATGGTTGTTAAAGCCAGACCAAAGTTAATGGACTGTTTCCACTGTTTATCAAATTTGTGATAAGCACAAATTTGAAGACCTTTTAAAATGACTTGTTTATGCCTGTAATTAATTAATTTAGGCCACTGAAATGAGAAGTGCAATTAAGAAAAGTATACTATGCCATTCTGCAGGCACTCAAGGCCAGAGGTTAATAGAGGTGCTCTGAGGAATGCTGCATGTGCAGCTTCTTTCTGTGCTAAGTCTCCTCCTTGTCTGCCTTCCCTTCCAGTTGTTCAACCGAGAACTGTGTATCCAACAGCTGCGGTATTCAGGGATGATGGAGACCATTCAGATCAGGAAGGCTGGCTACCCAGTTCGCTACACCTTTGAGGAGTTCTTTGAGAGATACAGAGTTCTCCTGCCAGGGTCTGTTCAAGAACGGGTATGTGAACACAAACTTGGTTTAAGGCTAATTTAACTTCTCCTTATAAGACTTTAGTCTTATCCACAATAGAAATCCACTATCCCACAATAGAAATCCACTCTTGGATTACTGCTGTCACAGCTGAGAGAGCTGTCATCAGAGTAACTGCAGTTAAATCCTCGCTTGGACCTTAGCTGAAACAGTAGAGGTGTTTTTAGGTCTGGTTAACCTGGACTTGCTCCACACAGATGTCCCAGGCAGGGTGGCATCCCCATCGCTCTGAGATGCTTCTTTTCTGTAGTCACACACTTCTGAGGTCTCTCTGACATCCTCCTGGCACTTGAACTCTTGAATGCTTGGCCAAGCCCTAATGTTCCTCCTTTCCCTGACCATTGGAGCTGAACCGCTTTCATTCACTGTACTGTCAGCCTTGAGGTCTGTCAGACCTCAGCCATTTCTGTTCTTTGCCCTTTGAAATGCAGAGCAATAGATCCTTACCTAGTACAGTTGCTGTGTTTCCAACCAAGCCCTAACACGATTATGCTTCTGCACATCAGGTGAAGAATGATGCTCGCCAGTGCTGCATCAGCATCTCCAAAGCGGTGCTGGGCAAGGATGAAGGCTGGCAAGTTGGAAAGACCAAGATTTTCCTTAAAGTAAGTAAAAAGGACAGTTTATAACCTCTTCTCCTGAAAAACTGGATGCTTCAGAGTAAAGCTTGACCTGCCTGTGAAAGATTGGTGACCCAGAAGGACTAGATTCTCTTGCAAACTCTCTCTTGAATCTGAGGGGATCTTTGGTCCCCAAGTAAATTGGTGGATATTAGCGTGGTTTAGGAGAGGCTGATCCTCCTCCTGTGTTCCAGTGGTGCAGCTGAAACAGCCCAATGCAATGCTCAAGCTCTGGAGCATAAAGAACTGGATGCCAGCAGGCTGTGGCAGGGACTTCCTTGCCCTTAGCCCCCTGGTAAAGCCAGTCTTACTGTAGGCAAGCTGTGTGCTTGTTTACGGCTACAGCCAGACACAGTGTATCTAGCTGGTGCACCCTCTTCCTAATGCAGTCCCACAGATGCATTTCAATCCCAGTTTGCACTGTCTTATGCTGAGTCTGGGCCTCTTTCAGAACATGTGTCCAGTTTTCAGAAGTCGTGGGGGTTTCTGTTCTATTAACATATCCATATTTTCCTTTAACAGGATTGTCATGATACAGTACTAGAGCTGCAACGACACAAGGTACTCACAGATAAGGTTCTTCTTATCCAGAAGGTGATGAGAGGAGTCAAGGACAGGTCAGTGACATTAAAGAAGAGAATTTGCTTTGGTTTGAAGCACTAATATTTGTGTTGTATTTTAACGTCTAAGTAAAACATTTTCAAATATAAAATGTATCACTCCATACCTTCCATTAGCCCTAAATTCAGTTCTCATCATGTAACAATACAAGGTGTATCTAGGCAGACTTTGCATAAAGATTTGTTCTGTCTCAGTTTCTTTATTATCATGATACTTTTCAAAATGCAGGGCTTCTGCACATGCGGCTTGTATGGGGAGGAAGGGTTGGAAGGAGGATTTGCACTCAGTATTTCTAGTGAACGGTAGAGATCAGTATTTGGAAAGCAGGAAGACCCCGTGGAATCTGTGTCCTTCTCAGAGCTACAAGGAACCTTTTTTTTAGGATGCTTCTTTGATACAAAACATAGGTAGAAAAGAAAAGAACCAGACAGGAAACTAAGTAGTCCTTCTCCATGCCAAAGATGCACAATTCTTGTAGTTTGTCCGATTCAGTTTGAAATGTCTTCAGAAGTGAAATTTAGTCCCTGTCAAGTAATTGTTTGTCCTCATTAAATGCTTTACATCATGATTTGTGCTTACTAATCTTATATGGCCTAACCAGAACTATGATATAGGACTGACTCCTAGTTTAGTTTAGAAATGTTCCTAACAGTGGAAAAGCAAGAATTATAAAGAATGATACAAATGCCCCAAACTCCCTTTTTTTTTTTTTTCAGACTCTGTCTGCTCTCTGACAAAGAGCATCACTTCTCCCTCACCTCACCTCAATTTTATTCTTAGATCATCAAAGCTATGTGCCACTTCCAGCAGCCACAGTTGGTGACAGCTTTTACCACGGAAAGTTAATCTTGTTCACACAGCTCCTAGCCCTGAAAGTTAGGACACTGGGGAGCAAGAGATGATGAGATGGGGGAGTTAACTTATCCAGGCCTGATGTGAAGGCATTTTCAGCTCTTATAGACCTCTTCTATCAAAGCAATGAACTTGGTCTGCAGTTTGTATAAGCATTTTTGCAGTATTAAGGGTCAAAGTCAGCTCAGATGTATCGAGGTGGATTAGTAATATTTTTATCTCATCCTTTTTACCAGCACATGAATAGCAAAGCAAACATGAAAACAGTATGAAAAGCTCCACTAATTCATGATGCTGCTTCACTTGCAGAATAAGCTGAGCCTAGGGAAAATCCCTCAAGGCCTGTGTTACAGCAAAGGTCATGCAAAACAGCTTCTTCTGGCCTTTCCATCAGCACAAGGAAGGTGTGAGCAGACAAAAGGCTGGGACTGAGGATATTTTTGCAGCATGTGGTACAAAAGTATCTGACCAGCCTGAACTTTCTGCTGCAACACAATGCTTTTCTTGGGCTACTGGGAAGCAGGAAAAATAGACCTCACTGAGCTCCACACTTGCCCTGGCAAGATGTCTACTAATAATTGAGCTGGTTAGTTTAATGATAGCTTTCCTGGCCCTAGTGTCCCTAGACACCAGACAGGGCTGAGACCAGAGCATAGACATCCCATGAAAGAAAAAAGCCACCACCTCATTCCTCTCTCAATTTATCATAAGAAGCAGCAGAAATAACCTATTGCTTGTCACCTCACCTGTCTGCTTGCTTAGGAAGCAGTTTCTGAAACAGAGGAAGTCCGCTGTAGCCATTCAGACAGCCTGGCGAGGCTACTGCTGCCGGAAGGATTTCAGAATGGTAAGAGGCGAGTATATGTGTGTTTATATACTCTGCTTTGCAGGGCTGAGTGGAGTATTAGGAGGAAGACACTCAGAACTGAAGGGGAGAAAGGCAAAATGGCAGGGTGTAAAGAAGGGATTTGTTGGGTCCAAGGAGGGCCCTGAGACATCTCAGGGCTTACTGAACCCGTGACATTCCTGCTTTCTGGTGAAACGGTAACTCAGCTAACCTCTGGCAGTGCTGGCTCCAGTGGCCTGGCACACGTCTTCCAGCCAGAAGTCCAGGGCTAGCATTTGTCCATCACCGGCAAGCTGTGAGCACAGTGTCTGCCACCACTGTTACAGGAAAACTGGAAATCTGTAAAAAGTTATCATCACATCCATCTCTTATTATTGAAAATAAAGACTGAACTTCTATAGGTGGGGGTTTTGTGGGTAGGGAGAGCTACACCATATTAGGGGCTTTCACATACTGTGTGTTTGTGTGGGAGGGATTATTATTACAATATAAGAGAACATCCCATTCTTGAGGGCTGGGAGGAGAAAATGCCATTTTCAATTAGAAACATTTTCTATTCTCCACAAAGTGACACAATTCCTGCCTGAAGAGCCAGTCTCTTGCCCTGCGCTCTGCCCCATCCCCTTCTGTTGCTTCTCTCCGGCTTGTCACACCCATCTTTCTCAAGGCCATGCCATTTTTTCCAATCACTTGGCTTCATTTCTGTTTTCTCCCTTCCCTTGCCATGATCCCAGGTTATCACTGTTGCTTCCTGCAGCCACTCCCTAGAAGATCCCCATGAGAATTTTATATAAACTAGTTTAAAAAGCTTATCGCTGGCAGAAAATAAAGCATTTTCTTAAGTGGCAGTGTCCCATAACCCCTTCCAGTATATCTATCAAATAACTGAATTTTGTTGTCATCTACTTATCCCAACTTAGTCCCAGTCTTACGGGCTTTGAGCCATAACCTCTTCTTTTTCTCCACCTGCTACAGATTCTGCTGGGGTTTGGGCGCCTGCAGGCCCTTGTCCGGAGGCGGCAGCTTGCTAAACAGTATGAAGCAGCCCGGGCTCGTGTCATCAGGTTTCAAGCCTTGTGCCGTGGTTATCTAATGCGTAAAAAGATAACAGAACAGAAGAAAGCTGTATGTGTTATACAGGCATATGCAAGGGGCATGTTTGCTCGCCAGAGTTACCAGAGGATGAAGAGAGAGGTACGCATATCCGTTCAGATACCTTGTGAACACGATGTTGTTTCTATGAGGTTCTGATAGATATTTAACTACCAACAAGTGTTGCTATAGCACTTTATTTATTTTGGGTTGTAGACTTCTGAGGTTAGCATGCTGACAGGTATGAGCTCTTGTCAGATATGAAAGCAGAGTCGTAAATGGGCTGATGTTGTTTATGCTTGCTTTCCATGCTTATCACAGATTTAGTTTCATCAGAACCGCACTGACCAAGCAGAAATATTTTTGACAGAAGGGAGGAGAAAACGATAAGAAGGTTTGCATATGTATCAGTCACTACCACAAAGGAAGATCACTTTCTGCAGCAAGGCCTGATAATGTCTCTTAGGGATCCATTCATGAGGGAAACCCAGTGTTGTGTATCTTCATATGCACTGCCAGAAAAATCCTGTATTTATTACCTTGGCTTTCCGTAGCACATGGGAGCCCTTCTTGTGGTTTCCTTTCTGCATTAGATGCTGTACAAACAGGACAAATCCCATCTGCAGATATCTGCCTGTGGCCCGTTCCCTAAAATGCCAAAGCTAGAACCAAGCAGCCCCAGCTGCAGATCAAGTCCTGGTGTGGACAGCTGATTAATGGCAGAAGGGAGCCAGCCCAGCAGGTATGGAAACAGTCACAGAATGGTCCTCTTGTTCACAGAACAAGTGCAGGCTGGAAGCCAGGAATATCCGCTTGGAAGAAGAGAAACGTCTCATCCAAGTCCTTGGACCAGTGAAAGCAAGAGAAGAAGCTATGAGGTTAGAAAAGGTAGGTATGTGGACCGAGGAACACCAAATGCCATGTTGTGTGCCCAACAAGACAGCTTGCCCAGCTCACACGTGTAGACTTGCTCAACTATCTGCACACTGGTACATGTCAGAGGATAGTAAAAAGCGGACATAGTCGTAAACACACTTGTGAGGATGATTTAGAAATGGGCCAAGCCAAACACATGCACATCGGGAGTATGAGGGGCACTTCAGACAAACATGCACATGCTATTATGGTCTCCTGACACAAAACATTTTTAAATTTTAAATAATGTGTTTTTTTCATGCTAAGTTAGGAATACTGTGTTTTTCCTGTAGCATTGCTTGATGATACAGTTCTTGAAAACTGCATTATTACTTATAGGCCAACAGCCTATAAGGACAGCTGTTAGTGCAAGCTGCTGATGTGCTAGGTCTTTGTGACTGCTTAACACAAGCAACATTTGGTTTCACATCAGGCACTGCACTGGCAGAGCTACATCTCACTGTCATAACACCCACGTAATTGCCTTTCATCCTCGTGCCCATTCATTCTAGCTGAATGATGTTCCAGTCATGCTTAACCAACTTTTATGTTTAAAGGAACACCTGGCTGCTGCGGAGAGAGAAGAGAATGAAGCAAGACAAAGGAAAAATAATGCTCTTGCCAATAGACCAACAAATTATGATGTTATCAGTGACCAAGACATGGTGGACAAAATTTTTGGATTTTTACCTTCCATGATTGGAGGCCAAGAAGGACAGGCTCCTCTGGGTTTTGAGGTACTGAGCTGCAAAGTGGTAATGGGTCATGTTCATCCCTCATGTAAGTCCATTGACTTTTCTGGAATTCCATCCATGGTCAATTCTGTTTAATGAACAGTGAAAGCACTGAGCAAGAACTGCTGAAATAAGTCGTCCAGACAGTCCCTTGAGAAACTGCATTCAGAGGTCAGCTCCCAAAAGCTTTTGGTCATCTGCAGTTTAGGGACTGTGCATCTCCAAAAACCACTTCACATTTGTTCCTTTTCCCCAGTAGACCCTCTCTGAACTGTGCCAGTCTCTCCTTTTAGCACCAACTACATGTTCTGCTGCCGGTGCTTTCTCAGTGCTTTCCAGCTTACACACACGTCTCGTGCAGTTACTCCATATCCTTAAAAGCAAGATTTGAGATATACTGGTCCTGACAGCTGTGGAGGATGGAATGGGGCAGAGGGAGGTAGGCAGAGCAGAGCAGTCTGGATTAGTGCAGAATGGGAGTAATGAGGTAGCGCCTGGGTTTTCTGACCTGCAACATTCTTGGCCAGCTGAAGACCAGCCCAGGGAGGCCATATGGAATGGATGCATCTTGGAGGAACAGGTCCTATGTCCCAATGGTCTGTTGGTAGCTGCTGAACATGGCTTTGGCAATAGTTGGAGAGTCAAATTCCAGAGGAATTATGGCCAAGTCAGAAAAATTTATATAAAATAAGAATATTACGGGTGGAGGGAAAGAATATGTGCTTCTTCTGCATGTTCTGTGCAGGACTTGGAAACAAAGCCAAGCAGGCTGGAAGAGGTGGACCTGGACATGATTCCCATGAGTGTGGAGCTGGAAGAAGAAACGGATGGCCTGGCAGAGTACACCTTCCCAAAGTTTGCAGCTACTTATTTCCAGGGGTCATCTACACATACACATATCCGGAGACCCCTGCAGCACCCACTGCTCTACCATGACGACAAGGACAATGTCCTGGTATCTTGCTTGTTCTTGTTGGTGAACCTGCTCCCTGCAACAGCCCTGGCTCCTACAGCTCCCTTCCTCCTTGGGTTCCTTCCCATTTTCCTCTTGAGGGATAGGAAGGCGGAGAGGGAAGTTTTTCTTCATATTAAGCAGCCTTGCAGAATGGGGAGTCCCATGCTGCAAAAACTTTGACATTACTTGGCCTTCTGTTTCTGAGCATAAGGGCTTCTGGAAGAGCTTGCTGCAGAGTGCTGATCTGTCCAGGTGGGTAGATGCAGAGTGCAGTTCAGCCAAGGTTTCTATACCTCACTCCAGCTACAGGGGACCTGCCAGGTGCCAGTAAAGGGAATGGTGAGGGCTCAGCAGTCATTGAGCAGGTCTGACATTCCCACTGGAGCCTCCTGAAGCCCTGTGCCCTCTTCTTTTAGCATGAGAGAGTTGTGAATGATGCTCACATGTGGTTGGAGATGAAAGGAAATTCCTTGTGTAAATGGTGGGAGGGGATGGGGAATTTTAATAACTTGGAGTGGATAAAGGAAGAAAATGGTTTTACCTAAACAGGAAGAAAGGGCATGTGGCCAGTGGTTCTCTTGGCAGTGTCTGACTGTGCTTTCTGCCACTGCAGGCTTCTCTGGTTGTGTGGGTCATCATCCTGCGGTTCATGGGGGACCTGCCAGAGCCAACAATGTTTGCCAAGAGTGTCACCACCAAGAGCAGCTCCGTGATGACACAGATATATGACACAATTGGCAAGAAAAACCAGGTCCAGTTCAGGAGCAACAGCCCAAATATGGTGAGAGGAACAGGCTATGTTTGTATTTTCAGATGCTTTCCTTGGTTCCTGTCCTGTTCTACTGAAAGTGAGAAAAGCAAAGGAAACCTTGCAGGCTATTGTACTTAGCCAAAAGTACCAGAAGTGCAAAGGGGTCCTTGTCAGTCGTAGGAGGACACTGCAGCTCCTTTGAGCAATAGGGGACAAAACAAAAATGTCCCAAATTTGGCATCTGTCTTTTCTTAATGACTCATTCTTGCTGTGCGTTGAACTAATTTCCCATAATGATAACGTGTGTCATAGAGAGACAGCAGAAAGGATAACAAGATCTCCAAGGGGATCTCTTCCCTGAAGCTGAAACGGTCCTCCAAGATGACAGGGAAGGTAAGATTCGGAAATAAATTGCTTTCCCTAAATCTCTTTACCTGGACCCCTATCTTGCACCTGCTGACAGATGTTACATGCCAGCAGCTCCCAGCTGGGAACTCATTGCCCTTCCAGGCCAGTGCAGCCCATGCTGTGTAGGGGATACCTGGTGCACTTTTTGCCTTCCTTTGAAAATCTCTCCATGCGCACTGATGTCATTCATTCCCTGGCAGATTCCCTTTACTCCTTCCCACTGGAGAGTGACTCCTGAACACAGAGAACCTTTTATTGTTGGGAATTGTTGGTATTACAGAATAGTTTGCTCAAAGCCCTGAGCAGGGCTAAGAACCACCATGTGCTTAGTGCTTACAGGATAATACATGAAAGTTCTCCAAACCAGTAAGAACAGTGCTGTAACATGAGATTTTTGAGTTGAAGGTATGGTCTCTTCTTAACTGCTGCTGCAAGGAGCAGGAAAATTTTAGCCAGAAAGATGGAGCAGCTCTCATTCCTATGAGAGCTGCCTGGTATGAGGAAAGGTTTCCAGAGCACTCTGGGGTTCTGCTTGGTTTGTTTCAGGTGGCAAACCAGCTGAAAAGTGGAGAAGAGGCTTTCCAGGAGGACAGCTCGATCTCTGAGAGACCTATGTCCAACCTTGAAAAAGTGCACTTCATTATTGGCAATGCAATTCTGCGCCCTGCCCTCAGGTAGGAAACTTGCACCTTCTTTCCAGAACCGATACCCATTACCTCAAGGATATTCAGCATTCCCTTTCCGAAGCCCGAGAGAATGCTGGAAATGTCCCCCATTCATTTCTGGGGACTCCTGACCAAAAGTCCAAGCTAGTCACATATAAGACTGAGAGACTGCAGACACCCCTTCAGAGCATGGTTCACCTGTGTCTGAGGGGATGGAAAACAGCTGCCTCACTGCCCCTCCTGGGATCTTCATCTCAGTTTAGGTCACCTGTCTCAGTGTATGGCTTTCTGAATACCCCACAAGTATGCAATGGGACAGAGCTCAGTGCTGTAACCCAGTAACACCTGAAGGTGGAACACAGCCCTAGTATGAGGGACATGGAAAAATCAGGAGAGAGTAAAAAATGTGGGGTTAACATATGCTAGAGAGGTTTTCAGAACCTGTTTCTGAGCCCGGAAGAGATGTCCTCAAATCAAAGATAGCTGAAAGACTGGCTTGCTGACTAGCTCAGCCACTCAAAGAAGAAATCCTGCTCACAAGCTTTGTGAGGACGGCCCTTAGCCCAAAGGCTGTGTGAGGATGAGACAGAAGCTAGTTGGTTCTGACCCCCCCGCCCCCGCGAATCCTCTCCTCCACTTTGGGCTTGCCCGTTTCAATTTACCTGATGCTTTTCTGTAACAAAGCCCGTAAGCACAGGCC
Organism: Apteryx mantelli; assembly: GCF_036417845.1. Lineage (NCBI taxonomy): Eukaryota > Metazoa > Chordata > Aves > Apterygiformes > Apterygidae > Apteryx > Apteryx mantelli. The sequence goes on along the minus strand of NC_089986.1, from coordinate 28,099,745 downwards.
CTGCCTCGGCCTCAGGCATGGGCTGCTTTTTTCTCTACTTAGTTGCTTTGTTTCAGTCAAGATGCTCCCAGAAGCAAAGCCTCATCTGGCAAAAATTGTCTTCAATGAATGTATCATAACAGTCACCAGCTAAGCATCTGCTCCCTCAGACTTTGTTTCACCATATGCCCCACCTGGGAGCACAGACCCCATCCGCATTGTATCCTCCCACAGCAGACTTGCCAAATGTGTGTCCCAGGAGCCTAGAAGACTTAAGATGATTTTTTTAAATAGCAGTTTTGCTTGTACGCTGCTTTTTGCATCTGTTTCCCATATGTCCTCGTTACAGGCAACTTGCATTTTCAGAAGCTCACTTTGCAGCACCCCTTCCTGCATTCCTGTCCAAGGACTCACTCCACTTTTTATGCCAAGTTTCCTAAAAGCTTACAAATCCTAGCATTAAGCAGGGTGTCCCACTGTCCTTATCCCCAAATCCACATATGAGCAGACAGGCAAAAGCCGCAAGACACACACCATGTACTGCGGAGAGCTTAAGGCAGATTTCACATGTGGAAGGCAGCAATGAAATACCACAGCTGGCTGGCCCAGTAATTGCTATCTCAGCACAGCCCCACTGCTAGTCATATGAGGTATCTCCAGCATGGGAATTGCACTTGAACTTCTCGAGTAAGAAGGGGTGGCCAAGGGCACAAGCCTTTTCCTATCAATGCCCAGGACACAGTTATTTCCCATGGTAAACATAGGTGATATCCTAGCTAATGTGATTAAAGCTAGCTCAGATCTACTTCATCGTGCTGCAATCATGCCAAGCTTGCAATGGAAATGTAGCTAAAGACAGTTCAGCCAGTGAATCATTATCATGTTGCTTTCACATGTTTTATTACAGAGATGAGATTTATTGCCAGATTTGCAAACAACTCAGTGAAAACAGCAACAGGAGCAGCTATGCTCGAGGCTGGATCCTTCTGTCACTTTGCCTTGGTTGCTTTCCTCCTTCAGACACATTTGTGAAGGTACATTGCTCACCTTTCCTATAGCAGCTTAAAGGCCTCAGCTGCTCTGGTTTCTTATTTATTTTACTATTTTGACACAAATAGCCACATAAACTATTTTGCTGTCATAGCAACTGGTGCTGTGATTTTAGCAGAAACTATCTCATCTCATATGCTTATCTGAGAATTTAAATAAGTGATTGTTGTACTGATGTTTACTTCTTTTTCATGACATGGCATACGAGTCAGATTCTGTTGTTGATCACAGCCCTCATTTTACATCTTCAATTGTGAAAAATCTGGCAGATTTTATCCTCTGCAGTCCTGCTTTTCCAGCACTCTAAAGCTATCTCCAGTTACAATCCTAGTGATTAAGTATACTCTGAAGTCCAGTGCATGCAGTAAAACAAAGAAAAAATATCACCCTACATCTCCAAACCTTATAAAATCCAGTGGAAACTTGGGTTTTCCTACCTTTTTTTTTAAGATACGTTAATATCTAAATGTAGGTAGATGATAAATCCACTTCACCACAGAAAAAACAAACTATGGCTCCAGCTTAACATCAGGCTTTCTCCTAGGTCTTAAAGGCATACAGAATCCGTAAAAGTCTCCAGATCTTTAGTACTGCTTTGCTGATATCCTAAATCAAATGATTAATCATAAATACTGCCAAGTGGCTGCTACTTGAACCAAACTCGACATAAGCCATAGACATATTTTGACACCAGTCTTTATCCAAATCTGTGAAGTATGCAGAATTCATGAAAGACTTGACTTCTTTTAGTTCTCTTTTCCTAAATCCATGCCCTATGCGTAGTCATACTCCTAATCATGAAAATAACCAGGTGACCCAAACTTGCCCTAAATACAAATCAAGCATGTAAATACAAGTCCATGCTTATACCATCTCATCTAAGATATCTGAGCCATACAACCCCCGCAAAGCTCTATTTATCTAATCCTTCTCTTCCAAAGTCCAATTTTAATCTTTCTGTCAACCATCAGTATTGCCAGAGAACTTAATAAAACTGAAAGCAACCATAATCTGCAGCCCTGACCTGCAGCTAACCCCCTTCCTAGCTCTCTGGTTCATACAGAATGTCACAAGATGCAGGTTCTTCCATCAGAAACACTAACCCTACCCTAACCCTTGCCCCTAACCTAATTCTAGGAATAAACATTCTCAACTGTCTATTATTTACAGTATAGTTAAAAATAAGGAGTAGACCTATACTGACACAAATCTTCCTCTTCAGCCTAAAGCTTTGAAGAATGCAGGAAAACTTGGTGCCTCAAACCCTCCTTTTCCAAAACTGATCCTAACCCTAATCTTTAAAACTTCCTGGCAAACTGTAACTAAGCATAACCAATATTCTAGTCTAGTCTATCTGCTGGAAAAGGTTTCTAGTGTTTTATGAGTATTAGTGTTTCTTAACTTTCTCCTGTGTTCTGTGTCTAGTACCTGCTGAATTTCATCCATAATGGGCCCACAGGCTATGCACCATATTGTGCTGAACGTCTGAGACGTACCTGTGCCAACGGAGCACGGACTGAACCGCCTAGCTGGCTGGAACTTCAGGTGGCAATTCCCTCATTACTTAATTGTATTGATCCGTGTCGGTTCATGCTGGATTGCATTTCCTAACCTGTGTGGACAGATCTTCCTAAGTCTAATAATGGAAATCAGTTGCACAAGGGGATTGAAGACAAGCTGCCTTAGTCTGGATAGCTCTTTAGATTTGCCTCTTCTCTGGCTATTCAGTCAACCCAAATCCAACAGAGGATGTAAATTAAGAGCTGCAACACCTGATATGCAGGATGATGCCTGCATCCACTCAGGAGCCACAGACCAGAACCATCTCATGAGGGAAGCTCTTAACATCATCCTTGGAAAGGACTGAGCAGGGCTCATGCTCTTAAAATGAGTGGGATATGTCTGTATGGTAGGGCTACATCGCCCTGCTCCTTCCTTTCAATGTCAGCCTAATAATTACACACACACCCCATCCCATAAGTGGAGACCTGTTTGATTCCTTCCTGAGCTTGAGTGACCCCATCACCTAACACCTATCTTCCTAGGCAAAATGCTTACTGCAGGCCACCTCTCTGCTGCTGCATGTAAGGCTGTGCCCAAAATTCATTAGGCCTCTGAGCTGTGGGGAGGAGGGAACTTGATTCCAATGCTGGTCCAGGGATGTCATTTGTACTTAACACTCACCATGCACTGAAGAAACCATGTGGGCTTTGGAGATTCTCTTAACGATTGTCGACTAGGGCATACGATGTGCGGGGCTCTTAAATCTAAATACCTTCTTCATTCTCCACAGAAAAGTAAGTTTTGCTCATAATTTGTCTCTCTCATTTAACTCTGACTTGCAGGCAACAAAGCAAAAGAAACCCATTATGTTTAATGTCACTCTGATGAACGGCCAAAGCATCACTGTCCCTGCAGACTCTGCTTCCATTGCCAAAGAGATCTGCCAGTTCATAGCAGATAAAACCAAGCTGAAGGATGTGTTTGGTTTTTCACTCTACATTGCTGTGTTTGACAAGGTAAAGTGTAGAAAAACAGAATGAAATTTGCCTTCTTTTTCTGTGGTTTCTGCTGTCCATCCAGCCTGGCTGAGGACTCCCTCTGTCCTCTGTTCTAGAAGCTCCCCCATCCCAGTCCTACACTAGAACCAAATCAGTTCTTCCAACTGAGTCTCAGGACCTGATAATCCTATTTTGCCTTTCTGCTGGCTGGCCACTCAGCATTTCCTGCTGCAGGCTTGGAAGGTTTCCTTTGCCAGGTCACGCAGCTGACTCGTGCCTGCTCTCACAGAGGGACAGGGCAGCACTGTGATCTCCCTGCTCTCCTGCGTCCCTGCCTGCTGCTGGTCACACATGCAGCACTGCAGAACTGCTGGAGCGGGGGCAGGACTAGCCAACTCTAGGGAGCCTGACTCAAAAGACATATTTCCCAGCTGCACTGTGGCACACAACTTGTCATGTAAATCAGTGCTGCTGATGCAGCCTCTATCATGGGGCCTGTGCATTGAACACCAAGGTCCTCATCAGGGCTGCTGCTGTTGGCTCACATGCTGGCATTTTAGCCTCTCCTTTCCCCTTGTTTCTTTACGGTAATGGTGCAGAACAGACAAACACAGCACCATGACATCTTGGTGCTCACAGTTAGGCACTAAGTGCAAAGAAATTAATTCAGAGCTAGCATTATTGTGTTGCTAGCAAGCAACACTTGCACGTGTAGTTAAGGGGACATACAGGTGATAAGCAGAAGTACAAGGAGATAGACAAAACACTGCAACCAGGGCTGCCTTGCTCTTCTCCCTTACCTCCTAACTTACTTTTCCCAATACCGTCCCTGTGCATACAAATAAACACAATTACCAAAGTACAACTATATATGCTCACCTTTTCACTGTTGTTTTGCTGTCAGGAAATCAGGAGCTTTGGGTTTGTTGCCCTTCCCTCAGATCCAAAGAAGGCATGCCAGTAAATGTGCTGTCCATTTATTCTAGGCCTGGTCGCTGGGTGGGGGACAAGATCATGTCCTGGATGCCATCTCTCAGTGTGAGCAACTAGTGAAGGAGCGGGGCACCCATGAACGTAATGCACCTTGGCGGCTCTACTTCCGGAAGGAAATCTTTACCCCCTGGCACAACTGCCAGGAGGATCCCTTCAGCACTGATCTCATTTACCACCAAGTCATTCGCGGTATCCGGTTTGGAGAGTACCGTTGTGAGAAGGTGGGTTTCCTTATTCATCCTCATAAAGAGACAAAACAATATAAAGGTTTCCAGCATGGAGAAGCAGGAAGAGAGGTGAAGTTTCCTGTGGGTCTGAATCACTCTTCCCTTCTAATGGACAATTCCTGTCCAGATAATTGTGTCAGCCACCACACTGGCAGTTGGAATACATTTTTTCCTGAACTTTCAGATCATGTGGCAGCTGGAGGCATGTCCAAAGGGGCTATTCGTGTCCTTTTTTAATATCCTTGCTATTATTCTCCTTGACACTATGATTATTTGAAGTTCATGTCTCCTTATCCTGGAATGCTGTCTAGGGTTATCCAGACAAAAATAGAGAAAACCCAGTTCTTAAATTGCCTTCAAGGTTGAACAAGGCTAGGTGGACTTTGTGACATCTTTTTAGGATTCTTTTAACAGAGTAATTGTTTCAGGAGGATGATTTGGTGGAGATAGGTGCAAAATATTGTTACATCCAGTTTGGCGATTCCATCCACAATGAGCTTGTGCAAAAAGCACTCCACGACTGTATCCCAGTGAAGCAGCTGAAGTCCAAACCCCTGGAAAAGTGGGTGAGCCTTATAACCTACGCACATGCTAAGGTAAGAGTCTTGTCTGGCACTGCTGGGTAACCACTCTTGAGTGCCAACTTCTGCTTCTTTCATCATTTCCATTTATGACTAGTCTGTTGAGGGAAGAAGGAAAAACATCTCAGTTTATCTATTGCAAATAGTTAGGAGTAGGAGAGAGGGAATCTTTTCACTCACTCTTCCACATAGGGCTCAACAGGGGGGCAGAATGAAGAGAGAATAAATCTCTGAATAGAGTGTCTTTTAAGGCTCTCTTGCAACCTCCTAGCTGACAACTGAGTTAGGATGGGCGTGGAATGGAATATTATTTTTGATCTGGATATGGGTTATCTAGGTTATTCTCATGGCACCCAAAGTGCATTAGACAAACAGACCAGTCACTGGGGATTTGAGGGGAATCTGAAGTCCACATGCCTGCTGGCAGCCTTAGGTGCCTGTGGCTTGGGATCCTGGAGACCGTTCTTCATTTGACTTTCTGCAGATGCACTTGATGTCAGTGATAACAGAGGGCTATTGGGACCCTCTGCGATCAGGTCTGCTCTTTATTATCTGCAGATACAATGTTTTGCAGATCATGCAAATAAAATTTTCCTGAGGAAATCTTGGGTATCTTTTTATATTGCAGGCCCCATACACACAGGACCGTCTTTCCCGTCAGACTGTGAAGGAACAACTTGTGGATTTTGCTCATTTTCAGTGGCCTTTGCTTTTTTCTAAATTCTTTGAAGTCACAAAGTTTTCAGGTAATGTCTGGAGCCTGGGAGTAGAGGTCAGATCTAAGATAATATAGAGATAATAGAGGAGGACTTGTATAGCATTAATAAGGAGTTATTCCTGCATTTTCAGGTCCCAGCTTGCCCAAGAACCACTTTATAGTTGCCATTAATTGGAAAGGTATCTGCTTCTTGGATGAGTCCGAAAAGCGGCTTCTTGAGCTGACCTTCCCAGAGATAACTGGCATCCACACCAACAGGTGAGCATCACAAAGAAACAAGATCTGATGAAGGCAGCTCTGCCCATATTCAGAATGGGGTTTCCATGTAGGAGGGAGGTAAACTTTCTCTGCCTTTCCTCTAGGGGATTTGATTTGAGTCTGGAAGGGTAGTTTAGCCTGGATCTGGGAAACAGAGGGACAAGTTCTGAGCAGCTTGTAAAGGAAGTACTGAAATGGCTGGATCTACCCAGTCAGTCAAAGGAAGGATGGCCCTGCAGAGTCTGAAAGGTGTAAGGAAGCACAGACATGAGTCAGGATAAGAATGACCCAAATAACTAACATAGCTAAGCCATCATTAGTTATGTGTGCTGGGAGTTTGTATGCTTCTCAGGTGTGGTGGAGCTGAACAGGATTGCTGTGGGAAAGAAGGTCACTGACTTGGTCAGGGCACACATCCTTGCATCACATCACTCAGGACATAGGGCCTTACATAAAGGAAAAATACCTTTCTGTGAAGAGAGTCACAGATTGAATTAGTTGCCTTATTACTCCAATGGAAGGGTGCTCTTTTGTCTAGAATGAGGTACTTCTGTACAAAAACATGGGGGAATGGAGTCCAGAGTGAGTCTGAATCACTTCAGTCCTTCTCACCTACCTACTCATGAGAAGACAAATTAGGAGCTCATTCTCAGGGACCTGTCTACAAGGAGGTGTAGGTGCCTTGGCTGCGATTGCAGATAGCTCTTTAAGTTTTTCAGATACTCTGGTAACAAACTGTTCAATAACATATAGGGCAGTGAAGTCATTTGGACAGAGCTGCACTCTCATCACACTTCGTGGCGAGGAGTTTGTCTTGACATCTGCCAACAGTGCCGCAATTGCTGAACTGGTGGTCATGTTCCTGGAAGGACTGAAGAAAAGATCACGATTTGCTATGGCAATGCAAGAGAAAAAAACCCAAGGTACGTCTGATAACATTGCTACAGAGCTGGGAGAAATCTTGAGAGAATGCATAGCACTTGTTTGAAAGAGCTCAGAGAGGAGCAGAAGGACCCCATGCAAGAGACACTTTGCTCCAGGAGGAATGCGTACTGATGAGCACAGCAATACAGAGCAGAAGGCAAGACCCTTGCATACAAATTAGCCTTCCTTCCCCCTTCTACTGCTTTGGATATTGTATTTAGATATAGCAGTTTCCAAGAACTCAGCCTGCTTGTAGTAGGAAGCTGGAGTGGGCTGCCTGGAAACATTTTCCAGAAGAGTTTCACAGACGTAGTAAGCTGGAGGTTTCTGTGGAACACAGTTGCCTGGAGCAGCAAGAAAGTAATTATAATGTAAATATTAACTCCACCTACTTATCATTAGCGATGAGTTAATTTCCATGCATTGCAGTCAGTTCTACCCACAAATTCTGCATCCATTTGAATCAAATGGAGTTTTGCCACTGCCTTCAGTGGAATAAAATCAGGCTGGTAGAGCAAATTTCAGTGATTTCTCTGAAGTCTTACTGAGTGATAAGGCATATTTACACAAAACACTTTCTATTGCTAATTGAATTCAGGCCTTGAAAACGCCATTCCCTTGTCATTCATATTGAAATCCCTTTCCATTTTCTTGGATTGTCAAGCCTGAACAGTATTTCCTTATTCTGTTTCCAGAAGACCCCGCCATCCTGCCCTTCAAGAAGGGAGACTTGCTAATCCTCACCGAGGACAAAAGGCTGGATGCAAACTCTTACTGGATCAATGCCCAGAATGAAAGGACAGGCAAAACAGGCAGCGTGTCTTTAGAAGAGATCTACATCATTCCTTCCCTCACAAAACCATCTAGTCAACTGCTGGTAAGAAAAGCTTAGCACTCTTTTTGAAGAGGCTGGAAGATAAATGGTGTAACAGTGTTAAATATGATTAAATTCATGACTGGAAGATAATTGTTCCTCCAAAATCAGGCAAGTTCTATACCTCCCATTTTATTTTGTCTTGTCTGGAAATGAAACTAAATCCAGCCCAGACTCTAAGGATAAGATTGCAGTTGCACAAAAGCAATGACTTTCTAAATAATGGTCCATTCATCATCAGTTCAGTGCTTGGAATCGGTAGGAATTAATGGAAATTAATAGAAAAAGGTGTGCAGCTGAATTTTCCTGAATTCACACTGGGTTGAGTGGTGATCATACATTAAGGGACAAGGGAAGCTCTGAATACAGTGGTTTCCTTTAAAGGAACATGCTTCTCGAGGAAGCCAACACAAGGTTTCCCACTGATCACTTTGCCAGCAATTAATTCTGTCTTTGGTTTTGAAGACTCAGTGTATTGGATACTTTGCTAACAGATAAAAAAATGAAAAAGTGGGGAAAAATCACACCAGTGGTAATCAGGTGCATTTTTAATGAGTGTTGTGCTCTGGATGATCACACATACTTTGATGGCCACTGTTATTGGGTCTGTGTAAATTGCTTTCTTTAGTCTCCTACTCTCAAGCCTTTCTTCTCCTGCTGTTTTCTTGAGTCTCTGAAAATGCTTAGGGGATGTTATGTCTCTTGCAGCACAGAGCACTCAAGCTTTGTGTACACCATCTGTCTGTGTTCACCGAGTAACACGTCAGAGTCTTGTGTCAGTGTGACCTCTCTCTGTGGCTGTGTCCTTCCAGAGTTTGCTGATGATGTCTCCAGACCAGAGGAGGACAGCTTCCCAGAACTCCCACATGGAAGAGCCTGATGAAGCGGATGTCAGAGTGAAGCCTTACACTCTAGAGGAGTTCTCTTACGAACACTTCAGGTGAAGCTTCCTGTGCTGGATGAAAGTGCTCCCTGTGCAGTATGTCCCCTAGGAAAGTCTCTAGTTGTTCTCCAGCAATCCTTAAAGTCTAGGATGTAACTGCAGCTCCCATTTTTGACTGAGTTTCTTCCCTTTGTTCCCTGTAATGAAGCATGACATTGGGCCTGCAGAGATTCTGGTGCATAGTCTGCTTGTATCTTTCTTTTGCCTGCAGAAATGCAAAGGGAGGAGTAGGAGAACCTCCTCTGGAATTTTTTCTTTTCCTTCCAGCAGCCCCTATGCTTAATTCTCACCTCTCTCCAGCACTTACCAGCTAGCTAAGTCATGCAATATCTCAGGCCTTGGAAAATAGGGGGAAAGTTAGTCTTCTAAATCCTTTCTCCTTCTTGCAAGCCTCCCTTCTGAATCTAAAAGAAACTACATTTCCCTGTTCTTGCTGACCTGCATACTCAAAGGGTATATGAGATCAACATCTCGGGGAAGAACATGCCCAGAGATAAGTCTTTGTGATAATGACTTCCTATGTTCATAGCAGTACTGATCCAGTGCATTTGTATCGCCTGCATTTGTCTTCATTCAGGACTCCTGAGAAGGAATCCATTAGCAAGGCTGTTCTCCAGAAATCCCGTGGGCGCAGTCAGCTGTGGGCACACTCCAAGGAGCCCTTGAAACAGCCCTTGCTGAAGACAGCATGCACAGACCCTGATCTTCGGGACCTGGCTTGTCAGGCCTTCATTGATATCCTTTCACTCTTCTCTTTGGGCCTGAGAACTCTCAGGGAAAGGAAGAGCTGCCTCCACTAAACTCACCTCCATTGGAATAATATCACATCCATTTTAAAGGGGTACATCTACATTAAAGGGGGTATAGGTTCTGCAAGACAAGGGTTAGCTTAGCCTTGTTTCCCTTGTCTAGAGAGAAAAGGTTCCCATTCTGCCCCAATGCCCCACAGCCTGTGATAGCCCGTTTAACTGAGAATGTGACTAGGAGTGAGTGGGATTTACTGCATGTGCTCAGAGCAAGCAGTTAATACCATACGAGTCATAGTCAAGCAGAGACTGCTGCACAGGGATGGAGAGGGGGCAGGGAATAGGTTCAGTCCCTCCTCCCAGGATTTCCCACTCAGACCTGAACAGAGTCCCTTATCATGTTAGGATCCAAGTGGTGCTTCCTATTTACCTTCCAAAATTGACCTGCTTGTCCTTGACGGCATGTTCACCCATCATGAAATTCATGGGGGATTACCCCTCAAAACAGGCACGCTCCTCTGTGGAACTCACTGACCAGATATTTGTGGCAGCCATCCAGGAGGAGGTTCTGCGGGATGAAATTTACTGTCAGATCATGAAGCAGCTGACTGAGAACAGAAACAGGTACTTGCCTGGGTGTACATGCCCTGCTTTTGCAGCTCACTAGATCGCAGGTGGTGGTCTCTAGTCCCTGCTGCATGTGAGAGATGGGGCAGAGGGGAAGGGTGGGCGAATGTTGGAGAGACACCTTCCCTTCCCCTTTTCCCCAGACATTGCTGTGGGGCTCAGTGCAATGCTCTGCAGAGCACTGCTAGGCCACGGAGCTGGACCACTACTCCTCCAGAAAACATGGCACTGAAGAGAGTTCTTGGACACTTTCAGTGACCACTCTTCCTGACCCTCCATTTGTTTTAAGGTCCCCAATGACAGTATTGCCCTCCTACGAGCGTGCAGTTGGCACTTAATCTTTTACCACCAGTGAATCCTTCTGAGTAGTTTCATTGATTAGCTTACACGACTGGCTTGCAGGACAGATGGGTTACACAAACCCCCACTCATGGACGAGTGTCTGAAGCAGGCTGGTGCTTTGCTTCCCCACCTAAGTTGACATACTTCCTGGGGAATTGGATTGCAATAAAAGCCTGAAATACTAATAAAATAATTCCATTTGTTAAGGAAATGGTTTGTCAATTCCTAGCTGTAATGTGTCACTGCAAAAGTTAGAAAAGGAGCTTCCATTTGGTCATTTTTTTTCTCGCTGTTCCTCAAAGACTATTAAACTTTGTGGAACTTTTACTACCAGTGTAACAATTAAATGTTAAATTTTCTTGTGTGCAGTAAATCTTACAGGCTGTTTAATGCATGGTCTGTAACCATGGTGCCAGTGCCATTCTTGCTGTACTCTTACCAATTTAGTCCTGTGGATCATTCACTGTTTTGAGCAAGATCACTGATGTGGAAAAAACAATGCTTGAAAGGTGGCTATTTCCATATATTTTCATTAGAACAGCCAGAAGAACGAATCTTTCATCCTTCCCAGGCTGCTACCCTGTGGACCATGTCCTGCTCTCACGCAGGCACAAACATCACAGATCTATAGAGTATAAATGGGATTAAAACAGTGTTTCATAGTCTGCACAATCAGAAAAGTAAATGGGAAAAAAGCCAGCATCTCCTTATTCAGCGGAGTCCTGGTGCCCATTCAGAGGCAGACCTGCTGGCTTTCCGAACCAAAACCCGTTCACTGCACTTTGCATTTCGGAGCGATCCCAGGGACACTGCTGGAACATGTTCTGCTCCTGGCTTTGCTGGCAGAATGACGGACCTCCTCCCAGGTGCAGAGCCTTTCTTACCGGTGAGAGCGAGACACCAAAACTTTGACTGGCAGAGTTCGCAGGCCCAGTGGCTGGAGGAACTGCCCTTCTGCCTGATAATAGCACAAACTTGATCTGGAGTTTTTAAGAGATGTAACTACCTCAATGCACCGTGCCATCTACCTGGTCATTTTTCAGAGCAGAAGCGTGCATAAGGGCAAATAAACCACAAGCAAAGTGCTTGTGTTCTGAGCAAAGCCGTCTGGTCACAGAGGGGAGGTGAATCCAAACAACTGATAAAACACAATCCAAATAAATGTGAGCTTGAACCAGTGAACTGACAGTGGCTTACAAAGAGGATGCCACCAGGGACACTGCTGGCAAGATGATAAACTGGAGCTTATATTTATTCATGAGATTTGCAACTGTCATGAATATTCATCAGCCAGGATTTAGAATTATCTTTGTGTACAGGCTGTAGTCATTGCACAGAAAATGCCTGTCAGCTCCTGTGTGAAGGCTCTGCTGATTTGCTGCTCGCTGCTGAATGGCACAATGTCCCATGATGGGGGTGTGTTTTTCTTCCCTGTAGCTGTTGTGTGGTCAAAGGAAGAATTGTATGTGGCTGTAGCATGACCGTTTTCTTTGTATTCACAGGTACAGCGAGAACAAGGGCTGGCAGCTACTTTGGCTCTGCACTGGCCTGTTCCCACCCAGCAAGTCACTGCTGAAACATGCCCAGAAGTTCATGGAGACACGTCAGAAAGAGACACTGGCCCTGGAGTGCAGTCGGAGGATTCAAAGGGTGGTGAGGTAAACAGTCTTGGATATAGCCAGCCCAACATGTTCAGAAATCATGAATCTGGTGCCAAAAAAATCACATGGGATGAAATATTAAGACTATTTCTTTTCTCTCTTTACATCTTTTTCTTTTAAATGATCATTTTTTAAAGTTCTCTTATGGACTTTGAACCACTAGGAAATGCCTGTCACAATTTCACTCTTTTCTTCCACAGAGTCAGTAACATTTAGATAAGCTGAGCCTCACACATAATCACTTGACTCCCAGAGCTGAGTATTTCAAACACACTAAAAGGCATGAAGCTTGAAATGAAAGCATAAGTTGTCAGTGATGAGGTCCTGACTTTCCTTTGGTCTCATCCTCTTCACATGTGCCTGAGGATTAGTCTTGATTTTGTTGAATTTCTGTAGCAAACAGAGCTGCACATTTGCAGCTAAAAATACCAGGTTTTGCTCATTGTGGAGTGGCATCACTGATATCACTGAAGATTGCACAGTGCTGATGTGGCTCTGTTGGGTTTCTGGGTAGCAAAGCAGATCCATGCTGGGAAGAGAGGAGCAACACAGCCGGTTTCTACTCGTTGAAGAAACCCGAATGAGCAAAGCCCTGAGACTTACCTGGCTGTTCACACCAAGGCACCTTGCAATGAGCTGCCCTTGTTCTGCCCTCGAGTAACTGTGCTGCTGAGGGTTGACGCACTGTGTCATCCAGCCTACAGTGCTTCCTGAGGTCTGTGTGATGGGTGCACGTCAGTGTAACACAAGGATAGTCATTTCCATGATGCAGTTATGCTGCTGGGAGTGCCGCTGGAAACCCATGGAAAACCATTTTGCATGCCTGTGTGTGTATGTGAGTGCTAACCCTTAGGTGGTAGAAAGCCACAAGAATTGAAAGAGAAGTCCAGTAACACAAACTGGGAGGAATCTGCTGATTTACTTATTGGTGTGATGAGCATGACATGACCAGAGAGAATGGAAGGGCTACCTGAGTTTCATTAAGGATCGAATGAACTGCGGGGGGCTTCCCTAGGTTCCTCCAGATACTGGAATTTCCCAGCTTATCGCTCGGGGAACCCAGTGCCCTGGTGCCAAGGTTAAGCCCAGGCTTTTCCCTTTTGCTGCTGCTGTGAGTTACTCAGATTCTCTGGATGCAGCCCAGCACAGCCCTGACTGCCACTGACTTGCTCAGCAACGAGGCTGCCCAGTGGTTTCTTCCTCCAGCTCCTTCATCCTCTCCCTTCTCTTAGGCTGCGCTGTTTGGTCTCTGAGCCCTGCAGGCCAGGGTTGAAGAGAAGGCTAATGCAGTGGCTGTCCCCCTCGCAGTGGGTGGGTTTCAGCACTGTTGGGGAAATGTCACTGCACACTGAATTCGCCTTTGAAGTGCCTGAAAAATGCATGATGAGGAATGCTATTCATTGCTCTTTCTGTGGAGAAGACTGAAGTTTTCCTGCCTCTTTACATCGTGTGCTGCTCATGCTCTAAGCCCTGTCTAGCCATGCAGACCCTCTTTAGAGCAGGGAAACAGGGAGGGAAAAGCAGCATGGGCTATTTTGGGGGGATTTTTTTGAAAAAGATATCTCTCTGCTAAAGCATCTCAAATCTGGAGCTTGGGGGAGGGGAATAAGAGCAAAGAGGACAAAATGTTTTCTAAAAGCATTTCTTTTCCTAAGACTAAACCTGCACCCACTCTTAGCCTTTCTCCCTATGAGTAACCAGCTCTCCTTGGAAAGGGGAGAACAGGCAGCTCAAAGCACTGATCTACATTACACAGAGTAGAAGCCAAACCGGGCCCCTGGGCGCATCCTTTCCTCCACAAACAGCTTTACTGCTTCATCCCCAGACTCCCGGACAGGGAATCAGAGAACATCCTGGGGGTGCTAAGAAGGTCCTGCCTTGACAATGATTTCCCAGCTGAGGCTGCAAGGAGAGGTGGCCCAGTGCCTCCAGGCAGGCTCCTGTGCTTCCTTGGCCTCCTATGGCCTCCCTCTGCTGCTAGTCCAGGAACAGATGACTGAGTATGGCAGGTCCACGCTCCATACAGTGCCTGGACAGTACTAGAGCACATGCTGTTCAACTGGTTTTACAGTCAGGTTTTCCTTCTCCAAATGGAACCACTATTTTATTTAACGGAAAGAAATTAGTTTTGAAACCTGCACAACTAAAACTGGATGCCAGGCTAAGCTCTCTCCTGAGGCGCACAGGAATAGCTATTCTGGCCACCCTAGATAGGCCCAGTGTGAGAGAGGAGACTGGCTTACAAGCTGTAGTGTGTAAAATACACACATCCCAGTACAGGAAAGATATGTACTTACTGGAGCGAGTCCAGCAAAGGAACTGAGGGACTGGAGCATCTCTCATACAAGGAGAGGCTGAAAGAGCTGGGACTGTTTAGCCTGGAGAAGAGCAGGCTCAGGGGGATCTTACCAATGTTTATAAATACCTGATGGGAGAGTGTAAAAAACATGAGGCCAGACTCTTCTCAGTGGTGCACAGTGGCAAGACAAGAGACAATGGGCACAAATTGAAACACAGGAAATTCCATCTGAAGAAGACAGAAATAAACTAGAAATTTCTGAATACAAAAACACCTTTCCACTTATGAGGTTTCTTGAACACTGGAACAGGTTGCCCAAAGAGGTTGTGGAATCTCCATCCTCGGAGATGTTCAAAACCTGACTGGACACTGTCTGGGGCAACCTGCTCTAGCTGACCCTGCTTGAGCAGGCGGTTGTACCAGATGATCTCCAGAGGTCCCAGCCAACCCCAACTATTCTGTGACACCTCCCAACAGCCACAGTGGCCCTATGCCACTTAGAACAGGAAAATACAAGCATCAGAATATAATGTGCTAAATTGTCCCGACTTTAACCATATTGAAGTTTTTGTATGACTCAGACTCCAGATCCAGTTTCTTTGCTTTTACAGGGCAGCTCTACTCCAAGGTTTACTTTCATGGAACTGGCATTATGCAGCCTCTGCATCTCATGACTTGGTGATTCCATGCCAGCTCTTACATAAAGCATAATGCTTCTGGCAGCCCTTCCAAGCCTTTCTGGTACTTGTCTCCTCAGTTGTAATAGTCATTTTGTATCTGAATGCAAATCCTTTTGCTGATGCATGAACTAAAATAAAATGTAGTGCTCCTTGTGACCTTGTCTTCACACTTCAGTAACAGTAAGGAAAAATGTTGCTGAATACATAGAAGGGGGTGACAGTACTGGTTAGGAAGATGCCTTATCCATGCAAACTTCCTGCAGAGTAGAACAGACTTTTAATAGGTGTGCTAGTAAGACCCTCCATTTCTTGCTCTGTTAATACACTGAATTCGCATTAGGGTAAAGGATTAGAGCCCTGTCCAGGTCCCAATACTTGCATTTTGGATGGAATTTATCCTATTGTTCAGCTCCTCGAGGATTAAACAAACATCCAGCACTAACATCTCTTGTGATGGTGGTGGCATTTTCCAGGAGTGGCTCCAGGAAGTGGGCACCTCATCCTGTGGAGGTTGATGCCATCTTGCAGAACAACACTAAGATCTCACACAAGATTTGCTTCCCCAATGAAACAGAGCAGGTGAGAACTTTTTTGTTTTCTCAGCCTTGACCTGCTGTGTTCATGCAGGAGCATGTTTCAAGATATACAGTATTCCCCTTTTTCCTCTTTGCCACATAACAAGAGCCTTCTTATCTCATAGACATTTGATGTGGGAACAAACACCAAAATCCGGACTCTGTGTCAGAACATCGCTTCCAAATTGCAGCTGAGCTCCTGGGAAGGTTTCAGCCTCTTTGTCAAGATTGCAGACAAGGTAACTCTTCTCAGCCATAGCAGGGTAGCCAAACTCTCTTTTCTTCTCATCTACTTTCCCAGACCACCTAAGCAACCATATATGAAGCCAAGCAACATAGCAGGTCGTTGCTGCTTCTGTCATACTGAGGGGATACAACTTAGACTAGAACTTTTAGCACCTGACACTTCATTTTGAGAGGGAGCATCCAGAACGCAGCATGGAGATCCAGAGTTTCCACCAGTAGACATGTGGTACTACAAGCAGAGAAGACATGGGCCTTCCTGCAGCTGCTGGGATGGTAGCAAATCATGTTACCTACTGCTGCATTCAGACCATTTCCACTGTTAGGCTTTGCCTAGGCGACATGCTGCACATCTACAATATTCACTAGCATTAGTGGCTGACCAGTACCAGTCATGGCCCTCTGGTTTTTCAAGAGCTTGCCTTGCCTGAGCTGAAGCTTGGGTGAACGGCCTTGCTGAGAGGTCTCTTCTCTCTGGGATTCTTTGAGCTTTGTGATCAAGGCAAAAGAAGCAGCAAGTCCAAGCACAGGGGGTTTCTGATGTGCTGCATTCCTCAAGAAAGGAACACAATGACTGCCATTATTTATGATAAGGAGATGGCTAGGAGTAGATTAGGCATATTCAGCTTGACTTCAGCAAGTGTTGGAAAGAAATGTGAGCAAGGCAGAGGAAGGGAGAAAAAAGCAACAGAAAATGGAATAAAAATCCCATGAAATGGAAACCACACGAGCCCTTCTCCTCCTGTTTCTCCTGTTCTTTCCCTTTGTCTCTGTCTTTACTGCCATCATTTTGCTCTCTCACTATAGAGAAGGAAAGACAATCCAGCCTGTTATTTGGGTATGTTGGCACAGGTAGTATTTTATATGATCTGCTGATCCCTTGTCTCCACTATTCATTGGTTGGCCTCTTCCAGGTGATCAGTCAGAATGAAGCAGACTACTTCTTTGACTCGCTGAGGCAGGTGACAGATTGGAACAGGAAGAATAAACCAGGGAAGGATGGTAAGGAGGGTGTCATCATGACAAGAAGCTGCCTGAGATGCTGTGCTGAACTGGGGAAGCAACACATTTATCCAGTAGGATTTACTCCATCTCAGCAAGTGTGTGGCTAGGGGCCTATTATACCATTTTTTTTATATTAACCATATATGGTTACTGCCTGCACCAGCAGTAAGATCCAGTGACCTCATGCAGCCAGCCACTGGCTGTCAGAAACATCAGAACATGTTTGTGTGGAGATCTCACCAGAAATTTTAGATTGGTACCAAAGATGTTTTGACCCGTTGCATCCAAAACACACAGCTGGATGCACACAAGTTACAGATAGGTTAATCCTGTTTAAAGTCCAAGGCTTAAGTATTGCCAGACCAGATATCAGCAAATACATGTAAGCAGGTTCTTGACAGTGCCACTCCCATTCCTTGGGTCATTAGAAAATTGTCATCTAGATTACTACCTGTTGATATTAGAGCCCAAGTTGTATTGCTAAGGGAACATGCTGTTAGAGTAAAACCATTTAACTCCAATGACAGCAATTCTTTCCCATTCACCCCCATGTATAACTTTACATTTTAAAATCTACATTAACTCAAACTTCACCCAAATTTCATACTCAATGATTGTGACCTTTGCTTATTTCAGAACAGCTGAGGTTCAACTGCTTAAATCATTAGGCATCTAGGACTTTCTAGCTTCCTTTTTCTCCTCACAGCTGATGCAGCTGCTAAGAGCTCCGAAAATCACAGATGTGTGTGCTAAATCACTATTCATTCCTGTAAGTAGAGCCATCAGAGAATGTACCAGCATCTGTAGAACAGAATTCAGGTGTGCAGCACATCGGGCAGCAGCTCTCATGAGCAGCAAGAAACAACAAATACCCGTGTTGCTGAGACCCTCACCTCCTTTTGCTATCTCAGCCTGATGCTGCACCTCAAATCACTGTGTGATCAGTGCTCAGGAACTGACAACTAATCACTTCCTGGGTCATCTGAAATTGTCTTTTGTACTATTTTGCCAGTGATTTTGTTTATTATTATTAAGAAGAAACTCACCAGTCAATTACAAACTGCAGAACTACAGAGTATGCTAACAGGATGTTGTTTCCTTAGGGGCTACTATGTCTGTGGCTTATGAGGTGTACTTCATGAGAAAGCTGTGGCTGAATGTAATTCCTGGGAAGGACCTGAAAGCTGATTCAATTTTTCATTACCACCAGGTAACAAGCTCCCTAAGGCATAACTATAAAGGCAGGCCACATGATCCATGAAATACTCTGAGAAAGTGAGCCTGCTGGAGTTGTCTTCTCTCCCTCTCCAAGGTCTGCATTACAGTGCCTCCAGAGGGATGTGAGAGTATTTAAAACGTGTAGTCAAAAACAGCAATCAGCTGATGTCCATTAACATATACATACCTTTTAGGACAGAGCTTGGCACCTTAGTTTGCATGCCTATGTTAGGAGCATAGCTCCCTAATCCATCTATTACCTGGGGGTGCTCATCTTCTTGCACTGACTGTAAGGAGAACCTCCAGGAGTCAAAAGTTCTTGTGATGACCTCGGACTGTGCTTGGTGATGCTTACATCCTGACCTCACAGCTGTAGCACGCGTAAGTCAGTGTTTCCTCCAGCCCAGTCTGTCTGGACTCAGAGCTGGTCTCTTCCAGGAGTTGCCGAAGTACCTCAGAGGCTACCACAAGTGTTCCAAGGACGAAGCTGTCCAGCTGGCAGGGCTGATTTATAAAGTGCGCTTCAACAATGACCGCACACAGCTGGCAGCCATCCCCAAAATTCTGAAGGAGCTGGTGCCAGACAATCTGCTGCGAGCAATCACACCAGATGAGTGGAAGAAGGTAAGAATATCAGCATTAGTTAAGGCTTTCATTAACCATACTGCTTCCAAAAAGCTCTAGAAGAGAAGAAATACATGGAGCCACACTACTTTTTTGATCTGGCAGTTTTTGAAAGCACTGAAGAACAATGCTAGTTGATGTTGCCATTTTGCCTGTTAGAATCTAGATTTTGCATCCTCTCTACCAAGCCTTCATAGATATCTGCATACCTGGAAGACTGATTTGAGATGTGCACTTTTTGTGGAGATACAACTCTATTGTCCGTGTCGAGAAAAAACAGAATTAGACATTGGAAAGTCAGTTGTGGGCTTGGGCATTTGAGGATCTCATAGAGAAACTGAAAACTGAGGCATGTCCTAAATATTTCATAGATTGGCCAGCAAATCAGTCACCTTGCACCAGGTGTGTGCTACTCATAGCAAAAGGCTCTTTTCTCCTCCAAAAGGCAAGAAAGGTTTAGCAGGTACTTCTCACTTAATCCACTGAGGAACACACTGGCCACCATTTCAGATACAGAAGCAAGGTTCACCCTGTATGTTTCAGTAGAAAATGTGATAAATGTCTGTGGAAATATTGGTTCTCTGCACTTTGTTTCATCCCATATTGCCCCTCTTCCCTGGAATCCATTCCTCTGGGCTCCTGGACTTCTCTCACCCAACTCATTAGCAAGAAGCACTAGGAGGTTCCAGCCCCCCACCTTGTGCAATGAAAATAGCCTACCCTGCTATGGCCTTCCATGATGTCTCTTCTGTTGATGTGGGCACAAGACTGACCTTGCTGATGGTCTGATGCTGTCTCTAGTGCCAATGCCCATCTCCAACTAACTACGCTCTGCATCCTTTTTCCTTAAACAGAACATTACTGCAGCGTACAGCAAACATGAGGGAAAAACCGTGGACGAGGCCAAGATTGCCTTCTTGAAAATGATACACCGGTGGCCAACATTCGGATCAGCCTTCTTTGAGGTGAAGGTAGGTCTAAAAGTCTGTATGAATGGATTTGCTAGTAGACCAGCACTAGGGGATATGGATTGACTGTAATTCCATACCTGTGTGCCAATGCATTTTGAAGCTGGCTTCCCACCATTTACTGAGGAAAACTCAGTTCCTTCAAAGTGGGGAGATGAGTCTTTTACACTTCCTGAACTATGCCTGTTATTTACTGATTATGTTGTTCCAGTTCCTGAAAGGGGCAAAACTGCCAAATACAGGAGTAATCCCTTGGCATTATTTCTGTTCAATGGAAAAGCAGCGCAGAGAACACTGCAAAGGAATCATGCTGCTATACACATTGCTGAGGAAGTAGCAGTTATAATACATAGTATTACTATGTAGTAGATGGGGGGGCTTTTAGTTCTGTAGCTACTTAACTGTCCTATCATTCTTGTCCAAAACAAAATGTTGTCAAATCTTACATGTTCTGGGGATTTTCTCCTCAGAACAGAACTGTATTAATCCTCTCATTCTGCAGTATATGCCAGTAGGGATCATTTCCTGCTTCGTACCTTTAATTTCTCCTCATTAACCTCTCAACAAAACCTCTCAACCATTAAACCTATTATCAGATAGCCTGGCAGCTAACACACCTGATTTTGCTTTTATGTAACAGTTGCTCAAGTCTTCAACATATGGCCAAAAAAGTCATCCTTAGCAATAGTTACATAATACTAAGAAGCTTGAAGTTTCGGTTCATTACTTTGGTAATGAGGAGAAGCAACAGTAGACACTATTAAAGATCACTATACACTTAGCATGGATCATTTTTCACTTTTTCTGCTTATCTTGCTCTGTTGCTCATTTATAGCAAACCTCGGAGCCAAATTTCCCAGAGATTGTGCTGATTGCAATCAACAAGCAAGGAGTCTCAGTGATACATCAGAAGACAAAGGTAACAGCTGCTTCTCAAGAGTCTGTCTAGTCCTCTAAATAATGTCCACCTACCTTAAATAGGCAGTTCTAATGAAGGATTTAATTGACTGTGCTAATTCATGGACAGCAACGGAACCTTCTCCCTGAATGTTAGGAGAGGATGGAATCCCTCTATTTGTTTTCTGTGTGAAAGTGAAGAATATGTTATTGCTTCAAATCACTTCTTTGTAGTTTCTGCCCTGGAAAGAAAACACTATAGAGCATCTCTGAAAAAAAAAAGTGGTAATCAGCATGGACCTGGACAAAGTGGTAGGATCGGGATAAGGCAGATGGATGGATAGTGTACTAGAGAACCTGCTTCAAAAAGAAGAAAATCCATTGCAGGAAATGCAAGCTGTCTACAAATTACATCGAATTACAGTCTTAGGGTTTACAAGCTCTCTAACCCAGCCAAACAGTCTGGATGTACCAAGCTCGCAGGCAAAAAGCATTTATGAATATCACTATTTGCTTTTAACAGGGGAACAAATAGTGAGTTTTATATTACTGTAAATATAATGGTAGTGTGCTAAGACAAAGATCAATACATAATGAAAGGATCATCTCTTCATCTGCTTGGTGAGAATACAATATACCACTAGTATGGATGCAAGACCTACCTTGATCCACTGCATATATAAATGAAGCAGGAGACAAAAAGAAGGCTCTAGTTCTACAGTTTTTCTTACATGACAGTCTGTTTTCATTTGAGAAATGCTGCATAGCTAAGTTATACTGGTTTCTTTCTCCTTACAGGATATTTTAACAGTTTACCCCTTTAATAAAATCTCCAATTGGAGCAGCGGGAGCACATACTTTCATATGACAATAGGGAACCTGGTACGAGGAAGCCGGCTCTTATGTGAGACATCTCTGGTAAGAGGAGCTTTGTTAACTTATACACAAGAGCCCCCTAATTCTTCCTTTATATCCAGAACTGTTACAAAACCATGGTGCCAAAACAGACTTTAAAACCAGTGCAGATACAAAAAGCACTGTAATGCCAATATAACTGCCATTTAGAACTAGTTCAGTGCTATATAATGCCATCTGATGCAAAGAAATAAGCCAAAGAGAAAAGGAAAAATAGTAATTTCCCCAATTCTTCCCATACATCAAAATTCTATCTACCCGAGACATCAAGAAAAAACTGCACTCAGCCACAAAGCCACGAGGATTTCCATCTTGCATGCTTTGATCAGCTATGCAGTAACACCATCATTGTAAGACTTTACACTTTTGAATGAGTGGTACCACCTTCTTTAATAACTGTTTTCAGAAGATTGATCAAGCTCAGTATTTTTTTTTTTTTTTCTGACAGGGTTACAAAATGGACGACCTGTTAACATCCTATGTACGCCTGCTAATAAATGCTGTAAACAGGCAAAAGAACCTGCCAGCCTGAGAGCAGAAACTGAACCCGTGACCTATATCTGCGCCAAACTACCTATAACTTCATCTCCCAGAAGAAATGCCATTTTAAAAATACTGAGCTTGATGATCAGTCTTCTGATCACATGCTGAATGAACTGTGCTGCTGAAATACTACCACAAGAGAAGCTCAAGTGAGCATGTGCTTTCAAATAACTTTCAAATTTATCTTACTTAAATGTAGTACATAAGTTCCATTCAAACTTTGGCTTTAGATGAAGTTTAGCTGGATTTTAATCTAATGTACAAGGGGAAAAAGCCCCAAACTAATCTGAAAACCTCTTCTGATATTCAAAGTCTCTTCCAATCTTAAGAAGAGAAAGACAATCCTCCCCCCCCCCCCTTTGGAGAGAAAAGTTTCACGCGCTCTTACCAAATACATAAGTTCTCTGAGTCTTTGTAAACAAAGGTAATGTTATTTTTTCCTCCTAATGGAAAGTTCCAAGTAGTAGGATAATTGGACACCTTTGAAAGGTAAGATACTGTTTTTTCATCCTTTTATCACTAGGATATGTATTGCAAGTTACAGTAGACTAAGACAGCCGGTTACTGTCACAACATAAATGTCACTCCCGTGTGCTGCTAGACTAGTGGGCTGTTTGCTGGCTTACCATTGCCTTAGTTAAATTAGATGGTTTTCTTTCTTCCACATTTCTTTATGCACTCGGAAACTAAAGACTGCTTTCTAGTATGTAGTTTCAAGTAAGCGTAAACAAACCCTGAAATGGGTCTGGATTTTGTGTCCATTACTTTACTCAGTAGCTCCTCTTTCAAGTTATAGATGTGCTATTCAGTGCAAATCAGCATTGAAAAACTTAGACTAACAGACATCTGTTGAAAAGAGACATTCTTCTCTATAAACATGTTCTCAGCTTGGAGTTATGCAGACATTCGCTCATGAGACAAAAGAATGTCAGTTATTAATTTTAATAGTTTTAATTTATCTTGATCTCTTCTATTTCCTGTTTATCAGACAATTTGAGTGATAAAATTTGATCCAGCACTTGTTCTCCACACAGACCTTCATAAACACACGACTTGGGTCCCACACGAGCAGCTCAGTCTGTAAAGCATGTGCACTGCACTGGTGGTAAGCCTAGATGCTTATCCCAGCAGAGCGCAAGTACTGATCCGTCCTCAATGAAGAGTTCTCCTTTGCTCACAGTGAAACCTGGACATGTCTTAAAGCATTTACACCAAGTTCCTTGAGACACGGTCTGGCAGTGCTGGAAAAGCAGCTCTGCTGGTTCTCTCGCTCTGACTTGCCAGTGCAGGCACAATGGTTCCCCTGTTCCCTTGGAGATGTGCGTGTGCAATTCAAACACTAATGGGAGTGCTGTACATGCGTGGCAGGGAGAAGAGCCCCACTCACTTTGTGCATCTCAATGAGTGCCACGCTTGTCAGAATAGTTGATCCTTTTGCAAGCAATTAGATATTCCTGCTGTAATGTCCATTGCTGGCAATGGAAACTCTGAGACTATTGGCTTCAGTTGTTTTGTCATCCTATTTCTGATCTAACTGGGTATAGCTGAGAAGCATTCTGTACTTCGCCTGTACAAATGAAATTTTGCAGCCAACATATTGTTTCTGGTTTTTAAATAAACATTGTAGAAAATCAACCACGATGATGTCTCTTTCAACAAGAAAAAGAAGTATTCACTCCAGACCCATGCAACTTAAATCTACCAAACATCTAGTACAGTCTATACATGATCATAGCATCCCATCTACTTTTCATAGACACAGTACAATTTGTATGGCATAACCTCTAAAAGAATGATACCCCTTTCTGCACACCATCATCAACCAACACATCATCATAAAAGCAACAGAGATCCAAAACTTGAATTCAGCACAGCACTGAATCAGATTTGGGCAATCATCATAGTTCCTAGGCGACTCACTCTGGCTCAGCATTGCAAATGTGATTCCTTTTTTTACTGTACAATATACAGCCTTTTATACATTTGTTTTTAGTGTGACGATTTAAAATGTATTAAAGTTAAGTTTATTATAAGAATATAAACAAGTACAGTATTACAATATTTTAATCCACAGTCACATGTTTTGGTTAGAGAGCACAAGCAAAGTGTAATAAAATGAGAGCTTCACACTGTGCAGAATCCAGCCCTGCTCATCAAGGCGTGAACCCAGGGAAGTAGCTGCTAAATCCTTTACTCAGTCTGTAGCATCCTCAGCACTTAATAGTGATTTACAGACTAGTAAAACTGCATTTGTTCCATGTTTGTCTGCAATCAATTCCACTACTATCTAACCACTGATTTAGAATTGTCAGTCACAGAAGTCTGCATAATCCAATACAAAACACGTGACTTCAGAAACTCTGTACAGAAGGTTGAACAATATTTACCTACGTTGCATAGATTATTGTAAAAATGAAGACCAGGACTCAAGCCCTAGAGAGCAGATTAGCTTGCCATAAAGAAAGATAGCAAGTAATTAACATACCCTTTGAATACAAATAAGCTTCACATAGTGTGATTTCTAAAAGCATCACTGTTTTCAAGTGTACTCAGTGAATATTAGTGATTTTAATTCAGTATGTATAAATATAAATGTAAACTATAAAATTATATAATGAGACAGCAGCTTTTAGTAAGGAAAGACTTCTGAGCCAAGTTCACCCTTGATATAAATCTATGCTCTTCAGTGGTGTGATACCTAGGATGAATTTGGCCAGTGTCTGTTTACAGCAATGGAAAAAAAAAAAGCATGCACCTTTAAGCTTACATTTCTGACCAAGATCTTGACTTTACAACAATACTGTTAGCCTATCAACACACTAAGGAGAATTCATAAGTCTGCGGTATCTTCTACTTACTTTTTTAAAATGTAGACTCAAAGATGCATTTTTTCAAACTTTTTATAATTTTTTTTCTCCTATTCCCTTGATTCCTCTGTCTCACAAAATGAACATCAGTAATATGCACTACTGTTACTCTGCACACTGCGTGCTATTGGCAGCTGGAGTATAATAAAAATGTTTGTGAAAAATTATTAATTAATAATTAAGGAAATGCTAAGACAACATCACTATCCAGCTATTAAAGGATCAGGGACTACGGTGATTTTTTCCATCACTAGTCTTGGGAAATGCTCTGAAGATAAGGACAGAATCCAAATCCTAGAGAACTGAGCAGTTTGTCAAAGAGAATGGTATCAACTCTCCTTTGAACGCTGAGGCTTACTAGGTCTACTCAATTTCCAACTCGCACTAAGTCTCTATCTGCAATACAAAAATAACTCCATTCAGCTCTATGTACATGCATTTTCCATTGCTGAACTTGACAGTGGCCTCTGAAAGAACATTATCTATTGCCTGTTAGTTGCATAGTCTTTCCATATTTAAAAGTAGGTAATACTGCTGTGTGTTCCTCCACCATCTTCCCGGGAAGCTGAAGATACACAGCTGCTCAGATTTGGCATTAGGCTCGGCCTGTAACTAAGATTATAGGAACAGAGCTGCATGCTTTATGCCGAGAAGAATCTGTATAATATATTGAACTGTGTCTTGGTCAGTAGTTTTTGTGCTTTCTTCTGTGAGCCAAGTGCCAAATAGGTTTACAAGATTGGTTCTTGCAGTGGCCACATGCTACTGCACTAAAAGCCATGCTGCTCTATGTGCCCTTGTCTGTAAGACCATTTAAAGGCTAGCAAGAGAACAGGGACTAGCCACATGTTCTCCTAAAGCAGTGACAAGAAAAGCTAGTGCTAGTGTAATCTACTGTGCAGACTGATCACAAGAGGATGGAAGAGTTCTACCTTTGATTAAAGCCCATCTCCCCTCCCAAGTGTTATAGTGGATGCTGAATATCCCAGTTAAATGCTTATGGTAACTTATGACAGCAAAAAGCAAGGCAGATGAAGGAAATTTGAATTAGGAAAGCCGGTATCTAAGGTATGGTCTTGCATTTGGGATTCTCATCTGCGCATAGTTAACCAGGATTTCCCACAACTGCTGTGATATCACTGGTGCAGTTTCATGGGCAGTAGCTACAGCAAGCATGCTAATAGGTATCTGTACTTTAGCTATTACCTTGTTTAGATCTGCTCTGGGCAGAGTGTGATGGCAGTGAGGAGAATTTTAAGATTTATTCAGATTTTGCCCCAATCCAGTTGCTGCTCACATACAGAAAAAGTGAGGAAGCTTTAACTTCTTGCTACCTAGCTCACCTGGGGCTGCAAAGGAAGGCCAACTGTTGTCTTCATATGACTTAGTAAACTATCCACTTTATAGGAGATTAAATCATGCAAGGGCCAGTGGTCCTCCAGTGCCTTCCAATCCTGTCCACCTTGCAAAAAGGGCTGACACAGTGTCCTGCTGTTCAGGGAAAGAGATTTTCAGGCTGCTCGGATTAGTTCAGCACAAGAAACCAGGAGACACATCTCCAGAAGTCTCAGAAGCTCACCGTGATTATACAAAACGGGTGGACCCAGGAACAGCTCTGCTGATGGCTCACCACTAAAGAAATACTGAGAATGTTTAAAACTAACAAATTCCTCAGCACCCAGGGTTATACTAGCAGAGACAGTAGAACCAGTGAAACTGCACCAGTGATGAGCAAAACTATAGAGCAGAAAGAACCTTAAGGCAAAACCGTATTCTTAAAATTTACATGTTCATGTCTGAGGTCTTCCCTTTAAGTACACTCAGATCTTAAGAAGAAAGTTGATGGGAAACTCTTATTTGGGTTAAAGTTTCAGGAAAAATATTTCCTGCTTTTTCTGCATGAGACTGCATTTGTTACAAACCGTAAATATTAGAAACACCTTCATGTCATTGGGCTTTCTGGAGAGTGACCTCAGAAGGTATACTCACCTTTCAAATAAAGTGAGAGGACTGTATTTGAAACTGAAGTGCTTAAATTAGTACCATATTATCAATTGGATTTCATTATGCAAAAGAACAATCAGAGCTCCAGCTACGCTACATCAAGAAATGCCAGCTGTGCCAGTGGGTAGGACACGCATTGTGTTGTCCACTCCAAGTTCTAGTACCCATGACATAGGAGAGAACAGACTGAGAACGTTATAGAGTTAGTTCCTAACAAAATTTGTCCTTTCCCATAGCCACCTCCTACTTACAGAAAGCCCAGCAATTCTGAAGAGGCTCACATGGCCATGGAGCTTGAAATCCCCTTACTGCTGAATGGGGAAGCAGCAAAGCAAACTTCTTCAGCTGTCCTATCTCAACAGTAGTCTTGAGCTGGACAAGTGGGCAGTGCAGACGCCATAACTATTGGCTTCTGCGCTCACCCACTAAACCTGCAAACTAGTAGGACTGTATAGTGTCCGTGCATGCTCAATAGGAATCTGGGCAAAGACCAGTACATTCTGTATGTAGCAAAGTGTGGCAGCTTTCAGAGTATTTGCCTACAGATTTAAAAAATAAATAAAACTTCTTCATGCAGGGTAAGAGGAGAAACTTTTATACTTTAACCAAAAAAGAGCTAACCACACATTTCCTCCACCCCTACACCCAGGCAGTGTTTTCAAGTTCCTTAGACTGTAAGAGGAACGGAGAGAGAACTATGGTTCAATTGAGGAAGAAAGGATAGTGCGCAATTCAACAAAGGCAGAATAAGTTGTTATTAACAAATTAATAACCAGCCTGTAAACTGCTGAAGAAGAAATCAGATTTTTCTTTCTGCCAGTGTTAACAGACAGTTGCTTGAGAAAAGGGATAGTCAAGATGCAAGCTACATTAGCAGAAGCAGGGAAAGGTACTACTTGTCTTTGGTTTCATTTGTTCTTAACAATTCCCTCTGTGATCAATAGTTGCTGCGAGCAGCAATTCATGACTGTAAGAGTGCAGTCAGCAGACTGACAGACCTGTTTAAGCAGAGTTTAAATCCAGAGCTTTGGGATGCGACTTCTTGGATGCCAGCTCAGACAACTTCTTCAGGCGTTTCTTCAGCTCCAGAGGGAATTTTTCATAGCATTTCTTGCATACAGGCTTCATGTCAAATTCCACAAACTTATTCCTTTAGAACAAACAAACTGGCTATTAAAATAATATTTGCAAATTGTATGCCTGACTTAATCTAAGTCTGCATATGTATATATATAAATGAAGTTATTTGCTTTCTATTGCACGTATAAATTACCTCACTTCCTCACCTGGTCATGCAAGTACAGAGATGAGATTTTCATCAGGGAACTGGGGCCTCTGGTACTGCTACTTTAATAAGGAGCGAGATTTTGCTATGTATTTGTACGTAACGGTCTAGAATAATAAAGTTGTTATCTTAGAATGGAAATGTCACTTCAAAGCTCCTCTTCGTGATGAGTTAGAGCTCCTTCATATACAAGGCCAGTGGGGCCAAACCAGCATAGTAGGGTAAGGGTTTGAACCTGAGAAAGGGAAACGTAGGATTGCCTTGTCTTCTGCCCTCTTCTACCTATTTGAAGCAACTAGCGTAACATTTTCCTTCAGAATAACTTAAGCAATTTTTCAATACCATCAGTGAGAAGAGCATCCAGACAAAGCAGAGATGGAAACTGCAGGTATTTCAGGACAGGCAGTCACTGAAGTTTAGAGCCTTCCTTCTGTACTGCTCAATGAGCTCTCCCCTGACCCAACCTTCCTACAGGATAGATTAATGAAGGCAAATTAATTAGAGAGGCTGCTGGCTCCCAGCTCCCTTTAAGTTCTGAAATCAGTGGGATCTAAAAGCCCCTGCCCCTACAGAGAAAAGGCATTACTGATTAACTTATCGGTAGCATACTGCCCCTTAGAGAGGCCCTGGCTCATAGCTGCCCCAAGCTGATATCCTGTCTTAGGGGCAAAACGTCTCACCAGGGCCCAACCATAAGCACAGACTTACTTCAGTGTAAGCTTGATGTTGCAGGTGGAGCAGGAGAAGCAATTCACACACCAGGCCTTGTTAAGAGCTGATACCACTGCAAAAGCAAAAGTACAAAATAAAAGGAAACTGCCGGATTATTTGAATTTGGATTTGTATCCAAATTCAAATGAGGCCAGATGTGAGCAGAAACACTGGTGCCTTGCAACTGTGGGACTGCAACAGCTGCACTGACAAATGGAACAGGGACAGCGACCCAAAACAAGGAGAGAACAAATCTTACCATCTCCCTCGATCACGTGGCTGCAGTTGTAGCAGACATCTCCAAAGAGCTACACAGTAAAAGAAATAAGAACAGGAACTTATGTTACTGACTGCTCATGCTCCCCAAATCACACAGCTGGTGCAAACATTAAATCCTAACAATCAGTGAATTCCCAGACACTGCAAAAGCCCCCAAATATACTGATTTAAATCTTCTGAATAACTTCTCATATGCTTGCCAAATAGTCTATGTTCATTTGGATATTGTACCATTAAATCCTACAAGACCTTTTTTGTTGATGCCTCACACTCTACCACTGTTATGTGATCTTTAAGTCCTGCACATGTGGCTGAGGAAGAGAGAATCAGTGGAGTACGATGCTTACTGGAGACACATCTCCTGAGGCTAAACCAGAAACATCAAAACAAAGCCTAGAGCTACTTTTAAAACAGTAACACTTATCTTTCACAAGAGAGGGAGAAACTAATTTCTGACAGAAGAAAATGCTGAACTCATAGCTGTTCACTACAGTTATATAGAAAAATTACTTTTTGATTGGCTCATGAAACACACTTATGCTTTAGACAGCACATCATTTATCTTAGGCCAATAGAAGCCAGTAGTCATCCAAGAAGTCCACACCAATTTTTTCAGAGTACAATTACAGGGATTTTAGCAGCAACACGTGGTCAGTGGGTTTTATTGCTGTCAATGGGACAAAGAAAAAAATCTCCCCAAGACACTTCTATTCTCTTATCAGTATCACATTTCACTTCTACCAAGAACGTTTTTTTTTTTCTAATAAAGCTCTAATTTCTTCATACTGCTTTGTATTGATAAATTCAAATTACCAAAGCATTTGTCAGTCAGAACAAATACCTAGTTATAGGTGGCAGAATTTACCTGGTTATAGTGAGTTTCACAATAAGCCAGTCCTTTTTTCTCATAGTGTCGGTGCCCCAAGAATGGCTTCTCACATTTGGCACAAACAAAATGCTGTAAAAGAAAAAGCCATTCAGTGGCAGGTAAAGCAACTTCTGCATCACTGGGGAAAGACTTGCATCTCTGGCTGCAATTCATGGCTCAATACAAGAGGCTTAATGCTTTAATGAAACTCAGACAGACTAAATATTTCCTCTTTCTTCTCACCATTTTCCTATGGTAATAATTAATTAATTAAGCATTATATTAATGATAGGTAGAACTCCTGCTGAACAGATAATCATGTTGTTTCTACACTGATAGACTTGTGGACTATCTTGCTCGTTTCAGAGAAGAGACGCAGGAACACAAAATATGGCTGGTGTGCATGCATTTCAAATCAGCAACAGCATCTCCTTCACAGCTCAGCCCTTAGGAGGCTTAAATCACTAAACACATGAATCACCAAAAACTTCAGGGCATGCTGTGACAAGCCAAAAGTTATATAAACAACGAGCTGAAAAGGCTTAAAAAGCAAGAATCATGGTGGCTCTGTCTACATTACAAATTCCAACATTGTTATGACCTTGTTAACCGGGGGTGGAGAGGAGGTATGTAACCCTAGTAGATAAACGCTAACCAGTAAGCCACATTCTGCAAGAATCTTCTCAGTGCAACTTTTTTGTGTGAATTCATACTAGACAGGGATCACAAACATCTATAGCTTCCAAACAGCACTAGTCCTCTTCCAAAATGCCTTCTGAAAGCATCTGGAGAAGCCTCACCTCAACATGCCACTGTTTTCCCAGAGCATTGACCACTCGCCCCTCAATGGGCCTGCGGCAGGCTCCACAGATGGGGATTCCCATCTTGTCATGGCAAGGTAGGCAATACAGTTCTCCCTTCAGTTCCCGGGCCTCAGCAGTCAGCTCCTTCCTGAAAACACAAACACATCCCTGAAATAAGAACTCCAAGTGAAGCTCTTTAATGTCTGAGATGAAGCTTTGGAAGACTAAACTTGAAAACAGACACATTTTGGCAACATTCATGCTAAAAATAGTGAGATATTAAATTATGCTAGTGAAATATAGTTATTGTCAACTCATTTTTATGAGCTTTCTCAGTTTGGCAGACAAGAGAACATATGTAGAATACCATGTCTTAATATGGCTAGATGCTCTGGCAAAAATATGAGATATACCTACATGGAGTGATGAAGTGTCATGTAATCAAGCTGTCTTTGAATGCCATAGCTCAGGTGCAAGGACCATTCTAGCAGTGCTCAGCACAGAACAATTTACCTTATTCCTCAGCAGTTACCCATCCTAGGGGAGTACTGTGCTCCAATTATACCGCCTTCGTGAGAAGTAACTCAGACAGGTATCAGTTCTGTACTGGATTGCACCAGACAGACAGACACACAGCTCCCCAAATCATTTTTTCTAAACAGAAATGCAAAGTCAAACTATTTTGAATACTCTGTCAACAGCTGTGTTTGGACACCACTATAGCACCACTATATAGCCTTTGAGGTAAGTTCATGCCAAGGAACTGTTTTCACCATCAGTATAAAATGGTGTTATTCAAGCTTAACATAGAAGAACATCAAATAGCAAAATCAAACAATTCTTCCATGTTTTCCCAAATCCTTTTCATTTTTCTCATAGAATTTCTGTTTGACAATGTGAAGGCAGTAAAGTTTAAGCCTTGGAAAGGACTGTATTACTGACTATATTGTTTGTCTAACTCTTTTGTTGTCAGGGATTAGAATATGAGAACATACCCACAGTGGGTGCAGTTGAAGTGATCTGGATGGTAGGAATCATTCCTAAACATCAGAGGCTGCTCATCAATTATCAGGTGGCACTTCTGACAGATGTACTTTCCCAGTCCCTTAGCTTTCTCACGGTTATGGCATGGCCTGCACAGATGCCTGGTTGAACAAAGGAAAGCAAGGATAACATTAGTAAAGTCTTCCCCCCAAAACAATGTACTTTAAGTAACACCAAAAGTGTCTTGTCAGATCAAATTAAACATCATTTAATTTAGTGTCCTGTCTTTAACACAGGTTGCACAGGAAAGAATACATAGACAGAGCAGGCACAGAGTTATACCTCCTTTGAATACTCCCCTAGCATTCACTGATCTATACTGCGTGCTTTATGAACCAGAGTATTTGTATTTCCTATCCCTTGATGATTATTTTCCATAGATTTGTCTAATCATATTGTAATCTATATAAACTTCTGGCATCCACAGCATACTACAGCAAAAAGCAAACATCTCAACTACACAATGCATGAAGAGGTTTCCCCTTTTATTTGTTTTCTATCTGCTGACTTTAGGTCTTCTAGTTCTTGTATTAGAGGTGATAATAAACACTTAATCAATAGTCATCTTTTTCATGCCACTCAAGATTTACAGATCTCTGTCACATCTTGTTTCAGTCTTCCCTTCCTCAGGCTGACAAATCCTTGTCTGTTTAGTTGTTCCTCACTGGGAAGTGTTCCATGTCTACAATCACTTGTCATTCTTCTACGTAACCTTTCCAGTTCTGCTAGGTCTTTTTTGAGGGACAGGCAAGGAAAAAAGTGGCAACATCCTCTCCCTATTAATAACTATGGAATCCTGCCATAGTGGAGGTTTTACAGCAATGGGGGGAGTCGAGAAGAGATAATAAAAAACAAACCAAAGCACAGTGCTAGAATGCCTCTACTACAGCTGGATTTCTTAGTCTTTGATAGCTAGGACAAACAAGAGATACCTGAATTTCAGGTCCTCTGTCCAAAAACCCCTTTTGTTATAAGTCAAAGAAAATAAAGGAGTACACAATTTCATGAAACATAACTATGTTTCTCTCTCATGTTCTAGAACAAACAACAAGCACAGCTCTGTACAGGCACACAAGCCAAATTTCTGGCAGTAGTTTGGGCAAAGACATAAAAGAGACTTCTGAAAAGGCTGGAGGAATCCACCAGTTCTATCCCAATATTTAGGAGCTCTGAGGGGAACCTGTTCAGTTTAGTTACCTACCCCTCTGGCAGCAATGCTGCGGGCTGGGAAGAAATTATGCTAAAATAAAAATGACAATGGAATGACTTCTGCAGGTTTGTCACAAAACAGACAAGCCTGCTTAATTCCTTTCACTACATCCTATGTGAAACTGAGATTTACAGGTTATTCTCAAAAGACACCAGGCTAAAGGAAAAATTAAAAAGGAAAGGGTAGATTTACGGCTAAAGTAGTGGGCTCATTGCAGGGTCCCTTCCAAAATTCTGTTGTGATGAATCACCCTTAGATCTGTAAAACGGGGATAAGAATACAACACAGATATTGTTATGAGACCTCAAACATTTATGACCCTCAGCTGGCAGGCGCCTGTCTAAGTGCTAAGTATCATTATTATTCTCTCCACTTCTTGAGTCCTCCCGTCAGCAAGAGTCTCTCTCCAGGGCTGAAACTACTGTCCTCCCAGACGGAGCCCAGAAAAAGCAGACAGCACCCCATTATAAAGAAACATGCAGCTGGGCTCATCTCAGCATAAAGGCATCAATTTTATTCAGCACTGTCAAATGGAGACTAATTATACAGGGCAGGACGCAGGGACCCTGAAGCAAGTGTCCTGAAAGAGACCCCTCTCATTCAGCTGAATAAGGGGCCTTCAGCCATTTGCACTGATAAACCATTATCAACCCCTCCCCACTGAGAAACCCTCTCCGCTGTCCCATAGACCCTCCTCTATTGCTCGCAACGGGAAGTGTTGGACAGGCTGAGCTGTTACCATAGCAGCCGCCCCCTCCCTCTCCCCCTCCCCACTGCCACCAGTATGGAATTATCCCATTCTGAAATGTTCTGTTGTGTCTATTAATACCAGACTCCCCCCGAACAATGCTTCTCCCCACTCTCCCAAAATCATCAGAGGACTCCAAGGAGTCTGTGTTAAGAGCTGGGAGCTCAGCAGCAGCCTTCACTAAGCACCATGAACACAGGAATATTCACAGAGCATACACATATTTGTAACAGCAGCAGCTTCCCCGTGCCAAGGGCTCAGCTGGAATGAAGACTGCTCTTCAGCGCTGGGGTGTCCTCTCCCCTGCTCTCTCGTGCGACTGAGCTGATAGCGCGCTATCAGAGCTAGCAGGACACTATATAGAGGGGGTCCCTTCTCCACCCTCACTGAGTCTGCGTCTGTGCGCTCTTTTGGGATCATCTCACTGTTTTCACTGTTGCTGCTTCTTTTTGGTTTGCTGTCATCAGGAGGAGTTCCCTGAGGTTTTCCCCGGAAGGACCCTACACTCCTCCTGCAGGACTGCACCGTAAACAGGTAAGAGACGACCTTCTGTTGGGAGAGTAGCAAAGGAGCTTTGCCAGCTGCACTGGTTCCGGCTGGTGTCAGGGAGGCGGCAAGACACACACAGACAGGCTGACAAACGTAATGGAAATATTCGAAACTAAGAAGCAGCAGCATTTTTAAAAGTTCAAAGAATAATTTTGCTATTCTCACTCTGCTTTACTTCACTCCTCCAAAACATAAAAGTTTTTAAACTTCTGTACTTAATGTCCATCCATCTGTGCCAGGAAAGCAGACCGTCATATACTGTGACTAGCACTCTCTGACGCCGCTCTGGTGTTCACAAGAAACCAGTATTCCCCGCTGAGGGCTGGGAGGCTCAGCAGGGAGTGATTTTCAAGAGAATGGTTTTGGTCAGAAGTGGACTATTTCTGATGAAAAATACTTTAGTGAAAGATAGGAAACATTCCCATTCGACAAAGCACTACAGCCATAATCCTAAAAGCGCACAAGCAAACATATTCCCAAACCAGAAACTCCTCTAGCTGGGAGTAAGAACAGGAAACTCTGAAAACCTTAACATATACTTCAAATTTATCTACAGTGGGCCTAAGAACAAAACTGCCTAAATTAGCTAGGGTAACCGTGTCTATCCTGACAGCCTTGTGGATTGATACCTTGCTTGTTTCGGAGCAGAGGAGAAACAGGGCCATAAAACACGGTCGGTGTGCACGCATTTCAAATGAGCAGTGATGTGCCTCCTGCAGCCCAGCCCTGGGAGGCCTGGGATAATAGCACTCTGTTCAGCAATACGGAAATCACTAAATATTCGCACAATCCCAAGAGCGCAATCCAAGCGGAAAATAGGGGACAGCGAGCCAGACTCCTACAGGAGTTGTTCTGTCTGTGGGGTCAAAGCTGCTTGCACCATATAGCTATGAGCACAAACTACACGTCTTGGATATTTGGGAAAGTTTCTAGGTTGCTCTGAGCTTTCATACAGACTAGCATAACAAGCTTTTTAAGGACTTAGAATGTGCTTTCTTGTAAGCCTATCAAATGAAAAAGAAACAAAAAGCCTAAAAGTAAACACATTCATTTTAAATTGGTAGGTTAGAAACACACAAAAGAGAACTGCAACTTTAAATAATAACAAAGGGCTTTCCATACTGACTACAGTTACAGATATACAAACAATTATTACTCTTGGTAGCTTTTTGTTGGCAATACTTCAATTCTGAAAACCAGTTCAACATTTAATTCCAGCAATACATCAGCTTTTTCTCTGAACCAGTCAAGCACTATGCTATGATTAACAGAATTGTAAAGAAAACAAAAAATTTGATCAAAATTTCCTTCTAGTTTAAAACTTAAGCAAAATTAGACAGAGACTCATTTCTCTTTTCTATCATTGCTGACAAGACAATGAAGAATATCTCCCTCCATCTTCCTCTCAAAAGTAAATGAGGTAACAGCAGCTCTCCCATGAAGACATTCATTTTAAAAGACAGAATCTGTTTACATTTTTCATCTGTTTAAAGCCTTCCTCTTCTTGTCATTGATCCACTGGACTTCTGGATATCCCTCACATCCTCCTTTCCCCTCTGTCCTACAGTATTTTGCCGTGAAAACGTGTTCAGAGAGAGAACTCTGACAGAATGTTTCAGACTGCTTAAACCCCTAATATTTAGCTTGGAAACAGGGAAGAAATCTCTGCTTACTGCTTCACCTCTTGGAATGATTTAAGTCACTATCATCAAGGCAAAAGACATCCCTGTCTGGTCCACAAGACCAGCCTTGCCTCAGCTTTTTAAGCTTGTGCCATCCAGCATTTGCTCTTTTTTCAGTGGTGTCTCAACCAGGTATAGATCTGACAGGTGTGCATGTGCATGAGGATCACCTCCTTCTATTTTTTTGCAGATGAGAAAAATATTTCAACAAACTGCTTGTCACAAAAAAGACCATCTAGCCAGAACTTCAAGTAGTAGGTACCATTGTAAATCAACGGCCAGTAAAAAGGTATGGTCTCTGCCTGTTCCTCCTTTGGTATGTAATAGAAGAATACAGATTCAAACTAATTCCATCCAGGGAAGACATGTACTGAAGTATTCAGTGTTACCATCACATAGAAATTTCAAACTCTTGTGTTCAAAAATACTTGTAGATTTTACTTTTTAAGGGACAAATAAACACTAGGAACAACAATTGCAGGGTCCTCTGTAAATCCAGAAAATTCATGCAGAAAAGAGCAAGAACTAATTTTCCTTTTGTGCATGTAAGCAATGGGAACTGAGTAGCTGAAGAGTTGAGGTGTATTTTTATAGAATTAGATGACCTTCAGAAAAAGGGCTGTACAGTCTCCCTTGCATACACACTTTAGTAACTCCAAGGTAACAGTATGTTGCCATCTCTAGGACGACAAGGAAGCATGCAGCTAGCAGCAGACAGCAAGTACCCATACACTCAAAACTCGAGTCTTTTTTGTGCCATAAACATGCAGCATATATAAGCAATGCATGAAGTAAGAAGGACCCTCTGTGGCCACATGAAGGAATTTCAGCTTCTGAATTTCATTCGTTCTCCTCCCTTCTGTCGACTTTTGTCTCTTTGGCTGTGAACTAAGCAGAAGTTGTCCAGCGTGTATTCATCTCTAGCTGCTATCATTTTCTGTCCACCTGAAAGTGACAGCAGCCAAACAAAAGATGGGAATTACCTTGGAATTTTGTTTCCCTTTGCCGTATTACTGGTCTGTTCCTAACCAGCCATTTCAATTTCATTTCTCAATCAGCCACCAATGTCTACAGATATCTGAATAAAAAGTTCTGTTGGGAAGCTGGATGCACTGCCTACCGCCTCAGATCAACTGCCTAACGATGTAAGATTTCAGCACACAGAGTAGCTTCTGGCCGAGACTGAAATTTTTGTGTTACAATATCAGTAACTATCTTAAAATCTCAACATCAGCAGAGGGAAAGGGAGCAAGCTGATCTTAAAGAAAAAACACTTTACAGACATTTTCATTGCTGACAAATATGTCAAAGGAAAAAACAGATATGTCATAGTTTTCCTAGACAAAAAACAAGTGGCCAAGCCAAATGGACATTCTTGTTGTCTTTTGCTATCATTACTTCAGTATTTTTTTCCAAGCATTTTCAAATCCAGTTTCCCTTGACACTGCCGTTGCGATCTCTACAATGCACTCCAGCTCTCTGCTTTTTTGTACGTTTCCTCTGTTTCAGCTTTTTTCAGCTTCCTTAGCTACGTATCCTTTAAAAATGCACTGAACATTATGAAGTAACGGTCAATCAGTACAAAAGAAATTATGAGCGTAATGAAGTATTGCTGTGAATACTGATACACCTCTCAGGAAACCAAGAAACAGGGACGGTACCGCAGATTCAGACCACCTGCCTTTCCCTGCTGCCTATACTGAGAGATGATAAATGCGTACGAAGCTGTGGTAGGTGCCCAGAAAGTCTAATCACTTAGTTGATGCTGTTCAGGACCCTGGAGGAAACAACGAGAGTAGCAAAAGTATGTCCAGTTTTACTACGCTGCTACTTGAAAAAGCCCCTGGATAAGCTACAGTGGAGCTCAGGCGCTTCTGAGGGAGAGAGATGGTCATGTTGGGAGAGGAGGAAAGCTGTAGAGAGGGATGACTCTCTGACAACAACCAACAGCATGGGCATAACTAGTAACCTTTTCCAAGTGTGTTTTGCTGTTCAAATCAGATGCTGCTACCCCCATCTGAAAAGCTTTCTCTGCTACTGCACCTAAAAGTGTTTGCCTTAAATACAGGACTTCAGACTAAAATAATTCTCACTGTAGATTTTCAGGAAACCTCCACTTTGAAACATTTTTAATGACTCCAATACCAGACCTGTCCTACATCCCTTCTAGGAACAAGACAGATATTCTAAACAAGGTCGTCTTACAACAGATATCTGTATTCAGAGAAGCCGATTCATTTGGAGCTCTTCAGTCCTAACCCAGCATTTCAAAATTAAACATAGCAATTACTTTCTAGCTAGACATATAGTACCCACTTCCATTTTTCCATAAACATAATACATGAGCATTTAACTACTCTGTCATCCAACAGGTCTCAGCACAGCCTGGACATAAGTTCATAACCAGCTAGCTAACTCTTCATAGTGGTTCCTTCAACAGGAATTAATGGTCTGGAAAACCCAGCTGAGCCAAAGATATTCAGAATTTTAAGGTAAGTGTTATAACTGAGACTGACCTCTCTTATTAAATACCAGTATCAGCAAACATCGCAGATTCCCATGGGTTTCTCTCCACAAAACCAGGCTCTTTTGTAAGATATTGTCTCAATTCTTTCAGGTTTCTGCTTTGTGCTCCAAACCTGTTGTGAAGAATGAATGGCCCAGCAGATCCCTCAAGCCTGCTCTTCAATTGCTCAAACCAATCAAATTTCTCTTTGACAACTTCAGAGCAATGTGGCAAAGAAACACATCTGGAGAACATCCTTTTTGCCACTTTCTATTTCCTGGACTTCATCCTGGCCTTTGTTGGCAATGCCCTAGCTCTTTGGCTCTTCATCCGAGACCAAAAGTCAGGCACACCTGCCAACATTTTCCTGATGCATCTTGCTGTGGCCGACCTGTCCTTTGTGCTGGTACTTCCCACCCGGCTGGTGTACCATTTTTCTGGTAATCATTGGCCATTTGGTGAGATCCCATGCAGACTCACGGGCTTCCTTTTTTACCTCAACATGTATGCCAGCATCTACTTCCTTATGTGTATCAGTGTTGACCGTTTCCTAGCCATTGTGCACCCTGTGAAGTCTATCAAGCTCCGCAGGTCTCTCTATGCCCATTTGGCGTGTGCCTTTCTATGGGTTATAGTTGCCGTTGCAATGGCACCCCTGCTGATCAGCGTGCAGACAGCAGAGGTGAACAACGCAACAGTCTGCCTGCAGCTCTACAGAGAAAAGGCATCACGTCACGCTCTTGTGTCCTTAGCGGTGGCATTCACCTTCCCATTTGTTACTACAGTGACTTGCTACTTATTAATCATCCGAAGCCTGAAGAGTGGGAACAGAGTCGAGAAACACCTAAAGGAAAAAGCAATCAAAATGATCATCATGGTCCTAGTCATCTTTCTGATTTGCTTTGTACCTTATCATGTCAATCGCTACATTTATATTCTGCATTATGATGGGACCAAGACTTCCTGTGAAACACAGCGTATTCTAGCACTCGGTAACCGCATTACTTCCTGCCTCACCAGTCTGAACGGTGCCCTTGACCCAGTCATGTATTTTTTTGTAGCGGAGAAATTCCGTGAGGCTTTGTGCAATCTGTTTTGTGGTAAAAGGACTGTAATGTTGCCTCAAACGTATGAGGGTAAGACAAACGAAAGCTCACTAAGTGCCAAATCTGAACTGTGAACATAATTCTTGCCACTGCTTCCACATAAGAACACTATTCCATCAAAACCAGCCGAGAGAGCAGGCCACTCAGAGTCAAACTCATTCCTGAGGAGGGAAGTTTGGGGGGACTACAATTAGGAAGAACACCTCTGACAACAGAGATCACATGTTCTTGTCCCACTGAAACGGCAAACAGAAGTACAATAATAGCCCAACTGATTTCAAAGACGTGACACTGACGGCTGGATACTGAAGAATTGGGAAGGGATCAAAGAGGCACTTAAATGGACACCTGGTTCTTAGAAATAAAATTCACCCCCTAAAAATATTCAGTAATGCCTCTGCCTCAAGC
The DNA here is from genome assembly GCF_036417845.1 of Apteryx mantelli. Lineage (NCBI taxonomy): Eukaryota > Metazoa > Chordata > Aves > Apterygiformes > Apterygidae > Apteryx > Apteryx mantelli. The sequence continues at coordinate 28,059,284 of NC_089986.1, read as the reverse complement.
ATACAGCCTACTTTAATATTCTGTATCATGCCAGCAGTAGAGATCCATTCCTGAGGTAGACCCGCCTGAACAGACAGTATAGTAGCACCTCTAGTTCAATTCAGCAAATTCAAAGCATTTAGACATAGTAGACAGAAAATTGGTGCTAAATTTTGGCAAGGAAAAAAAAAAAAAAAGCAAAATGCTGCAATGCACCCAACCAGGACTGGAATTAAGATAGGAGTCACAATTGTTAGACTGCTTGCCAGCATTTATTGCTGGAGACGAGCAATAAACATCACACTACCTTTTCTATCTGTTCTTTGCCATGGCCTGAAGACTTTTTGCAGACAGAGGCCAGGCAGCCTTTACTACAGAGCCTCTTTTATGTAGTTCCCTGCAACATATCAGATATCCTGATAAACCTCAAACTAAAGAAAGAATGGAAAGAATGGAAAAGGGCTGTTTAGGAATACAGCATTTGCAAAGGTGAAAAGTGAGCATATGAAGAAGTGGAGCCCAGTTTGCCCAGAAGAGATTCCTGTCTTTGAGGTGTTTTATTATTATGTAATTTCTGTCACTTATTTAGCAAGACTATGAATTTGCTGCAGATAAAGTAGGTTAGACATCATCTTAACTATCCTCACTGATACAAACTGCATCCAGAGAAATACATCTGTGAATGGGGGGCACACCAGGGAAGGAGAGATCATGAGGTACTATGAGGAATGGGAAAAAGATCCCCAGAGTTTCCAGTAATATTTTCTAGAAGAATACTTCTGTGCTATGGAGATACATGTTACTGGAAATCATGATAAGTGGGTTATATTTTTTATGTATAGACACACGCATGTGCACAAATCCCTTTTCTATGCTTTAGGAATGAGATCTTACCTTTCAGGTCTGGTCCGTAAGTTACAAAATCAAACATACTTTATCTTGCTTGCATTGCTGCAATCCAGGCTGCTTCCCCCAAAACACCTAGAAACTGCCCTAAGTGCTAGGAAAACAGCCCAATCTAAAAATCTTAGGTGTCAAAAAAAAAAAAAAAAAACCCTATTAAGCCCACCTCTAAAATCTAAGGCACAGAAGTTGCATGAAGAATTGAACAGAAAAGGGAGTTAGAGAGGGCAATCTGCTGGACAGGGTACCAATATGTAATCTTTCCTTTTCCTTCCTGTCCCTTTTCACCATTCAGTGAGAACACAGACTCCAGGATATGACTAGGCTTTGCTCAAGACATATGAAAGCCTGACGTTAACTATGAATCATGAAACAGTGAATGCTAACTGCTGGATTGTTTTATTTTCTTATCATGATGTGCTTTTGTACAAGTATCCTTTTATGTTTTTAATTACTTACTTCTCAATTAAATGCATTAATCAAACTTTAGGACTTGTTTTTATATTTCTGTATATAAAACAAATGGTTTATGAGGACCACAGGAATCTTATACTGAATATGTTTTACTGTAATCTAGTAAATGTAAACTAGTGTTATACTCTTGGTCTTTTGCTATGCCTTGATTTCCTACTCAGCAGCTTACTTGATAAGCAGTCTGCCCAGGATCACATAATCACTCTGTTTCTCACCTACTATCTAGCATTTTGCCTAAAATCCCTTTCTACTCCAGAACCCATTCACAAACTACTAAAATTTGAGTTTCTGCTTTCTACCTAGTTCACTGGACGAAGAATACCATTCTTGTTTTTCATTTTCTAATTGTTTATTCCTTAAAGCTTCTTCTGCATCTTTACAAGCTTCACCTCCAAGTTTACAACCAACTGACCACTCTCAACTTCTCACTACTATATCAACAACATACTGACAAAAGCGTTCGAGCTCCTGCTCTCTCTTACCTGCCAGCATTCTTCACAAAACCCAGGTCAGCGAGGGCCACATCGCAGAGCTCACAACGGAAACATTCTGGGTGCCAGTTATTATTCATTGCCTTGATAACACGCCCAATGATGAACTCACCTACAAAAGGAAAGCAACATGCTTAGATGCATACACAGAGTTGTTGTATCGAAAATCTGGTGCCCTTCACCATTCTTTCCTTTTAGTTCCACAGGAACTACTATACTCTAACTTTGGAAGAAACAGTTCTTCCCACAACCAGAATAGACTAAATTACTGCCGATATCATGCTCTGTTTCTATCCAGAGTTCCTGCTCCTTAACATACCACAACAAGCCCAACACAAGGCTGGATGTCACTGCAATGATGGGAGGACTTCACAGCTGTGCAGCTATAGCCCTGTTGCACTGACATGGGTGCACAAGTTGAAAGGAAGACAATGCTAAAAGAAGGGCCACTCCCACTTAACATCGTGATAAATCCACAGCTGTATGAGGCTGTATAGATTTGTATTTGGAAATCTTACCGCATTCCCCGCAGCAAGGGGCAAACAGCATCTGAAAGTCGTGCTCGCAATATTTCCGACCTTCAAACTGTGAACGAAACAAGAGAGAAAAGCCCTCATGAATCAGCGAGATCCTCTAGGTTCTGATAGTTCGGTATTATTTTTTGGTTGAAATAACCAGTTGGTCAAGGTCAGTCAAGCATTTTCGGTTCTAATCCCCCTCTCACCTGTTTTAAACTCCCAAAGATTTTATCAAATAAAATTTACTTTTTAGATATGGTTTCAACCTCATGGTGAATTTGCTTAGCAAATAGTTAAATCAATGGCAACACTGCTATAAGAGAATAAAAACCTCAAAGAGTCCAAAGTCCTTTTCCTACAGTTTGCTTTAATTTAATTTTTTGCTTTATTTTTTTGTGTAATTCAGAAATATTCATCCTGTGTAAGGCTAAAACTCACTGCAAATTAAGAATGAACCATGTTTAAAATAATGTGGTATTCAAAATACATGCTTGCACACGTTCTGTAAAAAGATTTAAACCCCGTTTTTAAACAACTTCACCAATTTTAGTTGCACAATTGGAAAAGTTTGGTACAAAATATCTAAAAAAAAAAGAAAAAAGCCAAGAATTCACTTATTTGTAATAAAATATGAAAAAATATCTTCTGTTTTCTTTCTCAAACACCTCTTATGCAGATAGTTTCCCTTTTCTCTCTCACACACTAAGTGGGAAACCCCTCAAAATGCTAGCAATGCAGGGTTAGGGCAAAGAAATTAAATCTGCAAGAAAGATGACAATTCATTTCTGCCGTAAGTTCACTTAATTTCTTGCTTTTTAATGGAGATATTTCTCTTCCCTTATACACCGTATGCACCCATAAGTATTGTGATTAGTTCTGCTTACACTGAATGGAAAAATGGATGTAAACCCTATTATATTAGATAACTTTCAAACCTATCTCTAGTTCTCACATGTAGGTACTCCATTAGAGCCATATTTATGCCTGCAACTGTAAATGCCCAGGATACAGGTACAACTCGGGAGAGAGATCAAGCATGCGTGGGCTCATACAGATACACATGAAACCAAAATCCCCTAAAAAACAGGGCATGTTCAAGCCAAATAAAATCCGAACTGCAGACTTATGAAAGCATGTCGCAGAATATTCAGGTTGTATAACACAGAAAAGTTAATGAAATCACATGAAATATTATTTTTCCAGATTTCTGCTTGCTTTGCCTCTCGGTTTTAACATTCAGATGTATACTAGCATATGTCTTAAAATGTATTTTTTATTCAGATTATCTACTTTCCTGTTATGCCATATTTCAGTTTTGAATAATTTCTATTTGCCTGGATACCTTGGATGAGACAACTGATCTGCTAACACGGTTTTGGATTGATCGCACCAGAAGGAATTAGATAGATCAAAAGAAAATATGAGATGACAAACTTGAACAGAAAACAGCTTCACAAAATCTCCTTCTGACTGCTCAACTAGCTAGCTGCAATTCTCTATGGGGAATAACACAATACATTTAAAAAAAACCACCAAACAATAAAACAATTTTATGGTTGATTTTAATTAAGAAATGCAAAGAAAAGCAGAAAAGGCTATTTAACCCAGGAGAAGGCAAAAAACAGAGGAGTGCACTGTGTTGACAGTGTAGGACTAGCATAGAGTTAAGAAGCCATTTGACTCGGCTCCACGACAAGAGGAAGTCTGTGTATGTCATCTGCCATGTCACCTGCCTCAAATTCTTCTGCTACACATTCCTAAAAGAAGTGGAAGAGGAATCACTAACAAGTTTTGATACAAAATGTCAGTCGTACAGTTGGAAAACAGCTTTGTGACATCTTTGTCACGAGACTGATACATTCCAGGTTTTACAGGCTTATATGTCAGAAGATCCTTTCCTGTTCTTTTTCTAACAAAAAAGAACAGGCAATTGTACAAGATGGAGAAAGTAGGAAAATCCCTAAAGTTACCTTCCTCATTTTTCCCCCTCTATATTTTTCAGATCCGTCACAGCCAGCTTCCTGATACAATTTTAAAGATGTCACTTAAACTTGCTCAAACCAGCCGGAGTTAGGAAAAGGAAAGAGACTCCCTTTTTAATCTTTCTGGGTACACTGACGACTTTTCAGCTCACGGCTTACACTCACAAGCTGTGGGGCGCTATGGACCTTGCATTTAATTGAAACATCTATTCTCTTGGGCACATCCATTTAACTTGGGAGAGACAGGCAGAGAGAAGCAAATGAAGTTGACAAAGAATGACACTTAATCCTGAGAGACACTGAGTACCTTCAGTTTTATAGACTGGTTAAGAGCCCAAGACAGTCAGCATCATATGGGATAGGGCTTATAATACAATTAGTCAAACAGCTTTCCATAGGTTTATAACTACCGGGGTCTCACCTCATAAAAGAGTCCATCTGGGAACTGACGAAAACACTGGGCACAGACAAAGCAGTTTTCATGATAGAGCTCCCCATTGCTGTTCACAATCCTCTCTGCAGGATCAAATCGAGCCTGGCAGCGTTCACATACTGCATTTGCAAGAGCATCAGACATATTACTGGAACGAAGACAAGAGAAAGATCGTGAGCAATGTTACAGCCAGTCACATGAGTATACCCCTATCATCCAAACTGCCCCAACATCAATGAACACAACATTTCTATTGCTTTTAACTCCCTTTTACATGAAAAAAGAACAGTGAATGAGTCATCTCAGCGCTGACATCAGTTAGAAATAATGTTCTTACAACTCACACAGGGGAGGCAGCGCCCTTGTGGCGGAATGAACTCATGTGGCAGACTTACCCATGGCACATTTTTGACCGTTTCACCAGTCCCTTCACTTCACCAATGAATGCCATTATGCCATCTTGCTCATAGCACATACCAAATATCCACTACTTAAACTAAACCAGTAGTGCTGAGAGCAGCAAATCCAATGAATCCTGACTTCTCTGGATTTCTGGTCTTGGGATGTGCTCCGGTGAGGTTTCTCTGAGGTGTAGTAAGCACTGATCTCACGCTGCAGTCTCCCTTCACTGAAAGGATTAATGGGGCCTTTCCCCTCTACCCATCAGCTTATGTGCACAAGATTCATAGGAACTTAATCACGTCCAACGCCTCTGCCTTCCTGACAAATTAGCTGAGACTGGCAACAAGTTAAAAAGGTAACGGAAGAGAGAAGTCTCCCTGGCTGGCTGGGCAAATACATCAGCTTCATTTCCTCAGAAAGTGAGGCTAAAAAAAAAAACCCAAAGCCACACTTGAAATCTTGCAAAGGACTGTTTCCTCTTTCTCCCCTAAAATATGGAATGACCTTAACCTCTTCCACAAAACTTTCATACTTGCTGTCACAGTAATCTAAGTTCTGTATATATTAGCAGAATGCCATTTTAAAATCCTGTATCACATATCCAAATAGGGAGGAAAATATATGCTAAGGAAAGAGTCTCTGTTTCCTGTTGGGATCAGTTCTTTAACCTCCAAAATATCCAATAATATGAAAATTCAATACTGTTCCACTTTTGAATATAGAAAGACTATCTTATGCCTTCTGAGCTACCTCTGAACTCTACACTACTGGAAAGATAGCAGCTTTATACATGGAAGAATAAAAAAGGTCCAGCTTATTGAAGTCACTGGAATATTTGTACAATAGTTTTCCTGAACTACATAATATATAGAAAACAAAAGAAGGCTTGGTGTAAAATAGTTCTTCTTTCTTTTTATATACAAATCTATTTAAACTGGTTCTTTGTACACACTTTGAAATAGAAATCAGAACCATCATTGTTCAATGTCAAAGAGTAAAGACCTTTAATTGTAGTAAAGCGTTGAAATTCCTTTGTTAGTGTGATTCTGCAACCCAACATCCTATTTTCCACACCTCTTTCACGATACTAACTCAATACGCACGTTTCAGTAGCAGAAGCTTCTCTCCCCTCCGGTCAGAGGCATTCTTACAAAACCACACCACAGTTTGCACTCCAGCGTCATGTGCTCAGAGCAGAACTAGAATGGGCAGGCAGCAACACTGGCAGCAGCCCCCTACTCCAGAGACAGCAAAACCAGGCCGGTGCCGCAGCTGGCTCCGCTCAGCCGGCTGCATCACACCTGCACCGATATGCTGGCCTGTGACCTGGAGTGAGCGCTCAGTGCAAACACGCCTTCCTTCCGCCCCGGCAATTCCAAGGGTGACAAAGAGCAGGGTGGGGGGGGGCGGTAATAGGTTCTGAGGTCAAGAACAGAATACTGATTTCATAAAAGCTATTATAACTTGTTACCTCACTGCAGTATGAGGGAGCTTTAAACCTGGACATGAACCAGAACTATGGACAAACAGGAAATCACGTAACTTTATGAACTAGGGACCACGGGTTAAAGAAACATTTCTATCCTGCCAAGGAGCAAAGGAATAGGTAAACACAAAAACATTTGTGCTTGCAGCAAAGCCCAGAGGTCTTTCCTTTAATCTAATCAGCTTCATTTTCAATCACCACTTTCAGTTAAATCATACACCAAATGTGCACCAGAACTTCAAAATATAATCTCTCCAACAAACATATGTTCCCGCTTGAAGAATCTGGTGCCTGAACTCCAGGACTTGAGCTAACCAATGTGGCCATGATTAAGAAAGCCTGATGTTAACATCAGTGAAAAAGCTACTCTGGGTTATGGAAAAAACAGGAAAAATCGTTTCAATGAGTCTCACAGGTTTCTACATAATAGCAGGTATTCTGCTCCACACACTAACAGCAAAGCATGATCTACTGCTTTTTTGTTGTTGTTTATAAACATGAAATTAACTTTTTAAAAAAATCCTGAACTTATTAAAAGTGCACTTCAACAACAGCTGGAGAACAGTACCCATCATTGCCATTGACCAACTACCTGCTGATTTAATTCTGCAAGAGCAGAACCACTACAGCTTTGGCATTAGACAGCTGCAGTATGCAATACCAGCCTGCAATCTGAAAAGCCAGGTTCCTCTGTATGAAAGAGCGCAGGTGCAGGTTCACTAGTGCGACAGTTTATACCAAACTCTATTGAACATATTTATCCTGGGAGAGATCCTGCCAAGAGTCAAATGGCTGTGTTGGCAAGAACCATCTTGAAGATGTAGGGGCTGATTCATAAGAATAAGGCTGTCAGGAGCCTCAGATCCGAGAACAGTATTTGAGGGCTGTCGAGACAGAATAACCCAACAGCAAACCTTAACTTCTATACAATACAAAGTCTATTAGGAAGTTAAAATTGCCAATGAAAGTCAAAAGCGCTAATATTCTATGTTCTCACTTTCTTCTGTTAGCAGAAAGTACAACTCTGGATTTAATGTGTAACTCAGAAAATTCATTTGCCTCACCCACCTGTTAGAGCAGGAAAATGTCAGGAGTCCCAAGAGTTTATTTACTCTTATGCACAAAGCATGTACACAACGATGCAAAAGATCCAACTCCTAGCTACAGAAGTTTATTCAAGACATTCCAGTACCGTTATAACAAAAAGGCTGTGATGCATAATAAAATGTCAGTAACAATTTTGCTAAAAAGTATAGTACAAAGACTTCCAAGATTTGGAAATGGAAAACAAAATATGTTTGAGCTAGAAGAACTTGGTTGATGCAGACAAGATTTCCATAAAGGTTATAAGAAAGATGACTGTGATACAGCCTGAGTTGTCCAAGAAATGCCGTACTGCAAATGAGCTAGTAATTGTGACTTGTTAATCATACATGAGAGAAACTACTAGTTTGGGAAAAAATTTATACGAAAAATCTGTACACAAAATTACACAGTCTAAACACACGTAAAGGTACAAAATGCCTATCACGCACTCAAGCAAGTGGTCAATTAGTAATGCTGCTCACATTAGCACAGAGAATCTGTACTCCAGCTTTCAGCCCAAAACTTTTGTTCCCAAGTAGGAGGACAGTGACAATGGATTCAACTCCAACCAGCTAGAAACAAAGCTAATCGACTATAAGAGCACTCTTCGTCATTACCAGCTGGCCAGCAAACCTGCTCTGAGGCAGGTCTCAGAAGTGGGATTCAAAAAAGAGAAAAAATTCTTATGATTAAATGTTCCAGGGCAAGCTGGCAAACAGATGGTCAAGAAAATAAGAACATATTACAATAAAGTACAATGTATCATCTACCAAACCAAATAGATGTTCACCACTGAGGTCTTTGGAACCAAAACGCTACGGTTTTATAAGATGAGACAATTGCATAAAAAAGGTTCAAGTTCCAGTTTTCACCTAGTTTCATGTGCTAAATACTCAGTGCTAGAGCACAGTTGAATGAAGAGCAGCTGGAAAGCTACAGAGATGATCTTTGATGCAACAGGCATCCTCAGGACTGTCTTCCTAATACACAGAAAAGCTCAGATGGTCAAGTATTTCCAGGCAAAACCCACTTGCCTTCTCTGCTGTCCCCTCCCTTCCTCTAGAGAAGCTGTGAATTTGCAGCTGCTTGGGGAGCGTCAACTTTCCGTTCAGGCACCTTCTATTTTACAAATAGTTATGCTGCTGCTGCTTGTATTTATAAAATGACTGTTCTCTGCCTCAGCTGTATCACAGCTAAAGTTTGTTGGGGACAGCTGAACAGGAGACAACTAAATCATATAGGGGCCCCGACCTAGTGTTCTCTATAACATGAACCAGCAGCAGTGAATCTTTGGTAATCATAGCTTGAGTTTTACCTCTCCGCTGTCTTTTCATGCATGGCTTTGCACCCATTTTTATTTAAGACATTTTACTCTTTTGCACTCAAACTAAAATTTGACACTTCAGCATTGCTCTAAAGGCACGACTTTACATTCATTTCAGACTTTTGCTTTCATATATGCTACAGTTTCATAATCTCCCAAAACTACACACCCATGTGCCCTTTTCCTTCCACCAGAGCAAGCATTCATTCACCTGGATCACTGTTAAAATTCACCGAGGCTGGAAGGGGGAGGGAGGACAGTGTTAATTCAGAGCAGTTCTATGATCCAGTCTACCAGATTCCACAAACACTTGTGCCAGCAGCACAGGGAGAGGAAGAGTGAGACCAAAACCATCCTCTTGGTGGTCGTGCTCATAATGACCATGAAAGACTGCCTACCGTGTCAACCATAAGATATTTAGATACAAGTCTTCCCCACAAAGGACAGTCCCAAATACGGAGTGTTACTTGCATTCTAATTAGTAATCTTTTGCATGAAATGCAGTAAAATACAAAATCCCCCTCTGTTTTAACAATAAGCTGATGACACAAAGACAGGAAAGGCTATTAAAATACAACTAGCAAAACATCCTGAAGTTCTCCAGTCCTGTGCAAACCCAACAAAATACCAGTGCTTGAACAACACGTTTTCCAATCTCTCTCCATTATATGCCATAACTTTAACTAATAGTCTTTGTTAAAATATTTAATTTACATAAATAGATTATTTACCATTACAATTAGGAGTGGGTTCCTCATGCTTTGGCTTCTCAGAACTATTTATTATAAAGTATCAGCATTGCTCTCAAGCTGAAAAAAACAACATTCTTTATATGAGTAGAAGTTAATTAGGAGACTTATTTTGTGCCACTGGTACAGTTGCTGTAGAAATATTTGAAAGCATTGCACCTTATATCACTAAAGTCAATATGGATTTACCTTCTACAAATAGTAGTTTCAGATATATTTGGTCTATTAAACATCTTATTCTTATATGGTCCACCAGTAGAAACTATTGTTTAGACAAAATAACACAATATAATAGGATTTACATAGTCACTTGTAGTATATATATATATGTGTGTGCACACACACATATGTATAAGATAGTGAAAAGTCAATAACCTAGAAAGCTACCGTGGCTTGTGCATATCTTAACTCCCAGTAGCCAAGATAAAAATCAGAGCACTTCTGGAGAGGGGTTCCCACCTACCCTGTAGTATGGTTAAGGGTGTATGGCTTTAAGTCCTTAACATTGACAAAGATTTTAAAATATATATATATATCTTTCTGGAACAATACTGGACTATGATTCATTTCACAGATAATGACCAACACAAAGGAAAAAAAGAAAGAGGAAGTGTATTATTTCATGAATTTCTACTGAAAGATATCTGCCAACTACCCCTACCATTTTTCCAAGATCTCTTCACTTGAACTCACTTTTTTTTCTGGAAAGCTTTCTCAGAGTGGTTCAACTTTGTTTTAAGGGATGTTATCAGGTTATATAATTTTTAAAACTTGTTATTAAAGCATGCAATTTTATTAAACTTCTTATAAAATGTCAGAGGAAAAAAAATCCTATTTGGTCAGTGTATGATTTCTTGTGCATTTGATAATACTATGCGCATAGTTTAATTTCTCCTTCTGCTTGCATGGTATTTTCCATTTACTTCATATTTAAATAGTTTTTAGTTGGCTAAACAACAAGTTAATATTGTTTCTTTCAGCATATCTCCCTTGACTATGTAGCCCTCAAGTTCTGAAAGAAGTAAGCACATTTACTTTTCATTTACTATCCAAGGATAATGGAAATTAAGGAAAACATACAAATGCAGCTTTATAGGCACAATATGGAGAAAAGTGTTTATAGTTCCTCATCACTCCTTGGCCTACCAGCTACAGCCATTTGCTATCTGTGGGAGCCAGAGGTGTAAAAAAGATTCCACTCCTTCACAGGCTCCAGCTGAGAGCAGCGTACAACGTCTGCATGGTTAGCGTGCAGGGGCAACAGCCCTCATGGAGATGTCTGAAACCAGCAGCAGCAGCAATGAAAGCCCATTGGCAGTCACACAGAAAAACATCCTATGCAACAGGTATTCAGCACTCCCTTTCAACCGACTGCAATGCTTATTTCCAATATTATCATCAATGATTACTTAAGACGACACACATTTAGCAGAGTGTGCACTCAACCTGGGAAAACATCAACAAGAAGTGTACACGTTTTAAACAGATTATACATCTGACACCAAAAATAGCCTTCGATTTTCAAGCATGTACCATTTCTATGTCTATTTCTATCAAATAGACAAGTGTTTCTCTCACTCTCACTCCATTATCTGAAAGGGGCTAAAACATCTGCGTTGTGATGTTGTTTACCGGTACTGATAAGACAGATCATTCCCAAATGTGTTCACAATTATCATCAACTGGTAACAACACTGCTTTTGGATTCCAGTCATCTGCCTGAAGAAGGGATGTAAACTATCAGGACCTTTTGAGGTAGAAGCAAAAGTTATCTGTAGCTCAAAAACTGTGGATAAAATACAAGTCACTCAGGAGGCAAAATTCCATAGCAGATTATAATCTTCGGTTTTGCCATCTGTTGAATAAGAAGCCTTAATAAGCGGCTTTATGTTTTCTTTGCTTCAGGAACTACAATGTGAAAATATTCAATTTACATATCTAGAGATTTCCCCCCTAAATCACTCTGGCACCTGCAAAAGTTTTTTCTTTCCATCCTGCCTGGCCTTATTAAAAATTCTGCCAGCATATAGTTTATATGCAAGTACATGTGTCGCCACAGCAATATAAAATATGCAGCCAGTCTGCTCCAACACAACACAGTATCAGCACCTGAGGTTTCCCCCACCTAACACCACCTCTGTAACTCTAGATGTGCTCGGCTTCAGAGCTAGCTCCCAGCCACACTTCAGTCTTCCCAGACTGCGACTTACTGAAGTGCCCAAGCCCAGCGCAGTACGCCTGGAGAACTATCACTGTCAGCACACATGTCAGCACAGCCCAGATCATCTCCTCCAGCAGCTTCACAGAGAACACTTAACAGTGTAAGTTTAAAAAGGGAGACCTCTCACAGATAAGCATTTTCCAAACACCAAGCTCCAGCTCCTAAATCTAGCTGATATAGAAGGCAAACTGGAAAAAACGTAGCTCCCTTGCAAAGCTATACTAGTATAGTGCTGACAGTACTTCATACATGACTGTTCAGAAAAGAGCTTTCCTCCTCCATTAAGTTACGTCTACTTAAGATAGTGTTTTTAACTCCGATTTTAAAAATCAAGGCTTAAAAAATATCTGTCATGTTTACAAATTCAGAGAGCAGGTACACAGCTAACACAGAAAAAAATTGTGCCTTCACCTTCTCTCTGCAGAGATGAGTTTTACATGTTACAGTTAAACAGTTAAACAGCTGAAAGCAAATTACATTTTGAAAATGTAAGATGACTATGCCCAAGCATTTATCTCCTCATGCTTCTCATCTTCAGTTCACACTCTGCTTTTCTGTTAAGTGTCACTGTTATGTTCCTTCACCATTTTTTGATGCTTATTTTCTCGTCTCTCACCAGCCCCTTATAATGCTTCTCACTCTTCCTGAACAGCATACTCTCCTCTCAGTGGCATTGACATTTCTTTCACTATCCTCTTACTCCTCTCCATGCTAACTTCTCATACACCCACAACTTTGTATAGGAAAAATTGAGAACTCACCCACTATCTAAAAGGTAGAGGGTAAAAAGGAAAGACTCGGGAGGAGTGTGAAGGTGGGAGTTCTAGTGAGGGATCCAGGGTTCAAACTGAGAAGCCAGCCCAATTGCTGAATTACGAGCGAGCACCAGGTCTTCCTCCAGCTAAGAGGAGACTAAAACTCAAAGCCTCAGACTGCTAGGAAATCTCTCTCCTGCATGCTCACTGCTCTTCCCAGGGACTCAGACTTTGCAGCCCACACTGCTGCTCAGAATTCTCCCAAAACACAATAAATTAAGTTTTATTTAATTCCTGTTAATTTCTCTCCTGCCCAAAATTAACTTCAGTGAAAACTGAGAAGAAAATTAAAATTTTAATCAGAAGCATAGAAAAAGTAATGCTCAAATCAAGCAATAGAATTGTCTGGGGAGAGACTTAAGCAGCATTGTTTGACACATCCTAAGTAATCTCAAAAAGCAGCTACACTAGAAGCTTAATTTTCTGGCACACTGGAGTTATTTATGACAGCTAAAAATCAGCTAGCCTGTTATTAACAGTACAGATGGAGAAATGCACTACTGAACCCTAAAGATCAAGAGACAGCAAAATCCAACCAGCATTCTGGAAAACTACTGCATTTCACTCTATTTCTTTATTCCCACAGTACATAAATACTTCACCATTAACAAGACTAGCAGTAATGTTGGGTCTGAAGAATCTTGTACAGTCCTTCAAAATGGGAAAGGTTCTCCATGGTTGCTTTCCTGTTATTGTTAAGAACAGAAAGCTTCCTTGTCAGGGAAGTCCTTTCCTTCATACGCTACTTGGAAATGAAAATAAACAGACTTCACCCTGTCTGGCTGTGCGCAGTCAAGCTCCATTTAAATAAAAAAGAAAAAGCCAAAAATGAACAAATCTTGGCAAATGCTTCAACGATACCATTCCCTTCCTCTCGGAGACATACCCATGTATCCCAGCTGCTGTATCTGTCCTGTTGCTCAGGAGCGACCCTGTGCCACTGAGCCGATCCTGCCGGCGTTGATAAAGTTTGGAGGATGCCAGCCCCTGAAGCCTCAGGCCGGCCATGGCACCCAGTGGCACTGTGAAGGGGAGTGCAGAAAGACAACTGGAGACACCACCAGCAATAATGATATTTCTATGAGTCACCTTCCTTTGGGGAGTTTCCTTTACACTTCAGAAGCGCTAAAGCAGGATGGATAGACTCCTGCTCAAGCATTGTTTCTTCATCTAACATTCTTTTACAGTCTTAAGGATCAGACGGCCTCTTTCCTGTATCCCACTAGTAGTTACCTATTTAAGCCAGCACGCTAGGAGTCTACTTCAGCACTTCATTCTGTGTTAGACTTGCATAATATATCTTTATAAATTCCATCATCCAGGAGGTGAGATTAAAAACAAATAATAAAAAAACCTCAGTCTTCACATAATTAATCCACTTAAATCAGTAAGACACTGATCAAAGCAACAGAGAAATACAGAAAAGCAAAAGAGATACCAGATCTCTTGACAACACTTTAGTTTGCTGCAGATCAGTATCTGATCCTGGCAGCTGTAAGTTGGTTCCCTGCAGGCTGCTGCATCAGGCAATGTATTAAGGATACTGCAATCAACAGAACTATTCCTTCCATTTGGATAAAGCACACTCCAAGAAACAAAAACATATAGACTTTTACTCTCCAGACACACTCCAGTCTGCAAAAGCCGCATGCTGCGGAGGGTCAGGAAGCAGAGCAAATGAACATACTTGGCGCATTCCAGCCTCCAGAGCTCTTTCTCTGCCGGGAACTGAATGGGGCTTTCGAACAGGAGTTCCCCTTTCTGCCACTCCTCCTCTCCACCCACCCCTGTGAGAGAGAAAGAGGATCACACCGCACAAATGGCTCAGGGTGGGGGGTAAAAAGAGTAAAAATTTGAGAATACAGAAGTCAGTTTTTAAGAGAACAAAGGGAAGGGGGTGGAGGACGATGGGAACAGCTGAATCAGTCTCATCTGATCAGTACCACAGACGAAAACCAACTTGAGAGTCATTACAGACTAATTATTTTATACTAAATTATAGAAACAGAGGATTTTTGTAGCACAATAGTGAAATATTATATATTCCATGACTAAATTTGGCAAGCTATAGGGGAAAAAAAGTGAGAGCAGTAAAAGTGATGATTTCACAACTATTAGATGAGTGTTAACCAGCAGAGATCCTATCTGTCCTTTAAATGGAAATAGAGGGTTTACTGGGATTCAGCAGAACAGGCACAAATAGAGAACGTCATATTTCAAAAACTAGAAATCAGTAACCGCAACATCTGCGATTCACCCTACGTTCTGTTGGGAGTTCAGTTTGGATACTGATGTCAACCTGCCAGTATCATTCTGTCCCAACCGCATTTGCCCTTTATTCATGTCTACTTTATGACATGAATAAAAGGAGAACAAGAACAAAAACATCCTCCAAATTGGGGATTTTTGCTGACCATTTAACCTTAATATTAGATATTTCAGCTCTGGCCACCCTATCAACAAAACAGTTTAAAATAAATATTAGCTTTTTGCCTTTAATACAAAGCAAAATATCAAATCACCAAAACATTACATCACCCTTAACCTTAAGCAGTCTGGCTAAAAATCTCCTTCTCCCTCAAATGCCCAGCTTTCACTTTTCTGGCTCATATGACACAGTTTCATTGGTTTCCAAATAACTGATCTTCCACAGAGAAGTATGAATTTCATCTTCAAAAAACAAGACGAAGGGATTGGAAGGAAAAATACCAAAACAATAACCACCCTATCTTCCCATCCCTCAAAACACATACAAGCTCGCTCACACTCCTCTTGCTGCCTCGCAGATAAAGAGTGCAAGTGCACGGTTTTCTTTTCCCTCTTGGCAGATCACTCTTAAGAGACAGGGCTGATGCCAGACTCTTACAGCAGGTTACTTTCTGAGCCAAAGCAGAGCAGAAAGCAGCCAGACTTCTGAGCATTCATTAGTAGTTCCCCTATGAGAAGCACCTCCATGTCCTCAGAACAGACTACTACTAAGGACCTTCCAGTAAGTTAATCTACAGAATCTCAGAGAGCAGATTTAGATGGAAAAGTAGTAAGACTGAAAACACATTCTTTAACCCAGAAGAGCAGAAGTAGCTGCTCATAACTCAGGCAGATGAGACATCTGTTAGGTTGATGCATATAGCTTCTTGTCTGCACCAAGAACCTTTCTTCCTATTATCAACCTTTATACTCCATCTTCCCCATCATCCTTCAAACCATTTTACTTGCAGTTACTTTGTAAAATGGACCGCATGCACATCAGCAGCTCCTCTCCCAAATTAAAAAGCCTATAGTCAGATACTGGCCTAATACTTTCATGGAAAATAAAATATTCTTATTTCTTACCTCAACTGGATTAGGAACAATCAATAAGCATATCTGTAAATGCAGCTGTTCTTCTTTTGTTGACTGCAGGAAGTACATAGGCGTATCCAGATCCCAATTAGGCCAAATATAGTGATGACAAAGATCTCTTACAAAAATAATACCCTGAAATGTGCACTTAGGGAACTTTTTTCCTTAGGCTTTGTATCATCTTTACAGTAACTTCTAAAGGCAATGTAAAACAACACAGGCACTCTTTACCTTTTGTTTTCTAAGCAACACCACAGCAGTAAAGTCTTAAAAGTAATTATCTTCTACTCTGTTTTATTTCTACTTTGGGCATTTGACAGGATTTTTTTTTTTTCCACTGGTAGTTCATGGTTCTGCTTTCTTGGGAATGAGTCCTTCACAACCAGGAAAGAAAAAAGGGCAACACACAGTAGCAAAAAAGCCAAAAATGAAAACGAGGTGTTGGAAAAAGTGCATCAAATGCAAGTATAGAAATGGTCTTTATTTATTCATTATAAGGAAGTACTGTGGTAAACTTCTAAAGGCACCAAAATCACATAAATTATATTTCTCAGTTTTGCTAAATATATAAAGAGTGCTTAGAAGCACATTAATTTTTAACACATTACCTTTTTAGAGAGCGTTCATTTCCAAATGCAGTTAAGCAACATTAAACTTAGAGAAATATTCCTCCATATATATTTTACTAACTTCTTTCTGTTTTATTATCTTTGGATATTAGTTGGAACAGGTATGTTCAAATAAAAAGGTGATTTTTAAAAAAGTTAATAGCATGCCTTTAAACTACAGGCTGCTCTTGAAAGTTAGGGACTACAACAGCCACTTTACAGTCAAGGTATAGAGAAATAAAATAGCTCAGTCAAGGTATGGCAGTCAGAATCATTATTTGCAAATTTCCATGTATCTACTTACCACTTTTCTCTAACAAAACACAATCCTCACATTGTAACAATGTAAACTCATAATGTGATACATTTAGTATTTAGATTTCATTTGCGAAATGGTCACCTATAGCTAATAATTTTACACTATGAATACACAGAAGTACACATCTTCCTTTGCATTTTCTGGAATTATGTTTTCCCTAATGCTAAAACTCAGTAAATCAAATTACTGCAGCTATTTAAGCTCAGGAGATACCCTCCGCAACTGAAAGGGACAGGACACTTGAAAATGATTTTCCATCCATCTTAATTACTATTAAGACATCACTAATCATAGTACCTAGAAGCGAGTCCTTTTGTGTTCTCATTTGACCAGACAGGTTAGGTGAAAAAGAATAACGTGTCAGCAGTGCACATTCTCCAATCTTCCTCTCTTTAACATTTTTAACAGAACAAGATCATTCACATCTATATGTGAAGAGTTTCAAGACCAGAGAGACATTACGCGCATATTCCACATCCCCTTCTTGAAGCCCTGAATTCCTGTATCTTACATAATGCTGGCAGATTTTAAAAACTACCACGTAACAAACATCAACCAACTTTTGGCCATAATTCAGTACAGTGACCTATAGGAAGGTCTAAGGAAGTATGTTCTCAATGGTGATTTCTTCCTAATGACTTAAGAATCAGCCCCATCCTGAAAACAATACTAAACATGGTGCTTGTCAAACGGTATCGGTCTTGCAAGGGCTGAGCAATGCCAGTGTTTCATAAATACTGAAAACCAAGTACAGATTTTGTTTTGCTGGCAGCTACCCTAAATGGATTATACTATTACTGAGGAAAAAGCCAGTTGCATTACAGCTATGATAAATCTTTGTCTCTGATAGTCACCAGGACAGAATGATTAACTGTTCCATGGCAGACAGAAATTTAGAAATTTTCATAGTTGACAAATTTGCCAGGATAAACCTTTCTGAAAACATTAAATAACAGATCACCTGCATTTATGCAATTCACTTTTCAAATGCTAAAAGCCAAGGTCTTCTTATTTTAACAACCCTCTGAAGTGCATTCGAGGGAAAGGGGAGAGAAATCCTGTATTATTTTGGAGGACTGCACACTCCACAGTGTCTCAGCTACTTTGGAATGTTCCACCATGTGTCATGCTTTGTATCAGAGCTTCTTACTGAATACAGGGTTGTACCTTAAAAGGCAGGTTTCCAAGGAAGCACAGGAAAGAGGGGCACAAGGATTACTGTCCTCAGTGATTTCCCACTCTCCTCTGTAGCCGAGTGATTTCACCTGAAGTGAAATATTTTATTCTAAATAGTACTACACTCTGGATCTATAGGAATAGAATAAGCTGGGTTCATAGAGTCAGAAATTCTTCTCTGGTCTCCCACTGCTTGTCCGCATGCAGAAACTGCATTGGTACCCATGAGCTGTGAACATTTAAGACTCTGAGTCTTGTAGTTGTATGGAAATGAATGTACACTGATAAATATGCATCCATCTCACAGGCCTGAAGAACAAAAAGGGACCATTAAGATAGAGAAGACCATTTAATCAAAAAGTACGTGGTGAAAACCAGAAGTGTTAAGAGTAAGCAAAACCATCTACCAACATCAACTTGTCATCAGAGACAGCAAAAATAAAAGAACATTCAAATCTTAGGTGGGGATGTAACAATTATTCAGCATATTATTGTACCTAACAACCCACAAAACATGTTGAGTATTGAATACTGGTAAGAAGCAGCATAATCCAAGTCTGAAAACTTTATACAAAGAAGAAAAAAAAATTATTTACAAAGTTCTCCAGATCTGAGTTTCTAGTCATGAAGAATGATGCTTTGAGATTAGGATAAAGATAGCAGTATTCAGGAGGAAGGCTATCCTAGAAAAGGTACCCTATTAATTTTCATATTTCTTTGTCGTGCTTTTCTTCAAGACATCTTATAAAAACAAGCTTATTTTCACAAACAGCTTTAAAACTTCTGTATTTTATTCTACAGATGTGGAAACGAGTGTGAGAGACATTAAACATTTGTTCAAACCCTCAGAAGACAGCAGCGAACGCTTTCCCCACTGCTTTTGTCTTTCACATCAGTTAGGTGACTCTGCAGAGTTCCCCAGCGTCAGCGCAGGAGGAGAATCAAGCTCAAGATTTACCCAGGGTTTTGAGCAGCTCTCGGAAGGCGTCCCCCCGAGGCCAGCCCCACGAAGAGGGGGCTGGAGGCGCAGCACGCGGGACAGACAGGAGGGCAGCGCCCGGCCACGCCGCGCCGCGGGGGGGGCCCGGCCGCTGCCAGGCACGGTCCCAGCTCCGAGTCTGGTCCTCCCGCCGCCCGCAGCGCGTCCCCGCGGAGAGGAAGGGCTCGGCGCAGCGGCCCGGCTCTGCTCTTCCCCCGCGGCCGCTTCCGACCCGCCGCCCCCTGGGCCTGAAGCTCCCGGCGGAGCCCCCGTTCCCGCCCCCCGCGGCAACCGGGGGCTGCCCCGACCCCCCGTCCCGCCTTACCTGCCCGTCATGGCGGCTCGCCCCCGGCGCGGCGGCGGCGGCGGCGCTGCGGGGCGGGCGGGCGGCTCGGCGCGGCGGCGGGCGGCGAGGGCGGGCGAGGCCCCGCCCCGGCCCGGCCAGGCCCGGCCGCCCGGGCCCCGGCGACTCGGGGCAGCCCCCCCGGGCCGCGCATACTTTTCCTATAAAGGGAAAGAAGGAGCGAGGGCCCGCCCGGCCCTCGGAGCCTCCGACGCTGCGGCGGGTCCCGGCGGCGGGAGGGCAGAGACGCTTCCAGCGCCATTTATCACGAAGCCGCCGCCTTGGATCGGCGGCTCCATCTGGTAAAGGAGAGCTGACATCGCCTGCGACCACAGGAGCTGGGCTTCCTGTCTGCTGCGCGGGTCTCACGCCCGCGGTACAGACAGGCATAAGGGGCTTAAGATGAGAGACAGAAATATCATTATTGCTGGTGGTCTCTCCAGAAACAGTTGCACAGTGTGCTTTACCTCCAGGGCAGCGGAAAACACACCTGGAAGACTATCTTCTGAAAAGCGGTTAGATGGCATCAAATACAGATTGCACTCACTAACAAAAACCCCTCAAACTCCAGCATTCTCATTAACATTGAAGCCTTTCTGCTAATTGTGATATGTGCTAATTTGTTGCATCAAAGTGAGAAACAGCCTTGGGAACATCTTGTATTGTGGTATGTACTAATTTGTTACATCAGCAAGAAACAGTCTTGGGAACATCTGTGGGAACATCCTACAGCCTGTGGTGGGGGGCATGTACTCCGCCTGAGAAAATTGAGTTGAGCTAGCGAAGCGGCAATGTTAGTTTAGATAGCCTAATATGGCACACAATGCAGAGGAAGACTCCAGCCTTCATCCCCACGACCACCAGAGGGCTGAAGAAGACCCACTAGCAACAGCCGGCGCAACCGCAGAAGTTACAGGAGGTGCCCCGTATACCCGGAACTGTAATCGCATATAAGGAGACTGTGAGGGGGGGTTGCGCGCGCCGTTGGTGGAGCAGGAGACTCCCCCCCGGCCGCCCAGCGCTGTTTTGCTTACTTGTGACTTGCTCAATTATTTTATAAATTGGAATTTATGCAACCTGGCCCCAGTGGTTGTCAATTTGTCACGTTTACCTATAACACTAATGACTGAACTTTGTCCTGGGCACTTAGAAATGTGTACATTCTCTGATATGGGAATGCACTGCTAAAATGATCCCCCAAAAGGGTCAGGGAATTTTGGTCCAAAACTGATTTCAAAATTCACTTATATCTTGTAAGACAATTGGTATGATGTAACTCACCATCACTATGAAGATCCTTAAAAGCCTGGGACTGATGATGGCAGCTCTGTGCTCCCTGCATTTCACAGTGTGCAAAGATCTCATTTTCAGTCCTGCAGTAAACATTGGGAATCATACAGGTTAAGCTTAACATTTGCTATTTTAATTATATAGTTAAAACAAGGCAAAGAATTGAGTCAGATGGTCTCACTCTGGTGTTATGGTTGGTTGGGCAATGGATCAGGGTAATAGATTAACTTATTAGTAAACATTAAATGATTTAAGAGATACAGTTGAAGGAGCGCACCGTAATCTACAGACGAGTTCTTCGTCATTCTCCACATCGGAGGCACTTTCATATCTTCAGTTATCATGGTATCCAGATACCCAACAGTATTTAATGTTTATGTTCTTGCCGCCATTCTTTAGAGAAAAACAGAGATTACTTGGACAGGATACAAGAGAAACAGAGGCAGCGAGGTGACTCAACCACAGTCTCAAGCACAGAGCAGGGCAAAACCCAGTCTTCAGGTCCTCCGTTAGGATCTAGTCATTGGACAACCCTTCCTCCTGCCTACTCTGGCCCATGGAGTTACGGGTGAATTATATCCATCTCAAACACTGCCTCTCACTTACTAAACTACAGTTTTAACGTGACACCATCCCTTTTCTGGCTGCTGGCACCGCACGCCATTTCCCTTCCTCGCAGTTCAGGCCCTCTCAGACCCTTCGGGCCACGCAGCGAGGTGAGGGCTGGCTGCGGCAGCGCCGTAACCCCCGCGGGCTGCCCCGGGCGCCCCTCAGCGCTGCTCTGCTCCCTCGCACAAGCCAACCTATCTGTGCCCTGAGATCACGGGCACGTGAGAAGAAGCAAGAGCAGACGTCGCGGTGGCGAGGAGGTGGCGGGCGGGCCCCGGGGCCCGACGCGGGGTGACGGCCGCCCCCGCGGCTCCCCGCCTCGCGGCGCCAACCGCCGCTCCTCACACGCACACACGAACCCGCGCATGCGCCGCGCGCGCGCTCCTCTCCCCCTCCCCCTCCCCCTCCCCTTCCCCCGGCGCCGCGCCGCGCCGCGCCGCCCCGCCCGCGCGGCTGGCGGCGGCCGGTGACCCGGATGCGGCTGCTCCGCGAGATGGCGGCGGGCGCCGCGCGGTAGGCGGCGCCGCCATCGCCATGGCGGACCTGGGGCGGCAGCTGCAGGAGTACCTGGCGCAGGCGAAGGCGGGCGGCGGCGGCGGCTCCGGCTCCAGCGCGGCTCCGGACGGCTGCGCGGGGGCCGAGGCGGCGGCGGCGGCGGGCGGCGGCGGCCCGGCGGGCGGCGGCTGGCCGTGGGCGGCCGAGGCGGACCCCTGGCTGCCGGGGCTGTCGCGCTGGCAGCGGCTGGCGGGCGGCGGGCTGTGCCTGCTGCTGGCGGCGCTGTGCTGGGCGCTGGCGGCGCTCTACGCGCCGCTGCTGCTGCTGCGCGCCCGCAAGTTCGCGCTGCTCTGGTCGCTGGGCTCCGTCTGCGGCCTGGGCGCCGCCGCGCTGCTGCGCGGGCCGCGCCGCCTGCTGCGGGAGCCCGGCGGCGCCACGCTGCTCTACCTGGCCGCCCTGGGCGGCACCTTGTACGCGGCGCTGGCGCGGCGCAGCGCGGCCCTGGCGGCGCTGGGCGCCGCCGCGCAGCTGGGCGCCGCCGCCGCCGCGCTGCCCGGCGGCGCCGCCGGCCTGCGCCTGCTGGGCCGCCTGCTGGGCCCGGCGCTGCGCCGCCGCGCCGCCGCCGCGCTGCCGGTGTGACCCCCCCCCCCCCGCCGGAGGTGCGGCGGCGCCGCGGGCCGGAGCGAGCCGCGAGGAGACGCGCCCCTCGGAGACCGGCGGTGACGGCCGGCGCCTGCCCTCGCCGGGACTCGGCCTTTGCCTCGCGGGCGGCGAGCGAGGGAGGGCGCGCGGCGTAACGGCGGCGGCGGCGGAGCGCTGCGCGGGGCCCCTCGGCGCGGCGCGGCCCGGCGCGGCCGCCTGGAGCCGCTGCAAACCGTGAGTGAGGCGGCGCGGGCGAGCGCCGCTGCCGCCTGCGCCGAGGCAGCGCTTCGCGCGGGACTGACTGACTGACTGACTGACTGCAAGACGCTTGAAACGGAGACGACGGGCAAAACCTGCGCGGGCGGGGCGGGGCGCGGGGGTCAACAGCGGTTAACGGCTGCTGATGCCGGTTTTGTGCTGACCCTGCGGTCTGACGCGCGCTTGCCATGGCCGGTGAACGGGAATCCTATTGCCACTGAGCTGCAGCCCTCTTAAAAAAAAAAAAAAGCTTTAAAATTCCGTCCAATAAATGCAACATTCCTGGGGCTGTGGGCCACGAAGACAGTATCCTTAACCGTAAGGGTGATCTTCCTGAATAGGATGCTAGAATGAAAGGTGCTAATCGTATTTAAGGCTCCTGGCCTTTGCAGCTCTTGCTGCTGTAAGGCGGTAGTAGGTACCTGGGCTCCAAAGGCATAGCTTCAGCTCTTCCCACTTGCTTTTGGTTTCTGTATTTTTGACCTTAAATTGGGCAGGAACTGCTCAGTGTCACAGCGTGACCTTCAAAAATAAATCTGCTCGTAATTAGTTAAAGCCCGTTTCAGCTAGTACAGCTCTGTTAAAACGCAGAAGCTAACCAGCTTTTAGCGCGGTGCTGGACCCGGGCTGACAGGCCCTGCGAGGTTGGTGCTGCAGCTGCGTGCTGCACCGCTGCAGGTAAACGCGATAGCCAGGCCCGGCCCGCGCAGAGCCAGAGCGAGTGTCTCACCCTCCCACTGGGTCATCACATATATATCATCATATATATGATGACATATCAGTCATATATAACATAAAGCCAAACACGGCAGTATTCGTCTGCATCACTGCTTAGGGTTTAACCTATTCGCATAGTATTTACTCTGAAATAAACTGAAATTGTAAAATGGGAGGGGGCTTAAATGTACATAAATTGCTTTAATAAAACTATTTGTATACCAAATGTCAGTATAGACGTTCCACTAAGGGTCACTTTTTTCCTTAAAAGTGCAAGTCAGCACTATCTGGAACAGCAGGAAATTAGTTCTCTCACTTTCATAACTTCTAAGCCTCAGTATATAAAATCTTATTTCTAGCAGCAATATCAAGTTAAACCTTAGACAGGTGAAGCTCTAAGCTACCACCTAGAGTATAAGGATTCTACATACAGTGCTGTTTTTTACCAGCTTAAACTGAACAGGAACTTGAACTGAACTGAGCTTAAACCAAAGAGGACAGAAGCATACTTCCATTAAATACTTTTAGCCCTTTTCCAGCAATAGTGGGTTATGGTGTCACAGCCTGGGAAGCTACTGCTCCTGTCTCTTCTGCTATGCTGTGGCCTTCAAGATTTTATATGAAAGCTAGTAGTATGCTTAATTATACGGATTTCTCAGGACTTTCTCTGCATATTCCATGATCATGGCCTATTTCAAATCTTAATTTAAAAAGCTACAATTCTCACATGAAGAACATACATTACTTAACAACTACCCTAAGCAGTGGTTGTAGGAAGTTAACTGTCACAGGAGAAACAAGCCTATGCCCTTTGGTCCACATAGAGAAAGCTGGGTTTTCTATAATTAGGTGCGCTTTAACTTGTTTTGGTAGAGGACCATGGTTTAGTTAGGGGCTGAAAAGCTCATTGTCTAAATTGGGTACTCTAATTTACAAAAGTCGCTTTCAGCCCCTTAAGAAAAATATATGACTTTGGAAAACAAAAACAAAAACAAAAAAAACAAGCTTTTCCCTTTCCTAATAATTAAATCACTGGTGTTTAGCAATAAAATTTCACAGAGTTAGGATCTATCTTGAGGTACCTTCTTCTGCAGGTAGAGGTAAAACTAATTATTTTTTCCCCCCTCAAAAGAGAAATCGTATCATACCAGGTGCATCCCAGCTGTTTCCCAGCTAGTTCCTTTAATAGCATTCTGTCTCACTAGAGCCCTGTAACAAGAATTTTACAGGCTAAAAGTTCTTCACTGTAATTTTCACAAGCCCTTTTGCACACTAAAATTAAAAACTAGGAGAAAAACCTACCTCTGACTGAACCAAGAGAACAGCAGTAGGGTATCTTCGCTGCGCTCTGTTTCAGTAAGATCAGGACTTAGGCCAGTCTTTCCAATTAACTTGACAGAATGACAAGTCTTTAGGTAAAATATCTGCTGTGTATTGCTCCTTTGCTGCAGTATCTTTGTCAGCTTTATAACTACATTACCATATCATGCTCTCTTCTTGAGAGCTGGCTTTAGGATATGTATTTACATGATACACTTCTCAGTGAGGCTTTAGATACGAAAGGAGCTATGTTTAGAAATACCTTTTGATAGCCTAGCTTTTATGGGGAAAAACTGAAACGTGTGGTTGGTAAGCAGTCAAAAATAGGAATAACCCCTGCCCCAATTAAAAACAATCAATATTGCAAAGAAATAAAACTAGGAAAAAATACCCTAGAGAAAAAGATGCTTAAAAATGTTAAGAAAATGACCAACTAACGAGGTTTGCACTTCAGTATTTGAGTACACCAGCTTGTACTGAGAACCCGTATCTTTAAGCAATGTGTGCTACAGTAACTGTAAAGCATATGCATCCATATTCATCAAGCTGC
The DNA here is from genome assembly GCF_036417845.1 of Apteryx mantelli. NCBI lineage: Eukaryota > Metazoa > Chordata > Aves > Apterygiformes > Apterygidae > Apteryx > Apteryx mantelli. Next base: position 28,033,773 of record NC_089986.1, on the reverse strand, counting down.
TAAACTTCTGTCCTTTCTTCCCTGATTTATATAAACTGATGCTATTGCAAACAGGAATATTTGACTCCAAGTGAAGTAATAGAATGACAATGTTTGTCATGCTGTCTATTTTGCTAGGTTATAGCTCATACAGTCTGTGACAACTTTCTAAATGGTGTTCCCCGTTTTTCTCTTTCAGGATGGTAGAATAGCAAGCAGCGGTGATTTCCTGTGTTTTGGAATTTTAATGGCAGCACCACTTACTATCTATAGACAGCTGTGGCTAAAGGTGAAAGAGAAAGTTCTCTATGCATGATAGACCCCCAAATTAGGAACAAAGCATTAGCATTTTGTACTGTAGAAAATTCAGGAGGTAGTTCTGTTGCTCCATCTGATTAAGCAGATTTGCTTAAAGATGACGCTTTTTATAGTTCTAGGTGAGTAAAGAATCACACACTGCATGGATTTTTTTGTTAATTTTTGCGCAAATTACATTCTGTATTCATACAAAAACAACGTAACTTTTCTGACAAACTGTACATATAGAAACAAGTTTCTGTCTGGAGGTGAACTGAAATCTGTGGAGGTGCTCCATGTCTTACAACACTAAAAAAAATTCCAGCTCTTCACAAAACAAAGTAGGTAAAAGAAGGTGAGGAAAATGGGGATGGAGAGGACAAAATGGAAACCCAGCTACAATATTGCAGCTAGTAGCAGTTGATTGATCTAGGAAAAGACCCTTGTTAGGAACTAATGCACATTCAGTTATCCCAGTTAAGAATCCAGGTTTGTGGTGGTGCGGGTTTACTTTCTCTTTGAGTCCAGAGTAGCAGTTCATTTAAATATTGTCCAGCAAGGACTGGGTGTGACCCAGTCAAAGCCTCTTCTATCGTCCTCTTCCACCACCCCTAGATGCTCCTCTTCTTGATTGACCAGAGTTCATGTTACTTCCTCTTCCCCAATTACTCCCACTCCTTCCTCCTCTAGAGGGGTTATTGCCTCCTGTAGGGCCTCCACCGAAAGCTTCATCCCTGTGGAATCCATCGTGATGGTCTCCATCTAAAGAACTAGACCTCCCAGATTTTGGCACTCTCTGTGAAGGTCCCGAACTTCCTCGTCCTAAAAATGAAGCACAATCAGTTACTGATGTTGTAGTTTAAGCCATGTCTCTGCTCAGACATACCATATATTTAACTAGTTCTTATGTGGTATAATCATTCGCAAGATGAATATAGTTGAGACTTGTAATTTTATGCCTCCTCCCACTATACTATTTTTCTTTATATATAGATTCAGTATCTGCATGACAGGTCAGAGGATGGACAGCAGTCAAATTCAAATGGGAATTAAAGGAGATTATGCAGCAAGGACTTAAATGAAATAAGGCAGAACAACAATAATCATGGTCTCCTCAAAACTCCCCAATATCCCTATCTATTCTCATCCCTTAACATCATCTGTGTTTTTTTGTATATTTTTTATTTAAACTATTTGGCATGCTATTCATAATAATCTTTTTCCTAAACACAGATATTGCACTCATTGATCATTTGAGGCTAGTGATGAAGATAATGAGTCACTACTGGTTGATTCTGTTTTTTGCTAGAAGTAATGGAAAAATGTTGTTTTACTACTAAGCATGAAAACAAACTTTATCAGCTCTCATTGCCAGGAACATGAGGATTTTCTGCTTCTCACTGATCTTTTTGGTACTGATAAATATATTAAAAGAAAAAAAACCCAAGTTGTTAGCTCAAATTAACGGAAGTCATATTTTGAAGAAAATAATGGAAGTGCTTTATGGATAAATTTGCTACAGCCAAATTAGGATATTTATGCTCCATTTTAGCAAAAGTTATTTTTTGTTGACTGTGCTTGTTCTGTGCAAAATAAGAGACCAGGTTGTTCCACAGAGTTTATAGTCCATAAAGTTTATATCCCCAAAAGACTTTAGCAGTACAACTGAAGGTGACAGAGTCCTTATTTGAAAAAGTATTGCTCATGTTTTGTTCATCATGCTTTCTGCCACTGTTCTAAACTTTCTTTGGTTCGGTAATGAATTGTCTAGGCACAGGAAGTGTAGTAGATAACACTTGTTTTGAATTCAGTAAAGCATTCGATAGGGTTGACAAATTAGTAGTGAAGCTGGAGAAGGAATCCTAGAGATTTGATAAGGAGCTAGCTAAATGGGAACAACAGACAGTTTTGAAAGGAAAAGTACTGAAACAGAGGAGTCTAACAATGGAATTTTATTAAAAGATAAATAAATCTATAAATGAATGGCGAAGCCTCCTGATGATACACTGGAAGTACTGTGCACACAGAGGAGGACTGGCCTGTCACTCAACACTAACTGAGCTTGAGGACATGAAATTCAGTGGCATCAAAGGCCAAGCCATGCAGCTGAGGACTAACAACAGCCTCAACTATAGACTGAGCTCGGCATTTGGAACCAACTGAGAAGGATCTCAGTCACTGATCACACCGTTAAAACAGACAACAGCAAGCCTCGGATTTTTAAGAGGAAAAAGGAACAAGAAGTGGTGCGGGGCTAGCAGGGTGATCGTGCGAACTTTGCACACACAGTAATAGGCTCTGAACTAGCTATTAGACTCCAAAAGAAGATAGTTTGTGAGTTATAGTAGCTAGTTCTACGTCATGTTAATGTTCACTAGTGGTCAAAAAAGGCAAATATGACACTAGGAGCTATTAGGAAAGAATGGAGATAATAGAACACAACCAAGCCAACTGTAGAAGTCCATAGTTAAACCACATCTTAAATAGTGTGTGCAATTCCTAGTTATCCCCTTTAATTTACAAAAGGATAAATTAAAACTGGAAAGGGTATAGACAGATTAAATAAGGATAGGAAAAGGTACAGAACAGCTTCCCAGATGGAATAGCTGAACAGATCAGAACTCTTTAACCTAGAGAACAGCTAGTTCAGGATGGACATGATACAATTCAATGCAATTGCAGGTGGCACTCAGAAATAAGAGGGATCGACTTTCCACTATTTCTTCCAGTAAAAACCCTAGACATCATTGAATGGAATTGGTGACTGACAGGCTTAAAGCAAAAGAGAATCATTCCCCCTCGACGCTCCCCTTTTTAAGCGCAGTCTCCACTGCAGTTAGGTCTGTCAGTGAATGTTGTGCATTAGTTAAGTTAAATGTTAGTAAGGAAAAAACCCTGTTTAACTTAAAGCACAAAAAAAAAAAAGAATATTAAATGACTACAAATTACAAAAAACTAATCTGAAAATCAGGAAAAAAGCTCTTAGCAAGAGTTTTCCAACTGGAGTAACAGGGAGCCAAAAACTTACTACTTTTGAACAGGAGCACAGGACATTTAAGAAGAGGATTATCTGATGCCCAAAAGAGTAACAGGATCTGGATTTGGAAAATCCCTTCTACTCACAGTTCCTATAAGATTGGTCTTCAGCTTCACAGTCGGTAAGATTAAATATTTACTATAAAATTCAATTCAGCCTTACCCCCCTCTGAATATAAGCTCAATAAGCTTACTGTTGAAAAATGTGCCAGTGTTGCACCAGGTTTTCAATACAGAGGCTTTTTACCTTTCCCTCTCTCCTCTGGAGGTCCACCTGGAGCATCCATTTCTCTGTGGTCAGAGGTCCCTGGTCCATCATGCCAGGGCCGTTTGCGTGGTGGTAGTGAGGCCATGTCCATGCCCTGGAGCGAAGAAGAACGTTCTCGGTTAGCTGGAGAGTGTCCGTCATGAGGAGGGTGATCTGGACGAGGACCTGATTGTGACAAGAAGAAACAGGATCATAAGTAATGTTCATCTGATCATTATTCCTAATTTTGGAATTAACCACATAAATTTACATACTTTCTACATTATTTGGTCCTCAATTTTGTAACTTAAAATTATGTTTTTTTTTCTAAACAGGCAAACAAGCAAACAGATGAATAAATTGTAAGAAAGTAAAGGTAAGATGATGAAGATAGGTTTCAAATAAAGTTTAAAAGAAGATGGGAAAGGAGAAAATGATAGATCTAAAACATTCTTTTTAGGATAAAATATTTTCATGTATTTTAGAAAAGAGAGAATCACATATTCATCTTTCCTTTTTCATGTGTCATTTATACTCATTTTTTTCATGACACTCCAAAACCTCAGTTTTAACCCTATAAAAGGGGTTCCCATTCATAATTAGTACTGTTAGTAACACAAAATAATATCGATAAGCCGTCACTCATTGTAGCCGAAAACTTGAAAAAAAAAATTTTTTTTAAACAATAGTGAAGTTGCCATCATAAAAGAGAAGGATTACTATGCTATTAATATATGTCTCAAAACCACATGATCTGACAAAGATATGCTTCAGTCATCCCCAGGTGGCAACAACAGACAGTTCTGAACTGTATATGAGCTGAAGTTAAAATCAAGACTTTAGGGTCACAATCATTTTTTTGTTCAGTGATACAGCTGCATTTAGAGCCAGTCACATTCTGGCCAATTAAGTTCTTTCTAAATTTAGAAAGTCCCAAAGAACAAAGTATTGCTTTTCTGGTAGTACAGAGAGCGATAGCAAGCATGTGAGATACAGAATTAAAAAGTGCTACTTTTAAAAATTAAATATCTAAAAGAATAGTTATGTTAAAAGAAGTCTATTATTAATGCAAGCCTCACCAGATTTTTTACCTGGTTCTCTGTTTCCATCCCAGGATTCTGGTTTCCGCCCTCCTTCAAAGCGTGGAAATTCATCTGGAGTAGGAAGCAGACCCTTCCGGGCTCCTGAGCAGCAAGGGATGCAGCGGATGGGAGTGAGAAGAGACATTGTATTCATGAAACTATTGTAATTTGCCCAAGAAATGTCTTTGCTTCCTCAACTTTGCATTTCAGCATGGAAGAATGTTCCCTCACCTCTAAGAGTACCGCGACCTCGCCCCCGAACACCATGGTCCCTTCCTCTTGCGTTTTCATCTGGAGAGTCAAAAGTGTCATCTGGCCCAAAATCTTCAGGACCAGGAAAGCCATCTCTCCCCCTGGGTCCCCGGCCCTCGTGTCTTGAGGGTCCTCCTCTTCTGAAGCTACAAGAAAGAACATGGTACAAATGTGGTTTTTAGGCAGAATTTACATTGATAAACTTGAGTCATCTTCACTTTAATAATCAACTTGTTTCTGAACTGTTTTACTTAATACTGTAGCACATACAATTACTACAACAGGATTTGTGGGCAAAAAAAGTGCTCACTCTCTACCTCTGAGCACTTCATTTATTCATTTTTATAGTTTTCCCTCTTACTTTCTTTTGTTGTTTGTGTTTTTCATACAAGAAAAATATTGTCAAATATACTGCATTCATTTAATGAAAAGGGAGAAATAAGTGAGTGATGTTAGATATAAGGTAAGGTAAAGAAAAGGACAAGTGAATTTCCCTAGCTGTTGTGGTCTTATTTTCCCTTCCCTTTTTTCCCTTCCATTTTAGTGATAAAAACAAACTGAAAGATACAGGCAGTTAGCGAGAGTCATAGCTATAGCGAAACATTTCAGCATCTAAATTCTATTCATTTTGGATTCTTTTGCTATAATATTCTCTTATGCATTCAATTCTTAAGGATCTAAGTTGATAATTTTAGCAAAAGATCCTCGACTGTACTTGGCTCTGTAGTGATGATGGTTGCTGAACAGTGCACAGTGGCATCCTACAGCCCAGAGAGCAGTTTATCCAACTGCAATAATGAATAATTCTGTTTTGCGAAATGTAGCTATCATGACACTGAAGTTGGTTATTTCCTTCTAGTAAGTACCACGACACCTTCAGTAATTTGATTTGATTGGGTTCTGTATCTTTTCTTAAACAAGTATAGTTCCTCCAGTATTGTACTGGGGTTTTAACTGAGATCTTCAGAGAGAAGAACGGTTCTTACTGAACTGTCAAATGCCGTTTCAGGTAAGCCTCTAGATGGCTGCATGAACACTAGCAATTTGGGTTTTTACAGTACCAGCGTATAAACACTTGGAGTGCTTGTAAAAGTGCAACCATGTTCTGTGTATCATTGCAACTCCAAACGTATGCATGAGCACCGCTTGCTACGACTGTCTCAGTTTACAGCCCAGGTCCCACCATCTCTGTGCAAGCACAGACGAGATGTTTAGGTGGTGCAGGCACACTGGTGCGGGAGTCCTCACGGTGCAATCCCACGCTACTGCTGCCCACCCCTCAGCGAGACCTCTGATAACGTGGAGCACTGTCCTTGCCCGTTCACACTGATGCCCCCCATCCCCTCTCATCCCAGTTCCACACTGGCCAAACCACAGCCACAGTAATATTCAGATAGTCTTGGCTTTGTGCAACATCCCCTTCCCCAGCTCATTAAAGACACAGTGCATCCTATTACAAGCAAAACTTTAGATACTTTTATTTAGAATTTTAACAACATTAACCTTTTAATTACAAATTTAAATATTTTAACAGTAGTCATAACACAATACAATATTTTTAAACTTTTACATTTTTTTTAATTAAAAACAATAGGTCTGTCTCCACCTCCCAGAAAACAAACACAATACAGAGAGGAGGCTGCTGTGCCTATATAGGTACAACAGTGGATGGAGGGAGTGCTGTGTATGGACAATGAACCATTTTACATTAACTTGGATGATTTGGGAAAACAAACTGAACAGTTTCAGGTACAAATGGTTCAAATAACCACAGAGCAATATTGTTTAGCCTTGAGACAGCACAGTCCTCTAGGTGTTCTTTAGAGGGTCTCCCATTTTAATACTGACATGGTGTGATTCTGCTTAGCTTGTAAATTATCAAGATTTGCAACACAAGGTCCTCTGGCTACCAGGAATAGTGCCTTTCCCTTTGCTGTCAGGCAACCTTATGGCCACAGTTCAGTTTTGAGAGCTACCATACCTATGCCTGACATAGCCACAGCGCCTAATATTGTGCCATATATATCCTCTTTCACTTTTGCATATCAGTCACATGTGAAACCCTGCCTTGTATAGGGCTCAGTTCCTGTTTGACTGCTCTCAGGTCGTCTTCCTTGAGGTCTAGGACCTTAAAGTACAGAACTACACACTGTGCAGACTAGCAGGCAGGAAGAGGCAGGTCTCTGCAGTAGAAGCATCATGTTGATATGCACAGGTAGAGTAAGAACAGGACAGGGATGAAAAGGACGGGAAATTAGAGAGAAACACACACATACACACACATCCCTCTCATGCTTGATCAAGCCAGTTACAATCTCGATTCCAAATCAAGCCAGCTAAATGAGTGGGTTGGGATTCTTAGGTTCACCTCAGCATCTGCAGTAAACGGCATCTAATTCACCTTCACTCAAAGGAATTCATTAAGTTTGCTCAGCACAATAAGCCCTTTATAGCCCTGTGCACATTCCTTTTAAACCAAATTATCTGTACAAATACTCGTACTGTGACGAATAGACTCTTCTTAGTTCAGAAGTCAGATTTACAGGTCACAAGTTTCTTGGACACTCCTTGAAACCTTTTTAAAATCAGGATAATAATAAAATATTTCCCAGTCCCTAAACATTTCCAATGTAAGATTCAAAAATCTCTACTGCACTTTTAAAAACGTTGTCTGCCATGTCTTTTAGAATTCTATAATGCAGACCATTCAGCTTGGATGCTGTCTATTTTTACTCTTACGTTTTTAAAATGGCTTTAATTGTTACCTTCTTTTAGTTACTGCTCATTTCTTTTCATACTCTTCACACAAAAGGAAGGTACCTCTTTACAGAGCTAGGTAGAAAATAGCTAAAAGAAGAGCTGTATAGATGTAAAGTAAAAGGAATGTAAGAAAATGATTAAAAAGGCAACTAAAACACACAAAATTCACATTATGTGGAGACCACAATATATTTGTACAAGTACACGTTTCTATACATATGGAGTTGGTGGTCAGTGAGAGGCTTAGACCTTGGAGGCCAAATTTTACTGTTAAATAGCATAAATCTGGAGCAACTTTCAATGACAGTTAATCTTGCTGACTTAGAGTAATTCCTCCATATTTACATTGATAACTAGAAGCAAATTTGTCCCTTTGTGATTCATTTGGAAACTGCAAGCAATGACATGAACATTGCTATAAACTAGATTATTTTTGAGTTCTTCGCTTGGCATTAAGAAATAAGTCAGAAAGAAATAAAATTGCTAGAAGCAAAAACATGAGAAAATAGTCTCAACAGTCCAACAGATGCAGTAGCTCTGCCCCTTAATATTTGATAGTAGGATCACTGTTCCTGCTCCTTACAAGTATATTACATCTCATTCTACAGTCTCTACAGTCATGCTGTAGTTTGTGACTGGAGACAAAGTCTCAAATTCCATTTCTAGTGTTCAAAAGTTTGTCACTTTAACCTTCAAGTTTCCTCTCAATTTTCATCAAAACGATCTCAAATCTTCATCCTGTGTCACTTGGTCTTCTCTACAAATTTCCTCCCTTCTCTTTACTTACTGTTTAAAGACACGGAAGCTGCTGTGTACAATGACCATTTTTCAAGTTTTCTTCTATTACTGAATGATTTTATGGACTCTATACTCAGGTATATTAGAGTTTTCATTTCCTGATTGGTTTCCAGTTTATAAATCTGAAACAGATAGACTCCTTAATGAAAAGGAAACCAGGAAGAAAGACTTCCCTCCATTCACCCTTTACCCCAAAACAATGAGTAGATTTATTCTTACCTCTCATCGCGTCTTCCCCGGAACCGTGCATCCTCAGGATCCCGTGGATATCTATCATCTGACGGTCTCCGTCCTTCCCAAGCACCAGGAGGCCCACGGTTTGAACCCCCTCCTTCAAATTCCCTGTGATCAGGAGGAAAGGGAGGCCCAGGTCCACCGCGTCTCCATTTTTCATCTTGTAATGGCGGGCCTCCTCTCCCCTCAAATTCCCGTAATCGATGGCCAAATCTCTTATCCGGATGGAAGTCGTCACGGAAGTCATCTGGTCGATCAAAGTCATCATGGAAATCTGGGTGAGGTCCTCGTCTATCTGGCATGCCCCTGCTGTCTCTACCATCACCCCACTCCTGGCCACCTCGAAACAACCCTCTCTCAGGCCCATGATCAGGACCACCACTGTTCTGGTCGTGCCTTCTATCTGAGAGAGGGCCCATGTGATGGTTTGGTGGACCACGGGAGTCACCTTGAAGGAAAAAATCATAGCAAATTTCTGTAATGTTTTCTAAAAACATTTCTAGGATGCTCTAGTTTGCACATTTCTCCAAAGCACACGCTATACATTTCATATCAAATATTCTTCGGGGAAACGCTTCTCTACATTCCTGCCAAAGTATATGGAACCTCCTCTCTGAGCCAAAGCCCATGCTCTGCTATAGCCTTTTCTACCTAGAGGCATTGCACCGGAACAGTCTCCTTCTGGAGAGCTGCTCATAGAAGAACAGACAGGAATCATTACCTTTATTAAGGCCAGGTCCTTGGCTGTGAGGGCCGAGACGACCTTGTCCTCCCTGCTGCCCCAGTCCTGGTATCAATGGTGGAGGACCTGGGTTCTGTCCGTCCTATTAATATATAGCAGGAAAGGCTATGTGAATTACCATGCATGAGAATTTTTGCTTTTAGGCATTTTGTAAGAGGGCAAAATACATTTCTTTACATAAACAAAGACTATGTATCTTCACAGATCTTCAAACCATAGAAACAGCTGATTTTGCAATCATTTGAGCTTAGTTTTTCAGACATTCACATATTTCTAATAACTTTTCAGTCACTGTCTGAAAGTATACATGATTTTACAGAAAAGTTACCATTTCAAGGACTCATTCCCACCAGCTACATTTTACCCATCACAACCAACGATGATAAAAACTCATATTTTAGCTGCCTGTTAGTGAAGATGAGGAAATTGTGTATATTTGTTTGAAAAATATCAGGTACTGACTTTAACTGGCTGTTAAAAAACTGCCTAGCCTGCAAGTCCAAAGACTTCCTTCAGAAATGAACAAAAAATGAGACAATGAAAAAAATAGGTATATGGAGAACGTCTGCCGGGGGGGGTGAAACTACGGGGACCTGCTGTGGGTGGTGCTAGTGAACCTCGCCTGTAAACCCTGCTTTATGAACTGCTAACATGGAAATACATGAGCTTGGTTTTTACCATGCTGGCAAAGTTTTCCCTAATTCTAAATCAAAGCTCAAGGGATAATACTTAAAACTTTAAGACGCGTGGCTAAGCACAAAGGGACAAGTTGTTACTAAGTCATTAATGCAAGGACGGAGCTAACGGCAGAGCTGCAGCAGCCTGCTCTTCCCAAGCAGAAACACCAGGCTGAGCAGGAGTTTGCCGAAGTTCCACCAACCCAAAGGAAAAATGAAGAATAAATAAGGCTTTTGTTAGTCTGTCTCTCCCCGTGAATTTTGCAAGGTTGCTATACAAAACCTTATAGGTTGACATCACCAAAAAATAAATAAATCCGCCCCCCTCCCTTGCCAAACAACCAGACATTTTTTCCTCAACATTTTTTCCTAGACATTTCTAAAGAATAAGATTTGGAACTTGCCTCTATACTGGCTTGTAATAAACCTTCCAGACTGCAGATGGTTTGTAAATACTTAAAAGACTATACTCCATAATTGTACTCATGATTACACTGATTAATCTCTACATGAATCCACATTAAGTAATTTTCATGTTCTGTACTTATTTTTTGAAAACACCACTATTTTGCCTCAGTTCAAGAGAATTAATAAGTGAATTAGTGCATTTTTCCCTTCATATCTTAAAATATGGATTTTAAATTATATACTGAACTCTTATATTGAATTGCAATATCTGTGACAAACACAAGAAAAGCATACAAGTATGCACTACAAACAGCACATTTGTAATGATTGTTTTTGTAAGGATTTTGGGAGGAAAATTAGCAAAATAAAAGGCTTGATCCGATACCCACTAAAAAAAATGCCTGCCCAGTGACTGAGAGTTGAATCCAGAACAGAAATTCCCTGACTAGGAAAGATCCACCTAAACCCTAGGACAGTGCTTCTGGCATTCTTGACCAAAACCTTGCTGGAGTTTTGTAATTTCTCATGTATTTAACCTATGCTTACTTACAATAAACTTTCTTCAACTTCTTAAATTCAGGCCGTTTTTGTTTAAACAAAAAGCAGTTTTTAACATTCACAAAAAGACTTTCCTTAGGGTTTGCCAAGAAACCTTACCCCAAGTAATTAAAGCTCTGACAAGGCAGGAAGACAGGACAGCAATACTGCATTTTTTCATGTGTTTCATCCCAAAATGCGTTATGGGCCCCAGCTTGCAACCGCAGGACTAAATTTGCAGAGCTGGGAGGGGAGAGCGCGTGGCAGCAGCTTTCGACGGCCATGTCCTCCTCCGCACCGCGCCGCAGCTATGCTTGGGCTAGCGGCTCACCTACCACAGCCAAACCACACCGTAGCCGTTTTAGAGCAGCCACCTCTACTTTTTGCAGAATTTTTCATACTGACCCACAGGAAAAATTTGCCCTTCTCCTAAACATTTCACAAGCTCCTAAAGTTTGCCTCCACGTGGACAATAAGGAGACTTGTCCTGAAGTATTCGCACCTCGCACAGGCAGCAAATGAGATGAAATTCAGCATATCTATCTAAAAAGATTAGATGTGATTAAGACCAATTCTTCTAAATCAGCAATAGTGGAAGAGCCACAAAAGTACCACTGCTAACGTGGCAATATTCTATCTACCCATCTCTATTTTAATATCAACACGCCTGTCTCCAGAAAAAGATTTTGCCAATCATATCTCAGGAAATCTCCTTCCCATAGCTAGTTTTCTGTTCTGCTTCACATTTGCAGAAGGTAGCAGAGCTCAGACTGAGGAAGCGAGGTACATCAGCCCAAGCATCGGGCAGCATCGGGCAGCAAACCTGCGCTCTCCAATGTAGTGTATTATCTGGGTGCAGATAATAACGGGCTTCTTTTATGGAGCTTTACCTTTACAAACCTGTATAAATATTCAGTATTAATTTCACAAGCCCTTGATGAAGCAGACAAATATTCGTACCCTCCTGCTACTGATGGGAAAAAGAGGAAGTCAAGTGATTTGTACAAGTTTACAGAAGAGTAATGTCAAATTTGGGACAAAAAAAAAGAAAAAGCCAATGCGTACTGCTAAAAAAAATGAGTTAGGTAACTACTATTATATTCATATTACAGAGAAGCAAACAGGAGCAAAAACTGAGAGGAACATTATAAATTTTGAAATCTGTTCTTTTTTTAAGGCATTATCCTACTAAAGCTACACTAAGAAGGAAAAAGGGTCAAAAATACTTGTTTTTTTCTTTCTTTTCAATATTTATATGAGACTTTAAGATAGTAGTATTCATTAAGAATAACTGTCCACCTGCCAAAAGCAACCACTGAATTCTGACCTCGGCGCGTTAACAGCAGTGTCGAACCAGGACAGTCCTACACGTTCTGCAGGTAAATGCATGCAAACTTTTATACACACCCGCACAAGCTCAGCACTTATTCTCAAGGCAGAAATAGTCTCCTTAGCACAGCCATGAGAAACACTGTGCTAGTATGAATTAGATGAGTGATAGTTATGGAACCAAATTTTATTCTCTCAGCTTTGATGCTTTTGAAATCTCGGCAATAGTGTTGCATTAACAGACTTCTGGAGGGCATCGTTGCTTATGTGTTTAAAAAAAAAAAGCAAATAAATACACAGTTTGTAGGTCGCTGTGCCTCAGTCTGAAGTTGAATCTGTTAAATGAAGCTCATGTCACTGTCATCACACGTTACTGTGAATGGTACGGGACTATGCACCAAGGGGGATATCCGCATCAGCTAAAGCTTTAGCTAGAAGCTATTCAGTGCAACTTTAAAAAAGTTAATCTTGTTAAAAGAAATCATGCATTTCATAAAATTGGAGAAGTAGGTTTTTTTCCTTCCCCAAAAAACTCTCCCTCCAAAATGCATCTTAAAGCCGAATACAAACATGAGAAATTTTAAGTACAAAACCAGTGTCAGTAAAATAGGGGCTTATAAGAAATACGTTCACAACACTGAAAACAGTAAGCTCTCCGCGAGCTGCGGCAGACCAGAAGATGGAACAAGCCGGCTATTAAAGATCCTGAAGAGCTGCAGAGCAGATCGCACCCCAGAAGACTGGCGCTCAACCAGCCTTGACCAACAACGGACTCAGTTCCCGCAAAATTAGCCGGTGTGTCCGTAAGCAACGCTCTCGGGCGCTCCAGGTCAGCTTAGCGCAAGCGCAGGGCAGCGCCGGGCTCGCCGCCCTTCCTTGGGCCCAGAGGGCCAGGGCAGGTGCTCAGCACGGGTCCGGGCCGAGCTCAGCAGTCCCAGCTCGCCCCGTCGGACTTGCGCTGGTCCTGCGCGAGCCAATACCTGCGCTCCCGCTCGTGCTTCTTGCCAAGTAACCACGTACACGGCCAGGCAGGATCTCTTAACTGGTGCCCCAGAAGGTATAAAGGCAGCCAAAACGATTTCTAGACGTACACTGGAAGCACGAGAGCTGTGCTGCTGTGCACTGCATCCGAACCGGTAAGCTCAACCAGACCCAAGCTAATTCCAGCCGTGTCAGCACCCATGGTAAACTCATCCCATACTCTGGATAAACTTCTGTGGGACAACTGAGAGTTGGCAGTAACTTGCGTTAATTAATGAGGCTTCTTATGTTAATTTTGCTTAAATTTGACTTCTTCTAGTGCTTGCCAACTCCCCATGAAATTCCCTATTTAAAAGAGTTCAGTGTCTTTAAATTAAAAATCTGGAGTTTCTGCTAAGGTTAAATATTTTCTTGGCAGACATTGATTTCCATATCTGTATTTCCAGTAATCCCATTTCTACATTTATGTTTGTTGCTTCCAAGCCACATGACTCTCTTCAGCACCATTTAGTTTTTTCTGATGCCTCAATCCTGCAAATACACCCAACCTCCGGACTCTCAGTTCTTGCTCGGCATTTGTACCACGTGACATTATCATTCCTGCATTCTTAACAGTCTCCTTGTTACACAGACCCACACGTACCTGATTAAATGGGGGACGAGGCCCATCACCCAGCAAAGGAGTTTTCTGCTGCTGGAAAGGTAGAGGGCCCTGGGAAGGATGTGGCCCCCTTGAAGGGTTTGGCTGTCCCTGAGGTCCTTGCATGTTTCCTTGAGGCCCTACTAAAGAGCCTTGTGGAGGTCCCTGCTGGCCTTGTGGACCTGGTGGCCCACGCAATTCTTGTGGCGGTCCTAACATTGTACCTTGAGGCGGGGGTCCCTGTAGGCCCCTCATCTCTTGGGGACCATGTCCTAGTAAACCACTCTGCATATGAGGACCTCTCATTTCTTGCGGATGACCCATCATCATCCCTTGTGGAGTAGGTCCCTGGTTATCTCTGGGCCCTGGTGGACCCTGCATCCCTCTTGGATTAAGTCCCATCAAAGGCCCTTGAGATATAGGACCTTGCATCCCTTGAGATCCTGGAGCTCCTTGCATGCCATGAGGAAGAGGTCCTTGCATTCCTCGGGGACCAGGTGGCCCTTGCATTCCTTGACCACCCGGAGGACCTTGAGGACCCAAGTGACCTTGTGGGCCAGGTGGACCCTGCGGTCCTAAGTGAGTCTGAGATCCAGGCAGGCCTTGTGGTCCTAAGTGGCCTTGTGGGCCAGCACTACCCTGTGGACCTGGAGGCCCCATTGGCCCATGAGGGCCAGGATGTCTCTGCATTCCTTGATGCCCATGTAAATCCTGAGGCCGTGGCATTCCTTGTGGAGGTCCTTGGGGGCCTGGAGGTCCTTGTGGTCCCATGAACCCTTGTGGACCTGCACCGCCTTGGTGTAACGGAGGACCTTGAGGTCCCATTTGTCCTTGGGGTCCCGGAGGTCTGAACTGTCCTTGTGGACCAGGAGGTCCCATTTGAGGCATATTCATTGGCATCTGCTGAGGTGGGAGGGGCTGCTGAAATCCTTGAGGCATCTGTGACATTGGGCCTTGCCCTGGAAAAGGCTGGGGTCCGTGAAGAGAGCCTCCTGGAGGTGGTGGCTGCACTTGCTCAGCTTGCTTTTGTGCGAGTCTCTCAATCTTCAGTTGCTGTCCCAAAAATAAAATAAAAAGACCCAGAAAATCAACTAGGCACAGAAGCACAGGAAACAACTAAAAATCAGAAGCAACTATCTCATTCTTGGGTACTTAGAAAGATTTAATGCTTTTCACTTATTTAGCAGGAATACAACTAAAGGGAATCATAGATCAGTATTAACTAACTGAAATGCAGGGGCCTCACAGCAGGTATCGTACTATAACACACTAAGTCCATGCACTGTTCAATTAGATGGTTTTTGAAAAAACATGAAAACAGTGCCACAAAAGCAAGCTACACAGTTCGGTGTTAAGGTCCAATGGTATCACTTAGAGCACTAAAACAAATTTGCTAGTAACTTTACATACATACCTCCAAGAGTTGCGGGTTTGTATACTGAAGTGCTGCCATTTCCTGTTCGATCTCCGCCTGTGTCTTCTTTTTCTCCTCCAGTTTAATATCTTCCTTTCTATCATTTAATGGCTCAGGTGGGGGAGGCAAAGGGACTTTATTCTGCATCCATGCCTATAAAGAATAGCGAACAGAAGATGAATTCTGAGGACTATGCACTGAACAGCATGTGTACGATACATTGCTGCATTGGGAAAGGTCTTTTGAAATGCTATGTAATATTGATATTCAAAAGCTATAAACTAGATTAAAAAAACATGCATATCTCATAACATCCTATTTTCAAGGTACCAGTACAGGATATAATGGATTTAACCAATTTTTTAATGCAGAAATAGGCATTAAACTAACTAGCATGGTACATTATTTTGCACTGGATGTTGATCTAAAGGAGCTGATACTAGAAATCCAAAATGCTGTTACCAGCTAGACACTTTTTGATATAATATGATTTTGATATAATGATATATTGATGATATATTGATATATGATATATTTTGATATAATATGATAATATGATTTTGATATAATATAAAATGAGACAACAACAACTTGTTCTGGTGTTCACCGTGTTATCAGGTACTTACCTGCTGAAACTGTGCTGGTATTGGTTTTGCATAGGGCACTTTTTTCTGTGGCACCTTCTTTTGGTCCTTTTGCATTACTTCCTCCATTCCCCAGTCCAATCCTGGGATTGTCATTTCAATATCATTGGACTCATCTTTTCCTTTAGCACCAGGGAGACAAACAGTCAGCACAATACAGGTTTACAGAGAAACTTTGTTACTCTCCTTACAGCTTATTTAACAAAAGAGAACAAGAAGTTCTCAGCTCTTTCTTCTTCCCATGGGAAATATGCACAACACAGAATTTCAGAAAACAGCATCTGTGCTACCAAGATACATGAAAGATATGAAAGAAGTTACACAGTATCTGGATGGTTCAGGAAAATGCCTCCCCATAGCTATTTCTTACCCATCTGCTCTTGCTCCATGGCTATTTTCAATTGCTCAGGTATTCCCATCCCAGGAATAACCGCTAGGCTGTTGGGTTCAAGATCATCTAGAGGAAAACAACAGATATTTATTCTTGGAACAGTTTTCCTTTAAATTATAATTTTGTTCTTTTGGTTTCCCACATGCTTTTACCTCTCTTGTTGGCTTCATTACATATTTCACAACTACTGGGACACTTATTATCCCACTCATGAATTACAGGATATTAAATTAAAAGAATGGCAAGTTCAGATTCATAAAAACACTCCAAAAGGCCAGAAATTATGTCCTTCCAAGAAAGTCACACCTAGGGCAGAGGCTCAGAAAAGTAAATATTATCTCATACCCATTCCCATTTTTGTTATAACAAATGTGTATTTCTTAAAACTTAAATCAGATTGAAATGTTACATTTTAATTAACATTCCCAAACACAAAAGAGCAGTTAATGAAAAGCCTGAATAAAGAAACAGATGCAATCCTGGGGACAGAAAAGTCACTGAGGCATGCTGTAGTGCTGGGCAACCCTGAGCAACCCAAGATTACCAAGAAAAATCCTTGGAAGAGGCTAAAAGTTTTAAGATTTGAGTCAAGTTCAACAATATGAAAGGTTTTCCCATGCCCTGTAGCTCATGACTGTGGGAAATCATGATGTTTTCAAGAAGCAAATCAAACTGGGGATATTGCTGGAGAGAGCACCAAACCTCCTTCCTGTGATTGACAGAGCAGGTCTTACCTCCTGGAGCTGCAGAACAAAAGAAAATTCACTGTTAGAATCGTGATCCTTGATAACATAGAGAATAAAATTATGCTAGTAAACATTATTTTTATCTAGGTGGTCACCAATGCTACCTCTTCTCTAGAAGCTGCAGTCTAATTTCTGCTATATTCCCTAGGCTTGTTCCTGACCTCCAACCCTCCTCCTTCCCGTTCGGGGCAGTTGCCTTACCATATTCCACACCGTCCTCTGACATGCCAGGCAGCAGATTCAAGTTGTAACGATCTCGCATTTTATCTCCAGGCCGATTTCGAGTCCAAAACTTGCTGTCAAAAGGAAGTTATATGATTTCAATAAATGGACAAAAGTATTAACTACTGTTAATCAAATTTTGTTCTTGCTTCTCTAAATTTAAGTGTGCTGTCTTGATTATATAAGGGTTCAAACCTTTACTGATCAAGCTCAACCCTGGATTTGGGGATCAGGTGTGAGTTTAAAAGAAAAAAAAAAAAATACACCACATAGAATTATACAATTCAGAAGATACTTCAAGGCACAATGGATTTAAGAAATGCAACACACTGATATACAGATCCTGAGCAGACAGGTATTTCCAGTCCTTTCCAAGAATTTCTCACTCAATTTAAACATATTCTTAACACACAATTAACCTTGTCAATACACACATAAATTCCACTGCACTTATAAAATACTCCATGTTTACAGTGTGTTCAACCCAAAAGATTCAAAGCACAAACTATATGCCTCTAAACATGCTTGCAATGTGAAAACAAACACGTGGCCAGCAGATGATCCATGGGAAAAAAGACTGGGGAGATTAAAAGTAATATTTCCTTAGTGAAAAACAACAACACTTTCATCCTTTCATGTAAAATGTCAATGCCTTTCCCATCAGACAAATTTGTCTCCCTGCTTTGCCAATGGGTTGTGTAGCAGAATCATCCCAGTCTGTTCTCTGTTCACCTGTGCCATACTCCTTTCCAATTTCTAAATGTCTATACATTCCCCTAAATACTTTATTTTAATGCTTGAAAATACCTGGTGTGATCATTTGAGCCTGAACAGAGAATGTGTCCAAGGGGATGCCATGCCAGACTCCAGATCATTCCCTCGTGGGCCATTTCCATTCCACCAACCTCCTTCTCAACCCTGATGCATCAAAAAAAAAAATCAGTCATCACACAGATGAACATCTGCTACAGATTCAATATAAACCTTTCGCTGTTCTGTTGTTCCTGTTCTCCTACCCCCTAAAGTTTTAAGCTTCAGTTATTTTTCTCTTGGGTGAATAGACTGTTCCCAGTTGAACTTAATAGGAAACTCAGTAATGTAGGAATTTTTTTTAAACTGTAAATTTAAAAGCAAAATATTTACAACATCTCAGAAGAAGCTCTAACAAGCTAGGAGCTTCAATCAGTCATCATCCTCTCAACAAAAGACTGTTAGAAAACACTAGAATGTTAGAAAATTTTAGTACGTGCAATTGTTTCCTTTCAAATAGATCTGCACAGGAAAATATCTTCATAAACAAAGCACATTCACAAACATTCTCAGGAACAGAGCAAAACTATACCATAAACATGCATGTTAAAGCCTAGATTCAAAGATGAAATGTGTACTTTATGTTTGGTATAACAGCTCACACTTTCAACCAACGTCTCTCCAGCGTGCTGGTGAAAATGCCACGTACCCAACATGCCAGAACAACAAAGAGCCATCAGACCCTCCGCTGGCAAACAGCCCTTCATGAACAGGATGCCAGGCAACAGCTGAAATACAAAATAACTCATAGTCAGGAAGTATAATGTTGGGATTTGTAACAAATGTAAATCAGGGTCTCAAAACTTTTCATTTTTAATCCAAATTTACCAATAAAAATCTTCAAAATACAACAACTTCTGACCTGTGGCCTCTTTCTTATGACCCCTGAAGACTTGAAGTTCTTCTTTCAGATTACGAATGTCAAAGAGCTTGCAGAGGTGGTCACGAGAAGCCGTTAGAAGCCAGTTTCCATTCAGGTTCAATTTTACCTCCATCACTGTGTTTTTATGAGCATGTCTGCAAGCAGAGAAAGAAAAAAGACATTGTCGAGATACCAACGTCTCAGACACAAAATGTGATAATTTACCAGTCCCAAATATTCAGGTCAACAACAAAGTAATTCAGACTACTAAACTAGAATATTAGGGCTTTCTACGCCAAAGACCCTATGCTTTAAAATTGTTCTTCTGTACTTAAGACCAATTGGTAGTGCTCTCTGAGACAGTATTCAGGTACTGTGCATGTTTCTACCGCAGTGACCTCTGGCTGATCAGAGATTTCTTCTGCCTAGTTAAGCACATATCTCATTTTTGTTTTCCAAATGAGAACTGTTTGACTAGGAAGTCTATGAACAAGGACAAAGTCAACTTAAACAATGAATATTAGTCCCAATTTTCCAGGTTCAGACTTCACGTAACCTCTACATTTTCTGACGCAGCTAAAGCACTAGCTCTCTATTTGAGGCAACTGTGTAGAGCTGAAAAGATGTGAGGCAGAAGCTGGAAAGAGAATTAAAAAAAATAATAATGATGTCATGAAGTTATCTCATATTTGAGAAGAGTAAAGTCTCGGGACAAGAACTTACAGTGTGGCAAGGCTCTGGCCGGTCTTTGGATCCCAGAACTTTATCGGCTGTTGGCTATCTTTACTTCCCGACACAACCAATCCCTTCGTTGGATGCCAGTCAACACACTTCACATCTGCTCCGTGTCCTGGTAAGAGCATAAAAATTGTTCATTTGGAGATTTCATAGAAATTGAAAAGACACTGACAATTAATGTGTGCATATCTTATAACAGTAATGCAAAACTGGATGAAAAACATCACAGAGCACAAAACATAAAATCAAGCTAAATAAAAACTCCCCCAAATTGTTTAAACTGCATTGCTTCCCACTAATCACTGGAAGTATCTTCTCTTCAGATTTCACCCTCATAGACCAAACTCACTTCACCTAAATAAATATTCTTTAAGATGTTGCTGCTGAAACTGGTACTTTTTTAGGCTTTGGCCCTACGCTATTACGCAATATTTTAAACACGCACTGAAGAAGCATTTGTCTTGAGGCATTAAGGGAAAATACACCATTACACTTCATCTTATATGAAGTATTTTAGAAATAAAAGACAAATGTGTATTTTTTTCCCAGCCTATAAGTATTACCCTTTTGCTGTCCTGTCAGAAAATAAGCAGAGAAATGAAATCATGAACCCCAAAATTAAATTAGCATATGAGGAGAAGAAATCTTACGTGATGTCAATGACCATCAGGTCAAACAGACTCAGGTTTTTCTAGCAGTCAAGAGTTAGGAGAAGAAAACCCTCAGGATATCACTTCGTTTTAAACTGACTGACTGACCTTGACAGAGAATCTGTGCTGCTCAGATGAGCTAAAAATCAGTCAAGAAGAAATGCTCATTTCTGCTACAAAACAAAACGGGGAGGTTTCTGAGCTAGAATATAGGGATTTAGAGAAGAAATAACAGATGATAATTTCTTTCTCCAGTATCTCTCCACAGCAGCCCACTTCAATGGAAAGCCAACAGTAACAGTCAATGCCAGAAAATGAGACAGCATGCAGTAACCAAAGAAAAAGAAAGATGAGAAAAGAAGGGCTGCCTAAAACATAAAGGCACTAAAGTTATAAAATGGTATGGAGGAATGGCGGGATGTTCCATCAAAGCCAAACAGTTCCCATCAAGGTCAGACAGTTCCTACAGGAACCACTTTGTTCTCAGGTGGAGCATTTAACTTCAAGCAGCACAAGCATTCTTAATATATTCCTAAATTCAACAAGACATTAAAAATTAATATTGTTGAAATTTTCCTGAGGCTGCAGAAAAATCAAATCAGGACCAGCAATAAAAGCAAAATGTAAACACTTAAAGCACTCCTCCATCAAATGAGTGCAACTTTCTCCCTCTCTGATACATATAGCTGGGCACATAGGGGAGGGATTCCTGACCCAAGAAGAAATGACCACAACTTTGGTGAGTATATGGGGAGCAACTTTAATCATTAACTGACACTACGTGTGAAGGAACCCAATTCTCCTCCCTCACTCATAGCAGGCAGAACTGACCTCAGAATATGCAGGATTTCAGGGAAGAGCCGGGAAGTTACTGAGACTCTAAACCTGCTCACGTGTTACCCATCCGGTGGTCTTACCAACACCAGGGCCCTCTGAGATGCATTTCCCCCCCACCTCTCTCTCTCTGGTTCTTCTGATGCAGAAAGAACTGAAAGGCACTGGATTGGCTCTAAGCCCGTGTCTCAGCTAAAGGCGAAGCAAGTCTAGTTTCTGAGTGTTTATTTGGGAGGAACGATTCTGTCACTAGTAAGAAAGAGAAGTGCTCTACCTCAATACTGAAAGGCAGCTTCATGCTTGCAGATTTTCAACTGATGATATTCTGTAGGTACTTGTTATCCTGCAGCCCCCAGGGAAAGACAGAGGATTTTAATTCAAGGGCAACATTAGGCCCATATAGAGAAAGGTTCCATTAGAGGTAATAACTGGTTGAACCATACTCAAACAAATGTTATCATAAATATGAAAAAAACAAAACCCAGCAAAAACCTAAAAATTACCCACACAGATGGGAATTATGTTGACCTTCTTGGTCCTAAATAAGAGACTCAGTGATGCAAGAGTGCTCCAAGGGCCACTTTCTGGTTGGGCAGCAGGACCGCATCCTGCAAACGAGTCATGCTGGTGAAAGACAATCCCTGGATAAGAGCTCACTTTGTGCAATGATTTAGGCTTTTCTGTGGAGATCTAACCTGAGTTAAATCAACCCAAATATGTACCTTGAGGGAAAAAAGGCTCAGCCTGGGCAATCCAGTCCAGGTTCAGAGCCGTACTCTGTAACGGAGCAATGGGAGCAGCCATCCTGTAAAAAGCTTCATAAAGAGAGGGACGGTGAACTGACAGTACAAGACCAATATGCTTCTCAGAAGGCTGTTTCGATAGTTACTACCTATTAACCCCAGACGCGTGAACCACAATGCTAAAAGCCAGCCCAAAGATGCTAGGACACCCAGAACTTCTCATCAGAGCGGCTAGATGATTAAGTACTTATCAGCAGGCTTCTGACTACCACCAGCATCTTAAAATTGACCTGAGGAACAAAACCATCATCATGACAGATAACTGAAGTCTTGCAGAGAGCAATCTTACAGCCAGCGTGCTCTGGACTACAGCAAAAGTGGGGAAAAATTGGGAACCTCTGTTGTTGGCTGCTCAGTCATCTATCCCACCCGCAGCACAGTCCAGCAGGGGGGAGAGATGAACTGCCCAGCACAGCAAGGCTCTCTTGAAGGCAAGGAGGAAAATTAACTCTCTGCTGCATCAAGCATGCTCTAAATAAATCATTCCTAAGGGAAGAACTGAGGGGGGGGCAGGGGTGTCAGAAAAAGCTAAGGAAAAGTCTAACTCAGAAGAATTACATGAGAATACTGAACAGTATTATCTTACCAGATTTAAAAAAACAAACAAACAAACAAAAAAAACCAGCAAGGAACATCATATATTGCTTTTTCTTCTTTCTACTGATAAGGAGACCTATATACCACTGTCTGTATTGACACAGATGATACAGAAAATGCATTTAAAATAAAGCTCCAGAGGGGAAAAAAGCCTGCTTGTTTTTAATTCTCAGTTCTAGGCTAAGACTTGGGAATCGGACTCTCCTCTGGCACAGGATCCCTGTCACCAAGCACCATGTTCGGACAACTTTAATTCATGCAAATCTCTGTAGTTCGCATTGCTTATTTGCTGACTCTGAACGGCTTTTGCTCAGTATCTGATTTCAAAAGTTGCCTAGATCTCTCTGTGACCGGAGCCAGTAGGTTAGGATGGGAACGCTGCTATCCGAATAGTGCCTTAACCTTTCTGCCCTTTTATCCTCCACCTATAAAAAGAATAGCTGTTATATCATTTCTCTATCTAAAAGGGACACTGTAAGAATAAATGAATTGAAGCGTGTGAATTGTCTGGAAATCATGGTAATGGAAGGCCTAGAAATAAACTGAAACGATAGAAAGACCAAAGATGAAGAATTTTGATAATTTGAACTCATTTAAAGTCATGATGAATGAGGGCCTGAGCATAAACCAATATACTAACACTTCTCAGTTTTGCTGTCTTTTTAAAATCTGCATTAAGAATACAATGAAAAATAAGCATAAGCAGATTAATTTAAAAGTTCAGATACATAAGAAGTATTTCTCTAATAATACTTTTCATATGTGTAACAAATTTCTGACCAGAGTGACTGTAGTCACAACCCAGTTGACTAATAAAATATTGTTTGTTAAATACAACCTATTTGAAGAGTTGATCTTTAAAGACACCACAGAGAAATTCTGGCTGAAGAAATGTATAACAAGCTATAACAAGATTATGTGTAGTAGTGTTTGATCAACTCCAGCATGGCACAAATATGAAAAAGTACACATAAATTAAGGACTTGTTTTCTCTTATTCTGTAATTTTTGCATATATGACTTAATAAATGTAATCTATCCTATTAATAAAGCATTAAATTGTTTGCCTTTTATTACTGTTTATAACATATCTATATATTTTATAATGCAATTGTGCATAAACTATTGCTTATAGATATATTAGGTTTTTTGCTGTAGCCAGTATTTTTCTATTATATTCTAAGCTCTAGGAATGAGCCCTATTCCAAAGACACGTAAATTGGAAAGAGCATTTTATAGCTGATATTGTACAATTTCTAGATCATTCCCCTACTTCTGCTCAGTTGTTTTTTTTAGCATATACACATACTGAGGTGACACACTCTTGTACTTCACATAACAAAGAGCATTTTCTTGTACTTTGTATAACACCCGCATTCAAAAACAAATGGATATATGTAGCTGCATTCTAAAGAATGAACAAACACTTAAATGCAACAACACTTTTTTCTGCCTCCCTACGAGAGAACTCTGTTTGCTTAGGTTTTAAAGGCACATAGTTCTCTCATCCTACTTTAAACGGGGAAATGCAGTCCCCACTTACATAGGTACCGAGGGTCCTCCACTTCCTTTGGAGTGGTCAACAAAGCCTTTTCATTGCCGCACAGAAACATTCACCTTCCTGCAATCGGTACCCCCAAACGATTAAAAAAGCACCCCTCAGAGCAGCAGCCCCTTCGTAGGCGAGCGACCGCTTCCGAGGGACCTGCGAAGGGGACATCAGGCCTGGCATCACGAGGCTTCGACTCAACCGAGGCTTCTCCACTCCCACTAGGGAGAAGCAAACAGAGCATCTGCAAATCAAGGACGATGGAAGACGGCCGTGCTAACAGAAAGACGTTCTACGCTTTCTACGTAATTCCCTTAGGCTTTGTTAGTTGCTTCCAGATTCCTGGTTATGTTGGATTATTTCACCAGGTCTATTCTTGTGGAAGGCTTTTAAAATTTTATCTGGTGCTTACCCACTACTCTAACAATTCGCTGCTTCTACACAAAGCTTATTCAGGAGCTAAATACCTCCTATCTACCAGAAATACGGATATGACCCTTAGGTACAGTTTTGATAACACTGATGAGGTTAGCAATAAGGGTAAGGATAAATTTTAATTCCCGTGATCTAGTGTTCTTTCTCCTGCCACTTTACGTGAACTATATGGCTCTTGAAAGCTGTCCTGCGAGCTCTTTGGCTTCCTAGTCTCCACTCTGGGAGCGAACATTGCAGAAACCCTCCTTCTACAGATACACAGCATGCTTTTTCTTTTTAATATAGTATGGGAGGTTGATGAATAATAAATTATGGGAAAAGCTCCTTTTAGTCTTCAGTGGATTAAGAACACTGCCTCCCAAACACTTTCAAATTATGTCTCCTAAAATTAAATTTTGTTTTATTTTCCTTAGTTTGTTCACAGATTCATTTTCTAGCTCTGTGCTAGAGGATTATTAAATACGGCATCCGGAGAGACTGCTAGAGCTTTAATCTACCTACAGGGAATGTCTCCTGCACCATTGCTATTTTTTTAGACAAGCAGCAGTGTGACATAATGAAGCCTTGTTTACAAATCCCATATTTAACAGCTCTATAATCATACTAAATTTTCTTTGCAGACAAAAGCTGTTAGAACGGTATCTTTCTTTGTGTTTATCAACTGTGAAATCAGGAGACAAAAAAAAAAGCAGTAAATGCTCATGAAATAGGTGTAGGTAGACAAGAGAGAAGTTTTCCCAATTCCAACCAACTGAACAGCTAATCAGACTCATATATGAGAAATAAAGCAGCCCCTAAAATGTGTTTCCATAAATGAGTTTAAGATTTTTGTCCTAGTCCTAATCCCAATTTTACAACAGGACTTTCACCACTCAGTGAACAGTTTGAAGCCCAGAAAAATCTAAAACTATAGCAAAGAAGGTTTGAACTTAATGCTAGTTGCATGCTCGTATAATGGCAAAGAATCATGAAAAAAATCTAGAGCTATTACGTGTAATTACCAGCAATGGCATGCAGGTATCTGAATTCTTTACATCTGCTGAAAGCCACTGACAATGTTGTCTGTAAGAGTTTACAGAGAGGGGGAAAAAAATCCAGCTGGGTCCTTGTATATGTGGGAGCTGGGTCATGCAGACTTCAGCCTTCAAAATTACTTAACATTTTGGACTCAATCCAAAGCACTTAATATTTCTTTCATCATAATGGGACTACTCACATGCTAAACTTAGGTGAATGCGTAAATTCTTCAGCGCATTGACGGCAGACTGCTGAGCAACTTCCAAAGTTGAAATACTTTGCTTTGGACAGAAACAAAAATTACATAACTGAAAGTGTCTGCAGGTTTAGGTCTGTGCTGTCAAGTCCGGTATCACTGAATATGTTCATGCTAGAGTCTACAGACATTATAGAGACACCTTGCATTTTAGACAGATTTTCTGAACTCCTGAATGTATTTTTGAGTATTACCACTGCCTGTGCCCAGTCAGGCTATTGCTCGTATGTGTTGCAAGACATGCAGAGACAACACAAACTCGACAGCAGGCTGTGCAGCAGCACTAGTAAGTAATGGCAACGGCATCTGTAACACACAAAGCGCTGTTTAACATCTTCTTTGAAATGAGAACTATATGCAAACCAATGAGGTACGCATGTTTCACCATTTCTGATCATAAGAGAGAGTCAAGTCGTATGTAGACTGATCATGGATGATTTAGCGCCAACAGTAAGTTATTTTAGTATGTAAAAATATTATATATATAAATATTTTCACTAATTTGATTAATCAGCGTTCAAGTTTTCTAGCTTACCACTGTCACTTTTGCACACTTAATCAACAACAAAAAAAATCTATGCATAACAAAGCGCATCTCTAGTATAGGGAGTTCGCTTACGCGATGATGCTTTAAAATGCAGCATGATGCTTAGTGCAATACAGTAGTCATTATTTCCAGTAAAGAAGTCCTTATGAATCTTAATTAGGAAGCAGTCAGGAAGCTCAGAGCCAGCTTGAGAGAAATGAGAGTAAAAGGAGGGCGGAGAGAGCACAAAAGGGGAAGACACAGCAGATTAAGGCTGACCAACACCTTCTCGTTCAATGTATCTGCTAGTTCTTGGCAGCAACGGCAGCTGACTTCAAGGACAGAGTCAAGTTTTCACCACTGTTCATGTTCGAGTTAAAGTATTTACGAAAAGGAGGCTGGATTCTACTTTGTACTTGGGCAAACTTCTCAGACTTCTCACTCTATTTCTTACAATGCCTTTGCAAGTACTGGCCAGAGAATTAAGAGGGCTTTTAAAAACACAAAAGGGAGAAAAACATCCTTTTTTGGTTGATTAACCTGTAAAGTACCTGGGACTAGATGTGCTTTCCTGTTCAAAATGTAGCCAGCCTACTTTGAAAGCAGCAACACACTTGCTATTCATTGACAGAAAGTATTTATTTACAATGGTATTTACATTTAATGATATTAAAAATTAATGTTATACAAGAAACATTAAAAAATGAACAACAATTATAAGAAAAATTCTCATGCTTCATAACATAACCAGCTGATAGGAGCCAAAAAACACTCCTCAGAGAGAAACTGTTCCACAGTTTCCTATTGCTCGGCTTGTGGCACCTTTCTTTCAGGCATCTGGTACTAGCCACTGGATCTGAACCAGCAGCTAATGAGGGTTCACTGTCCTAGGCCATCAGACAAGACAGATGGCTAGCCTAACGTGGCACGGTAATTATTATGTACTGCCGCATAAAAAAAGGGGAGAGTATAACTGGTCCAGGAACAGAGCAACTGGAGGTCCTCACGAGAGGAAAAAGCGCAAGCTTGTAAGATGAAAAATTCAGTGATTTTGTCAACCATTAGTCTGCAATTTCCACAGACTTGTGGCTTTATATCTGGGTAGAGAATCAGCTTGCTGGGCAGCATGCTTGTTTGTAAAAACAAAAACCAAATCCCAGAAAGTGCTGGCTTTGGCATTGCAATGACTCCAGTCAAGCCTTCCCAATGTGAACTAAACAAGCGCTTCTGGAGGCTGCTCGGAGCCTAAGACACCTCTGGTCTGAGCAGAAGGTCAAATAATTTGAAGCCTTACAATGAGAGTTTATCTCAAAAGTCAATATTTGACTGTTGTTCAGTCAGAGCACACACTTGTATTTTATGAAACTAGAATGAAACAAGGAATGTTTTAAAAACTGGTGCCTGAAGTTACGCTCCTAGTAAGTGATGTGATTTAAGATGCACTGATCCTAGAGTAGCTTCAGTGAGGTTTTTAAACACGTACTTCACAAACTAGTTTTAACCATCAATTCTTGCAAATGCTGACTGGGATGTTCACTTACTGCCATGACGCTGCCAAAATCCCCAGCCCTTCCATCTGCAGCCTTCGGCCAAGCCTCTGTCTGCTAGCCCTAACCCACGCCAAACACACCACTACGCAAAGCCAGGCACAAGTCTGGTATTTTCAGGAACACTGAAATAAGTAATGCAAAGAAGGAATGTCAAAAATAGGCTATCGTTTTAGGCAACTTTTTAACTTGAAGCTGCCACAGAAAGCTCAGTGCATCCTAAAATTTAGCAGGGCAATTTAGCAAAAGGAAGGAAAAAGGAAGGAAATCAGGGGACACTCAAGAATTTAGTACCAGCTTGCCTCAAGCTCTGTGCTCTGGCTATCACTCAGGTCAAGATTATAAGCTGTAGAGTCAGAATACTTAGTTCCCAAATCTGGGGGGGGGAACTTCTACAAAAGCTAAGAATAACCATCCATCATCATTTTCATTACTATTCTTTCCTTTAACATCTCATTAGGTGTTCATTAAAGCTCTGCTGGTGATTATGGCAGTTGCAAGAAAAAAGCACAGTCTAAATACCTAGTTTAGAGGTTAATCAAAGCTTCAAACCATTGTCTGGCCACATGAGCAGACATCCCACTTAGCAAGCTGCTAAAACCCAAGAAATTTTTTTTCTGGACCACAGCAAAACAAATTACATGAAGAAATTACAGGAAGTGTTTTATATAACACGATATACTTTTGCTTCCAAAATAAACCCAGTTTGTTTGTGTTTTTTTTTTTTTTTTTTTAATAAAAACAGCCAACACAGAAGGACTATCAAGATCTTTCAGTCAGTTTGATCTTCCTTGCTTGGAAGAATAGGTTTCAATGTGATTTTCTGGTTCAGACTACAAGACAGGATCCTACTTTTACAAATCCCTTTGAGAGAAGAGGTACCATCAGCTCTTCTCTATCAGACAAGTAAATTCCTTTTAAAGACACTCACGTTGATCTTGCCAGTCACAGAAGAATGCTTTTTCAACTAGTTTTTTACTTGAATGGACAACAAATTTACAGGAAAATTATATTCCCTTTTGTCAACCAAAAAAGCCATATAAGCTATTTTTGATAGCCAGTTTACCAATACAGAACATCCCATAAATACGAGCCCATTAGCATTTTAAGCCAGGGAACAATGAATAGAGGAACACAGAAGACGGGAAAACAATTTTCTGTGGTTTTAGGGCAAGTGCTGCACGAGCACCTGCCCTCAGTGGTTAAGAGAACAGCAGCTGGGCCAGGGGCAGCAGGGAAATAAAAAGGTATAGCCCCTAGGAAAGGATTTGCTTGCGTCCAGCAGTAATCCAGATAGTTAGCACGTATAACAGACCCCAGAAGGGATGCTCAGAGAGATGCCGTAGAGATTGTTCTCTGCATCTCCACCGGCAACACTGAGCAAACTAAGCAGCAGCACGTCTACTGAGTAACTCGGCAGAAAGCATTCTCACTCGGTGGCAGAAAGCACAGCACATAACGCTGGCCCGGGCCACAAAGCACTACTCTTTCTATACTGAGATGAAGCTGAACAGATTGGAGAATTTTCATTTCAGGTGCTAGGGACTCATTTTCAAACCACCAAAATATGAAAGGGCTGTAAATTAAGAGAGGGGACAGAAAAACACAAAAGGGCAGAGCACCAAGATGTAAAACGGAACAAAGACGTCATATAATTTCATAAAGTGATTTAAAAAAGTGACTAATTCAGTGCTGATAGTTGGGCTGATGAAAGAAACAAAGACAGTAAGATGAAAAATTACTTCTTTTTTTTCCTCAGTGCAAAAATGTAATAAAGTGCAGCAACAAAATAATGGTTTGAACAGTGTTACAGAAACATGATAGAGATAATACATTACACACAATTTTCAATCAGGCAGCAAAGGAGAGCTCAGTTCAGGAGAGAAGCAAATGAGGAATGTTTTAGCACAGAGCCTTATTTCAAATTCTTGCACAATCAGTGCTCCTGGGTCCTCTTATTTTCCTGCCCTTTCCTACATCACCACCACATCGTCTGTGGACTCTTTCCTGCCACCTACAAATTCTGAAGCCTCCCTCTTTCAGGTTTAAAGGTAATACTGAAGTCCCTATTTAAGTAGAGGAAAAGAAATAAAAGGATTTGGGTTTTAATCCTAAAAACAGGTCCCTTATTAAGCAACTGTTTTGGAGCGTGTGGCTGTATAAATATTTAAGAGGCTCTCTAAAATACCATGCATCCCCATGTATCACTTGAAATACCACAGGCACGTGAATGGATCACAGAGTAAAACTTTTTACACGTGATCATACACAGGGGCTGGGAAAAAGACAGTGTTGAAAACTTACCACAGGTTTTGTGCGATAAAACCTAACAAAGAAAGGGAGAGATGTCAACAGGAAGAAATGGGATAAAACAATCGAAAGAGTACTTAAATAACTCAGATATACCAAAATCAGGGTGGAAAATGGAGAACGTGTAAAAGATGGCACACGTGGTTATGAGAAGCAGAAAGGCCAAGCGGTCTACGAGCAATTGTAAGTAGGGTTCCAAAAAAAAGGGCCAGCAACAATTGGTGGAAAACGCTGTTCAAGTTATTTACTAATGTCACACATAAATGTGAACAAAACAAGTGGTATTTGATTTAAAGTACAGAAAAGAAAATACTATTTGCTCTTCAGGCAAAAATTAGGTGCGAAACAGGTTTCCCACAACAATATATTAAGGGAATGTCCTTCACCCCCAAGATTAGAATAGAGGATATAAGAATTAAAATCTATCATACCATATTAAATAAAGATGAACTGAATGTTTCTTTGAATCCTATGCTTCTTGAAATGACTGCAAGTCAGACCTTTTCTACTTATGACTTCAAAGGAATTAAAAATGTCAGAAAAGATACATACTTTGTAACAAGCATTTAAGTGTGTTGTTTCCCTCCATGATGCAGTCTATGACTGAATCCATATTTGAACTTAGACGGGTACGCGTGGGCAGTAGCAGGTTATAAACTCCAAAATAAGCACAAAAAAATGATGTTGAGTTTGCAAGGAAGTATTGTAACAGCATATTGCAACTATACCTCTATCTTAAGTGCATATTCTCAAGAATTGAGCGCATCTTTCCCGGATTAAAAAAAAAAAAAAAAGATTGATTAGAACAGAAAAATTTTCTTCCTAGAAGCAGAAAAAGCTTTCAATTAAAATGCCACATCTAAACCTAGAGCAAACATCTGGATGTCACTGCATACTCCTCCATGTAAGCACCTGAAACTGCCTAATTTTCAAAATGACAATTTTCCAATTAAAGAATATTCAGAAATTGTTAGTCAAACAGAATATGCTCTCAGGAAAAAAAAAAAAGGTTAATCTGAAATACTTTTTGAACTTTAGAAAGTTTTGAATTATCATAAAAAAGCTGGTAGGAAATGCAATATACTTACTATTGCACTGTAATTAGATCTACAGTAATCCTACAGCATAAAGTCATATGACATGGACAAAAGAGGGAATTAAAGATCCCATATGGGAAAAAACAATTCAGACTACCTTCTCAGCAATGCTGAGGAGGAAAAAAAAGAAAAAAAATCAATTTTTCTGAAACATTGACCTTGCCTGTAGTATTGTAAGAGAAGATGAGTTGAAAGACCAGCACAGAAGCCGTAATATTAGAGATTTTAGTTATACCCTATTCTGGAAATAAAAGTTGAAAATATAAACAACTTACCTATGGGACACAATAATTTTTTATGAGTTTTGAAATAGTAAGTTATAATATACCACTACAGCAAGATATCTGCTAATCCTTGATCATGCAAAAGTCAACAGCAGCTGTGTAAAAAATGTGGGCTCAAACCACCAACAGAAAATTCCAACTAGCATAACCACTTAAAAATGAGGCAAAACAGCATGGATGTGATAAGAAAGAAGCTCTTTCCTAAGGAATCTTTAGATTTCTTTCGATCCTTTCTGTAGCAATTTTTAAAGTTTTTTATCTTGTACAAAAAAAGGTAGAAGGGAATGTAAAATACCCTTCCAGTCTCACCAGTATACAAACCAGTACATATAAGCAGCTACCAAAAAGGATTCAAGACAGACGCTAAAAGGAAGTGCATTTGGAAAAATGGCATATGCCCACAGATTAACAGGAAGAACAAAGCAGCTTATGAACATAAATAATGAGGGAAAGGTTATCGTGAATAAAAGGCTGCTATCCTGACCCTCAAATGGTACTGATCTGTGCTCTTCAAATAAAGTGCAGAAATAGCTAAGTTGAGGAAGGGAAAATTGCTATACTTCTCTTTTGGGAAACTGGACTTCAGAAAGGCAGGGACTGTGGGAGAGGCAGTGAAGTATCATCTCCACTTCTGCAGATGAATCTCCATACATGGTCCCACTCGAACACTAATAAAAGTGGGGACCAAAAAAATGACCGTTGCAGAAAAGGGCATTGCTTCTGCTTTAGAAAATGCTATATAAGAGCATGCCCTTGCTACAGAAGTAACCACTGAAGAAACTGAAACATAAAAGATCTTTGTTGGCAAAATGATGCAAGATAAGAGTTCTGCCACATTTTACATTTTAATTTTTAATATTTTTGTTAATACAGCAACCCTGTATTCGGGAGCATCAAAGAGCATTTTTAACCTTAAAAAGTTAACAAAAAAAGGAAGCTTTAGAAGTTATAATCCCATGTCAACACTTTATTTTCAGTGCAAGTTAAAATACAGTTATTGCTTTGGTACACAGAATACACCACCTTCGTTAGACTAGTCTCTCGCTTTGGAATACATATTCCCCTGTGAATTACCTGCTGCTAGAAGATGCAGCGTTACAAGTGTTAATGACTTGTGTCATGAATGTGATCAGCTGCGTCACCAGCACTACATTGGAGAAAACAGTACCGCAGGCTGAGAAATATTTGCTTTTAAGAATAGCAGATTCTTCACCTACTGGAGACTGGGCTTTCATGATTTGTACTCCATCAGCAGTACCCTAATCTCCCCACGGTGGCCCATCGAAGAGGCTGACTGTGCCCCTACCTCCACACAGCTTTTGCAGAGCAGAGACCACGAGGGGTTTAAGGTTCTACTATGTGATGTCTACAGGGAAATGCACTATACATGACACATATTCTACAGCAAATTAAGCAGTAAAAAACATTATTCCTGCCTTCACGTACAGAGAAGCTCATAAAAAAGTTTTAGTAATTTTTAAATGAAAGCTCGATTTATCTATCATACTGTTTTATGAAAAGTCTGCTGCTGCTGAGTGAATGAAGAGAAACTCTTGCAGAGAGGGATGGATTTTCTGAAGGGCTGTGAAATTTACCCCTTTTCACTATCAAATAATTTATTTAGACTGCTTCATACAACATCTGGCAAGTGGAACATGTTCCCTAAATCAGCAGGATAAGCGGTTGCTACTATGCAGATGTCCAATTCACAGCCACTGGCATCAATGAGCCATGGACTGCAATTAATTGAAAAATGAGTTTTCTTTTCACTGCTGCATCCCACCTTCTGCACAAGAGCTGCAAAGAGCAGATATGGTAGGGAAAAAAAAAAAAAACTGTATGGCTTCTAATAGTCTCCTTGCCTAGTAAACGCAACATTAATTTCTAAAGTTTTCAATACGGTACTTTCCATAACATTAAATTCCTCTAATAAAAATTAAAACTTCTAAAGTTGCTCATTTTCAAATATCACTACTATATGATTTACATTACATTCTTGTGAGATATGCTGCTCTAACAAATACTTCAGGCATTTTTCAGGAAAACATGTCTAATTCGTACTCTTTACTTGCATCCTGACAACTTGCAAAAAAATTTAAAACTAACTCAAATACCAAAAGTCTATTGGAACAAAACCTATTAATTTGGTCGATAAAATATTTTGTAAGGTTTTAAAAATAACTTCTGGTATTTCTAGTAAATAATTTCTGTGGAAGAAAATGCCACTATTAGAACCTTCTTTGAATTTCAAGCAAGTGCTAGGGCTTGCTGGATGCTCCAGTGATGCTACTTGAAAGGACAGAGCTCTGCAGGAACTTCGCAGTTAAGGCGACTTCACCCATTGTGCAGAACACAGACAGACTTAATAATTGCCAGAATTTTCACCTAGACTTGTTAGGAATAGAAATCCTCATGCTAAACGTGTAGACTGAAACACAGAAAGCAAGTGCTCTTAGGGAGAAAGTACATTCCTTGAAGAATTCCTTGGCACAGGAAAAAGCACGGCAAAGTGGGAGAAGCACATTTCATGTGAAGAAACCTCTGAGCAAGCAGGATGGTTTTTTCTTACAAGGAAGTTGTAGTTACAGCTCTAGAATAACGGCCTGCAGGAAAGCACCTGCTATTTAAAGCTTCCACCATACTTTAAGAATTTCTGTGTTCATGTTATTTAAGTTAAATACTAGCATTAAAATTTCCAAATCCATTTTTATAAAAGCCTGGTCCAAAACTGTGAGCAAAACCAATATATACTACAGAAATAACAAATCTCATATGCTTGTGTAGATGATAGGAATCACCATTTTTTCTGCATTCCCTTGTCTGGAAACAAAGGAGATTCCCAATAAGCTGGGAATGGTGTGAAAGACTTAAAGAACCTACCTTTGCCCAAAGATCTCCAGACTACAACTGCAGAGCACAAATCAATTTAATGTAAAAAGAAAAGAAAGTAAAAGTAGGCTGAGTGAGTTTGCTGTTTCCATTCCTACCCTCAATACCATATTCCTACTTGTGACTCTCTGGAGAGTGAGGACTTCCAAATGGAGAACTGTGATCTACAGAAATGCATATTCATCAACATTATCAATGTTCCTAATTGCTAGATTTAGTAAACTAGGCAAGAGAATAATGATTTTGAGAATGTGCATATTGCCAGAGAGAGAACCTTATACATTTATTTTAAGTAGGTAGGTGGAGTTCCCGCTAAGGAAGCGATATGTTTTTGTAGCTGTGATGGTTTGAGAGCATAGAGCAACATCCATAGGGAAAAGATGACACCTTATCATCCACCTATATCAGCCGATCTAGAATAGGCAAGTTTTTGAGTCCTTAAGACAGGCTGGTGTGGCTCTTTTGACCTTTTCCTCAATATACATCAGCTGATCTAATTAAAAGCATCAATTCTCCCCATGACTCCTCAATAAATAAGAAAGAGCAGAAGGCAGGCCTAAAGAAAATGTAGTTCTTCTTGCCAGGCACAAATAGCAAGCAGTAACAACACCGCAACACACACCAAGCAGCAGATCTAGTCAATCTTCAGAAAACAAAGTGCAGATATCTTGCTAAAAATTTTAGCCTTTCTGCTATGCTATATACAAGTATGTCTGATAAGTGTTCAGGCAGTATTTTCTATGCCTAACTGTTCCTTGGTACTCATTAATTACGATTTAGAAAGGGGAATTACGCCCACAGATTTGAAATTAATTGTTATTCCCTTCTGAACTCATCTGTAGAAGACTACAAGGATCCTTTCACTTCATTCAGATAAAGTTCCAAATTCAATTTCTTTGGATTTCTGTTACTCCTTCAAAAACCATGGAAGTTTTGAGAGAAAAACGGAAACACTAGAACAAATCTGGCTTGGATTTTTGAGTGCTTAAAGTAGCACATTTCAAGACAAAGTAACTTTTTGTCTTCTGTTAACTTTAAGATAACTTGCAGTCTCAAAACTACATTTAATATTGTGCAGTCTTCTGTTATTATTCCAGAATATGAAAACATTAAATATTTTATTTTAGACATAAAGGCCAGTCAGGACCTGGGATAGTGTATTTAACTGTTCATGTACACACCTGTGTTGATCAGCTTTTGTTCTAAAGAAAAAGTATTTTGTAATATTCATTTCATCTAGACATAAAGAATGCTGTTCGCAAACAGGCTGAGCCTACTTATGGCTCTTCTGGAGAATTTAGAAACACAATCTAGAAAAATGCATATTCAAGAACAGTAATGACAAAGCAGGGGGGCAAGCCCAGGCAGGTTCAGTTTAAGGAGTAAGGTAGTATAAGTTACTTCTTCCTTTTTTTCTTTTAAAGCAAACTTTACCAATTATTTTAACTGTGCATATGCTTTGGGACTTTATAACACTGCATGCACAATATGTTTCAGGCCTGTGTGATTTGGAAACAGGCGAGGAAACAGCAAACTAGTATTAAGCCAATAAAATGTGCTGCCGGGTATGATCATAAAGGCTGGATACCCACAGAGGCCGAAAAAAAAACCCCAAAACATAAATACATATATATTTTTACCTCATTGTTAATATATGATCAGATGGAGCGTGAAAGATCCGGGCAGCTTTCTATCACATCTTCCATCTTATTTACTGCAAATTTTCATTGTTTACGGGAGTACTCTAAGCAAGTACTTCAACTTCAGTAACATTCAAGGCAAACAGTCAATCTCTATGGAACGATCAAACATTTATCATCTTTGGAAGAAGTTCCACTAAACATTAGCAAATCTTTCCAATCCAACCATAGTGTGCATTTTCTCCGATCATGCTAAAAGTAGGGAGAAAAAGAACCAAACTAAAAAATAATGAATTTTTGATAAGTCTTCTGAAGATCAGTTCCTTATGTCATATATTCAGGTGTACAGCTGAAGGTAATTAACAATTAAATCACTACAATTTTTTGTTCCTAAAGCAAAAACCCTCCAGCCTGAGATAGACAAATATCAAGATCTTAACATTCAAAAGATGATAATCCCACAACATGGGACAAAAGAGGGGAATTCAATATCATAACATCATAGGATAATTCAGGCTAGAAAGGACCTCAGAGATCTCTAGTGCAACCTCCTGCTCCAAGAGTCAGTTATAAGGTCAGACCAGATTGTTCAGGGCTTTATCCAGTGTGGTTTTGAAAAGGCCTAAGGCCTAAGACTGCATAATATCTAAAATTAAGCAAAGCTCTCACACTGTTCCATTGCACCATTAAAACGGCTAAAAAAAATGGAAAATGACACCCTCCACCTCCCCTGTAAGAATGGCATCTTGAATATGTTTTTTGCTGGACTACAGAAGGAGATTAACTGTATTTTTTTTTCTTATTAGAACTTATAAGTTCACCATAATATTTGGTTTATCATGGCAACATAGCTGGAACATCAAACAAGAGTCTGATCTCAAGCTTTTGAGAAGACTTAAACAGGAAATTACTTACCTGTGAATATCATTTATATATCAACTTGTGCTACGTATCTCTACGTATAAAAGGTCTCAAGAAATTTCTGTTTTCAAAGGAAATGTTGTTGTTTGAAATTCTTTGCCAGTCTCGGACAAAAATTTTCCTCATGGAAAGTTTGACAAAAAAATTTCAGTTCTTCATTGAGCTGAAAGATATCCAGATTTTTTAATCTTTCTGTATACTAATCATTTATAAAGCTAGAAAGAACCTCAACTTTTGATGAAAAAAAGTTCTCAGTGAGTAGTAGGCCTTGTATTAAACAAGGATGCTAAGGCAGTCTTGGTATGCAAATTCTCAACATGAGAATAATAAATAGTAATCAGAGTTATGCCTTCCTTAAATTGCAGCTGCTTAGACACAAGAGTAAGGTATGCTACCCAAAGGCATAAGAAACACTATCTTAAGACAGAAAAATAAAACAGAGCTGAATCATTCAGGAGAGGACAGAAAGAGAAGTTCAAATGTAATATTATAAATACGAAGACTTGATTTTCCCTAAAATCTTTTGGAATAACAAAAACCAGACTGAATACTGAGCTACTTTTTTCCCCCTCAATTCATCTGATCCTTTGTTTGAGGTCTGGAATAGCTCCAGTTACACCACTAGTTTATCAAGTGTTACAAATCACTTTGTTTTTGTGGGCAGACTTTTTAAGTGACAGAAGTTAAAAACATAAGAGATTTTAATAACGTTTAAAATATTTTATGCTGTATCATTTTAAATAAAAAGACAAGGAAAAAAGCTACTTCGCATGTTGTAGAAAACATGCATCTGTCAGGTCACACCAAAAAGCTGCATTTGCTTTTTACAAAAAGATACTATTTTCCCCAATTTTAAGCTGCCAAGACCACACATCATCCCCGAGCTTTTTTGAAGGGAAATTTTAAATTTGGTCTCTGAGATCTTGGGAACTTGCTGGAGCACCTTGCTCCTACTCCAGTCCTTTTATACTTAACTTCCAGTTTCTCAGGCCAGGCTATTTTTATAGTAATTATACACTACCTTTAAAAACTAATTTTGGTGAGCAGATACACATCCAATTTCTATGAATAATAAGTGGCCAAAACAGGATCTTTAACAGCATTTACAATGACTTTCTATCTTCAAAGACAAAATATGCAAAATTCTTACAATCCTTGCAGACTAAGGCCTTGTCCAGAAAATCGTTCTGAAGTGATACAACCATACCTTTACGTGGCTGTAGTTATATCTGGAACAGATCTATCTACATATCTTGACTGAAATCAATATATGCACACTATGGCTAATATTAAGAAAATATTACATTTTAAAAAGAACACACAGCTAAACTGTTTGTGCTTTAAAATTGTCACTTACAGGCCAGAACTTGAAGGAGTGCATAACATATCAAAATAATGTCCTGCAGAACTCGAGAGAGCAGGTGATTCCACTGAGATAAGAATTACTACTTTCCAACAGTAATCCAAACACTCAAGGATGGAAGAAACATTACTCTGAAACTTTTAAAGATAAATATTTTTTGTAACATTACAGTTTCATCTTACGTGGCTCTACATCTGATCCTTAAGGCTGTGCTTCTTTGAAAGTTGAGGCACTTAACAGCCCCAGCATCTTTTAATTTTCAGAAGATAGGTTTAAAAAATTTCCTCCATAAAATACGAACTGTGGTTTGACACTTCCAAAATGGAAGTCTGTAACACTTTACACAATTTCCATAACTCAACTATAGCATTAGTAGTCACTATGAGAAAAATTCTAAGACTGTTACTCTACCTGCAACATACACACCTTTTCAACAGTAAAGATCAAAATGTCTTCACTTCAGAAGAGCTTTCTTTTCAAGAAAAAAGCCTTTATCTGTAAGTGGCAAAATTAAATAAAAATGTATTTTCATTGTGAAATGAAATTCAGTTGCTTGGAAAGTTTGGGAACTCTACTTGAAATAAATTTCCACTGTGTGTTTGCATGCTTAATCTAATCAAGCACATTTTGCATGTATGTGCCTGCATTGAATATACTCTGAACTGAAACTATCCAGAGCTAGCCCTAGGTCTGAAGAGCAGCTATTAGATATTTTAGTTTTACAGGCGTTAAGTAGACAGTGTCAAAACATAAAAACAAATACGAAGATCCATAACATTTCTTAGGGACTGATAAGAGACAAGAAGCTTTTAAGCAAGCTGAGAGTGTGCTTTCTCCTAGATACAGAAAGAATGATGGCATCATTAGCTCACTAAAATAGCACTCCACACTCATTTTCCGAACGAATACAGAACATGCTCCTAACTGTACTCAAACTCTTCATATGTAAGTCTCTAGAAGTCATGACTTAGATTTAGAATGTAGAATTTAAAAGATATTAGGGGAAAAAGTATGTATATGTAGATGGGTATGCATATTACACGCTTTCCACACACACATACACATGCTTTTCATACACTACATACTGTCCACTCGCATCTGATCACAGCAGCTCCCAAGTGTCTCATTCAACCACCCAAGCACAGCCTCTTCTGGCTGCTCCAGCAATTCCCTTTGCCCTGGTTTGTCCCACCAGTGTCAGCAGGGTAAATTCTCCCAGTTCCTGCCACTTCATTCCCATCTCCTTTCTCTCATTGCCACTGTATTTCCTCAATCATTACATCATCCGTCCTTATTTTATTAAGTTTTCTCACACTTATGCAGCCTCCCCATTTTCTTATTTGCTATCTTTCACAATTCTAGCAACCCTTCTCTCATTTTTTTAGGGTTCCTTTTTAACCCTTTCTCCCAGGCTTCTACATAACCTCACGTTCCCAGTTTCTCTCTGACTCTTTGACTCTGTTGTCTTCCTGCAAATGCAACACATGAGATGAGTAGGTCCATCTTTCTCATGAGAAAGTAAGGACAAGCAGCAATGGAAGAGAGAAAGAAATACCACTTTAATTTAGGCAAAACATTTGCACACTATCTCCCTATCCCCTAGTGTCTGGCTGTCCATATGAACCTGTAACCTTAAGCATCAGAACTGCAAAGCTATTCATGTGGTAAAACTTGATATAAAGTGTCTTGCTACTAAACCAGAATATTACTCAGAGCTAAAAATACCTATTCCAGGAAATAATTTGAGCATGCAGAATTGAAATGGTGCAAAAGGAAATACCAAATGCATTGCAGAGTCTATGCTTATTTAGATCCACAAAAGCTTTGAATACAGTGACTAGAAGATGCGCAGAAAGCAGTCCTCTTAATCCCCACACAAAGGAAAACTGCAGTCAGGAAGTCTGCATGGAATGCTTTGAGGCACTGGCATGGATCTATGTTCACCAAGGATTTGCATTTTTTGTTTTTTTAAAGACTTCTAAAATTTATTCAGAAGTAACATATTTCTGCAGTTACACTCAAGTAGGAACTGGAATGTCAGATGAAAGATTGGAAGATTCCATAATGAAATGAAGTGCCCAATTCTGAGTATTTATCCACATAAGATTTTGTGAAAGACGACAGGTTATTATCATTTGCACAAGCCTAACTCCAGACCAGAAATGTTATGTCACAGGTATTTTGTTTCTGCTGAGAACTTTTGAGACAACAAATACTGGTGAGTGGATATACAGAAGCTTCCATTATTTATGGACATAATCTGCATCCTTTACAGCTACTCGCGCTGGAAAAGGAAGACTGGTATTATCTTACTAACAGTACTTTTCTTCATTAAGATCAATATAACCTGCTTTAGATCATGTTTCTCCTCTCTCAACAAAGATGAGCAGGGCTTTAGGACAAAGCTCACTCCTGCATCAATGGTTCTCGATGAAAGTGTGATCTTGATTATCTTGAACACTATGCCCAGTGTTGTGACATAGTAAGGTCGCTTCTGTACATAGCCACAGCAGACAGAAGTTCTCACCACTGAAATATTTATGCTAACAAACTGTACAGAAGGGTATCTACCACTTGCAATTATCAAACACACAAAAGGAAGCAGATGCAAGATACCCTAACGAGGCAAAAGGCACAACTTCTGAAGGAAGTATCTTCTATCCAGCAGCATTACGAGTTGGCTCTCCCTTGAAACACTGGGGCTTTTCAGCATTCCAAGCTTAGCAAAATAGATTTATTAGCAAATATTAGCTTTTCTGTGTGTAAAGTTTGTCCTTGGACTCCAATGTGATAGATTACGTCAATGTTAGCTTCAGAGTATTTTTCAGGGAGGAAAAAAGTATTTAAGTTGAACCACTGAAATAATCTCATTCTCACTCAGTGCCTCTCCATTCTTGTCTTATGGAAAACACTAACAGAAATGTCCGGTAGAACTTCTTTTAAAGCACAGTACTTTGACTTATCTCTCATGATCTCTTAATTCTTTGAGAATCCTATATATTCTTAGTTATTAGTTTTTCAGGATTTTTTTAAACATGGGATTCTAGATGAGAATCAGAATTATATAAAACTTAGGATATTGTATTTAAACCAGAATATAACTCAGAATAAAACTGCAATATAAACCAAAGGCTTTTAAAAATACATATCAGAGGTAGTCAATTCCCAAAAGCCTCTGATCTCCTGGCACCGTTTTAGGGAGCAGAGCAAAATCATTTTGCAATTATATCATGAAGCTACCCTCCCTCACCACCATCTTTTAGTCACAGAAGCCAAGGAACTTGTGTAGTTGATCAAAATAAGTGGGTTTTTTTGGCCAGTCCAGAACACTTCACAAACAAAAACTTGATAGAAGTCAACATAGCAAGAAAGTTCCTCAACTTTTAGATGGACTTTCTTCTGTTTCAACACAAACAGAACTACAGGTTTTAACAAAGTCCATCTCAAGTAAGATTTCCTATGCAGAGGAAACCAAAATATTACAGCCTTGAAAGTCATGTTCAGGAATAAAATTGAGATGTTAGACCACCACTGCACCTTTTTTAGGAGCTTCATGCAGAAAGGGACTAGATTCTCCCGCTCTGATGTGTGGATTATACACACCACTCTAACAAGAAGCGGAATGACTGAAGCGCTATGAACTCTGTATTTCAAGAATGTGTATAGACACTCACATTCCAAGTTCCTAGTGCTACTTGAATCTGAGAAAAGCATAGAGGAAGGCACTGGGAAAATATATTTTGCTTGATAACTTCCAATGATGAAGCTGGAAATCATATACAAGATTTCAAACTCAATCTCATAAAGTCACCAGAGAGGTTTCCTAATGAAATTAAAAAGTGAATGCTAGCAGCACAATTAGCACTGTGCTAAGAACACTACTGCATGCAGCTCCCAAAAAGGGAGTATCAAGGCTAGCACCATGCATGCAAAAGGGCTCCTGCATCACTGGAAAAGTGAATCGGATTGACATGAATTTCTGAGCAAGAGTCATCTGAACTCTAAGTGAAGGGAAAAAGCCAACAAATTCACTATAACCATCCCAGTCAGTTCCTTAACACTGTTTCTGACTAAAATACATGAAAAGCTTGATGCACAGCCATCTCGAGTGCAATAGTATTTCAAAAACCTTAGCGGTAATTTACCCTCACTCCCCAACTTTGCTTTAGCAATGAAGATTCACCAAGATCAAAGTCCTGGAACATAGGCTGGCATACTAAAACCATTAACAAAAAGGGGATTTAACCAATTAAATACTAGCCATTTCAAAACAGCTTGTCTTTTTAAGTTCAAAAATTCAAAGACTTGCCTTCTCTAGAATGACATGGTTGGTGCCAGCCAACATCAGCCAGGTCTCATCTCATCTTGGGCTTTTGCTTTGAGGAAAAGTCCTTCTAATATTCAGTCATGTAGGGATGCGTCAGAAGACTAAAAGACATCGAATATACCTGAAATCCTAACAGCACAAAGAAACATGCCCATACAAAAAGCTAAAAATTTAAATCCTACACCTGCTTACAAGAAACACAGTATTGGCATACATGCATTTCTTGAATTCGCAGGGTCTTCTTCCCCTACTAAAGCAAGGAAAACAATCAAAAGAAAAACCTCAAATAAAAAAAGGGAAAAAAGATGGAAACAGCAAACATCAAGAATTTTTTCTTTTAAATTATCCAATGTGGAGTTCAATTACACATCCGGAAAAGGTAACAGTTTTAGAAGCTAAATTTCTATTGTTTCAAAGGCTAAGAGTAATGTGTATTTAAAAGCAGAGGAGCAAACTGAAGTATACACATACTAGATTTCTGCCGTGTTAAGTGTGTTGTAGCATGGAACAAGGAACATGACTTCGTCCTCGTTCTCAGGTTCCTTTTAACCAGTGATCGCATCTCCTCTAAATTAAAGTACAGAATCTGCTAGGTGACTAGGGAAGTGGACATCAAATAAACTTTGAAGAGATCCTGCACCTTCATGTGAAAAGCTCAGGGTATACAAACCACAGAATCTAAACAACTAAAGCACTTCATATTTTATTCCCTAATGAATACTGTGAAACAGAGTAGAAGGAAGAAAAAGAAAAGAAAAAAATTCAGAGTTATTTCAGTAAGACTAGCTGTTAAGGCACGTCCTTCAGAACTTGTGAGCAGATGAAAAATCGTACATATGCACATACAAAATATCACGTGTAACTGATGAGTTTTTGGACTGATCTCACGCCTGACTAGGAAATTCCAGTCAAAACAATGTTACTAAAGATACAGGCAAAAAGATTTTTCCTTAGACTAAATCATATATTGGTAAGAAATTACATGCTGCTATAAATTGCAAATCTTAAATCTAGACAGAACGTAAAGAAATCGTGATTGCCACATGTGTCATGTTGGCTGGAAGATAGTTTAGTTTGCTATTCTATTTTACAACCAGAAAGCAGAAAGAAGCCCTCCACCACCATCCTTAAGAAAGCCAGGAAGACTCATTTTCCCCAAAAGACCTATTTAAATCAGGCAGTCTCCAAAGTCCTGGGA
Source organism: Apteryx mantelli (assembly GCF_036417845.1). Taxonomy (NCBI): domain Eukaryota; kingdom Metazoa; phylum Chordata; class Aves; order Apterygiformes; family Apterygidae; genus Apteryx; species Apteryx mantelli. The sequence goes on along the minus strand of NC_089986.1, from coordinate 27,989,705 downwards.
ACATACAGCTAATCTAGACTTTAAAACCTTGACTTTGAACCTTGCAGTCCTCCCAAAGACACATCCTTACTGCTTCGTGGGGGGGAGGGGGGGGAGGAGAGACACTGTTGAGAGGAAAAAGGAATAAAAGTGGAAATGCCAACCTTTAAAATATATTTGTAACATCCTGAGCAATGATTTCATGCTGTGAAAAATTTAGAAATCATGTGTTTGCTAATAATCTTCTCAGAATATTCCGAGTAATACATTCACCCAGACCCAGTATCCAGAGATTCAAGGCCACCAGCTTTATCACCAATTGCCTTAATTTCTGAATAAAAATAAAGGGACACCAAACTTTTACTGCATATATTTTAGCAGAACTATTTCAGATGTAGCTAATGCTATTAAAAGCATTAACATGAATCCTCTTACAGAAATGGGGGCTGTTTGCACGAGTCCTGACATTAACTTCACTGTAATTGTTTAGACTAAAGACCTGCTACTGTTTTAAGTGCAACTATCAGAAATGCCTTTGAGTCATAGATTAATGAAATGAAAACAACATACTGCTATTCTATAGACTGCTTTCCATGCCTAGTTATTTTAATGGAAGCATTTATGTTTTAACAACAGTTTGATTCCTAATAGTGCATTTTAGCAAATGCACCAAAGTTGACTCATCTCCATCCTTTTAAGATGGTAACGCCACAGAAATTAACACAGGCAGAAACTACCGGTGCAGACTTCTGAAGACAGCAGCTTTGCTTCAAGAGAAAAGAATGCCAACAACTGCATTGAGGGGGGAACGGATAAGTATCTATTAGATAGTTGATGCCGCTTTCTTTCCCTCACCTTCAAAACCTTCCAGGATAACTCGCTTAAAGATGATTTCCTAAGAAACAAAAATTTTCATCTTTCTTTCTTCTTTATGATGTTAAAAAGGGCCTGATTGATTTGCAGGTACTTTAACACCGAAATGTAAAAAAGGGAGGGATTAAAATGCACACGCACACCCTGCTAACATGCCCTGGAAAACCACAGAAGTAGAAACAGCAGCAAAGAAACAAAAATCAGTGAAAAGCTTGGGCAGCCAAGGGACTCTGAGCCAGGTTAAAGAAAAAAGATCCCGAACTTCTGGCATTACAAAAAGCAACACTGGATGTCCTATTTTGTTCATTTCGGCGAAAAAAGAAGTTAGAATACGGTGAGCCAGCGTGTTTCTCATGCAGCCCACATATTCATGGCTTTAACTACTGAAACTACTATTGTGGACAGCTGAAAGAATTCCAGCAAAACCTTAAAAAAATCCCATGTAAATTATCCCTTCCAATTTGCTTTCCCAATCATCCCTGGAAGATAAGACTAAAACTGCTCTTTTGGAACAGTTCTAAGCAAAGGGAAACATTTCATCATATAGCGGAAATAAATTATGTTAGTTCATTACGGTGCAAAGAAAAGCATCTACAAGACTATAGGATTTTATCCATTTCCTATCTGCAAAGTTCATCCCCACTACCTTTAATGCTCTTTATAAAAACTGTTTTAAAAGCAGTCTATAGCATTAAAGTCCTCAGGCTTGTTTTTAAATCACATTCCTAATTTGTTGCTGAAAACTCAGTAGGAATAATGTAATATTGATGTTTTATCCCTGAGAGTCATAACTATTTTATGAACACATCTGACTGTAAATTGATAGTTTCATTTGACTTCATAATTCAGTGTGCAAAGCCTGAAGACTATTATGATGCATGAAGTAAAGTTTTGGATCTAAACCACACTGTAGAATCTCTTTAACTTCATGGCATCAATATTAACCAGAGTGGCTGAGGCACAGTCTGTAAAATCAGAAGCTAGAAATCATTCATTATCATGTTATTTGATCTAACACTTTATGTGTAAAATGAAATATATTTTTAATTAAGTTCCACCAGAATTGTAGTTTACAGACCACTGCAGCTTTTCAATGGCAATGGCAGAATTTACCCATTTTTAAGGCTGTACTAAATAAGATGTCACAGGTTACTCCTAAATATGTAAAAGCAGAATGCACATGCAGAAGTGAAAAGCTGAAGATCAGTCTCCTAAAGCCACAAGCACTAAACTCCAAACAACAAATGAAAGCCTGTGTTTTTCCCACTGAGGAATCTACTTAAATTACCCACGCAGCCCTCTTGAGCAAGTCTTCTGATCAGTTAAATAGTGCTGGTGACTCAAAACTAAGTAAAAACCCAACTCAAAATGTTTTGCAGAAATGTTCCCCCTCCCCCCCCAAAACTTGCAAGGTTTTTTTTCTTCTTCTTCTTCCCCCCTGCTATCAGACAGCAGAAACTAGGAATAACCTGTTCTGTTCAACTTTATATAGAGATGTGAAGTTTTGACATTATTTCCAACTTAAAAGTTGAAGTGCATCATGGGTACGCCATACAAGCAGAAGCCAAATTATTCTTTACAGGGCTATTGTGCAAAATAAAATTGTAGCTTGAGAAGTACAGACTATAAGAAATTGAAACATAACTCTATTTGAGATACATTCACAATGTTCATGTACACAAGGTAACCGAAGGATATGTAATGCAAGTTCTATTCTCTGTGGCCTAAATTAAATGCTTTTTTCCTTCTGCTTTATGCAAAAAGTTAAAAGAACATAGAAGAATAGGAGTTCAATCTTGACATTGGATTCAACTCTGCATGGAGGCAAACCCTTAACTTAACGGAGTAGTTAGTACAGACACGGAGGAGGGAAAAGGACATGTTTAGTGCAGAATGTATTTCTTCTGTAAAGCATCAAGCAAACCAGTCCCAAACTTGTTTGAGTCCTTCCAGAATAATGGATATAAATGACATAGCCTAGAAATTTGCTTCCAGCTCCTGCAAAGAACACATTTCTATAGTAATGCCTATGAACAGCTTCCGATAGAAAAATCATCATTGCCCAGTGGAGCCCAGTGTCTTTTCAGAGCAGTGGTGTTTGAAAGTACTGCATTAGTAAAACCAGAAGAGAGCTTAAGAGTCAAGAGAAGCAGGGAGAGCTGTAATTCATAAAATACATAATGCAGGTCCAAGTTGGAAGCATAACTTTAAAAAAAAAAAAATCCTTGGTTTGAGAAAGCACTGAATGAGCTTGCACGCCTAAACAAGAAATGCCGTTTTTATTGCATGTCTTTGTTGCAGTTTATCTGCAAGCCTACATCCCCCACCAATCTCTCAGCAGCCTTTAGCATATCTTCCTACTAAATCATATACCTTTGACATCATCTGCAAGAAAGGAACAGTTGTCAAAAGCTAGTGTTATTACTCGATAAAGTTGCAGAAAAAGGAGAAAGCTCCTAAGAAGCCAGTGGAAAGGCACCAGAAGTTAGGGCGCAGATGCTGGACAGAAAACTACTGAACTGAAGATAGGGTAATTTGCATGCGCTATGCATGGTGCGATCAAGATTCAGTTGTTTTCTCTACCTAAATGCTCTGCTTCTCTTAAGAGCTGAGAAACAGTTAACTAACTTGCCTCTTACTACAGCAGAATGAAAGGTACTCCCATGAAAAGAATGAAATCCTCTGCATGAAGACGTGTGTTCTGAAGCAAAAGTGGTCACAAAGATCAAGCTATGGAGAAAGTAAACGTATTCCTGATCGAGAAACAGGTTCTGTTTCCGCCAACATTAGGAGTAGGAAAATGTCCTTATGTCCACCTCCGATATTTAGAGTTTAAGTGGACAGTAAACAGACTAATGCCATGGTGAACTGCAGCTTGAATAGAAGGCACCTGTAACAGCAGCCAAGCAAAAACTTGTTCGGAGGATTTAAGACAGCGATGTACTACAAAAATGGAGACAAGCTGATACTTCTGTATTGTGTACACCTAGGTTTTTTGTTTCTTAAAAAAAAAGTTTAGCCCCTCTTGAAATACCCCAATCAGTACTTTTGGTACACATACCTCGAAGAATTCTCTCCTCATGGCAACGTAGAAAGTCCCAGATTCTAACAGTGCCGTCGTCAGAGCATGTAGCAAATTTATTATCCGTGGGTGAGAAACTGTTACATGAAGACACACAGCAGGGGAAAGAAGTCAGCATTTAACAGATTATCTATGCTTCTCAGACAGGGCAAAATTATACTGTAAGGTGTTATACACTGAAGGAGGCATTTGAACATAGGGACTTAAGTGAACACTGTGCCTGCCAACTGACACTTCATCACAAGACATGAATTTAGCATAGGATTACTATTGCATTGTTCTCCCCAGTCAAATGAGGAAAAAAATCCAGAATTTTTTTCTTAGCACCCTCCTACCTAAGACTGCACACGGTAGCGCCTTCTCTGCAGGATGAGAAGCAACATCAATATGACTTGGTAACTGTCACCCTAGTTTTTCATGTTTGGTAATACCATAAGAGTGACACTGTGTAGAAGCACAGGAGAACAGTTCTTAGGAAAAAACTCCTCTTCAGCCACAGGTGCTTTGCAGCAGAGAAGCAAAAATAAGGGAAAGCTGTTCATAGGGAAAGGCTAGTTGGATTAACTGTTGGAAAAAAACTGTATATAAAACAAGTGTACCATTTATTGTAAAGGAATTTAGAAAAATTCCCTATTACCCACCCATCACCACCACGAAAAGAATTCTACAGACATAGAAGAAGCTTCCAGACTGAACAGTCAGTATCGCTTGACGAAAGTCACTGGAAAAGCAAGGAGTTATTTAGCCACATGATTAGGGCCAGAACATCTCCAGCAACTGACAGGCACCCACTTCCTTTCTGGTGCAGTGAAAGACCACGAGAGAATCCCTTGAAATCCTAGATCTTTATGATCAGGAAGGGGCTTAAAACAGCAGAGGAATTCAGCGTATGGGCACGATGGACAGTAACTGAATCCAAATGTAAGCACTTCTCACATAACCAAACCCTGGCAGGAAATACTGCACCCTATCAAAGAAAAATGGTGACCTTAGTGGAAAGTGTTTTTGTGGCAGTGAACCTTTATCACCAAGGGCCAGCACCTGAACCCGAAGAAACACTGCTTTAGCTTTATTTTGGGTCTGCAGCTTCTCTTCAGGCTTACTTTAAAAACATATCTTCTATTTCCGTATCTTACTAAAGATTATGTGCAAGTTTGCTTTAGAAACATCTTTCATTTACAGACTACTGATAGTATCACTTTAGATTCCATTTTCAATATAAAATAGACATTTGCACAACTGAGGCATAAACACTGAACCAAGAGAAGGTCCTACAGTCTTCTTTTCAATGGTCTGCTTACAGTTTCAAGCTTGAAGAACCCATTCATTATTAACATTAGACTTCTGTATGTGGCAATCTGCGTGGGTATTTAGTATTACTGGAAGTCTTGGCTTCACCAAGCCAAGCAGTTCTTCACTTTATTTAGCGTTTCATTATTTTGTGAGAACTATGCAGGTGTTTTATTTCTGAAGGCTTTATATTTTATTCAGTTAGATTATTAAAGACTGAATTCTTTATTTGGAATGAAATTGTCGTCTTACACAGTGCGTATAAAAAGGAATAACTGATACACATCGTCACCATATAAAAATGAAAAGAATACCAGTGCAAAATGCGGCAGACAAATACATCTCTAACATATTGCAGAGGCGGATACTGGGACAATACTAATTCAGAAAGGTGCCAGCAAAACGGTGAGAATGTGGAAACAAAAGAAAATACTGTGTTTATGTGGTGCAGGAAGTTTCCCAGAATCTGACAGAACCCATGCATTTCTGCACCCAGAATACACTTAGAGAACAGTCTAATCATGGCAATAGGTACTACAGAAAATGGTATATTGTGTATAAACCTGGCCTCTCTAATCGCCTCCTTATGTGCCTGGAACATCTTGACGTTGTTCATGTTGGACTGCCAGTATTTCACATATCCCCCGTGGTCTGCTGTCAGCATCCACATATCATTGTGTGACCAAGTCATAGCCCTTACAGGGCTGTCGTGAGCCTGTGAAGTTAGAAACAGAACTTCTAGCAAACACGTTCAAATATTATCTGACCCACACGAACACAAAAGTCAGAAAAGTTCCTACTTAACAGCTGTAACAAAGAAATGAATACAATGATGATCTACTTAGATTTGAGAAGTTCTTGTGGAAAAAAGCCATTTTCTTACTCTGTATAGAATTGTCTTCTAAATAAAAGACTAGTATTTGCACTTCAGTTCCCAAATGGTATTTTATTATTAAATTTAGATTCATAGTATGTCCTTGAAAACAGTTAGCATACTATATGGAGATGAATGAGAAGCATTAAATGAACTGCCTATAGCCACAATATGACAGAGGGTCAGATCAGATGAAAAAATAAAAAAGCCTCTCAGGCTCCCATTACTGCACTTAGACCACAGACCAATGACGAGCAGATGAAGATGTATGCCTAAAACATGCTCTGTGACGGCAAGAAAATAAGCAGAAACCTTGCTAGATGAATTTACCTGTAATATCGTTTCAAAATTGAAAGTCAGTCCATTCCACAAGGTGAACTCTCCACTAGATGCCCCAGTAACCAAGCGCCTCCCTTCAGGAGTCCACTGCAAAAGAAAAATTTAATTAAACTGCAAGAAGGTAATACCCAAATATTTCTTCATAATCCTCTAAGTAAATCACAAGCTTTTTCCAAGGAATCTGCAGAACAGATATTTATTAAATGATTTTCTAGTGGACGTAAAATGGAGGGGAAAAAAAGCGTAACCTTGCCAGAGGACTTTTGAAACACTGGGACAAAGCAAGACCACTATAAAAAGCAATGAAAAATTCTAGTCACCTAGAAGAAACATCTTATTGGCATCAGTACATTTCTAACATACAATAGCCAGACTAAACACAATACTGTTGACATCACGGAAGAGTTAGAGATGCTACAAGAGTCAAACAGCACAGAGACCAAATAGCCTCTTTTCTGTGAGTCGAAATATATTAGTAGAAAAACATTCTGAAAGTTTTTGATTAAAATGTGGGAAATGCAACTGTTTTGTACTCAGACCTTATAATTCTTCTAAACCCCTTTCTAAAAAGACAAGGCAGAGAGTCTACACATTCCACATGATACTTTTATTTGGAAGTAGCCTTTACTGATATCATCTTGTTTCTTTCTTCAACTAAGCAATAATTTTATTTAAATTAAGACAATGCAACTAAGCAAACCAATACAATACTCACCCTGACAACAAATACGGGGCATTTTACTTTATTAGTAGATGTCCGAACAAATTTTGTTGTTACAGCATTCATGGGGTTGTTCAACATTCCTATAGGCGGGACCAACTACGAGAGAAGAAACAACAAGTTTAGTAGCAATATTTCTAACCAGAAACTGCAAGAAAAACATACCCTCTGAACACCCATTTCTGGAAAGGCAAGTTTTTAATTTGCAGGGATATATTACCAGGAATTAATCCACAGAAGCGTTCAAAAGCCTGCATGATTTACCATCTCAAACATCCAGAACCAGCACCTTCAAGTGCAACTAACCTATTAAAATTTAGCAAGCTAAGTGCATTATTAGAGTTCTTAAGTCCAAAAATTAACAGCCTATCCCATTTCAGGCTCTTTTCAGGGACAGACTCCAACAGAACAAGAGAACATAAGGCGAAGACATTCTTCATATCTTTGAGACCTCTTGTGGACAAAAAGAGAACTTCAGCTGACAGGAGAATCCTTCCCGTTTCCGGACAAAGTTTTATCCACAGAACTTCATCCGGAAGTAAAAAGGTTTTACTTACATCATTATAATATCCTGCATCAGGCTGGATTGCTCGCATATCTCGCTGGTCTCTCTGCCATACTCTATTCTGGAAAGAAGAAAACTCCTGGTTCATACCATGGCTATATTTCATTGTTCTCAGACAACAGAAAATGGGAACATATTGACAGCCTGTTTGGAAAATCTCAAATACACTCCACAGATTTTTAGAATAAACTCAGTTAAAAGCTTTAGGTCTCAGGAAATCAGCAGAATTTCTACGGCGTAAACAACAGACTGAAGAATTTTTAAAGTCTTTGACAAATTCATAAGAACAAAACCACTAATTTAAAATTGCTGCATAAGAATACGAAAGGAGCAGTCCCATGTAATAAGCCACATTACAATAGCAAAGACGATGGAGTTTGCTGCAAAGGCCAACATGTACTATACAAGAAGCATGTTCAATCATTTCAAAAGCTTTACTTTCAGGCCATTTACCCCATTAGGAGCTGTGTTGATGAGCTCTAAAAATCCCACCTGCTGACATTAGCTAGAAAGAAAGCTCTGTCGTTGGAGCATCAAGTAAAGAAAGCAATGCATTCAAACTGATAAAACTTAGACAACCAAGGGATAAAAATATCCTCAATATGTTAAATTTTCTGTAATGTTAAACACCACCTTTTAAAAAACATTTGACATGAATAGTAGCTTGTCTAAATTCAGGATGATATCTATCTTAGCTTCACACTAAATCTATTTTAACTTCATGCTGTACATTTTACCAACTTGTATTTTGTTCATATCAGAAATGTAAGCTGAAATTTTAGATGAAACATTTCTGGCACACAGTACTTCAGTTTGCCAGAATTTCTTAAGCCAAGAGTGACTAACATGTAAATCATTATTCTCATTTTTGTAGGACCACATCAAATCAGCTCAAAGGTATAGCAGCGGGGACTGAAGTTGACTTCTGATGGATCTTAATTTTTTGCAAGTGTTCAAAATCTAGGGGCAGGGGGGTGGGGGCTATTTTGGGGGGGGGTTGTTTGTTTGTTTTTAAGTAAACACAGTTTTGAGGTTACTTATTTCTGCCAAACTAAAAAAAGGCCCTGAACTACTAAAATTATTTTTAAAGCAGGTCTACTGCTGCTAGAATCTTATTTGGGCATTCCTAAAATGCAAGAATATGTTTTAAATATTTAGTGTTTAAACAGATGCTAGAAGATCATTTTAAATTTAAAATAAAGAAAAACTTTAAATGGTTAACATCTACAAACTACAATCATGCACTGGCCACAGCAGATTTAAATCAGCTTATCATGCCTTTGCAGTGTTGCTGTTGAGGTTCCAACAATTCCTGTATTTGCAGATTTGTATTCTACTTCTGAGCTAACAGCCAGCACTTGTACAGTGCATCTTGATCATAAAATTACATTATGGAATTAGTATCACCATATAATCAAGAAAGCTAAATAAGCTTTTCACCTAGAAACATTTCTTCAACAAAACTTCATTAAAGTTGTTCTTTAGCTATTAACTGTGCAGAAAGGGATTTTCAGAGATCACAGTGCAATTTTCAGTGTTATTTAGTAAAAGGATGAGACAACGGATTTTATGGTGCCCTAGGTCTGGAGGGGAAGTGGGAATAGTTTGTTTCCCATTTTGGTTGTTTTCCATTACAAAACAAAAATAAGAAAAGTTACATTATTTACATCGGGTTTCTATGTCCACTCAGAAGTCAGAATCCATACAAGACACTCCAATGCCCACACAAGCCAGAATTCCAGGACAGACAGACATTAACGTAAAAATCAGTGTTTGCAGTGCAAAAAATCAGCTGTGCGTATACACAGTTTTATCTGGAAGTGCCAAATACCAGACTAGACCCAATTTACAAGCATTTGACACTTTTCTGGAAACACAATAGCAGATTTCCCAATATTCCAGACTTCCCTGTGTAAGTGTGAAAAGGGGAATGCCAAATTTCAGGAGAGAGAAAAGTTATTCAAACAAAAACAAAATGTTATCTTACCTCCAAATATTTAATTACAGAGGGATTGTAATCTATGGTTTTTCGGTTCACGGCTTTTCTCATCCGCTTTCCATCGAAAGTAAGCTGTTGCATTGCTTGCTGCTGTGCAAAATCGGGTCTTTTGTAGAACAGCTGCCGAGGCGCCTGGTGCTGGAACCTCGGCATGTGGAAAAAACGGGGTGGGGAGCCAATTTCTGTGGCCATGGCTATCCTGTTCCTGAAAGGCTGCAAGAAGTTAAACACTAGGTTACTATGTAATAATAATAAAAAGCCCATATTAATATCACCATTAACTTATGTCTACAAGAGTAAAAGAAACTGCTTCCAAACAAACAGTGCATTACGAAGTCAGATTTGCAAATTTTTCTGAACAATTATTATTCTCCCCCTCTCACCCATCCTTGAGCTGAAGTGGTTAACTATGTTCAGTAGCAAGAGAAATTTTGCTTTCAAATACATCACTATAAAGTTAGCATTACCATCCCTAAACTGAAACTGCATTGGGGGAAAAAAAGAAATGTCCTCAATAAGAATAGTGTAAGAAAAAGCAAGAAACATTAAGCCCCTTCAAAAGAACGTGATATTTTAGATTCAATAAGAGACACCATATACATATCACTTGCAAATTAAGCCATAATTAAGTACCATAGCTCACCTACACCAACACACCAGCTCATTTTCAAAAATGCAATTATCAAGAAAAAAAAATATTTAAGGGCTGCCCTGAAACCTTATTCTGGCATCTAAAAATAAAGTTACATTTCCTTTACATAATTATAACAAACACAGTACAGATCATGTTCTGCCTTCAGGTATACCTGTAACTCTATTATTGTGTTAACGGTAAATAAATAATATTTTAAGAGAGATTACATACTCTTCATGATTTGATAAATGTAACTGAACAACAATCCTCCCCACAAGATACACTGAGAATGTTAAGAAAAATTATATTTCTGTGGGGGAGGGTTATCAAACAGTGAAAGATACTGCCATTTTAAAATATCAGTTTTTTTCTGGCAGAGCTTAAAAACTCGTTTTTCAGGTCCGTAAAATCCTCAAGTGATGAGATCAAGGCAACATTCTCACATTTAAAAACTCCAATATAAACTGTTCTTAGAGTAAACACTAACTTCAGATTAAGCACTGACACATGACATACTCCAAACTAGTGAAAGTTCAAATTTAATTTTCAACTTGTACTTTTCCCCCTAGCCGTAATTTGGCAAAAAAATTTACACCAAAATAAATTGACACTGGTGTCAAAAGGTGGCTGACAATCCCTCCTCTGCATAAAGGTTGAAGTTAGATGGTAAGCGGCTAAAGTCTTTACACAGAGTCAGGGTACATTTATTAAACAGAAGAGAAATAAAACTGGAACAATTTAAAAGACAGGTGAAAGAATTTGCCTGTAAAGGCAAAAAGATACTCTAGTTAAATTCCTAGTGTCCTCAATTTGAAAGAGTTGGAAAGTTATTTCAATTGCCAGACTTAAAATTTTATCTTGCCTTTTTGATCCAAGTAACTGAAAAATGTTTCCATTTTTTCACATCAAGATAAAGCTAGGATAGAATACTAAACAAGAAAGAGGGTTTAAAGGTACTGCACAGTTTGATTGTTTTTAAAAGCTACTTTATAATTGCAAGGGGCAGGTTGTCCTTCAAACACCAGACAGTTTGTCGTTGCGGGGAAGAGATTAACGTGCGCAGGCTTTGCAAACATAGAAAGAAATCGCATGCTCCTTCCCACCGTTAACCGAGCCCATTGCAGAAGGTTCACCATAAGACAAACTGTCATCGACACCTGGCTATTAGCTACACAAATAACTTTAATGTTAAAAAAAGGAAAAGAAAAAAGAAAAGCTTTCAAATGAACGTGCCTTCCCGTGCTGCCTGAAAGACTCCCTTGCCCGAAGGCTGCTCGGTACCAGCGGGCTAGTAAGATACCAGGTCCACCTGCAATACTGCCACGAGCACCACTGTAGCACCAGTCACGGCAGCATTAAACAAGCGACAGGCGCCAAAGCTTCCCCGCATCGAGCGCTCCCAACGCTGTCTCAGGCTCTCCTACAGCTCTTCAGAAGAGAGCTAGCTGTCCTGTCAGCTTTTGCAAATGTTCATTCTCAAAGGCAAAATTAAAAGGGCAGTAATGGCTTTATATCAAGAGACAGAAGCTTCTACTTAAATGAGCAAACTGCCATTAAACATGCAACTCTTAATAGTCTTTTTATGTAGTTTTAAAGCTCAGGCAGTACTCAAAAACATGCAAATTTTTCCAGGACTAATCTCTCTCAGGTCTAAGATACACACGCTCCCATTCCTACCAGTACTTTATACTAGAGAGGGAAAAAAAAAGACTTCTTTTCAAAGCCACATATGTACTTCTTTATAGGCAATGCAAAAATAGATTTCGAGAACCAATGACATGTACGCAGGCAAAAATATAATCTGGGACTGCCAAAAACATTTTGATTAGACATATTTGCAAGAAGGCATTACATAAAATCTTTTTAGAGGAATGCTCCAAAGCGACAAGTTGCTTCACCATTTGTTCAGATCTGTCAGAAGAAAAAAGTCTTCTGAAGAACATCTCTCAATTACAAATATAGCTAACTACAAGATCAGCTATATGGATCAATTCGGATTGGACATTCCCCAAATCAGTGCAAGCGGTCTCTAGCTTAGATCAGTATTAATAACATTCTCTTAAGATGCAGTCATCCTCAGCAACAACTACTGTTTACAAGTTTAAAAGGCATAAACATGTTAACTACACCTCTTACTGACTACACACCCTTCTCCCTCTGAGCTCCTGACTGTGACGTGACAATAAAAAGAGATACAGGGAAGATAATACAGGACTAGAAAAACAAACATTTTTGTTCTTTTTACACTCTGAGCTGTTTCACCAACTTTTGAGATCACTGCCTCTGTTACAAAAAGCTTCCTCCTTGCCGTAACAAACTCAGTACAAGCCTGCAGAAAGATTTCTGTATGACCCAGCTGCTCATTTTCATCTAATAACGCCTCAAATACCATGCTTTTATCCATATAATACCCTCATCCCCAAATCATCACCGTGTACTTTGTGCACGCACAAACACGGAGAGAAGTCTCTAAACAAAGAGGATCTAGAACTGAATGTACACCAGGAAACCCCTTTATTTATCAGATGAACCTGGAAAATTTATTTCCAAGAACATGTTCTCCATTCAAATAGACCAGCTGGTTAACATTTAACTTTCAGTATCCTACCTAGTCTTTTGCTGAGACAAATCGATGCCTCAGCACGCTCTCCTTTAGCTCTTTTATATCACCTAAAAACTGTCTGAACTCACCACATCTGTAGTTAAATGTCCTGTCATATTGGGAGAATAACTAGAAACAAGTAAACAAATATTAGAAGAAAGTGTATAATCCAGAGTAGTAATGTCCAATTTTTTTTAAGCAAAAGACCAAACTTCTTTTACTTAGAGTCCATCAGCAAGGGTATAAAAGGAAGACTCCGTTTTGCCTTATTGCACAGCATTAGAAGCAACAGAGGGATTTTCACAAAGACCGAGCATAGCACAGGTCTTGTTTTATTGTTCTAGGTGGCAATTTTACCAATTATCATATGCTTTTAGTTTGTTATAATTTTAATCACACTTTAAACTATGGAATGAATTTTTATATGCCATTCATTTAGGTGTCCTCATCTTTCGGAGCAGACACATGACTTTACAGAGAAATGACTGTCCGTTTGCCCATTTTTTGCCCCACAAATACCCCTTCAAACCTGACGGGTTTACACAGAGTTGGGGATATATAAAGAAAGCCTATAATGAATTCACTGGGCAAAGATAAGGCTGTCCAGAAGTACCAAAACATTAGTAATTGGACCTACCTTTCAGTTAATATGACAAGAGAAAGACTGGGGAAAAAAAATCAATCAGTTTGGGGAGTAAATGGAGGCATATCTGACATGAAACTGAAGGCAGGAATAGGAACAGATGGACAAAAAAACAAAAAACAAAACAGAACAAACAGATTAAAAGTGGGAGTTATATAAGAAAAAAATAGTCAAAGAGCTAGGTCAATCAAAAGAAAATGAATGAGAAGCCTGATAAATAGGCACAAGTAAAAGTCGAGCACAGGAGAAAAAAAAAGAAAAAAATAATTGAATCAGAGAGCTGGGCAAAAGCAGCTGTGCAAAACAGAGAACTCGGAGCTCATGACAAAACCTGAGATGTTCAGCACTGTATCTAACTACCAACAAATACCCATGAAACAAAGCATGCCTTTTATTCACTCCTAACAGTAGTCCATAAAGAAGGGCAAGTTTACTAATACTATCAGGTATTCAGATAGACATGGCTGTACAACAGATCTGAAATCAAAAACCTGATGGGGACCTTATACCTGGGGCATAGCACAGTGTCAAGAGACAGATGGATTTTTGAGGTCTGTTTTTTAAAACTAGAAAAGTTGCACAGTATGAGATCATTATAAAAAGTTATCATGTAGTTTGTGTACTCAAATAAGGTTATGAGCATAATATGAGCATTTAACTTTGTAGAATTAATGTTACTTTACCATCTTATTTGGGTATCACTTGCTTTTAAATACCAAGATGAATTTTGCAGTCAGTTTTGACAATTAATAGATTTCAACTTTGCTATCTAAAATCATGGAACCAAATCAATTCACAGATAACTTCACTAAATCAGGATAGAACAAATTAGGCTGCTCAATCAGAATAAAAACACCAAAGCAACTTTTTTACACTAGGTTAGCTTAGTAAACTATGAAGAAAAAAAATCATGCCTTAAATCAGTCAGTTCTTATACATATTCTAATACTAGAAGAAAAAAATTAATGCATAATCTCGTCACATTTTCATGTGGTTTATAGAAAAAGTAAGGTTTATCATTAACAAAGTGCAACAACTGGTAACTCAAACTTGCTTGCTGATCTAATAAAGAGCTACTTTTCACTGAAAATAACTTGGGTGAAGTACAGTGAGTAATAACCTGAACACATCAAAAGAAAAGTATGTTTCCAAATGGTAAAACAGAAGGCTATTCTCCAGGGAAGCACAAGAAGCCACTGACTTAGCCAAACCTATGCTTTCCTGCTCCCTCCACTACAACAGAACGTGCTACAGCTTAAGACACAATCCCTTGAAATGACTGTAAGACACAAAACAGGTGATAAAAAACTCCTGAGAGCAACTGTATACTGTTTAAATCTGTATTAGAAAGTTAAAGTATGTGAAAGCCTTAAAGCAAAAAAAATTACAGTGTAACAGAAACAGTGAAAATTAATAGTAATTATTTGGATTGCAATAGCACATAGGAATTCAAAATATGGATCAGGCCCTTCAACGCAAGAAACACTATTAGAGCTAAGAACCTCAGCTCTGAGGCACAGGGAAAGCACAAGGAAAGAATATAACAAGGCAAAGTTAGCGTAACGATTGGCTGTTCAATACGTCAGTAACACCATCTTATCTTTGATAAGACAAACGACATAACCTTCACACGTAGAAGGTATTGCTACCGCTCAATTTCTTTTTTAGTAGCATTTCTTTAAATTCAAAAATCCTATTGTAAATCATCTCCAAAAATGCACCTCTGCATTTGGCTAACATGTAGAACTTATATATTATGGTGTTTGTAAGTACACCTAGATCAACACACTTGTTCTGAAAAATGAGACCAAGTCCAATTTAATGTTATTCCCTTCCCTCTTTTATTAAGTTTCAACACTGGGTTCCAAACTTTTTTTCTGCCCCTTCCAGTCCTTTGGAAGACTGTGCATCTCTGCTCTGGAAACCAGTGGTCTCCATGCCCTTCCATGCTTTCCCCCTTCCTAAAATATTCACACTATTTTGGGGAAAATTCTTTCTAGATCTCAACATCCACCCTTTTTCCTTATCTGGGAATCCTTTTTTCTTCCTAATATTAGAGAATTATATGGTAGGATATACTCCAGATTTAAATGTGCTATTTCTGCCATATTCAGCACTATTTTTTCATGCTTTAGGAAACAGAAGAATATATATGTTTACACCCACTATTTATCTTACACAGGTATAACCTTAACAGGGTTAATGGCTGAAGAGAGTGGAGGACTTGCTTATACTCCCAGGCCTTTCTTGGGAGCATGAAATCACCAGGTGGGGGTTACATAGAAAAACGTTCTTCAGTTATGCAAACCATGTTATCTTTAGGAAGTGGTCTTCCTGATATTTTAAATTACCAGAATTAGACATTCCCAATTCTTCCTTTAAAGAGTAAATAAACCTTAGCAAAAGATTAGTTTTGAATCAATGGTTTTAACATTTTCCACTTGATGAAGCAGATATGATTTATAATTACTAATATTGGAGTTCCGTATTTCTAGAAATGCTGCAAAAAACAGAATTAGCATCAGCAAGCTCCAACACATTTTCTGAAGATATAGTTGAAAACTGCTTAAACTAATTTCTATGTCTGCCTATGCATTAAACTCTCAAAGCAGAGGTAACTGCTTCTGCTCTACACAGAGGTAACCATTTCTCCAAGGAAAAGTCTGATAATGGTTTCCTTCACAGTACAGAAAATAATTGTGCTCTGAAAAACTATGAAAAAGAAAGTAATGCTGACTCTCAGATAGAATGAAGAATGTATTAATTTGACCAAATCCTTGAAAAGCTTTGGTCTTCAATTTCCTTTTGTATTGGAAAAAGGTTAAAACCAATTTGCAAAACAAAATAAGATCAACTAAAGTCTAAAAATTGTATATGTGTGTGAGGCACTAGAGAACCTTAAATAAAATCATCACTGAATTCAATTGAAGCAGTCTACAATGTTTTTGTAAGTCACAGATTTTGGACAGATAAAGCTGCTTTGTCAAGAGTAAAATGTCTAAAGCTAGAGAAATTCAGTCCAGAAAGAATGTTGTGTATCTTTTCATTTCTGTACCTGGATGATGTGTTTCCCACCAGTTACAAGTGAGATAATAGTTATATTAAGAAGAAATTCAAAACTAGTCAGCAAAATACATTCTCATCTTCAAAGTCACTCTGTGACCTGTCTTGACTTTGAAGTGCTTAATGGAACTTCATCTTACTTTTGGTAAAAACAGCACGTACCACCGTGATAAGGAATGTTTGCATCAGTAAGCAAGATACAATAATGGAGTGCAAGTTGACCAACTCAGCCCTGTGGCGATGAAATTTGATGTACTTTGTATAAAAAAAAAAAAAAAAGGACAAAAAGCTTACTATAACAGAAGAAAAAAAATGCATAAAATTCCTGTCCTTTGAGTATTTAAAAATTTCAACCCCACTGCAACAGAATTAAATAAGACACTGCAACAGAATGTAGTTTTCTATATGCTGATTTGCAGATCCCAGAAAGTTTTCTAGAAGGTATGCAGACACCAGCATAGTGAGTTTAAACCTAAGAAAAATAAGACCATTTTCACTGTCTGAGAGTAGACCCCTTAATTATCCACATATACTGGAGGTCCATAGAAAACACCAAATTACAAAACTAGAGACCAAAATACCAACCTCCACTATACAGGACCGCTTTTAAGCGATGTTATTGCTCTCTACAATAAGCAGACATTTCCCTAGACCTCTAACTTTTAAATGCACTCTTAATATACATTAGTAATCATTCCCTATTGTAGTTTTATTTGCAAATAAAACTTTCTCAAAACAGGTATGAAATTCTGACCATGTAAAGTGGGGGGGGGGGGGGGGGAAGGTTTGACAACTTGCTCAATTCCTGTAATTCTATTCTGATATGAAATGTCAAATGAAAACACTGCCTGCTACATTTTAATCAAAAATACGGAAATAGCTATTTAAAATAGTCAGTGGCCAAGTCAAAATAAACTACTGTGGCCAAAAGGCTCAACAACTTCTTCCTATCTGGAGACACTTCAGTGATTTTTGTTTCACACACAGCCCTGAATCTACTACACTGACATGGCCAAAGACCTGAACATGCAAAAACAGAATTCCTTCTCTTTAATTTCAGTTCTGTACTTCCATATTCCCAGTTTCCCCATGAAGTTTAAACCTTTGTGTTTTTAAACGCAACCCAAACACACACACAGAAACGATAATGGAATCTGAAAGGACAAAATACTTCACATTTCTAACATATCTATCCAGAAAACAACAATTTTCACTGTACAGTGTGCAAGACCTGGCAAAATTTGATTATTTTGATGTAGCTTTTTGGATTCAAAAGTTTTATTTTCTTCAAGAGAAGCAGTGACACCACTTAACTGTCAAAAGACGACCCTCACCTTAGAGGTTTCACATACAATCACACTAAGCCCAGTACCTCTGGAACAGCAGAGAAAGCATACATACAGAAAATTTGAAACAAAGACATCTAAAAGCCAAAGGGAGGATAGGTTATCAAGGAAAAACTTAATAGAGCCAGACTGAAAGTCTCATGTTACAAAGCTCAGGGGACAACCTTAAACAGTTGAGTCTCCTAAGCTGCACATGAAATACACTTACATTTAAGCCCTTTCTTCAAATTTTGCATTCCTAGCAACAAACAAATACTTGATCAAGAAACAGAATGCAAAATGAAAATCCGACAGGCAGGTTACCACAAGCATATCTCACTTTATGTTCAAAATAAGGCCCTAACTCACCCCAAAACAGACATATCACTTATAGGAGACAGGTACTTATATACATCATCAAAAAGAAAAAAATCAAAATACTTTAATGCACAAGACTCGAGAGACAGGCCCTGCTTTACCACTCTGGCCACAGTAGAGAACTGCTTCCACAAGTAGGTAAAATGGCCTAGCACCATTCCCTTTTTGCATCCCACAGAAAGCAAAGGAGTGTTTGTACAGCAAGTTTCTTGGTCACACTTCAAAACAAACATGGAAGCAACCAACTGCAATATGAGGATGTTTGCCAGGCGGTGCTTAAAACTCCATTAGAAGATGCACAGAATTTGGTCTGCTGCCATGATTTCAGTGTTATTGATCTGATAGTTTTGCTTTAAGTTAAAGCAAAATTTTTTGCAATATCTTGTCACTAACTTAAAATAATAAAAACAATATCTTTTTCTCTTTAAATTACCTACATGTTCCTTCAACTTGACACTTGCTTGACATTCATCAAGAGCTTCATTTAGATTATAACCCAGACTGTCTTTTAGTACAAGTGTGACTTGCTAATATAATTGCAATTCATCCTAACTGGCTGAAACACTGTCTCCTGGCTGAGCTTCACAAGGGGTCTGGTGGCCCATTTCTCAAGTGTATCAAGATCCCTCCTGACTACAGTGCTTACTGTATGTAAATCCCAACATCCCTGGCTGTCATCATCTCTTCTTCTCCTCTCACACATGATTGAACTGGAAGTTTACTGGATTCTAGAGACAAATTATGATTTAGGTGCCATATGGAAGAAACACTGCCATTCTGCTTGGTTGTCTCTACTCGGCTCCTGACAGGGGACGACTCCACAGTTGCCCTCACTATCAAACACACAAACAGCAGAGGAAGGAAAACAAAACAAAGGCATGAAACAAAAAGAAATCTTCAGGGAACTTTATGAGCAGTGTAGGGAAAAATGACTAGAAGGACTTCTGCAGTCTGCAGAACAAAACTCCCAGTAGGGAAACGGGACAATCACCATCTGAAATTCAGAAACAACCTACTGAGAACTGCCATGATAAAGAGAACAAGAAGTTCATGGCTATCACAGAATTTAAAGACAACTTGAGTCTGTTCACACAATGAAACAGAAATACATATTTTAATACATCAAAATTGAGCAACTTTGAGCAACTCACAGTTGGAACTTTAACACTGACAAGAAGATACCAAAACCTTTTTAGTAAGTTTAGCTGTTATTAACAGCTAAAATTTGTAACAGCTTTAACTTCACCTTTCATAACTTTTATCTATGGAATGCTTAACAAAAACATATTCATAACTCTTGCAAGTTTTATGTAAAAGCAAATTGTTGAAAGCATCATAAAAGAATTAAGAAAGTCTTTAGTACGTGACTGAAAGAATGCTCTTTTTTCTGTAGTGTTACATGGGCTGTTCTTTTGACAAAGCTGCACTGTTAGCCATACCAGTTTCTCAGCCAAATAAAAGCAGAAGAGTAGTGTCTTCAGTTTCCATTACTAAGAAACCGAAGACAAGAAGGGGGAGTAAGAGGAAGGGAAACAGCACTATCATGTGTAATCATGTGAAAAAGGTGCCTTTATATGGGAAGTAAGAAGTACATGAAAGACCAAGAAAAAAAAAAATCACAATCAAAAGCTAAAGATCGGTTGTTTTTCAGTAGTTATTAACAGCATTCAAAAGTATTTTCTACTTCTCTCTCCAAAAATATTTTATTCTTTAGCAGACACTTTTCAAAAGGATGGAACTTGTTTTTATATAATTGGCTATTTTCATGTTCAAAGCAATTTCCACCCATTTCTATATGCTGGCTAAGTCACACAACAGCAGAGACTTTGAGAGTTCAGGGGCTCTGTACCATAGTGTTCTTCACAGGTCAAGGTTACTCACATACTTCATGTAGCCAATGCAAGAAAAGAAGATTCTAAACGCTGTTACAAGCACACTGCAAAATAAACACTGTATAGCATATTGCACCTGCAGTATTTTCCTTGCAATATCCAAAAAAAGATTTTTTTCAAATGTTCTTGATCCTCCTTCAATAAAAATACATAGTAGAAGACATACAAAGATTTATCCAAGATGAAAGTGTTTATTGCTCCCCTCCCCCCCAAACCAAAACCCAAAGTTTGCAAACAGTTAAGTTAGCAGGTATGCTTATAGAAAAATTGCAAATTAATACCTACAGCTGCTATACCCAGACACAGCTAATGAAGAGACGCCCTTACACAAGGGTAACAGGATTGGAAAGGAAGGTTCAAACTTTACTAAATCATACAATGCTGCTAAAAGACCCTTATGGATCCTGCCAGAGAAACCCAAACCATACTTCTTACATTAACGATGTTCCCCATTATTGATGGAGTTGCACAAAATACTTATTCAAGCAAGGCCTTTGCGACAGGCCCTAGTAAGGCTAGGGACGCACTTCCATTTTCTAGTCCTGGACACCACCACTTGCTCCCAGTGCCAAAGTCTTCAATCGTAGCACACTGGTAGTCATACCAATACACTGCCTTTTTTGACTATGTAGCAAGTGTCGGCGGTGGCTAACCTCACTACTAAATACTCCGTCTTCCCTCATGATGTATCCTGGTGAGGGGATTAAAAAAAAAAAAAAAAAAACACCCAAAGGAACCTGCATTCATCATTAACATCTCAAGAGCAGGGAAAACATGAAACTCCAACCAATGCATTTTCAAACTGCAAGGCAGTTTGCACTGCCCACTCTGCTCCCACAAATCTTTTTAAAACGTCAGATTTTAGGGTGGTAAAAGTCAGGGCAAGCATATGACTTTGGGTCTCTTTCACTGTGAATTTAAAGACAAGCACAAGGAACTATGATAATTTATGAATTATTTCAGCTAGACTTACTGGTGAATCAGAGAAGTTTCAAAAAAAACCCCACAAACACCCAATAACTGAGTTACAGAAACAGTGAAAGAAAACACCACTTTAAATTATTTTGATCAAGTAAAATTCCGACAGAGACATCACCTGGATAAAGGCAGAATTCAAAACTGCCGTTTCCCAACATCTGCTCCATTTAAGATTCCGAAGTCTAGCATACGCGAGCTTTGCCACAGTCTGATGTGGAAGATGAATGCATAACCCCTCTATTCGAGGCTAGGCTTGGTAGGCTAGAAAATGTTTCATGCAAGGAGAAACAAACTTCTGATAATAAAAAATAAATTGTGCTAACAATTGTTGCTTTAACCTCAGTGTTTAACAGAACTTTTGTTAAGCTACAGCTCTTGCAGAACTTTTCTTTAAAACAAGGTTATTGTAGAACATAGCCAATGTAGATATTCTTCTATATAAAGGGATTTTAAATATTATAACACTTTCTAAATTGATGAATGCTGTATGTACCATTTGCTCACATAACTGAAAACCCACACAGCTAATTCCAGATTTTAAAAACATCTTTTTTTTAATAAATATTATTTCTGAGATGATACAATGCTGTCATGTAGCGTAAATGATCTATGTCTCTTAGGTCACTTATTTTTCATAGTCATTGTTTCTGAAAGAAAAGAAATGAGAGGGCAGAAACCTAAATAAAAATCAAGAAAATGAACTTAAGACTCCCATTGGAGTCTTGGAAAAAAAAAACTGTACAACTATTAAACTGTAGACTTTCCTCAATAAGACACTTTATTTTGCTTTCTCAGCACAAAGAGATCCAGGCCCAGTTCCTGGGGTTATATCATAACCATTATAAACAGAAGAAAAAATTTTTTTTTACCAAACACTAAATTCAAAAATCAAACTGCATTAACTAATATGAATTAGAAATACATTTGCTTTTAATTGGAATCGCACAGCCATCTCTTCCACAACTCATTAATGTTTTCTAGCCTTTCCATGTGAATAAACAGATTTAATATTCTGCTGTTTAATATTAAGAAGCCATATAAATGCTGCTCAGAGACTGTTTAAATTTCTTTACTAAATAGCCTTTACATTTCGCATTTAGTACTGTTCAATAAAAATACATGTTTATCTTCTCTACCAATACATTTTTAGTAAAGAAAATCCAAGTTCACATAGGCCGAATCTGCACAGAGCCTTTTAAAGATCAAGTGTTCAGTATAAGATTTATCCCAATTACACAAAGAGTCAAGCTGCCCAAGACTGACAGTTCAGGAGACGGGCATGTCACAGGAGAGCTGCAGTTCTGAAAGCTACAGTTCTCCAGATGTCTAACATCCCTTGACATTTCTTTCCTACTTCACACTGCCTGCCTTGAGAGTATCAGCAAACCTTCCTGGCAAAAGCAGAAGTGCAGTCAACAGGTCTAGGCCAGTACCTTCACCTTACACTCTATAGAAAGCTTGGAAGCTGTGGACTAGTCTATGCTCAAGGATCTACAAAAAATATTCTTAGAAAAAGAACAAGCTTTTCTACTAGGCTTAAATTTGCTGAGAAGACAAAAATGTTTATGTCCAGAGGTAGAAAAAGATTGCAAAAAATAAGGTTTGACAATTGACTCAAGTATCAATTTAACTCCAGGAACACAGAGTGCAAGCATTCCAGGATGAGCATACAATATTAACACTCATCCACTCACTCAGCCTGCACAGTCCTCCGACTTGCACACTTGGGCAAGCCATGATTTTTTTTGTGGTGTTATAGTGTCTCTCAGCACAAAAACTTAACAGTTTGCTTGCAGACATGCACCAATAGGAAGAAAAGCATTTTCAAAATCAGCTGATAATTTTTAACTGGGTGCACAGCGATGGAGGGAGGGGGGAAGAATGCTAGGAAGTGGTGCTGCTCATTGTGATCAATTTAAACGCAGTGATAGCTACTGAATGAACTTCAGCACTGTGGGAGAAGTCTAGGGGATTGCTGAGATCAAGTTCCATCACAACCGGAACCCAGCCTAAAAGTATGTTGACACCAAAAGCAGCAATCCTGCCATGTTCCAGATTGTTTGTTCCTGTCCTGTATTACCCCTTCTTCAAGCCAACAGGAACATTCACGTGACCATGTTGGTATCCACCTAACAAACTGAGCTGTGTTAACAGAACCTTTTTGCTAGGTTAGTCAAAGCCCAGAGCAGCTTCTCAAGCCAACTTAGTATGGGGTTCTTGAATGCCCTCCACCAGCACAGAAAGGAAACAAGTCGCTAGAAGCAGGGGAAGTTACCACTTTGGGCAGCAATGCCAGTTTAGGTGACAGCAGAACTACAGTTCACAGGGTGACAGTGTAGAGCTGCACCATTATACAGCCCTCAGCCTGCAAGTCAAGCACGTGCATCAGCCGGAGCAGTGACATTACTTACCCAACTCAAAGTGCAGCTCCTGCCAGACTCATTTGTGGATGAATACTCATACACCCATGGTAAAATAAAAGCACTTTGTGTTGCCAAAGCTTCACAATGAATACCAGAAGTAAAACAAACCCTTAAAATATTACAAACTCCTTGTTATCCAGTCACTGGCTTCTCTTTAAAAAGGGACATACAAATATTTTCTTTTGTAACATGTTTTTCCTGGATTTGGGGAAATGATTTACAAGAAATCCCAAACAGATGGTCAATCCCAAGAGACACAGATTACTTCAATTCTTTCTAATAGGGTTGTTTTATACATTTCAAGATAAGCACACAGATATTTGATTAGTTTCAACTCATCTATGCCCTTAGTTGCAAAGCTGCTTTCAGCTTATCCTGCCACACTGTTCAACACTTGGGTAAAGTTACAGGTGAGTGATAAGAGCAATCTAAATCCTGAGTTTATCCTGCATGGTTCAGGTTGGCATTTACTCTTCCTGTTCAACAAGACATCTTAATGAACAGAGTTTATTTTAGTAAAGAACAGATATTTAACTTCCTACATAAACTGGGATCTGTTTGTAGACCACAGCTATTCTTGCTACACAGAATCAATCTGCATCCACATTCCTTCCATTTTATAAATTGCTACAGAGTAGTATTATCAGAGGAAAAAACAGTAACAATACCAGTTAGCTTAGTTTCAAAGCATAAAATTTAGTCTATAATATTACCTGGCATTCAGAAGTGCCTTACAAGCTATAATTGTAATCACTAAGAAAGAAGGAACTGTACCAAAAAAAGTACAGTAGCTCAAAGGAATATATCAAGTCAGTAGTATCAAACTTCATGAGTAAGGACTGATGGATTTAAACTCACATGTCCCTGCTTTGTGCTTGAGCTACTAAGAAGTACTACAGTTTCAGCCTTTGTTTCTGGATTTTTTCTTTAGACCAAGTTCCCTTCAGACTTTCAAATCAGCAAGCTAAAGTTGACCAGAGAAAGAAACTTGAAATAAAGACTTTTAAACTAAGCAAGCCACTTTTCTTATCTCAAGCTCCACAAAAAGGCATACTTCTACTATTCTATGACACATTCAGGCCTTAACTTTTCCCATCATAAACTTTAACTTACTTTACCACAAGCCTTAAATATGTGCTGCTGAAGAAGTTTTAATCAATATTTCACATCAGAGGGCATACAGAGCCTTTATATTAAATAATATCCGGTGTTATCAAAAGTAATATTGCACAATAGAAAAACTATTTACCAGCAAAGAAAGTAAGCTATATACTTCATATCACATTTCAAGTTTCACAACTGAACGATTGGTACACCCAAACAGAATGCGGAGAGCAGGTTGAACCAGAAATGACATTCCATTAAATGCTGAGTAGTTTTTAAATACCAGTGAGCAAGAATGGATTGCTGTGAAGTTTTAGAGCATTTTAAAAAGATCATGGATTCTCTAAATTGAAGTGAAATTAATAATAACAAAACCTGAACTGTTTAGTTATCAAAAAGTCTATTTTGCTGAACTTACTTTCAAAGATTGTCTACGATGAGAGGAAAAAAATTTAAGATTTTTGATCTATTCTTCATCCCCTCCCCATCACCAAGCTCTAACAATGTTCAATTTCACTCCTATTTGCTTGTCAATGACTTTTTTTTTAAATAAACTATACTAATGAAAACCACACACTTGTATTTTTTAACCTGTATTAAAACTTTTTGCAATAACAGAATGATATAAGAAATGAAAACACCGCAAAGGATTTTAACACTATCAACAACTAATTTTGTAAAATTCACAAACATGTTACAGCTAACATTTTCAGCTTCTTTATATTAAAAAAAAAAAGTGAGTAGCTTCTTTCCTCACAATGAATAATTTGCCCAAATACACTAGCAATTAACATCTGGGCAAGGTTAATACTATTTTCATTTCCAGTGTCAGTAAAAACTATGGAAATTCCCTAGATATCAGCCCTGGGGCTAGCAGATGCAAGAAGTGAGATGTTTATCATGGAGTCATCTCAGTAAAAAGTTAACTGTATTCCTTCTATATCTGTACTCACATCAAAAATCTTCTCTATGGTGGCTGGGTTTTTTTTTTCCAGAAGAGTTAAAAGACTAAGGTATCTGTTAGAGATGGGAAGAAAATAGGGAGCTTTCTCATTCCCTTCCCAGATCAAGGCCTCTTTTGCTACAGCAAAAAGGCATTTCTAATACAATACCTCTATCTCAAGATCAATTTCAGATCATCATCTTAGTACTTCCTGTGCCAACCTCTGTTGCTAACAGGAGCACAAAACTGATGAGAATTTTTCAATTTCCATGTTCCAAACAGCCTAATCTTTACATCTGTATTTTGGTTGCCATTCTGCTACAACTTGAAAGAGCAAAGATTCAATGG
This sequence comes from Apteryx mantelli, assembly GCF_036417845.1. NCBI lineage: Eukaryota > Metazoa > Chordata > Aves > Apterygiformes > Apterygidae > Apteryx > Apteryx mantelli. Next base: position 27,963,650 of record NC_089986.1, on the reverse strand, counting down.
AGGATGAACACTTCAGATAGTAGAGAAAGATTATTTAGTGCCTGACATTTAGATTAAAAGGTTTGAGTAGCTATAGGAATTTACCTTGTTACTTAAATACATGCTAGTTATAGTACCTAAAATTCTCTGCAGCTTGAAGAGATTTGTTTTTCCCATATATTAATATCTACTTCTCAAAATTGATGCTTTTAATATAATTTTGTAGTTCATCAACTTCTGAAACAGTAAAATGCAGCAGGATCATGTAAAATTATACCTTCTAAACTGCAGAGCAGTTGGGCAAAGAACTCCAAAAATAGTAACAGCTAATCAATATAAAGACTTGCCAAATGTTTCTTATCATACTGAAGGTGTTAAAATTAAATGTGTTTTAGTTAAGTTTCAGAGACCCTCCCATTAGAAATGCTATAGTAAAACTGAACAGATGTTAAGAATTAGACTTTGAAGGATATTTTATGACTATCTATTCTTTTACTATAGAATAATACCAGAATATTCTGATCAACTGTTGAGAGATAAAGTCTATTTAACTGATACAGAATTCAGGAGGCAGAAACCACCAAATATTTGGGTATTGATACCGTGATATTATTTCTAAACTGCAGGGTCTGTCAGAGATGTATGTAGTACTTCCTTCCTTAAATAAACAATAGAGTAGTTCCTGAGTTAGGAAAAGTATATAAAAGGGCAACATCTTTTGCAAGGAGAAGAGTAGGGGACTAATGTCTACACAGAAAAACAGATTTCCAAATACTCCTCAGAAATCATGTTTGAGGATTTGATGAGGTACAAAACAGAATACAGAACTACTTACCCATGACTACTTTTTTAAAGGCAAGATGTGCTCAAACTAGCACAGATTTTGCAAAATACTGCATTTCAAAGCACATAACTACCTAATCATAGCAAAGAAGCTATTAGTTAGTCAGCAAGAGAGAAATAACACCCATTTTTTAGAATCTTATACATTCACCCCTCCAGAACAAGCAAGTGCCTGCTGCACGTGGCTGCATTTACCCCAAAAGGGTGAGGGCTTCCCGAGTCTTCAAGCAGGCACAGCCTGATCTCCGCTCAAACCCCAGCCAGAGAGAGGAACAATAAGATTAAAAAAAAAAAAAAAATAGTAGGAGAAGGCAGGATTAAGAGACTCGGGCGAGGCACGGCCAGACGCATATGCCGCAGGTAGGAGGGAGGACCCCCTGCCCGCTCCCGGCACCCAGCTCTCGCCGCCGCCTCAGCCCTCCAGCACACCCCACGCCGTGGCCCGGCGCCGCGGAGCTGGGCCCGGCGCGCGGCTCTGCCCACGGACAGGGCCCGGGCCCCCGCGCTCCCCAGGCCGCCACAGCCCGGGCGGCCCCGCGGCGCCGCACCCGCCGCCCCGGGGCTCGGCCCCTTCCCGGCCCCGGCCGCACCGCTCCTCGGCCGCGGCCTAAAAATGGCGGAGGGAGCCGCGTTTCCCAGCCGCCTCACCCCTGCGCCGGCCCCGCCAGCGGCCCGGCACCCAGCCGCACTCACCGTCCAGCTGGTCTCCCGCACGCCGACTCCGCGCCCCGGCGCCTCGCCGCTCGCCTCGTCCCCCCCGGCCCCGGAAGCCGCCGCCGCCGCCGCCTCACGAGCCCCCACCGCGGCCCGCCGCCATCTTCCTCCCCCCACCAGCGACCGGGGCGGCGCACGCGCCCTACGTCACCACGCTCCCTGGCGCGAGAGGCGGGCCCCGCGCCTGCAGGGGCAGCGCGGCGGGGAGGGCGCAGGCGCAGCAGGGAGGGGGCGCGCTTCCTCCGCGCCCCTTCCGCCGCGAGGCAGCCTGCGCGTGCGCAGCCGGAAGCCGGGCGCCCCCCACCCCTCCCCGCGCAGGTGGAGGCGCGAAGCGGCACGCGTATGCGCACTGAGGAGCCGGGCGGCGGCGGCGGGGCGGCGGGATCCTGCGCTTGCCGGCGGCACCCCGCTCGGGGAGGTGTTGGCACCGCGCTGGCAGCAGCAAGCAGCCCGGCTGCTTCTGCTGCCTGCAGGTTCTTTAAAACGCTGTCCTACAGAGACTAGGTCAAACTGTTGCTTCCAAAATGCGTTGCTGTGCACTTTCCACCTCACCTAACCATGTAACACGAAGCAGTTATTAAGTATTAATAGTGAAGCAAATAACACAAAATGCTCATAAAATACCCAGCTGCTCGGCTCTACCACGTAATTGCATGTGACACAGTTCTCCTCCACTCTCCCACCCCGACTGATTCAAAAGACAACCATCAAGAACTAACCCCAGTGCTTATAGTTATTTATCTATTTGTGGAGGATGATGCAAATCTCCTGAGATCAGCTTCAGATCACTGAGCCTGTTATATTTATCCTCTCGAGTCTTAGAGCAGCTTATAAATGTATCAACAATTAGCAATGTCTCCCAATTACAATTATTACTTCCTTTTACCCAGAAGTAAGGAAGGAGGTAGAGATTGTTTTGAATAAAAAATGAGTTCTCATTAAGAAAAGAGATCTTGTATTTTTTAAATAATAAAATTTCTTAAAGCTGCTTGAACAAATATTTCACAGGACAGATTAAAATGAGCTACATTGAGAGCACTTACTGGAAACCATACCCAACATCAAAAGGGGCCACTGAGTTATAATGTAAGGATTCACTATGTTGCTTTGCTTTGTTTTTGTTTTCTTTTGCTATAATTATTCTTATCCAATTACCAATACTGTGATTAATTAGAGAGACATGTCTGGCTTATTGGCTTCCAGGAGACATAATGGCACTGAAGGGCAGATATAAATGCTCTTCTTATGAGGCAACATGCCTCAGCTGGGGTAGCTCAGCCAGTTGTGATTGAACAACTTAGTCTTTCTGCATATCGTATCAACATTAAGTTTCAAATCAGAGTTGAAATAATAAGTATTATATTCCTTTCCCTTTGTCGTGTAAGTGAATCTCTGTGCTTATCATTTATCAAGTAATGCACTGACTTGACACATCTGTCTTCCTCTTTGTCCCAGCTGTTCTTTCCCATAAAGATTTTTTGCCTTCTTCCAGGTTACTCTTTTTATCAAGGTTTCATAAATCAAATCAGAATACTCAAGTTATATTTACAAAACATGAACCTTAATTAGAAACATCTTTTAATTTACACTGAACAATGCTACAAAATTATTGAAGTGGTAAAAATCCACTGTCTCAATCAAACAATTAAAAAAAAGAAGACATAAATCTTAATCCTGATTCTCCCATCACTAAGCCTTCCAACAGTCAGTCAGAAGAAGTTTCTCCCTCTCTTAGTAGTTCACAAAAAAAAAAAAAAAAAAAGTCACATCTACACTTCTGCTAAAAACCAGAAACATGTTGAAGATTCCCAAATCAGGGAGAGGGAGTTGGAAGAAACCAGTACAGGAGCCGCTGAGAAAGGACATTTCAGGCTCTCTGGTTCTCACCATACAGGAGTCTTTACCAATATTATACATGTAACAACCAAAAAGACTAAAGTGATTTCCAGTTTGAATGCATCTGCGTACGACACCAAGCTGGAGTACTCTTCATCTGCAACTCCCCTTACTCAGCCTGGGAGTTACTGGATTGGTCCAGAGTGCCAAGAAACAACCAAAGTTCTCCGATTTTTCTGTTCATATGAAGGGGCTGAGCATTAGCCCTAATACTGGAAGCTGCGTTTCGTCTGAATATCGTCAAGAATCTGCTGTAATTCCTCATCTTCAAATCGGCCTTCGAGGCTGCAAGATAAGATCAACGAGGGTACATCAAAGGTTTTAGAAATATTCCCTCCCATCCCCCAAATTCATTTCAATATCTGTAATTTCCTCCTGTAAGTCTCAACACCATCATTACCCACCTTTATGGTACCACGAGGCACCCTCTATAACATTACTGTACAGATATCACTCTAAGTCCTATGCTGTGCCTCCTCTCTAAATTAGAAAACACTATCCTTTCCTTAACTTTTTACTGAACAATTTCAAATCATTATATCAGAAAGGCAAGGCAGGTGCAGGTTTAAATAAATCTCTGAATGAAGTCCATGTAGCCTTACACTCATAAACCAGTCCAACTGACTATGAAATCCTACCATACAGGGCAGAAACAGTAATTCAGATTAGTGTTTCACTTCTTCGTGTATCTCAGGCCATAAGCTAGCAAATCAAGATATGATAATAGAAGAAGTTGCTGTCCCACTTGAACAATTCATAGGAGCACTGTCTCATTCACTTCAAGGAAACAAAAAATAGCTAGGTACAATCCCCCATTAAAACTGTTTAGACTTAATCCAGTCAGCTTTATCTTCCATATATTAGGGGCACTTAAAAGATTACCCCACCAACAGATCAATGGGGAGATGAAGAAAAATGGAGACAAAAAGTTTTTCCATTAACACAGGTGAACTGAAGAGAAGGTATCTGTCCATAGCTAGCCTTAGACCACAACAAACTATAAAGCAGTCTCTTCAACCTATATAAACACTCACCTAGGAATCAAAGCTTTGGCTTCTTCGGCTGTCTCAGGACACAGATTAGCCAAACATGCCAATTCAAATTTATGGAGCTTTTTCTGGAGCAGCAAACTGTAGGTAAAGACAACAAGGTGGTGAAATTACAAGTAAGATAAAAAAGAAAGATAAAAGGGCCTAACTGAATATAGAAAAAAATATCACAGCCATTAACCCCAATTCCACAGAATTTTTCTGCATGTAGTCTAGAAAATATTTTCATTTATTCCAATCTGCTGTCACTTAAATACTGATATCAAAGCCATTAAGAAGGCCTGACCTTAGACCAAGTGAAACCCTCCAAAAAGAATTACAATCAAGTTTCTTGTCTCTCCAGAAAGACATGATTCAGAATTCTAGAAGTCGAAATCAGAAAAACAACCACTAAACTGTACTTTCATAAAACAGCACCAACATTACATATCAAAGCCCCCAGTATAATCTTATATCCTAACTCCTCCACTCACCTACGAACACTGGCAATGGTTTCACGGTTTTTGAAGCGGCTGAAGCGGGCTGTGTAATTCAAAGTTTTCATGAACACTTCTGAGAGCTCCTGCTCATCTTCTGCACTTTCATTCTGTTGCTTGCGATGCTCAAGAAGCATATGTACTTCTGAATTCAGAAGAGTTTCCGCAGTTTCAAATTCTTCACATGAATGAGTGAACACCAGCATAAAATAAGGTAAAGCATGGATGAAAAAGTCCATTTATAGAAGTTTTGTATACAAATCTAGCTTTGGACAGTAAGAAGATTAACAATGTGTTTCACTGTAATTATGCAAGGCCTTTACCTCAATGACTGGACTGCATTTCATAATGAAAATATAGATAAAAATTATAGCATTTTGAGTGATGTTCCAATGTGTTTGTCTTCTGGCCACGTGTTTTGCATTCGCAGCCACAACCACCAGATTTGTCACATTTTTGCAACATGTTCTCTTCACTCATTTTTGGCAGAAGTTAAACAATGCATTACTTGCTTCAGAAAAAAATATTTAGAACTATAACACGCAGAAAAATCAGAAATGGCATCTATGGTCTTGAAAGGCTTCCACACAGTTCTTAATTAAACATGGATGCTTCTGAACATTTAAAAAAAAGGTTTCATTTACTTGAAATACTAATTGACCCACTGAAATTCTGTATTAACAGAAAAAAGTTTGAACCAATCTTAACAGATTTTTTTTTCCTTTTTAGTAGCTCAACTCTTCTTGGTTTTGCTCATCATCATCATAATTATCACTGTATTTATTCCAATAATAAGGTCTTTCAATACATTGCTTTCCATGAGCAGTATGAGCTGTTCAAAGCAGCAGGATCAGGGATGGCATTCCAGAGTGCCTTTTCAACGCTTTTTTTTTTTTTGGGGGGGGGTAAAAATGTCTAGTTTGGTCACTGCTAGAAAGGGATTGGCAATTTTTATTTTATTTTGCATGGAGTGGGAATGTCACAGGCTGGTCCTGGGTAGGATATAGCTTTTAGTGTGAAAACATGCAAAAGCAAAGTCCTTCAGGACTACCCTTTTCCTCATAACTCAGATAAGCAGCGTAATCTCAATTTTTCCTTTTCCAGGACACCTCTGAGGAGCAAACACAGCTCCAGAATGGTTTTCTGAAAAAACTGCTGTAAAAAAGATCACTAGTTACCATTCAAGTTCTAGACAGGTGATTTCCAAAATAAAACAGTATCTTTATGCCAAGACATATTAATGATAAACTGATGATCAGATCAAAAATCAAGAATCTTTTAACTGCAACCCAAAACGAAGCATTTTTTTTCTTGCATATACATTTAATGAAGCATGTAAATAAGAAAAACCCAGCAATCGTAGGTTCTGTAAATATATATACTTTTACCTCAGGTTCTGTAAATACATATTTATTATCTCCGCTTTTTAACGTTTGGGAATACGTAACAAGAAGCGGGGAAATCTGGGGGCCGAGCAGAGCTGGGGCTAATCAGCGAGCACCAGTCCCTGTCGGAGGGCTCCCTGCCGGGAAACGGGGATTCAGGCCCTCAGACGGGCCCCCCGGGCGCCGCGCGGCTCCAACGGCCGCGCGGCTCCAACGGCCGCGCGGCTCCAACGGCCGCGCGGCTCCAACGGCCGCGCGGCTCCAACGGCCGCGCGGCTCCAACGGCCGCGCGGCTCCAACGGCCGCGCGGCTCCAACGGCCGCGCGGCTCCGGCCCCCTGGCGGGCGGGCGCGCCCGCCCTGGCCGCCCGCCCCGCGGCGCGCACCTTTGGGGAAGACCAGCTGCGAGGCGTCCTCCTCTACGTCGGCCGCCCGCGGGTCGCTGCCGCCCGCCGCCATCACCTCCCCCGGCACCGGAAACCTCGGCGCCCGGAAGGCGCGGCGCTCCGCGGCCCCTCGGCGCGCCGCCAGGGGGGGCCGGCGAGGCGCCCGGCGGCGGGGGGCGGGCTCGCGTCTCGGGCGGGCGCTGCAGCGTTGCTTCCGCGAAGGCGGCAGCGCGAACAGCAAGACCTTTCAGCCCCGAGGCTTACAGCCCGTAAAGCGGCCTAGAAGTCTGCCGAGCGTGTCTCGCGCAGGGAACCGTACAGGAGGGACCCTCGTGCTGAGACAGTCGCTGAGGAGAGGAGCAGCGGGCCCCCACAGCAGGCACCTGCTTGCGCAGAAGCGGGTGCACTTTCCCCGGCCTGATCCGGCACTGAAGTGCATCAGGGGCCCACAAAAACTGACTGTCCATACCAGAGTTTCCATCTAGCTTACTGTGATTAATATAGCTAAGCTTGTATCGATACAAGTATCACCTATCGATATAAATAGCGAGTGTACAGACACTTTGGAAGGGAGGTTGCCTTTCGCAGAGTATCGAGCAGTGATCTATCGACCCCTAAAACCTTGTAGGCAGGCTGAAAATGATTATAGTTCCCAGGTCGTGGGAACACTGCCAGCAAAACAACTTCTGGAGTAATATTTTCCCCTGGAGACCTCGCATGTAAGTGCCTAAGCAGCCTAAGACTCTTAAAGTAATCATCTTATCAGACCTCACTGTGTCATCCTGCGCCCTTAAAGAAAAGCAAAAATAGACTTTCGGGGGATTTACGATGAAACAGAAGAACTCCTGTTCTCACAAACGTGCATCTGTGCCTAAGTGAATTGCTTCCTACGTGCTGGGAGAAGGAACGTGCTAAGAATAAGCTGTAAGAACATATAGGGACCAAATCTTCGATCTTTAAAATTTGTTGACTAGAGAGAGAAGCATGGTGGAGAAACTGATTGAAACCAATTTGCTAAGTGGTACAAGCAGAAAGACGTTCAGGAAGAGGGAATAAAAATATCTCAGGCAACATCTGGCAAATTAAACCATTTCAATTAGGTTTACAAGAAAACAAGGAAATCCATGCCAGATTGACGAGAAGCATTTAAAATAACTTGGCTTCTCAAATAACCTCTCTGCTCAGACCATTATGATTCTCCAAACAGTAGGCAGCTTGTGGAAGTTTAAGCTATTAATTTCTTTTTTTGTTCTTTTACCCAAATACCTTTCTACTTAAGTATATGAAAACTAGAACAATTAAGAGAAAGCCAGACACTTGCAAGGGTTTAAAGGTACAGCGAAAGAGGCTATCATGAAAGATAAAGATTTAAAGATTCATTATCATGGATGTGTTTTGTTAAGGTCTGGAGAGAATAGTCACAAAAGAAACCTGCTTCTTCTCCATCTTTTTTGTAGATTTTAAAAAATACAGTTAAAAACACAGAAATTTTGTTCAGTCACTTACACAGACCAAACATAACAAAGTGCCTGACTTTTCCCTTTTTAAAATGCAGTGGCTTCTTCTTCTTTATAATGAGTGTTTCAGTAGCATTTATGAATTGGATTGGAAAAAGTGCATAGAAAAGGACAATGCAATAGATTAAAGTGAGTGAAATAGGAAGTTTCATGCATGTTCACTGGTCATATCCTAAAATGAACAGATGCAAAAAAAACAATTTGACCAAATTAATTTATCGTCAAAAGAGCCATTACAATTACATATTCTAGGGCAAAAAGGATTGTCATTTATTGGAGGCAGGGTATTAGGGGATTGTTAGTTAGACCCACCATGGCAATTTCTGTGTTGGCACAGTTTAAAAACGAACACAGTAACAACTGCACCAACACAGATCTTTACAAAAAGCACTTACCTAAAAATGCCAATGTGATAAAACGTAGGAAGAACTAATAGCAAGGATGTTTCATTAACAGTATAAGCATAGAGAGTATTCTGTAATATCCTTCCCCTTTTTCTAATTCACCAGGAAAAGAAATCCTGTTAGGATTTCTGACTGAAAACAGTCCTGACTTCCTAACAGTCCATCTTACCTTTTCAGCTTTCTAGCAGTAATTATTTTTGTGTGGAGTGCTGAAACCCCTCAACTTAAAAAAAAAATGCAAGAATGTTGACAGATCAAGAGTGGTAAGGTTAGGATATCAAAACCTTAAATTTTTTCATCAAGTCATCAGCTTCTCTAGCATTTGATAGGAATAGATCAACATCCTTGTGGAAATAACTTCACCCGCTCCGATTAATGTGTGCCATAATAACCATTATTGCACAAGATACACATTTTTTAATCTGTGTTCTTCAAGTATAATTTATATTAAAAAAATCTTCTATGTACAAGTCAAGTTTACATTTTCATAGCATTTTACCTTCATTTATTTTCACTTTTAGAATTATATACCCAAAACTATACTGAATGAGCATATATTAGCAATATAAAGTTATATAAAATAATAAAATGATAATAGACCTCAATGTAAAAAAGGGCAATTGCAGAATCTGGTAAGTTTAATACACATATATGACATCTAAACATAAAATGTACAACCCGTCAATAATATAATTCACATCAGAATTCATCTGATTATAAAAGTAGCCTAGCTAACCGTTTTTAAAGAAAAACTATGGTTCGACTGTCTGGGTACCGATCATTAGTTTATAGGGTTACATATTTGTTTTAAGGAGCAGGGTAAGGATAGTTTTCTGGGCTTTCTGTGTTTTGAGAGTGAACATTAAAACATATTCAAAGCTCATCTTGTCACAAATTGTAGCAGGAACAGTTTGTGAACAAAGCTCAGTATCCCACTGCTCCATGTGCTACAATTCAGTTTGAGAGCAATCCTCATAAGCCAAAGAAGTATATCAGCATAAATATAGATTGAGTTGCATGCAAAAGTGTTTTGGTTTTAATTTTTATTTTTGAGAAGGGGCATTTCTCAGTCACAATTAGGTAGTTTTTAATATAAACCTTGTCCAAAAATAAAATTCTATTTTAAGTTTTGAATAAAAATGTGCAAGTAATCTTAATTTTAAATATCTTGTAGAGGTTTCTCCCCACCTTTTATAACTTGTTTTTAGAAGAAACTCAGTGCTAAATGAGTAATTCTTCTTGTTTATTATTTCAAACAGAACTGAAAACAGAAGAAAGTGTTTTCTGGAGAATTATCCTGGTGCTCAACATTTAGTAGAGATTGAACTATTTCAGTATGCAATCTTGTGTACACTTGCTTCAACCTGAACTCATCTTCACAGTGAGTTGCTGAATGTTACTGCAGTCACAGTGAGCAAAAAAAGAACCTCTGATGAAAAATACTGGACATTTTTTAAGCCAGACTGTTTAAATGTGAAACAAATAAAAAATCAAGTAATATATATGCCATAAAAATATACACATAAGTCACTATTGTAGCTGACAAGAGTTGAAAGAATATGCTTGGTAGCTTATCTGACAGCAGTGGATGCTAGCTTTATGGGTGACTTCAGAATTTAAAATGGGAATCACATGAAACTCATGTTAGCCAGAGAGTCCTCCTCATTCCACTCCTCACATTGCTTAAGAAATTTACCTTCTAGCTTCACGAGTACCAGAAGCATATTTACTGAAAATTATTTTTTGCCTACTTGCATTTCTTAAATCTTCCTGGGAAGTCTAATTGGTAGATTGCATGCTTTTTGGAGTTGCCCTCAAGTCAGTGAGCTTCCCAGGCATAGTTAGGTCAAATCACCCCCCCCCCAACACACACTTTTTCTTTTTTTTTTTTTTTTTGGTCTTATACCTGTTCTTCATTGATAGCCATGGCTGCCCTTCCCAAGAATCACAAACAGCAAATGTAGCATCCTTGCCATAGATCAGAAATGGGCAATAACCTGAAAGTGTATGGAAAATATATTTAAGCCAGAGGTACTTACATCAAAACTATTAAATTATTCAATTGATCTTGTCCCAAAGAAAACATTCAAACAGTTAGCAAAAAACTGAAAAGATGGAATTTTTTTCCTGAAGTTATTTTTTTAAGATCACTTGAAGACAAAAAAAAACCAAACAAAATGCTATTAGCAGTTTAAACTGGATTTACAAATTCAGGATTTTTAGTATGCTACAGAATTCAGCATGTATGTGCTGTATAATGGAAGGAGTTATTGTCAGGTGAACATACTTTAGGATATTTTGCTATACCATTAATAATGAAAAGCGTTTAGATTTTTTTTTATTTTCTTACTATCTCCACTTTTTTCTAGTGAGCCTAACTGTGATTATTTTTGTGCTCCCAGACAGCTACTACCCCATGCTGAAAACTTCCCTGGTCCTGGATGTGGAAGGGTATTTAGAGGCTTGGTATTCATACATGATGTAGTATATTCTTCATCTTTCTTGATGAGAAAGATTTCATCTTATTCCCCATAAAGGCTGTGAGAAACCACATAAAGAGGACAGTACAAATAGTCTTTATCCATTATGATTTATTCTCTACAATACTTCATTAGAGGATAGAGTTCAATTATTTACACTCAGAAGTTATTATATAGGTAGGAGGCAACCAAGTGTAATACAAAGAATTGGTCTGACATCTCTGCACTGAAGGTCAAAAGAGGTCTCCTGCTTTAAGGAAATAAATTAACCAAAAAAATAAAAAAAAAGAACATGTAGGTTCCAGAATACAAACAGAAAACAGCACTAATAGTCAGTGAAGAATGCAGATGTTAATGTACTATGAAAACAAATTATCCTGTGCAAAGGTTAAAATGAACCCTTAGATTTTCTTACAGAATATTTTTGTTCTTATAAATCGTAGATATGTGATATTTTGATGATAAAACCTTTTCAAACTGAAATGGCCTCAGTTGAGATTGACTGTTTAACATTATGAAGAAAAATTTAAGAACCTCACAGTGGAAACATTCTAACACTGACAGACTCCAGTGATCAAAGACATTCTCCTGTATTTACTGTAAAACAAAGACAATTCATAATTGCAGTGAGATTATTTCTCAGCTGTGGTTGTCATGAGAATAAGCCCTTCTAGACCATAAGGCACTTGCTACTAAGGATGAGTTAAATCCATAGCAAACCAGGTGAGAACTGCTTTGAGGAAGAGCAGTTCTAGCCTGCTGTCCCAGCCAAGTAACCACAGAGAAATTCCTAAATTGCATTGGTCATTGATTTTGGTTGCCTCCATCTTAGGCAACTGAAAATACATTTTGTTTCTAGTTTACTTTTCATCCTTATGCATAGCTGCCATGTAATGATCTAGAAATGGGATTATTTCTGAGACCCACCTGTCCCTGTCATACATTTTTCTGAGATGGCTTAACTATTGACACACTTTTCAATTGATTTTACAGCTGGACCCTTATGGGACTAAAGCTGAGAGGCCTGTTTCTTAGGCAGCAGACCAGTGTTTCTGATCTGCTAGCTCCTCTTCTCACTGCAAGAAGACAAGAACACGGTACATATTTAGAGGCGTTTTTGTTTGTTGTGTTTTTGTTGTTTTTTTTTTAAACAGACTGAGTGGGGAAATGGAAGTGGGAGGGGATAAGGCCTCCCCAGTCCAAAACCATCCAGCCCACTTCAGGCTTAAGCCAACCAAGTCACTCAATCCTAAAATTCTGTTCTTTAAAAATGACAGCTAACCCTCCCCACCCCACCCCTTAGTCATCCCCTATTCAAATAAATGAAATCAGGAAAACACTATACACTGTTGAAGACACAGAACAGGGCAAACATTTGAAAAAGAAACAATAGAGTTGAAAAGCCTGGCACTATATGCCTGCATGACCAGTCTCACTGAGCGTGCTCAGGGGTGAAGTTTTAGCACCATTTTTTTGCTTTTTTTTAAACCTTTTAGAAATTAAATTCTAACATAGAACATTTGAACAGTAATGAGTGTAGCCCTATGTATCATACTGTTTGACAGCTGAAAGGTGAGTGGTATGTCCAGAGCTGACCCCACCCTCCCCCATCACTCCACGGCACCTGGGAGAGTAATTACAAACCACTCGAGTTTGTAACAAGACTGATTTATTCTCAGCAGCAGGAAATCATGAAACAATCCCTTAATCTTCAATTGCTTTTCAACAACATCACAAGGGAAAAGTGGCAATTTGTAAGAATGACCCAGTACAGGAGGGAAGCTGGGTCGATATTGCACAGTTATCCAGAATAGGACCCCCTCCTTTCCCTCACGTCTCTACCCCCAGCAGCAGAACATGACACCGTTATGAAGCAAAACTGCAGGATTCTGTTCACTTCTCTAGAACCAGAAGGAGCAGCAGCATGCAGTTTTGAGGTTTCTATCCAACCTATCCCCTGCAATGCCAGGGGAGAACGCATCACAACTTCAGGCTTAAACACCAGCCAGCTTTAAAAGCCATCATTACCACACACAAACAAATTTTAAAGATATATGCAACCAAATAGCCATTACTCTGCTATGCACTTATATTTTCTTTCCTCATCATTGCTGACCCTTCAGATATTTGCAAAAATCAAGTGTAATTTTCTGAATCCAGTGACCTCATTGAGAGGGTGTCATAATTTACAGTTTATGACATCCCTCAATGACTCTGACGAATGACAACTAGATAACTGGTATCTTCCTCTTAGAAGAGAGTATTTCTTGTAATCATCAATGACGGGAGAAGAAATACACAATGCACATGAGTTTCATACAGTTTGGGTAATACAGATTTTCCCCCCTCATTGCCTTGATGTGGTAACGACTAAACTGTATAAGATAATAACTTACCAGCAAAACTACATAGCTTTATTCCATAGTCCTGCTATAAACTGGAATACTGACAATTTTCAAGATCCATAGTCACCCGAGAGAAAGTGGCTGTCCTATAAAAAGGAAGGTCCCCGAGACTGTTTGCTTAAGTTAAACAAATTTCAGTCACTAGTCTCACCGGTATGACTACAGGCAATGCCCTGCAAATCCCTCCCCATCCCTAATCCAATCAGGCTCCGTTACAAATGTTTGGACACAAAACTTAGTAGTAACAGCAGTAACAGAGAGGATTGTGCAGGGACACCCAAGGACCTTGTCCTTCACGTAAACAGCGTTTTACGTTTTGTTCTCTTAGAGGCATAACAGCATTCTATTTCATAGCAGGCTACATTACAAAGCACTGTCTAAAAACCCCACAAACTGTGAACCAAATGGAGTCCTAGAGAATCCAACCTACAGTGGGATCTGCAAATTAAAACCTTCTGGGGTTTACTTAAATAACAGATTCATCTACAATACCGTCCAAAGTTTTTTCACATCTTTAAGAGTTCTGTCCATGAGGATGGGGTGCTATCCAGACGTTCAACCCTCCCCATATCAAAATGTCCGCCTGCGATGTGTGGGGACTGCAATCAGCTCTTGGTACACAACAGATACCAGAGGTTAAAAAAAATTAAAAATAACCTAAAAAATGTTTTGTTGGACTCCGTTGCCCAGGCTGCCAGGGGAATGCTCCTACTTGATCTGGGGGGCTTCCATAACGAACAACTCAAGTTTCCAGAGTGTCGGTAACACACAAGAACAGATCAATCTGAAGTGGCACTTCCACTTCTAGAGGTCTTCTGCACCTCACGACAGTTCCTAGACACGGAGCCCCAATCCAACTGAACCCCCGTTCAGAGGGAAGGCTGAGATAAGGCTTGGGCCCCTCAAGTTCTGTCATGCTCTCATCCTCCCCCCAGGTCAGCTGGAAGGCAGACTTGGCAACGGAAGCTAGCATCATAAAATGGTGCAGTAATAGAAGTAACTGGACCAGGAAGAGGAGGCGTCTGCCCCAATGATGTCGTAGCCGTTGGCAGCAACTGGGGGGTGGGACTGGTCATGCAGCCGTGTGTCAGGAGTAATGATTGTAGAGGGGGGGGGCATGAAGAGTGCCATTCTGGAAACAATGCTGACGGGAAGCCATGTATTCTGCATAACTGATTGTCACCTTCTCACTGCGGTACCTATGGAAACAGCGTAAGAATAAAAAAATGTAAACAGCTTATGCAATATGAAGAGACTAGACATAAAAACGTTCATCCCATGTCATCTTTTAGCTCACAGGCAATAATGACGAAGCAGCACTCACTAACTTCAAAAAATACTTTGTCTGTATGGAGAGAGAACCCTTCTAAGCTTGAATTAGATATGCTTCAATGTCCCAAAAGTTGAGCCCTATTCAAGGCAATCATAATTAAGGTGACTCCTGAAGCGGCAGTTTGGGGACACAGGAAGCAAACAATCAATTTGTATTCTTTTTATCTGCTTGCTGTGAAAAAAGGGGCAAAATGTTTGCTGGAATAAGATGACAAAGTTTCAGAGACAAAATAAACAGTATTTCAGTATTATTTACTTCTGTGGTGATCTTCATATTTGAAAGGCTAGCAAAAACAAATGATGGAGAACCAGCTAAAGGGAGGTTTACTAAAGAGTGCATGTGACTAGTCCATGCTGTGCAATCAGAATCCACAAAACGTAAAGTCCTTTTGGGAGACCAGAGATGCCAAGAGGGGATGAAGGTGTGCTTCTGAGCATAGCATACAACAGCACAGCTCGCAACCATTTTGACGTTAAGCCCGTGTTACACCAGGTTTTACTGAAAAACTTCATCCTGTCCTCTCCTGTTAAAACCCCCCCCTGCATTTCCACCTAATTTCTCCAGAGGTAAGGAGCGACCTGAAAAATCATGGTGTTTCTAGACAAAAGCAGAATGTCCCGATTTTTACTAACATAAAGGGAGCTGAACCAGTAGGGCAGCTGGGTGTATGGAAAAGCAAGCAAATTCTGAAAATCAGCCAGCTTTGAGAGTGGTTTGGTTTTGAGAGAGCTGCCACCTCCAAATAGCTACAGCATCCACAGAGGAACAGAATGAGAAAAGGAAATCCATTGTAAAGATACAGAAGAATCAACCTTGTCAACTTTCAAAGGTTCTGCTTCTTTTGATCTTTCATGTGGATGATTATATTAAAAAACAGATAATATTAAAAAACAGTGACACTTCTCTTAGAAAAAAATGCTCATTTTGATCCTGTGTGGACTGAACACATTACACTTCATCCATATACATTATTTAGCTTACACAGCATTTACAATGTTGCCTTTCAGCCTATGTTTTTCATCTGAAAGAAGCGTAACAACTTATGCCAAACAGAAATAACTCACATTACCCATAAATCACTACAAAATAAAAATATAAAAAGACTGAAACATCAGCTAACCTGGTGAGTTTAATTGTTTTCCTAAAATCATTGGTAATCGGAGCCTTAAAGCCACCTTTCCTGAGTAAGGAGTCTATGGTCTGGATCTGATCCCAGTCTGTTGAAAAATAAAAGCAAGGGAAATTTTCAATATAAAAATGATGTTTGAAAAATAAAACAGACACATAAAAGGCCTCTAAAAAAGCAAATTACAAGAACAGGAAACTCTGAGCTTTATAAATACCAAAGGTGAACTGGACACACAGCCTCATGCATGCACACTACCTGCACATATCAACCCTAACTCCTATTGGAACATTTTCCATACGACCTCTCTTCTTATGAAAGTCTGCACCTTGCTTCTATTGCAGGCACCCTGAACTGTTTTACCGCGTGGCACTCAAGTTTAGCTCTCTAAGCCTTAAAATAAGATAATACTTAGCTCTTTACATAGACAAACTGGGATCAGCCTGATGCTCTAGTGATAGCACAGTGCACTGCTATGTGAGAGATCAGAGTTAAAATTCCTACCTTAGTCTTTTGCCCCAGAGCCAGGAGGATGCGACAACTCCACTCTGCTAGGTGGAGGAAAGGAGGCAATATTTTGAGCAGTTACCATGGTGACCACTACTAATTTGAGTGGGAAGTGTGCTCCAGAGGGGCCCTGTTTCCTGCCCTCATCTGGAGGACGCTACTTTAGCAAGAATGAGGAGGAAAGGGACTCTCCTGTTGGTGCTGTGCAGCCTGCAGTTATCCTAGTTGGTAGGAGAAACATAGAAGAGGAAAGATGCAATGCTGAATGAAGCTGGAAGGTCCATACTTTGAGATCCTCTATTTCTTAAGCCCTAGAACATGTTTACACTAAGATACAACTGTGCATGGATGTGGGATGAGAGAAAGGCCAGATGAAAACCCAGCAGCAGCTGTATCAGGTGTCAGTTATCCAGATTAAGCCTGGTGGCTCCATGGCATTACTATAAGGAAAGCATTGCAATCCAAATCCAAAATCCAGAGATTTAAGTTACCCAGTTCTGTGACATAATGTACTGATATGTTTGGTTGCCATCTCAAACCCACCTTGTTCCTTAGCAACCTCAGGTAAATACGTGGCTGTGCGTTTGACACCTTTCTCATTGATGAACTCTATTCTGATCCCATGGATCCCAACCTATAGATGGAAATGAATAGCCAAATAAGAGGTGTTTGCTAGGACCGAGTCCATGATTGATTTGTTATTATCACAACACTGCGGTACCTCTGCCTCACTGGCCAGCTTGGCTATAGCTTTTGCCTGGGTAAATGACATTTTCCTCCCCTCTCTCAGCCCTTGCCAGGCAGGCCTAATGAGCAGCTCTCCTAACAGCAGTGTAAAGGACCTCTGCCTCCTTTCCCAGACCAGCCCAACCAGTCTCCCTGCCATTTCTCCTGAAGTCAGTCAGGTACAGACTTCTGACAGGATGGTTTTCCATCTCTTACCCTGGCCCAGAAAGACAAGAATCTCTACACAAGGGCCATGCCCAAACTAGCCCAACCACAAAGTCTATTTAATCCTTCTTAAACTAAATACATTTTTATGTACAATGTGCTAAAACTCATCCACACCTTAGGTCTCAACTACTTCTTTTATTCCCAGTTTCTATTCACAGCACCAGAATACTTCCCAGGCTTCTACTGACATATGTATCTAAACCTATTTCCTGTTGGGCCAAATCCATAAAACACTTGTTTCCCCTTTATTCCCACTCAGATCCCCACCCAACCAAAACCAAACTGTTAGCCCATCATCTTCCTCCCTTTCAGTGTCCCACCCCCATTTCTTCGATTCCCAGCTACGATGCCCAAACACCCCTGTAACGAAGGAGACACATTACCATGTACTAACCCGAACCCGAACGGAACGAGAGAGTGATGCAGAGTTCCAAATGCACCTGTTCTCACCTCCCAGTCCAGGTAGTCATTGGCATCCTCAAAGTTAGTGAGGAGGGAGACAGAGCAGAAGAGTTTGGGCAGCTCCTCGCGGGTCAGGGGGGGAAATCGGCTGTCCTTAAGTGCACTAAAGGGAACAGAAGATATATTGCCTAACACCAAACACCACATCAAAATGTGAAATGTTCAGTTATGCCCTACACGTTGGCCTTTCAGAGATTACGGTGGTTAATTCAGTTTTGATTATGCCTCTGTGAAACATTTTTATCTTTGTTACTGCGGAGAAAGTGGTCTGCATCTATTCACAATCTAATGAACTGCAATATGCAAACGGTAGTGCAAGCTTCCTTACGCTGTCCTCCACTTAATGCAGTTGGAGAGAGATTATGTGCTGGCAAGATGTCAAAACTATTAGTATGCAAGACAGATTTGACATTAGCTTTAAAAAGTCAACCAAAATTCACCTGCTGCAAAGCTGTTCCACTAAATCCTGATATATTACTTCACCCTAACTACCATACAATTCTCAGGTTTATTGTGAACCATATTAAACTGAACCTATGTCAATCCAATAAAATCTCTCAACCTTGAATCTTTATAGATCTTCAGCAAATTAAACTGATTTCAGATTTATTTCATTTTCAATGTAATTACCTGGTTAATGTGTATTCCCTGAGTCCTGAGTGAAGATTCATGGCTGAAAAGGTCCCGATGCAGCCACGAAGCCGCTTGTCTCGCCCCGTCTTCCACGTCACAAAGAGCGGACTGGAAAGGGAAAAAGACAGAAATACTCCAACCTCTAGAAGTATCTCCTGGCTAAGGGGAGCAGGTGTGCATGCATTTGCTTTCTCTACTCCTCTCTAATGAACCCCAGTATGCATTTTTTTTCCACCTGTAATCTAGCAATAATACCCCCCTAAATGCAAGAAACAACCTCCCCCAGCCTTTTCATTATATTCCTTTCTCTCCACCAGTTTCCAAAACCTTCCTGGACAGACTCTGAGCTGTTTTCTGATGAGTAATACAGTTATCTAACTCCACAGATTACCTTTGTGAGGAACGGTCTCACTTAGTAGCATCCACTAGTTTACATGACAACCCATACTGAAATTAAATAACTAATCTTATTTGCTTCACCTATATTATAATAGCACCTTTGAACCTAAAATCCCCAAGCACTCTACAAAGCATCTATAATTCAGGTTTGTGATAAAAGTTTTTTTTCCTAACGGATAAAAAGCAAACCTTTTTTGTCCCCCCCCCCCCCCAAATTATTTCCATGAGGATCCAACTTTCAGGTCCATCCCTTCAGCTCAAACAGTCTGTGTTCACATCCCCTTTCACTTATCTTATATTTGATTTACATTTACACAAATTCTCTCCTGTTGAATAGACATCCAAATCACTGTATTGTTCCCACTCAAACATCCCGCAGAGATTTGCATCTTCCCCCACTACTGTCACGAAATTACAGATATAACAATAGATTCTCAAAAATGAAAAATCAGCAGTCTCGTTTCAACCGGATAAGCCAAAAGCCATAATTAAGCCAAAACCAGCAAGTTCAGAACAGCAGCATTCAAAAGAGTTCTGTGAATAAGTAAAGAAAAAACTGTGATTATTAAGTGTAATACGTTCGCTTCTACAGAAACGAGTGAAATTGCAAACAGTTGTAGAGAGAAGCAGTAAAGAAAGGACACTGGTGGTTACAGATTTACAAGAATGTCTGAACATCTGGAAAACTGTGCAAGGCAACTGATGATGCTGATCTAATTCTAAAAGCAGGGAAGCTGATCTTATTTTTTCGGATGACAGTACCGAATACAGTAAGTGGTAGTTTCTAATCCCAGCATAAACGAGCAAGTTGTCAAACCTCATGGAGCTGGCTGTCAGTGATTCTAAACATGAGTCTATGGATTTCTGATTGAACTTTAAAAGATAAAGAAAATGACACAAAGCACAGTCTTAAGAAAATAATTTTCTTAAATTAAACAAACGTTGCCAAGAGTTGTAAAATATGAAGACAGAAGGACTGATTCTGTATCAGGGCACAGAAAATTACTTTGTTCAAATTCTTCAAGCTCTTGTAAGCAATATATTTTTGTTGCAGTGAACATTACCAAAAATACTAAAAGATTCTGGTCAGGCAACAAAAATAACTTGAAGAGGAGATGATTTCTCAAATACAGCAACACAGCTTCTTATGTTTAAGTAGTTAGATTGTTATTTAAATTGTAGTGACAAAGCAATGCCCAGTGATGCTCCCCATAGCAACGATGGAATTAAAATACTGGGTCACAGGATAAATCTGTTTTTCGGGATCTAGTTACCAACAGTGACCAATGGCAGAAGTACTACCCAAACAGGCAAACAGCCCTCAGGTGATAATTGTGAAGAACTTCCCCCACAGAGGAAGCTGAAACATTCTTCCACAACCATCAGCCACCTTATGGTTGGCCGACCAAGCAGACAGAGGATTTACTGTTCTAGTTTTCCGACAACACTTCAAGGCACTTTCAGGGTATCATTCCTCAATATTATCATCCAGCTCCCATGTGTTGAAATAGAAGACAGAAACAAAGCACAAGAGAGATTCAAAAGCTTACCAGAAAAAGATACTAAACTTACAAAGGACATTTATGAGAAACAGTACTGTCACAAGCCCAGTGGAAATTTAGCTTAATCTAATTAAAGTTCTGGAACCATTACTTAGCCCATGTGACATTCATCCCAAACAGAAAAGGGAAGGGAGAGAATGGAAAGCACCATTGACAGAATACAAATCTAAGTCAGTTCCTTCTTTTCTTGGATTCAAATTACAGGTTCACATATCCAATTCACCTCTTTCCCCTTCAAAAAAAAAAAAAAAAGTTTCCATTGAGCTGTGACACAGCTTTATGCATCTATAATAGAAGAGATATTACCAGAAAGGACAGGACAATTACATTCAGAAGGATGTCATATTTTCAAAGATAGCACGTTTTTAATAATTTTTCACTATGGTCATAACAACCAAGGCATAAAAAACGTACATAATTTTGTAGAAGTATATAAAATTTCAGTATTATAAGGTTTTTCATTGAAGAAAACATGTTTCTTTCTGTATCTGAGGAATAAATGAACTTGGCAAATCGCAGGTGTGGCTCACATAATAACTATTTTTTCCATAGCCTCTCCCTGAAAAGTGCATTTCCCAGATGTATTGAGAAAAGTCACAGTAATCTTTTACCCATATTCATCCAATATCACTTACCTATACTTTTCAGTCTTATTTGAAATGGACTATGGAAACCATTTCTCCCCCAGCCACAATATCTTATTTATGTGCCTTTGATGAGAGTTTGTTGAGCTCAGGATAGGAGATTCTCAGCAGCTAAAAACTAGCTTCTCCAATTGCAACTATAAAGGGAATTTTAAAGTAACAAAATATAGTGTGTTCAAATCAGAATCCAGCCTGTACGAGGGGAAAACCTGTTACTTCAGGTATAGATTTAATGATGCAAGTATTATTTGTCCTACATGGCAACTAGAAGCTTGTATGGCAAAGTTTTAGTACCAGTTTGTAAGATCTACTGTTGGGAAACAAACAAACAAAAAAACCGCAAAGACTGAAGCACTGAAGTGGAAGAACTAATTAACTATTCGTATGCCAGTCTGGTACAAAATTGCCATTTCTTCATTAACCTGAATAGCAGAATGATTTTTTTTCCTTTAGCAAGTTAACTCAAACATAAGTCCTGCAAACACCGAGTCCTGCAACCCCACATTGTCTATGTTGATTTGTGAACCTCATTGCTAACATGTATAAAAGCTCCCCTACGCCACAGGTAGCCGTCAGCTCCTTATTTCCCATCAAAATTGTTGTCCATGTACGTATCCTGTCAAGCTGGTAACTGGAATTATCTATGGCTTTCAAGTCATAACGCTGAACTTTTTGTTTCTGTTATTACACCGTTTACGCAGCATCCTGACCTTCGCTACTTCGTCCACATTTACTTTAAGGTTCAGCACAAACTTAAGAGATCTTTATCTGAGAAACAGGTGGGGACAAACCTGTGCATCTTTCTTTCCCTCCATCTGTCTCTCTCCTGTCTCTCCAGAGAGTTTGCCTACTTCTGCTATATACCTTTGTTTTGTTCCAATAGCTCTCACAGTGACACGAACCATGTTACAAAGGACAACAAGGCAAATTATTTATGCACTCTCACTTTGCTTTCTCTTATATTTCATAACATTTGGCTTGAAGTTCGCTACATCACTGTCTCAAACGTGACAGTGCCATCCCTGTGTGCTGCTCTGCAAGAAAGCCAAACACACAAAGAAAGCTTTTCCCTGGAGTTCATACAACTATTTGCTACAAGCAACGGCATAAATGCTGAAACTCAAGAAAAAACATGTAGGCATTTGCATGGAGGGGAAGAAAAAAAAAAAAGAAGAGGAGTGGTTTTGTTATGGAGTGCTGATCTAAGAGACTTAAATCATCAGCACAGAAACACCCAATGAAGGCTGATGAGTGAGTAAGCGTGACAAAGGCTTTTAAACTTTTCTAATCTGGGCATAAAATTTAAACAATTAAGATTCCTGAAAGAACACCCTTTTTTGAAACTAGTTAACAGAAACAACAAAAGCCAGCTAGAAATGTCTGTTAAGGCCAAAACATTGAAGCAATATAAAATTACATCCCTTATTGATTTAAGAATAGAGCAAAATCGCTTTGTGTTTCAAGCAACAAAATAGTAAGGTGACTCATGTATCCTTTTCTAAAAGGAGCCTAATTAGATCAGGTATGAAAAACATCAGCAGAAGCGTTTAGGCCTGGGGAGTCCCTAGATCTGTGCTATACTCCAGTCCTGAGTGTTCCTCCATGCACTTGTATTTACAATATTACACGTTAGTCCACAGCAGCATTCAGAGTGTGCGTCCATAACCCTGCTAGGAGAACAGCTGCAGGGATGCACAACCTACATCTGGCTGATTCCACACCAAGTGGAATTCCACACCACCCCCACAAAGTGGGGAGACATTCAATACACAGAACAAATCCTTGACCTGTTTAGCCATTGTGCCTTTGCATCAATTTAAAATTCATTAACTTAAAGATGTTAACAACTTCTTATTTTATCTATTGTCCTGGAGCTGGCCCCTCAAGAAGGGAGAGAAAGTCTATCTGTCATTGATCTTCTCCATATAGTTCTTCCACCCAACGTTTTAACGTTGCCATTTCCATGCCTACATTCAACCCTCAGCGAAGCATTAGCTAAATCTCAGAGTGAAATGCCCGAGTAACACCTTCACAAATCCATCTCCTGGCTTCTTCTCATACGAACCTCCTTTGTTCTTAATCCTGACGTTGTCACTGAATGTTTACTCTCCCCTTCTCCCCATATGGTCCAGCTAGCACGGTCTCCATAATACAGCCACATTTTCAGTTTCACCACTAGCAAATTTTTGTTTTCCCTCCCTGCTAAACCCATTAACTTGGACTACTGAACACCCTTGTGAGCATCATTGTCCAATTCTCACTAGTTCACCATTTGTTTCAGGGTCAGCCATGAACTTCTCTCAACTTCTTAACCTATTCCCTTCCGTGCTGCTAGATGAAGGAAGTCTCTTCCCTTGACCCTTTACAAATTCAGTGCCTGGCATTAGAAGCTGATTCCCCTTCAAACTAGTTACATTATTTCATTGTTTTCTGAAAACTTTCTAATTTCAGTTTCACTCACTCTTTTTAGCACAATTTTATGATAGACATGGTGCAGTTAGTTTCTTCCAGAGCAAGAAATCTTGTTACAAAGAAGGGAGCCAACTTTAACAGAGCATTATCGTGAAGCGGGTTTGCGCTCCTCGATGCGGTATGCACCATCTCAGGCAGCACACCGGACGGGGAGCTTGTGTATTAGCCTAGCTCTCTTTCTGTAGAGCTAAGCCTGTTCTCCACTTGCCACCACTCTTCAAAACTCCGCACATTTCCATCAACAAATACAACAGAATATTTTTACTCTTTCATCCACTTTACAGAGTACCTTTTTGCTTCTGATAGGCCAAGCAAGCAGCAGAATTTCCCCTCCCTCCCTGCAGACCAGTTTTCCCCTTCCCCAGAGAAAACCCTTCTCCCTCCCCAACCAAATCACAGCTCTAGGTGCTGGTTCCTCAGCTTTCCTCCCACACACGGATTTACTCACTAGGGGTCATTGGTAAATCGAGGAAGTCGTGGCTGAGGGAAACCATAGAGATGACAGTAGAGTACATCAAAGCAGTAGCAGCACATCTCCGCTGTCACCACCAGGTTCTTGGTACTGTTGGCAGTTCCATTGGGCCGGGTAAGTGGGCTCAGAGCTCCTGAAGTGGGATTCATTCGAGTAATTGGGGAATTTCCTGGGCCCAAAGTCAAGTCAGATACGTTCTCCCTTCCATTATTCCCGTCTGTATGCTGGTGGTTCTGAAGAGGACCTGAACTGGAGCCTGGTACAGTTGTGGCCTGATTCCCATGACTGTGGGTTCCACTCCCAGACAATTTGGGTTTCTTTACCCCACAACAGCCAGCTGCCAGCTTGGGCTCAAGTGGAGGAACACAGCGTCTTTTTCCCATCCTGATTCAAAACTCGCTGCCTGGAGCACTGCAGAACCCTGGCAGGAAGAGGAAGAAGAAGAAGAAAAAAAAGCAATACACAGAACAGTTACACCAGGTGGAAAAATCAACAGTCATTTCCTTGCTTTTGCTAAAGTGTCAGAAGGGTTTGTCTTTACAAAAAAAGAGGGGAGAAAACCCCTGCAACTCACAGCTAAGTACAGAACTAAGACCAAATCAGCAAACAGAGTGGGATTTTTTATGCAGAAAAAGATATATACATGCCATGAAATCATACTTACAAAGGTGAGGCTTACTGAATATTTAAAAAAACAGGAAGCTCATCACAAAAAAGTGGAAGGCGGTCTTCTCATAAGGGAAGTGTTATTGGGGGAGAAGGGGGCGGGGGGAAGACTTTGGACTATAGATACATCCCATTCACTACTTTTCTGGATCCCCCGTTCCCTCTTAGTTAATGTCTCTGCATCAGTGGCAAACAATCTACTACTTCACCACCACAAAAGCATTTCCCTTCCTCGTTCTCAGTGGAAGAGTAACAACAACTTTGCATCGTGCCACCTGGTTTGGACTCGCAGGCATGCTCCCCTTGATTTAGCCCTGGCCCGATCAAGACACAAAGAGGAGCTACAAACACTGAACCAGCATTTTCTAAACAACAGACCGTTTCCCAGACCCAAACACAGCAACCCCAAGAACCAGAACCTGCATTTACTTTCTAAGATAAAGCCAACAGTGCCCACAGGCAGATATCTCGAGTGTACAGCCAGGATACACAGGAGTGAAAGCGCTGAAGAGGGAGCGCAGCCTGAGCGGAGGGAAGCGGCGATGGCGGAGAGGAGAACACGGACAGAACGCTCGCGCGCTCCCACATTACACAGGAGGGTGGAACCAACACAGGCAGGAAAGGCTACACAGTAAAACAAGAAATGAATGCAACAGATACGGACCACAAGTCAACGGTAGGAACTTGCATAGGTAAGTATAGATCTCATGGCGATGACGGCATTACACACACAACGGGAGGGAAGAACAGATGCCTGTCAGTCAGCTGGGGCTAGAGGAGCAGACACTTCCATCGCATAGGACACCAGGAAGAACTGGAAGCCAGCTTCAGGCCTCCTGAGTGCCAGGCCACTACTTTAACCACTAGATCATCCCTCCAACTTTTCTAAATACTTAACTGATGGGTGAACTGAGAACACAAACACAGAACAGAAAGAGGAAAAAAAACCCACCACTACAGACATTCTTGTTATGGCATCTCCCTTCCTTCTCTGCACATGCAAAGAATCTAAACTTTATCCATGAAGTTTCTTTAGCCATTGTAAGTGTGACATGATCCTAAGCTGAAGCAGAACTGGTATGAGACATGCAGGAGATGATGTCTCTAAAAACAAAATGCTTAGAGTGTTTGAGCGCAAGGTTTTAGAAAGATAATCAGCATAAGGAACAGTTAACAAGACATAATGAAAATCACCCATTTTGCTCTAACCTCTAACCTTCCTAACCACAAAAACAAGGATAACTTGGACAAAGGAAACGTACTTTTTCAGTACCTATTAAAAGTTATGCTATAATGCTTCAGTGACAGCTGCTGAGATAGATGCGCCTTTCCAAGCTCTCCCTATGGGCTATCTCCATTTAGGAAAAAAGTAATTTATGTATATTTTTTTGAAACCATAACTCTTCATTTTAAATTAAAGACTTGGGGGGGAGGATGGGGGGGGGACAGAGAGGATCTTCTACAGCTCTTGGACACTTATCACCACGTCAGCTGCTGCAGGCAGCAGAAATGCCCCAAGGAAGCCGGCTGCACCCAGACCAAGGGTCGCCTTCAGCGACGGGCACCGCCGCCGAGCCGCAGGAGGCCTGCTGCTATCCGTCTTGCTGAGCCTTCGCAGGAAGGGAACTTCGGCACAGAGCGACGTGTTCCAGCAACAAACACAAGGCCAAAAAACAAACGAGGCGCCCGACCTGCGAGGGGCCGGAGCGCAGCGCTCCGTGACGGAGCCGAGGCTCCCGGGGACACGGGGCGGCAAAGAGCCCCGGACCCGCCAGGGTTTGACAGGCGCAAGGGAACGGCCAGGACTGCAGCTGCCTGAACGAGGCACCGAGGCGGCACCGCGCCGGCGAGGCGGCGCAGAGGCTCCGAGCCCCCCACGCGGCCCGGCGCCGCGCTCCGAGCCCTCGCGCCGCGGGCGACGAGGCCGCCGCCGCCGCGGAGCCGCCGCCGCCGCCGCCGGGGCCCAGGCCCGCCCGGCAGCGCGGACGCGCCGCCGCCGCCGCCGCCAGGGGGAGCCCGGGGCCGCGGAGCGCCGGGAGGGGGGAGGAGGGGGGGGCACCCCGTTAACCCCTTCCCGCCCGCCGGTGCTGCCCCCGGCGCCCCCCGGCGCCCCCGCGCCCCCCTCCCCCACCTTCCGTTCCCGCCCGGGGCCGGACGCGGCTTCTCCCTCCTCCGCCTCAGCCCAGCCGCCGCCGCTGCCGCTGCTTCCCCGCCGCCGCCGCCGCCGCCTCCTTCTTCTCCCGCTTCATGGAGCCATGGGCCGGGGCGGGGGCTCTCCAGAGAAGCGGGCCCGGCGGGCGGGGGAGGAGGGCAGCGCCCGCCGCAGCCAGGCCGGGCGCCGGGCTTCCCAGGGCCGCCGGGCAGCGCGGGGAGCTGGCGGACTGGAGCGAGGCCGAGGGAAGGTCCGCCGCTATCCCGGCAGCCTCCTCCCTGATAGTGAGGTAATGAGGGAAAAATGTACACAGTCCGCCAGCCTCCCATCGGCCCCGCGGAACCAGCCCGACCATAGAGAACGGCGGACAGTCTTCCCTCCCCCGAAACCATAGATGCCGCGGACTTCCGCTCCGGGTCGGACGACGCGCGCGTGGGCTGAGTTCCCCCCCTGTCACGTGACGCGGCGCACGTGCGAGGACAAACAGTCCCGGGGGCGGGGGGAGGCGGCGGGTGGGCGGGGCGCTCGGCTCGTGCCGCGAGCGGGCGGGGCGCGGTGCTGCCCCGCCCCCAGCTGTGCTGTGACCCGCCCCCCGGGGAAGGGGGGGCGGGGGGAGACACCCTCACTGGCGGGGGGTGGTGCCGCTCTGCCATAGGCTAGACGCGTTAGCGTCACTCCAAGGGGAGGGGGCGCGTTCGGACGCATCCATTCGGCGGCTCGGCGCGGGGAGCCCCGCCCCGCCGCACCCTTCCCCCCCGGGTCGGCCCGCTGTGGTCGGTGCCAACGGCCGCGGCTGCCCCGCCTCCATTTTGTGCCTGGCGAGCGCTGAGGGGGCCGGCGGCCGAGGCTGCCGGCGGAGGGCATCCCGCGGCGGCGCGCCCTCCCGGCGCTGGGCCGGACGGGTCGGGGCTCCCCGCGGGGGGACGGCTCGTGTGAAGGTCGGAGTTGCAGTGAAACACCGCTCTCTCGGCACTGAAACGCATCAGTGCCTCAGCGCCTGGCAGGAGGGCAAGCCTACCGCAACCAGTGCGGTACAGCAAATGCAGGAGGACGCTTGAAAAATGACAATTTCAGATTTTTTAGCATCTGTGACAATGACAGCTTTTCCTCGTCCCTGGTGAAAGCCCTGCTTAAAAGGCACCTAAATCCCTCCTTCCACCCGTTCTGCATAACTGTGTTAAAAATACTGCACGTGCGTAGTCCTACCATGAATGGGTCCAGGATCTTCTGTAAAAATAAAGGCTCACTATATGTCAAAGCAGAAGCTTTGGCTATTTAAGTCTCTGCAATGAGGATTGCTGCAGCAGTCAAGGTGCTCAGGATCGATGAGGGAGCGGTGGTGGCTCCAGTGCGTGCAGCACAGTTGTGATTGAGGAATGCTGCTGCAAACCCGACTGCTGCTGTTTTCCTCTGTTGCCTAAATAACAACTTCTGATTTACTTCTCTGCCCTTACTCTACATTCATAAAAGCAGCAGAGGATGTTGCTCTAACAAATGTAGAAATAATGGCCTTCGGCCTCATCCAACATGAGCCATTATTTCATTTTTGGATGTTAACATACAGCCCACATGAATTAGGATAGTCACTTGCTCAGTATACTTTCCGGTAATTTATAAAGAACAGGTAATTCCCAGAGGAAAAGCTACACTATCAAAGCAAAGAAGTTGCAATAAGTACAGATAAAGAGTGTGGTAGAACTGTAAATAAAGATGACTAGTTCCTTCCCCATGTTCCTTTTTACAACTCAGCTTTACTTCATGTTAATTCATTTTATTTTCCTCTAGCTTGAAAGGGGAGCAGTAAGATGGTCTGAGAACAGTGGTAAAACATAGAATAAAAAATCTATTTTTCAGCTATTTTTCTTAATTCAACTGTAAGCATTCTACACATTCAAACTCAGCATGTTCTTTAAAGGACAAAGCCCCCTGCTAGTATAAGCTGGTAGAAGCTATTTGGGACTGTAAAAAGGGAATTTATGGCTGATTGCTTAGATCAGGAATTGCACAAAGAACACCTAAGAGGCAAAAAGCAAACAGTTAGAAGAATCCAGTTAAATTTTAGTGAATTTCTTCCTCATTACTACTGAATAAAAACTATGTGTTCTCAGCACTAGGAGGACACTGAAATTATTACTGTTCTATGATGACTTTGCTTATGGTCTCTTCAGTCTAGAAGATGATACGTCTGAATACCAGCTTATGTAAAATTCTAATCAGGGTTACTACAGAAATCTTATTTAGAAGAATCAGATAAGAGTGTCCTAGAATAAAGGATTAAGAGCAATTTTTTGACTTAAAGCATTATAATGCTTTAAGAGCAAAATAAATGCACCTGCAGTACTTGAAAGAATCCTTCACCTCCCCCAAAAAAACCCACACCATTTACTGAAAATAAGCCTAGGATTTCATCCAAAAAGCTCTCTGCCAACAGTAAAAAACACTTCTGAACTCTTCAAGAGGCAACTTGATAACAGTGAATCAAGTACTTACAGCCTATGAAACTGGGACTCAGGGTCATCAATAGCAATGTCACTGTTCTAACATTACAGTATAAAACAATACTTGACCAGGTTGTGCGTGTTCCATAGCATTGAGGGCTACCACTTCCTGAAGCACAAGAAACGCAAGGTGATAAACGGCAGTGAATTTGATTCTCACCTTTCAATGGCTTACCTCTTGCATTTTAGTCCGCACTGTGCTGAAGTCCCTTGCATTTCAGTATACTTACGTATATATTCCCACCACTCTGGGCTTGAAAAATTTTAGTGATATTTTGATGTTTTCTTTCCTCCAGCCACAGAAAGTAGCAGCTTGTGTATCATAACTTGTTTCCTATTATCAAAGTTACAATATCATTACCTGAATTGTATTTTACAATTAGTAGGTTTTTATTTAAAAGAGTAAAAATAGAACTAATATGAAAACTGATTTGGCCACCTTTATGAAAATTCAAAGTTAAATGCACATGGGAGGGGGGAAATCCATCTTGCAATTTTAGGAGCTAAAGCATGAGTTAAGTTGTCTGTCTTTCTGCAGCAAGAGGCTGACTACTTTCCTACATCCCACTTCTCCCCAAAAGGCTTCTTTCAAGGCTTTAATTTATTTTTGAGTTTACACATTGAATGCTTCACTAGTATAAAGGTATACAAACTGCTTATGTACAAAAACCTCTGAGTCCTTTATTAATGTTTTCAAGATGTATGTGGTACATACAATTAACATCACACCAGCTACAGGAAGTACTCTGCTGCAAGAGGTACTTCAAAACAGGTATCCCAGAGCACCAACATAGACACACACACAGACACTACAAAAAAAAAAATCACTTTGAAATGACTCCCCGCATACTTTTTTTTCCTTTCTTTTTTAAATTGACAGCTAGGACTTCTGAACCATTGGAGATTCTAAATGTGGCAGATCTAGTGCAGTGGCACTGGTTTAAAGAAGGCTACTTCAGACACTGGAAGGTCAGAAGAATTGAACAGAGTAACTGAAAGTGGTGTGATTTTTCAGTGCTTTGAAGCATGGCTGTCTGGGCTGACCTCTGTGTGTCAGCTTCTCGATGTCCCCTGTAGAGTCTCCTGTGCATACACGAGGTGCATATACACCTGTAATTTACCCCTAAGCTGCAAAACAGAAGGAGGGCACAGTCCACCACACATTGCATCACTAGTTCCAATTAGTAGGCACTGACACATCAAGAGGATTAAACAAATGGGACTGCAAAGAGTTTAAAAATGGATGAGCCTGAGAGAAATCTTTGTTCATTATGACAGATCAGTGACAATCCCTTCAGGTCACCAGGCTTCACATGTCCATCTGTTGCCATCTGTTCCCTAAACTCACCCTTTTTATTCAGATGCTCTGCTTAAAAAAAAAACCCAAACTACAAAAAGTTTCAACTCCATTCTGTACATGTTTCTCCATTTCCAGAGTCATTATTCTGGCTTTAAACCTTCTCCTTTCGCTTTAATTTGGATACTTTCTTGACAGTTCCATTCTTGTTTAGAAGCTTCAAAACACGATCTTTGTGATCCAAGACCTTTAGCATGGAGTCTCGAGCTTCATTGATTTGATCCATCACCAGTTTACACCTCTGCATATTCCCCTGAAATGAAACACTATCGTCATTAACAGCAGATTGTCTAGTCTAAGCAATCACTCTACCTTTTCATAATGCCACCTTTAAAATGATGAGACTGGAAACACAGGAAATGTACCTTTGATTTTTTAAGTCATCTCTAGCTCTTATTAACTGCAATAGGAGATTTCATAATTCAGGGTACAGCAAATATGTTGGGCTGAGAGGCTAAACCACAGGAACCTACCTGTATCAGTTCATTTATTCTATGCAAGTCATCATCGGTTGCTGCTTTTTTCTTGGGAATGAGTCCCTCCTGTAGGGCAGTCAGTCTCTCATACACATCATGCTCCAAGTTTGTCTAAAAGACATCAGCACTTCATGAGAAGGTTTATCACCAGGCCAGAAAACATTCGCCCACATTAAGAAAGCTACACAGTGAAGATGATGATAATCTGTTCCCCTCTCAGCTGCTCATGTTAGTAATTCAGAAGATGGAGCCTTTGATGTAAAGTGTGGCACTACTCTTCTTACTAACATCCTATTTACAGGATTGCTCCATTTCTGAACAAACATGGATCCTAACCAGAAGTGCTTCCCCTGTTTCTCACAATACTATTCCAGGAATGCAGAGGTTTTGGGGAGTTTGGTGCTAGAATGCAGAGCACCTACCTCACCCCCAACCTGAAACAGAAGCATCCAGGAATGTGGATCAGTGCTGCCTCCTCAGATCAGCCGCACCATCCCAAACAGACGCTTCTTCAGACCTGTGCATCAGCAGGAGGGAGTTGCCAATTTTGATCATCTGTACAAAATACATCAGCTCTTATGTCTGGATCAAAATCAACACTCTAAGTTTCCAAGCCACTTACGCCACATTCCTGAGAAAGGGGAAAGCATGTCCCACTCCCTTTGGGCACTACAAACCAGCCTCGTTCTGGTATCCCAATGTCAGATGAGCATGTACTGAGTTTGCAAAAAACCATCCTGTCTTACAGCACTGTGTTCCCCCATGTTATAGGAAGCTGGCAAGTCACATTCACCTACCAGCTGCAGTAGTTGTGCCGCACAGAGATGGACCTTCCACCCTTGTGCACGACAGGATACACCCTTCTGATTGGCAATCTCTTGCAGCATGGCCTTTTTCTCTTCTGTCTCCAAAAAATACAAAGATGTGTTATTTACATTGAGAACAGAGGCCTGCCACATTCCTGTGAACAAAAATATTAATCCAACTCCCACTCTCCACATGTCCTAATAAATGAGGATGAGTGACATTTTTGATTAGGACAGAAAAATATCTACTCATCTGCCACATATGTGAAAGCTGCTCTCATTTATTAACAGATCATCTGGATTTCCAAAAAAAGTAAGTTCTACCCAGTAGAACTAGCTGCAATTATTCTGTGATTCTGTATTTTCATGTTTTAAGAAATGCACTGCTCAGTGCTTCAAACGCCCTGCAGGAACACTGTGGGGTTTGCCTTATACCACTGAAATACATGTCTGCTCCCTCCTGGATGTTCTTACACAGTTGTAAAAACCCAATCAGCTTAGATGCTTAAAGAATTAAAAGATTAGCTAAAAAGCCTAAAAATAGTGGTTGATTTCCATTTTCCTCATCTTAAATTTTTTTTAAGTGACAAGACCCATTTGTTAGTTGACAATACTTGTTACCCTAAATCCAGGATGTTTTGTTAGGTAGTAAGAAAATCAGAGTATAGCATATCACTTACTTTTTTTTTTAAAGGAAGTTTTTATCATTGCAAGTAAAATATTTCTCAATAGCCATAAGGTATATTTTTTTCCTCTTACAAATTTATGGGTAATTCTGTTATGGCTAATTCTATGTAAGGTTGTTCCTTCCTGTCTCCTCTGTCTTTAGAGCTGAAGAGAGATTCAGGCAACGTCTAGCTAACAAGTCTTTCATAAGCTCACGTGATCAACCCTTGTTTCTGAATTGCAAGAAAAAAAAAAAAATCTATTTGTGAGATTGCTTGTCAACCTTAGCTAGCTAAGAATACTCCTAAGACACCATTCCCTGGTACACTGAAGCAGTTTATTCAGGATGAATGAAAATTCCAAATTACAATACAACGACTGACCTTTTACCCGGACATCACTGTATCTCTGAAAGTGGTGATAGGCAGCTTTCCAAGGATTGCGGTAGTGACGGAGCAATGTGATAGGCGGCCTTGGACGCACAGGGACATACCTTACACCTTCCTCATCTAGAAAAAGGTCCAGGAAGAACAACTGTGAGCATTAAATAAGTAGGGAAAAGTAGGAAATCAGCATGACCCAGTAACTCCAGCAAAAGATCAGTGAGCACTACTTTATACAAAAAGATGCTCTATGGGTTGAGAAAGGTCACATCCCCTGAACATCAATATGTAAAGAATAGATATTTAGATTCTGTATTATTTTTATTTCTGAAATGGGGGAAATGACAGAGCATGTTCTCTGAGAAAGAAAGGGAAAAGAAAATGTAAACATCTAAGTGGGAGGGGAAAAAAAACAAAAATCATTAGAGATGACATTACCTATATACTCCTTTGGAGGAGACTTGCGCTTTTCTGCCTTCACCAGCAAACTTTTGGCAGTGGATTTCTCATCATCAGTGCTATTTGTTTCCATCATGTCCCCTTCCTCTGTGGAGATCACATGCTGCTGCTTACGGGGTTTCTTCCTTGGGGAGGCACCAGGTGGTAAATCACTTGGTGGCATTGAAAGGTTGTTGGCCAACAATGCCAGAGATGGAGACACAGTACTTGTAGTCAAAGGAGGGACTGCTGAGATGCAAGAAAGAAAAAGAACACAAACTATCAGGAGTGTAAAGGTGCTACTGTTGTTTGAGCACTGTCTCCAGAACAGCAATTGCTATTCAATGCATTGTGAGGGGTGTGGATTTCATTGTGGATGCACTTTAGCCCCATGTGTGTACAAGACTAGATATTAAGCCAGGAGCAATCATTTGGAGCATGCCTATACCCTAAGATCCTTAGTGTCTCATGTACAGGAGCATAAAGAGTGAGCAGGGCAATCTTCCCTCAGTTCCTTCACATTCAAACTTTTTTAGTTGAATGCGACAAAAACAAATCCACACTAATATCGCTCTTAGTTACTGTATGGAAGATGTCTTTCTTCTCTGAATCTATGCCACTGTGCATCACAGTAGACAGCAAGCAAGTCCCTTTTGCCACGTAGGTACAAAGTCGCATGCAGTCACATAGGGACTGCAGTACTCTCCCTGCAAGAGTCTACTTGGCCTGCCAAGTCAACAGCACCATGTCAGTAGGTTACTGCGCAAGTCAACACACCTCTGAAGTTGGGCAGCAGAGCGGCAGGTAGCCTGAGGGAACACTTCTCAACGCTCAGAGGGGGAAAAAGCTCAAACAGCAGCAACTGAGGCAAGTATGCCACAATCCACAGCAGAAAACCACTGGAATGAGATCTCTTGCAAATTTGGCACAGCCCACATGGTCAAGAAAAGACAAAAGAACCCTGAAGAGCTTAATTATATCTGGCTGTACTCCAGAGATATCCGAAGTAAGCAGCTTCTTCCATCACAGTTTTAGGGAAAACCATGAAACGATCAAGTAAAACAGAACTTTGATACCACATTACCCATGAACATGGGACACATTCATATCATTTTGTCACTGTATAGTCTGTGTGCTGAGATCCATAAGGACTTGAAGTTTACTAATCCTGGCTGATGGCAACTACGACCAATTTGGATAGCAAGGCAATATACTGAATATTGAAAAAAGTTCAAGAGAAAATATCCATGAATTGCAGAAGTGCCCTATTAAGGTCCTAGCCTGGTCACTCCTTCTTCACGTGCAATGAGGCCCTTGAATCTGAACATTATGACTTGTGAGAAGACTGAGATTAACTGTACGCATTCATAATATACTGGCACTGCTGCTGAGTGTTTTTTTTCCCCTCTAGTAAGTAATTCATGCAGAAGCTTTGCAGTTGGATCACTTAAGCATGAACAAAGCAGTAGTCCCAAATACCAAGTGATTTCATGAAAGACTGATGAAAGGGCAAAGCAGTTTCAAAAAGGCAGGAGTCTAGTTGCTACTCTGCAACTCTTGTTGTTTGCAGCAGGAACTGCCTCATAGATGTTGTAATGCCCTTTCTTCCTAGGAGTCAGAAACTGATCTCAAATTCATTAAAGGAGTCCCAACTTAACTATCAACTAAGTCTGTTTTCCATTCTATTTACTGGGCCTTTAAGACTTCATACTCTATTCACATAGCACTTCATACCCAACCACATCACCAAAACCAAGTCCATTTTATCTCCTGGGAAGCAGTAGTTGGGGTGGGGGGGGGAAAACTATGAGAAATAAGGGGCATAGGAACCCTTTGACTGGTATTCTGTGCTACCATGAAAGACAGAGAATTTAATTTTTTGGATGGATGTGTTGAAATCCTCCTAGTTTCTTAAGAGAGACAGAAAAACACAACTTGATGCTGAACAACAGCCTACCAGATACTGGTCGCATTATGTCCATAGGTTCCACTTCTTCTTTGATCTTTATCTCTGGTACCGCAGGCCCCAGCACTGCCGAAAGGGCACTGCTCATGGTTGACGGAGGAGCAGGCGCAGCCACAATTGTAGTAGAAGTTGGCGGAGCGGCCGGAATGGCTCCTGGAATGGTGGACAGAGCGGCAGCGGGCTGTGATGTGGGACTGGCGGCTGCGATGATGGTTGGAATGGCCGAGGGGGGCTGCTGGGAGGTAGGTGGCACCGCAATGGTGGGCTGCTCGCTGCTCTGATTAGACACTGCCTCCATAGACACAGTGACTGGAGTGGCCATGGACACATGAATTTCAGGTTTCGGCTTGGCACTGTAACATTAAAAGAGGCAAAAAACCTAAAGATCATGGCATTGCTGCCTTAGAGTACTGCCGTCATGACTTTCTACCACAGACAAAATTAAGGAGCCACGCGGGATTCAGACTATCCAGTTTTTCTGCCCCAGGAAATAACACCTAGCTCAAATGTGTGGAGCATAACAAGAGACTATCATCTCAGTCTTAGCTTCACTTTTTTCCCCCCTCTTTCGAGTCCCTTGTATTTGTTATAGCTGCTATTCTCCTCCACTCGCTAAAACAAGTGAGTCTTATGACTAACTCCAAATAAATTCAGAATGCTCCTGAAAGTTGCAAGATACTTTCATAATGTGAACAAGAGGAATTTTTACCCAAAGCTTTTCTGCCCCATCCTCTGTTTCACAAGAGCTCCCACTGTAGCTAATAGTTTTAAAACAATACACACAACTGAAGCAGGGTAGAAGCTCCATTTGAACTTTCTTCAGCATTAATTTCCAAGTCAGACAGACTTAAGAGTTTGAGGCATATCCTTTAACACAATGTCAGTTTTTTTCTCTTTTGAAAGCCGATAACCACACTTTTTAAAAGGCTATTGCCTCAGTTTCACAATAGCAGAACTAGCCAAGTCTGTTCAACAAAGTTGTCACACTGACACATTCAAAATAGATCCTCAAGTTTCCCAGAAGAAAGGAAGCCATTTTAAAAGCCAAAGCATGCAAATCAAAATGCATTAAGAACATTATCATGCAGTTGGTTGTTTCTTAAAATCTTACCCAGCAGGCCTTGGCGATCCAGATGTGCTTCGCATAGTACTCTCCACACGTGTGCTAGCTACTTCAGGAGGCTGAGGGGGAATTAAGCTTTTTCGGACTGCCAGCCTGTAAGAGGAATTTTCAATCTGTTTATCTGTCTCTCTGATGCAGAGATAAATACCACTGAGAGCAAAGCAATCCACCTTCTCTTGCCAAAAACAGAACGGGAAGTATATCTGTATTGCTCCACTCTATTCTCAGAGTAACTGTGACCTATTATAGAGAGTCTCATTTTGCCTTTTCGAATAAGACCTTAAATTGTATTTTCTTTAAAGATAACAGACTAATTGCTCTGGCTTAGTCTCACTCAGTTTTAGGGCTCCTCCAGGAATGCTGCTTTTACTTTCATCTTGCCAGCCAAGACGCCTTCTTGAGACTGCCAGGCTCCAACAGTGGACAAGGAGTTTGGGCCGTGCCACTGTCCTCCCCTGCCATCACGAGACTGAGCAAACCACCTGGAACTAGCCAGTGCCCAGATGGACAACTGCTTCGTTCGGTTGGACTAGACTGTGTAAAAGCCTGACTCCAAGACTGCGAGCTCTGAATGTGGATGTTAAACAAAACACAGTACTCTGTACAGAAAAGTATTTTAGAGACTACTCAGTCTCCTGTGGGTCTGGAAGTGAAATTGTTGTCCAAAATAATCAACCCTTCAAATGGAAAAATTCTTTAGTGATCTATCTCCACTTCTTTGGTTTATGTTTCACTTTTAAGGCCTGCAGTTTCTCTGCCTTAAAAAAGGCATTTCCACTCAAAAAAAAAAGTTTGTTTGGTCTCACAGGGCATATTAGATCCAAACCTTTTCAGCTGTAGTCAGGAGAAAATGGATTGTTAATTCTAATGCTTTCTCTTGCCTCTTTATTCAGGCATTCAAAATTAGACAGATGACAAAATATTTTAAGAGTTTAAGTTACTCCCTCCCCTTTTCCTAATCAGACTGCACAGCAGGGTATTAATCCCATCCTTTCTACTCCTCCACAGATCCTTCCAAGAAAAGCAGAGAGAACAAAGCATGGAATTCTAATTTTAGTAGATTATGAGCTCTTTGTTTTTATTAAACTAAGCAAGAAAGTTTCAAATTCATTTTCCCTCAAAAGGTCACTTCCAAGAGCGAAAGACAAATTGTCCTTCCTCACATCCCATTACTGACAACAAGAGAAAACTAGAACCCGCCCTGGTAGAAGAGAAGTGTTTCACAGATCAGCAGGTTGCACACAATCACTGCTGACTGAATGATCTTCTAGAGCTTTTCACATCACTGCTGCAACTGTTCCATTTAGCTGGACTAGACTGCACAGAAGTGTCATTTACACGTCATCACCAATCCTACTCACCCATCCGTGGTTGGTTTCTTCCGGAGAATGCTTGGGCGTGGGGAAGAGCCCTGGGCTGGTGCACTGGCACTGGCACTCTGGCTATGGGTTTGCACAACGGTAGTCGCTGCAGAAGCTGTATTGAATGTGTTGCTAATAGGATTGGCTACAATGGTGGCTCCATCTGCCAAGACCACTGCTGGGAAGGATGGACATTGACACAGGAGAGGGAAAAGGGAACAGATACAGAGAAGAAAAAGCAGCAGTTATTTAAAGAAATACGATGATGAAGCAGGTGTTTGCAGAACACATGCTGCCCATGCTCCCCTGATTCCCTCAGTCTTTAACTGTAGCTTTCAAACCACTTTGTAAGCGATACCTTCACTACAAAGCAATTTGATAACTGAACCTTCTGTAGGACAGACGGAAACTACTTCCTGCCTAATGACTGTTGCTAGGGAAATACTCTTTTCCAGATGAAACAGAAAAGGCAGACATCACTAGGGAGATCACCAACACAACTGCGTCAATGGGAAAACACTCCTAGTAGAGTCCACGTGGCAATACATGCCACTTGTAAGTAGCACTCGTCAGCTGTGTTTACATTCTGACCTTCTGCCAAGGCTCTTTGGCCAACTCAGCTACCAACTGATGCAGAGTATTTAGACAGTCAGGAAGACACCACACGACACGTCTGCCAGCTTTGCTAGCAGCATATTCTCTTTGCTGCTGTATCCTCTTTCTTCAGTAAGCCGTCGGGATTTCACTGGACCAATCATTTTTCATGCATGAGGGTTTCCAGCACAGTCCAAGATCAGGTTACCAACTGCTGAAGGTACCTGGCCAGATTTTTTGATTGCTGTTGTGATCTAAGGTCTAGCTGGAACAGTTCACCGAATGTCATGCTACCTGTAACTAACACTTCCCACAAGGGTTTACTGAAGAGAATTATTTAAACTTGGGCACTATCAGCCTTTTCAGGTGAAGTAGCCCTTCCAATGCTACCCATATACACCACCCTGTACACTTGAAATTAAGAAATAATATTTACAGAGGCAAAAACCGTTGCTGGGAGAACAGGCATATAAGTGTATTTAACATCCACTACTGGACCACAGCGACTATAAGATCGTTACTTGGAAGATAACAGCAAAGCTTAAGCCAAAACACCTTGTAGGACAGTTTGAAGCTCAGATGCTTTGACCAGGTCCAAAGCAGGGACCCTGCTGGGGACAGTTACCTGAAGTCTTTGTCTCCGTCTGTGGCTGCTGAGCACTGATCGGCGCTGGCTGGAGTCCCTGCGTGCCAATGGGTGCAGTGGGGTGCAGTCCCTGTGTCCCAATTGGTGCTGGCTGAATGCCCTGCGCGCTGATGGGGGCTGGCTGGATCCCCTGCGCGCTGATGGGGGCCGGCTGGATCCCCTGGATGTGCCGGGCATGAGACGCATCTACAGTCATCAGCTGCATGGGGTTGAGGTGGACAGTGGAGGCCACTCCTACGCCAGTCTGAGCCGTGATTGCCGAGTTAGGCGCCTGGGCTGAAACTGGGAACAGCAACATGGATATCCCATCACTCCTGCCCAGAGCGTCACCTTGGTTCCCCAAGCACCTCTCACTGGGCTGAAAATATTTACTTTCAAAGAAAATTTTTATTTTAACAATTAATTTGCCAGCCTGCTTAGAGCAGTGACAAATTCCAGTTTGACAGCAGAGAGGCCAGATTGTCTGCCAGAAGAATTACTATTTATTTTCATTCCATTTTCTATTTGATATTGCTACAAGAGAGCAAAGTTCAAGTTTATCCTATTTTTAAAATTAGACTCAAGTTACATTTCTGTACCCGACTTCCAATCTCAGAAATCAGTGCACTACTTTTGCTCACTGTAATATTATCTTGCAAAGCCTGTAGGCGCCAACACTTGGCATTTTCCTTTTTTAAAAGAAAATTAGGGGGCTAAAGCATTTCTTTTCAGAAGACAGTCTTTCACAGAGATGATCATTTACATCAACTAAAAAGAGAAACACCTGTGATTATACAAAAAGCAGATGAGGAAAGCAGACTCCAGCATAAGTACCTTAAGATGTGGCTGACTTACTTCTCCCCTTCCCCCAGCCACATAATCATGAAAAATTTTCCTTAGCGCAACTGGACAAAAACGTTCTGAACTTGAGTACAATTTTACCTGAGGCAGAAAGGGGTTTACAATTATAGGCTGAAACCCACAGCTAAACTGAACATAAGATCTTTTTGTGGTCGAACAACATTCCCTATGAAGTACCTATTCTAAGAAGTTCAATTAGTCGATTTGTATTTACAGCTCTGAGCAACTAAGATTCTGTCTTCCCAGATCTGCTATAAGGTGTACCGCACATCTCCTGAACAGCTGCTATGGGCACTATTCAGCAGTGTTGTCAGACTGTCTGCAGCTTCCGGATCTCCAGATTCCCAGAATTTACAGAACATTATCACAGTTTCGACAGCCAGACACAGAAGGCAAGTGCTAACTTGCTAACAGTGGCGAGCCCTCTCATCACCGGGTAAGCTGGTTTGGTCATTACCACAGGATTTCGATCAAGTTCTTGTGCTGACAAGCCACTTGAAAAACAGCTATCAGAAAACTGAAATCTGGTACCAGGTCCTGCAAAATGGCTTCTATATGGAAGTATGGCACACAAATTCTGTTAGTTAAACACCCTACATGAAGTGTTCTTGTTGCAGAATTTTCTATCCAACAAAATAATTTTGGAGACTATACAAGCACAACCAGCATTTGGAAAGCCAAAGCCAATAAACTTCCTAAAAATTCCACATTTACACCCCTTATCCCAGTGATTTTTTTTTTAAAGCCTCCTCTATACTTTTAATCTAAGCCCTCAAGTGGCTGTCCTCAGCACAGTTGCATGTCCCTCCTGACCCTGATGATACCCCGAATTCTCTGGGGTTGTCACCAGTTACTGCCATAATAAGTACTTTCAAATGATGTTTCACATCAATTTTGCAAGCAAAGTGTCTCTCAGTGAGCTTCTGCTGAAGAACCCACATCTGTTCTTTATCAACATTAGCCTAGCATCTCCAAAACACCACCAAAATTTAAGCTCCTGACAGCCTGCCTTGTGGGCTCACACAACATTCCCATGGCAATGTCAGTGACTACTTTGACATGTCCTCACTGTCTGATACCTGCAGCAGAATGCTGCGTTCCACATCTACCAGCTGAGTGCAGGATAAACATGAAAAAGCATGTTGCTTCGGAGGCTCTGTAGCCACTTCTCAACCACAGCAGCCAACAGCCACCTGACAGTGCTCACCTGCATATTCTCCTTTAAAACCCTTCAGTCAAAAAGCAGGAAAAATGTAAAAGCTCACTTTTCCTTCATGCAAGTCATTTTAATCATCTTGAAAGCCCACCTGAAATCCTGATATGACTTATAAATCAAGCCTTATGACCTTTCACTGGCACTTCAATGACAGAAAAGAAAGAACAGGCCTCAGTAATTCATCAGTTCCCCATGCATATCTTCCTATTCAGCAAACAGGCTTTGCCACCTCAAAGTCCTTCTGAATTCCTTCTGTACCGGTCAGGGGTAACATGCTGCCAGCAGACAAAGGTACTGTACGAAAATCCAAATTGTAAATATTGCTGGGGTTTGGATTATGAGAATTACCACATGCCCCAAGCCACTCAGTAAAATAAGTGTTCTAAATTTTGTCACTAAGACCGACATGAATTTGGGTTGACTAGATGATCTCACATTACTTATGCAACAGTTTGCAGAGTCAAAAAACAAAACAAGAAAAGCAACAGTGGTATGTGAACTGTCTCCATTCTTTTAAGTAGAACACATAGCCTGATATCAAAGCTAACAAATTTGTTGCTGATCAGTTCAAGATTATCAAGTCCATTAACACCATCTCACCATCCTCCATTCTGCTCATGGGCCTTTAGCACAAAGAAGAAAAAAAAAACCCAACACCCACACCCACCTCTTTTCCCTGCATCTCAGATTCCCAAGATACATTTATATTTTGGCACAAGCATGCAACGCAGCCTGTTGTTTCCACTTTTGGTTTCCACCATATGTGACCAACGCTATCATATGTTTTCTGACAAGCTCCATAATGCAAAGACCCATGAAACTGCCAGCTTCAGAGACTCAGTTTTCTCTCTCAAACTGTACATTTATGTGTGAAGAGATGAAAATGGGCTTGTCAGAACACTAAGAAATGAAGACATATTGAGAGGGCTGGTTTAGGGGAGTTTAATTGTTTTTGATTTGTGGAATCCAAAACTTTTCTCACAGCGGTACAAACCCTTGGACAGCCTATGTGAACCTCCCAAGAAAATGGTTAGTAGCCATGTTTAGTAGGCCTCTGAAGTAGCTCAAAACACCCTGCTCATATCTGTTCCCTTCAGCCAACCACAAATCAAAAACCTTGATTGTCAGAATCAAGCCTACAGACATCTTGGCCTCTCCCATTGCTACAGCTAACACGTAAGCTAACAAGAGAACAAAGCGTCAAGGTCAGCTTGCGCCAAGATCTCAGAAGAGGTCTTACCTGGGTATTGGCGAATGGTGGACACGGAGCTGGTGATGGGCGTGTAGGTGTGTGCAGTCAGAGGATAGGCAGAAGGCGGGTACGTTGGTAAGAAATACTGGAACTGGACAGGCACTGACTGCCTACAGGCAAAAACAGCAAGCATCACACACACCATTTCAATTATTCATCTTCAACCCCAGCCTTTGGGCCAAGCCCTGGTTTATGTAATCTCATCTGTCAGAAGCTGTGAAGCATCTTAACTATAGTTCATTTAGAAATACCAAATCCCACCAAGTTTTTAAAGACATTATTTCACGAAATAGCCTACTCGCACTCCCTCTCATTCATAGAGGTGTTATTTCCCCACCTGTTGTCATTTCTGGTTTCCATTGCTACGGGGTTTGGAGATGCCCGGTGACCAGGGATGGGGATAAGATTACTCCTCTCTGCTGTATAATCAGACTGGATCCGGGGAGAAGTATGTGTGATTTGCTGAGGAACCACTTTAGCTGCACGAAGACAAACAAGAAATCAATTAACAGACAAAGAAAAAGTCAGCAGACCCTGCAAAGGCAGGACTGTAATTCTCCCGGCTAAAAATCAGATTATTTTCTACCCACAATGATGATGCATTCTATTTCATCAAGAGGAAGAAAACAAAGCACATCCATCTTATGTTTTCTCCTCAGTTTGTATGAGAATTCAAGGACAGTATGAACACACACACAAATTGTATTTCCTAACAGACTAAGTTATCCTCGCTCAGTAAAGTTACATTTTTACAATCAGCCCAATCCTTTCTGCTGTCAGGAACTTCTAAGTTTTCAAAGCAGAACTTGATATAAACCAAGGGAAATGTGACAAAGGGCAGACATATATACACTGGGGGCGGGGGGAAAGACTACCAGGAAACACTAACGTATGGAGATGTAACTCCATTTCCTGGGAATTTATGGCAAAGGATGATATAAAAATTTTCAACAAAATAAGCACATAAGGAGGTGGGCAGAAGAACAGAGATGAACAAAAGGAGATATAATCTGAACACCAGCAGTTCTGTTGGAAGCATATCTCAAGCAGGTTGTACATCTGTTCAGTTTCCCACCATTACAGCTTAGATTTCCACCTTCAACTGAACATGCTAATCAAGCTTAACTAGGATACAGCTAATACCTCTAAAAGCAAAGGAAGGAACTGACAGAATCAACTGAGAAGACCAAATTCACATCACCAAGAAGTTACAACTTCTAGAATATAGACTGCAGGTTCTGAAATGCCAAAAGGCCCAAGTTTGTCTAAAGATTCAACTGAACAGATTAATGAGCCGTTTTATTACTTATTTCTCCCAGAACATTTATTTCTTCTTGGTATTAAAAAAAGTTATGCCCCAGCAGACCTGTTAATTGATTTCTCACAGCCTGAACAGATTTTCTTCCCCTTCTTAATTTCCAAATATGCACAAACACTGCTAGCGTAAAGAGAAAACTGAAGTATCAGTTACACATGTTCTTCTTGAAATTGAAGTCACTCACCAACTGGGATGTTTGAGGTTGTGACAGCAGTAGCATGGGAAGAATGGGAAGGCATTGTCATGGTGACAATGGTACTGGTAGGCGCTTGGGTGTGAGAAACAGAACCTAGAAGGGAGGGAGGAAAAAAAAAAGTAAGATCTTTCTATGGAGCCCTACCACACTAGGATATGTATATCCAAATAAAGACAGCAAAAAACCCAATCCAGACAACCTCCTGAAGAACACAGATTTCTCTCCTTAAGTCTGTTCATGCGCTTCCAAATGCGGTCTTTACCATAAGTGTTTTCTCAAAACTAATCAGGTTCCATCTTCAAGGAAAGAAGCCTCCCACTGTTGCATTATGAACACTCACCAGCTGTGGTTGCTGAAGCAATGGTATTCGTTGCCAAAATAGGTGCCACTGTTGCTGCTGCCACTGGAGTACCAGTACTGAAAATGGTTTTCTAAAAAAAGAAGAGAAAGCTTCATGTCTAGACAAGTATATTTTTAGTATTTACTTAGCATGGAATCATGCTGCACTGACTCTAAAGAACATGAGTTTCTAACCTAATATTAACTCTTTTCCCAAATTTAATCTTAGCTATCAAGATATAGATGAAAGAGCCCCGAACGAAACAAAAGGGGGTTTTCCTCTAGCAACTGACCTGAGCCATGGTGTGGAGCTGTGGCTTCTGTGTTCCTATAGCTGGGTGAGACGGTAGTGTAATCCGAGTAGCTGTATCCCTTGGCTGTGCAGGCCGCTGAATACTAATAGCTGCAGAAGGTGGGTGCTGCT
The DNA here is from genome assembly GCF_036417845.1 of Apteryx mantelli. Lineage (NCBI taxonomy): Eukaryota > Metazoa > Chordata > Aves > Apterygiformes > Apterygidae > Apteryx > Apteryx mantelli. Next base: position 27,918,836 of record NC_089986.1, on the reverse strand, counting down.
GGATAGACAGAGTGGGTCGACTAGAAATAAAGAAAAATAACAATCAGGAAAATAATCATATGGGTACTAAATCTGAAAGATAAAATGCAGAGACACAAATCAGGCCTCTTTGACAGCACCAATACTATCAACTATATGTTAAAGCAACAAGGGAAACTGAACAACACTGTTCTATCCTCACCGTGTATCTTCTGTAAGTATCCGTCTAGGACATATTTATAAATATCTAGTAACAGTTGATAAAGACGACTATCAGGGATGCTTTAAGTATTTCAAATTCACGTGTAATTTTTCATTGTCTTGCACAAAAAGATGGGCTGCATTATCCACAAGTTCCTAAAGCCAGAAGTCTGCTTTCCCAGAAGCAGTAGATAACAGACTGATTCGCTAAGCTTTTTCTTTCTCAGAACAGAGAGCAACAGTTCATGTTTATAGCAGTTTTCAATCATCACAGAACTGGAAGCATTTTGCAAGCATTACTATTTTTGTATTATATCATCCCACACCTAGAGGAGCATCAACTCAGGATGACTAACACACACACTTTCCTTTCTCACAGTCTGTAAAGTCAGAGCATTGTAGATACCACAGAATTTGTCTCAAGCTTCTTTACCTGAGGGTTGACTCTGTAGCATGTGCCGCTGTTGTAGTTATAACTGGAGACTGAGCTCTTGTGGCCGAGACAGTTGCCACCACAGCAGGAGGAATAGTGCTTGAAGTTGTCACAGGAGGACGAGACTATAAAACCAAGTAAGAAGAGCGATTCAGAGAACTGCAATTTAGACAATGACTAGGAATTACTTAGCTAAAACTAGTTTTCCTAGATCTCGTCATAAAGTTTTGGCATAGATGTTCAGTCTTTTGGAATTGATCTGCAAGCTCCAAAGCAGATCTGTCCTGGTTTTCACAGCAGGTATATCAGAGGGAATCAGTGACCAAGAAAGTTAACAAGACCAGATCTGTACAGACATGATTCAAAAATGCAGGACTCTATAGATGTTTTGGGGAAAAGCCAAAGGACTGTTCCCTGCAGAATGAAAAGAAACCTTGAACTAAGCATACCTAGAAAAAAAAAAACAAAGGTGATGACACTGAGATCTTAACTGTAAGCGTAAAGTAAAGAGGTTTAACCCTTTATTCTAACTTTCAACACTAACACCATTGTAGCTAGAAGATCTCTACAATCTTTTGTATATCAGCCTAGATACATATATAAGCAAAAGCACATTAAAATGAGATTTTATTATTATTAATTCTACATCAATACATATATTTAAGACTAAATCAACACCAGCATATCATATCAGACCTTCCAGGGCTTCAAAACTTAAGTATATCTAAACTAAATCTTCTTCCCAACTCAGGAGATGGTTACAAACCTGATTTCTGGCACCAAGTCTACAAAGAAAACAAAACTGCAGGACTAATATTTACTCCACTGCTTGTTATCAGAAACTGGTACCCGAGAAACAGAATCAGAAGAAAGCTGCCAGTAGCCTCAGCCCAGTAAATACAGAGTTACAGGTTACTTGTTTCAAGCAGGTGTCAGGCAAGATTTGGAGCAGATGGTCAGTGTTTCTGCAGAGCCGCTTAGCTGATACCTGCCTGGATTGGTTGGTGAATGATGTGCTGAACTGCTGGCTGAGCTGCAGCTGCATTTGGCAACTGTGACGCTGGTCTGAGGACTGTGGTTACTTTAGAGCTGGACATCATCGCAGCAGCCGCTGCACCTGGGAAACAAACCAACCGTGTTGAAGTACCAGGTATCCAAAGGGCTCAACTATGACTGCAGAGACAGATTCAGTTAGCTTCATTTCACACATATTTTAGTTCAAGTGACATAGGTTTAAAAGTAAGGCTTACAACAAGGATAGCTAAGATTCACAAAAGCATTTGGGGTAGGACAGATATTATTTTAATGAATTGATTTTATTGATCCTCTTCATTCACCTATATACAATAATGTTATTTTGTAAATCCGATCTTTTATTCAAGCTATGGAAATGAGTAGGAATAATTCAAACAATCTGATTATTGGACTAACGTGAAAATGAGTCACCTGATACTAACAATCTATCTGCACCTGCCAAAGTTCAGAAGAAAAAAAATACATGTGCAATAAATAGAAAAAAACCCACAACTTTTAAACCTGCAACAGCATAGAACTTTGGTTAATTTGTCTCCTATTTGTTGTCTCCTGATCATAAGAAATCACTGTAAAAGGCAAATAGCCTTGAAAACATTTGACGGACTAAACTGTATAGTTTCTGTAAATGTCACTTTATTCTCTTGAGCTAATATTTTCAATGAAGTGAGGGAAAGAGTAGGAGGTGAAAAAAAGGAAAATGCACACTAACTGAAAATACAAAGTTTATGTCAGCTGCCCCACAGGAGTCAAATGAACAAAACTACATTTTACTTGAACTACGCAGTCCTTCCACCTACTCTAGTAAAAGAAGATTATGTCTTTGTTCATGTCAATTTTCTTTTTTCTTGAGCAACATAATAATGTGAAAAGAAATATAAATTGTACTTTGAAATTTGTATCAATTTAAAGTTGAACTGGAAACCCAATCCATAAGCTTTTTAAAAGTAAATCTATAATGAGAAATTGTTTGACAGACTATGCTAACTGAGCACACGGCTTCTTTTAAGGGGCTGATCTCCCATTTTGTAAGCCATAGCAACCAGAGTCCTGGGAGACAAGAGTCTATATAGTTAGCACCAGCATTTATCTCAAGCACAAATGCACGCAGGATGATATATTAGCATGCACAACAATGTGTGAGTGATCCTGTGAAAGGTGGTTACAAGAATATGCTGCACAACTTTAACTGCCCAGGACGCACCGTCACAGGCGAGCAATGCTTGCCACCAAGAACATGGGGGACATTTTGCATGACAGGCCAATCTATACTAGGGTATATTTTTTTCCTGAAAACGTTTACTGTTTTACCACCACAAAACTAGAGTAAGGAAAATGCTGGTATCTGCCAGCATTTTAAACACTGTCACACAGTCCTGCCCTAACTGACTGAGGGTAGTGTAGTACTTAGAAGGCCAGCAGTTACCTGAAGTCCTACTTATGCTAGCAGTCTTAACAGCTGAAATACTACCTGTGTTAGCAGTGAGAATTTTGGAGATGAAGGCTAGATGCCCCTTCCCTGAGAGGTTATGAACAGAAGTCTGCAGCAGCACCACTAGATCCGGCTTTACCTCGGGGTAGGTGAGAAGCTCCAATGTGTAGAGAAGGCCCAGGAGCACTGCTTCTGATGATAGACATCTGCACGTTGGTGGCCATGATGTGGTGCAAGTTACTAGGATGTCCCTGCAGAGTTAAAGAAACAAAAGAAACCCCAATGAACTATGAGCTGTGCTGACAAGCATTAATGGCCACACTAACAGCATCTACCATACAAAGGTCCCAAAGACAAAAAAATAGCTTTTGTAGAAGCGTGCAGTGCACACAGGTTGCATGCATTGCAAGTGAGTAGAGAAACAGGCAGATGTTTCTACAGAATGAAGTCACACAGCCTGCTGACAACTTGTGCAGAAAACGTAAATGTTTATCTGTTTCAGAGTTCTGCTTCTCTGGTTGGCACGTTGGTGACTGTCAGTCAGCAGTCACCCACCTAGCAAGCAGAGAGATGGCCCTTCTGCCATTAGTGACTTCTTTCTAAGGCACAGGTTCACACCACCTCTTCAGCAGAGTCAAGAGAACGGGGCAAACCTGGCAAGCACTGCAATAAATAAACCCCATTTTCCGATAATGCTGGTATTCATTAAAATAACAAAATCCACTGAAACTGCCGCACATCCTTAGCCAGTCCAACTCGGATCCACCTAAAGACACCTTACATGAAAACCCTGAGACTTCAGAGGCGCAGTGATGAGTGTCTTGGCAAACTAGTTTCAGACCACAAGGACTGGGATTTAGCTTTGTAGTCAAAGTTACATCAAAAACTAACGCATTATCTACACACTTTTCCCTGCCAAATTCTCCAACTAGTGGTTTAATAAGAATACAATGCAAAACATAACCATTTACCAGCATTTTCTGCTCTGCTCCCAGAGGAGCTAAAGAACACAGCACTAGTGAATCCCAGCAGTTTGTCTATACTAGAAATTCTTCAAGTGAAACCAAAACAGCAGGATCTTTTAAGGAAAAGCTCAGCTGTGTAACAGCTTTTGGATATGATTTTGCTATTGTAACCTCATGTGCTCCATCAGGTGGAGCATTACAACAAAGTTGGAGCAGTTTTCTAACTGAGACTGAGGTTTAATGCTCCAAATAAAACTGATCCAACTGTTCATGGCCACTGAACAGGGAAGTAAGCTCTCTGCCTTCCCTCCAAGATCCCTCCTCCACTGCACCAATATAAGTATTGACCTGACTTAGCAGTAAGCTGGAACAGAACAAACAAACCTGTTGTCCACTGATTGTTGCCACTGGAATTGTTGGAGCCTGTGGGATGCTGCTTTCCATGGTGACAGTGACCTGTCCAGGAACCTTCGTGGGAGCTGACAGAGTAGAAGGTGGAGCAGGAGCAATGGGCCGGCTGGGCATAGTGGGCTTCAAAGGTGGCTACAAGAAACACAAAGACTGAAACGTTGGCAGCTCCAAATGACAGCTCAATGTGGAAGCCAAAATCATTTCTGGGAATCACAACTTGGACAGAAAGTCAGCCTTGCCCAAGGCTAACTCTGGTTAAGTATTTGGAAAGGAAGGATATTGGCCGTCAAGGGCTATTTCTTTTCATTTGAGACAAGGAAAGGACATCTTTTGTACTGGAAACAAGCACCTTTAACATACAGCATGAGTCACAAGTGGGATCTGTTGGGGCTACGGTATTCTGCTACAGACCCAGAAACATTATCAGTTAATTTAGTATTCTCATTCACTCTTCCAGAGAAGACTTCAGGAAACTGACTGAGATCATTTTCGCTTAGGAGACAAATAACAAGAGAGACCCACAAAAAGAATGCCATGATACTGGGAAGCCCTCAGTGGGTCATGTGGAAAAGCTACACATACAAGGAAGTGTGCAGTCAGTAGAAGCACAGCATTGCTTAAGGAACAAAAGCAGATGAGTTTTTGGTGCGTTTTATGCTTGTTCAATACTCAGAGTTTTAATGTAGGTTAAATAAAGCTACAGATACCTTCGAGTTACTTGCGATAAAGTAAGAAATTTGCTTGCTTTTTCTAATTCAAATATACTTTTCTCCTACGAATTGTGGGCCTCCTCATTACCTTCATAAGTCCATCTGAAAAGGAAAGTGGTACAGCTGGAGTCAAATGTGCTGGTGAAGCTGTCACTGTCACCGGGGCACCAGACTGCACAGGATGGTGCTGTGTCAACATCTGAACCTGCGGATATGGCCGAACCACGACTGGTTCCTGCTTTTCTTCTCGAGGTTGTATGGAGCCACCAGGGCCAATGTGCTCCCTAGGAGCAACTTCAGAGTCTCGATTAGATTCATCGCTCACTGGTAAAGAGAGGAAAAAAGGAACTCTGAGGAAAAGGATGAAAATGGGTAAGGAATATGCACTGATAATTCACCAGGTCACAGATGGGATGCCAGAAGCACACATGCAAAAGGAGACAGCTGAAAAGAAGTTTGCCCTCACGAAGAAACATGCCAATAGAGAAAAACCTAAAAGCATTGGCACCGCTTCTCTGTAGCCCCCTTCAGCACTGAAGGGCCATCCCCCATAAAGCAGGGCACTCTGGGCACGTCTCCAACACGCGCATCTAACAGCCTCCTTCAAAGCAGCACTGACAGTTTTCTCTTTGAAGTAAACAGGCTGTGTTTATGCATGTGGCATAGAGTCTCATGTCAAATACTTGCTATCAAAAAACACATGGTGTAGCTGAAGGTCAATGTAATCAAGAGTATCAAAGAAAAATAAAAACACCCCTATCCCACCCCTCCACCCAAAGGTCACCTCTGGTAGCCTAGCAAAACCCGCAGGGACAACACAGACTGGAATTAGGGCTCCTGCTCCATTTCCAGCTGTCTGAAGCGTTCCTGTACTCACTAATCAGTTCTTCTGCTAAAAACACACTGAGAAATACCTCAGTGAAACGCAGACAATCCAAATAAAAAACAAAGGGGAAAACAGCAACTCCGCTCCGAGCGCTGCCTGGCAGGGCCGGCAGCTATGCGGATTTCCGCGCTGTTCCCCCCCGGCACACACACTTGCGTTAACCAGCTCCCGCGCTGGCTTTCAACGCGGCGGCCGCCCGCCCCGGCAGGGCCCGAGGGGCCGGGCCGGGCCGGGGGTGACGCACGCAGCCGCTGTCGCTTCCCGAAGCGCCGCGTCCCGCCGGCGGCGGCGGCGGCGCCCGCTTACCTGCGGCGGCGGCGGCGGCGGGGTTGATGAGGCCGGCGGCGGCGGCGCTGGCGGGCAGGGGCGGCGGCGGCGCTGCTCCCAGGCCGGCGGGCGGGGCGCCCGAGCGGGGGAACTGCTGCGAGCTCATGGCACCTGCGGGCACCGCCGACCGTTACATGGCGTTACCAGCGCGGCCCCCGCCCCGCCCCGCGGCGGCACCGCCCCCCCGCGCCCTCCCCCTTCATTGGGCGCCGCGCGAGCGGCACCGCCAGCCCCGCGCCAATGCGGCGCACCCCTACCGCAGCGGCCAATCGGGAGCGGGCCTCCTCCAGAGCTCGCAGCCAGTGAGGAGCCGCCCTGCTGATGACCTCACGCGGCGGCGAGCCAATGGCGGGGAGGAGGCCGCTGGCCAATCGGGGCCGGCCGTGGCCCCCCCGGGCCCGTCCCCGCCGTGCGGCCGTGAGGGGCGCGCAGGGCCCGGATGTTCCCCCGATCAAGCGCCGCGGCCGCGGGGCCGCCCCTGCCCGCGCCCGCCTTCGCCGCGGGCACGAGCGCGACCGCGGGGCGCCCCCTTCCCCCGCCGCCCCCCGCGGCTCGCCCCGCTGCCGCCGCCCGCAGAGCGGCGCCGCGCCGCGCCGCGCCGCCCCCGCCCGCAGTCCTGCCCCGCAGCCCCCCGCGCCCCGGCCGCCCTGCCGAAGGCGCTACCTGCGCCCCGGGCCGCGGCGGGACCCTCGGCGGCAGCCGTAGCTGGGTCTTCCCGTGACACCGATGCTGGGAGCCGAGCCCCGCTTCCGCCGCTGCAGCTGCTCCGCGCCGATTGGCTCCGGTCGGCCCCACCCACCCTAGCGCTACCCCCGCCCCATTGGCTGCGGCAGCCTTCCCTCAGGGGCTCCTGGGAAATGTAGTGCGCGCGCAGGCTGCGGCGGCGGCGGCGGTCTCGCGAGGCTGCGGCGAGGGGCGGGGCCTCGCTTTGGCCCGCCATTGGCCGGGGCGGGGGGTCCTGGGCGGGGCCTGGAGGGCCCTGGGCGCGGCGGGCGGCGGGAGCTGCCGGCGCAGCGCCGGCGCGTTTTGCTGGCGCGGCTGAGCGAAGCGTTCGCTTCTCACTTTTTCTTTCTAAATTGAAGCACGCCGAGAAGCATCTCAGCCTCCGGCGGAGCCTCGCTGGGCACCCGCAGCCGAGAAGGGCCGAGCAGGTGGCAATTGCGGGCCTGAAACGGGGTTGGCTCTGCGACGGATAAGTGTTTGCTGCTGCGTTCAAGGGAACAGGACTTTGTATATGAGCAGAATCGCACCAGCAAATACGTGCCTCCAGCGTCAGTGCTGTCTCGTGGCAGAAATACTCGCTCCCGCCTGGGATAAAGGAGGAGATATGCTATCCAGAGCGCCAGCGCACGTTGCAGCCCCGAGGTTCGGCCAGGCCAGCTTTGCCTCATGTTTGATTACACGGATTTCTGAATATCACAGCTTTCAGCGCTGTTACTCTCTTTAGTGTTCTTATGGCTCGAGACTCAAAGATGCAGTCAGATAATCAGCTGTAGTTTTCAGAGTTGTATTAATATTTTAAAATTAAACCAGAAAGAAAATGTTTTAATTACAGGATCACATTTGAAAAATCCCTACTTTTGCCTTGCAAGTCCTTCACGTTTGTGTTGTGACCAAACCTGAAAAGGGTGTTGAGAAAGCTGAGGGCACGGATGGTGGTTAGGGTTGGCTTGGAAGGGTGTTGCTGTTCAGGATGAACATTAGTCAGGACTATCAACTAGTCCTGCAGCTTTGACCTCAGTCTCGGGACGCTGCCCTTAGCCTTGTCAAAGTTAGCTTGCCTGGCAGTTAATACAGCCTTGCCAGACTCTCAGCTTCGTTCTGGCTCAGTAACTCTTGAACGAGGCGTGCAGTTCTGCCCCTCTCCTCACCCTGGCCCCTGTGGCTCAAAACGATTATGGTAACACTGTGAAAGGTTCAGAGAAAGTGGCAAGTACAACCAGCCATGGAGTATGTGCAGGACAGAGGAGCAGAGTCAGAACCTTCAGCCTGGAAAAGAGACCGTTAAAGGGCAGTTCTGACAGTAACATCATAAATAACACAGAGAAGGGGATTAGGGAACAATTATTTTCTGTCTGCCACATGCTGCTTTCATTTCCCCTCTCATCCTTGCACTGTAACGGTAAACAAATTAACAAATTAAGGAAGTGGTTCTCCACACAAAGTGCAATGAAGCCGTGGAAGTCCTTTCAACAGGGGGGACTGCTCACTAGACAGGCTCATGACAGAAGCGACACAGATGCCACCTCTGCCTCTGGAATTACGTACTTCACAAATCGAGGCTGAGCAAGTATTCTGGAAAAGCACCGCCACGTGTTTGCTCTGATCTTTCGCTCTTTCCTAGGCGTGTGCCCCTTGATTCCGTTAGGGACGTAATCTGGGACTAAATGGCTCTGTGCGCTCACACGTGTGAGATGCGAGACCCCACGCATTAACGGGATGCGCACGACAGCGCAGCGATACGCATGGCAGCCCACGATAAAGGAGGATCGGGTCAGACACAGGGCTGCCGCGAGGGCGGGGGGCTGCAGAGCAGGGGCACCCAAGCCCCGCTTATCCCCCTCCTCGCTCGCCGCTGCGCCGCTCCGACGGCTGCGTGGGGCCCGGCCGCCCCGCGGATCCCGCGCGCTACGCCTGCTGCGGGGGCTCCGGCGGCGGCGCCGCGAACACGCCGCTCTCGCTGGGCCGAGAGGCCGCACGCAGACACGGGCGCCGGTTCCTCGAGGGCTCCGCAAAGCGGCGCGCAGAGCCACGGCCGGGCCCGGGCCGCCCGGCGGAAGGCAACTCGCGCTCCTCCAGCGAGCCGCTCCGCTCCCGCCCGCTGCGCTCGGGCAGCCCGTCGGGGAACGCGGCGGCGGCAGGACGCGCCCCGAGGGAAGCGCCGGGCTGCGGGGGCCCAGGCCGCCCGCGCCGCGGGCTGCGCTGAGCTGCGCGGGCAGCGGGAGGGGCCGCGGAGCCCCGCGGGGCCCCCGCCACGGCCCCTCCCAACATGGCGCCAGGCGACGGTCTGGCACTGCTCCCCCCCCCCCATAACTCTATGGCGACGGGAGGCCCCTCTTGCCCGGCAGCGGAAGCGCGGTGCCCGGAAGCCGGGGCAGCGGCAAGAGGCGGAAGGGAGCGTGGCGGCCGCTCACAGGTGCGGTTACCACGGCGACCCGCGCTGGAGGGGCCGGTGCTGTGGCGCGAGGCGGCGGTGGGGGGGGGGGGGGAGCTCGAGGAGGGGCCGGGAGCCGTTGGGCGCGCGGGAGCCGTTGGGCGCGCGGCGGGGCGGGGGGAGGGGCCGGGGGCCGGTGCCCGGTGGCGGGCGCCGTGACAGCTCCGCCTGCCCGCGGCCCGTCGGCGCGCGGCGGGAGCCGCAGCTCGGGAGCCGCCGCGGAGCGCGGGGTCTCTGAGGCGGGGGCAGCATCCTGCGCCCGAGCGGGACTGTCCGCCACAGCCGTGGCAGCGGGGCCGTGCCGGGCTCTGCGGAGCGGCTGCCTGGCCTTTTCCGTTAAGTCCCCGGCATCTCGGCTTTACCTTTTCTTGTGAGCCGTCTGTACCTTTGAGGGCGGCTGCGGTGTCTGCTGTCAGCCGGTTACTGCACTTCGCAGCAGCAGCGGCGCTGTGCTACGTGTGAGGTCCCTGTGGATGCCATCTGGGCGTTGACTAGTAGCTAAAAAATTATTTCTGATCAGCTCTTTCAGTAGGTGACTTTGGACTAATCAGTTGAACACTATGCTTTAGTTTCAATATCTGCGGTACGGAGACATGATCTCCACGTTTAAAAATGTTTACAGAAGCTATCATGACACTATGGTAATCTTTACAATGAATAACTGTTCCAAATACTAGATGCGGATAGTTACCATATGTTATTTTCTGGTCTTGGCCCTGGGAGTCTCTTTCCACGCAGCAGGACCTCTTCAGCTCACCTTTCCCTGGAGCGGAGTGGTGTTATCCACTCGTTACTGGGCAGACTCTATAGTACGTGACGAAGTTCAGTGCCCTCACGATATGGCAGGGCTTATAAGTGTGGAATGATTTATTTCCTCCTCTAAGATAGGATACGCAAATCTTCCGAAGGTAACTGTCTCTTAAACTAATTTACTGGAGGAAAAAAATAAGGAGTAAAAATATTTAAAAAGCAAATCAAGCTTGAAAAATCCACTTTAGTGTCTTAATTCATATCCTTTTTTTTGTTTTGTTATCCTGCACAGAACACAGTCAGACATCCTTAAGTCATTTATGTTCATTCCTATGTCTCTTACGTCTTCTGTTCTCCATGGTGCATTTCTATTTTTCTTTAAGATACCGGTCTTTGTTTTATGGTCATATTATTCAGGGTGTATAGATGTTGCTAATATCCAGGCTTTCAGTCAACTAAAATAATTAAGATACCGTCTTAAAAGCACTCATCTGAAGATCCGAGTGTTGCATGTCTATGTGAGAGATGCCTCCTCCATATCTGTCAGCTGCCTGTCGCAGGCTCCAGCATGTGCTCATTAGATGGGATACGGTGTCCTTTTTTGTATATTATCTAGAACAAGCCCTTTGTTACAGTCGTTCACAGAATAGGAAGTCAGGCCTGTGGGTCTTAAAGAACAGCACAGGACTTTTAATCATAAGAATGCAGTAGAAGATATTTATTTACATGTTCCAAACTACTGTGTAAAATTTGCAACGGATAAGAAGGACCCAATCCTAGAAGGAATTGCAAATCTTGTCTTTGTTGCGTTTGGAAGTCAAGGTCTTGCTCCACAAATACTGACTGGGCTTCCTCCTCTGCAAACACTGTGTTATAGCTGTAGCTCTTCAGTGTCATGTGATGCCATCTGGTCCACTTCCCAGGTGTGCTGCAGCATAAAACAAGTCTAGCAAGCAGCTGAGCAAGAGGTTTTTCATCTATTATAATGGAGTATTTGTATTCTTATTCTGAAAGAAAGATGCTGAGATACAGAAAGAGCAATGGGTGAGTGATTGCTTGTGAACTGACAGCTGGAATAGTGTAATTTTTAAAGTGAGTAGGGTGAGGTTGTCTTATTTTATATCTCTATTTATGTACACGTAGAACTATAGCTACGGATATATAATATATACAAAGACTATTTTTACATAGAACCATGAATGAAAGGCACAAGTTAGGTCCTTACAGGTTATCAGTTGTGATATACTTGGAATTTGAATGGTTTTTTTTGTTTGGTTGGTTTTTAGTTGGGGGAAAAATGGAAAATGAGTGACCCAGAAAAATAAAGACTAAGAAGTGAGAGAGTGCCTGTGTGTGTATTTGGGTGTGGAGTAAATATATTCTAGTCAATGAGGAAAAACATTTGAGTTTTTGAAGAATGAAACAGAAAGCTAACAGAAGGATTCATGTGTTTGCTAAGCTTAAGAGTTAGGCAGGGAAATTCCACTTAGCTGCATTGTGGTGAAGAGGTCAGAGGAAATTTAGACATGAAAGTACAAGTGAAGGGTAAAGAAGAAATGGCATTATTTTTTTGGTCCATTTCTCACAGTGAGTTGTGTCATTTAAGTCTGTCTTCATTCATCCCTTGGCCTTCGTTTTTCAGCTTCTAGAGTTGGTGGTATGTAGCGCATCCAAGAAATGCTTGTTTCTTCATTCCCCAGTGAGGAAGTGTGCTGTACCCAGTGGAACCTAACGGGCTGACTAGGGAACCTTAGCCTTGCCTCCTCCTCCTGACGCTGGTTAGTACCTCAGCTGATATATCTGTGCAAATACAAAGTATCACTTTAACTGTCCTCAAACAAATAGTTAGTAGGTTGGTCTTCCACCTAATTTGAAATATGAACTGTTTGTAACTTCCCTTCCAAGCAGTACGTGATGTGGGAGTCCAAGCAGCTGAAACAAGTTTATTTGAAAGAATAAATATACAGGAAACTGGAATTGGTTTAGATTGACTGCAGCTCAGGAGTTTGATCTTAAAATTCTTGTCTGTTTTTGTGTGCTCATAGTCCCTCCTGGGCTTAAAAATTAAAAATACTGTGATGATCTCATTGATTTAGTGCATAAACTAGGCCACCGAGTCTTGAATATGCCATAATGTATTTGGATATGTGAGATTCTATATTTATAAAAAGAGACAATGTGAGACTAACATTTTTTTCCTCCATCTTTTTTAGGCTTTTTCTATAAAATGGGAATACTTATTGCAATCCTTGGAATCTGGATCAGCTCATCACTTGCCAAAGGAGATTCTAAGGCTGTGACAACATCTCTAACTACAAAGTGGTCTTCATCTCCTTTATTACTTGAAACAAGGTAAGTGTGCTATTATTTTCATTCACAAATCAGAATGCACTTAAAGGATAAAATAATAAAGTCTCTCTGTGGCTAAAAACTATGAGTTGTTTTAGTGCATCCTACAAGGTTATTATGTGGCATGTATCAACTGATTGTAAACATTAATGTGTGGTGTCTATCTCTTTGTCCAGTTTGCAGTAGAGACTTTTTTCTTGTTTCTTGTGACACAGACCTCTTCTTGTGTTTCCGTGGCTACGTAATGACCATTCTTTTGCATACTAGCCTTTGAGCAGTGTGTTCCCACTTTAAAACAGGTTTCCCAGAGAGGTTGTGGAGACTCCATCCTTGGAAATATTCAAAAGCCATCTGGACAGGGTCCTGGGCAACCTGCTCTAAGTGAACCTGCTTGAACAGGGAGGTGGGACTAGATGATCTCCAAAGGTCCCTTCTGACCTCAACTGTTCTGTGATTCTGTGGTTAGAAAAATCCCATTTGCTCCTACTCAAGTATCTTTATACTGTTCACAACTGTGGCTTCAGGCAGCTGCTGCATTTAGGGCAGCCCGTTTGTATTTGCCTCCCATCAGGTTGCTCTTAACCACCTAGGCATGAGCAACAGCGATTCTCTACCTGTCTGAGCAGATAAGATTTTGTAGGTAAGACAGTGAATTAATGCTGACTGCATTCATGCTGATATGCATGAATACATGATCTACTATAAATAAAAAGTTAGTGATCACCTTAAGTGTGTCACATGTATCAGACCAGCATTTTGAGACCCTTAAAAATTAAGAAAGGAATATACAGATACTTATTTTGTCCGTGTGAAATAAAAAATGTATTATTCAGTTTCTGGTGCTTTAGATTCTGGTTGTTACTAACTTATTAGCAGTAAGAATGTTTAGTTGAATGTGATTATTGCTCTGCTTGGAGAGATGGGATGAATATATTAAAAGAGATTGTAGCTGTTCTTTTTTCGTTTGGTAAATTCTTTCATTGTGTATTTAAATGGTTAAAAAAAAAATCTGTAAGAAGTATTTTTTGCCTCATGAGGTTTTACATCATAGCACTGGATACAGAGGTCTGTCATGTTCTTGTAGGTTTCCGTAGTAAAAGATTTTTGACTTCGTTGGTGGCTGTGAATTTTGATATATATCTGTTGCTTGCATAGGTTTAGCTCAGTTAAGTTTGAGTTTAACTTTGTTCATGTGAGTAGTGCATTATTATCTAAAATTAAGTGTGTTGTTAAGAGTTGCGCAAGTGAGCCTGGGGAAAATGTTTTCTATGCTATTAAAGACTTCTTGATTTAAAAAACAAAAACCAGGTGCCATTAAAGCTAGGGAAATAAATTGTCATGCTAAAATGTGTAAAAACAAACCCAGTTCTCTCAATTTATACTGCAATTTGTCCATAAAATAATGTTTTGAATATAAAGTTTGTGTAAACAGTTACAGGGAAGCTGTGGGTGATTCCGCGCACAAAGTTCAATCTGTTTGCTTTTCATTGCCAGTCTACTTAGCGCTTTAGGAGTCCCTGTAATTTCATTTCCCAGTATATTGATTTGGGAATGTCTTTGTAAAATCTGACTTCCATGTTTTTTTTGTTTGTTTTTGTATTATTTAAGGATGTTGACATATATGGAATTCTTCCTATGTTATCACAGATGTCAGATGTATTTCCAGATTGGGTGATGTGAAAATAGTTGAACATTGAGTTTCATTCAAATGGGCATGGCTTTGGGTGATAGGGCAGGTGTGTCCTCAGTGAAATTACTTTTCTATAACCTTCTCTATAGAAACTGAAATTTGAAGACTGAAAAATCTTCAAGCAGGGAAAAAATGCAATGCTCAGGTGATAATGCCAGGATTTAAAAACTTTGAGAATGTGAGGCATATGCTGGGAAAAAGCTTAGAGGAACTTGCAGGAAAAGGAAGCTCACCCTAGGAGACTGAGAAATCAGAAGCAGGAAGCAAACAGTCCAAAATAATGTTTCAAACGCTTGATATGTAACCTAACCATTATTTTCCAAGACTCTGGCAGGATTGTTCACCTGGGATGAACTGCAAAACGATATGGTACTGCAGTGCCAAGGCACCCCTGCTCTTTGATTTACTAAGCCTAGCACTGCAATTCCTACCAAGTTGTTCAAGATGTGTCAGATTAGTTCAAAATAGGTTGAAATGAGCACGCAAGCTACGGTCACAGTTAACAGGCTCCACATCTTGTCCTGTCGCTGTGCTGATTTTGTAGTCCAAATCATCCTTTAGCGTTGCCTGTAATAAGTTAAGACATGGTAAAGCATTTGCTCTTAGCAATGGTTAGAGAATTATTTTACTGTCTAACTCTGTATACATACAGTCATATATTTAATGTATGGTGATTTACAACTTTGTGATGTGAAGCTGTGAATTTGCTCAATTAAAAAAAAAAAAGAAAAAAGAAAATGAAAACTATAGTTTGTTACAACAAAGTAAACAAAAATGTTGCATGTTTCTCATAAAAAGTAGCTAGTGAAGAAATAACTTGGAGAGAAGAGAAGAGCTCCCAAAATGTACATGGTTATGTTCTGGTGCTCTTTACTTTGAGAGCTTGATAGGTGCTTCACAAGCTGCTTTCACGTAGTAGGTGTTTGTCCTGGCCTGCAACTATTGTTTTGTTTGATATTTTAGCTTTCCTGGTCTGCTTAGTCTAGTAACATTTGTTTTCTGATATGGGTAAGCAGATGGTAGGAGCTAACTTTCTGTAAAGCTTTATGAATATAAAAATTGTAATTTGAGAGAAACTTCATAGATCTAGCTATCTCCTCTCTTTTTATTCAGTGAATTTTTATCAGAAGAAGGTCAAGAAAGATTCTGGAATTTTGTCGAAGCAAGTCAAAATATTAAATCATCTCAACATGATGGTAAGCTCTTGTAATCTTGGAGCAAAGACTGATAGTTGGCATGGTTGAAAAACACATCAAAGTGTTTTGTCTTGCATTGTATTAGTATTGTAAAAATCAACTGAGAACTAATTTCAGTAATGCTTTTATTGTGGAGTGCTCAAGGCTTTTGGATGTCCATTTGACAAAAGCTTTAGTGTATGAGCCTGCAATATGTTTTACTTGCCAGTTTGTGTTTCAGCATCAAGTATATAATACTGAAAATGCTTTTTCTGTGTTCTGTTTCTAAACTGAAATTAAATGGGAGCTCTTTACTGTCTCCTTCCTCCTCAAGTTCCTTGGATGCTGGTCCCAAGTCTGTGTTTGCATCCTCAAGGACATATTTAGGGTATCCACGTACTCATATGGATCTCCACTGAAGTTGACTCTGATCCATCTCTGGAGTTGGGCTCTAATGAAAATGGAGGAGGAAGGGTCAAGTACATATTTACAATTAATGATATGGGTTTCTGTTAGTATAAATCACAGATATGATGAAAAGCCCCTCTTTAATGAGAACATAGTATTGAAAGATAACTGCCTGTGCTCGGACTTCACAGGTAGCGATTACTCCTCTTACCACGAAATGCTGAAAGTAGCCTGCCAGAATCTGTCGCCTTTGCAGCAGAATTTGTTGAAGTTTTCCTTATCGTTACGTTCTTACTCTGCAACAGTTCAAGCTTTTCAACAGGTTAGTACAGCACAGTGGAAATCCTCAAATGATTTGCAGAATGTTACATAAGACCGAGGAATGAGGTAGCTGTGTCAGAAGAATACAAATTTTTAAATACTCGGTTTTCCCAAGGAATAGGATTGAACACATATGCTTTGTGTTTTTGCTGAACTAAGCAAATATTGCTCTGTTGGCACTTGTGGTGCGAGTGATATATCCACTATTTAGCTGTACTTCTTGAAGATCATAATGCATGAATATATAGCTCTAGTGGTTAGAATCCCCAACTAGAAGTTCACTGAACTTTGCATTCCTTTTCAAACCTAGCATATCATATACTTCATTGCAAGTTGTCTCACATTACAATGTGCTTTATTTGAGTACTATTAGAAGACATCTTCCTTTTTTAATCTTGAATCATGTTATCATTTACTGTTTAACAAATATAGAGTTTTCTGATGTGTAAGGCAAAAAAAAAAAAATCAGAAAACCCAAAAGCCAGAAGTCCCCTTTTTAAACCTGGAACAAATATTACAGTGCATAGTGATAGGCTGTAAAAAAATATTCATTAAAATTGGGGCTTAATTCTCAAGTCTATAATTTTGCCTTGCATTTAAATTATGCAGTAAACAGGAAGAAGTACTAGTTTAGAATTTATGAAATCCAAGTAGGAGACCAATATTATTGTATTGCTGTAGAGTTATATTAGTACTAGTTTTATTTGTTCTGAGGGAAAACATTCAACCTTCTTTATTACAAATATTTTAATTCAGATAGCAGCAGATGAACCCCCACCAAAGGGCTGTATCCTCTTCTTTGCTGTGCATGGAGAGAAGACGTGTGAATTTGACTCTCTTGGAAAACTTTTACAGACAGCTTCAAAAAGGTATCTGTTTAATTTTCTATTGTTGGATTAGCTCCTAAAATTTAATCTAGCTAGATTTACTGCTGTAAAGAGATTTTAATAAACTGCTAGTTTCTACATTCTTCAGTTCCAATTTATACTGCTCCTTTCTTAGACAGGAGTGGCAGTCTTTTATTTCTTATTAATCCAGATTGCAATGATTTTTTTCTTATCCCTTGCACTCTGATATTTTGTCAGGAAGAGGGAGGCTTTGAAAGTGCATGGAAAAGTTGGAAGCAATTTGTTGAATGATAGTGGTAATTATGAGAAACATATAAAGCCTTTAGTGTAGGGAGAATGGAAAGATTTGGGCTGCATATTAAAATGTTAGTTAATATAAGAGAGATCATTTTATGAATGATTTGAAGCATGCATAGTATTTTTCCTATATAATTTTTCTCAAAGTTAACAAAGGGAACACTATTAATATACAACATATTTCAGTTTCACATTTCTTCAAAATACATGTTAATCTTTTGAACTTCTTATTGCAAGTTTATTATTAAGACCAGAATGAGATCTTAAAAAACCCCAAAACCTCTATAATTAGACTTGAAGGGTTTTTTTTGTTTGTTTGTTTTTAATAAAGCCTGTAAGCTGCTTTAATTGATGAGGCTAAAAACAAGTACTGTTCCTTACAAGAGAAATAACAGACCTTGAGTGTAACTTTTAGTAACAAAAAGAAACTGTAAAATATAATACCTCTTAAAAAATACTTAAATTTTTAGTTTTCTTTCCAAGTAATCTTGGCAGTTTTATTTTTGTAAACATAAAGGTTTTCTTCCCTGTGTGCATGCAGGCTTGTGGCATCAGTAGCTCATATGCTCATGTGCATAGCTCATGCATATTCTGCTGACTCATTGGGAATATATGAACATTTCATTGTATTTTAGACAAGATTTAAAAACAGAAGTTGAAAATAGCCTTCTCATTCACTTTGTTTGTAGCCTAAGCCCTGGTTCAAGGTGACCTTGAAATTGAGTGTCTGGAACATTTGCTGTGTTAGCCTTTTTTTTTTTTTTTTTTTTAAATATATAGAACCTCCGTTTCAATTAAAAAAAGAGTTAATTGAAAATATAAGGCAAGTGGGTGCTTGTTAGATAAGGATGATAGGTGCTATTTTGAATCTAAAACTTGTTTCACTTTCATAATTACATTTTTAATAAGGCTTTATCAGCCTGTATCAAGTGCTGCCAACCTTGATAATAAGCAGAGAATAGCTCGATGCTTGTATTCAGTGAAGACAAAAACAGTGATTAAACAAGACAAAAAGAAATTTTGCATCTCGCCTTGAGTGAGGAAACAGTATGAACCACAGTGTGGTAATCTTCAATGTTTACTCTTAGGCCAAAGCCATTTTTGTTTAAAGGGGATCACAGGTACCCAGTTTCAAACCCCGAAAGTCCTGTCGTCATACTTTATGCCGAGATTGGCTCAGAGGAGTTCTACAGATTCCACAAGCTGCTTGTTGTAAAGGCCGAGGCAGGAGAAATCACTTACGTCCTCAGGCACTATGTTGCTGTAAGTATATTTGTTCTGTGTTACATGAGTATTTGACATAGAAAGAGTTATTAGCCAGGATTTAAAAAGAAAAAGGGCCTAAGTTTGATTTCTTTATATTTACATTTATGTAATGTGCTGCTGCTTGAGCTCTATTCAGAATTACTCAGTTTATTTTCTTATTGTGTGTAGCTGAGGATTTTAGAGTATTCACAATCTCCTGATTGTTTAAATGAGAGGGTTGTTGGATTTTACAAATTCAGAGTCAAACTCCACATAAATTACAGAGTTTTACCTAAGAAAATATTGCTCCACTTATATTTGATTATAGGAAACAGATACCACCTAACTCCCATTTATATATTCAGCTCTCTCCACAGTCAGGCCACTTAAATTACCTGAATATGAATAGCAGAGATTAACCTTAGGTCCCACTTTCAAATGAAAGACATTGTTTCTGTAGGGATTTCATTACAGAACCACTCACCAGTCCTCCTGTAATTTGTCCCTGTTTTCATCTCTCTCCCTCAAATTGCCCATAACCACTGGATTGATGTTTATGTTTTAAGAGCTCTGTGAAATTAGTTATTTGACTTTCTTCCCGAATATCGCATTAATGTTGCTAAAACCTGCAAATGTAGCAGCTAGTAGCCAGACTTGAATGAGAAAAAGCATCAGTTGCTTCACCTCTAGTAACATTTGCACCTTTGATAAAACAAGGTCATACATTGCATACACTGCTTTCCTTTTAATTGTTTTTCAATTTTGGAAAGAGTACTTGCAATCAGAATTAAGTATACTATGCAACAGATCTTGATACAGTTATATGACTGGTATGTACTTCAAAACACTTCTATCAAGGGACCTTGCAGTATCTTTGATTTCTGAACTTCAAAAAGCTTAGTTGAAACCCAATAGCAAATAAATTTATTATGGTACATTAGTGCAGAATCACTCACTGTATTTCTGTTTCTCACTTACGCGTTACCAGCTATGTTTGAAATATGTACCAGCTTGAGATACCTTAGCTTTGGGGGAAATGGCAACTTTTAATTTGTACATCAAAACAAAGAGTGGCAATATTGTAATGTTTGCTTTTTTGTTACAGAATCCCAGTAAAGAAAAAGTCTACCTCTCTGGGTATGGAGTGGAACTGGCCATTAAGAGTACAGAGTATAAGGCCAAGGATGACACCCAGGTGAAAGGTGAATTCTTATTTTAACTACTTTAATGTAAACCCCTTAATTTTATAAAGGTAATCTTACATTTCTTCTGATACGAATGGCTGCTTGCCTGAATAGCAGATATTCTTCTTTCTTCTGATCTGAAATCATCAAAATCATTGTCTTCTCTTCCTTTCTCTGTTCGGATTGTGTCCTTTATGAAGTGTATTTTTACCACAGTACTTTTCTCCTGTATTTGTAAAATGCTGGGCACAATGGGCTCATAACTCTCGGCTAGATCTTAGTAATGGCACTGCTAATGCAACTAACTTTTTAATCAGTTAACTAGATCTTCTGCAGGTGTAAAGCAATTCTTCTACCTTAATTTCCCTTATCCATTCTCAGAGCAGAATGTGTTTCCTTGTCCTGTTCTTGGGGAAAAGAGAATTTAGAATGATGTGTGGTTTTGTGCTTTTACCGCTATCTTTAGAGCACCAATCTCCATTTTGCAAACTGTCATACACCTCGTATAACTATTCTAGAAGGGAAATTTGTGTGTTTATTAAAAAACCCTATAATTAAAACTTATAATTCTGGGGAAAATCTGTTATTTGTAAACTTGTGAAGTTTTACACCAAAATTGATGCAGTGATCTGGAATGCTTTACAGAATTGACAAACTATACTTGAATTGCTATGAGCTGCTAATTGCTCATAGATTTTAACCTGCAATTAAGGGTATCATTCTTATTCAAATCCTGTCTGATTGGGTGCTCACTCTTTTGTTCATGCCTGTGCTTGTTCTAGCTGTGTCTCTGCCTTTTTAGAAGCAAGCACTCTTCTAAAAGAACAGGACATTTAGTTAGACTTGAACATAAAACATTTGGAGTGGAGCTGGCTTGCATCCACCTGGCTAGGAGATGGTGTGACTATCTGCATCGTCTTTTACACAGATTTCTTTGTGTTGATTAAGCTCAGAATTGGAATTTATTTATTCAGATACTTTTTTTTTATCCTGTATTTTGGGGGGTAAAATCAGGATTATGCTCATGATTGAAGTTTAGCACCTACCCTACAAAGCTGCTATGTCCTGAAAGCTTCTAGGCCCTAGTGAATTCCTCTGCAGTGCCTAGGTACCTCTGAGATTTCCACTCACCTCTGAGACTTTCCTTCTAAACAATATAACTTGGTTTTCTTTCAGCTGTTACTGGGTTCATTTGTGGAGTTAGTGTCCCTTGGATACAAGTTCAGAAGTGAACCTGAAACTTGCCCTTTCTTTCCTCTTTCTGCTTACTGCAGTGCCCATCTGCTTAAAAAAAGGATTAGATTTTTTTTTTAAATGAATTTTGGTGAATCATCAGCTGCAGTCCTTGTTGGAGGGACTGACAATGAGATTAAATATACGGAAAACAGTGGTCTATCTCTACCTTTATGGTTATTTGACAGAGCTGATTTTTCTCAGTTTGTCAAATGTGATGATGCACATTCCCTGCTAAAAAAGTAATTTGAGAACTAAAAATGAGAGTCGTGTGCAAGTATAAAGGTTTTATAAGTGTTGTTTCAGGCAGTCATATCAAAACTAATCAAATCGAGTGTGAGAACTGTCTGAATAATTGGTGATAGTGGTATTCTCTGTGTATTTATAGGTACAGATGTGAATGCTACAGTAATAAATGAAAATGACCCCATTGATGAAGTGCAAGGATTTCTCTTTGGAAAACTAAGGTAAAACTCTGTTGTAAGTGGTTGGGGCTTTGTCTTATCAAAACACTTGATGCAGAGATGCTGATCTCTTGCTTTATTTTTATTTTATTAAATATATGAGTGCTTTGTTATCCACATGTGTTAGCAGCATTCTTTTTCATTTGTTGGTTTCCTTGAATTAGCAGCAGAGCTGCTTCCAGGAACCCACATAAGTTTTCTTTTTACCCTCACTCCCTTTCAGGCAGTTGTATCCTGACTTGACAGAGGAGCTGAAGGAGCTTAGAAAACACCTTGTGGAAAGCACCAATGAAATGGCACCTTTGAAAGTATGGCAGTTACAAGGTAATCTGTATGAAGACTTTCAGTATTGTACTGCAAATACTTAGGTGTAAAAAATATCTTCCTGCATTCTATGCAAATGCCATTGCTTGTGGCAGGGTACAATTGGGAGAGTTTGGCTGTAAATTCCTGCTTTGGAAACTACTGGATTTTCTGAAGCTCCTTCGCAGAGTCCTATTGAAATAGCTTTTACAAAGATTCTTTTTTGCAGGACCACCGAAGTGAGGTTTGCTTTTGTATGGTGATGTACAGAAAGCTACTTACTCTTCAATTGGCTACTACAGTCACATTCTCGCTTTGAAAGCTGAGATTTCTCAAGACCAAAGGAAGGACTAGTCTCAGGGTACTACTTGGAGAGCAAAGTTCCCTTTTAGCCACTTTCATCTACTCCTAAATGTTTAAATGGGTTCTTCGAGTGAGGATGTGCCCGGTCTTTGCAGGATCAAAACTGGTCGGAGTTCAGACCTGCATGCTACTGAATATTATCCATTCTTATTACTAGAATGGCAGTTTTCAAAGCAGAGCCCACTGGTCATGTGCAGCAGCCCATGACGGCGCATCTTGTCAGCTGGCTGTTCTGCCACTGTTCACAGGGACTGTCCAGTCTCTCCCCACCAAGCTTCCTGTATGACAGCGGCATAGCTCACCACGTAGCTGTGTCCGTGTTCACCTCTTGGGAAAGAGGATAGCAGGGAGCGGACTGCGTAAAGTGTTTTGTTCGTGGCAGCCTACTCCTAGCATGCGTCTTTCGCAAAGATCAGATGGGGGCTTAGGTCAGAATTCAAGCCGGGAGTGCAGTTGATAAATGTGTGTGCAGTAAATATGGTGCTTCTTGTAAGTGATGGAAGGTAGATCTGTTTGTGTGATAGCGGCTACCCCTTCCACTGGAATCTGCTAAATGCCCTGGCCCACCAGTAAGATTGGTACCGTTGTGGGTACCCCTTGGTTGTCCTCAAAGAATGCTTCGTTGTTTTAAACTTGGCAAACAGTTCCACAAATCAAACATGACTAGGGAGTCCAGCATTTCTTGTTGTGACGTTCATGTGTTTTGTGGGCTTTTCAGTTCTTAAATTAATGATCTTTCCTCCTTTTGACTACCACCAAGATGGCACTAATTTAGAGTTTCTGTTAAACCCAACAAGAGGCATTTTGAGCTATGTTTCAAAAGCTTCTGCATACAGCTCTAACCTGTTTCCCTGGAAAGCATCCGCAGTTCTTGTTATAGGCCTGTTGAAAAGGCTAATCATCCTCTGGAAAAGGAGTACTTGGAAATGCTGAATATATGTTGTAGCTACAGAGAATCTATCTTCAACAGATTGCTCTTTATTTTCCTAGCCTGTGAAACAAGTACCCAGACCTCTTCTGAAGGATAGATCCTCCTGTCCCTACCAAAAAAAAAATAGTGAGGGTTTGGGCTCAAGGAAGCAAGCTGTAGACATTGTACACTAGTTCAGTTTGAAAGAGTTACTCAGAGGCATTTAATAAAAGCTGTAAATTAGGAAGAAGACAAAAAGGAGCTAAAGGAGCGGATGAGCAAAAATTGTGAAAGTCGAAGTTGGTATGACTGATATATAAATGCTTTTATTCCCAGTGCAGTGTGTTGGGTTGTTTTCAGTTTAGAGTCCTTGACTTGTACTGTTTTGCTTCTAGATTTAAGTTTTCAAACTGCTGCCCGCATTTTGGCTGCTCCCCCTGTGGATGCTTTGATGGTCATGAAAGATCTCAGTCAGAACTTCCCTACAAAGGCCAGGTAACTTTAATGATGAGTACCAGGAAGTTTTCTTATTAAATTATCTTTTTTTTCTCAGCCGAATACTTGACAGGCAGCATAGGTCCGGTTAATGTCCGAGTTTCCATTTAGCTGGAAGCAAACATTGCAGAGCACTTATGCAGAAGAGATCTTCAGCTTACGATTATAATGGGGAACTTGCACTGTTTTTCTTTGGTATTGACCAGTGGAAAATTCAACAAAATTACCTGCGCTATTTTGTTTTGAAATGCTTCTGAACCTTTTGCATCAAGTCTTTAGGAATATACTGGATAGGGTTTCTGTCTGGCAGTTTTAGGATTTACCTTTTACTGGATCCCACTCTTCTGGGATCCCCTTTTGGAAATGGCCCAGTGCTTAAGGGAATAAATCTTATGTCAGAGGATGACTAAATGCAGAAAATAGAGCAACTACACAGCAGTGAAGGTCTTGGATATGTTCAGATGAATTTCAAGAAATTCAGTCATGATCTTGCTTGCCCCACCAGAGTAGAAAAATACATGAAGATGATACTACAGGAGCTGCTCCTTTTAGAGTAGGTGGAAGTATACTTATGAGTAAAAAGAGACCAAGTTCTGGTCTTATCTCCCAGTAACTAATGTTAAGATTGTGCTATTTGTACCTTATTAAGGCTGGAATTGTGCTGTCATCCAGTTTTTAGTCAGATCAGTGAGCTGAACTCACCCATTCTGTGCTGGCATGATCACTAGATCCAATGTAAGGAAAGGAATGGAGCCCACAGCAAGGAATGAAATCTTCCTATTCTCTGCTCCCACTTCCACCCCTACTTTTTTTTGCTGGCAACAGCCCAGTTTTATTATGGCTTAATGTGAAACTAGACCCTGAGAGTCAAAAGCTTCTTTCTTGGAGCAGTTGGCATGGGATTAACATTTTTATTTTCTCTTGAATTGTGGCAGGCAATTTTTGAAAGAAATACTAATGCATCCTACTTTTTAATGGGGCTACAAAATGCAAATGCTTCTGGTTGCAGCTTCTGATATTAGGGGACTAAATATAGTTAAGGTACAAAAAAATGGGATAATTGGGCAAAATGGAACAAAAATTGACATCATGTTGTTTTTATTTCCATAGAGCGATAACAAAAACAGTTGTTTCCTCGGAACTCAGGACAGAAATTGAAGAGAACCAAAAGGTAACACTTCCAGAAAGTTATGTAGTGCTTTCACACATTTAATATAAACTGAAGCTTTGAAAATGTTTCTGTTAAAAAGTTTGTTTTGCTTAAAAATATGAACCAATGTTCTCACACACATCTTTGTCTTACTATGCATTTGGGAAGTAAAGAAGTGGCTGGATTTTCAAACATGGATTAGGAACATAACTTTTCCCAAATATAAAAATACCGATCAGAAATTCTTTGAGGGAGATCAAGAGTACGCTGGGGAATGATTTTGTTTACAGAGCTGTCCCTATAACGGTTGTTCACAGTAGTCAGATGTGTCCTGACAGTTATTTGGCCAGTGCTTTTTAATGTATATGAACATGAGCTTCTATTCAGTATCTGAACTCTGAATCTGTTAGCTGTATTTATCTATCTTTATAAACTGAACTTTAAACCCAGTGAAAATACTGTGTTCTCAACCCTTGGAGGAAAATGTTCTATTTATTTACAGAAAATACACAGCATAAATATTCTTAGGATTTCCAGGCGGACTGGCTTAATCCCTAGCCTGCAGAACAGGCCTGTATCAAGAATGAAGTAGGAGAAATTTTGATGTCTGGGTCACATCAGTCCTTAGTTTCGCTAACAGAGCAGCATGGCTTGTCAGTTCAAGTTGCAGAGAGATGGTTAGTACACTTGTATAAATGTGCCTGCTGCGTGGCCGCCTTCCAGTCTCTGACCCAGTTTTTATTTGACTCCTGTAACAAATGTGTAATCTCTGAAACTCATAGTATAACTCACCCTGAATAATAGTTCAAAATAGGCTTATCTTGATTTTAAGTTACTGATTTTAGGTTTTGATTGTACTCTGAACTTCCTGCAAGCCATTGTATATGAAATGTGTGAGTGCTTTTTAGTGGGAGTTATTACAGTCAGAATGTAGTTATATTTTTGGATTATGTTTAAATGTCTGAGCTGGAGGGAATGTAGCTTGTTAGAAAGCTATTGCTTGGAAAGCAATTATATTAAGCATATTCTTACAGCTTTAAGGAGGCAGAAGAAATACATTTTTCATGACCCAGTTTGAGATGGCATTTAGAAAATACTTTTTAGAGGTATAAATTCCTCAATGTTTACAGGGAAGCCACAGGATCAACTCAAAACCTCCTGCCATTGCTTGTAATGATCCATATGTACCATGTGGAGGAAATGGTCCCACTATTGGTATTTTGAGGGGAAGCTACTTAAGGAATAAAACTTTAGCAGCTATCCAAATGAGTCATGTTCTTTTAGCTGTACTTTGAAGTAAAATCATATAAAAAAAAAAAGGTTGTGAGGGACCTCTGGATGTCATTGAGCTCAGCTTCCTGCCCAGGGTGTGCTCCAGTGTTTGCAAAAAAACGTCCCAACAGCTCTGCTGTGTACTTGGCATTAACAAAGCACTGAAAAAACAGTAGTCACTGGGGAATTTCATACAGCAGAATGAAAATACAGCTGGCAGTGCAGTCCAGATAAAGCACAAAATACAAGTTTAAGATTATAGTAAAATCAAAGCCAAACAGTACCTTTTAATATATGATCTATGCTGATCTATTCACATATTCCAGTCTAACTTGACATTAACAGCAAAAATGCAAAGTAAGGTATACATCTATGCCTTTTTTTTTTCATTGATGATATTCAGCTCATTTAGTAGTAAATATAACCTGAAAGCTTTACAAGTCCCCTGGGATTCCTGCTCTGAACGAGAAATCTCTGTTTGTTCAATAGTGCTTAAAATCAGAAAAGAGAGGATACAGTTTGACGCTACCCACCAACACAGTCCTGGAAGGGATGAGGGGGGGTAGAGTATAATTGTGAGCTAAAGCTGCCTAGGGCTTTTCTGCTACCTCTTAGAGCAGCCTGGTCTGCAGGTAACACCACAATTTGGTGGATGCATTTTTATTCCAAATATGTCTAGACTACTAGATCCAGATATGGGTAGACTGTGAAGAGCCCTGCTCTTGTCAACTTTTCCTTTGCACGACTCTCTGTGTGGATATTATTTGCTAGTGAAGTTCACTGCTTTTAGTAAGTTGTAGTTTAGTATCTATGTATGCACAGAAAGATATAACTTAACATTGCACATACTCAACTCTTGTCTGGGAACTTTATTAATTAACAGAATATATAAATTCTTCCTGCTTATATGCTGCTTTCCTGTTCTAGGTACTTCACAAGTTACTTTGCTATTCCTCCTTTTGCTTTGCCCATCCTCTTCACAGTAGTAGTGTTGGGTTTTTTTTATGTGCAAATACTGTTTTTTTCCTTCAGTGTTCATTATGCCTCTTAATAGAATTTTGTAACTGCTGCTGCATGAGAGGAGGTATTAGGAAAAAACAATGGCATTTCTAAGTGGTTTTTTTTTTCCTTTTTTCTCCCCCCCCCCTTTTTTTTTTTAATAGAATTTTACATGTTAGAGTTAGGAGTTTTGCTTCAGCAGGACTGTTTTCTACTCACCTCTCTGCTGGTTCAAAATTGTACTCTAATGGTGCCTCAATTTAGGGGCAAGCATCCAGTCAAATGGGGTAGCGCTTAGAGGTACTTGGGAGAACTTCCAAAATATTCATGAGACTTTTCCATACGCTTATGTGCTATCTGTTGTTTGGAACTTCACAATATTATTGCAGCTCATATTCTCTTCGTTCAGGATGCATCCACTATCCCAAGACTTGGTTGGTACCTTAAACGTAGCAGTTAGCACCACGCGACATACAGCATTTTGAGTCTGTTCTGCCCAAAAATGAGCTTTAAAGAGCTAAGACAGCTACCTGGATGCTTTCTGTCCAAGTATTTTATTTTGTGAGCTGTCAGCTAGAAAATATTAAATGACTTCTCTCAAGTATTTTCTAATGATTTAATCCAAGTATATTTAAAAAGTCTACTGAGGCAATTTCCAAATTTGTCAGAGTTGCACAGAAACTAACAGGAAGTCCCATTTATGTATGTCTACACTAGATAGCTTCATTTTTTTCCTCTTTGGTTATATGAACTTACTAGGTACGGATATATACACAAAGTGAACTAAAGACTGTAGCTGAGAACTAACATAATGCAATCCAAACAATAATGGGGGTAAAATCCGTAGCTTTGACACACTAAACCCTGTAGTCATTTTTATTCTGTTTGTAGCATTCTTCTAATGGCTTTTTTTCCCCCCCCACCTTCTTCAGTATTTCAAAGGAACATTAGGATTACAGCCGGGAGATTCTGCCCTGTTCATCAATGGACTACATATTGATTTAGACACTCAGGACATATTTAGGTAGGGATGTCTTCTTTTCCAGAATAATTGTGTTCTGTTTAGAATCTTTCATCCTGCTTGTGCATGGGTGATAAGGTCATTTAGACAGATTTGAACCTTCTTTGAAAAAACTGTATTTAGACTAGGTGTAAATGTTTAATTGATAAGTATAGGGAAAAGCAAACAATGCTTACTTCTTTTACACAAGTGGTTTCCTAACAAAAAAGCTGATGTGAAAACCGAAATACTCTAGAATATCAGAAAGGGAACCTCACCCTACTACTGTTCTTCTGACCTGTTCTGTGAATAAACAAGGCTTTGGTCTCCAGGACTGTCAGTGTACAAGTTTATTTTGAAGACAGTAGAATATTTGATTCTCAAAGGCTAAATCCCTGTACATTTTCCATCTGAAAACTGCCTTGCATCTTTGTCAAGATCTGTTTCAGTACTGTGGAATTGAAATTACAATTGTGTATCACGCTTAAGTTATCTTGATGTAATGCACTTTTTCTCAGAAAAATAACTGAATATGTTTAAATTATCTCAAGTTTCTTGAGACAGTTAGAAATAGGTAAGAAGTAAGAAATAATGCACAGACCTCACAGACATCTGTTTATACTTTCTATCTGTTAACCTTAGGCTACAGCAAGTTACTTGCTGTATTTTAAAATTCAACAAAATAATTCTTCTTTTCCTTCCAGCTTGATCGATGTGTTACGCAATGAAGCCCGTGTTATGGAAGGTCTGCACAGCTTAGGAATTGAGGGTCTTTCCTTGCACAATGTTCTGAAGCTGAACATCCAGCCATCAGATTCAGACTATGCTGTGGACATCAGAAGCCCTGCTATTTCAGTGCGTATGGTTTAGATAAGAAATACCTTATCCACCTTTGAGCAACATGTTCTTAAGCTGTCAGGGGAACTTTTGTTCTTCACCTCACAAACAAATCTGAAACTTTGCAGAGAAGAAAAAGGAGCAACAATAGGGAAAACAAGTGCTGTGTTTTAAACGCAATTAACTCTTAAAGTTTTTATTCATATAGTGCTCAGTATAGTGTTTGATTTTTAAAATGTTTTATTATTCCAGACTTGAGCAGGAGGACTGGGATCATTTAAGTGACTTTATTTTATTTTTCTTTAGTGGATCAACAATCTTGAGGTTGACAGCCGGTATAATTCCTGGCCTTCCAATGTGCAAGAATTGCTGCGTCCCACATTTCCAGGGGTGATCAGACAAATCAGGAAAAACTTCCATAATTTTGTAAGTAGTGATCTGATGAGAAATGAAATTTTCCTTTTTTTCTTCACAGCAGGGGCACTAGCTTTTGGAACTTACCCACGTATATGTTGGACTCTCTGTCACTGAAAGATGGAGTTAGGATGCTTTTCTAACAAGAATCAGTTCTAACTATACTGCCAAGTTATGACTGAGGTTCAGAGATTACTGAACATGGTTCTCTGCCCTCTGTTGGACTGGTCATGTGAGTGCCACCATGTGAACCAAATGTGAACAATGCTGTGGGAGCATTCACATTTTATCCTTCTATGGAGATCATGCTTTTAGCACTGAAATTATCTAATCAAAAAGCAACACTTCATCTGAATAAAGGGCTGGCTGTAACTTCATTTTAAGGGGCCTGCTTCTGTCTGGGTGTTGGCCTTGCTCTGAGACTGCCTAGCAGGATGGGCCTCCAGGAGGGCCAGGCAGAGCAGCACGGTTTTCGTGCATTCTGGCAAGACGTGCATGGAGCACTTAACTGGGAAAATTTTGATATGGCCAGAGACAGAAGCCTAAATGCTAGAGCATACTGGGGTAAAGGTAAGGCATGAAAGGAGTACAGTCTGTTCTGGGTAAAGGCGCAGTTTAGACAGGGCATCTTAGATTATGATTTTAGACTTAAAGATTTTAGGAGAAACTTAGTGGGTCTCATGTCCCTGTCAGTGAATAAAATGGGATTGGTAATAACTCTGCGTTGAAACATGAATGAAGCTATCTCTAATCAAAAGCCAATGTCTTGACTTCTTAAGGGAACAGAAACCTCTCACTTGCAATTTATATGCAGGTGCTGATAGTAGATCCTACTCACGAGACTACAGCAGAATTGTTTAACGTGGCAGAGATGTTCTTCAGTAACCACATCCCACTGAGGTAATATTATGTTTTTATGGGAACTTTTTAGATCAGTTTCGTTTTTGTGACTCTTGCAGTTGTAAAATGCTTGTTGTTAGGACACTGTAGAAATTTTAGATATTTTGTATTGCTGGTAAGAAAGGGCATTTTGTAAACATTGTTCCTTCTTTAAAATATTTTGAGTAAAACTTTTGCTACTAGCAAAACAGAGCCCAAAAAAAATTTGGTCTCTGCAACAGCCCAAAAGATACTTAAAAGCAAGCACTGTGGCTGAAAGAAGATATGAAAAGCAAGATTCTGACAGACTCCTTGTCAGAGATTATATGGCATAATTCTGATTCCTCAACACTGTTCAAAATCTTAGCAGTCCATTCAGAAAAAAACTTTGCTTAAGATGATGAGCATGGCTGACTGTTGTTTGAAGAGTTGATTACCTGTTAGTATAACAGATTCATAATCTGGGCATTTGTTTGATTGCAGGATAGGACTCGTCTTTGTGGTTAATGACTCAGAAGATGTTGATGGACTTCAGGATCCTGGTGTTGCCCTTCTTAGGGCATACAATTACGTGGCACAAGAAATGGATAATAATTATGCTTTCCAGGCAGTCATGTCTGTAAGTATTCATTTAAAAGGGAAATGAATGTTTTAGTATTTGCCATAAATGACAAATTGTGGTCATGTGCTACTATGTAGGTAATGGGAAAAAAATATTTTTCTACTTTGACTTTATTGGTATTCAGGGTACCACAGAATACCTGTTTTCCTCTAAAGTGCTGTGACCTAATTTTAACAAGTGAGGCCAGATTTAAATGTGACATTTGTACTTTTGTAAGTTTTTTCTGATCCCACCTCTTTCTTTGTTCTGCTAATATGACTTCTAAACTATTCTATCCCTTTAATATTATAGTTGAAAGTTATAGTTGACAGTATAGTGAACAGTTGTTGCCACACAATCTTGCACCATAAAAGGATATTATCGGTACTAGTAAATTCATTTTCACTTGTAGTTCATTTCAGTTGTAGTTTGACATAGTTGCATAAATCTGTAAGATGGACATACTGTAACATTAAATTTGCTGGTTATTTGAAGACAATTTTTTTTCATTATATAAATTACAGGGCTTTTTAATATAGTTGTAAGTCAGAAGTAAATCTTGTGCCTTCAAGAGGGAAACAAAATTAGTTAACTGCTTTACATGTAGGGTATGTTGTATTGTTCATAAGCACAAGGAAGAGGTAGCTCTTCTGATGTGCTTCGTTTGAGCCTTTTTGTTTTGGTTTGTTTTTTTTGCTGAGCACTACTTTTCCTGCTCAAATATCTTTTGTAATTAAAGATACAAGGTATTATTTAAAGAAATCCATGATACTTACCTACTTCCAGTCTGGCTGGAATAACTATGAGGTAAAGCAAGATAAGTTTCAGAGCTACCAGCACTTTGTAACTTTTAGCTTTGTATTTACAAGCTGTTATTGAAGTTAATAAACATGAAAATGTTTTGAATATCTGGCTGTTTATATGTTGTATAATTACTGGAACACAGATGATATGTTAATTTACCTTTGGTAAGGAGAGGTGATTTTCAGTTGCAGCTGTAGACTTGTATTTGTGTCCCCTTTCCAGATATATAACAAAGTAAAAACAGGAGATCAGCTGAGAGTTGAGCATGTGGTTAGTGTTCTTGAGAAACAGTATCCTTACGTGGAAGTGAACAGCATTCTGGGAATTGATTCTGCCTATGATCAAAACAGAAAGGTAAGAATTTGTGAAATAAAGCATTTTTTTACTTCTTTTTTTAATCAACATTGTTTTGCAAATATCATCGCTATGTACAGTTTCTTGCTCCAGTTCTCTTATTTAGTAAACAAGTATCTAATTCATTCTCATACTAGGGTGAGTTTTAATAGTATTTTTGTAAGTATTTATGTTCAGCATAAAGTTTATATACATATATATATATATGCATAGACACACATATACACACACACACACATATATTTTATATTACAAGAACTAAGGTAACTCTCATGTCTCTAGAATTGCTTAAAAAAAAAAGCGAGAGCATGGCTCATAGGGGAAACTGAGAAGCTTAGTGTTTGGGAGGGATTTGTGTGGGTTTTCTTTAGCATTGGTATTTGAATAGTGTTTGAGATAACAGGATGATGACAAATGCAAAATTCCTTGCCTGTAGCAAGGCATTTGGCAACCCTTCTCAAAGGATTTTTTAAAATTATTTTTAGGGTTGATACTTTCCTGTTTGGAGAAAGCTGGGAGTACAAAACACTACTGGGTCACTTTTATGGGAGACGAAGCAGATCGTATTTGGGGTTCTATAAGGGATGGTTTTTTATTTTAGTTGAATGTTCCAGAAAAAAGAATGGAAGTACTTTCTATAACAGCTCTGTAATATTTATGATACTGCCAACATCTGGAAATCTGAAGAATGCTGTCAAGGTTATATACACAGGAAGGTGTAAAGCATGGATGCATACAAGTTTGAGTAGGAAACTGGAGAAAAAGCATTTTGAGGTAATCAAAATGCATAAAGTTAGGATAGAAATTTCTGAATGACAGGAGAGGTCTTATCAATCTACATGACAGTTACAGAGTGGTACTTCTTACCAGCTGATTTCACTGATCAGAACAAGCAGAGCAAATCACACTCGGTGTGCTGAGGTGTAAAGGACTTGGCCAATGGACCCAGCGCAGTTTCATGGCTGGGGGAAGAGTTTGAGGAGGCTGACTCTGCTGGAACCTCCCTCTATAAAGCTATCCTCAAATTTTCATACCTATGAGACTCTCCTGCTTAAAGGGATCCCATCCCTTTCTCCTTTACCCAAACATGTATGTGTAGAGCAGGAGGGATGCCTGGAACCATGGCAGCTGCTTCAGCTCATGACTGGGACTAGCAGCTGTGGAGTATGGTTAGATTTCTTGCCCCCTGCAGTTTAAAAGTATCTAGCACTCAACCTGAAATTCTTCCTGCAAAGAACGGGTGATACTAACTAATCTTCACAGTTACTTTTGAAGTTCTGAAGTTACCATAAAGCCTTGAAAGGGGCTATGTGACTGGGGCAGAAGCAAGGCATTATTTAATCCATTGTTTGCTTTCAAAAAGCAAAAGGCAGGAATGGCAGTGATGAGGGTGAAGCTGGAATGTGAACCTGGGCTGTTCTTATGCTGAACTAACCTGCTTGGCTTGGCTTTCAAACAGAGCCCTCTTCCCGCCCTGTTTAAAACACAGAAACAAACAAACAAACAAAAAACCTCCACAAGAAATCCCCAACAGCTACAAAGTGCTCATCTCTGAAAGACCAGAGGGGCCGTTCTGGAGGCCTTGCTGCAACTGTTCTACCTGACGCCATTCAGCATGACCATGTCTTAAAAGGAGGTCTTTAGAGAGAGCTTGTCTCTGTATAAAGGACAAAACTTAACACTGGTCACACTGTCATGTGATCTGAGCTATGTGATTTATTTTATTTTTTTCTTTTTCTCTGTTCTTAAAAGATAACTATAGGGTGAGGATTAAAGCTAAAGAGGTTTTGAAAGTTCTCAAAAAGAATCCCTGAACAGTAGAACTTGGTTAACTTCTGTCCCTAACTGAATATGAATAATGATGGTGCATTTTGCAGTGGTTGTGTGAAATGGAGAAACGTGCTTTGACAGAATAACCCCCTCTTGCCTCCCTGCCCCCTCCCACAGGAAATGTGTGTGTAAAAAACTTTAAAAACATGTTTCCAAAAAAACCCACCCCTGAAACAAACAAACAACAAAGAAAACCTGCCAAATCCTCCCCCATCTTATGTTACGAATACCAATGCTTGCATACTTCTGTGGCAAATGCTGGTTTCGTACTGCGCTTTTTTTTTTGCTATTACCAAAAAGTATTCATTAGAATTAATTGGTTTACAGTATGAATTTAGTGGACTATTTTGCATGATGCCTAGTTATATGCACTTTAAAATGAACTAACTCTTCTTGCTTTGAAACTCTGAAAGAGAAGGACATTTTATGCATATAAGATACGGAAAGTGTGTTATGCATTGCATAAAATTTGTATTCGGTATGTGTTAGATAAAAGCTGAAAGGACATGTTGGTGTGTTTAGAACAGACTTCGGTGGATATTGCATGGAAACATGAACCCTTGTAGTGATGGGCTGACGTGGTAAAGTTACTTCTTTCCCTGTATTTAGGCAGCAAGAGGCTACTATGAGCAGACGGGTGTAGGTCCTCTCCCTGTTGTGCTGTTCAATGGGATGCCTTTTCAAAAAGATCAGCTGGATCCTGATGACCTAGAAACCGTGACAATGCACAAAATCCTAGAAACCACAAGCCTCTTCCAGCGAGCCGTGTACTTGGTAGGTGCTGGGTTCAGCTGCGACTTCAGAGAGAAACATGATTGGAAAAACTGACTTGAAAGTCCCTGAATATGTAATACATATGACAGCTTAACTTACATAACTAGTTGGTTTTTAAATGGCCTAAGGCAAATATGTGTGTGATATAATCAAAATTGCTTTTTCTTTCTTCTTTCCTTCAGGGTGAATTATCTAATGATCAAGATGTAGTTGAATACATCATGAACCAGCCTAATGTTGTTCCCAGAATCAATTCAAGGATCTTAACGTCTGACAGAGAGTACTTAGATTTGACAGCAATGAGTAAGGGATGCTTTTAGCTGCGTTACACCTGAAGTATCTGATTGTAGGACTTTTGCTTTCCCGACGGAATGCTCCAGTGGCAAAGTGTTAACAGTATCCCAAGTGACAGCTTCAGGGGAATTTGACTCATGAAATTGAGAGAATAATGACATTAGAAAAAGCCAAGAGCAATACAGTCTTGTAATGTGTAAAGCAACAGATTGTTCCTTATTTCTGACCTTTTGAGCGGAGGTTGGCGGTCGTCTTTGGAATTACTGAGGATTTGTTGTGCCATATATTTTAGAAGAACTTTTTAGAGCTGAAATGTTAAGTAATAACATCCAATGCAGAGACTCTGCAGTATAACAGCAGGACTGCAGATGCACTTGTGTAATGACCTTTCTTGAGTTGGTTGAAGAATGGTAATACAGTGGACTTTTTAATGTATATTATTTACATAAATTAACTTGAACCAAGCCAGACTTGAATAATTGACTTCTCCATATCGAAAATGCTATGTAGCTATTAGCATAAGTTATGAAACAACAAAAATTCCTCAACATATTAGCTATTAACAATAGAAATGAAATATAAAAATCAATATCGCAAGCAAAAAGCTGTGGGATGTGTGACTTGATATTCTGGTAATACTGCTGATTTTCTTTCATTTCACATGGAAATAGTTTGCTTTGGCATCTAATACTTTCTCTCTCATACTTTCTCTCCAGATAACTTTTATGTGGATGACTTTGCTAGATTCACTACGTTGGAATCCAAAGACAAGACAGCTGCTGTGGCAAACAGCATGACCTACTTAACAAAGAGAGGTAACATCTACAGTAGATTATGAACCCAAATCTATTTTTTTATATGTGTTTCAGAGCATACATGCAGTAGTCAGTGCATTTAAGCCATGAACCTTGTTCAGGCCTGTGGGCAGTGCTGCCATTCAAGTGTTAGAAATAGACTTTTGTAGGGCTCAGCATCTACATGGAACAAGAATGTTCCCCTCATTAAACACCCGTAGCCTTCTATGAATAATGAAGTCCCAACCAAACTTATGCCACATTGCATAAGACTGCCAGAAACACAGCAATGCAAGCTCTGACACAGCAGTTACACTGACTAGAACGGTATAAAAGGGATTCCAGCTCTTTGCCTCATAATTCAAAACAACTAAAGGTTATGTGCATTCAAAAGAAACTTATTGCGTGTTATATAAGACAACTGCTAATCTGGTCTGTGCTGTTCTTACTGCTCCCGTGCATGTACTGCTTTGTCAATGATGGTATTGTTTCATTAGTTATACATAAAGTCCCCTGTTAGTATTAAAACTCAGCTGTGCTGCTCACTATAAGAAATGCATGCACAGACATAATTAGTACAGAGCTTATGCTTAATCAGCCCTTGCCTATACCCATTTCAATTAGGAATCAGAAATAACTTGCTGCTTTTTGAACCAATTTCTCTTGTTTCGGTCTCTGTGTTCTTTACCCGGCTCTTACAAGTTTCCCCTAATACCATCTCAAGGCACTGCCACCTGCATGCACTGCCTTAAATGTTCCTGTTGCTCATTCTGTCTTGTATTTACCCTTGGTTTATGCTCAGTCACTTAGATCTGAGCAAGTTGCTTGCTTTCCCTTTGTAGACTATTAATTAAACCTACATCTCCATATGCTCATTTGAAAGTGCTGTTTCTTCCGAGATATTGAACCTGGAGGGGTAAAGAAGCAGCCACTCCCGTGGAAATTAAATGAGAATACAGGCATTTGTTAACCTTCTGGAGGATTGTGATTGCCCATTCAAAATGTGGATTTGGTTAATTTGATTAGCTTAACTTACTCTTTACTTTCCTGCTCTCTGCTGATTTCATCCCATCAGTCAACGGTTTCTGTTCATGGAGGTGTATTAGTTTGCGATCCCATGGCTTCACAGTTTTTGGCTCACTGCCCCTTTTGTGACTTAAGATACTGAATAGCTGGTATCTGATTACAATAATGTTGTAGCATGTTTATTTTCTAAAATAATAGGAAAGCTGTATGTGTTGTTGACTCAGCAGCAATACTGAAATAGTGCTGGCTTGCTGGTTTTTGAAGAGGGAAGATAACAGTAACTGTCAACATCCAAGTCAATGGCATGGCAGGTTTTGCAAATGGTCTTCAGAATGATGCCTTCATGGTATAGTATGAAATTGATAATATGTAGTATAATTAGTGCTGTAGTATGAAAATAAAGCATCAGTCTATTTGAAAAAAGTGTCAAAGCTTATTCTAATAAAATAACACAGACTTGTTGTGTGTTGAAACTGAACTTCGGTGATTCAGTTATGCCTAGTGCAGTGCTGTTCAGCTTCTTGATACACATTGGGATTACTAAAAAAAATTAATGTCTGTTTCCTTTCCCTTTCTTTCCTCTCTGCTTTTTGACCAGGAATGTCTTCCAAGGAAATCTATGGTAACTCATGCTTTAGCATTTCTTCTGTTACTGTTCTGGGAATTTTCCAATTCCTTTATAAGGTTGGATTTAGAATCAGCAGGAAATAAGAAAGCTGTTTAAATGCATGTTTGCTTCAGCACTTTTTTCTCAGTACAAAACTGATTTTGTGAGCTAACAGCATCAGCATGAAGAAGAGACGTGTCTGTAACCTAGTGGGAACCTATAATTAATTTATAGGTTCCTTTGTAATTTCTAAACTGAATAGGTAGCAAAAAAAAAATGCAGTTTAGAAACAGTGATGCATGCTGTCCTATGTGGGTTTTCTGTGTGAAGGAAATCAAACCTAATACAATACTACTATTTTTGTCCTACTAGACTTCATAGCTTAGCTTCATCTGCATCCTTCCTATGTCATTCTTTTTTTTTTTTTTTCCAAATCTGTGCATGCACATCTTTTTTCATCCAAATGAGGAAAAACTGAAGCTCTACTTCTACCTCAAATATATATATACATTTTTTCCTTTTTTTCCTCCTACAGATGAGTCTTTTGTTAGACCAGTTACTTTTTGGATTGTTGGCGATTTTGATAAACCTTCAGGGAGGCAACTGTTGTATGATGCAATTAAACATCAGGTAGGTAATGCCTGCACAGCATAGCGGTGTTAATAAAGCGGTGGATGGAGGCTTGAGAAACATAGGATTATGCTTCTGTCCTGTGTTATGATGCAAGAGAGAGTAGTTTTCCCTGCACGTTTCTATTTTCCAGCCTTATCTTGTCTGTAGGGGCTGGAACATCCCTGACCTGCTTGTGCTAAGCCAGAATCCCCTCTCGGCCCTCCAGTAATACAATAAAGAAAGGATGCTCTTTAGTCCCTGTTTCTAAAATGAAATGTCTGAGTTTTGGTTTGGAGATGAACATGAGCACTGCTCTCTGTTTTGTCTCTTGTTGCAGAGACTGAATCGTAAAAATAAGTAGTTTACTCCTACATCACTGTTTTGCCAGATCTCTGAGTGATGGCCATGGTCTTGTATTTATTATGTAGCAAAGCTGCACAGTATTATCTAGAAGATTCCTGTCACAGTGGTGCCTATACGTAGACTAAATACTTTGAGTTAAATTAGTATTTTGTCCTTTTAATCTTGTGCTGTTACTTACCCAATTGGAATCTGGCTTGCATGCTAAGAAATACAAAGTTTTTGCTATAGATCTTATTAAAATAGATTTTTCTTCTTGTATAAAACATACCTGAAATCTAAAACTTTTCTAATCCATGTTTGTTTAAACACAGAAATCCAGCAATAATGTCCGAATTAGCATGATTAATAACCCCAGTGAAGATCCAAACAGCAAGAACACGCTTGTTGCTAAGGCCATATGGGCAGCTCTGCAGACACAAACTTCAAATAACGCCAAGAACTTCATCACCAAAATGGCAAAGGAAGAAACTGCAAAGGCACTTGAGGCAGGAGCTGACATCTTAGAATTTGCAGTTGGGGTAAGCATGTTTGTTGGTGCCCGCAAAGGTCAGGTACTTTGCTGGTTCTTCTAATGAATATCTTAGTGTAGCATGTTCATATGGAAAAGCTGAAGTAACAATGGAGAGTAACACTCTGGGGAGGTTTTTTTGTTTGCTTTTTTTCTCCGAGAGGTTAAGCTTAGTGAACTACAACACTTTGCCTAACAATAAATGTAAATCCTCTTACACATCAAAGCTACACAACTTTAAAAAGTCAAAAGGAATGCAGGTTCAGAGATACGTTAAAATGAGTCCATTGTTTCTTGGGTATTAAGAGAGAAGTTCAAGCTCATGATCTCTTTAAGACGAAAATAAACTACATTTCTCAAATGAGGCTTAAAAATTAGCCAAGAACCACTTAAGAACAGAAGAATGGAGTATAGCCCTTTACATCGGAAGTTGTGATATATTTGAGAGCGACAGGCAGGAGCTAGGTTTAACACCACAAAGAACAGGGGCATGAGGATAAATTTTATCAAGTTATAAAGATGTTTTTGAAAGGAAACAAGAAAGATGCATTTTAAAGAAGTGTTCATGGGTGTAATTTTTGTCCTGTTTCAATGTCAAGTATTCTTTTCTTTCAGGGTATGGATATCAATATTTTCAAAGAAGCCTATGAATCTCCCAAAGTGGATTTTATTCTGTCCCATGCTATATACTGCAGAGATGTTCTGAAGCTGAAGAAGGGGCAGAGGGCTGTGATCAGCAATGGAAGGGTGAGATCAGTCAGCAGATGGTAAAAGCGTTATCCAGAGTGTCGCAAAGAAGCGGACCTTGAGCAGCAGTGTCTGAGAATCTGATACAGAGTCTCTGCCTTCTTTAGGTTACTAGATTGCACCTAGTTTGATTTAGTCAGACCTCCAGTGATCTGTTC
Organism: Apteryx mantelli; assembly: GCF_036417845.1. NCBI lineage: Eukaryota > Metazoa > Chordata > Aves > Apterygiformes > Apterygidae > Apteryx > Apteryx mantelli. The sequence goes on along the minus strand of NC_089986.1, from coordinate 27,879,248 downwards.
TTTGTACTGTGTCCAGCTGAAGTTTTGTACAAATTCAGATGTCTAAGTAGCAGAAGTTTCAGCCATGTTGGCACTGAATGGAGTCCAGGGCCTAAAAAGGATGATAAAGTTGTATGATTGTCCCGCTTCCATTCCTTGGGCAAAATGCTCCTCTGTCTGGCCCCGGAATAAAGGATGTTGGTGACTTGATCTCTCCTACAAGCTCTTTCTACAAGAGCCACTTAAATTAGACAAATTCTGTTGTTACAGTATTTCCCTGCAAATAATGAAGCCCTGCTGTGTACAGCATTTAGTTTCCTTTTGTCATCTGCTTGCTACTTAGGAAAAAAATGCAAGTTCCAGTGACTAATGTATACTTTATCAGGTTAAACATTTCAAGTGATAATTTGCAGTATTCTATTCCCATTATTAGCAAAATAGCAAGAATTCTCTAGGCAGCTTTTAGGCTTCTGAAGACGAGAGCAGTAAGATTTGCCAGGGCTTTGCTTCACTACTGGAATTGGCCTGGTATTCTTTTGCCCCTTCAGGTTGTAATATTGCAGGTATAATTTAATATGCCGTACTTTGGCAAATCAGTGCGCTTACTGAAAAGTGTAAGCATGTATTTTATGTCTTAAGGTCTAGGTTATTTTGTACTGTTGGCTCTAGATAGCTGGAATTGTTAAACTTGGTTGCTATAGGCATTAATATCAGTCAAAAACAGTTAACACCCATCACGATTGGGCCTGAGTATTTAATACATCTTTGAATTTTGTTTCAGTGCAGCCTTTACATAATAATTCTGATCCCATTTTCTTTGTAGATTATTGGCCCATTAGAGGATGGTGAGATGTTTAATCAGGATGACTTCCACCTCCTTGAGAATATCATACTGAAGACATCAGGACAGAAAATCAAATCCCAGATTCAACAGCTGGGATTTGAGGAAGATCTGTAAGTAAACCTGAAGAGATTAGCAAAAAGTGGTGGTGCTCTTATAACATGACCTCCTGCAGCCTGGAGAAACCTCAGCTTGTATCAAGTACACTCTGGTTAGGTGTTATAAACAAACAAACACGTGTGTATTCATTATGGTCAAGTCTCAACTGTTCAGAGGAGCAAGTCAGAAAGGAAAAAGATGTAAATTATCTGTATTGGGTTTAATGCGCTCTAGTGACTTTTTGTAGTTCACAGTATCTCATGTAGGTGTGGAGCTGTAACTGTAGCCCCCAGATTCAGGAAGCAGAATTGGGAGTACTGGCAAGCCCCAGTGTGGTACTGTACTGTGCTCCAAGTTCATCGTTCTTGACTCGTTACCTGTAACTAGCAGTAATCTACCATGGCTGGTCTGTCACCTCGTGATGGAAGTTGAAGGAGCTGTGTTGACTGCAGCCTCACTGACCAGCAGCAAGAAAGTGGGGAAGTGCCCAAGTCTCTTGGGACTTACCATAAAACTGCATAAGCGAACACAGAACAGTAAATGCATTGGAGCTCACGGAGATAGTCCCTGGATCACAGCAACATGGGCTGCAGCAGCCTGCTGCGTTGGGTATTGGAGGAGTTCGGGAAGTGGTTTCTTGGATGGAATTAAAACACAGGTAGAGTGAAAAAGAGTATGAAAAGAAGAATGAGGGTGGTCGCGCATTCTACAAGGGCTTTCTAAATTCACTGCTGTGTTGCGCTAGATGAAGTTTCATTCCAGATTTAATTGACTTTGGCTGGTGACAGCATCACCAACAGAGAAGCTGTCTACATGCAGAGGAGAGCTGTTGTTAGCTGCTAAGGGCTATGTTACAAAGCGGTATAAATTGCTATGTGTTATTACATTTGTTCTTGAAAAAGCTTTCTGCGCTGGATTGCCTTTCTGCTTCTCTAAATGGAACGGAAGCCTGACTTCTCATTAATATTAAGGCCTTCAGACTTGTGGAGGGTTTTCCCCTAGCTAAATCTTAAGCGACAGACTGGTTTAAACCACTTGCCTCCTGTGTGTCTTGGTTTTATAACTCGTATGTAGGATTACCACAATATTTATTTAAAAAGGGAAAGAAAGGAAGAAAATAGAGATGAGACCTGAAGAGTAGGCTTCCTGAATCAGTTCGCAGTTCAGCTAACTGCTGCTGTCCTACCAGTATCAAAAACATTTTTTTTAGTAATATATTTCACTGTCAATATTACAGAAACGTTTACATGGCTTTTATCTTGTTTTAAAGAGAAACAATAGGAAAAGAAGTAGAGATGAGATAATAATAATCTTAGTTCCAGATAATTCTTGCAAAAAGAACAGAGGTAATCTATTCAAAGGAAAATCATCTTCAGGTTCAAAAGAACATATGCTAGTGTCTGTTGGTCAGAACTGATATTTATAGAGTGTGTGTGCGAGTGTAAGTGTGTGAGAGCTTGTAGCTACGAAGACAATTTCTCTTGTATTTAGCTTTCGCAACAGTCACTTTCCCATGGTGCTGCTATCATCTGGTAAAGGCTGACAATTTTTGCTTGTGCAGGCTTAAGTAGGTTAAGCTGAGGTCTCTTGTACAGAAATCTTGTGTGATCTGAGCTCTAGGAGGACAGTTTTAACAGCATTCCATACCCTTTTGCATCCATTGCTGTAGTGGGAATCAAAAGGGAAATAAAGAAAGGGTGTAGGCTTTTTGGATGGTAGGGCAGAAGAGGCCATAGACTGAACATTTGGACAGAGCAGAGTTCAGATTTTTTTAAATAGCACTGCCAAGGTTTCCTGAAAGCTTTTGAATTGAACTGCTGCATTAGAAAACAGGGTAGAACTTGGCAGTCTTCACCAGGCTTGTGTTTTTGTTACGAACAATTTAAACAGCTGTCGCTATAAATCTATGAGACTGAGTTAATTAAGGAAAAGCTGACAGACCCTTAAGTACACTATTGCTTCTTGGCAAAGCTGTGATGTACAAATCAATTCCTATTGAACTTTCATGAGGTGCTACATTTTCAAGATTAAATATGATATTCTTGAAATGCTAGACTGAAAATTTCTGGGAATAATAAAAAGCAAGAACTTGTCAGCAGTGATTCTGTTCCTTATAGGACCCCCCCTCTCCCTCAAAGTTCTCCCACATGCAGGGTTGCTTTCCAGTTCCTAGAGTTGCAGTATAAAATGGGAGACTGCTGTGAAATAAGGGTTTGATCTGAATCTCTTATGGGTCTAGGAGATGTTGAAGTTTAGGGATGCCGTGCCTGCAGCACGGTTGGCCTCTAAAATGCCATTTACTTCATAGTTAAATAATTTGGCACCCAGAGTGATAAGGCTGTATCCCTTTTTAATCATCTTAATGATGGATTAACCCTTAAATATGTTTAATTCTTCAGAGCTACTTCAAAGCATCCTTGAAGTAAAGGGAGGAGGACAGTAAGAACACCCTCTTCTGGAATATATTTTTGTTTTCAGAAACACAGATCATGTATTTTTATGTTGCTATGTGTTTCAAACCAATTCATTGTAAATATATGCAAACAGGAAAATAATCGTATAGAGAGAGGTGGTAAAACAGCTTGGGTGTCTGGCTTCAGACTGTCTTCTCTTTTTTTTGCTAAATGGCAGAAATGTAGTAAGTGCCTGCATTTCTGAGTATTTGTAAACCATCTTTTTTTTCAGTGCAAGTGACTTGGTAATGAAGGTGGACGCTCTTCTCTCTGCTCAACCAAAAGGAGAGGCAAGGATTGAATATCATTTTTTTGAAGAACGATACAGGTATAGGATTGCTAGCATTTGCTGAACAACATGCTCTTTTCTTTGATGTTCCCCTGGCTTGAAATTATGTTTTAACTTCAGATAGCAATAGGGAAGTCCTCAACTGTTTTTAGGACACAGCGAGACTTCAGATAACTATATAGATAGATAAATAGCTATAGATCGATTGCACGTGCTCTCTCTCGATCAATATTAATATATAGATATATATTCATATAAATAACATGATCAATATTAATATACAGATATATAATATATACAGATCAGTATCAATGTACAGATATATATGTATAGTTTAAAGAAGGCATACATTTAATAAGTAATTTGACTTCAGATGGCTAGTGTTTTTTCCTGTGTTTGTGCATAAATTATATACTTCAAAATTGTTTTTTCTTCTGTTCAGTGCAGTTAAACTGAGACCAAAGGAGGGGGAGACATACTTTGATGTTGTGGCTATTGTTGACCCTGTTACCAGAGAAGCTCAAAGACTTGCTCCATTACTTTTGGTATGCCTGCAGTATTGTAATGCGCTTTAGGGCACTTGCAGAAAGTTCTCTGTTCTGTAATTTTGGAATGTTTTCTTCCTCCTTGACTCCCTGACTAAGGGCCTTCTAATAGTGTGGCTGAAACGCACAGTACATTTGTGTGCTTGCAGTACATTTCTTAGTGTGTAATACAGTGTAGTTATTCCACTAGCTATAAAGATCATGCTTAAACATTTTCTCGATAACTTTTAATTTCACCATTGACAGTTTAGTTTGCAGTGACTCTTCTTGGGAAAGAACATTTCTGCATCCCCAGAAGAGTGGCTACAATGTGAGAGGGCAGATAACTGATTTGCTGCCACTAATTAAAAGATGGATATAGTAAAGCATGTAATGAGGAAGGGAGGATTTAGAAGAAGCGTGTCATGTGCCTCCTTGAGATCCTGTCTATAAAACCAGTGGTCAGCTTTCCTACTTAGCATTTTAAGGGATGGCTCTTTCTCATTATTTTAGGTTTTGAACCAATTGATAAATATGAACCTAAGAGTGTTTATGAACTGCCAGTCCAAACTTTCTGACATGCCTCTCAAAAGGTAAGAAATACCATGCCTGGGGGCGGAAAACACACTGGAAAACAGCAGTGTGGAAGTGGAAGCATGTGCTTAGTATAATGAAGTTGGCAAAGGCTGTTTGGAGGCCTTGTCACAAGCTAGGGTGTAGCCTGTGTGAGAAAACCACTTCTGCTGGGTTCCACAACTCTGCCATTCTGTATCTTAAAACATCCCTGGCCCCCAAACAACAATAAAAAAGAAACCTGCTGGAACATGCAAGCACACAAACATGGTCAGATGACCTACAGGAGGTCTTGATAAATGCTTTCGGTGCATTTAAATAATAGAATATATAATAAGAAATCTGGGAACTTATGAATGTTGTGAAGAACCTTGACAGGTTTACGAGTTGGGTGTTTGGTTGTTGTTATTTGTTCCCCCCCCCCATATATATGAGCAAGGTTAAATAACTTACTAATCTTAATGATTGAGTCTTGCACAATCTGGTAAACTGGTGGGGAAAAAAAAAGTGAAAATTCTGACCCGATCAAAGGATTTTGCTTTGGACAATGCCTCCTGTATGCAACAAGGAATAAAAATTTAGTTTTGGCTTCTTGGAGACATTGGAACTCTCTGGGAAAGCTGATGCTCTTAGCAAGTTCAAAGAAAGTGAAATACTTGCAAAATTTGGCAGAAATATGTTCTAGCATTTTTCTTTTCTGAAATTTCAGCTTTTATCGTTATGTTCTGGAGCCAGAGATTTCTTTCACAGCAGATAACAGCTTTGCTTCTGGACCAATTGCCAAGTTTTTGGATATGCCCCAGTCCCCGCTGTTCACTTTGAACCTAAATACTCCTGAGAGCTGGATGGTGGAATCTGTCAGAACCCCGTATGACCTTGATAACATTTACTTGGAGGAGGTAAGACAAATCAACATGTTCCTGTTGATGTATTTGAATGCTTTTTTTACCCCCAGGGATTATCTTTGTAATGGAAAAGAATTGTAGAATTTTAAAATGCTGGTATACATAGAACAGTGGATGTTAGTGCTGTTTCCATGAGCAGACCCCCTAAACATTTTCCAGGAGAGGCGCAGGTAAACCTGAGCTCAGTGACAGTAAGGTTGCTGTCCTCAGCTGTCCATGGATGCCTGGAGACCACAGGCTGAAAAATCCCAGGCAGAGGATGAGATGAAGGAGATGCCATACTTGTAGGCTTGACGTAGATCCTACAGGGGTTCTGTTTTGCTTGTGCATGTATCACACCTCAGAATGTCCTGAGCTAGAAATGAAGAAACTCTTCATGGGTCATTAAACCCTCCCCGCCCTTTTTTTTTTTTTTTTAATTTATTAGTTAAAAATTATCTCTGATTAGAACTTCCCACAGCTAGTGTCACAATTAAATATAAGGGTTTTCTTTACTTCTGATTTAGAGATTTTGAGGTAAGACCTGACAGTCCTGTTCCAGCAAGTAAATTACACTTACTTTCCCTTGCTCTGAGAAGCCACCAAACTGGTTTTAGCTACCTGTTCATTTTCACAGTATTTGTTACTGGCAAACACTCTTGTGGATCACAAAAGAATATGCAGCGTCAACAAAACGGGAGAACTGGTGCAACAGAAATGCACTCAGTTGCACTGGTTTTAGGAGTGGATTGCTGCTAGAACAGGTCTTGAATTAGACTGTTACAATACTGATCAGGGAAGTGCTGCCACAGATGCATGGGGATAAAATAAGGAGAAATGGAAAAATCCAAGGAGCTGGAATCTAGTACAAAAAAGCTGTTAAAAATACAGGAGGAATATCTGTATGTACAAACTGATGATTCTCATTTAACCTTGAATGAGATGATGGATAATTCAGTGCTAATTATTAACCTCTTACTACTAGCAGTTAATTTTGACTTAGTCTAATAGTCTTTGCTGATTTAGAAATAGAGGGCTGGTAAGTGCTAAGTTATAAATGCACTATACTAAACATGTTAGGAAGTGCACTAAAAGCATGTATATTAAAAGTTAGGAAATCTGTATGTGATGCAAAGTAGAAAATTTTGTACTTCACAGTACAGAGTTAGTAGCCTAAGGTGTCAAGTAGTCTTTTTCCCTTGGAATAAGCCATTATGTAGCTGGCCTAGAACAAATGCAGATTATATATTAAAAATATAATAATTTTGTATGTATAATCCAGAGTGTGTGAAAGATGCCAGATTGACAGCTCTGGAGGCTGAAGTCCTCTATTTATCCACAGAACGGGTATGGCATGGGCAGTGGCAGTACAAGCTTCCCCACCAATGTGCCTCAACCCTGACCTGGAGGAACCACCTCTAGAGGTGAGAGGGTAGTTCAGGCTCCAAAACCAGCCCTGGGCCTTGTCCGCCAGGACTGGCAGCAGCAGCAGCAGCACCAGCTGCGCGGGAGACTCCTGCGGCGTGGAAATCCGTCCGCCGCAGAGCAGAACGAGATTGTCAGACTCTTTGCAATTAGGCCTCTTGCAAATCGGCAGCCTGTACAACCTTGTGGTCATTACTAACGTGGGTTAGTTTGTCACTGAACATTATTATATTTCATTATTAGCCTCTCCTTACTTTTGCATCCCACTGATATTGTTTGGGAATCTGATGCAGTATAGTGGCAGAGACTAGTGTTGCTAATCCTGTACTAACTATTCAGAAATCTAGAAAACTTAATGTTTTTTGTTTTTTCGGGGGAGGTTTTTTGCTTTTCATCTCTTGACCTAACCATTAAGCTATATATAAATGGATCACCGAAGGGCTGATACAACTACCCATTTCAAGCCTCTGAATTTATCTTCTTTGCTTAGTTGAACTGAAAGCTTGGGAGAGGGGGATTAAATACTTGAAGTATACTCAAAGTGCCGTCCTGAGTCTCTAAATGAATACGAGCTTTACGTTTGCTGGTGCACAATTTCCAATTCCTAATATGTAGTTTGTTGAAACTGGCAATTAAACTGTCATTCTGGACCTGCAATGAGGCAAGATGCTTTGTGAGACTTGACTAATATTTTGCTCATATAGCTTCCTGAATTTGGCCTGATGGGGAGTTAGGCCTGAAGCGATTTGTGAAACATGGCAAATATTTTTTCTTAGCGCTTTTGTTCTGTGTAACCAAATGAATTGGTCCTTCTGACAGTACCCTAGCATGACGTAGGAGAAATGCAGAGCAAAATAAAGTGCTAATTCCAGATGATAAATATTAGATAAGATTTCAAACAGATTTAAATTTAAGGTTCTGAAGCCTGTTGTACTTCTTGTGAGATGACAACCTATTTTACTAAATTCCCCAATATATGTAAAAACAGTGTAAAATAAGAGTGACAGTCCTTCCCTAATCTATACTGGGCTCTTACCAGTTTAGATTCAAACCTTTTTGGCCAGGGATACTCTCTTAACAGTACGTGTGTGAAGTGCTTCACTCTGTGGAGCTGTGCTCTTTGGGGATGTCTAGAGATTTGTTTAATAAAATTAATCTAGTAAAATAAAGCAAGCACTATTTAAATGCTATTTCAGAAAGTAATTGAATCATTAAAAAAAACCAAAACACTTTTGAGCTACTTCCAAGTTTAGCAATATCTTCTCCTTACAGGTGGATAATGTTGTAGCTGCAGAATATGAATTGGAGTATCTGCTTCTGGAAGGACACTGCTATGATATTACTACTGGACAGCCACCTCGGGGACTCCAGTTTACGCTGGGAACTTCAACCCGTCCCGTCATTGTTGATACCATTGTTATGGCCAACTTGGTAAGCGTTTAATTGGCAACAAATAACTCTTGCTCTCCAGTTAGCACAATCGCTCGCATAAACCACTGTGTATCTTTTAATATGTGAGCTACCGATATATGGTGCTACTTATACTTTACAGTTGCTTGCAAATATACCAGAGCCACATCGTTCCTAACACTGATGTCTAAAACCTTGCTATGTACTTGTTTGTCTGTTACCTTTTCAAGAATGGTCTCCTTCCCTGCAGCTTATTGAGGAGGGTCTTCTGGAACATCTTAAAATGATGCCTATATTCTTAAGCAACCTCCTTTCCAGGAAAGGCCAGACAGTTCTGTGTTTTTCCAGACTGGATGGTACTTAGGGCATCCACTCTGTCTGGTACTGAAAGCCTCAGGTGGAAAATTGTCTTGTCTTGCACACACTGCTTCTGGAGACCTATGGAGCAAATGGGGAAAGTCAGCAGGAATGATCAGCATGCTGGAAAACACAGGAAGTGTGAATGAACAGGAATTACTCAATTTAGTCAAGAAAAGGTGACAGAAGTCCAAGTACATGGCTGGTCCCTGCAGCTATCTTTATCAGGTAGCTGCATAAGGGAACAGTCTGTTTACAGGGTCCATGCTGGACAGTGTGGGAGGTAATGGACTTAAATTATGGCAAGGGAAGTTAACCACTAGAATATTTTCTTAATTATATTTAGTGCTAGGGAAAAACTAGACTAAATTGTCTATCATGTTTTCGAAATCTTTAAAGGTATTTAACAAGTTTGGAAAAAATGTCCACCACCTCTAAATATTTAATTTGAGATTCTTACACTCATTTTCTATTTCTCTGCATCTTCTCTTAGCCAAAGTATATCCTATTATATTTATAAAAAGGAAGATGAGCGCTACTGTGTGTGTCATCACATCATCTGTACGTTGGACAGTAAATCTGAAAGGCTTGGAGTTTGTCTAATGAGCTAAACCAAAGCATATGTACCACAGTACACACACTGTATCTACTCATCATCTTCCTCAACTCAGTGCCTACACTGTTGAAGGGTAGGAAAAGAGTCTGGAGGGACTAGGAGACAGTGTACTGAGTATGCCCAGTGCTTTTTTTTTTCTTTTCCTTAAAGCAGACTGGTTCACATGTCCAATTGCATGCATATGGAGTAAGAGTGGAAAACTAGGTAGTACATTGAAGCATCACTACAAATATTTGTAACTCCTGCAGGTATAAAAACCTAAATCACGGAAGAAAATTGAAAAACTCTAGAACCTGAAGCTGCAATAACACTTGTATGCAATACTTGAATTTTATATTGTAATTTTCTAAGTTCCGTAAAAGAGGTATCTTGTAACATATAAACTGTGTTATTACTTCCTGCTGAAACATCAATCTGCATAGCTTCAAAATGAATTAAAATCTTGTTTTGTAGTCAGACCTTTCATGGTCTGTGCTATGTAGCTAGCAACTAGTGTTTTGACAGTCACTTTTACTCTCTCATGAAGGTGAACCCTCGAAGTAGTATGTGATGCTTTTCCAGAAACACCTTTGGGATTACACTGTTTCTATCAAGACTCCCTGAAGATCTTCTGTCATCTAACAAATAATGCTAGACCTTTTCATACTTCTGTCTCCTATGTAAAAATGAGGATTTTGAATGGAACTTCTTGGCTCTTTCCTGTTCTCTGTGTTTTAAGGTCCTAAGGTTACGTTAACTGGCTGGCTTAAGAATAGCCACTCAGATCTAAAGCACTGGGTCAAAATACACATGGTTTAAAGCTTTTTTCTACATTTGCATTTTCTGAAAACTGACAGATTATTTTCCTTCCCTTTTACAGGGTTACTTCCAGTTAAAAGCCAATCCCGGCGCATGGACTCTAAGACTCAGAAAGGGCAGGTCTGAGGATATCTACAGAATCTACAGGTAGGACAATACACGGAAGGCTGGTTTTGCTCTTGTGAAACTTTCGAACTAGATGGGTGCAGCATTCTAATAGATGAATCTAACAGTCCACTTGCTCAGTGATAGTCACCTGAATAGCAAATTGCATTTCTTCCTGTGTTGTGTGAGATGAAATGAATTCATTCCTTTATGAAAACAAGTAGACATGTTCAAGTATATATACTTGTTACTTTTTTTTGTTCCATGTCTGAAGATATGCTTTACAATGCTAAGGTTTAATAGCATGTAGGAAAGCATTTGAAGAAGAAATAAAGAATGTTTTACTGTATTTTCAGCCACGATGGTACAGACTCTCCCCCTGAAGCTAATGAAGTTATTGTTGTTCTCAACAACTTCAAGAGCAAAATTATTAAAGTGAAGGTGAGTTTAAAAACTAGAACTGCTTTTAAAGAAGACTGTTTGACCAACAGTAGGAAGAATCTTTCATTAAGGCCTCATGATCCCTTCCTACAAGCTTAGATTAAAGACAGTTTGCACATAATTCTTTTGATGACATCTCCAGTGAAAAATTTATCTGTAAACTTGTTTTTCTGGCACAGGAGAGAGAATGAGATGCAACTACTGTTTCTTTTGTATGTGCATGAGAAAAATAATGCCTGAATTTTTCTGGCTCAGTTGTGCTCTGACTGTTTAATTAAAAAAAAAAAAAAAAGTCAGTTTTGTATGTCCCATATTTAAGTCTAGTAAAAAGCATTCAATCTATCTATTGATAGAAAATATATTACCAGATGAGCAAAAAAACATTTATAACAGATAAAATTCTGGCTCAATGTGATACAGAGTAGGTAAAAATACATATAAAAAGCAAATAGTTTCTTTATTATTCTAATCTTTTAGTGCTGCTTATTAGATGACAGTGTAGGTGAAAAGTTTTAATGAGGATGACTGATAAGTGATGGTTATATCGCATCTGATTCTCACGTCCTCCCAGGATTTACTTGTGCTAGAGTAATTCCGGGACAGTCTCCCGCTTTACTTCCAGCTCTGCTTGGCTGGTGCTGCTGTGTTGTCTACTCGGCTGCTGTGGAGTCTCAGCAGCCAGCAATGCCTCTTGGAGACAGAAAGAGGGATATGTGTGTGGGGGGGGGTGGTGAGCTCTTCATGAGAAGTTTTGTTGTTGTTGCTTTTTTTGCTGGTCTCCATCATCAAGGATGGTCACTAAATACATCTTAGCAAACCGTTTTAGCCATCTCGAATAACAAGCTTTGGTGGCTGAAAACAGCTTTGGAATCTATTTTGAAAATGTTAGTCGACTAATGAACTGCTGAACTGTTTGTCCGTACAGCTCAGGTTACACGTGAGGTAACTGGACATAATTTAAACTGGTACAAATAGAGCCAATGTAAAAGTCAACACTCCATAACTGTTTGCCCAGTTTGTGGTTCCGCTGGCTGAAGTAGCATTATGCATTTACAGGTTCAGAAAAAACTGGACATGGTGAATGAAGACTTACTAAGTGATGGTACCAATGAGAATGAGTCTGGATTTTGGGAATCTCTCAAATGGTAAAACTAGTTCAATAATAACCTGCACTCTCTTGAGACTGGAAAACTGTTTTATCTTTTGATGATAGTTAAGTCTGTGATATTCCACAGCAGTCTTAAGCCTGTGGAAGCTGAGGGTTTGATTCTGCACTGTCAGCTGTTGATCTTCTTATCACCTGTAGAAGCCCTTGATTTGTAGAGAACCAAGCTCCTGCTTTGCGATTGCTTGCCCACCCTTACCTCCCGTGTTACTCGGGAGCCGGAAACGTCATTCGCCTCCGGAAGCGGCTCCTCAGCCAGTGTTCTGACAGGCGGTCGCACCTCGGCTATTGGGTCCTCCTTGCTTCCGGAGGATGCTCGCAATGGGGGGGGGGGGGACCCAAACCTCACAGTTGTCCCGTATTAAACCAGTATTGTAGCAGTTTGTTGCACTGTTCCCAGTATGGCTGAGCTTGACTAGCTTGTCCTGTATGTGAACAAATTTGTCCTTTCAGGGGATTCACAGGAGGACAAAAGAATGAAGATGTGAAACAGGATAAAGATGATGTACTAAATATATTCTCTGTGGCTTCAGGACACCTATATGAAAGATTCCTCCGGTTAGTTCGGAATTTATAATCGGGGGGAGGAAGGGGAGGTGTCTCAAATGGTGGATGTACACTGCTGTCCACCAGGAGAAAAGTTAGAATTTACAAGAATATAAAAAAACCTTTTCCAACAGCTCAGAAGTTCTCTAGTTTTTTGCATCTACTGCAGTATAGGAACTGTTGTCGGCGTAGTGTTCATTTGTTTAAAGTATACTTTGCTTAATAGACGGTAATTGCTGTCCTAAAATATTTTCATTACAAAATAACCTAAAACAATTATGTTTTAACAAGTTCAGGTTCTTTCCCAAAACAAATGTGTATTATTCTGTAACTTGTACATGGGTTCTTCTTATTTTTAGTAACTTTGTAGTTAAAATTAAGCAATTTACAATAGGTTGAAGTTGCATACTTTTTCTCCATGCATGAAGATCAGTAAGCTGATACATACTGCACGCAGTTAAGTCTAATAATGTAAAATAGCAATTTGTAATCTGTTTTGCAGCTCATTTTCTCTAGTGCATGGTAGCTGTTTTTCAAGTGCTTTATTTTTATTTTTTTTTCTTTTGATAGCATAATGATGTTGTCTGTGCTGAAACATACTAAGACTCCTTTAAAGTTTTGGTTTCTGAAGAATTACTTATCACCTACATTCAAGGTTTGTTACTAATTAGAAAAGTATTCTATCACAAGAAAAGTAAATAAGAAAAAAGTTTCAACTTGTACATCATACTGTTATATAAATATATGTACAGTTACCTGTCTGTATACCTTCTATTCTGACAAAGCATTAAGTTGTTATAAGATGGTGGTTCTCCTTGGGAAGCTTTTAGAAATAACAGTCAGGGTGACAGCAGACTCATGCTGAAGGTAAATATTTGAGAGAACAGCCCATAGTAGGAAAATCATGCTTGAAAGAATTTGAACCTTTTTTCCTTTTGGCTCACATGATAAAGGTGCGGGTTCTAAGACGAAATTCAGGATTATAAACTTGCATCTAACATGTAAGGTTGGAAAGAGTACAGTAGGAAAGACCACCAGAGAAGCAGTGCCTGTGACTAGGCGTGGGAAGAGTTTCATAGGAAGAGACAAACCCCCCCAAGGAAGTAGTCTTCAGACTGACTGCAGTACATATCAGTGGTGCATGGTAAAAGAGTGAGACAGGCCCTAAATAAACATACCTGGCAATACTTAACAGTTATCTATCTGTGATATCTTATGAAGTGAGCAGCAGACAGCAGGATTCAAAACAGAACCCAGAGGTAAATGAATGTCAAAGCTGCATATTTCAGGGATTTACAGCTTTTAACATCTAATATTAGGAAGTAACGTTTCTCAGAGAGTCTTAGCTGTTCAGCAAGAACGAGGGAGAGTAACCGGTGGTGTCCCTATTGCTCCAAACATGGACTGTGCTGCAGCTCTGATTTTCTGGGTCCCCCTGGGGACACTGCAGCAGCACACTCCCCACCTTTCTGACGGTCACTTCTACCAGCGGCCCTTGGCTAGCTGACTGGTCTCCCACGGCCACAAGGAGCCTTACAGACGAGAATCTCAATTAATTTAAGACAGCAGGCCAAGTTGTTCTGGTAAAGAATTTCTCCCAATTCTTTTCTCTCATTTTATTATTCTTATACTTTTATTGCTTTGTACATCCCTAAATAATAATTCTCTCATCTGTAAGTTTTATATGATTTGAGTAATGCAGTCTTTTAAACTGATCTGGATCACTATAAAATGGCTTGTATGGGGAAAGGATGCCAAAATATTTAGATGTCTTACAACAGTTGACTTTACAATTTATAACTTACCATACAGTTTGGGTTATGTTTTACTCTGTTTGAAGTAACAACAGTAATGTAATTATTCTTCGTGGTATTTCATTTTCTAGTGTTCTCTGCCTTACTATGGGACTGAAGTTTATCTCTTGTAATGCACTTTTTTTTTCCTGCAGAGGAACAAAGAACTGAGATAAGCTACTTTTTTCCCCCCCTCACTCTGCAGGAGTTCATCCCTTACATGGCAGAGAAGTACAACTTCCAGTATGAGCTTGTCCAGTATAAATGGCCACGATGGCTTCATCAGCAAACAGAGAAACAGCGTATCATCTGGGGTTACAAGATCCTCTTTCTAGATGTGCTTTTCCCATTAGCTGTTGATAAAATCCTATTTGTGGATGCTGATCAGGTAACATAGAAGATGGAATTACTTTATCATTTAAGAATGACATGTTCTTGAATATAATCTCTATATTATTACAAAGATGCAAGTTTGAGCACTTCCCAGGCATGACTGAAGGTTGATTCTGTAACTATAACATGCTTTAGGGAGTGCTGGGTTTTCTTCTGCCTGTTCACAAAGCATGGTTTTGTTGGCCCATCTCTTTTTTTTTTTTTCCTGGTTCCTTATTCACTCACTGTTGTAATTCCAGCTGAACAGATTCTTGTTTCACCCTTGTTCTTCCCCAGTTCCAGTTCTATCTTTTCTCCCCTCCCTGCTTTTAACTTGGCCAGATCTGAATGGCTGTCAGAGGAATGAGAAGACAAACCCCCAATATGTGAAGCCGTGCCCTGTGGCAAAGCCGACAGTGTCTATAAGGCTTTATATGTGCTTACTGCCTGAACAGTCTGAAAAAACAGGATGGGTGTAGAGTAGGAACTGCCAAAAATATTCCTTCTATAACATGTATGAAAATGAGAAATATGGATTATCAACATGTAAGTATAAAATGCCTTAGGTGTTCTGCCATATGTACAGTATGATCTCATGTCAGTTAAGAACATTACAACCTGTTCTTCAGTATCACCTATGATAAATTTCTAGTTATGCTTTTCTTACTTTGCACTACATTTATAAAAAAAAAGTTATTAACACAGTTTGTTTCCACCAGAGTAGTATTTTTAGAGTAGTACTACTGCAATAGCATCTGTGCGTCAGAAAGACATTAAAAAGCCTTCGTGCCTGAAGGGTTTGTGAACTTTCAAGAGGACGGGAAACAAAGGATCATAGCAGACTTCATCTCTGCGAGAATGCTTGCTGCTTGTTAAGCAACAGCTTGGCACTTCAGCTGTCAAACAAACCTCCACCAGATTCTCTTGAGCTCCACTTTAGTAGCTCTAACGCGGGAGGCAGGGAGGGACAAGCCAGAAACTTTCGTGCCACAGGGTTTGTTTTTGTACTACAGATGCATAATGCAAAAGACTGCAGAGTAATAGATATTCCTATTCCTCCTTTAACCGTTCACTCAGTTTGAATTAAAAATCCTAACCAGCATTTCAAAATAGCTTTTGTCAGGCTTCTACAAATAAAAATAAAATTTCCTTTCCCTTCAGATTGTGCGCACAGATCTCAAGGAATTAAGAGATTTCAATCTAGAGGGTGCTCCTTATGGATATACTCCATTCTGTGATAGTCGAAGAGAAATGGATGGCTACAGATTCTGGAAATCAGGATACTGGGCAAGTCACTTGGCTGGAAGAAGATATCACATCAGGTACTGAAGAATTCAGTTGTTTTTTTTTTTTTCCCCCAAAATGGAGCAGAAAAGCCTTTGGTTCCACTTAAAATTGGCAGAAAAATAACGAGTACACAGTGCTGCAGTAAACCACTTTCTGCTCACTTAATTCTTTCAGGGTTCCATTGACTATGTCCATCTGAACCCACTAGGGACACTGAAACTACTTTCATATGCTGCAACTCTTACAGATATAAAAGTAAAGTCTTAACTAACCAGACATCTTCATTTGTTAATAACAAAGAGCAGCATGGATTGCATGACAGCACAGCAAGACAGATTTGTTGCATAAAATTTTATATACGTATGTGCCATGACCTTTTTAAGAACTGCTTTCCTGCCTCGTATTAGATGATTTGAGCTGTTTCCACCAAGAGACTGTTTGAGCATATTAAATCTCAGGGGTCACTGGGGCTGCAGTAAGTTACCCATCAGTCAAACGTCATTACTAATTGTATCATCTCCATGTAGTGCTCTGTATGTTGTGGATCTGAAGAAGTTCAGAAAGATAGCAGCTGGAGACCGACTCAGAGGACAATATCAGGGTCTTAGTCAGGATCCTAACAGTCTGTCTAACCTTGATCAGGTGTGTTCTTTATCCTTTCCTTACTGGGGTAAGATGGCAGCTTGGGCCCTCTCCTTTCCTGGCCAAACTTCTATCACAGCCAGATGCCAGTGACAGTCCTGTCACTCCCTGCCTCCAAGTGAGGTGGGTGTGGATACCCCCAAATATAACTGGTGGTTGGAAACAACACGTGCCTCTTACACGTCTTCACGCTATCAAATCAATTTGTCCAGTATACTCTAACACAAATACATAATGCAACTGGACACGTGTGTCTTTTTAGTTACAAAAATTCAGTAGTATGGGGGGTGGGAGGGTTGACAAATATGTTCCCCCCACTCTGACTGTAAAAACTGCTACTAAATCTTATTCTTCAATACAGGATTTGCCTAACAACATGATCCACCAGGTGCCCATTAAATCACTCCCACAGGAGTGGCTTTGGTGTGAAACATGGTGTGATGATTCCTCAAAGAAGAGAGCAAAAACCATTGATCTGGTAAGTGCAGTATGGCTCACTCATTCTTATGTTGCAATAAAATATAGTGACCTATCTTAAAGGCCCTTTCCTACCTCAGATTTAGTTGCCTCATATTATACTGTTACTTAAATGTTTTCAGTACTTCAGTTTTTTTTTTTTCTTTTCCCTTCTATATTTTTCTGTAAGCTATCTGGTGCAGTGGCATTATTATGAGTTTGCAAAGAGACTTTGCACTGTACTGTAGCTAAAATACAGGCGTATATTAATTTTTCACCAGCAACAGATTAATTCCACCAGGGGGAAGCATCCCTCTATTCAGTAAAGAAACTTTTTTAAAGATGTTTTGCAATGTCTGAACAGTTTCTGTTTTGTTTGCAGTGTAATAACCCAATGACCAAAGAGCCCAAGCTGCAGGCAGCAATGCGTATAGTTCCAGAATGGCAGGACTATGATCAAGAAATCAAACAGCTCCATAGTCGCTTCCAGAAAGAAAAAGAAACAGGAACGTCAGCTAAGACCACAGGACAGCGCACACAAGGTAATCTTTCTAGCCATTGTCCTGCCTCTGTGATATTCTTCTCAGCTGTTTGGAGGAATGGAGTAAAGCCTCATGCTTGCTCACTGTAAGCCTGCACTGTGCAAAGGCTTGTGTGGAGAATCTGTTAAATAACCTGCGTATTTTAATGGAACAGGCGTGCCTTGCTCCGTGAGGCAGGCACAGCTGAACTTGATGCTGAAACTTAGAATAGAGAGCTAATATTGCACAGACCTTTCAGCTCTGTTAAGACCCAATGTTGTTCTTGCAGCTTTATGAACTTGGCCTTTTATCTTAATTCTACTGTTTGTTTAAAAGTGCAGTTATACACAACAGGTACCGACTGTTCTTCAGTCACTGGTGACCTCTGAAAGAGCAAACTGCGTGGGTTTACATCTTCAGTGGGCAGAATGGTTTGAAACTTAAGCAGCTGGAAATGGAGTGCTCCTCACTACTTTTTCTCCTCTTCTACAGATTCAGCAGCACATGTGGAATTATGATCCATGGAGGGAAAAAAAAAGTCAAGTTAGACTGTTTCATAGACAATTTTTATATTGAAAGCTAGTTTTTTCTGGTATGTCTGCAAAACTGCTGAATAATTGAATGGGATGATGTATGCATTTTTATTACTTGCCTTTGGGTTAATGTCTGCATATGAAATAGGATCTGGATTGCTGGAATTAGCATTACTGTTTTTTGCACCTGTGGTGGAGATGAAAGAGCCCATGACGGAATTTAGCATTTCAGAAACAAAACTTCAAAATCCACTGGAAAAGCTGCAGCCTGTTCCTTCAGCTGTCGCTACCTCCACCCCGATCAAGATTCTGTTAGCCTCAGCTCTAACTTGAGAGAGCCTGGAAAACGCAGACCCACTGAGCAGTTGGCTAGACCGCAAGTCCTTACCTCAACCGATGGAGAGAGTTTTCCAGCTAACATCAAGGCTCAGATTCATGCCTTAAATTGGGATAATGTTTCATCTGCAATGGTCAAAAATGCTTCTCAGATTTGTTTGGTATGCCCTTTCTTGTAACAAATCTAGCATTACTTAGATTCTCCAATTCCCATCTTCATTTATCTCCTAGCTTTTGAAGGTTTGGCTTAGTGTAAAACCACCACAATCTATTCAAATGCCCATCCGAACACAAATGCCTAAGCTTACAAAATGAGCAGAATGTTGAATTTGACAGTTTAGTTTATCCTAGCCCATCTGACTTGAAATGAGACTGCCTTCCTTCCTGCTCAGAGTTTAAATCAATCTGCAAAATTGGTAGGGCCTTCTTATTGCTGTGGTTCACTGATTCATGAATGTGTTTTGTTTAGAAAAATCGGTGGAAGTTTGGAAGCTTTTCATCATGTAAATTTCATTAACTTTATTTTTCCTCAGAGGTGTTGTCACATCAATAAAAACTTGGGAGTTCTTAGGTCTTAAGCTCTAGTTCACACTCGGTCCTTTGCTCTTCCTTTTTGCTTGCACACACTACAGTCCTAATGGGATTTTTGGGTCTCTGAACACTTTACCTGCATTTGTTTGTTTTTACTTAATGCACAGACAAGAAAACATTTTGCTCCAAGGATTGATTACCTTGGCCTACTTCAATAATGTCTTAATTTTTAAAGAAGATGCTGCAATAATTCCATTCTATGAACACACTGATTAAAAAAAATTCCCCAAGACCCCGTTCCCTTCCCTTTTCCCCTCACTCTACATGATTACTGCCTGCTATCTAGAACACTGAGAAGAAGAGTTAAAATATATAACTGAAGAAGTATTTCTATGTTAAGAAAAGTGTTGCTCCCTTTCTTTAGAAATCCCAACTGGAGGCTAGTTTATTTCAGCCCCTCACGTTTTTATATGGGTAAGTGTCCTGTGCAGTAAGGGCTTCCCACTAAGGATAATCCTGAGTTAAGATGTATGTATGTATGTATGTAATAACTCTAGAACATCAGATAAATGTTTCGGAGGGACCTGACAGTGGTTGCAGTATTTAAACTATTCATAGGGCAAGGCCAGTGCTAAGCAGCTCTTCAGCCAGCTCAAAAGAACACACAAACCTCCTGAACTGAATTCTTAAAGAGCACGTTAAAAGAAGCAGCCAGGGTCCCCTACATGCATGTTACTGACCTTGGCAGCAGCGCCAGGAAACTAATCGGGAACACTGCGCACACTTAGATACCACAAGCGGGTGGCTCTGGAAAGGTAGAGGAAAGGGCAGTTCATAATCTCCCCTTCTCCAGAGAGCAAAGCTGTGCAAATGTGAGGGGCTGGATTTCAAGCCATGAGCTTACTGAGTATGAGTTATCAGAGTGGTATTTTCCACTTTGTCTGTAGCTACTTAAATTCAAATAGTTTCCCTGATGCTCTGTAACTAACGAGTGGCTGATGCTTCCTGTCAAAACAGTGCCAGCTAAGGCTAGGCAGACTTACACTAGAAGGAATTTTTCCAGTGTAAGAACCAATAATGTAGCTGCCAAATTAAACTGTCATTACATACTATGTTAATTAGCCCTGTTTTAAACAGATGTAAACAACACACATAAGCCTACTTTTTCTCTGTTCAGCTCTCAACCGCTTCTGCCTCCGTGGAGCATGCAGAGTGGCACACAATCAGGTGGGCAGCAGCTCTACCCAACCGTTTCATCCAGGGACGGCCCAGGGCAGCAGAGGAAGATTACTTAGGACAGTACTTGGGTGGGGGAAAGTCTGCCCAAACCTTCAGAACAAGAAAAGTGCAAGTTTTCTGCACAACAAGACTCTCCCCTAGCTAAAGCAGTATTTGGCTTCAGCTTTTCTTCCTAATGTTATTAGAAGCCAGAAGATTCAGAATAAAGTAGCCTGTGAAATTCAGCACAATATTTACAATGCCTTGTTTGAAATTGCATAGAAAGATTTTTTTTAAATTGTGTCAATTATTACAGATTTTTTTTTAATTATGCTCATCTCACTTCATTTTATAGTTAAAGTGTGCACTTCACCCATACCACATTTATTTTAAAATTTAGCAAGCTATTTCTACTGTCTTTTGTGCTCTCTGACTAACAGAGACCATGTTCTTGTTCAGCTCTGCTCATCTAACTCATAACTGATACAGAAACGTGTGTCATGAGACTTTGTACCTAACACTCCTTTTGCAGTACCCTGTGAGAGTCCTGTACCTATTCCTGAGTACATTATAAAATGCACGTGGTATGAATCATTCTGAATATGAAATACCAGAGTTTTTCTGGGAGCCACTATTTATTCATGCAAAAGAAGAACAATCACATAGCAGCCAGCCTCAAGAGGAGACTATGCACTTATTTTGGATCTGTGGGTACCCTTGCCTGTAGTCCTCAACTAGGCCTTGAAAGAAAATCTTCAGAGAGCTGCATCTAGAAAGCACCTTGGAGTAAGACTATTACTGAAACAGAGCCACTTCTGATCATAGCGGTGGCCTGTGTTCCTGTAAGCCAGTAAGACTGATATGGAAGACAGAAAATTGCGATTAAAGAGGTCATAACACAATTTTGGATCCCCTAGTTGGTCTAGAAAGGCCATGTCTTTAGCAAAGTGATGGCACTGGTCCAGATACTCTGATACAACAAGCTTGTGGAAGTTCTGCTGGTCAAAAGTTCACATTGAAAGAAAACAGTACTTTATTTTAAAAGGAAGATTTCACTGCCTTACTTTCTAGAAAACAGAGATGTATGAAGTATGTTCTTAAGATTACTCTCATTTAGCTGTTGGGGGGGGTTTGCTGTAAAACAAGGAAATGAAAGGGGTGGGATGTGTACAAAGGAGCAAGAATTCAGTTACAATCTTAGGAACCAAAAACCTTTATAGAAAGTGTTTTGCATGGCCACTTCTTCCGTAATCTGTTCAGGAGTATACCATACCCGAGTGTGGTACTGATAGCTATGGGGAGCTACTTGCTACCATGTGTTACCTGAAATGAGATTACAGTGAATTTCCCAGTACAGTGACAACAGTAATATCTGTCTAACATAATAAAGACTTTTCTGTTCTTTACCCTTGTTTCTCATGTCACTTATTTTTGGTTCTGATAACTGCTATTTTCATGGGTTTACTAAAGTACACTTTTCACTTATTTTGTATTCAAGTGCTATGATAATTTTGAGAAGCTCCTAGAAGGGAGCAGTTCAGAGGGGCCCACCTCCTCCCCCACCAGTACTGTTCATCATGGTATTAAAATGACCATGAAACTGAGACATGTCTGGTAAAGAAACAATAGAAAGTTTTACATTTAAGGAAAATTAGATTTTTTTTTTTCAAATCCACCCACTAATAAAAAAAAAAAAGTGTTTCTAGATCAGTTTTCTTCATTTTGATTAAGCTTTATACTTTTACAGTCATAGTAAACACTCAGAAAAGCTAGCTGTGTCTGGGGCTCTTTCAGTGTTGGAAATGAATTCCAAAGTCTTATGGGACTCTGAGAAAAGGCTCCAACCAAAGAGTCATTATTGTTCAGAGAGCTATAAAATAGTTTTTACACAGAAAGCTCAGCTGAATGCAGGACTAGTTCTTGCCACAGAAATATGTACTCATTTTTCTACAACTGGCTGTTTGAACTTGTTCAGGTTTGGAAAATGAGAACAAATCCTAGGAGACAACTAAAAGCTGGGGAGAAGGAAGCATCCAGAAGGAATAAATACATGCCATATGCCTATTGCCTCCCCAAACAGTACGGGATTTTGTGCTCCCCCTCACTAGCAATTTCAATTTCCTATGTACTTATGTAAGCATCTGACTGGCCATAGATACATGCTTTCGTGCCTGAGACAGCCCCCAACCCCAAATGCCAGAAGCACTGGGATGTACAATGCATCATCTAGCCTAAACGACAAAACTCGGACCATGGGGGGGGGGGGGATTTTGAAACTCTGTACAAATCCCAGCTTTTTTTTTTTTTTAAATTGCATCAGCCTGACTATAGCCGTTTTTGTTGTTGTTTTTAATGCTAGCCACATTGGACACCCTGCACCCCTATCATTACGTGGTTGCAACTGCAGCCACCCAGCATACCCCTCAGGAAGCAGCTCCCGCTGCCGGGAAGGTCAAGCCACACCGTCTATGCTGGCTCCTCCAGCGCTACCACATTGAACGACTCAGCTGCAGCAGCAGCCCACCACGTTCTGGCTTCTTTCTGGACTTTTTGCCATATGCGCAAGCCATTACCCAACGCAGTGTGGAACCTGCCCATGCACCTTCTCAACAACAATCTTAAAAGTGCTTTCCAGCACCTCCGTCTAGCACTCATCAACAGGCAGAGCCAGCTTTCCCAGCACAAGCGCTGGCTCCCGGCTCTGCTGTAACAGGCCGGGGAGGCTCAGCGGTTGCAGTGCTGTGTGACAGAAGCTCGTGGCAGGACTATCCATCCCGCCCTGTGCTAGGCAGCAGCTCTAGTCTAACAGCACCCTCAACACAGGTGGCTGCCAGGGCCACCCCCTGCAGCCACATACCCCTAGGCTGCTGCATCGCACTTGGGAACGTGGCCTTGCAGAGCAGAGCAAGCCCCTTCCGCCGCTCAGCCTTTCTGCTGCCTGACATGCCATTCCCTGCAGGCAAATCACACCCAAACTTCTGCTCAGTCTTTCTCCATCCTAGTTAAGAGAAGTCAGAGCAGCTTAGGGGGGCTGCTACAGGGAGGTTGCAAAGACCAGAACCACAGCTGAGGAAAAACCACAGTCTGTTTCTAGCCCGTTTCAGTTAGGAGGAGGCGAGCACTGCTGAGGGCTTGTTTTCACTCCCAGGCCTGTTTAAAGGAAACCGAGGCAGTCAGAGAGCCTAAGGGCTGAGCTTACCCAAGAACGTGGCAAGGGCACCTGCAGAACCAGCGCACGCCCCTGCGGCAGCCCGCTGTCCCCGGCACACAGTCAGTCCTGCACTGTGCAACTCCGTGACCATAACAGAGGCTACAGAGCACAAGCTGATCTCCCCGTAACGTGGCATGCCAAGAAATCCCCACCTACCTCGGTGCTCCCCTGTGAGCAGCGTATGATGTGGCTATTCAGAGCCGTCCTTAGGTAAGGAAGTGTGGCACCTCCATCAAAGAGGTCAGTTTACTACAAAATGGAAGCGACACTTTGCCCAAAACTCTGGTTAGTGCAGCGGCTGGTGTATTCAGCACACCAACCCTCATCCAGCTTCCGTCCACGCAGGAGCAGCAAAAGGGAAGAGAAGCTTCTGTACACCAGTGCTTTATTTACTTCCCGTTTGCTTTATACCATTTAGGCTCTAGCCCAGGAAGCAACACACAGCTGTCTGACTAAGCAGTGTTGTGTCTCCAGGTAAACAAACCACCTTTCTAGACACTGCTTTTGCTGCCCGTTTCCATCTATCGATGAAATAATTCACCCACATGACAAGGTGAATAATCAGGCACTCATTAAAATACACTTCAATTTTATCCAAGTTACAATAGTTATGTGCCCTTGTCATCAGAGCTTAGAGAACTGCTGACAGGGAGATCCCATGTGAGGGAGATCCCCCATGCACTTCTCTAAGCCTGAAGAAATCCTGTCTAGGCTACTGGTTTGGCCTTGGGTGCCCAGCCAAGATGGATGGTGCAGGGTCTGGGCACGTGCCGGCGTTCCTGTGAGCTAGAAAGACGCAGTGCATGTCAGCATCCTCAACCGTTCCTGTGTGCAACAAGTTCTCCTGTCCTGTGACCAATGCTTCCTTGCTTCCATGCGGTTCTATGCCATTCTAATAAGAAGTTAGCACCCCACGCAGGAAAGGCCCTTGGATTTAATCCCGTTCCTAGCGGATACCTGCAGCCTTCATCACAACAACACCCTCATAAATCAGTAACAGCAATTATCCCCGGTGGCTCCTGTTCTAAAGTTCTGGTTGGGTTTGACAAGCACACCAAGGCTCTCCTCGCTACCGCTCAGGGGCAAGGAGAGCTGCGTAGAGGGTAATTGCAAACCTCACAACTGGGAATCAGAAAAAACGCCGCACTCCAGCAGCTGTATGGTTCCTCAGTCACATCTCAACAGCTGGCAACTGTCCATAAAATGTCCTCAGTGGCTTTGTCTGACAAGTCCAACCTGATCTGCAGACGCTGCCAAAGTGTCTGAAGTGCACCCCAGGAGGAGAACTCCGCCTGTGCCCTCGGGAGCGAGGGGTCTCAAACCTGCCTGCTGTTTAGCACAGCCACTACAAGAGCCACACAAAGCTCAAGTTCCCCAAGAAACCAGCTTTCCCAAATGCAGCCACTTGCACACAGCAGCCTTGTAAGTCACCACATACAGATTCATTCTGAAGCTGTATTTACACCTCATGCTTCCACTCTGGCTAGCAGGAACAGTGTAACTACACCAACGTTAGAGCCTACCCACCAGGAAGTTCTCTCTTCACTTGTTTTGCCTTCCTTCTCTTAGCCATGTAACTATATTTACCCAATCACAACTACTGCTCATAGATTACACTCCATCTGTTTTGCTTCAACATACTGATCTTTGCTGAGTTGAAGATAATTAAAGACCTTTCCCCCCACTCTCCCTTTCTGTCTGCAGCATGTGTGCCAGCTGCTCACTGGAATCCAAATAACTGAACGGCATTCGTCAGTCGGGACACTCCAGGAAAATCACTTCTGACTACCGGGGTTTATTGCTCACTGGACTTTATTAAGATCATTGCTCAGACATATTGCCTTGTGCCTGGAACACTCTGAATTTGTTCCTTATTAGCCAACTTGGGGGTTGATGAGGAATGAAAACAGTGTTTCTTCTGTGTGAATATCTGGAATAAAGAACTCAAATATACTTGATTATGGCACAGCAGGCTCCCCTTCTGCTTCTAGGCAGCCCAGAAAACAGAAAA
Source organism: Apteryx mantelli (assembly GCF_036417845.1). Taxonomy (NCBI): domain Eukaryota; kingdom Metazoa; phylum Chordata; class Aves; order Apterygiformes; family Apterygidae; genus Apteryx; species Apteryx mantelli. The sequence goes on along the minus strand of NC_089986.1, from coordinate 27,853,832 downwards.
TAAGCAAGCGAGCTTCCTGCTTCTTTCACTGAAGCTGTTACTGCACCTGAGAACAAACCAGCCTGGAAATGCAGGACCCACCTGGCCACAGCGCCCTGACTGACGTGCACTGATTTGCTGAGGAGCTGCTGAGCCCGCAAGCACACGGGAAGCACCCTGGCTACCACGCTTAGGCATCCTCTGACTACACTGGTTTGATAGCAAAAATCCTCATGACTGACCTTTCCCAACGCCTAGAGACGGGAGGGGAAGGATCGAGGCACATACCCACCTCCAGCTAGACTGCCAGCCGCCTGCTCTCCCGGCAGGTTTTCTCGCGTGTCATGCACCATGTTACCGCTGTTCCCGAGCTCGTGACTTCACCTTCCGCTTGCCGGAGGCCAGGGTATCTCTCGCCATTCCTCCTCTGCTGAGCACAGTCACTTCTGCGCACCCAGCCCGCCCTCTTGGCTCCCTCCTCAAAGGTACTACAAAAATGGAGAACCCGCTGCTTTTCCTGACGCGATATCAAGTCCCAACACTGAAGCCATATACCTCTTGTGGTCAAAGCTTCTGCCATTCATACTTGCTACACCTGCTTTTCTCTGCTGAAAGGAGCTGGTCCAAGAGCTTAGTCTTTTAGCCTCCAACATTTTCTCTGCCCATACATGTTTGTTTATTATAACAAAGACAGTTCGAGCTCTGGAAGTCCTTACAGTATTTCCTTCAGCCTTTAAACTGCTTTCTTGATATTTTCTTTTATAACAAAATACAACAAAAAGTAGAAAAGAAAATCTTGGCACTGAAACTGGATATGTTATTCCAAGAATTCCAGAATCATTTTCACCAAGACTGCATAAGGAGGAAATGTTTGCCTGTATTTTTGTACATCCACACATTCTACTGAATATTTGCCTTTTATACATTCAAGCATCACCAGAGGCCTTCTGGCCATCACACTGAGAATTTCTTTTGAATTGTCTACTAGAATCACTAAATTCTTTTTTACCTCAAGAATACAGACCCCTATTTGTAGGAATAGGAAGGGCTCGTGTATCTTATTCCTAAATGTGTAATTTCAAATTTGCCTTACTTGCTTTACTGCCTTAAAAAAAAAAAAAAAAGAGAGAGAGGGGGAGAGAGGCCCCAAGCAATGTGCATAGCTGTGTACGATTCACTGCCTCTAAACAGCTGTCACCACAATTACTTCCAGACCTTTATGAAATCACTAAATAGCACAGATCACCGCAGAGCTCCTACAGGAAGAGGAGAAGAATCTCAAACACCTATTCGACAGGGATTCCCACTAATTGTTACTACCAAACTTTGTTAGCTGGTTCTTAATCCTTTTAATGCATGATCTAGAGAGATATTATACAGCAACATTATTTTGGGGCAAGAAGGCAGGCTTTTGTGAAGCATTTATGTATGTAGTTAATGCTGTTAGTAAAAACCAAACCTCTAATTCCTCAGACAAAGTCATACTTGTTTGGCAAGAGCTATGTTCCATAAAACTCTCGAGAGTCATTTCTGTTCTCAAGACAGCCCTAATGTCCCGTGAGCTTCCCCTCTGTTTTGTTTCAGACAGATGTCTGGGCAAATAACCCTTTGCTACGCTTTTTTGGAACACCTGCCTTGCCTTCCACAGTTTGTTAAAAACTAGCATCACCGGGTCAGTGATTTCCCTAGCCATCTCTTTAGACTCTTCTTAGATACCAGTTATTGAGTTTCCCCTTAAGAAAAAAAAACTTAAAATATCAGCTGCTTAACACATGTTGCCTCCGATTGACGAAGGTATCTGGGCACTACTGCTGGAGGAACCATCCTCATTCTTCCTACACGGGGAACATGCACCTCGTGAGGAGCTTGCTTTCTAAATAATTTTACCATCTTCACCTAATAACAAAGCTAAATGACAGTTAAGACTTTTTCCCGATATATTTCTTTTTGTCCTTAAATCCAACTGTATTTAAGATCCATTCAAGATTGCGTTTCTCTCTCCTGGGTACACGAGGCTGTGTCTGCCGCAGGTAACAGGGAGGCTGAGCGAGCTATGCTCCTACCCCCAGCCGTGTCCCTGACACGGAGCGGGGCCTGCTGGCAAGGTCACACGGGAAAACTCTTCACTGCTGCTCATCTGTCCAGATTAAGAACAGACTGTTTTGTTTTCAGAAGCCTTTCAACTTGAGTCTTTCAAAAAATCCTCAGAAGTGACATGCAACAACTTTACCTTTTCTCAGACTTAACTTACCGCAACAAATAAACCAAGCTTCTTCCAAAAAAGCTACCTACTTATTATCAGCCTCAGTGCTTATCCCCCAGTTTCCCACGTGGATGTCTCCAAACGGGGCCAGATTTTAATTTGTGAGAGTTCTGTGGGACCTCTGAATTCACAACCCCAAACTTATGGTAGATGACGTGATTTTTTTGTTGGAAACTGCTTGCTCAGAATCACACCAGTGGACTGCTTGAGGTAGCCACGTTGTCCTTTTACTAACATAACCAAAGAAAAGCATGCTGACTACACCAAACAATGATCTTCTCAGCAAATTTCTGGGCCTGTAGATGGAGCACTTGCACTGCTTTAAAAAACAACCCCCCCCCCACAACCCCCCCCCCCACGCATGTGCCTGCTGACCCCTTCCCTGCAATTCCCAGCATCTTTTAAATTGGAAAATATTTGTCCCATGTGGTTGACTGTGGCATTCAGTTAAAAAAAGCCAAAGTCCAAAGACAGAAAACTGGAGCTCGGCAAGCTTCACCCAAACCAGCCGCAAAGAGGAGGAACACACTCTCGTGCCCTGCAGCCGCACTGGCTGGGTCGCATGCGTGTTGAGGCATGCAACGAATACCATCTCTGGGAACACTGATACGTTTGCTAGACTCGCTGCTATTAAGTTATAGGGGCTTTTCAAGGTAGCTATATTGGGCTTCACTGAACGGTCTCACTGCTTCCAGGGGAAAGGTGCAGCCAAAGTGATTCACTTCAGTTTTCATTTATTTTATTATTAATAATCCCTGCGGAACCTCTTCCATTTCACTTACTATCAACTTTCTTGTGCAAATCCAGAGCTAATTAATTCATTTAAACAAAGGTTATCATCCCCTTTAGTACTACACTAGGACAGGGATCTCTCCTTTACAAAAAGGGGTTGGTTCTGGGAAATACAGGCTGGCAACGCAAAAGTCTTTACACCAGATCGAACTAGAGGTTTATCCAGTCCACTCCTGTGTTCCTGATCATGACTATTACAAGCTCTTTGGTGAGAGTGGGCAAAAAGCCATTGTAGAAAGCAAACCAGAAACTCCAGCAGAACTCAAGAATCTTCTGCCTACCTCCCACCGTGGCAGAGAACTGGGACTTCAGGGCAGAACCCGCGCCGCCTCTGACACGAAGGTCGGACTCCCAAGAGCAGCTGTCATCTTGCATCCCACTTGGAGAAACGCTCTCTATTGCGTGGGTAACATTAACACTTAAAGGCTCGTGTCAGACGCGTAAGTCAAAGGTGTATTTAGAAGGCTTTCATTCTGTTCACTGATATAACTGAACGATTTGCTTTCTTTTAAGGGGTTTGCCAGCATCAGAAACGCAGCGTGTTGCGCGTGCCTATTTTTTTTTGTAAAGCAAACAAAACATGGAGTGACTGAGCTCCGCCATTAAAGTACATGCTAGCCAGGTGCTGCATGAGAGCTAAAGCGATGCTCCTTCTACACTTTGAAGCAAATCTTTCCTCTGTGCTTCCAAGTACCCTTCTGCTTATTTCCTTGGATGAACTCACTGGGGAACAAAATGCCACAGACAAAGGGAATTAAGGAAGAGCGAAACATTCAAGCTTAAAATGCAACCTGTCTCTTCCTGATCTTCAAAGTTCTTGCCTTGCCTGCTTTCCCTCTGCCGGAGAGCTGAGGCACGAGAAACCTACTGCCAGCTCTTATCTGCGGAATAAATGTCCCTGATCACTTAGTGTTGCTGATCAAAACAAGAACTGCATTCTAAGAGCAGAAAAGTGATTTGAAAACAGCTTCAGTCCCATCAAGCATAAGCTGAATATTTAACATTTGGAATTGATTTTTAGAGCCCTTTTCAGCAAAGCACAGGTATTTTAGGGATGCAGGTGTCAAGGAAGGAGATACTAGAAAGCTTCTTACATTGAGACTTTGAAGCGGTGAAGTGAAGGGCCTGACCTTGCAACCACTTAAAAGCCATCTAACCTGTTCATTCATTCATTTAAGGCTGTAAAGCTTAATGCCCATGCAGCAGAAGACTAGACAGAAGCTGCTCTTACAAGTCAGTAGCTGCATGGCACATTAACCAAAACACTGGCCAATGCATATGCTATACAGAGATGCTCCTAAAAATACGTCTCCAGCTAGCAAATGGCCCAAAATTTGAAGACGTGAAGTGACTGCTTAGAATACTTACCTAAACCATCAACAACAGATTAAAAATATAAGAAACTTTACGTATAAGATCTCTCTGCTGACTGCACAGATGTCCGGGCTCTAGCTCTTCTGCACCCACCTCTAACACACTCAATGGACTGACACGCGCACCTCACCTTACCATGCGCGGCACAGAACGAACGAGCCCAACTTGCGCACACTTCCCACCTTCATCCAGCCCTATCCCAGGGAGGGAAGAGGGGCCCGATCCCAGGACGGCAGGTATGGTGCCAGAGAAGTCGCCCTCCTGCCATTTGGGAGGAACAGTCTCTAAACAGCATCCTGTAAGCAGTAGAGGGGACAAGTACGCATGCCTCCCCATTTCCCTGTCGGAAGCATCGAGTCCCAGAGGATGCAGAAGTCTGCAGTACCAAGGAAGCAACAGGAGACAAAATATGGCTGCAGAGCCAGAAAAATTACTGCATGCGCACGTACCTGCATAGAGCACTGCTGACTGACGGATCCAACTAACTGAGCTCCTAAACTGCGGCTGTGAATCTACAGGCATTTGGGGAGCGGCACCCAGGACTGTTAATTAATGTAGCAATTATGAGCACCCATTTCTCCCTTAAAAGGGGACAGAAGTTTCCGCAAAAATTAAAGAGCAAGAAACAGTCACTGCACCCTAAGGCAGCCACAGAAAGCCAACTCCTAAAAATAAGCACTTTTCTTACAATGCTTTCACCATCTTCTAGCACAATACGGAGATGAATCTGAGCTGGAGCTTTTATTCCAATCCCAGCATAACCACTACATTCAAACTCGGTCCGAACTCCCTTTTGTTTGGATCAATAGCTCCCCAGAAGGGGGGGGGGGGGGAAGGAGTCATATACCCGAAACACAACAAGGCTCTACAATTCGAAGTTTTTTCAAGACATCATTTACCCAACGCACTAGCACATACCCTGGCAGGCACATGGAGAGGAGGAGGAAGGTTTCACAAATTAACTTTCTTATACTTTCTCCACCAAGATTTCAGAATGTAAGACTTGCACCAAAACAAGCGCTCGGCATGGTCTCAGTTTACATGTTACAGGAGAACTACAAATAACTAAGTAAAGTCTTACTAAAATCAGTAGCCATGCCACTCTGATAATAGAAATCCAGAACAGAACCAGAAAGGAAAGAATTAATTCATCATCTAATTAGAAAACAATATACCAAGCACGTGGCAGGAGGCAAAGTGACCAAATAAAAACAAGCAGTACTGAACAGGAAGGAAATAAAAAGGGGACAAAAAACTCCCACTATTGTTTAAATGATATCCCGATGACCTGAGAGCAGATACATTATTTATTTCAACTGTGTATGTCCTTTTTGATTCCCTTTTTGCTCTGATTTGCTGTCACTGGTGAATTACAAGGTTACTAATAATGCACAGCAATGAATAATGTATTCACAGTCATACCAACTGAATTTTGTCTGTCTGTACGGCGTGGTGAGTATTTATAAATTTATTACAGTGGAGGCATTTTCTAAATGGAAGCTAAGGCTTGTATACATAGAGTAGTTCAGACCTGTAAAAATAAAGTTATTTCTGGAGAAAAATCTAACACAAAAGGCAGTCAATTGTCAATTTAGATTCAGACAACTGCCATGAGCTGTGACGTGAGACCAGACTCTCAGTTCAATAGCACCATACAGAATATGTTCTCCGTCATTCTATCAGTCTTCTGAAGCCACAACTTGTGTGACCACTGGCAACTGTTCGAGTGTATTAAAAAAAGGGGGGAGGGGGAAGGGAAACAGCCACACAAATGCCACAACCCACCAATTCCCGTTATTCTCCAGCACTTGAGATGGAGTTTCATGACAGTATTAAAGAGCTTCTTGGGAAGGCAAGAAGTGCCATCTATCTAAAGGCTTGTTCCCATCTGGAATCACACAATACCAGCCAGCTTCGTTGTGAAGCTTCAGGGTTGGGAGGAGGGGAAAAAAAAAAAAAAAAATCCCAGGAGGCTTTTTTTCCCCAAGAGGAAAGTGACCCTTAACAGCACGCAGTTACCTCTTGACCAGCTCAGAATTCCTGCAGCATTTGTACAGGAGAAAATATAATCCAATATGCAGAATACTATATTCATTCATATAAAAGCAACATCATGTGACCATACTTCATATGCCCAGAGTCAAAAGGTTAAGTATAGAATAAGAACAGAAAATAGAGGCATCCTAGCTCCAGGAAATGAAATTTGGATTTAAAATATCCCACCAACCTAGCAGTATACCAATGTTTTTTATTATCTTTAACAAAGTTACAGATGAATCCCTTCTGAAGGTCTCATTGCAAGTGGACTGCAGGATGCGGCCATGCAGGCACGGTCCAACCTCGCACCTCGCTCAAGTGTGGCCCCGGAAAGGGCTGGTCCCAGCCCCTTTCCTTCAGCCCTATGTTCTCCCCCTTCCCCTGCCTCAGGATTAGCTGCACACCTGGAAAGCAAATAGGTTCAACAAGCTGATGTGGTGAAGAGAAGTGGTTTTTTGGTGGGTTCCTTTTCCATCAGGCCAATTTCTGAACAGGCCGATTCTATGGCCACATCATCGCTAGATACGACAGAAGGAAAAGCAGTAGGAGCACATGAATAAAAAAAATTTGTAACGGAAGGGGGGAAAAGGAGGAAGTGGGATGGGACTGAACTGTTATTTTCCACAGCTGCTGAAAGTTACACAAAATTAGGTGTAATGTAAAAGCAAACCTTTTAAGTAAAAGGAAGAATTTAAATGAAGTGAGTGTTATTGAGAATACAAATGAAGCTCTTGATGCCTGAGCCAAGTTACTGCTTTAACAACTGTTAGTTCCATTAAAGCTGTAAAAAAGCAGTCCAGAAAAATTCCCTACATATTCTTCCAGTGCTGTGTAATATATTTGTATTCCAAGTATTAACTGAGCAATCCCTACCTATTATCTGAACACCTTTGAATACACTACAGCAAAGAATAATCACATTCCACAACCGCATCAGCTCCCTGCTATGAAATGCAGAGAGAAAGACTCCTAAGCTAATTGCCACTGAGTTGTGAGTTAATTAATGAGGAGAGGAGCAAATGATAAGATCAAGCACAAGACTGTCAGCAAGTTTTGAACTTAAGAATTATGACAAGGCTGCATGAGTGTGCAGAACCAGTATTTAGACTGTTAAAAAGCAAAGGAAAGCAACCCAACAGAAATCCAGGGTCCTGCCATTGACTAAAGTTCAGAGAATCAACTTGTGACCGAGCTAAATGTCTCTTACCTGCAAGGCAAGGAACACTCCATCAACAGGCACGAGCTTCCAAGCATTTTGTGAGAGCGGATCCAGAAAAGGTGGCCATTTTCTCTGTTATCAAAGAGCCTGTAATGAAAAATAGAGCACAGCCTAATCAGGAGTTTCAAGATAACGATTTCACACCACTCAGCTGAAGCAGAACTTTCACAGCTCATCAGGTGGCAAGCGGAAAGATGATTTTTGTCCCAAATGAGTTTCTGTTCCCCCAGTGAAGATACTAGTAAAACCTGTGTCATCAGGTCTTACTTGAAGCCTGCATAGCGCAGAGGCCCTGCGCAGGAAAGGATTTCATCGCACAGAGCTGAACGCGCAGAAGCCAGAGACTAACGATTCTCCCTTTCGCTCATCAGCGCTCTCTAAGATACTGAGGTATGTCATCCGGTAGTACCAGCCCACGTAGGTATGTTATTAGTACAGGGCACATATACGGTCTGCCTACAATAAATGGAGCGTGTGTTCAGATGCATCACAGCGGACAAAAAGCCGGGGTTACCTCCGTCAGGCCGCATCTCGCACTGCGGGCAGAGGGACGCCTCGCTAACAGCTGTTCTAGCTGAAAACACTCCCGTCTTGCCTTTATTTTTTCTGCAGTTCAGCCGGCACGAAGACACTCACATAAAACACTTTGGGCAAAGCCAGAATCAATCCGTGAAGGCAGAAGCAGGCTGGGAAGCTCCACACAAAGCACTAACTTGCAGGGATACTAGCTCCGGCCTCCGCTCCCTTGGCAAACAGCACGGGGCAGGGGGCATAGCTCAATCTGAAAACAGCTAAGCCAGCCACAGCCTCTGGTGAAAACATTACACCTAAGGTGTCATGACACCTACAGCTCCGAGCAGACAGTGAGCTCCTTAAAAAAAAAAACAAAAAAACCCCACCACCCACGAAGGCCATAACGTTTAAATTGGCCATGTGTGGGATTGCTACTCTAGCGGATAAGCAGCTTCTGGCATAAAAAGGTACAAATTACATAAAGGTCAGTCCTGCACGGAGTTGCATGCTGTGGCTCACACATGGCAAAGCCACTCAGCATGTACCAACACATGAACAGCTGTACTGAAATCGAAATAACCCACTCCGGTTATTCTGTTCTGACAGACTGCGGCATTAGCGAAACCCATAGAGTTTTAGGTTCACAAATTTAACCAACAAAACACGAGTCTATTACTTGCGCAGTTAAGTACACTGTATAGTTGTACATGGCTCTCTGGGAAGAAAAGAATTACTAGCCTGCAAAAAACAAAATTGAATACTACTGCTCTATACCTTTTCCATAGAAAAGGCAATATCCAAGTTGTGGCCTTGCTTTCATTTATATCTGCAAGCAGTAAGGAGTATCCAAAGAAAAGACGCTAACAGCACAATAAATTCCCTGAACACCGTGATACAGCTCTAGCTTGTCTCCATAATACTGACATGATATTACCTCTTCTTTAAACCTACTGCAGTAAGTCTGAGGCCACACACGTTTGATCAGACTCCTACAGCCATTAACACCAACAAGGAGAAAAGTCAGGAGATCTGGGGTATCAGAGAAAACCCCAGGCACTCAAGTTGAGAGAAGCTTCGCTAACACCGGCCCCTTCCCACCCACACAAGACAGGTTCTTTAGTCCCTTTCACCTATTTTCTTGCTCAAACTTATTTTCTTGCAAGTGCTACAATCTCAACAGCATGGCACGGGATTTGGCTCCAGGGACAGAGGTGAGAAGAAGATAAGGTGCTTTAGGCCTCTTCTGAAATACGAAAAGGCCAGGAGATCCGCACCCTCCCGTGGTCTGATAATCTGACAGCTGCCTCTTGCGAGTCTAGGAGATCGCATTTGTAAACTGTTTCGTTCCCTCCTTGAGTTACGGAGGAGCAGTTTCTGCAGAGAGTGAGATCATTCCTGACAATTTAAATGGCTTTTGGATCAGAACGTTAGTTTCCGAGAAATACGCACGCTTGTCTCAGCCTATTTAGGAGAGCAGAACCCAAAAATAAATGAATGAGAAGAGGCACTCAGGCCTTCCTGAAGCATAGTCCAGTACAAGACCTGACATAACGTTCATTGTGTTGTGCACAGAGACAGTAACTTTTCCAGCAAAGCTACAACGAAAACAAGAAGTCAGACAACCCAGTTCTGGGATGTACCGTACACAGTATCTAACTCTGACCCAAGGCTGAACTGTATCTCACCAAACAGAGCATGACAGAAAGGGTTTACTTGGGCTGTATGCCAGGTAATTTGCTCTATATGCAGGTTTCACACTACACTGACAAAGGTTTTCAGACACTTTAAATATATCCATGGATTTAGGACCTCATTTTCAGAGCTGCACTTGCACCTTCTTCCCTTACTGATGGGCCAGGCTCACGTGGCTCTGCACGCTTGAATACCTCAGGACCGCGTACCAATTGCTCAGCAGCTCGTGGATGGGCAGACGGGCTTCTAAACCAGTTAGCTACTCAATCTACTTTTTAATTTTCTTTTCTTTCTCCTCCCCTCCCCTTCCCTTTTCAGAGCAGAGTTGTTTTTCTCCCGATAAGAGCGAAGGGCAACAGGGAAGTCATGCATGCAAACATCCAGCAGCTAAGTGTGCGTGACTCCCTGTGGCAGCCCTGTCAGGACCTCAGCATCTTTATGTATGAGATGTCACGCTGGGGAAGGTTCTTACACCTGTACCGAGCCCCTTCAAAGTTCAAAAACATGGCATATTCATTACACACCAAACCCCTTTTTCTTTTCTTTTAAATCCTCATTCCTGTCCTTTGTAACAGGAGGCAAAGATAAAAGCTGGCCTGGTCTTCTATAATACCATGCTGATTTCTGGAAGATTTTGTGGAAAAAGTCAAAGTCCTGCATCAAAGTCCATCACATCTCACTGACCTCACAAAGCACAGCTTAACATGAAAATACCTCCAGCTTCACCTCATGAGCAGTCAAATTCATTCCTATCATTACTGTGGGAAGCTTCCTGATCTGGTAAGGAGATTATTCCTCGGAGCTCTGAATCACCAACACAGTTCTAAACAGGGAAGCATGAGTAATTTGTCAGCTCCCTTTTCCTCTTTTAGTATACTTAGTTATGACTCAACTGGGCAAAATACTTGGAGGACTGAACACAAGGCTCTGTGTTTCGAAGTCTGGCAACAACTAACAGGATATTGATACTTCTTTTAAGCTCTGAAGGAAAAGTCCCGAATTACTGGTTACCTTTGCAAGACTTCAGCAGAAGTACAGCCTTGTGCAAAGCAAGTGGGAACGTGCTCAGAAATATATTCCAGAGTTCCACAGAACCCGTAAGACCGCAGGAGTAATTGTTCTTGTTACCACGTCACCGACGAGACACAAACGCAGCAGGTGTATTTGAGACCAGCGGCACGGGGAGAGGCAAGGAGACAAGACGGCTTCTGCTGCCTGCAGAGCAGGGAAGGAGCAGTCCCTGCTGAACTGCAGCCCTTGAGAGCGGTAACTGTGCCTGATGCTTACTTAAACCCGGGCTCCCTTCCCCTCTCACGGATTGCAGGCACCGTTTACCTTCCAGAAAATTTACTCCTTCTCCTGACTTCTGTATGGGATTTGTCCATGACAATCAATCTTCACCGGCAGTTCCTTCAATACTGCACTGTTGTGCCAAATCTCATAATTACCCCAACATTTACCGTAGCTAAGAGGAACAGGGAGTCTGGGCTGAAGGCAATGAAACCTAAACTCTGGAGGAAGCAAGATGGGTTTCATTTGTAAGAAGCACCACTTCGATAAGCAACTTGAAATACTTGCAAAAGCTCTGCACTTCTCAGAGAGAACAGGCATAGAGAAGAAGAGATCCATATCCTCTCTGTCACTTCTTCATCTGCAGCTCAAAAGCTCCACGCTTCCGGTTCCCCATGCCTTCCCATGGTAGCCACAAGCAAACATGACCACTGAAACTGTGTCGGCAGAATACTGGAGGGGCGAACATGGACTTTTATTCTTGAAAAACTGTGGAAGGAATCTATTTTTCTGCAGCTTCACAACGGAAACTCCTGCTGCTCAGGCACCCAGCGCTTCCCAGCTTGACTGTTACAGCCTCCCCCTCTCCAGGCTGCCCTCTCCGACCCATGCGGAGAACGGCCGCCAACAACTTCCTCACGCTCCCTACCCAGATCACTTCTCCTCCCTTCCCTTTCTCAACTGTCTTCTGCTCCTGCACCGTACCACATTTAAACTTCTTGCTCTAAACCTCAGGACCGAGCACAACTTTACTTCCCCCAAACTATCCTCTATCGCATCCCACCCTCTCCCTCCTTAAAGTCACCTATGCCTTCTTCTATCTTGGGGGGGGGGGGAATCAATCAAGGGGCACATTTTTAGAGCTTGTGCACAATAAGTTTCTTTTTAACAGCTTACTAAAATTATACCAAATTGCTTATAAAGCAGATGATAGCTGGATTTTGGTAATAGTCTTACTGAGCTATCTCCAGTATTTCCTCTCCCAAGTTTTCAAAAGAACCTAAAGGGGGGAGAGGGTGAAGCTTTCTTCAATATCCATGTAAGTTTTGCATCTTCAGGGTTTAAGCAATCCTCTGCAGCCTAAGGGTCTGAAAAAAAAGGTCTGTTCTAATTTAGGTAAATGATTTCAACTACCTTTTCGTCATGCTTCCAAAAGCAAAGAGACACAAATTCCTGCAAAATTGGTTATAAAAAAAAAAAAAGAAGGCGCCAGCCGCACTGCGAGAAGTGCGTTCCCTGCCCCCGTACCTCTCATTAAGTTGTTACGCTATACTTACATTCACTTCTCAGACCTAACCTGCTGTAAAGAGCTCTGAAGATGCAAAATAAGAAGTTCCTATGGCTGTGACGTGGGTCAGCATTACCGAGCTGGATGCCATACGAGGAGGTGGGGGCAAGCCTTTGCAGAAGGCTTACGCTGCAGACAGCAGCTGCTACAAGTGGTTCAACTCCAACTCCCCGAGATACACGACAGCTAAAAAGAGTCCTTCAAGATAATGATAATCCCCCACTGACACCATCAGAAGGAACAGCGGATACCCACACAGACAGATGTCTTGCATCTCAGCGGATCTCCTAGAAAGGGAGATGACTCCGGCTCAGCTCTCCCACAAATTTCCAAAAAAATCTTGGCTTCCCCCAGATTTTCCCACGACCCAACCACACAGTCGGAGCGCCTGACCTGGCAGCTCGAGGCACTGTCCGTGAGCTCTCCAGTTCAGAGTGGCTTTGTCAGGTGGACGTCCCCAAACGTCTCAGAGGCAGCCCCACCACGGGGAGAAGAGACGCCCTTCATCACCTCCGCCGGGCAGCGCATCAGAAACGCAGCCGGGAGGCAGTGGCTCCGACACGAGAGCGCCTTGGGGCGCTCCGATAGATCGCCCGAGGCCCCTTCCCCGAGATAACCCCGCGCTCCTCGCTTGCAGGCTGGTCTTGGCGGGATGCTTGGCCCGAACCCTCCACGGCTCCTTCATGACAGGTCTCTGCAGCGCAGCTCAGAGAAGCTATCTGCTGCTTTTGAGTCAGCAACCGATATTTAGTCAGGTTCCCTCTAATATCCCCTGGCCATATTAATAAAGGCTCTTGTCAGACTGTAAATCCGAACCCATCAGTTTCTAACTGCCTATGAAACTTAAAGCTGGAGTTTCAACTTTTTACTCGTGCAAAGCAGAGAACAACCTTGGAAAGTTTTTAATCAAAGAAAAGAAGATTATATTTTATACACTTATAAAAAAACCACCTCATAATATGATGAGAAAACTTTTTGGGGGAGAAAGAACAGACCATCTGGAGATAATAATAAATCTCACAATAGGCAGCAATCCCAGAATCAAAGACAGCACTTCATTATATTAGGAAAGATGACTAATTAACTTGTGAGGAAGACCTTGTGATTCATGTGCTCTAATGGAGCTTGAGAGTTCAGTTGTCTTCATCAGTGTCATCAAATCATTGTCCCCTCAAAAATTATAGCTTATTCCCCGCTCTGTAGCTCCGGAAAGCACGATAGACTAATTGGGTACTTAAAGAGGGTAATGATAATTTTAATGAGGAATTTTGTATTTTTATGTGCCCAAATAGGCACATAGATAGTTTTAGATAGTTAAGGAAAATCTTTAGATAGTTAAGGAAAATCTTTTAAAGTTAGTAACATTCACTTTTGCAGGGACCAAACGCAAATGTGATTAAAGCCAGCTTTTATTTATTTTTAATGAGACAAGTGTGCAGGTCCTCTCACTGTTAACACTGAGAAACTCCTAACCTCACCTTGCTGTTAACGCAAAGATAACTGATTATACCATAGCCCAGGGGTGAGGTAAAATGAATTCTCCTTTCTCATGATTTAAGTTATAGCTTCCTGAGGCAGGTCTCATTTTGTTCTGTGGTTTTATGGGATAGCGAGGGCATGATTTATGAACAAGGATACAAATGCTAAAGCATTTCGAAATAATAAGATATGTGAAAACCTGCAGTCTTTAACTATGTATCAAAAAAAACCAGGAAACACAGGGCTTTTTTAGACAAAAGCTCCACAGTGAAGGGAGACAACCGAGCTCTTAACACAGACAGACAAACCCCTGTCCCTGCCCCAGCTCAGCATTTTAAGAAAGTTACCTTGCAGGTCTTTACCATCACACAACACCATTTAACAACACAAAGCACCTTAGGAAATAAAATAGGAAGAATAATTTGGCTTATCCTCACTACCCACATTCAGATGGAAACCACCCGACATGGCTGACAAGGTGGAAGCGTCTGGAGTAACCAAGATGGCAGCGAGATCGAGATGGAGTAAAGGCGAGCTGAGGGGGACGGTTAACCGAGAAGACCTTCCAGCTCAGCACAGTGCCATCTCTACCAGCAGTCTGTGTATCAGCTTGCTTTGGAATATTTCCAGTTAACGGCAGGTACAACCGGTTTCTCTCCTCCGTGTCACCTGTTCCACGACAGCGCGGCAGAGTGCCTAGAGCAGAGCAGCCCTGGACGCCCTTGGGTTTCTGCTCTTCTCTGCCTTCCACATCTCCACTGTAACCTCCCCTGCACTGTGTCGCCTTCAGGCGTCGGCATGTTCCAGACACAGAACCACACAGCCCGGAAAGCACAGAAGAACAGGAAGTAAAGGATTAATGAATCAGAAGATCCTTCGCAACAATAACTGGATAACGTGCTACCTTTCTTGCATCCTCTTTCTTGCACAAGGTGAAGAAAATGTAATGGAAACGTAAGCTCTCTTAGCAAGCAAATCCGTGCTTATCCTGGCCTCTCTCATCAGGAGATGAGGTTACAGACATGCCTTTGCTGCCAACACAAGAGAGAGGGAGGCTTGGGTTCCACCCTAAATTTAAAAGGATGACATGCTTTGGTGAACATCAGCTTGTTCCTCTGTTTGTCTTCTCCAACCTCCATCCTCCAGTTTTCCAAAACTTTCTGCATCTAGCAGATTTTCAGCAGTAGAAATTTCTGCTTGAATTATTAAAACTAGTAGAAGAGTGAATATAAGAATTGCAAAAAGAATCAGGTACCTTATAGGCAAAACTACTATTTCTTCCTATGAAGCCTCTACGCTTAATTAAAAAAAAATATATATATATATATAAAAATATATAAAATAAGTGGGACCAAGGGGAAAACACCATGATGACTTAAAAACAGATTTTGGGGGCGGGGGGAGGGAGAATACACCTGAGCACCTCTAGCACAGAGAAGGCAGCTCTGGAAGACCTGAGAAGTGACAGTCCATAAGCAAGGGCTGTTGTGAGGAACACATCACTTCCCACCTCAAACCACCCACCCTGCTGCTGGAGAAGAACGCTGGAAGAGGTGTCTTCTGCCTCCATTGCCAGTTAGTGTGGTTTTGGGCTAACCAAGACCTGCAGGCTACCTTTACAAAGAATGAGGAAGAAAGACAAAGCAATTTGTTTTCACAAAGATGCTATTAGAGAAGGGAAAAAATCCATCAACCCACAAACAGAAAAACTATAAGACAGCTAATGAGATTCCCAAACTGAAAGAAAACAAAAAAGTAAAATATGTTGATGTGGTTTCTAATTCTAGTCCTACAACAGATGTTACAGACATTACAAATTATAAGTGCTTCTATTTAATATAATTCTTTTCCCTTGTCAAAATGACTAAAATATCTACATACACAAAATCAAGAATAAGCCCAAAGGAAAAAGACCCTAACGAGCAACCGTTAGCAAGTGACAGATCGTTTGATGAGGAGACAGTAAAGTCTGTTAGTTGGCATGCAAGCAGAAAGCTTTATTTACTGCTATAATTGTTTCTTCCAATACACTGTCCCAGCAGATTTATAGTTTCTGATTTTCTTGCAAAAGCCTTTAAATGTACATATAAAAAGTCAAAGCCTATGGTCTGAAAAAACTGTAAGCATTGCTTAAAAATAAAAGTGAAGTGATAAATTCCAGACAAAAACCTCATGCACAGCTCTTGCATGCGCCTGGGATGAATGATTAGCGTGAAGGCATTATTTGCTCTTAAAACAATGGAGAGCCGATGAAACACTGAATAAAGACCAATATTTCAGAAAGAAAAAACATATACGTGGAAAGGTGAACCCTCTCCAGACCTTGTAGGGAATCTCATGAACACGATCTTGGTTTTACTCCTGCGCTGGAGAAGGCAGCCGCGCTGGTGCCTTTCACGGCCTCGCGGGCTGCGGCGCGCGTAACGACGGCACGGCAGCGCGCGCCCACGGAGCCTGGCAGCCTCCCGCGGGCTGTCGGAGAGAGGGCGAAAACCGCCCCGAGGGTTAAGGTATCGCAAAGAGACAGACAAAGCCCGACTGCAGCTGAGGCTGGATGCCGCTTACAGCATCTCCAGACCTCTCTCGCCAAGGGCGACCACGAAGCAACAGCTCTCGCTTCCTTCCCCAGCTAGACACGAGACTAGGCCACGTCGGTCAGGGCCGGCTCCTCCGCCACCACCTCCACTCTTCATCTTCCACGCTTCCCCTCAGCAAGCTTTCCAAAGGAGGAGAAGAGGCACCGTCCTCACAGCAGTACTCAAAGACACAGAAAGCCACGATGAACGCAAACGCAGCAGTGACAGAGTCCCATGAGGTTAGCTAGGCTCTTATCAAGAGATTCCTCCTCAAATAGGGCTGTTGCCTCCACTCTTGCTGCCAAATAACTAAATGTAGCTTGTTTTAACTACTTCAGAAGGCTAGATTTGCCCTCAAAATGGACAATCACATAGCTTTGAGCTCTCTGCAATTTTCCCCCGCTTAATCTTCACCAAAACCTACGAAACGTTGCCAGCCTCAGTCGATCCTGCAGAGCAGGGCGCCGCTCCCTCCCCACCTTCACAGCTGCCAAGGCCCAACGCTGCAGTCGCAGAGCAAAGCGCCCACTAACCGCTTCAGGAACCCGGTGCTACGCAGCAGGGCTTCGATTTAACACTTCGAGGAAGGCAAAAGGTCTGGCCATGTATTAGGCCGGTAAAGTTTAACAGCCTACAAGAAGATGTGGCTAATTAGGATCAGTTTATAAGTTCCCATTCAGCATCAAAATATTTCAGATTAAGGAAACACCAGAAAACGTGTTCAGTAGTAGCATGTATTGATGGGGGCTGTTACATTATGCAAAACATCTGACCATTCATTAATTTGGCTGCAAGCTGTTGTTCTGAAAACAATGCCTGGCAATAATAATGGGATCCCAAAGAAAGGGCTCTATGGGGAAGTTATTTACTCTCTCACAAAGCCAGATGATTTATATATGTTGTCACTGCCTATGCCAGAAAATTGATGACTGGTTACCATTCTAGTATCAGGTATCCAGGCTGAATTAACTAGATTAGGCCACATGGAATTTCTTCAGTATTTACTGCACAACTGAGTATAACATTTGGATTAAGTCAACAGAAGGAAGGAGCTTTTAATCTGAATCCAATAACATTTAGAACATATTAGAGCAGCATGAATTAGATGTTTATTATTTATCATTATTACTCATTTATTAGTCAAACATCTGGATTCCATAACCATAGCCTGACAGAATGATATTCTTTGTGGGAAAGAGCAAAATAAATATATAAATGAAATCTAGTTTGTTAAACATCTGTGAAGCACTGCTATCACTCATCTCTTTCTTAGCTCCTGGAAGACACTTACTCAACTTTTTCCTTGTGCTGCTGGTTGGGTATTGATTCAACAGTTCTGGTATCACGCCAACACAAGTCTGCAACTCCCTGTGTAAGGAGCAGAAGATCGCTGCCTGAGATATCCCATATCCTCAATTATTAGGGCCAAGCCTCCTGGCTAACATGTCCAGGAAGCGGATGAGAGTCAGGCAGGGACATGAGAGCATTCTTTGCAGAGTAAAAAAAGCTTTTGAGAACAGCATCATCAAAACCAGAAACAATTAAAATCATGTGGGGGGAAAAAACACCAAAAAACCTAAGAAACAATACTACATGGCAAAGCATCCAGATACGCTACAGAGAGAAGATGGTCTGAATGGTATCAACATGGGCAGATAATTTTATTCATTTTAGTTTTTTTGATAATATTTGTAATAAAAGAATCTGTGCGGTTTCTCTTCCAAGCTAATTACTTCTGAGATCGATTACAGAGCGCAGAGCACTAGTGAAGCCTTGATCACTTGCAACCTCTAACCGCTTTAACAGATACATGACAAGGGTCTATTAAATACTGTGCAATTCATGATTATTTCATTGAGAGTAGTCCTTTTAACACGAAGTTTATGAAATAATAATTACAGTAAAGTTCAAACTGCTATACACTTAAAGGCTACAATATATATTTTCTGAGTATACATACAAACAGGTTTTAGTTTCTTCTGCAGCCCAGTGGGTCTGAACTGATGTTTTTGGATCAGTCACTGACATTTGCCATTGCACAAAGCCCAGACTTTTCATTTATCTGTATACAATTTTATTTACATTCCTACTGTGACATTTAAGTAGACCATAACAAAGTGTTATGAGCTACAAGGCTAGGGGCTCTCCTAAACTCCAACCACTTATACAAATTCCATAGAAACCTGTGGTCACTGTTAGATATATATCTGATTACACAAGAATCTCCATCCATGTCCCTGCTCTTTGACAAAGATCCTGCTCAGCATCACGTACAGCCATGTGTGAATCCACACGAAGGTAAAAAGGAAGTTGCACTACCCAGAGACAGTCAGTCCATGTGGAAAACTTCGGCATTACTGTGCTAAAGCAGACTAACTCTGCTTTTCCTCCTGCTAGAGACAGAGGCAAGGAAGATTTAAGTGAAGAAAGAGTTAAAATAGGTCCATGTGAGAGAGTGAGTGAAGGCGTGTGAGAGAAAGAACGCAAGGCTCTGACAGGAGCTCAGCACCACCTCCTCCGCCATGGGATGGTGAGGATCAGCTTCTCCTTTCAGGAAGCGCAGGCTGTCGCCTGGGTCATGGAGCAGCCGGGGGTTGCTGACTGTCTGAGTAATGGCAGGATGTGAAGGAAGGCACTTCCCAGGTAACCTGAGGCAACACATCCCTTGGAAACAGTGCTGGAGAGTGTAAAATGACCAAATAGGAACAGGGTATCTGTCAACCGTCTGGACTCCGGCATAAGGATACTGAACAGTCATCAGTGGGACCAAGCATCCAGCAACAGAAAAATCCCTCAGGAAGCGCTTCCCTCAGTAACTCACTTCCCTGCTTCTTTCAGCCCTCCTTCAGCAGCCACCTGCTCCTTTCCCCTTCCCACGCCAGTTCTTCCCGCCAGACACGAAGCCCTCCTTCGCCTGCTCGCTAGCTGCCCTCCCTGCTTTGCTCGGTGGCTTCCAGCACCAGCCGAGAGGCAGAGCCGCGCTAAGGACGGTGGGGAAAGGCCACGCGTGCAGGCGAGTGCTCTGCCTGCACGGACTGGTAGAACTGGGGGCACCTTTGTGCCTTTGGGGGAAGGAAGGCAACGGAGAGAAACGCAGCGACGCTGAGCACAGCACCGGGGACAGCTAGCAGAACGAGCCGTGCCCGTGCCTAGGCCGCTCAAATCTTTTAAGCTGGAAAGGACGCCGGTGCTCAGGATGCCTCCAGTCTGGATCTCCAGCAATTCCTCTGCAGAGGAGGTCCTGGAAGAGCTGCCGGCTCAGCAAGATTTCCCGTCGGGTACTGCGGAGATCAACAGCGCCCCGAAGTGCCTGCGGCCGGTCTGCAGCCAGGGCAGCGGTGCCGGCGCCCGGCCCGCTCCGGGCGGCCCACAGAGGCGCACCCCAGCCCCAGCGAGGGGCCGGCCCGCCGCCCCGCTCCCTGCAGCGGCGGCGCTGCCCGGACACGTCCCCGGCTAGCGGCGGCGGCGGCAGCAGCAGCAGCAGCAGCAGCAGCAGCAGCGCGGCTCGGCCCCCTCCGCCCAGGGAGGCCCGCTCGGCCCTTCCCCGCCCGCCCCCTCGCGGCCGCGGCCGCGGCCACGGCCACGGCCACGGCCACGGCCACGGCCTCGCGGCTCCTCGCGGCCCGGCCCTTTCCCCACAGCGCCCCCCTTCGCCCGCCGAGCGGCCGCCGCAGAGAAGCGGCGCCGGGCCGGCCCTTACCGGAGCGGAGCCGAGGCCGGGGCCGCCCTCGCTGGCGCAGCGCAGAGCAGAGCAGAGAAGCGAAGCGAAGCGAAGCGAAGCGAAGCTGCGCTGCCGCCGCCGCCGCCATTTTAGAGGCCGAGGGGCAGCGCGCCGCGCGCGCTCTGCGGCGGGAACCGGATCAGACCGGACCGGACCGGACCGGACTGGACTGGACCCGGCCGCGCGGTGCCGCCGTGGCGCGGGACGCGGCTCCTGAAGGGACGCAGCGTGCCCGCAGGGACCCGGTCGCTGCCGATGGGGGGGGGGTGAGCGAAGCCCTGGGGAGGACATTTGTTTAACGTTTTCTCTGCCCGGGGAAGCTGGCTGGTGCTCTCTGATACCCAGCGGGCTGCTTCCGTACCGAGGGGCGCAGGGAAATGGCCTGTGTTGCTTGGCATCCTCCAGCCGCAGAGGGTGCCCTGAACAGCCCTTTCGGAGCACCCTGGAGGTGCTCTATGGCCTAAAAACATACCTGGAAAGCAGTTTTGCTATTCTAAGGTAAATAAAATTGGCAGATTAATAAAACCCCGGTTTCTTATAAACTTTTTGATCTCGGTTGCGCGGCTCCCAGTTGTTGTGGTGTCTTTGGGCGCCACCACCACAGGGAAAGACTCTCTTTTCTCCGCAGCCGTAGCTGTCAGGAAGGAGAAGGGGCGAGAGGCTGAAGCTCCCGGTCCGGTGAGGACCCGTCACCGCGTGGGTGCAGCGAAAGCCTCCGAGCGGGGCGAGCTGGCCTGGAAGGCGGCTTGTGCAGCGGCCTCGCAGCACGATGCGGGTAGATCACTTCCGAGGTTTCGTGCCTTAGCTCCCCCCGGGAGCGGGACGGTGTCGCCGGGTCGAGCCGAGCTGCCCAGCTGCTTCAGCAGCGCCACAGGAGCAGCCGGCAGCGCGGCGCAGCCCTCGGCAGCAGTACTTTTGAATATGAAACAAAGGATTTTCTGCTAATTGTTCTGTAATACTTGGTATAACATGCACCATTTATTGCCTGCAGATCTGTTCATTGGAATAACTGGAAAATAAAAGTTAAGAGGACTGTACAGTATTAAAGGTAATTAATTTAAAAGAGATGAAAGGATAGGCTTTAGGGTTTTGAAATGCTTTTTGTAATGTTGGCTCAAGTATAACAATAGGAATAAACAGACTCTGCAGTTTCTGCTAGAATATATCTGTTAGGAGTCTCTTTTTTTCATAGAAAACAAATACTCTCCATCAACTCCATTAGTGGTTTTATCTCTAGTGCAAAATGCAAGATGTATCATACTGAAACAGCATCCAAAGGCCAATGCAAGGACAACACACAAATAACAGATGCTCAGTTTTAGGGTTTATTTCATCTGCTAACATTCATTCTTGATCTAGACAAAAACAATTAGATGATTATTTTTTAATCCAATTTTTCTTGTGGAAGAAAAGAAAAAACCTTTTAACACTTTTTTTGTAAGATGCTATAAATAAATATATAAAGCTTTAAGTGTTACTTGGCTCAAGTTTAACAGTTTTATTTTTTGTTGTTTATAAGTTCCTGACGTGAAAAAAAGTGCAAACCATACACATTCAGCCCAATGGAATGACTCCAGCCACAATCACTGTCAGAGAAGCTGAATCTGTTTGATCTACAATGTGGAGGGATGAAAGGAGGGTGGGGGGGGCGACATTTTTATTTTTTTACCCTCAGTCACACAACTCCTAGAAGATTAAAAACTGAGTTCCTTGGTATATAAAGCACACAAGGAAGGAGGGAGGGAGGAAAAGAAAGTCCTGCTTGCATTACCCTTTCCCTTTCCTGTGCAGCTTGTGCAGCAGAGGGGAAAGAAGAGACAATATAAGCAAAGCCTCAGACTAAAGCAAATGACAATGAAAAATAAAATCAGATACCAGTAAGGACCGGTGAAAAATCCTGTGGCTGTTGCATGTTTGCCTGGCAGACTACACACAAACACAGAGGAACTTCACATTGAGAGAGGGTGGGGATTTTTGTCTTTTTCTTACAAAAAAAAGCTTAAGATGAAAAGGGGCAATAAAAATAAGTTAAATCATATTTCAATATGTACAAAACAAATCATGCTCAGTAAACCATTTGAATATAAAATTACTCATTATAGTACAACTCTCTCAATCCAGTCTGCAGAATAGACACCTGGGGGAAAATGGGGAGGGGGAATTGTGGGGCTTTGAGGGAAGAGAAAGACTTATTTCCAAATTACATTTTTTTTCAGCTTGTATGGTTAAAAATGACGGAGAAAAACATCACCTGCAGCTGGGACAATACAGGCATTAATACCCAGGTGCTTATCAGGACTGCATTCACTTTGGCAGAATTCCTGCAGATGGGGCAAAACAAGCAGCCACAGAAAGCTCTGATGGTGTGTGCAGATGCAACCGCCACTGCTCACTGATTTACCTGGAACTACTGCTAACTGATCTGTGCTTTAAAGGCCTGGCTCTATCGCTGAGCAGGCAGTGAATCTTGCATTCACGTCTGCCACTGGAACATGATATGCTAATATGGCCCAAAACAAGAACAAAAAGGTAACCCAGCCAGCCCTGTGATTTGAATCCAGCAGATAATGTGGGTTGTATTCCAAGCTCTAGCCTCGGAAATACAATTTTTAGCATAGTCTGTGTTGCAAATTACCGTAGCGCTACCCATTTCTGTGACACTCAGAAAGCTCAATGGAATAGGAGGGGGTCTGAGTAGCTCAAAAATCATTAAGAGGCTAGATAAGCTTTTAACCCCAGGATATAAATTAGGTCAGGCCCTGTTCTGTAATGACCTAAAATCATTACCATCTTTAGCTGTTCAGTGGTCTCTCTGAAGTGATTTGATGGGTTCAGGGTCACAAATCCATCTCCTAACTGACATGTGTCCATACTGCCGCTTCTGGCGGTCCCTCTGTCTTGCTCGTATTCTCAGCAACTGAACTGTCCTTCTCACTCCTACAGGACATCCCTGTGAGAGAGGACTGAAAAGCTTGTTGGAACCTGCTTCTATTGCCATTCCAGTTTGGCAAGCAAGTAAGGGACTATGGAGACCAAAAACATCAACCTAAGGTGCTCCCTGTTTACTCCAATATGTTGGGCATGAGGGGAGAAATTCAAGCAAGCTAGAAATCCACACAGATCCTTTGCTGAGAACTTTTCCTCAATGACTTTGTACCCAGCAACAGCCTGGGTCCACAACCATACTAGTCTACACCGCTTTCTGTGACCAGGGTAGGGTACAAGGTGGCACCTGACAGCCTGGCAAACGTTTGCGTGGGAGGCGGGTTCCTTCAGTGGAGCCAGGTGGGACAAGACAAACTAGCAACAAAAAGTAGTTTTCAGTAACAACACCCATCAAGCAATGAGGTTAACACTGTTCAGGTGACTAAAAGCAAAAAGACCTCCCTCCTCTTAGCCGTGCAACATGTTGTCTCTTCCACCTACCCAAAGCAGGTATGGAGTCCGGCTGGGAATTCTCCACGTGGAGCATCATCCCTCTTTTGCAGGTGTGCAAGTGTCAGCACAGCGTACGGCAGCGCAGGCTAAGGCCCATCATTTTTGCCTGGGCACCAGACAACCGGCTGTCCAAAATGTGCACTCGCACTAACGTTACTGACTGTATATACCCTTAGAAATTCCTTACACGCTCCCAGCTATTGTAAAGACTTCTCATGGGATGTCCCAGGAACCAGAGCAGAAAGGCTGTGGGGACTGACAAGCATCGAAGTGTCACAGGGCCTGGTAAAATCTGAATTCAAGGGGAACTATCTCAGCAACTTCAGTGAGAAGTCACAATCTTGTACCTGCCTCACTTTACCTATCGCTCACCTATCCTGACCTGGATCACGAAGCATCAACTGGCCCCATGAAGAAACACTTCATGTAGTGAAGATCTTGGTGTATCTATCTGGAAGTCTCAGGAAAAACATACTGGAAGAAAGGGGCATATATTTAACAAGAATGCAATATCTGGCTGCTACTTCCACCGGAGTGCCTTAAAGCCATTGTTCTCCATTCATTTTAAAACTACACATACATTTTTCATGTTATTGTAGCATCAAATAATCAGTCCTAAAAAAAAAAGAAATGGTACCACTTCAAACTGTAGTACATATAAAATCACAATAAACTACATTCACATTATGTTAAAAAAGTTCCCTTAAACCCACTAAAGGAAGAAAACAGTGCCAAGTATGTCCTGCAACCTGTGCTCTGGCACACAGCACTTACAATAAATTAAAGCACGGCCTACAGCCTTAAACAAACCGGCACAGCAGCCAGGGTGAGTGATGGCTTTGGGGTCACCTCTCTCCATTTCCTATATTCATACTTACAATCATACTTAGAATTCAAAGTGACCTATCCTTCTTTTCCCTTGGAGTACTTCTACAGTGAGCAGATTTGTTATTCCCAATGTACAGGTGGAGAAGCTGAGGAATTTGCCAGGAGCAGGATTTGAATATGGAAATTTCTGCCTCAGTGCTGAGCTGAGGTCAGACCTCCTTTTATGGGTTGAAGTGAAACTGTTAACAAGACTCTGTAGTTTCATTTCATTTGCTTGTTACTGTAATATATTACAAAGAAAATGTTGGAAGAAGGTCTTCTACTGACATGCTTCTAGGGTCAGAGGCTCCCTCTGGTTTAGAGAGCCCTGCAGATAGATCCATTAAAATCCAGCTGGTTACTTAGAGCCCATAATACAGAAACAACTCAGGCACATAGGGCCAAATTATGTTATCAGTCTTGATTGTACACAGTCCCATTTATTGTCACCCCTTGGTAGATGAGAGCAGAATTTGGCCTTCAGTACAGAACTGTTCTCAGAAGTCAGTACCAGCATATGCCGTACTGCCTGAGCATTGACAGCATGCCCTCTTCCGGAGCTGCTCCGATGTGCGCTTTGAACATGGATTAGCTGTAGTAACCATTTGTGCATTATGGATCCATAACACAGAACGCACAGTGAAAAGCCTTTGGGTAAGGTCGGAAACTGTGCATATAAAACAGTTGCTTTTTATATCCCGTGTATTGGTTTTCTGGGTAAACAGCCCGTAAAATTGCATTTTTAAAATATAAATGTTTTCTTTAGTTACAGCAACACATAAAAGTGCCAGGAACTACCAGACGTAGCTCCTCCCAGTCCTGGAATTCAGAGATGAACAAATGGATTTGTAAAACCCTCTGCCCCCAAGCCAACATCTGAAAATTGCTTCATTTTGCTTCCCACTTTTCAGCTAGGAGCAAATGCTTATGGCCAAGTTACACATCTCTGGAAACAGGGGCCAGTTTTTGACAGAAGCACTGACAGACCCTAAAGGACAGCAACAGCACCAGCAAATACTGTAACAGCCTAACGCACAGTAACAGTCTCACTGTGCTTGAAGATGAGCATGTGCTTATGCACTTTGCAGCACCAGGCTGCAGACCTGATCAAAATCCAACTGAAATCGATGGGAAACGCATCTTTCGACTTCAGTGGACTTCGGATCAGGGCTGTAACAGGGTTGTATTTTAACTCAGTGTGCTGTTTGTATTTTCTGTTCTGAAGTTTTTAGTCATCTTCACTCTTTTGGAGAAGAACATCTCCAAATGCAAGGTGTAGCCCCCAGGGTGTGTATAGAAGAAACAAGGCAGCTCCTGCACTTAGGGCAGCCGGCTCCTTTGCAAAACTTGGTCTCAATTTGAAACTGCTGGAAACTGTGTGTAGAGGCAGAGAGAGAATTAAAACATAAACCAAGCAGCACTTCAGCGGATTTGTGTGATGAGAAGGAGAGGCTCTGTAAAAGTGACTGCTGAAGCAGAATGTATCATCCCTCTGCCTCTCCTCCTGTGATTTCAATGCCGTATTTGATCTACAGTTAACATGGCCTTTGAAAATCAAATCATATTTCATTTGATTCATACTTTACCCTAAACAATAGCTGGTTCAGGCCTTAGAGGCTGAGTAGTAATGGGGTGAGACACGAAGCAGGCAAAAACTGCTTCATTTCCATGCTTCCAGCTGAACAAAGAAGTGCTTGCAACAGCAAGAAATAAGCCATACTTTAATTTGGTGAGTGGGAAGAGGAATTAGAGAAGACATTGTTGTTCTGTGACTCAAAAGTCAGTAAACAGAACCTGGTTAGACTGTCACCACATTGGAGGATTAAACTTACAGGAGTCCCTAAAAAATGGCATTAAAAGAGAGAGAGTTCTGCTTTGAAAGTGGTCTGAGACTAAGAAAACATTTTCCATGATTCCCCTTTCCAGTTTTATGAACCCAGCTTGTTCATCTAAAGTAAGAGCTGCAGAACAGGCATTCTGCCGAAAGACAATGTTCACAGTCTCATAATTTATTCAGACCCATAGTCAGAAATTTTTACAGCTCTGTTTCCATTGAAATCAGTTCTCCTGACTTCACTGGAACTAGGCTGACACCCATTATTTCTTGATAAAAACAAGTAAAACTAACTTTAAAAATGCAGATACGGGTACATATATATATTTGTTACAGTTACGTATTTATATAGCAACGAACAAAACAAAATCACCCCTTCATCATGTTGCCGTTAATGACAGTATTTGCAGGGTCTTCCTGGAACTGGTCCTGCAGATGTATGAGGGACTATTGCTATTTAACTTGCTCTCCCTTGTTTAATATGTAGGATAGGGTTTGCACGTGCTGTTAGCGCATTATACTGATGAAAGCGTGAACTGCAGCTGTGTGGGGTGACGAATGGCATGTCTGAGCCTATGTGGGATTAGGTTGGCTTTTAACTTGTTTTGGGACCTGCCTGTGAAACAAATCTGGGGAGCTTTGTGCATGAATTCCCTATTATTTTTATGGTGAAGTTGCGTATGTATATGTGATACCAGTGCAATGTATCAAAACCGCTGTGCTAAGTACATCTCCCAGGCCACAGTCAATTTGCTTTAATGTTTCTCATCCTCTGATGTTTTTCTTCTTCTTTTATTTTTATGATGCTCTATTTTCTGGCAGTGGCTGCCAGCTGAAACTGAGCAACTACCCTTGTGCTTAGATCACAGCCTGACAGGATAGCGCATCCTCAACTTAGTCACTGTTACCATTTACTTACAAACAGTACAATCTTCATCCCACCTCCAAAAATATCCACAGAAGAAAACCTCCCTTTTCTTGTTTTTTAATTATGCATCTTCATATCATTATGCTCAGGGGAAAAACAGATTAAAAAAAAATCCTACTTCTGTCATTTATTTCTGAATCGGGAGGATAAGAAACGTTCTCTTCTATTTGGCCTTAAGAGTGGGTAACTGCATTTGTGCATTTTTCACTTCTGCATTATAATGTTGACCCTTTTCTATTTTTATGTATTTATTTATTTTTTTAAGAATCTCATCGGTCTTGTAAGAAACAGTAAAAAGACCCTATGCTTAAGGAAGCAATCTATCTTCTGTTTTACAGACTTGCTTTTAAATAAAATATTTTTTGTTGTTTTTTTAATTTTACTTCCATGATCTTTTATATGGAAACCCTAGAATCTCATTAATATAAAAGTCTGCCTAGGCTACCACTTCTCTATAATATGGCTCATGTAGTCCTCAGTGGGCAAGCGTCCTTGCTCTTCGGTCTCTTCCTTGGGAAGTGCTTCATTGGACCGGTGAAGAAGCCTCTCTTCCCGATTCTTTATCCTCTGCTCCATCCTCTCTAGCTGCCGTTTGTACTGGTAGCGCTGCTGGAAGAGGTCCTTTGCATAGTCATAGAGCTGCATGTCCAAGTCATTGAGCTCCTCGATCCTCCGGATGGTGTCGTTATCCACCTCCACCCCACCTGCCCGTGTGCTGTTGTACTGCATAAAGGGCCTGATGAATTTCAGATTAAAAGTTCTCTCAAAGAGGTACTGAGTCTTTCTCTGGAACTCTGTCAGGCCGAAGAAGGCCATGTCTTTGAGGTTCTTTTTTGCGCTCTCTAGCAGGATCTGCGCTCGCTTGTTCTCTGGGATGAAAGACATGTTGTAGCAGCCCACTAAGCTCAAGTCAGCCAACATCCTCACTTGGCGGTTGTTGGCCAAATTATATGGGCAATCCATGAACTCCTGCAGCGTGCAGCCTGACCAGTCCGTGCCTTCATAGCACGACGGCAGCTCTTCAGGAGTTGGTGTCCTGCCATCACACATGTGCAAGGATGTCTTCCACGTAGCTCCTCGTTGGACGTGACGCCATTCGCTGAGGTAACGAGATACGGGGTCTCTCAGCAGCGTGATGTAGTAAAATTTTCTACAAGAGGAAGAGAAAATAAAATAAATATTCTGCTAGTAACAAGAAAGATACTTGGCAAGCTGAGATCTGCAGCAGGCACCAAAAGGACAAGGGTAAATCAACACTGCAGCATCCATTCCCCTGTACTCTTGGATTATTTTCTTCTTGGAATCTCTAATGCTAAGTAGTTTGTGCAACATTTGACCCATATTTCTCTTTCTCATTGCCCACAGTTTTAGTCACGCCAAGTAGTAACTCTTTCATTAGGACATCATTTTCTAGCAACAGGCTGCAATATCAGAACAAATCCTCCAGATTCAACTGACCTACCCGTTTCACAGAGCAGCTTTGGCTTTAGGGACTGCCTGGCCTTTCACACTACCATGCACCTTCTGAGTGAGCCCACACTTGCTCTGCAGGACTGGCCAACGACGGCTCCATCGGTGAGCTGGCCCTATCACTTTCACTTCATGCATGTGTTGACCAGGCCACCTACAGCTTGACTGGTCTGGCTGCAGAGCTGAAATCTGGGAGTCTGCACTGAGTAGCAGGACACCAGCAGAGTAACAACATAGCATCAGAGAAAACCAAATTGAAATCAGGAATGCGATATGCTTTGCAGAAAGAGAAGGCATGAGATGACGAGTAGCAATAGTTTGTTCTTATTTCTGCTGCTGCATGATCAATTCAAATAAACTTAAAAAAACCTTTAGATATATGAGACTGAAAAGACTAAAAAGGGAAGACTATCAGGAGCAACACACATAGTGACATAGGACATCCTTGTTGCTCCAAGTATAATGAAGTGCGCTACAATATGAGCAGACTCTTGAACTGAAAATACGAGAGCTGTCTTGTACGACGAGACCCTCCAGCTTTGGCCCGCAATGAACCTGGGATAAAGTTCTGGGACTGATAAGAGTGGCAGCCTCTAACGGCTCTCTCCAGATAATTAGAGGGGAAGGGGCCTTTTTCTTTCATTGCCTTCCAATAGCTTAGCACTGTGGAGTCTCAGACTATTTCTAGAACAAGGAAATACCTTCTCTAGTTGCTAAAGGAGGCGGGGAATTAAATCCACATGTGCTCCAAGCTCATGGGGCTGCATGACCTTGCACATGAACAGGAGCACCTAGTTTTGATAGGGTAACACACACAAACATAGGCTCCTTGAGCTACTCCGTCTAGGGGTGACAGTGCAATCATTTCCCCATCAAAAACACATCTTTGCAATGCTGCTATGGTTTGCTGCACTGCCAGGGAGGCTTGAGAGAGCTAAATGTGATGGCCATTATGCACACTTTTTAGAGAAAATAAAAAAGTCAAATAAAAAAAAATCTGCTTTGGCTAAAATTAACACACCTGTATTCTCCTAACACCTTCAATATTATTCTTCCTAGTGGTCACCTAAATTACTGCAACAAGACCAGAGTAACTGAATGTAAAAAAAATTCATTAAAGGTATTGCCCAGGAAGTCTGATTTTAAGGCAGGTCTGCTTTCCCAATGTACTATGAATATGCTGAAGGGTTGTTCCAAAGCAGTAAGTTTTGGTCTCTCCATCAATGGCTCTAACTCCTCTCCTGCTTTCTGCTTTTGTTTCTAGGCCTGGTGAAAACATTTGCCATTTTGGGGCACTTTTCACTCTCTCCGTACCAGGAGTATCACGCTAGTGACTGCTTGTCTAGTCACACTGTCTAGTGTGTCGTCTGTATGCAGGGAGAGGGGAGGGAGGAGGGGAGCAGAGAGAGAAACATCTCCCTTAAATTTACCTCTTTTTCCTTCATTTACATTGCAGCCTGTAATAATGATTCAACTACCCAGACTGAGATGCAGCTATGATTTATATAGACAGTGCTAAGAAACTGCTAACAGATGGAGATAAAATATGACGGTGGAAGGAGCAGGAAAGCAATGATGAATGCCAGATGTTCAAGTGACAGATGCTGATGGTAAACACTACCAACAGTTTTGGACCTGTGAACTGTAGTGGACATTTTATTTACATCAATGTAATCCAAAGGTTATATTTTTTCCTGAAACATGTTTAAGTCACATATTTATGTGGCTTAGAGAAGCATCTAGAAGTTTCACCTAAAATCAGGGACTCATTTGTCAGGCATCCAAAGACATAGGACATTCCCGTCCAAACTTGCAGTCTACACAGGTACAGATAGGGAAAGAAAGAAGAATCAGTATCTGCATTTTATAGACAGAGAAACTAGAAATATTAAATAATGTGCATAAAATCAAATGGATGTCTGTGGCAGAGCTGGTACTAATCTCACTGCTGTAAGCATAAGTCCAGTCCATCTTTTCTCTCTCTCTTTGCACTTTAGGGGTCTATTAGTAAATCTAATTAATAAATAGAGTGTGAAGCTTCCAGGGTTCATTGAAACAGAGACAGCTTCAACAGGACATGGATTGAAAAAAGGCTAAGGAGCAAGAATCTCTTTCTTCACACCTGGACTATAAAAGCTATTATTTTATTTGAGGTGATGCACCAGCAAATATTTTACGACGAGTGATTTCTCTCTAAGGGTCATCTTCGTGAGTGGAAAGCATAGTAAAATAGATTACATTTTTTGAAATTATGCTGAATTTGATGTGCACTTTCCAGCTCTGTATCATAGAAAAGTGCTCGAAAGAGGGGAGCTGGCATCCTGACATGGAAACAAGATGTGTCTTTGGAAACTGGAATACTGGCAGCAGAACCAGGCACCTTGAGGTACTTTGGGAAGCTGCCCCAAAAGCATATAAATTAAAAAACACAGAGAAAGGGACTGAGATACAAACAAATAGTTTAAACTGCCAAGCTGAGATGCCCCATTGATTATGCTGCCAAACTGTATGTAGCTCTCCAGAAGGATATGTTTTCAGAGGTGGAGAACCACTCAGCTTGGAGGAAAGTAAGCAGCGCATCACTGGTAGACTGGAGCCTCGGGAACCAGAGAGATAAGCCACTTCGATATTAGGTAACGACCACAGATGCATTCGCCCAAGATATTCCTTAAGATAACTATGGTGGAGCATTTTAACTGAAAAGTTTCCATTCTTTGGGATTACATTTAATTTCAAATAAAAGTTAGATATCTATCTAAAGCATCGTCCATTAGCAGCATCGTTCTTAACATAGCGAGCCAGAAAGCTGGGGGAACCTTGCGTCAGTGTGGCTGAGAACACAGGCAGTGCCACTTGTCAGCAATAGCTCGAAATTTATGAGGAACCGCATGACGAGTAAGTTCTCTTTTGTCATCAGAGATAAAATAAACCCATTAAATACATGCAGCTGTGAGTGCCCTTCCTTTCAGCATGGTGCCCCAGACAGCTACTTAACTCAAGTATTCCTAAAGGCTCATTTCAGAAGCGTGGTCTTCTCCTAACCCAGATGGTTCCACTCAATGCTGCCTCATAAAAAACCCAAACAACTCCAGTTTGGTCATGCAATGCCAAATCTCCCTGGCCTTCCTGGAATTAACAAGCTCAAGCAAGAAAATGGATGCTTTATTTAGTAAATCATCTGTTTTCTTTTTCTTCCCATGTGAAGCTGGGCAGAACAGCATTACTACTCTTGCAGGCTCCCCTTCTACATATCCTTCAGGGGGCCTGTGACTCCTGGGAGGACAAATTAAAACAGAAGCCACAGTTGCATCTCTGCCTTTCCTTGCACTGTCTATCTCCCTAGCAGTCCCAAGGTGAAAATCCACCAGAAGCTCCCCAAGGCATACTCTGCTGTGTATGCAAGCTGCATGATTTTGTCTGAGGAAAGAATCACTAGCGTATTTATTAAACAGAGCAAAATGAAATCACATTTTTGATAAGCAACCCTGGTTTAGAATTGAAGATTCAGGGAGAAAAAAAATCCAATATTAGAAATGAAGGGCAGTCTTGTGGTTGTAGTACACAAATGAATCCAGGAAACTTGAGTTTTAAGTACCGCTTCTGTCAAAGTCACCCTGTGTGCCCAAGCAAATCTCTCTGTGCCTCTACTTCCCATCTGCGAAGGGCTGACAACGCTTCCCTTGTCTATTCTGGCAATTCCAAACACCGCATCTTTTGGAGCAGGAACTATCTCCTCCAATGATTAGGCAAAGTCCCTATTATAACATGCACTGAGGTCAGATGACAACAGTTCCCTTAAGGCACATTTGCATGATACAGGGGAGTCAGTGGCAATATTGGCCTACAGAAGTCCCACCCTGGACCCCTCATTCCCATTCTCACATACCAGCATGATGCATCCTTAGTCTTGCCAGTACAATTTTCTGCAGGGCCATACTACAAATGCTGTCACTGAGCAGATCTGGGTTAAAAATAACTCATTCTTGCAGACCTTAGTGAGTGCCTGAAGCCCCCCTTTAGTAATACTCTGCTCTAATCCTTGTCAAGTAGGTTCCTCAACTAATGAAGGGGAAATGAAACCCTTCTTCCTCTAAAAGACAAATTCCCTTCTCTTTTGCTAATTACCAGTCAACGTAATTCTGATAAAGTGACAGATTCTAAATATGATGCTATTTTCTCTCTTCAGTTCATTTCCATCTATTCTCTCCTACATTCCTATTTCATCCACCCTTCTTACCTCCCACTGCTGGTCTCTAAAATCTGCTAAGAACTGCTTACTTGACTGTGCAAGTCCCTATTCACTGCTGTGATTAACTGCTTCTCTCCCACACAGCTAAAAAGATAATATTTTTTATTTCTACAGGTTCTTCACTGAACTTTCAAGTGTTGCTCAAAGGAAAAGGAAATGCAAAGTCTGTAACAGGTCCTTCTTGACTACTTTGGTGGCCTTCCATCAGATAAACATCAAAATAATGATAGCCACTTCCAATCACACATGCTTCATCTTGCTTGCCAGGAGGGAGAAGGGAAAGGAAGCTGTATAGGTCAACTTCAACCATATAATCCCAATCTGTCAAAGCAACATGCCCTAAGGCTACAATTTCTCCACTGCTAAAAAAAAAGAAAAGAAACAAAAAATTCATCTATGTCCTTGCTGAATTAACTGAACTGAACAGGACGTGTCCAGCTTGCAGGACTGAAAAACACTCTCTTTTGTTTAAAAGAAGGACTGACGTGGAATTTGTGGCTGATTTAAGGCATCTTTGTAAGCCAAGTCCATGTTTTATGCACACCTCGAATCGTTTTTGAGAGCCCTTACATCAGTTCATATCTGCTCTCACTGTAAATAGCTTATCACTAAAACAACTCGAGAGTTTTCTCCCACCCGTCAAACGGAAACGTGCACCGACCCTGTGGTTAGTTTGCAAGGACAGAGGAAGAAATAGAGCAGCCGCTTTCCATGCTGCAGTGATTTAAGCACTCACCTTACAAAGACAGCTACGGGGATTATGAGGTAACTACTATTTCCACTGAAAATGGACATTGTCTCCTAAAGGAGCAGCTTCAGCAATGAGTTACAGGTAAATAATAAGGAAAGGGGAGTCGGGCTTCTGTAATGATGGATGAGCTGAGAATGGGGCAGAAAAAAGGTTGAGGAATTTATATTGTAATTATAAAGTCATACGGACTGTTACCTACAGATAACAGATGTACGAGCTTCTGATTTACCCTTCTACACAGAGCCACAAAGTAACTTTCCGTTATTGTGGGAAACATTTAACTTAAGAACGTTCTCTCTAGGAAAGCACTTGCTTCAGTGCAAGTTGCCTAATGTCTTACAGCTTATTAACTGCCACTACACAAAATCTCTGCTTATCACTTTTAAAGCCCAGATTTGGGAAGACTCCACCTACTTCCATTTTTATTCTACGGTCAGATTTCCTACATAACAATACGCACTCGCAGTTAAAGACTGGAATTTAATATATGTGCAGTGATTACTTCCTTTGGCAGCAAATAGCCCTAATTTTCCTCAGTCTGTTTCCTCTCATCTGGTGTTCATTTAGACTCTTCCTGCATTTCACACGCAATAAACTCCAGCCCTTTAGAAGTCATACGAAAAGAAAATACCTAAAAATAAACAAATAAACAAGTCTCTTCTGTCCCCTATGTTTAAATAAATGTTGCCACACAAAACACCAAGAGCCAGGGAACTGAACAGAAAAGCCAGTCCTCAAGCACTCCAAGTATGTAAACACGTACTTCAGCTGTTTTCTTTTCCAGGGAAGGGAGGCTGGCTGGCAGCAAGTCCGCACTCGCTTTGGTGACTGTGTTTGTTTTGCCCGATGGACTCTGCTCTTGGGACTCTTCTGTGTTAAAAGGTAGATGTTTTGAAGTGCAACCACCAGCCGTTACGGGGGCTCTGCTCGCCTTCCAGCTCCTCCACTCCGGGGTTCTTCCCAGGGCCCGGTTTCACCAGAGGGCAGCTCTGCAGGTACAGCGATCCCTCGTGCGGAGAGGTTACGGAGAGCTAATGCTAGAAACCCCTCTCGGACTGTCTCGGGAGTTGGAGCAGAAGAGACTACTCTCATACTACACGTGTATTTACATGCTTTTCTTCAGACTGAAAAATTAAGCCCTCACAGACTCTCTCGGTTGGGTGCAATTCCAGAACCCAGGTTTCTAAATACAAAAGAGTGGGTTTCAGCCGGTAAAACTGGATCTTTTTCAACCTACCTACCCCTTCTTGCAAAGGAATGAGCGTTGTGGGGAAGCTACAGCCTTTTGCAATGCGGCTATAGTTTTGGAAGCGCTCATACAAAAAGATACTCTATGAGTGCCAGTCTGCGCATACACGCTCCACGAACTCCTCAGCTGCTTCTCCTAATTTCAGGTATATACACAGTGGAGCCTGATATGTCACACCAGCATCAAGAAATCATCAGTAATTGATCTGCATCCCCCAGCTCCAGTTAAGGAAAGGGGGTAGCAGGAAGGGCCTTTCTTCCAGGATACTGCTTAAATGCAGCTGATTGCGCCCTCTCTGCAATAAGGGTGTTTGAAAGCAAGTTCCAGAGTCTACGAAGACGCTGGCTTGGCGGCCCCGGGGCATGAGACGGCACTTGGTGCCGGGGCGCAGGGCGCGCGGCGGGTGCTGGGAGAGCTCTGCCCCGCAGCGACCCGCGTGGACGGGCTGCCTCCGGCCGGGCGGCCCGCTCGCCCCGCGCTGCCACGGCTCTGCTTGCCCGCCCCGGGGTCGCCGTGCCGCCGGGGCGGCTGCGAGGCACCGCCGCTGCCAGCCGCCTGCTAGCCGTGCTGCCGGCACCGCTCCAGCAGGAATCTCTTTTAAGTCTGCAAATTCTTCCACTGCGGCCGCTGAGCACCTGCCGCCTGCTTGGAGCTTTTGATCTGGGCCGCCGTGACACGCAGTCGAACGAACGCCCTCCGAAACACAGAAACGGGCTCTGAGCACCAGCGGCCCCTGCCAAAGGAGCCCTTTTCTAGCTGGCGACCTTCCCATGGCGTTTTGGGCCGTGGCCTTGCACGCTGCCCTGCCAGTTCTCGGTTACTGGCCAGGGGTGTGCAGAAACTTCTGGGGCAGAAACGGGTTAAAATGGAAAAACGGAGCCAACTCCCATTGCAGCAGTTACAACAATACTGGCAGAGGGCAGAAACAGATAGGACAGATTTCAGAGCATAAACGAGTCTGAGACGACTTAGGTCTGGCATTTGGGATTTAAAAAACTGTAGAGTCAGAAACTATTACGTATTTCCATCTTTTAGCAGGAATTAAAATGTGTTATATCAGTGATAAGCAAACCTAAAACTACCAGTACTATCTAACACTGAGTTAAAACAATAGTTTAGCTGTGACTAGGCACACGCGAAAAGTCACACCTCTCTTTTTCCCCCTGTTTATTTCTTAAAATTTGGAGGATTCTGAATGCGTCAAAATCCCGGGTGACGCAGTCTTGCATCATGCCGGGAAAGGTCAGCCTGGAGCGCCGGCACGGGAGCGTGAAGCCCGAGCACGTGCGTACCTGCGGGTACGAAACACAACGCGTCTCTCCTGCAACTGCGGTAGAAAAGATACCAGAAGCTGACAGCGAAGAAGGAGACAAAAGAGCAGCCAGCAGTTCAAGCGTTTTACAAAAGAACGGGAGGAAGGAACAGATACCCATAAAACATTCTGGAACGCTTTTTTCCACCGCAAACCACCCATCAGTCCACTCAGAACAACTTTAAATGAGTTCCCCGCTTGGCGTTTGAAAGACGCGCATGGGGTTTGAGTCACAGCTTTAAAACACCGCATAGATTCAAACACTCCTGCAAGGGACTGTTCCGGCCGGGCGGTGGTGAAGAAACCTGCAGAAACTAAACCAAGCAAAACCGGGCTCCCTCCTGCCAGCTCCGGAGCGGTCGAGCACTCGGCAGCGATGGGTGCTCGATCCGACACCCCGGAAGAGTCCAGCGGTGATTTTGGAAGCAGACAGCAGTACAAATGATGTGTGTCACCACGGGCATCCGAACCCACAGGGGTTGCAGCATGGTAACTGCTCCGTGCCACACTTCTCTATTTAAAGTTGATCTACCAAGAAAGGTAGATCTGCAAAGAAAATAGTTGGAATACTATTGCAGACATATATTGCTTCTGAATTACGTTTGCAAAGGTCGCAGAGCTCGAGTGGAGGCACAGCGGAGGTAAGCTGGCCCCAAGGGCAGATGGGTGGAAGGGAGGCTGGCGAGGACGAGGCTCGGTATCGATGAGACACATGGCAACGCAAGGGAATATCACACCTGTCTGGAATTGAATGCAGCATCAGCACAGGCATGGTTGGATATTAATTCCTCCTCAGCCATCAGAAATGGACGCTTTAAAGGAGAACTGAGGGTACATTTTTACCGTAGATCTCAATGCTGTGCAGTATTGATACTCCCTCTGTTCCCCGTGTACCAATACACACCCAGCCCTCGTTCAGATTTGTTAGCAGGATGCTAATAGACATTCCTCCAGGAAACAAGTATGGGCCCATCACCCTGGTGTCTCCTGACTGCTTTATATCCAATTAGCAGAATAGACACAGACTGGTAGTTTTAACCACATCTCTACTTTTCATGAAAATTGAGCTGCTGCGTAAGCAGAAGACTTCCCTGTCACACTGTCTCTTGCAAACGAGTTAATCTAAAAAAAGTTACACAGCTTGTTACGAACCTTAGGAGTGAGCTGCCAGTTCATTTATCAAAATGACAGATGTGATGAAAATTGGCCAAAGGCTTGGAAAAAAAACAACAAAGCGGGGGTCAGGGTGAGGGAAGCAGACGGGGGATGAAGAGGAAGGGAAAGCCCTCTGGAGCCTTGGACTCCTTGAGGACCCATTAAAAGCTTATGTTACTTGCACCGTTTATAAACAAGTGCTCTGCTTTGCCATGATAACCTTCCTCATCGCAAGCACTTAGGAAGTGTTGACTGCTGTCTTCTACCGAAGCAAGGCACCAAAAATGACGGCAAGCTACAAATCAAATACCTTTGATTTATTACCTTTCCCAGGTTTCAGGAGGTTTGTTGTGATTCCTAAGTGACCTTAGTAAACCACCTAATCAATAGCACATCTGAATGCTGACTGACTGCAGTGGAAAGCTGCACTGCCAGAAGGATTACATCAACGCCGGCAGAAGGCAGACTGTAGAAATGTGGAACGCAAGCCCATGCCTATTCTTTGCATTCCTTCGCTTTTATTATTACCCTTGCTGTCATCAAGATAGGAACTTTCAATATGAAAAAATGTCGTTTTTCTCCACCAAAAAAATTGTTCACTGCCTTCACTTATTGGCTCTGTAGCAGACTCTCACTTTCACTGATTGTAGCATGACACAATAAAAGATATTAGCATTTCTAGGAAATTGCAACCACGTTTACTATAAAAGCATTTGTTACAAGGGTACAGTACCCATTCATTTTCAGGCTTTTCTTCCTGTATGTTAGACAGATTAAGAACAAACAAGAAATGAATCAACCCCTGAAGAAGACTAATGAGACATCTGTAACAAGACACTGAACCTTTCCTCTCTAGGCCGGAGACCAATCTGCATTGGATAGGTAGCATACGATAGCAGTTCTTGCCCTGTAGCAGATTCTTTAAGCGAAAAACATCGGGGGCCTCCTTCCAGCTCCAGAGGATAAGTCCTGTGTCCGTATGAAGTGCCAGTGCAGGCTGCCGCTCTACCAGGGAGGCTGGACTTCCGTCTCCCCTGCCTCCTCGGGGCAGAGATGCCGGGTGCCTTCAGGAAGTCAGCAGCGCTTCTCCCTGTGCTTGCCCTGAGAAGAGCAAGCGTGCCAGACGTTCAGCCTCCCCGGACATCAAGATAGCCACAATGAATAAAACAAGCGCATATTTTAACTAATAAAGTAGGTTTCTGCATGTGATTCCTGCACATTTCAAGACGCAGAAGAAAGACAGTCCACGACATTGACACACAGAAAAAAGAAAAACAGAAGTAAGCTGAAACAGCGCAAAGACAAGGCAGAAGTAACTATGCAATATTCAGATCCTTCATCGGGATCAGCTGCAAGCAAAGCAGTTAGACTGGAATTTGCGTTTTCTTTTGAACCGTAAGTTAGCTTCTCTTCTGTATCACACGAGCTCCCCAGGCAGTGAGATTCAAGAAAGATTCAAACAAAGTGTAACAGCATGATAGACAGGAGGTATGTTTCCTTGAAGAGACAAACATCAAATTATAAAGAAACCATAGGGGAAGATTAAGGGAGCGAGCGTAGTCGGAGGAGCAGGTATTGATCGCTTAGGCAGGGCACCTGAATCCCTCGGCGATTGCCTGCCGCAGCTGAAAGGGAAGCAACGCTGGTGGCAGGAGGCTGCAAGGGCAACACACGCACCTCTGGGCTGCTCGTGGATCAATCTCGTTCCAGTCAAAAACTGATGGATGACTACTCTTACTGGTCTGAGTGGGAAGACTCAGGAAACAGAATGGAGATGCGATGAGTTTTGAAACTGGATCGACAAGTCCTGGACATAGGAGTAAACATTACGACTTTCAACCAGCCGAGGTACGTCAAAAAACAGTACGTCTGAAGGAAGGACACCACCAAGAGCAGCTTGTGGAGCCAGCTACGCTACAAGCTGTTTCAAAAACTCCTTTCCAAAGAGCTCATCTGCATGCTCTCTGCAAACCACATTGGACAGCTAGTGAAAGAGGACAACTACTGACCGGCAGGGCAAATCGATGGGAGCTAACTACTGCAAGACACCTACCAGCAAGAGAGAGATGACTGGTCCTACTTCCATTTACACAGTTCCCTCTTCAACTTAGTGCAGGGAGAGGTTCCCACACTACTTCTTTTCCCGTGAATAGTCCTGTTACTGGCTAGGAGGAGTACCAAAGCTCCCTCTTCTCAATTAACTGATTCTCCCTTGCTCAGGAGCAGCAGATGCTGACAAGCAACAAACAGATAATCCTCAAGAAAGCACAGCTACTAATCAGTCACTTTTACATTTCAGATCACTTGGAGTTGCCACTGCCAAATACGGCTTTTCTAATTAATTGCACTGGAATGCACTTAAGCAAGCCCCAGATCAAAGAATCAACTGCACAGATTGAAATAAATCCTGTCTGTGTTGCTAATGCCTTGGAAATGGATGACTTGCTAAGCATTCAAAATCCTGGGTACCAATGATTTAAAACTATAGATAATGTGTGAATCTTTCAAGGGAATAAAGTTCGGGTTAAGGAAGAAAAAGCTTCCTTCATTTGCTCATAGAAGACAATTAAGCAAAGGCAATTGTTCAGCTCATTTCTGAAGTCTGTCTATCTTAAATTCCTTCTTCCACTTCCCTGTCATCAGAAATCACAATGCATGACCGTCAGTTTTCATTGCAACAAAACTTTATCATTATTGCAGACTTCTTTTCTTATTCTTTTTTATGAAGGGTTGAAATCTTTTCAAAATAATGATAAATAAAAATGACTGGGGATGGATGTGTTACCAGTTGGTGCAATAAATCACTGTCTCTTTTCTGCACGAATTGCTCTCTCATGGTATAGAATATCATCAGAATGCCTTCGATTGATTTACAATTTAGTAATCCAGCCATCATCATCCATAATTCTACAATAAACCACGCCACTTAACGTAGCTGTTACAGATGTTCAGAAGTTCATTCCCTGCCTTTTAGGAGGTGATAGCTAGACAGCAGCTGCAGACACCGGGATTAGCTGGAGAAAAAAGCAGTCTTCAGCACAGTAAAACATCCCATTTTCCCGTAACAATGCCCTGCCTTTAAGGCTGAAAGACATGCTGCCAACCTTGACATAGCCAGGTTCACGTATTAAACACCAAACATATATATGCGTACGCATACACCCCTTGCTGCGGCAGGAGTAACAAGGTGCCTGGCTTCTGTCTAAAATATAGTAATTCTCCGGGAAATCGAGGCATTACTAAACGGCCTATGCAAAGAATCCACCACGGGGCACGCAGAGCAAAGCAGCTGATCTGGCGCAGGCCATGCCAGCCTCGGGAAAGCT
Organism: Apteryx mantelli; assembly: GCF_036417845.1. Classification (NCBI taxonomy): domain Eukaryota; kingdom Metazoa; phylum Chordata; class Aves; order Apterygiformes; family Apterygidae; genus Apteryx; species Apteryx mantelli. Next base: position 27,813,030 of record NC_089986.1, on the reverse strand, counting down.
GTTTTGCACTGCCTTCCGCAGGGGGCACAGCGTGCAGAGTCGGGCCCGGAGAAGGGCTTCGGAGCAGCGCGGACGGTAGGCGTGAGGTGGGCATGGCAGGCCACCATGCCAAGACCACGCTCTTCCTTACTCTGTTACTGCAGCCAACCCTGCTGCTTCCTGCAAGCGCTACTGCAGACTTCATGGGCATCGTTACTCATTTTTCACAAATTACTGATCGGAAAACAGTAGGTTAATTCTTGCTTTCAACTTCTTTTGCTTGAGCCTGAAAACAACACAGCACGAGCTGGCCTGCAAATTAGCACTTCTGCTAGTATTGTTTTTCCAAGAACAGGAGCATATGTAACATGCATAATACAAGGTGCAGAGACTTCATACCAGACAGTGTTACCACTTTCTGCCAACTTCAGCAGCCACAGCTCATTTAAAGCAGGCCTACACAAACATCCAGCAGGAGCTGACAAAGTGATGGTCTAGGAAACAGCAAGAATTTCTCTCCTAAGTGAATCACCATACTGAGGGAGCTAATACAGACTGCAAAATTCATTAGCGGAGCAGCCCTGGGAAGGACTGCTCCAAAGCAATCAAGTGATCCCTCGAGGCCAGGATCCTGTCTCTGACAGTGACCTGTCCCAGATGCTGCAGCGAGGTGCAAGAAATCCCCGCGTACGCAGTTACGGGAATCTGGTTGTTTCCCCTCAGCCTCACCTGCAGAAACCACAAATCAGGCTCGTGGTTTGGGCCTTCAGAGGGAAATTTGGGTCTTCAAAAATTCAGCAGCTGGGTTTCTCTGTTGGATGAGCTCTTTCCCTCAGATCAACGCATCCTGGGGCTGAAGGGTCTGCAAATCGCAGTGGGGCTGAGGCCCAACAGGCCACACGGGCGGCACCACGGGACCGCGAAGAGCAGATCCACGTGCTTCCGAGGATGACGGGCGAGACCCCTCGCCCCATGGCTGGCAGGGGTACCTACGACTAGCAGGAAACGGGCAATGTGTTGAACATGATTTTTAAAAGCAGCTTTTTAATTAATAAGCCCTTTTGAGACAATTTTATGATTTTTTCCAAAGCGGGCCAGGATTATTACCTAGCTTTCTGTTTAAAGGCCTCTGGAGGTGTGTGAGCTGGCTGAAAGGCTACGCGCCTCCCCTGCAGCTCCCGCAAGGCTATCTGCGCCGGCGCTTAAAAACGTACGGTGCAACTGCCCCCCGCCCTCCCTCCGGCTGGAAAACGTGACGGTGCAACTGCCCCCAGCCCTCCCTCCGGCTGGAAAACGTGACGGTGCAATTCCCCCCAGCCCTCCCTCCGGCTGGAAAACGTGACGGTGCAATTCCCCCCAGCCCTCCCTCCGGCTGGAAAACGTGACGGTGCAATTCCCCCCAGCCCTCCCTCCGGCTGGAAAACGTGACGGTGCAATTCCCCCCAGCACTCCCTCCGACTGGAAAACGTGATGGTGCAATTCCCCCCAGCACTCCCTCTGGCTGGGAAACGTGACGGTGCAATTCCCCCCAGTGGTCCCTCCGACTGGAAAACGTGACAGTGCAATTCCCCCCAGCGGTCCCTCCGGCTGGAAAATGTGACGGTGCAATTCCCCCCAGCGCTCCCTCCGGCTGGAAAACGTGACGGTGCAATTCCCCCCAGCGCTCCCTCCGACTGGAAAACGTGATGGTGCAATTCCCCCCAGCCCTCCCTCCGGCTGGGAAACGTGACGGTGCAATTCCCCCCAGCGCTCCCTCCGGCTGGGAAACGCGTCGCGTCACTGGGAGGGTAGCACGCGTGCACGCAGCAGGCCCGCTGCCCCGGCTGCTCCGGCGGTGCCACGGCGCAGCCCAGCACCAAGCCCTCCGGGGGGGCGCCGAGGGCTGCAGCGCTGGATGCGGCACCTGCCGCTCCCGAATCTGCCCGGGCGCTGCCCGGCGCTCGTGCGGAGCACCCAGGGGAGGCCTCTCCTTGTGACAGGGCTTCTTCCCTTCTCAGGGGATTTACTGGGCGTCTCACATATTAAGGGCAAAGTGCAATTTAATTTAATTGGACTGGGGGGAGGCGGAAGGACGGGAATAACCCGTAGTTTTGAGCCTCTCCTTTTGCTCCCGGGGGGGCGACGCCTGGGTGCACGCGCCACGGCGGCCCGCTCACCATACGGCTGGGTGCCGATGCAGCGCCGACGGCAAGGCTCGGCCGGGCGCGAGCGCCGACGCCAGGGCAGCCGCCCAAGGCAGGTCCCTTCTCCTCCCAGGGACACCTGCAGCACTTGCCACCAGTCTCCAGGGCCTTTTGCTTAAGTGTCTGCCCCAGTCTTGACCGGGAAACCTCACCTCCAAAGAACTGACACGCTGTTTTTCTCCCCCATAGGCTCAGAGTGCATGGAAAAGTTTTGCTGGAATAGCTGAAACTGTTGGAAGTAAATAACAACAGAGCCCCGTCAGGCAAACAGCACCGCCGGCAGAAGCTGCGGGCAGCTCTGCGCACAGCGGTGGGCCCGGCTCATTCTGCCGAGGGGACTGGGGCAAGGTACGGCGGCAGGGGAGAGCTTGCCAGCGTGAGCGCTCTTCCGAAAGGGGCTTATCCACGCAGCTCTACCGAAATAACCACATTTGGAACGCAGGCGTGTCCCCAGTCTCTCTGCCACAGCAGTTATCACAGAGACAAAGTTTCTTGTGTTTGGCAAATTCTGAAACGTGAATGTGGCAATCTGCATCCCCAGACCATGCTGCGAGATATCTCTGCCCACTGGGATCTGCTGGGCTGAGGCCATCAGGTCTTTCAGAGATGCTGGCAGACCGCTGAGCTGGTAGAGGCTTTCAGTCCCTCCCGACCTGCGATGGATGAGGGCTGAGGATCATGTTATATGAGGCTCCGTATTCCACAGCCCCGAGACATTCAGTCCCTGATTGTCTCTTCACGTAAGAATTTATCATTTCCAGGAGTACTGTGCCAAAGGGAGCTGGGGGATAGCAGGGTCGTTGCAATCCATTTCTCGGAATACCCTGTGGGATCTCAGACCAGCATATTTCAATTTTTTCATCCCAAAGAGAGGGTGTATACAAAAGCAAGATCTCTGGAAAATGTTTAGCGTCATAGGAACTGCCGGCAATGCTTCGTTTGCTCCATTTCGCCTGATGATGTTTTTTAGAATCCATTAGCTCAAAGAGAGAAAAACGACATCTCGCAGCTGGCTGCGGGACGCAGGCCCTGGGGTTCACGCTCCCCTTACTCGTCTTTCTGGGAAGCGAGGCTCATGTTTGCTGTGCCTCGTGCTATTCCAGGCAGCCTAGGGACAAGCGCCGGGGCCTGCGCCGCCGGCAGGCAAAACCAAGGGCGATTCCTCCCACTGCACCCCGGGGCTCGGCGTACCTGTTATACATGTGCATCTCCCGGACGCCAGACATAGCAAAGCCAGAAGAAGAAGCTGCAGTTGAGAGGGACAAGAAGGGGATTGCTAATACAGAAAATTAATCCTGAAAGAATCAGTACACTAAAGATTCACAACGTTCAATCTGGGAAGACAAGGTCTTCACACCAGAGAATTCCCTGAAGGGAGGAACAGCAGCACTAAATTAAAAAAAAAAAAGAAAAGAAAAGAAACCCAATCACATACTCTATATTTAAAAATTAAAAAGACTACCAGATGCAATTACATTCATGATTAAAAGATCTAACAGAGGCATATTTAAATTCATTAACTTAGTCCACACTTTACTACCTCAGGAGACCAGCTGCTCCTGCAATACAGGGCAGCAAAATACAAACTACATCTTGCTTGTGTTTGATCAAAACCTTTTGGAAGTTTCAATGATCTGGCTGTTAACATCTCTTAGGTGATAATTAGGCTCTAGGGGCAGCAAACATTGTTTGGGAGAGAAAATGCACTGTGGAAACGTAAGTAGTGGAGCCTTCTGCTTTGCGAAGGAGTCAGTTATTCCGCTATATAAAAAAGGCAGGCAAGGGCAAAATGAGGCCATTTGCAAACAGAGACTCATCTTGCCTGCATATATCAGAAATCAGCAGATGCTCACCTCCATGTAAACTGTTTACTTTAGATTTTGCTCATTTCTTGCAACCCACGACTTAAACAAGAGACTCAAGCCCTTGCATACTGCTGAGCACTAGCACGGTTCTCCTCTGCCGGCAGATGCTTTGTGGTTTTTCCATGCACGTTTGACAGCTGTTGGTAGCAGGGAGCAGCCGGAGTGGGAGCAGACACTTCCCGACTCCTGTCCTCCCAAGCGGAGCCCCCGCTCCACCTTGGCCTTCTCCTGGCGTTGGCTCCCCTGCCGGGGGGCTCCAGCCCCTCTCGCCGCAGGAGGCGGCTTCGGCGCACCCGGGCGCACGTCCGGAGGCGCGGGGGAGAGCGAGTCGCAAGGCAGAGTCTCTCCGTGGGCCCAGAGCCTGTTAGCAAGGCACGTGCACAGCAGTATTTTCCTGCTGTCTCAGGAGGGCACTAAATTAACAGCAGAGGCACTGACTTACTTCCTTTCTATTATCGTCATGGGACCTATTTCCCTGCGACTGGGCAGGAAGAGACTTAATTAAAGATAACAGGGAATTTCTGGTTATTGTTGGGTCTGACACAGATCTGTTCCTCTGAAGTCTTTCTCTGCGTAAATGCTACAACTGGTTTTGGTCTCCTCCATCCTTCAAGGCAAAGCTCACCTCTGCTGGGGAGACACCTTCCTTCTCAAGGGCTTGTGTAAATAATTTTGACGGTTCAGAGTGTGAGCTTATTACGAACTGGAAGGGGATCTGAAATGGGCAGCGATACTTCTCTCTCTCTACCAGAAACACTGCTCACATGGGGAGACGGAGCTTTCAAGGCCTGCAGCTTATCACAGTGGCCCTGGAGCATGTTCCCGTCAGGGACTGCAGAGTCAGCTGCATTTCTGATACATCCAGGCTCTCATTTGCAAAACTGGCTAAGATGTTCTTCCTTCGGTGGGGAGAGAGGGGATTTAGTCTCTCTTAAATATTTCCTGTTTTTTTTTGCACCATCCCCCATAATCGAACACGAGGAACATCAAAGGGCACGGCTGACCTTTTAGCTAGACAGTTACAAGTGTGCTGCAACTGTCGGGCAGAAGTTTTCAGGACTCATTTCAGGATTTTACTCTTGTGAGTTATTTATGAAGCACTGCAGAGAAGTATAAATTGTGGAACCCTGCTGATCTCCCTCCATCCTTCTGGAAATTTGTAATGTTTTCGTAGAGCTTTAATTCAGCTACAATCACAGATAAGCCTTTCCACCTCACCTGGGTCCTGGGTGGCTTGGCTCAGAGGACCATGGCATCACAGGGACATAATATCACCTGCCTGGCTTGAAACCACCAGAGACCAGCAGATTTAGACTGCAGTCCCACTCCAGCGGCATCTCCTCAGCGGCTGCAAAGGTAACTGGAAGAGCTCACTCTCCCTGCGCACCGCAAGGAAGCCCTGGTTATATGCCCAGGCGGCAGGATGAGTCTCTGGCTGCGTGTGCCTCCTACCCAAGCCTGCCTTGTTCCTTCGAGTGAAGTCCGTGGAGATTTAGATCTCCCTGCAGTGAGTGAACTTCATTTCTCCTTTGCAACTGGAGGATCAGAGCGGTTTATTTTATTCTGTTTTAAAAGCCATATAAAGCAGCTGACTCCCATTGACAAAAACCTGAAAGCCAAGAAGAATTCATGCATCCAAATCACAGCTTCAGAACGATCCCTGTGCGAGTGCGAGTGCTCGCCTGTCCATCGATTGCAGCTACTCGAGGATTTGGAGGCTAGAGCCCCTGCAGAGGCCAGAGGAAGTGGCTGGTCCACAACTCATCAGCCATCACTCCAGTGAACAAGGACACAGTGGCAGGATTAGCCAGAAAAATGGTAACTGTAACCCAAACCAAGGAGAAAATAGAGGAAAGAAAGAGGGAAGAGGATGGGATATTGCACTCGTTAGCAAACACTCTTAACAGCAACTTTCAATTCTAAACTATTTTCTAGTAACTCTAGACAAGTGACTGTAGCAACTCTATACGTTTCCATCTCAGAATCAGAATTAAGGTAGCTTCAGTTCCTCATTCTGAAGAATAACAATTTTTCTTGTTATATATGGGACCTTGTATCGTATGTATTATATCATGTCTCAAATATATAGGAAGATTCCCCTTGTTGTCATATTTGTGGGACAGTCTTTAATACTGCTCCAAAAGTCGAACAGGTATATGTTCCAGTGCATTCCACTGCAGGATAGCTTTCCTGAACGGGATTTGGAATTCGATCTGATCTGAAGTCACTCACAGCAAAAAACAAACATATTTCATGCAATGCATGTGGCAGGTATGTGATATGAAAAAGAACGGAATTATTTTTTGTGAGGAATTTAGATGAAATTGTGAGCGGCTTTTTCTCCTTCTGAAGTTCTCACTCTCAGAGAAAGGGGAGATTATTTGCATGGAAGAGCAAGAGTGTCCATTAATATCATGAACACACAAAATTCCCTCCATAGGATGAATTGACTTCTGAGGGCACTTAAAGCAATTGGCTGCCAAGAGCCCGTCACGAAGAGCGACGGGCCTGATGCCGTTCTCATCGTCAAAGAGCCTGTAAGGCTGCTCTGAGTCATGAGATTGGGTACTGAAGACGGTGGATGGCAGATTTACAAATCGCATTCCGATTTTTTAACCCAAAGAACCTACAATACCTTCTGCTACCATTTCCCTTCACCAGAGAGTCAGTCGTTATCCCTGACAACTGATAGCTCCACCTGCACTTTCATTTGTCCTCAATGAATGGATGAGTTTTCTTTAAACACAGGCCCCCATCTGCGTAAGTCTGAAGGAGTAGCAAAATATTCTGGGAGAAAAACTCAGAATGATCCAAATGACAGGGTGGGGAGGGCAAGGAAGAAAGAGAAGAAGAGAAGAGCTTGCGATGAGCTGGATTAAATTTGTTAAATTTAAGTCTGATTAAATTTGTTAGATTAAATTTGCAAAATTACTTAGAATATTGAACATATCAGCACTGAGTTCACTGTCAGGTCAACCTGGCTGTGAAGCAAAGGGCTTCCCTTTTGAAGAGATGAAATAGAAAATATTAGACATTTTCTCTTTTAAAAACACAGGTCTCGATAAAAGAACTGTATTCTATTCCAAAACGAGAAACAAGAACTTTTCAAATGCTCATCATGGATGAATTAGAAACCAGCCTGGCCTTGTTCCAGGCGGAAAGCTGCACACCTCAGAAGCCATGTGTCCCTTCTAAGAGGCCGAACATGCCTACGCTCCGACGGGGCACTGCTGTCATTGCAAACGTGTTTCCCAGAAACAGCGCTGACCTCTCCCTGTTCCGTCTGTCTTTCAGTGCTTGGCCTGTCGCTCTCGTCTCAAACTGTTCCAGCCGCTTTTGGTTTGCTGCTACAACCCTCTTGCCTGCCTGACTCTTAAGTCACAGCTACTCCACACGCTCTTCTGCCAACTGTTTGCTCTTCCACGGCACGGTCCAAGGCTCGCTGAACTCAAAGCACAGGCCTGCGCTGGCTTCCAGGGATCTGGATCAGACTTCACCTGCCTGGCTGCCAAGTGCCTTCCTTGAAGACAACGCAAACGCTGCGCATCAGGCGACTTAGGAAGGAGCTACACCGCCAGCGGAGGAGATGTGTTAGGTGATGTGGGGAGAGATACTTGAGGCGACGCGAGGAGGGAGAGACTGCTGAGGACCATGGCCGGGGGGACACCCACTGGAGCAGGGACACTCCCGAGGGACTGCAGCTGGGGGGACACCCGCTGGGGCAGGGACACCCCCAAAGGTCACCTCCCCAAAGGAACTGGGATGGACTGATTTTTGTTAACTGTCAATAAATAAAATTAAGTAAAAATTTCCCGACTTGAGACTGTTTGGCCCGTGACAATAGTCCGGTGGGGCCATGACTGAACAGAGTTCAAAGTTACTTAAGCTCAAAAACCAACCAAATAAACCCCCTCAAGCCCACTCTTCCCCCTTCTGCAAGCTTACAAACCATGTAAGGTAGAATCAGAAAAAAAATATGCCATCACAGGGAAAGCAGGGAAGGGATCACAAGCAAATCATGTTTTAAGCAACAAACACGGTTGTGTGAGCTTTTTCCAATCCTGTCATTTGTGCCCAAACCATAACTTAGAAGAATAATCTCTAGGAACACCAGGGACTTGTATTTCCATGTTGATTCAATGTTGGGCTTTTCTCAGCAAGTGACCCCAATGATGATGTTACCTGCTTGAGAAAAAGTGTAAATGTGTGTTACTGAGGACACGTGGACCCTTTTCAATTAAAGTTCAAGGACAGAGCTTTTGAAAACTATCAGCTGGAGCTACTTTGCTTTCTGTGCCAGAAAGCCCCCAGTTCTCTCAGGCTACGTCTCAGCCATCAGACCCCAGAGCTCCTCTCAGCTGCTGCGTCCAGGTGGGTACCCAGTTTGCGTCCTGCCATCTAACGGTGTCCCAGCCACCCTGGCCTGTGGCTGCAAAGGGTGGGAGGAGAGTGGTGGGATCCTTCAGACATGTCCCTCATTTGGGTGACAGCAGGATCTGGCTAGAAGGGGTTGCCACAAAACACACACAACCCACAGCTTAGTCAGAGGCAGAGTGACCCACCTCCTCTGGAAGGCCAATTTGTGAGAAAAGCTTATTGCCAACACTTGTTCAGGGAGCAAAACACCGTTCCCTCCACAGAATCATGCCCTATTTGCCAGCATCACGATGTCAGCCTTCTGTGCCCAGTTTGCCACCTGGGACTTGGAGGAGCTCACTGCCTTCAGCAGAAGCCGTGGGGACTCCCAGTTGTTCAACAGCCAGCCAAGAAAACTAAGCACTTCTCCCTTGGTAATTCACTAAGAAACTAAAAGGTAGAAAATAAAAGCCGTAGTAGGAAGTTGAGGCCTCTTCTTTCAGTCACTGCTCTGCCATGAAAACCCCAGAGTCTTCAGTCCACTCACGTGGCATCCGCTGACCCTGAGCTCTCGCCTGTCCACATGTGGATTTTATACTGTTTGTGGCTGAAAGCTGTAAAAGCCAAAAGATTTATGAATTGCTAGATCCAAGCATTCAGAAAATTTGACTCAGGGCCCTGAAAAACCACCAGAGCAGCTGAAAAATTCCACCGCATTAGACTGACCTCATTGTGTTTAACTCCAAGGGCTCTGGCAGCGGAGCTCAGGATCCTTCTAGCTACAAGCCATTTGCTCTAGTAACTCCACTAAAGCTGTAGGAGGTGTTCTCTGCCAAAACTCCTCTAACAGCAGTGATGCCTCTGTTCATCAGCGAGCAGTCATGACTTCTGTTAGTTGTGGCCCAGTTCTGGTCTATTTTAGGATTTCTAGAAGCTGTTAAAAACTAATATCCCCTCATTCCCTCCTCCCAGAATCTCATTTATCACTCTGCCTCCTGTACAGTTGCACTTCTCTCTCTCTTTGCTGACAATTTCTTTCCTATGATATAAATTTTGGATGACCCTAAGGGGCTGTTAAGCACCTGGGTGCAGTGGACCAAACTACAAAGTGACTGGGAAAGACTTAAGCAACTGGAACTGCTAGGCAAGGGGGAATTGTGCTAATTAAAAGGAAAAAAGAACGTTAAACAGACTCAAAATAAGACGATATTCATGCAGCAGCACCCCAGCAGTAAAGGAGCTTCTTCTGATCTGTCCTCCTTACAATGCAGTTCTTCTCTGAAAAAGGCCTATGAAATGCATTAATTTATTACTAGAGAGATTCACTCTCCAAGTGCATTCAGTGTCATGTCTGCTGGCTTGGGGTACTTCTAGTATGTTCTTACAACCATTAACACTACTGTCACCATAATTACAAGAACATAAGTTGAATTCAGCTTTGCCTTGTGTCTCCTAAACAGAACTATTGCTAATTAACCTTGAGTTCAGAACCAAATTCTGTCCGAAACAGCACTTGGTGAGCCACACAGTGGTGCAAAGAAGACAACTTATTTAGAGAGTTTGCACGGAGGAAATAAGGGAAATATTTTGGCATACAGAATCTGCACAATTAGCAATGATGCTTCAGGCAGTGTAGCCTGATGAACAGATGACAGGCAGTATTTGTCAGGCTGACAGAAGAAGTTCTGCCTGCCATCTCAGTGGACCCATGCATGGCTGTTAATGTTATTTATAGGTATTTTTAAATGTAAGCAAACACTAATTACAAATAGGATGTGGAACTAAGAATAGGTGTCTGGAAATGCAAGTTGTTCATGAGGAAATAAAGTTTTTCAGAACCGCTGCACTAATATGGCTACGTTTCTAAATGTCAACTAAAGTTACTGTACTCTTGCCAAATGAACAGCTCACAATGTACATTAAGGTCCTTATTCACCTGTGTGCGTGGGTACCTGCGTGCTCCCACAAGGAGGAAGCTAGAGAGCCTCTCCCAGGGCTGCTGCTTCCCAGCCCGACCTCCAGTGAAGTTAAACGGATCTCCCACTGCATCTAACAGGGGCTTTTTCTCCCAAGGGGCACCCGGATACCTGGATACACTGACAACCCACTGGTTCAAGAAGTCAAGGAACACAGTCGCTCATGGGACTGTCACTTGGAATAACGCATTCGCACACTGTGAAGCACAAGCGAACAGCAACCTGCTTTGCCTCCGAGCACTGTGGCACGTCGGCGGCTACAATCCAGGAACGTGCAGCACAGGTCAAGAAGGGGCCAAAGGTAGCTGCCGAATGCCACCGATCCCAAGTCTGCCTTATGCCTAGTAAATGGCAACAGTACCAAAGTTGGCTTAAGTTTACTGGCTGCAGTGGACCAGTAGAGCACTGGGGAATCAGTGGTAGCACGCAGAGAAAGCCACTCTGACCCCGCTGGGTTAACGTCGGGGAGCCCCAGCGAAGGGTCTAGCCGCAGCAGGATCCCCCTGGGCTGTGACAGGGGCTCGGTGCTCAGTTATATTGGCCGTAAGCCCCCAAGCTGCTGCTGCTGCTGCTGCAGGTACTCGCTGCATTCACTGGGTCGTGCAGCCGGTGCTGAACCGCCGCCCGCGGCCTAACCGCCCGCCCGCTCGCGCCACCAAACGCCCGGAGCTTCCCATTTCGTGTGCAGCCCGCTGACTCGCTTTCAAACAATCAGCATTCCCATTTCTCTGTTCCTTTTGCTTTTTGTGCACATTCATGCAAAAACACCCAAACAAACAGACAAAGCCAAATTTTCCCTTCTTCTTATCTCATCTTCCTTGCAGCTCACTAATTTTATTCTCTCTCAGGCGCAAGCACTCCCAACAGCAGGTTTCCAACAGCAAATTAGGCTAGCTAAATTACTGAAAGTTTACCAAAGGAAAAGGAAATAAAGACCTCAAACACCTTGTGCACTTTTCTCTCCCTCAAATCAGTAGCTTGCTTATTCTAATAATAATAAAACAGGCAAAAGGATGTAATTAATGTCAAGCACAATTCATTCCTGTTACTTTGAGGTACTAAAATCAAAACCAGAAATCCTAACTCCAAAGTAACATACACAAAAAACCCCCACCAAAAAACATTTATATGTAAGAGTTTCTAATTTAGCAACATCTATGTGCCATGTGAGCTGCTCAACAAATCAAGCCAGGGACTACAATAACTGGAAGCTAATTTCGGGCAGACTATTCTACCTCCTGTTTGAAACTGTTCCACCACGTTATTTCACTGCAAAAAGGCAGAACATTTTGGAGAGGAGACTGAGCACACTTAGGGAGGGGAGGAGCGTTTGAACTGTGGGGCTTTGGCTAATAGGGAAAGGAAGCTATTTCTGGTGAAGTGGACTCTCCCCCACACCCAATTAATGGATAAATCGTGTAAAAAACCCGTCTCCATCCATCCCAAGGCAGACCCAATTACGTTCTGCATTAACTGGAACATATGGGAACATTTCAGTATAAACAAAAAGTGCACTGTATGAGCTTTTTCTATAAGCTTTCCAGTTCATTTAACCCTTGCTATGGTGCACATTAAGTACTGCCCGAGACCACTGGTATAACCCTCCACTGAATATTTTTTGGCTCTGATAATGCAGCGGTAACTCCAGCTTTTATATTGCTAAACGGAAAGCCCGCTTGCTTTTCAAAACCCTACAGGCCCTCTTCTTCATGCCAAATTTTTCAGCTGAAGGAGGTGGATGGGCTTCCTGAGAGCACCCATGTTGTACAGAAGCCCATTTTTTGAACACAAGGCTGGCAACACTTTTAAAGCACCTACGAGAAACAGGAGCCTAAACAATTTTCATGGGAGCTTAGGCTCCTAGATTACTCAGGTGCTTTTGAAAATGCTGCCATTAAATAATGCCTGGTTTTTAATTCTTCCCTTTTCCTGACCGTGCCCCGTTCACCTCCACATTCCAGCCCAACCACCCCCTTTTCCTGGTTTGAACAGTGAACAACGGGGGCCTTGATGAATCACCATGACTTATATCTTCTTTAAAGCTCATGCGCCTCTGGGGCTCCAGACTAGCCCGACCGGACAGGCCAATGCAGCAAGGCTGCTCGCTTTCTGTTATGCCCAGTCATCTTCTTGCTTTCCTTGTTGAGACTGGCCCTCTCGAGATAACCAGGTGCTTCAGCTTCCAGTTATCCTTTTGTCTACTAATCTACTGCCAACTTGCTCTTCGCCTTCCAGACTGCAAATCAATGTCCCCTTAAACTTACTCTTGAACTCAACAGATATTGTACTCTGCAGTTTTCCTCTCTGAGGCCTGATTTCCCGTCTTTTTATCTTTCAATCTTTTTATCTTTATCTTTTTTTTTATCTTTCACATGGTTTTTCAATGAATTCTCCCCTGTTTATTTACCTTCTGCAACTGTAGGCACCAGGACTGAGGAAGGGGATTGTTATGCTCCAAGCTGCAAAGGACACAGCCACACTCCTGCAGGAATACCGCCTGCACACCTGCAGCACAGCTCACAGAGGTCGCACAGGAGGATGCCAGCTGCGGAGCCCACCAGTATCCCCTGGCCACCTCCAGTGCTGTTAAGACGCGTCTCATGTTCCTGTGTTTGGAATATAAACACCGTTCACAAACTGATCCCAACTCAGTGAACAGTTCTACTTCCTCAAGAAGAGCGTAGACCAAGTGATCATGAAAATACTGCCAGGGACATTCCGGACACAACATGGAATTCTGTTAGAGTGAACAACAAGGACCTGAAATTGCTCAGGACTGGCAACAAGAAGTATTTGGCTTCTGGATCATGAGTTCAAATCAGATGCAGAAGGGTGATGAACAAAAACTCCTTATCATCTAGCAGCAACACTAACTAATATCAGTGGCCAGATGAGCGCAGGACTCTGCTGTCTGGCGATGGCGTCTCCTGTTCGAGCAGGACAGCCAGCTTCGCCCGAAGCCTGCAAAGCCAAGTCAGACTTCTGAAACCAAACATTACTGGGGTACACCACGACTTTCGGGAGGGCAAGCGAGGGGCAGTGCCTTTACTTCTGATCAGATGTTTATAATCAGACTGAAAAGCAGCAACAGGAAGCAGTGGCCTGTACATAAGTCACTTACTGCTTCAGTCCAGAGGGCGAATACCCAGGAAAACTACCGCAAGCGGCAGTCGCGGCAGACGGTACGGGGGTCGCTAGGGACAGCTCTCCTGGCCTGAGCGCTGCGCCCAGGGTGGCCCCTTCCGAGGACCCTCGTGCCGCAGCCGCCCGCGCTGCTCCTGCCCGGGAGGCTCCGATGCCGCAGGCCTGGGCGGACACGCTGCATTTCAGCGTTTTGCAAACACCCGCTTTGGTGATTTCTATTTGACTGGCTGGCAGGAGGGGAGGCCAGTACGTAGCTTCCCTCCAGGCAACAATCTCATAAGGATAACTTTATTCTCGCTGTTTAAGAGAGAGTTTTCATTCCTTAAACAAATGAAATGTTTTTTTTCAAACAGGGAGTAATCTGTGACACAAACGAGGAGTTCCCTCCCCAAAACTGGACTGCTCTGACAGTGCTGCAACACAGCACAAGAGTCCCGTCCCCTCTCCTCTCCTCTCCTCTCCTCTCCTCTCCTCTCCTCTCCTCTCCTCTCCTCTCCTCTCCTCTCCTCTCCTCTCCTCTCCTCTCCTCTCCTCTCCTCTCCTCTCCTCTCTGCTTGCCCTGCCCTTACTGTTCGACTGCCTGAGAGCTTTTCTCCTTCTTTTTCCAAACAGGTTTTCCTCTTTGGCAATTTTTCCCCCCTAAATGCAGCACAATGCCAGTAACATAGAAGACGACAACTGTCGGACCCACAGTGTTCGAGGCAGCTAAAATACGGACGAAATGATTCTGCTCGTCCCTGACGGCCGCTGCCGCCGGCGCCGGTACTGTTCCCAGAGGCTGCGACTTACTTCCAGGTGCGTCGGCCTGGCTGAGGCTCTTTGGCCTCGCAGCGACACCCAGCCGCCCCGAAACGCTCCCACGGCGGCTCGGCCGCGCCGCTAGCGCAGCGCCTCACCTGCTCGGTGGAGAGAGGCCCTGCTGCGCCAGCCCGCGCCGCCTCCCCTCCCGCCAGCAGGGCAGTCCTCTGCCCCGGGATTACTGGGGGACGACCGTGCTCCCCGCTCCGCGCCGGCCGGCTACGGGTGGCAATGGCAAACCGGGAGGGGTCGGGGAGCTCCCGGGCGGAGGAGCCCAGCAGCGAGGCACGCAGGCGGGACGTGCTTGTGGCACCCGCGGCAGGCGATGGAGGCTGGCGGGAGGGCACCCGCGGGCTGCCTGCCTCCGGTGGAGCCCCGGGACAGACTGCAGCTTGCGAAAAGCAATGGAGCTTTTGGTAGACGTTAAAAACGCGGTAGGAATACCTCTCACAGCCATTTTTCCCTATACAGTATCTCCTTAGCGTAACTTTCCCCGACGACCTTCCGCACTCCTCCTGAGCTGTGGTGTAAATCATACACATAAAATCACACGCAGTTCTGAAAGAGCAAGCGTTTCCCCACTGCAAGTCAAGCTCATTCCCTAGGTAACTGGAGATTTGAAGAAGCTAAATCCTTCAAACTACTGTTGCGAACAGTGGCACTTGACATGGTGACCCTAGACCAGAATAATCTTGGACTCTGATCTAGTTAAACATCCTTGTCTAATAACTGCCTCAGGCCTTCAGACTGCAAAAGTGGGAAAATAAAGCAAGGTTACAATACCAAAAATCTTGCTTGTGACACTCCCGGCCAAGAGCCCTGCTCACCTGGAGCTGCCAGGTCAGGTGGGGGAGCGGGGGGCACTGCGGCCAGGCAGCAGATGGACAAACAGGTCAGGCAGCAGCTCAGCTCCGAAGGAAACCAATTACCCCTCCAGCTCGCTCACTACTTCTGTTTCTGCCTGACACATCCGCTCAGCAAAGTGTGCTGCACTGATTGCGGGAGCCAGGCTCTTTGCCACCAGCCTGCAGGGCTTCACATCTAAGCTCACCCCGTCTTCAGCACCACCGGCAACAAAACAGCAGAAGCCTTTTCTTAGAGGAATTTAGAAGAACGTTCGGGAGTACGTACAGGAAATCCCTGGATGGTGACATTTGGAAACGGGGTCAGGGAAGGTTGTTATCCGCAGGTCGTGGAGCACACCGCCCTTTTTGGAAGCAGGATGCTGCAACGCATTGTGGAGCGAGTCACAGGATACGCACGAGCCTCCAAAGAGAGCTAACGATGTTACACGTGAAATGACCCCCAGAGAGCACAAGCAAGCCATAGCTTAATAGCAACAGTTCTTAAACAAATAATAGAAAAGAACAAATCTGAAGTAAATCAGTAAATAAACTGAAATCACACTCAAGGCTAGAAAAAATAAATGACAAGAGGCCATACTGGTGGAGGCCATCTGTCCCAGACTGCTCTGTCCTTCAGTGCTGCAGCACTTCTCCCTCTTTAAAATTCTGTTTCAGCTGATTAGTGCTCTTGCTGTCTGCTCCCTGCACTGCCAGGCTTGGTTAGTATCTGCCCTGCTGCCACATACAGATTTGCAACGCTGGAAAGCAAAGCGGGGCCAGACGCATGCCAGCCTCCCTGAACCCCCGGGCCACTCGCACAGGATGGGAGACTCCAAGACGCCCCTTTCTGCTCCCAGCCCTGCTACAGCCCTTCCGACTTGGGCTGATTGCAGTAATGAGCCATGTCAACCACCCGGACAGGACAGAAAAATTAGAGCCTTTGAGGTTCATTTACCACATGACAGGTGTAATATTCAGAGGCGTTAAAAGACCCTTCTTTTGCTTTTCAACAGTGGCAGCAGTTCAGAAAGACCCTTAAAAATTCTTTTTGTGTGCCATCCTGAAGAGCTGCAACTATGCACACCCGCTCCTGGCCGGGATCCAGAAGTGTCAGCAACAGCCTGAGGGCTAAGTCCCTTCCCTTCTCACTGCAAACAATAGTCTAAAGCTCGCCATGAAGCTCTTTGTTCCACACCCTCTACAATGAGGTCGAATGAGACCCCAGGGCATCCCACGGCGATAATCCACCCTCATGTAACTTGCCTGAGGGTCTGTAAATTAACATTTGCAGTGACTGGGTAGTTAAAACCCTTCCCCACAGCTATTTTTTGGCACTGCAACACCCGTCAGAGGCTAGAGTATTCCTTCGGTGGCCACACATTGTGCAGTGTTTATTATGGCCTTTCACTCCATGCGCACACTTTGGTAGAGGTCCAGTATGCTTCCTCAGCACTTTGTCAATGTTTTGCCCCTCTGCTATCAATTAATTTTCTCATATAGACAAATCCTGCTTCAAAGCACATTTTTAATGGACCCCCCCGCCCCAGTATTCCTAACAAGTCCTAAGTCTATAATGTGCATGAACAACCCCCTCCTCAACAAAACCCAAGAACCTCGACGTGGCTGATTTAATTTCTTGTGACACACTTGCAGTTTCTGTAATTTTGCCTCTGGCGCTGGCATCCAGCCACAGTGGTGAGTCATTGACAATTCCGTTTCAAGGGTTAAATTTACATGTTTTCCATAATGAGTACACACATTTTGCCATTCCCACTAATTAAATTTGAGTCTTCTGCGACCGCACTGTCACTGGATAAACGCATGCAACCTCCCATTGTCGAGAGAGGCCCAAGGCTACCAGGTCCAACCCTTCCAGTGGGTCACGCTCTGGAAGGCAGCCAGGCCTCTGCGGGGCTAGGGAGATGACCCAGACACTACCGTACATGTTCCCGGACCCCAGAGAGGGGGAAAAGTATGAAGTCTGGAAAAATAACAGTATCTTCAGGATGTGCCAGAGACCAGAAACGTCTCCGAGGAAGCTGGGGAGAGGCAGGACTGCATTACTTGTCACTTGCTGATTACACACTAAAACGCTCATTACAGTAAAATTCCCTAGTTTAGTTTCTGTTGCTTGTCTTCAGAGGAGTTTTGCGCTCTGAAATTTTCAGAAAATACACAGCCCTGCCTCACAACATCTGCATACTTCTAAATTCCTACTGCAAGAGCGTCTCCTATGCAAGCGTCCTGCTTCGTGGGGAACAGGAGGTACCGAAACGGCATTGGAAGGCAGCAAGTTCTGGGAAGCAGTGATTTGGGGATGTTTCACCTCAGACTTGGCAGACTCCCGAGAGCAGCCGAAAAACGCAGTCTAAACCAAAGACATAGTTGTAACGCAGCAACAGAAAGACAACAGTGTAAGCTTTCAGGGAAGAGACGGTGTCGCTGCCGGTCTCTGTACACCTACCACTACACATTCAGATCTTGACTGGCAGCCTGTCCCTCTGCTGTAATTTAGACCAGCAGACATATATGTCTTTGAATCCCCCGAGTCGGGTCTCAGCAGAAGCGATCCTCTGGCGCTCCCGGGTGGAGTGAAACGTCTAGTGGCCTCATCTCACTCTGCGGAGTCCTGGACAGGCTTGCTCCCCCTCTAGTCTTTCTCTGCCACCGGCTGTGTTCGGAGACGTCCTGGCAGAGCTGGGGCCAGCGAGAGCCGGAGCAGAGCCCTGCACAGCGCACCGCACGTCCTAGGGGCGCTGCCTAGGGAAGCCCGAATCTCCTCTGGCCAGTACGGCCCTACTGGCGACCAGCGGTTCGTGAAGACACCATACAGAACGTCCTTCTTAACTGGACGTCTTGCACTCCAAATGGCCGCTAATTATTTTGCCTCCTTACTAACCTCTTCCCCAGATGGCTTTCAAGTTGTATTTCTATACCGCAGATACATGTATAATAGTGACTGAGGAAATAACGCTCTTACCTTTTAAGTAACGAAGAAGAAAGGAACACACAGGGATATCAAAGCCACCAAGAGACAAATCCAGGTCAAATGAGAAAAGCGAGAGAGAGAGAGAGAGAAAAAAAAGTTAGATTTATATTTCACTGGGAACATGCCAGCTAAACAGCAGAAAGAAGACATTTTAATTCAATATATTTTGCTTTCTCCAAGCAAATGATAAAGTAAAAACAACAGAGCAAATGAAAGAGTGACACAAAGTGCTTTTGTCAGTGAATAAAGATTTCAAAGGTTTATGCAAATAATTTTTCATCAGCATTCCTTTGTGACACTGATTTGCTGTCATCAAAGCAGTAACAGGAAGATCTTTTATGTACTATGATATTTAACCCAGCCACATACCATTCTACTTTTGAACTGTAAGTAAAAGTAATGGATGCGGATAGGTAGAAAAGGTATGGTATGTATCAATATATCTGTCTGCACACACTTAGCAGTATTAACCCCTTGGCAAAACTCCAATTCTCAGTGGTATGAGACCAGCCTATTGAATTTGGCATGTTATCTCAAAGCCCCATGCGCAGTTTTAATATCCAGGCACTTTTGTCTACATTAGCAGTATCCTTCCTGCACTCAACCAAGGAAAATGCTTTGGAGACCTCTTAAAGCTAAAACAAAAATCCATAAAACAACAGAAGTTCACTGCAATGAAGAGAGAAGGGGGGGTGATAATTACTTTTAAGAAAAGAAAAGCACACTGTTTTAAAGTCAGAAATTCTGTCTTTCCTGAGGAATTTATCAGAGATCCTGAAAGATTTCTACTGCTGCAGAAGCAAGCAGGAGGGTCAGGTCCTTCCGTTGTCTTTTCATTGATGCTCCAACACTGCGGTAAAAGGTTTGACACAAGTTCTGCGTATAAAGAAAAATACCCAAGCAAACGGGAAGCTGTCTCATGTGACCCCCCGCAAGACACACACACACCATCCCTCCGTGCAGGTGTCGTGAATTTGGCATGGCATGTTTGGATTATCCCATTAATTTTACTGGTATTTTTAAGATGCTTTCCATTTTTGTTGTTGATAAATTTACAACCAGAAAACAATTTTTTTTAAATCCTACCAGGAACCTTTTGCAGGTGTTGCAAAATCAAGCCTGCATTTACGTGAAAAATGTTAATAAAATGTAAGTAAATACAAAGTGGTGTCCTAAGAGATCTCTGTTTTTTCTGATCAAGCTCCAGTGCTTGAGCCTAAATGGCACGCGTATAAAGAGACGTTCTTGCAGAAAGCTGATGCTGTAACAGGAGAATAACCACCCCAGACACCACAACAAGCTGGTGGGCTGTGCCGGAGGGGCGCGTGTGCGGCGGTGGCCAGAGGAAGACGGGCGCTCCCTCTGGCGCTCCCGGCCCTGCGGGACTATGGCACCTACAGCCCGGGTCCAGCTGGTCCTGGCACGCGACCACGCACGCCCCGTCCAGGCGGAGGAGCCCTCCTGACGGCCGCTGAAAGCAGCCCAGGCTGCTGCCAGGCCACCCGGGGAGCGGCCCGGCCGCCCGGCAGAGGTAGTGCTGCAGGGACCCCGTCCTGGGTGTCTGCCGGCCATCTCCGCATGGAGCTCCAGCTCCCGGTGCAGAAGTGCAGTGCCGGAACAAGGACCTGTGAGGTAATGAAGAAAACAGGGCCTTCTGCCAAAGCACTTCTGCAAGCAACTTCTTCCATCCACCTGTTTTCTGTTTATGCTAAAAGACAGGGAGGAAGTGAAATCTTGGATGAAGCCACTCTACTGAAGGACACAAAAGGGTGGAGAGACCATAGCTGTAAATGAATTCCAGCGATGATTTCACTCCTGAAGAACTACTGACCCAAGGACGCATGAATGAGAATGAGCAAACACAACTGGAACGAGACACATGTTTCCCTGGGTTCACAAGGTCATGGAAGTAAGCAGGAACATAAACCTTCTCTCTGACCTTCACTCCAAAACCTTTACAGCATGCCTGTTACTGTCTTGTTACTCATCAATGTGTTAAATGCACTCACTGAATTCCCCTTTTGAGAGGGAAAGAGGTGAGAATGGAGGAGAGTGGTTCAGAAAATGCTGTGAAGGGAAGTAAGAGCTCTGCAAGGCAGATGAACCCAAGAGGGTCTGGAGTTTGGGCTCAGAGACCATCTGAGGGCTCCTCCCTCCCACAGAAACCCGCCCCGAAAAGATTTTGTGTCTCCAGTTGGGGGAAGGAAGTGCTGGTTTAGCTGCTCCTCTGACAAAGACAGGGAGTCTTGCGAGGACTTCTGCAAGGTTATCTTTTCTTGGGCCATAAAGACCTCATAGCTCCATTTCCCACCTGACAGCTGGAGTGAACTACATAGCACGTGCCTGCTGCTGTTGCGGGGGACTAGCATACAAACGCTCTGCAAAAATCAAGGACATTTACTCTCCCTATGTCTTAGACACTCTGATGCCCTAAGATGCTATATTATGGCTGCACTATACAATCAGCAAGAGCAAAGAGTCCTGCACAACTAATTCAAGGAAAAGATACCATTTTCTAGGAGAATATGTAATACTTTGCATCTTACCATTTTGCATTTTAATTGTGGGCAACACTGCAGTATTTGAAGATTACACATAAAGGCAAATTGTAACTACTAGTCTTTATTCCTGTTCCGAATGCTAGATGAGCTGTGGGAACATACTTATTTATCTATTAGGTGACAATGTAAGCAACAACTTCTTGACACTTGAAAGCACCTTTTACTACAGGGTCAAAATTAACGTTACAAACATCGGTGAATGTAGCCCTGCAACACCCTTGTGAAACAGGAAAGGAGTAACACTTTCAGTAGGAAGGCAGGAAAACTGAAGCATAATGGAGCCATAATTAATATTACATGGGAGGCAGCTCCTATGTAATATTCCTGGGCAGAGGATTATTACAGATATATCCTGGGCAGTGAAGCACTTAGCTTCAGCCTTCACTTCCGTTGGGCTCCTGGAGCTGCTGCTGGTTGGTGCCGATGCCATATGGTAAGCAGGGAAGGGGCAGCTGGACTGCGGAGAGGAGTTAGGGGAAGAGGGAGGGCAAAAACAGGGTGGCAGTTAGAGCTGCTGCTGCTGCGACTGCCGCTGTCTGTCTGCCCAGCACATACAGCTTCCCCTGGCAGATGACGGCTGGCAGAAGCCAGACAAGTCCAGGGAGCTGGTGGTCCTGGGGGTAGGCATGCTGCTCTCCTAGGGTCCTTGCTGCTGTTCTGGGTGTCCCCAAACACGATGTAAATGAGTGAGCTGAGGTACGGGAAACGGGTGACCCACACCATCACGGAGTTCAGAGCGGAGCTATTTTAAGCACCATCACGGCATTAGTCTGGTCCTGCCACAGAAGCTAGCCCAGGTACTTACACCACAGCCTTGATCTCGAGAGGGCTGTCGCACGACCATGAAGATGGCCGAGGTATCAAAAGGACTTTTAGCTTTTTTATCTTGAATGGCACAGTACTGATGGAAATACGCTCTGTTGCTAGAGATGAATGAAAGACAACGTTTTTTGTATGGAATTAGACACGCATTCTGTCTTCAGCGCTTGCTCTTAAACAAGAAAGCACTGCTCTTCATCTAGCTGCACTTCACTCCCCGCTGAGCCCAGGGCAGATTCCAGTCATTCCAAACCTAAAGACAGTTCTAAGGGTCTAAGATGCAAGCACATCAAAACTCAGATTTCCTTTTAATTTATTTTCTTTTAGCCTGTACTGATGTGCACAGTGGACTCCTATCAGCAAAATAAGAGTATCACCTGGTAAATCTCTTTCCGGGGGTCAACAGGAGAGCACAGAACAATTGTCTAGGGAGAGCAAGATTATTTGCTTAATTCAAAACCACTTTTTTCTCATTAGCTGGCAGAGAAAGAGAAGGAGTGGAAAAATCAATAAATATAATAACTTTAATAATAATCACATAGGGAAAAGTTGAAATGAAGTTAAATAAATGAAGTTTAATAATGATTTTTAATTACAAGGGCCTTCATTTCACTTTTCAAATGGATCTTAAAAACCCTGCCCTCTGAAACCTCACTGTATTTATGAAATAATGAATAATTCAACACAGCTGCAGCTGACACTTTACACACCACTGATGGTAATAGTGCTGTGATCAGTCTCCAGGATGCCTTGCTTCAAAGTTCCTGCATCTGGCTGCTCGTTCAGTTCTGAATCACGGCGCCTTTTGCAGCCTCGCTAATTCTGTGAAGATGCATGCACGCACAACTGAGCTACCTCCTAAGCTGCTGTGTGCCAACGTACAAAGGGTGGATTGCTCCACGCAACATCTGATTGAGGGCTGGAGATGTAAGTATGAAAGAGAGGTCTTGGAAATCACAGCGAGATGCTTTGGGCAGGGAGATGAGAACACCAGAAGAATGTGCCTGCAGGAAAGAAGTGTTCAGATGTGCCCTGGCACGCTAACTGAACAAGTGAGAGTCTTGTCTTTCTTAGGACAATAATTTCTGGAATCTTCCGAATGGCAAATTGTTCTTAATATCTGAACAGGAGATGAAAAGCAAGAGAAACTGCCTGCTCATTTACCATAAAAGAAGTCTGTCCCAACCCCTTCTCCTCGAATATCCCATCACCATCAATACACTGAAGTACTGTTTGTCTGCATTCAGCAGGGCGAAAGCTATACATTGCTGAAGAGAGCTCTTCACAGCCTGGTGGGATGTCAGCAAAGCATTTGGGATGGATGAATCCATAAGCATAAAAGAAATGAAAAGACTACCATTAAAAAACAACAGCAACGAAGCAAATCCCCCAAAACAAACAACAAAGACATTCAAACTTCAGAAGAAAGTGAGTGACAGATCTGGCGCTGAGTTTTGTGACAGGAAGAGAAGATAGGATATGGCTTTAAAGCTCTGACTTAATTAGAGTAACATAAAGACTCGACAGCATTCCTTTTGCAACTCACCCTATTGTCCTTAAGGAACTGCACAACCGCTAAGAAATTCTGCCACATTACATATTAACTCAGTTTTTCAGTCTGTGAGCTCTTTCTTCATTTTATGGGAACACATTCTGGGGACACACTCAGCCGTTCAGATCACTTACATGCATCAGTCTTGAATTTGTGGACATCTGGAAACTCAAATGTGCGTGTGATGCAGACAGTGCTCTCTAAACAGTTATGCGGTTGAATAACTTAATTCACATGATTTGTTCAGCTAGTAGGTTAATGAGCAAAATATTCTCATTCACTAGCATCTGCAGGATTGGGGTGCCACAATGTGGACCCGGAGAGAAAAAAGGTGTGATTGCAGTTCCTCGGGTTCAGAATATTACTCACAGCTTTTTAGAAAAATCTGTATTTTTTCTTCTCCTTCTTCTTTGAAACCAGGCTGGATTTTAACCTGTTGCCTGCTGTGCTGAAGTGCCAGGAGCTGCACTGTCTGTGCATATATCGTTCCTGAGTCTCTTCCAAAACCACATTCCACAACTACCAGGTGAGGAGGAGTTCAGATTTCTGGCAGATCCCGCTTGTGGGAAATCCCACAAGTCTTCATTTCTGCTCGAATTCAGCCGCTCATTCCTTCCAAACTCACTTTCTTGACAACTAAACAGAAAAGCCCTTCAAAATAACTGGTACACTTAACTTCTAATGAAAACCTTAAAAGGTATCTAAAACATATTTTGGAAAATTCAAGCAGCAATGGCCTTTTCATTTGAAGCTAATCCTAAGGAAAAACCATAGGTCTCTCAGGAGATTCCAGTTTTATTAGCAATTTGGAAATTTAGACATTTTAATGTAATTCAGAAAAAAAAAAAAGGAAGCTTGTGCTTTCATTTACCTGCCAAAACAAAGAAAGTATTAATGCTTGCCATGCCACAGAAGAAAATATCCTTAGCAGTCACAGAAGAGCAACGTGGCCTGAGAGCCCTGAGGCACGCCGGAGGGGCTGAAAAGAATCTGCCTTGCGGTCGCATCTATCAAGAAGCCATCGCGGCTGCCGCGGGGGCTTTGGCAATGCCTCCCTGCGCAGAGCGCGGACCAGCCTGAGTCACCACTGCTGGGGAGGAGATGGCGCTTTCGGAGCCTTCCCTAAAACCACCTATACTGCACCACTGACTCCAGCGGGGCACCAGGAGGGAGAACAGTCTGCGTTCCCCGCAAGGGTTTTGGATTTAGCTGCTTCTGTAACTTTTGGCAGAACCACGTGCTAGCGATTTGGGATTCCATCGGCCACAGGGCACAAAAACAACCTCAGTCCTCGGGTTTGGTAGGCAAAAGGAAGGAAGGTTCGGAAATGCTCTATTTTCTTTTCAAAATAAAAAAAGAAAACAAATAGAGTATAATCCTGCTTCTACAGAAGCCAGTGTTATACCTTCTACTGGCCTTATCCGCCTCCTCCGGGAAGTCTCTGCTAACACCCGGGGGAACGCTTTCCGAGCATTTGAGCGGACACACTACCTGAAGATCCTGCCACTGTTTAGGGATCTTGTTATGGTTTGGATTTGATATTTAGAGAATATCTTTGAAACCAATCGTAAATGCTAATAACAGAAATAACTCTTTAAAACGTCTTTCATGTTTAAGATACTGTATTAGGTTTGCTACAGCTCCTCTCAAGAGCCAATGCAATAGTCTCCTTCAGCCAGGATTTTAATCTTACTAAACCCAGCTGCGCTATTCCGTTTACTAGCAGTTATTTACCTACCGACGCAAAACCCTGGCACAGAGCTGACATCTTACTGCGTTTGGGCAGACCTATGTGTTAAGCAAATCTTAGCACCACGTCTCTCTGAAATCAATGAAACAGGGCAAAGTACTTAGGTCCTGTGAAAGTTAACGAAGTGTCATGTAATTTATAAAGAAAATGCATGCTTTATGGGAATGCAAATTTCTGCAAAACTGCTTTTAAGGTGGAAGCTGAGTACATGAAAACTCTTACTTGGGAGGCAGGCTGTGGTTTTGCAATATTAGCTTCACTGCAACCTGATTTTCTTATCCAAAAAGAACAAAAAGCAGAAAATCTTGATTGAGCAGATTTTGTTTTGTTTCTTTTTTCTCTTTCTTTCAAAAGAATTGCTGATGTCAAAAAATGTCAAAACACAATTAGAGAGCTCTTTCCCCTCTTCTGCATGCTTTCTGACAGGATTTAATCACTACCTTCCAAATTAGTTTTGAGAATGATGGCAAATAAATTGAAAAAAAAAAGTGCAACCACGGCCCCAGAGCTTAGAGGGCTAATGCTTAAATTTGAGCCGGTGCCTCATTTTCATCCATTTCAACGGGTCTTCAGCACGTACTTAGGCATTTTCCTGAGAAGCGATGGACTGCTCAGATGGGATCTCATCTAATTTTGGTATTTCAAAAGAGCCCATCATTATATATTGCTAAATGGCATTGATGCAATCCACAAATAACGAAACTGATTCTACACCCCCCCCCCAAACACGGCGTTTTGAAAAGCAGAAAGAAGGACCTTGTCTTTAACGAAACTCTGCAGTCCGGAAAGACAAACATTCACAAAACCCTAATGCACAATTACCTTTTATAAGAAACAGCCTAAATTTGAAAGAAAAACTTCTAAGATGAGCAAACGTGACTCTTCGTCATGTAAGCACCTAAAACAGAGCCCCGTGGTGTAAGCGATGAGGCCTGAAGGTGGGCGTCGTGTTTCTTTCCAGGGGAAAGCTGCTGCTGCGCAAGCCCCAAGGTCCCCATAGTCCACAGCGCTGCCAAGCTCCTGACAAGCGCTCTGGTGGCCGCTGTGCTCCCCACTCCTGCGCAGCCCCTTTGTCCCCCAGCTGACCAGAAGCTTGGCTGCTGAACGCACCATCAAAGTCCCCCATGCCCCATCCTGCTCTGAAGTATACCGTGTTTGTCGACAGAGGCAGTCTGCGTAACATGAGTAGCGCCTACGTATGCTCTACAGCATCAGCACTCTTCTGCGATGAGATAGCTCGAGCCCTTGGGGCTCCACCAGCCTGGAAAACAAGGGGCTGAGAAGGAAAATTGTATCTTACTCTATAAACGAATCCTCCCAGAGCTGACGCGCTTCCCTGCTTCTCCAGCGGAGAGCGCAACAGGACCCAGACGTGGGTGCAAGGGCAACTTTCACACCCAGGGGCTGGTGACGGGTGGGCCGGTGCACGCAGTGACCCCGGCCATCCTGGAAGCCCTAACGTGACCACATTCACTCTGTGATAATCCATCCGTCACGCAGAGAACTTGCAAAGCAAAGCAAGTTCTCTGCCATTTTAACCTTGTACGTACTGTTCCTTCTACATGTTCCCAGCTTGAGTTTGAGACCAGTGCCGATCTGAAATGTAACGTCGGATGCTTTAAGGCCTTCCGCTGCTGACAAACTGAAAGACAAAGAATCCTGTTACCCCCCTGCAGAAATCTGTGCTACGTCCTCATCTAAACCTCAGTGAAGAATGCAGCTTAGTATTACAGGCCAGTCTGCTGAAGCTCTCTGACCATGTTTGCAATGATTCAAACACAGAAACCCTTACTACAGTTCCTTTAGACATCTGAGATCCTGACCACACAAATACTTGTGGGGACAAGGACAAGGAGAGCAGCAGCTCTACATCCCCTTCTTGCAAGGGAAGAGCCAGCTGGGAGCTTATGGTTGGAAGAAGAAGAGTACCAAAGATGAGAGCGGCAGCCCCTCTGCCAGAGAAAGGGAGGAAAGAAGAGCGCTGGGTGTTTTATCAGTTCTGCATTTGGCTCAAGCTCCAGCTATTTATCTTTTATTTTTAAGGGAAGAGAAAACACGCTTTCACTGAAAAAGGGGAAGGACGCCCAAAAAGGGATAATCTGCTTTACATCCTCCCTCCATAATTTTTCACTTAGCTACGAAGAGCTGAACCGACTGAATAAAGCCTACGTTTAAGCAAGGTTTCAGCCCAAAGGTAGCACTAGTGAAAAGATCAAAACCCAAACCTAAGCCTCTCACAGTGTCAGGCCTTTGATTATAAGGACTCTGACAAAAGCTACCGTCGTAGCAAGATTTGCCATACAATGGAGTTCCAAGAAAAGCTAAAATAAATAAATAAAAAAGCACTGACAGCAATTTGGGGCTTGAGTCAGCATCATGCGATTGATATGGCTTTGCCCACAGGGAGCAGAACAAGAAACTGCATTTCAAACAGAATCAATCAATCAATCAATCAATCAGCAAACGGCGGAGCGCCCGGTAGTGCTCTGTTTTGTGTTCAGCATCTCCACCGAGCACCAGGCCAGACTGTACCCTGCACCTAATCCAAGCGAGAGGAGATGACGGTGGCTTTCAGCTACCTCTGGTTTGCCCAGCGGCAGGCCGAGGCTGCTGGGGACGGCTGCAGCGAACCGCCACTCTGTGGGTTCGGGGCCGGCCGGCCGGGATCGCCGAGGCCGCTGCTCTGCCCCACCAGCCATGCCCATCGCCCGCCTGGCCCGGCCCCGGCCCCGGCTGCCCCGCAGCTGCTCCGGGCGAAGCCGTCGGCCGCGATCGGAGCGCTGCCTGGCTTGTAAAGCACCCAGCCCCTGCAGGGTGCCGCGTAAACCAAGGCGGTCGCTTCCTTTGGCGCAACTCCGTCTTCTGTTGCTACATGGAAACGGCAGAGAGGAAGCGCAAGGGGGAAGGAGCAAGGTCTCACACAGGCACGGCAGTGCCGGGCCGCACGCTGGGAAACCGAACGAGTTCGTTCGGACCTTCCGCACACCCTCACGCACGCACGCAGTCGTGGCAATCACAAAACAGTAAGTGCGGAGCGTGACCACCCTTCCTTCCTCACGGTAGCAAGAGTCACAGGGGACAACACGACGTCAGCAGCTGAGAGGTAAGGAAAAACACCGGTGTGGTGCTGTTCAGAAAAACCTCCAGCTAGCAGCACTGCTATCAACAGACGTAACAGCTGTTGCTTCTTGTGCATATTTCAACTATTCCAAAACAGTTTAATGCAATTCAACATAAAAATCACTCTGTGCACAAAACCGAGTGATATAAGCACTACTTCTTACAGGTGAACTAAGTGTAGTGAATAATTAAACAAACAATTTTTTATCCTGCTCCCGCCTTTGCAAAATGCTTGTGAATGTAATTTTATTTTTCAAGCCCCCAAATCTCTATTTTTAGACTCTACTGTTACGGAGATCTGATACAGCAGAACTGACCTGCAAAGGAGCCAGTGCACATCGCAAGAGGAGAGCAAGAATGTCCTGGGGACTCTCAAAAGGGATTTTGAGGGAATTTAGGCAAAACAGAGAAAAATTAGATCAGTCTTCAGTGAGGCTCTGTTCTGAGCTCAAGCAGAAAGAGAAAGCAGAGAGAGGGTCAAAGCTGCCTCACACTTCAGTGCCCTCATTTAGAATTATTATGTTTTTTATGCACCAGAAAACGGTGGTCCTGCACCCTCCACGGGATCCTCAACGCCGCAAGCTCCCGTTTGTAGGCTAAAGGGCTTCATCTGCCACTTTTTGCAGCTCTGCAACGGGCAATGAAAAGAGATGAGCATGTTGCATTATAGCTTTTTCTTATCCTTAGAGACACTTCTGGGGTTAGTGAATGATTACACTACAGAATATATGGAAAGGAAGAGTGATCTGCTGGCACCGAAACATTAATCTTCTGGCAAGTTGTGATGAAAATTAATGAGAAATACATGCAGTCGTGGTCATATTAGCCAATATTGACTCTCTTGGGCTAGTTACCAGATGAAATCATGCCCTGGAATGTAGTCCACTTTGCCAGAAGCATTATTTCGTTCTGGAATTCAATTTTTCAACCCCAGAAACAACCACGTTATGTCTAAGCTGAAAATTCCAGACAAGAGTGTCACATTTTAAGCATGTGCTTAAAGTTTTAGTAAAAAAGAAAGCAAATAACCGCTCTGCCTCTTTACCTAGTGCTCTCAGTTTATTCAAATATTCCTTGCAGGGCTGCAGAAGAGAAGAGTAACGCTTTCAGAGATGTGGCTGGCCTCCAGCGCTGTCCAAAGCCATGCGTGGCCTATGCTGTTCTGCTGCAAGGCGTCCTTCAAAATGAGGGGTCTTCCAGCACGAGGCAGTGGGGGACACACTAAAAGGTGAAGTCATCTTACCCTGACTCGGAGAAACGCCGGAGCTTATCACAAACCCACTCCCACTCAGCACAGAAAGCCCTTAAGCCAGATATTTAACTTCAGGCCTATTTAACAAATGGTTTAAGCCACGTGCTGATGAGGAACAGACCCCTGAACGGCGAGCGTGCACAGGGCTGCTCAGCAGCGCTCGAGCGAACGGTGCACAGCGCTGCCCGGAGCCCTCCTCGCACACCGGCCCGGCAGGCTCGGAGGAGGCGGCGCTGCCGTGCCCTGTGTCAAACCCGCTGCACGGCCACGGCTGCCATTTAGCAAAGACTTCAGAGCAGCCGGCAGCCAAGAAATCAAGAGGGTGTCACCTAAAGGTGCAGTGCAGTAGCTCAGCCCTAAAACCAGCACGGCTACGTAAGGATATACGCTTGCACTGGGAACAATCTGAGTGGCTAAGAAACAGCTTGTCATTTTGCTAAGTGTGGAACAGAGAAAGATCAGTGAAAACTTGGTGATTCTGTTTTTCTTTAAAGATTGCTGGCAAACTGACTGTGAACCACACTGCCCACGACAGCAAGCTATTTTTCTGGTCATGTCCCCAGAAGATCAAAGCCTAAAGGTTTGCTAGGTTATTCTGCATCTCTGTGCATAAATGGGAATACACTTACAGGTCTGCAAATGAGAACGTCCAGAAGCAAAGCAGAGAGCCATCAGGCTCTAGAAAGATGTGCCAACACATGCCCCCAAAACATCAAAACACTCCCTCATGCACAAACAAATGTGCTTTAATTCCTGCCTTAATTTGCAATTTTCTCAGACATGTTCCATGTCTGAAAGAAACTTATCAGGAGATGAAGAGAGCAAGAAACTCCCTCCTCTAGGCTGTGCACATCCATTTTCTGAACAGCATTTGTTTTCTTCAAGTGTGCATATAGCACACAAGTGAAAATACGACACTTCAGAGGGGACACGCAGTACTCGGGATCGCCAGGGAAAGATCCAGAGCGCGGAGCACACCTGCCTGTGCATACTTGGCACCGAGACGTGAAGAGCCGCAGTGTCGTTGGACGGCGGTGGGAAACCCATCTGCCTCCCGGAGCTGTTTGCTACCGGGATGTGCCGGGGCAGCCGGGGCGAGGGAGGCACCTGGGCTTCCACGAGGCAATGAAAAGTTAGGCTGTGGATAAGAAGAGCCTAACGCAGGATTCAGCAGTGCTCTGGGCTGGCCTAATTCAGCTAGGACTGAGCTCCATGGAGCTTTATCAGCTAATTCACTGAGAGCAGAGCCAAGCCCGTGCTGAGCGTTACTTTATTTGCGGCTGTGCCGTAGGAGGGACATCCTTTACATTTACCTCTCCGTCTTACAAGAAAGGCATTTAATCCTCGCTTGGGCCAGCGGGATCTTTTGTTGCACTGCTTGGTATGTCACCAACGTGCTACGTTTGATACTGAAAGGGCACAGATTTCCTCGCAGCAAATACATGCATATATGTCGTAGAGGTGATGTGTTCAGCATAGGGAGATAGGGAAGAAGGAGAAAAGGGAGCCAGCAGCAATCTTGCTTATCTGTGACTCGCTGTGTTTGCAGTCCGGGAGAACTGATATCTGTATCGCTGAGATAGGGCCCCATTCCTCTTGGGATTGCGGCAACCATCTTCACATGGAAAACAGCTAACAACATGCTACATATAAAAGAGCTTGCCACAACTGATCCTCAACTGTTCCACTTGAAGACTATTAATCTAATTTCTTCATGATTATCTTTTCAGAAATTGGATCCAGCTGTTCAGCAATCTTCAGTGGGAGGTTAATGAATATTGCTGAGCTTGCAGAACAAAATGTTGAGCTTCAAACAACTCTGGGGTTCATTTTTAATGAAATGTTTTAAATTCTTGGATTTTATCTATTTTACAAGCTTCAGAAGTAGCCCTGGCACTCTTTTAAGTTTCTTCCTTGATTTTTTTTCATAAGAAGGAACTCAAACTCATGTATGAAAATGCATCATATTGTTGCTCTTTTAGCCTAACCAGTATGCAAAAATCAAAGTGTTTCTTTCTTGTTTCCATGAAAAATTGATATGGCTCCAATATTTCTTTGCAAATGAATAAGACTGCACACAAGAGTCTACAATAAGTTCTACTTTTCTGAACACACAGGGGAAAAAAAGGTAAAAAACCAAAAAACACTCTTGGAGGCTGGGAGGGTGTTAGGAGCTGGTATCAAACATGCTTGACATACTCCTGGCCATCCCTCAGCACCACTTGCAACTACCGCTGCAAATAGGTGGATTTGGTTTGGCCCCGGTATGGCTGTCCTCACCCTTCTCCAGAAATCAGACCACCCTTTCACTAGTATTCTGTCTAAAGAAGCTTTGACTCAGCGTTCTTCACGACCAAACTTAGCCTGTTTTCTCCCCTTTCTCCGCGGTTGCTTTCACAGAGGGAGAGAGACGGGGAACTCATCGATTCGGTGGCCCTGCCCCTGTAAGCAACACCCATGGAAACCTTTAGGACTTAGCATCGGCTCAGGCCTTACCTTGCTGGACTGCAGGTTTGGCAGGGACTTCAGTTATTACCCTGTTACCAAGAAAGGAGCATTAAATGGCTTTGTTATTTAGCCCGAATGTAGGGTGCTTAGTACATATACAGCTGCTTGCCAGGTCTGTGACTGATGCCTCTTTTTGTCTGCCACCACCACAATGTATTTCTTCCCACCAGAATAAGAGAACAAAGCGGGGTAACCCCCCTTCCGGGCTTGCAGCGCTTTTTGCTTCCTGTCCAGTTGTGCACTCCTCCTGCAATGCCCACATGCTCCAGCTGAGGTGCACTAAGCAAACACACCGCAAAGACGGACCCTGGCTCAGGGAACTTTCCACCCTAATGCACAACATGGCACAACCAGCTCCGTTCTGGAGATGTTAGAAAGCAACTTCTGCCTGAGTCTCCAGGCCACGTGATATAGGCTCTATTTCCAAGGAGCCCTTAGTGTGGGTTATTTCTTTTCTCATTTTACGGGTGGCTTCTGCTTCACATCTCTGGTGTATACCTTGGCTACACAATTCTAGTGCCCAGGGATTTATCATTGGGGCCTAGTTATACAACCGTGTATTTACTGTTGATATTTTATCCTGCTCATTCTTCTAAGGAAAGATTGGTTAGGGGATGTATTACATGCTCTTGACACAACTCTCTTAATTCTCTCTTCTGCTCTGCATCTGCATCACCACCTACGAAGCTCAAAGTGAACTCTGAGGGTGGAGGCCAACTCTGTTATACAAGCAGCATCACTCCCTTGCTCACCTTTGGGACCAGCTCCAGGCACGGCAACACAAACTGTTCTGCTGTCTAATCTCGCAGGCCATCTTTTCCTGTAGTTGTCTTGCCAGCTTTACGGCCCTACAGAACCATTTTGCCAAAGAAGTCAAGAACAGATCAAATCTATGCTCATATATATCACTTTTATATTTTCCAGTGATAGGCACTTACAGAGACCTTTGCGACAGTTTTATGCCTCCCCATGTTTACGTCTAAGCAGATGTTAAATAGGGTAAGTAAGTGTGCTGTCTACTTCCATTCCTGCTTGTCTACTTCTTGCCAAAATAGTTTTGCAAGATCTTAATGTTTTTGAGTCAGCTCTACAGCTCTCTATGGCAAGCTGGTTCTTTTGTGTGTTTATCCCCTAGCTAAACACAGGCAAATACAAAAATGACACACCACCTTTTTGTGGGAAGAAATAAACTGACCTTCAGTCTGGCTTTTCCCTTTTGTTGTATAAAATAACAAAAAGAATATGAAAAAAATATGCACTTAGTGCACAGTCCCAGTGACTTTCAGGCAAATCCACTCTTAAGCAAATCCGTAGTGCACGAGTAGACATTTATTTTATTCCAGCTCTGGCATTTTTGCATCAGTTTACTATCAACAGGAAGCAAACTGTTTGAGAAATGCCAGACAAATGGCTTTGTGAAATCTTCCAGCCTTCTACAGTAATGCTCTTAAGCAGCTAAACTGGCGAAATCTCTCGAATGAAACTAGGCAATAGCTCACCATCAGATGCACTGACAGAAGGACTGTTTCATCCACAAGCAAATCCACCCTGCTATCATGTCAAAAGCGGCACTGGGCTCATTATGAATCCAGGGTACTAATCATGGGAGGAAGTGGGAGAGGCTGCGCCTCACGAGTTGCGAAACGCATTGATCCCCCGAGGAGACTCCCCTTCCAGCTGCCTGCAAACACACGCCATTGCGGTCGCACAGCCTGAACGCCACCGCCGGCTCTGGGCGCAGGGTTTGTTTGCTGGCTTGCTCCCCACTTACCTATACCCTCTCAGCTGCCTTCGCGAAGCAGGTACAGCCTTCATCACCAAAGCCCAAGGCCTGAGTGGAAATTCAGGCTATCCCAATATAAGGTCCAGTTTAGAAGCCAGCTTGGCATAATTGCCTTTGAAAGGTGTAATACTTCTCACATGCAGACTGCAAGTTTCCTGCCGTGTCTGGCACAGGCTGCCTAACACCGTGACGGACTGCAAAAACGGAGATTTCCGTGTTTGCAGAAGTCAGATTTTTGTAGCCTTTCCTCTTAATCTAAGACTGATGGAGAGCAACTTTGGGAGAGGACAGGCTTTAACATATTTCAGTGATTTGCAATGGGAAGCTCTTATTAACTTGCATGTCCTCTGGCAAATTGAGAAGCCCAGTTAAAAAGGCCTGTGTATCTCATTTTCTCCTCCTTTGTAATATTCAGGATATCTGTACCAATTGGTGTAAGAGCATTCTGTACTGCAAATTAATTATGGGTAGACTCCAATCTTTCAGTACAATTGCTGGATACAGTGATATTATAAACATTGGCAAGGACATCCCAGGCAGAAAGAGCCTCCTCATATGTAAGGCTTAAAAAACCCTTACTCTAAATTGACATTTAACCACTTCATAATGTTAATAAAAGGCTTCACGAGCACTGTGTATTTTAAGACCCACTCTGATATTCAAGAGTAGGCACACACATTTAGAAAGATATAATTTACACTTTGATTCTGAGTACATGTAACACTTACTGTGTAAAGGAGTTGAGCTGTTCTCTATAAATATTTTTGAGGTAACTTCAAAGGGCGACTGGAATCTCTGCTACGGGAAGCAGGCAAACGCTAGGGTTGCACGCACGGGGAGGGCTGCTCAGCCCCGCGACAGACAGCGAACGCGCCGCCTGCCCTTCCAAGGTCACAGCCGCCCGTCCAGCCTCGAGGGACGTTCCCACCGGGAGACCGATGGGCGCCCGACGTAAACGGGGGCGCTCCTAATCCGGTTTCCAGGCAACAGCTGTCCATATTGGAAAACAAACCCTTACACGACTTTGTGGACAGTATCTGGCAGGGCCAGCAGAGATGCAGAGGAATGAAGACATCTGAATGAAGGACCACTTTGACCTATATGCGCTCTGATCATCTTAGCGTCTCGGCTAATGTTCTTAAAAGGGCTTCTTTGTGCCAAGGAGGAGACGCTCCGCTCGGGGCCCGGAGGGAAAGCCGCTCTGCTGCTCCCAGAGGGAGTCGAGATGGCGAGAAGGAGCCGCGCAGCAGGGCTCTCCGGCCGCGCTCCCCGGCCGTGCCGCAGCGGGGCGGACGCAGGGCGGCGCTCCTCGGGGCGCCCCTCCTGGCCCCGAGCTGCTCCTTGCCACCCCAACGCGCTCCCTTCCGCGGCGCCGGGGCAACCGCTTTGCGGGCCTGAACGCCAAGTCAAAACCAGCCCAGGCGAGGAGCCAGCCCCGGCTGCTCCCTGCCCCAGGCCAGCCCGCGGCCCAAAGCCGGGCCCTCGCGCGCCGCGGGCGCCAGGGAGGGGGCCGCGAAGGCCTGCTCAGCCAGCAGCACCGCCAGCAGTCGCCCTGCCGAGGCCTGCCCTGATCCAAACCCCACATCCTCCAGCCGCACGCGGTTGCACCCGTTTTTGCCCATTTTACACATTCAGAAAAGAAGGAGCCCAGTGAAATGTCCCCGGCTGCCAGCAAACCTGGGTCCCTGCCTAGACCGTAACTTGGGGGTGTCACCTCTAACGCTGAGCCCCAGGGCTCCTCCGTATCCCCACGGCCCACCCGGGTAACGGCACGCTCCGTTTGGGACGGGGTGAAGGTCAAGCGTCTCTGAATAAGCAGAAGCACACGGGGCCACAGCAGGCCCGAGCGCCTGCGGCACCCCAGCGCGGTGCCCGTCGGGCGGCGAGCAGCCCCTGCCGGCTGCCTGCCGACCGCACGCCCTCTGCACAGGGGATTTCTCCGCAGGGCTTTTCCAGCCTTTCCCCGTGTCCCACGGGGGAAACGAAACGGCCTCTACGGGCTCGAAAGCATACCTGCCGCGTGCAAAGCCACGGCAGCGGGGACAGGCAAACACAGGCCGCAGCAAAGGGCTAAATATGGAGTTTTAAAATCAAATCATCTTCTGTAGCTCCAGCTTATTAACCGGAAGATAATTCCCAAAAGTATAGAATCACAGAATCACAGAATCACTGAGGTTGGAAGGGACCTCTGGAGATCATCTAGTCCAACCCCCCTGCTCAAGCAGGGTCACCTAGAGCACATTGCACAGGATTGCATCCAGGCGCATTTTGAATATCTCCAGAGAAGGAGACTCCACCACCTCTCGGGGCAACCTGTTCCAGTGCTCTGTCACCCTCACAGTGAAAAAGTTTTTCCTCATGTTAAGATGGAAGTGTCTGTGTTTCAGTTTGTGCCCATTGCCTCGCGTCCTGTCGCTCGTCACCACTGAAAAGAGTCTGGCCCCATCCTCTCGACACCCTCCCTTCAGATACTTGTACACATTGATAAGATCTCCTCTCAGCCTTCTCTTCTCCAAGCTAAACAGGCCCAGCTCTCGCAGCCTTTCCTCATAAGAGAGATGCTCCAGTCCCCTAATCATCTTTGTGGCCCTTCGCTGGACTTGCTCCAGTAGTGCCACATCCCTCTTGTACTGGGGAGCCCAGAACTGGACGCAGTACTCTAGATGTGGCCTCACCAGGGCTGAGTAGAGGGGGAGAATCACCTCCCTCGACCTGCTGGCAACACTCTTTCTGATGCAGCCCAGGATACCATTGGCCTTCTTGGCCACAAGGGCACATTGCTGCCTCATACTTAACTTGGTGTCCACCAGCACTCCCAGGTCCTTCTCAGCAGAGCTGCTTTCCAGCAGGTCAACCCCCAACCTGTACTGCTGCATGGGGTTATTCCTCCCCAGGTGCAGGACCCTGCACTTCCCTTTGTTGAATTTCATGAGGTTCCTCTCTGCCCACCTCTCCAGCCTGTCCAAGTCTCTTTGAATGGCAGCACAGCCCTCTGGCATATCGGCCACTCCTCCCAGTTTTGTATCGTCAGCAAACTTGCTGAGGGTGCACTCTGTGCCTTCATCCAGGTCATTGATGAAGAAGTTGAACAAGACTGGACCCAGTCCTGACCCCTGGGGGACACCGCTAGCTACAGGCCTCCAACTAGACTCTGTGCCACTGAGCACAACTCTCTGAGCTCTGCCATTCAGCCAGTTCTCAATCCACCTCACTGTCCACTCATCTAACCCACACTTCCTGAGCTTGTCTATGAGGATGCTATGGGAGACAGTGTCAAAAGCCTTGCTGAAGTCTAGGTAGACAACATCCACTGCTCTCCCCTCATCTACCCAGCCAGTCATTCCATCATAGAAGGCTATCAGATTGGTTAGGCATGATTTCCCCTTGGTGAAGCCATGCTGACTACTCCTGATCACCTTCTTTTCCTCCACATGCGTGGAGATGGCTTCCAGGATGAGCTGCTCCATCACCTTTCCAGGGATGGAGGTGAGGCTGACTGGCCTGTAGTTCCCTGGGTCCTCCTTCTTGCCCTTTTTAAAGACTGGGGTGACATTGGCTTTCTTCCAGTCCTCGGGCACCTCTCCTGTTCTCCATGACCTTTCAAAGATGATGGAGAGTGGCTTAGCAATAATGTCCGCCAGCTCCCTCAGCACTCGTGGGTGCATCCCATCAGGGCCCATGGATTTGTGGGTGTCAAGTTTGCTTAAATGATCTCTAACCCACTCCTCCTCCACCAAGGGAAAGTCTTCCTCTCTCCAGACTTTCTCTCTTGCCTCCAGGGTCTGGGGTTCCTGAGGGCTGGCCTGACCAGTAAAGACTGAAGCAAAGAAGGCATTCAGTAATTCTGCCTTCTCCGCATCCTTCGTCACCAGGGCACCCACCCCATTCAGCAAAGGGCCCACATTTTCCCTAGTCTTCCTCTTGCTGCTGATGTATTTGAAGAAGCCCTTCTTGTTGTCCTTGACATCTCTAGCCAGATTTAATTCCAAACGGGCCTTAGCCTTCCTCGTCGCATCCCTGCATACTCTGACAACATTCCTATATTCATCCCAAGTGGCCTGTCCCCCTTTCCACTTTCTGTAGACTTCCTTCTTCTGGTTGAGTTTTGCCAGGAGCTCCTTGCTCATCCATGCAGGTCTCCTACCTCCTTTGCTTGACTTCCTACTCATAGGGATGCACCGCTCTTGAGCCTGGAGGAAGTGATGTTTGAATATTAACCAACTCTCTTGAACACTCCTTCCTTCCAGGGCCCTCACCCATGGGATTCCTCCAAGTAGGTCCCTGAAGAGCACAAAGTTTGCTCTCCTGAAGTCCAGGGTTGCGATCCTACTTGGTGCCCTGCTGCCTCCTCGCAGGATCCTGAACTCCACCATCTCATGGTCACTGCAGCCAAGGCAGCCCCCAACCTTCACATCTTCCACCAGTCCTTCTTTGTTTGTTAGTACGAGGTCCAGCAGCACACCTCTCCTTGTTGGCTCCTCCACCACCTGGGTCAAGAAGTTGTCACCAATGCTCTGCAGGAATCTCCAGGACTGTTTGTATAATACAAAACTACAGCCTGGTCCTTTTCTCAGTGGCTGATTTGGCTTTCTTCCCCACTTGGAAGCGTGTCTCCCCCTTGCAGTCCAGCTCTGCTGCCCCTGCGCTGGGGTTTCCCGCAACGCCTGCCAGGCTCCGGGCACAGCCACATCGCAGCAGTGACTAGGGGCATCACGGTCACTCCAGCACCAACCTGCTGTGCTGCTACGTCCCTTCCTCGATGAGAAAACAGGCTCAGAGCTGTTAAACAGGTACCGAGGAGACACACTCGTAAAGGAGAGGAGACACAGGAACATCACGGTGCAGAACATCACAGTCCATCTCAACACGGGACGAGTCTGTGAAACCTCCAGAGCTACGGGCAGCAGCGCAGAGGCCCCACAGCCCGAGCGCCCGCCCTGCCCGCGTTTCTGGGGGCTGCCGAGGTTTCAGCACGGGGCCCAGAGACACCCAGGACAGGCTAATCCGTTGCGAGCAAACGCGCAGCGAGCAGCCGCAGCCATCACCTGGGGGAGCTGGGGATCGCCATCATTAGAGGTTTTAAAAACAAGTGAGATAAATATCTGTCAGGAGCAGTTTAGTTAGAATTGATCCTGCCTGGGGGCAGCAGGAGGGACTAGATGACCCCGTGTCCCTTCCAGGCCCGTCTTCTCCAAGGCTGATACAGGGAGCCAGCAAGAGGCCTGATTCTAATGCCGTCGCTGACAACGACTTGTTACTCATCCTTGCAGTCAACAGGAGCTTCTCAGACTGCTCTGCTTGCCATAAAACAGAGATTTAAGCACTTCCTAATTCCTAAGAACATATAGAGCGCACACACACTCAGGGAGAAGTATGTACATGATGTACATCTCTAGCTATACTTGGTTTTATACCCGTTTATCTACAAAACATACATATATGGTTTCTATAAACAAGAGTGATTCCAGACAATCATGAAGACAGTAGAGGAGAATGAAAACTGAAAAGAGGAGCATTAAGCCTAAAGGTACCATAACAATAATTGCAGAGCTGCTAGTCATGGCTGCTATTTTTAAAGCAGGGACCGTCTACATGTCAGACTAGTCACATTTTTCTTATAATGCAAATGAATGATTACAACTCTCAAAGCCAGAAAAAATAGCTGACTGCCATGGCATATTGTAACCATGATACCCCAAAACATCACGTGTATCCGGAGTATCTCCCTTTTGGGCCATAAGGGCCAAACTGGCAAAGCGTAAGCTCTAAAATAAAGGAATATTCTACAGCTCGCCTCATACTGAGAGGAACCACAGGAGAGGGAGAGACGTACACGACAAAACCTCTCTTTGAAGGCTGCCGAGGGCACACAAAGCTGGCTGCACATTAGAAGTCGCTTCTCCGTTAATGACCGAGCAGAGTGGCGGGTTAAACAAAACCTAACTGTGCTACGGAATAGAAACAGAAAAATGTTTCTTGGACGGACTTCTTTACTCAGCTATCACCTCAACATGCCCCCTGCTAGAAGCTCAACTATAATATTTGGTCTTACATCTTACATGCAAAATTTAGTTTACTGAAATATATTTTACACATAAGCGTACACAATATAGGATTCATACATAACCACCTCTATTTGGGTTTTCACAAAATGCAGGGTAGCCAAACCTAATAGCTGCTTGTTGAATCATGTTCATTACATCTCAAAATATGCATTGAAGAGGATGCACAGGCAGATACTGCAGGCCCATTCATCAGGGCCAGCTGAAAAACCTGGTGTCCTGCGTGCATCTACATACATTATCTGTGACTGTGCAATATCTGAATATGTATAGACAAGTTTTAAACACCATATAACTATTACATGCACACATTTCTGGAGAGATTAGATGCCTGTTCTCAAGAAATGACAGGAAATGATTGGGGAAAATTTATGAAAACTGAAACAATCACCATGCAAATCACCAAAGTGGGTTTGAGATGCAAAGGGATTTAATTCATCAATTTGCACAGATTAGGGAAAACTGAAATTCACTGCATTAAGAGCTCCTATTTATTTCTTAAAACCTTTCTTGGCTGGGAGCCATTAGGTACTTGTAAAAGATTAGAATTATTGGTGTTTGATGGGCTCTCCTAAAAGGAATGGAGGGGAGAAAATGGCAGATTTGAGTCATTAGGATCATCTTCTCTTAACTCCTGTATTTTACAAAAATACACTTTTAAAGGCATAAATAGATGACAAATTGCCTAACTATCACCTAGCGCGAATGCAGGCCATTTCCACTTTCGCTAAGCACGCTTCCCGGCAGCCCCCCTGCGATTTGCAGTGCCGCTCTCTGCTCCCACCGACACACACCACAGGCTGAAGGATTCATCTTACAGATTGTTTTGTTTCGTCCTGACACGCGAGCACTCAACCACCCTTCCATAAAAACAAAGCAGCTACTGCGCAACACGAGGCTGGCTCCCCTTCGCTTTCAGATAACGTAAGTGCACTGCGTTTATTCGCGATGAAGGATGAACCATGCCGACTGCAAGACACCGTTCGTTAGGCTGTGTGCAACTCTTCCTCCCACAGCATCTGTCCATGCGCCTCAGAAGCCAGCACCAAACCTTCCCTGCTCTTCTCATCCCAGACCCACCGCCAGTCTCCTCCCGGACCTCCCTTTCTCATGATGCGAACTGTACCAAAAACGCTGGGGCCTCTGCAGTCTTGAAGGGAATTAAGACCATTCCAGCCGATTTGATTTACAAGCTAGG
This sequence comes from Apteryx mantelli, assembly GCF_036417845.1. NCBI lineage: Eukaryota > Metazoa > Chordata > Aves > Apterygiformes > Apterygidae > Apteryx > Apteryx mantelli. Next base: position 27,772,290 of record NC_089986.1, on the reverse strand, counting down.
ACTTAATCTCAGGTTTTTACTGGGCAAGAGATTAGCACCCCAATGCATTTCATTAACTATATATCAGCATTGACTGAAGTTACTGGATTCACAGTTTTGTGGAAAGAAATGCTTATGTTGCTTTGTAGTCTAAAGCAGAAGAAAAACAGTAATCTCTAAAACAGTTCTGTAACACAAACATATGCCCAGAGTAGCCAAAGCAGTAGATTTGTGTTTTTAATGATAAATATTTTTCAAAATTACATTTATACAGACCTGCTTTATGTTATGCTACAATGATTTCTTTAATTTGCCTTGAATACTGCTTCTTCACTAAAATCATGACTAATGGAAGTCTGAGAAATAACCAGACTTTGAAGAGCCCAATCCTGCAAAACCTGATTTTGGTAGCCGAGAAGTCTTCTCGACTCCAGCACATTTGGAATTGTGCGAGATGAGGGTTACTGCTCATTCCAGCAAAGCTGGCCCAACTCTTATTTCTCACATGATCTTCCCTTTCCATTAATCTGTCAAACTGAAAAATGGTTTAAATTGTTATGTCCACTTATAGGATTCCATTTTGTTGCCAGAAATGTGTAAAAGAATTTGAATGTATGGTATGTCTAGATTAGGATGAAATTCCACACACACGCACATTCCAATGTAAGAAATTTAAAAATCCCATTGCAGACAGGGTAAGTGGTATTTTAAGATGTTAACTTCTCTACAGCTCACTCATCCATCTATGATGCATTAAAATACACCATTTATCCTAGCTATACAGGCACTACAAGAAAACTGGTCCAAAAATCTTGGTGAGACAAAATGTATTTGTCAGGAGTAGCATTAGCCATAAACACATGGCTGCTTAGTCACAGTATTCCGCAAAATTTAAACATATGTTAGGCTCTCCTCCTTGTTTTATAATTTATATCTGGTGCTAACAAGTGACTGAAGTATGACTAAAACTTGTATGGATCTTTAAGGGATGGGATGGAAGAAGGTATGTGAAGAGAAGATTTGGCAGTAACGCACAGTGCATTCAGCACTAATCAAATAAGGGCCAGCTCTGTGCAATTTCTTGTACTGCGGGAGGCTCAAACCGGCAGCTCTTCTAGAGACGGACAGGACTGAAACATCCGTGCACATTTTATCAGATCAGACAGGAACACCGAGCATGAAGGAATCTTGCATGAATTAAAGAGATGTTTTCTTTCTTACCCTGAGAAGTTGCAAAGGAAGCACATGGGTCTTGTACTCTGTAGGATGAATAAGCAAAGCTTAAATGATCGGGTTTCCTGAGGTTTTCTTTTTTGTTTTACTAAGTTTTCTTTCCTGCTTCTTATTTACAATACTGATTTACATCTTGCCTACCCTGAAAGACCAAGCTAATGCAAGAAATTATGACAGCAAAAGAATCATGAGAATGAAAGCCGAGCAACTGAGAGAAGACCTTTCAGTTTAGGATCTCTGAAAGCTCTAACATTTCATTTTAAATTCCAATAGTTAATGAGCATTTTCCAGAAGGGATGTCCTTGTTAGCAATTCAATAGCTCTACTCTTTCAATTAACAAGTAGGATCACACTCATGCCTAAAAACCTAGGAGCAAAAATGGGTACAAGCCTGGAGCACAAGAACACCCTTTGAAAAGGTCACTTGTAAAAGGCATTCCAGAATGCAATATAGGACAACCATGTTAGCCTCCCCCAAGAGCCTAGCGTGTTTTAACTCCTTTTATATATAATTCTGGGGAAAGGAACAGGCATTATTGTTCCCCTCGGCTCTGCAGAGGCCTGCCTGTTGTACTTAACTCTTGGTATACAGGTACTCTTGTTTCAGGGCATGCAGAGCACCCAAGTTTAGATATTTATTCTAACTGCCTATGTCGGGAACACAGGCTTCCTAAACAGTCAAAAGAGAGAAAGAGTCGCCTGGATGGTGGTACAAAGCATGTGATATAGAAGCCGACCCCTCTCTGTTAACAATATAAAAAGCTTGAAAGTTAGATGCTGTGCTGTTATTGCAGCTGTGATGGTCCGAAGATGGCATGAGCCCAGATTATGAGTCAATCAGTATGAAGATTCATCACCATGTTCAACCATCTTCAAAAACTGGGGCATTCTGGAAAATGCTAAATAAAATTCATTTTGGATTTACCAGTTATGATCAGCCTTATGTTTAAATACACACACACGTATATACATTGTGTCTGTGTGTGTGTGTGTGCGCGTGTTTGAAAATTTTCGCTATCACCTCACTTGCTCCTGAGGGTCACTAAAGGCGCTGGCTGTGACTTTAGGAGGCCCGTGGGGAAGGAGCTAGCGAGCGGTGGCCCCACGGCTCGCTCGGGCGGCCCAGCGCGGCACCGCTCCCTGCCGCGGGCCCGGGGCCGGGCTCCCGGCCGCCAGCCCTCGCCTTGGCGCTCGTCCCGCTCAGCAGCTCGCTGCAGCCTTGGCCTGCTGCTGGCCTTCGCAGCAGGATGCCATACCTTCCCCTTTGCATTTGGCTTTGCATCTGTTTCTACCTTCTCCCTGACAAAACGTCGGCGTTGTTACTAACATTCGGCAGGCAGCGGGGGTGACCTGTGGGATTCCCACTCTCCCTCCCATCCAGACCCCAGCCACTCCAGAAAGTATGTGTTTTTATTACTGCTTAAACCCCCTTTCACAAACTCCATTTAACTCACCACACTGATACCATTAAAAACCATTAACAGCAGTAGCTCAAGGTAAAAGTGTGCCGTGCACTTCAACTCCTCTGCTCTAAAATTACGACAGGGGAAGAAAAGAAAGCCGTCGTTCTGTCGGGGGAGACGTCAGTAAGGCTGGGTGGCACAGGGCTTCTTCCTTTCAGTGTTAGCTGTACGTTGAAGCTCATTCCTATAAACTGTCACAGCAGATAACGTACGAGAATGCAAAGGAAAGACTCAGGGTACTGCGAAAGTGCCCAGCTTTCAGCAAAGCTCTAGTCCCAGCAACGATGGGGTGTAACTAGATCACAACGTAGGAAGAAAAGAGCGCAGGACTTTTGAAACAATATGTTTCGCTTATGGGGAACAGACTTCAGCCAGCAGGACAATCAGCACACAGTCAGCACGACTGCTTCCAATACCGCACTCTCGACAAAGCACCATCACCGCGCTCCGTGACGGCAGACGGGAGAAAACAGGAGATGGTGAGGGGATGCTGGTTTGCACTGTGACAACCTATCAATTCAGTACAGAAGGCAGGGTAAGGTTGTTTTCATTCATCTCAGAACAGCTGAAAAGAAGAATAAAAAGTAAGCAAAGGTTTTCTGGATGTGAGAACCCTCTCATCTCTCGGTCTGCAAGCTCATTTGTCTGCGTTCCACTCTGAAATGTGGGATAAAGTTACCTAATTCAGAAAAATAAACCAATCGAAATCAGCATCCAAAGGAATAAAGCCAAAGGATCCCTGTGCCTCACGCAGGTCGCCCGCCACTTTACGAACTTGTCACGTACCTGGGGGGAGCTGGCTCGCGGAGCTGCTCCCCGGCGGCGCGGGAGGCCCGACAGGAGGCCGGGAGGGCAGGAGGTGCTCCCGCAGGCACGCCGTGCTCGCTCCGCGGCACAAACCTTGGGAGAAGCTGGCAGAGCTTCCCCCTGCTTCTCCTCAGGAAGAACAAAACAAAGCACCACGTTTGTTTGCTGTCCCTTTGCCAAACCGTGACATGCAAACAGTCACATCGGGGGAAACAAGGCCTTGCCAGAAAACTCCCCGTCGTCGCCGGTTTGCTGTTCTGCAAAAGAAAGCATGTGTATTCGTGCATAGGTGTGCGCATGTACTTGGATGGGGAAAGAAGATGAAGTAATGATTTCCTCCCCCCACGGGCCAATTAACATTCTCTTGGAGGTTTTTAATTAAACTGAATGTCCGCCCAACAAAGGCGCGAGCCTGGGAGGTTGCCATCACACCTCCTTAAAAAACACATACACACCTCCCAGATAAAGGCTAGTTATTATCTTCTCAAGAGACTTTCTGGGATTCATTCCCCTCTTTTGGCCTCACTGTGGCCAAAGAGTCCTTTTCTTATCTGTCTGACAGGTCCATACAATGCCTAATTGACTTGCCTGGGGTCTTGCTTTTTACTTCTTTGGGGGAAGCAGGGGCTAGGGGTGGTGATGGAGAGAGATCCAGTCCTTTTTGCTTGCAATGAAAAGACTCCCATAATAATGCCATCCATTTGCAACTTTGACCCCCTAGGAGATACTGTGTGGACAACTGTTTTCCTCCTAAAGGTAGTGGGAGCTGGGAAAAACACAGTCCTGAACTGCTTTGGTTTTTGTTTTCTTAGTGCTACAAAAAATACAGCATTCAACAGCCACCTATGCTGAAGCTGGATTCAACAAACACCAAAACCTTCAAATAGGTCAAGACTGCAGAAACATCTGCAGCAAGTAAAAAAGTTCCAGAGGAGTTACCTACTGTGGAAAGCCTATATAAGTCCAAGACATAAAGTAATGGCCTAAATATGGTTAAGATGGCTACTGACGACTCATGGAACTTCAATTATGAACCCAAAAGCACTTCCCACGCAAGTCTATTTATCGTTGTCATTATAACGACTAGGAGATATGCACCTTCCATCCAAGGAGCTTGGGTCTAATGACATTTCTCACCAGCAGCACTGGATGGCAGCATGGACTCTGGGAACATGCTTACATGAGACGAGCTGAGCTGATCCAACAGCCTGCGGCTGCCAGCAGGAGCAATGCTGTCCTTCCCTCACCACTTCGGGACACATGGTCTTGTCCACTGCTTTGGCCCAGCTCTGGCACTCAGCTGATGCCTCAGTGAGCCAAGTCAGCTCATAAAGCTTTTTTGGTTAAAAGCACAAAAAGTCAGCACACAATTCGCTCGCCCGCCTTTTCTTCAATATTAGTTTTCTGCCAGTTCAGTGAGACCAATCCACTCACCAAGGTCTCAGTCACATCCCAAAGCCATTGCAAAGGAAAAGGTACGCATGGAGCAGAGAAGGGAAGACAGACCACTGTGTTTGTTCCTTTCAGCAGCTCTTAGCTGTGATTTCAGCTCTGACTTTCTGTAAATGCATCCCAAGAAGCAAAGTGGGAAGGGACAGGGGGCAGGATTTGAATACGCTACTTTCATGTGGAAGAGCACTGCAACGTATCTTCCTTAGTGAATAAATACATCAATAAGCTTCCCTAACCACTTTACCCACCACAGCAGTCTTACCCAACGCTTTGCCATAAATCTAGTCTCAACGGCTGCGCACGAGAATATTTATTCATTAGACGATCAAGGCTGGCTTCAAGTCCCTGCAGGGCAGGCGGCTGCCTGGCAAGGCAGACTGCCATGGGCAGCCCGACGGCCCAAGTGAGCGGCCGCCAAGGCCGCACGTAGTGCGTACAGCCCTGCCTGTTCCTGTGTCCTCCTCACTTCCAACACCTGGTGCAGCAGGGAGCAGCAAGACGTTGCCATTGGACTGGACAGACGGACACGCCACTGAGCTTGCACACCTTACCAGGGCCAGGGCGGGGAAGAAGTGCGGAGGGGACAGGATTTCAATCCTTTGCCTTAGTTGGCTGCTGCCATAGCCAGACCTTGGTGAACGTGCTGAACTTGGTGAAATCTGTGTTACCAGAAGTCTGTTTCTCTTTCCTACAGGGGGAGAGAGGTGCTAACCCTGCTTGATGGGACTGGAGATGGGGAGCAGCCCACCAAATTTGCATGTTGCCCTAATAAATGATTTTGTTTTTGACACTGTGGCAGTGAAATTCAGTTTTGTGTAACCTGCTGAGAAGCCCTCAGCTTTGTACGTGATGATGCATGTTTCCTGATGGCTCTACGAGAGCTCCACGAGAGGCTGGGGGGCAGAAATGACGTGACGTGGTGGGGAAGGGCTGGAGGGAGCCTTCCCCTTCCTACCCCTCGCAGCTGTAGGGCAGCATTTTGGAGGGGCTGCCGACAGGAAAGGGAGGGAGCCCTGGGTTGCCACAGGGAAGGTGACAGCAGAGCACTTGCCCTCTGTGAACGTCTATGAGATTCATGGGCCTTTAGGACTTCCTCAGCCTGGCTGAGGTCTGTACATGCTGTCAGCTGTATGGAATAAAGTACAGGAAATTCTCAATAGAAAAACAAGGAAATTGGGTTTCTTATAGCAATTTGCAGTGCAGGGAACTGGCCTTTAATTAGCAGTTTATATTGGAGAGTAAGAAATCGTCCCTGTGACTTGTATTCGCTAAATATATTTAGTGTCTATTTGTTGTATTAAAATCAATTCCCATAATTAGATAACAAAAAAGAGAAAACTAAGAGAGACAGGAACTGTCTGAGTGCATGCTCGAATAACATCCAGATAATGTAATAAAAATGAAAGGAAATCTGCAATTAAGGATTAAGGCATTCCATAAAACATTTTGCTAATTTGACAGCTTAGTATCTCTTCTATCTTTTATTCTGAATTTAAAAGATGTTGCTTTTGCATCCCATCACTGCTCTCCCTGCCTTCAACGCTGCTGTCATGCAGCAGTGCAATTCAGGACCCTAGATCGCCGGCCTGTGCGCGCAGCTGTATGCTGTATGCGTAGGCGGTGCAGTACGTTCCCCAGGTATTGAAGTACAGCAGAGGCTTTATAAAGGCCCCCATCCTCACAAAGTATTTTGCACGATCTAAAGGCAGACAAAGTACGTTGAATTCTTCAGGTGAAAGTATTCAAATGAAAAAAATAATAATTATACACAGAATTAATGAACTAGTCTATTTCAATAGATAAATTCATCATATATTATATGTTTATATATTAATATATTATAATTAATTCCCTGTAGGACTAATGCTGGCTTGGCCTGGAACCAAAGCAGCTGTCTCGGGGGATTCTCTGCATGGTACTCTCTCTTAAATACACCAGAAGCAGACACTTATCCACTTTCAGGCCTTTTATAATGTTTGCATGGACAAAAATAGAGAAAGAAGCAGAGACGGGAGGCGTGGGGAGAAGAGAATAAAAACAAAAAAAGAAATGCAGCCTGGAAGTCAGGAAAAGCGAGTTTCCCGCAGCACAGCTCCAGGGGTGCTTTCTAAGTCTCTCAATGGTGATTCAGAGAGCCGACGCTTACTGGAGGAAACCAGGCTAAAGAGATTATCTGAGTTTGCAATTGTATATTGGTTTGGTTATTTTACATTCGGCTTCTGATGTCCATTTCTATTCCAGAGACAGAGCTAAAAAGCTTGGCTTTGTTTGCTCCAGCTCAGAAAGGGGGATGTGGGGAGGCAGCTTTTGTCAATACTGCAATGCAAAAAAGCCCATGCTCTCTCCAAAGCCCAGCGTTACTTTTCTAACTTGCCCTTTGTCTGCTGGTATATTAAAACTATGATTTTCAGAATGGTTTCCAGCGTACACTCGACTGGGTGCTGCAGTGTATTTCACAATGATCTGCTGAGACCAGGCCCTCCGCATGAGCAAAAATTCCCGTTATTGAACCTCTGCAGTTGCACCTTGACCTGGGCTGGGGGGCTGGGAGGGTGCAAGGGTCCAGCCTCAGCAAAAGCAAGTACTTCAAAGAGAGACAAAAAGATCTTTACAGAAAATACAGCAAAAAATACAGCAGTTAAATAAAAAATAATTACTACTTTTGCATCAAATACTTATGTAGCACTGTATTCATAAACTTATTGGAAAGGAAGGAATCTTAACACCAAAAATGTTTAAATTCTCAAACCTTAAGAAACACTAACAGATTAGCCAGCCTGTTACAAATAATCGTCACACAAGTTTAAGAAAATAAGTTGCTCAAGAAGAAAGGGTCTCATTACAGCTAAGAACTGCCTCCCTCCAAAAAGACTTCAGTGTCGGAGAAGCCTCCTCTCTTACCACCTGCGCACTAATATACGTCAGCACCAAGTGCGCCAAGGGGACATTCCTAACTTTATCACCTTGTCTCCAGATGGATGAGACCTTTCTTTATTCTGATGTTGTGATTCTGCGGTTAACTTAACTTGCCTGATCTTTTATCCTGTGGTTAAACTAGTTCTATTAGAGGCAGCAGGGTTCACCATTTCTAAAGCTTCCCACCCCTTCCAGCTCTCTCTGGCTTACTCCTCCTAAAAGCCTCAATTTATAAAGCATAAAACTCACATTCTTATAAAGCATCGAAAACCCTACTAAAAAGGTCTACAAACTCTATTAACGTTACTATAACCCTCTGTCTGTTGTACATCCTTCGTTCTTGCTCAGCAGGATGGGACCCGTCTGCTTTGGTCTGTGTCTGTCCAACCCAGTGTGCAGAAGGCCTGGCACGTAGCTGAAAATGCTAGGTAGTACTAAATGCCTACGTTATTTTTCATATCAGTCAGGGCTGTCAAAATATTTTCAAGCATGTAAAATAGCATTACTGGGGCACTGGATTTCATGGACTATCCTGTCACATTGTTTGATATAAAAGGATTAAATTAGTGCAAGCTGACTCCGTCAATGAGATGTTAGTCTGCAAGCCGCATCCATATGTGTTACAGAGCACAGTAAGACACAGAGAGATTAAGGTCACATTGAATAAATAAGCATAAGCCTGGAGTCCCTAAACCTCTCTGTGTCTATGAGAAGCAGCTGCGTAAGAACCACCCGACACTTGGAGAGGCAGGCACAGCCCCAAAGGCAACACCGAGAGCGCGCGCAGGCTGCTGGGTGACGCCTTCACCCTGGCCGCTGGTGCTGATCTGGTGTCCCTGCCTGGAGAGCTCGCTCTGGCGCTGTCCTGACGTCCGGACAAGTTCTCGTAGGCCCGCAGCAGGGCACAGTGTGTTCGTCTTGCAGGACATTCCCCAAACCTGGCTTTGAGCGGCGGCGCTGAAGGAGGGCTAGGCGAGAGGTGCAGCTGGCCAGGCTGACTCTCGGGTATGCAATCCAGCCAGGTCTTTGCAACCCCTTGCTTAGCATCTGAATGAAAATGGGGCAGCGATGAGAACTACTTGGCTAAAACTCAACCACAAACAAAGTTTAAAAAGAAGGAAGCATCACAAGATACAGCAAAAACAGCTACCTCCTTCTCCTTTTCCCCCATTCATTCACTGGCCAGCGAAGATGCAGCCTGGAGCTGCTGTTACCCTCCGAGAGGAGCAGGCAAGAGCTAAGTCCATAGCAAGCGCAGCGAGAAAGGCAGCCCGCTGCCAGGCACCAAAGCTCTGCATGCGGCGGGCTTGTCACCAGCGCCGTTTTCAGTTAGAGCTTTCCGCCCCTAACCACACCAGGAAATCAAACCATAGACACAACTGCAAGACACCAGGGTTCATTAGTTCTGCTGCTCACAGAAAGATTTACGTGCAAAAGCACATAGTTTGGGACCAGACTTTTTACACGCATAACGTCCTCTAATACTACCCCGACAGCTTCTCCTGAAAATGCAGCCTATCAGTGCATCTTCCTTACCATACTGGAAAAATACTAACTTTCCCTGAAGCTGCTCTTTCTGGAATCTGAATTGCATGAAAATGGCACAGACTCCTTTGCCGAGGAGGCACTGTAGGTTAGGCACAGAACCACAGCACGGTGTGTCAAACTAAACTAAACTAAACTAAACTAAACTAAACTAAACTAATGCAGCTCGATTATTTTTGTATCTTTCACTACACCTGCAATTAAAAATAAACGTAGTCCAGCAACATACTACACTCTAACTGGAGCCTTCCCTTTTTTATTTTAAGAAAACATACAGTATTTCCTTAGTTTTTGTCAGGAAATTTCCAATCTTAAATCTTATGTCTGCTGAAGTTAATAAATCTCCCCGTGTCCTGCTGTTCTGCTCCTTATTCTCGTTTTCTCTCGGTGCGCAAGCCCGCTCAGGGCGCAGGGCCATTATTATTTATGACACTACGAACACTCTTGCCCGGTCAGACATTTTTATGACTTGTGGCCACATTTCAAAGCACAATGTTAAGGGGCTTAATGGCTGTGGCAGAAAATTTTTAGATATCACATATGTCAGCCTAATATTTTAATCATTCTCTCTTCTGGATACAACATTTTGCCCTCTAGGGTTTGCCAGGTTAGCGCATACCGATACATATTTCGGCAACCCTTTGCCCCAGGAAGGCTTCATCAACATTTATAGCAGGGCAGCGCAATGTGCCAAGGCCCAGGGCCTTCTGAACGAGGGCAGCGCCAGGCAGCAATCTTGCACCTTGATTTGCATCATTTTCCCCTGGTTTTAGTCACCTCTTTCTGCATGGAAACAGCAAATGCACCTGACTGATCCCATCAGCTCAGGAACAACTTGGCAGATAAATTTATCAAAATAAAGAGAGAGCAATTGCTGGGGATCTTGTTGACGTTCGCAGCACGCAGCTTGCAGCCGGTGCTCCCGAGGGGACAGGCCCCAGGCAGTCCTAGCCCAGGGTGTTAATTCGCGCGGGTCTCGGGAAGTGCCGGGAGCGTGGGCACGGCGGGAGGAGGTGGCAGAAGGGGACGTGGAAGAAGGCGCATTGCGGGCTGGGGCTCCTGAAACGCCACAGGAACGAGTTTCAAGGACTCCTCATTCTGCATGTGTCTCCATTGCTTATTAAGACATTAACATAAAAGTAGACGAGGACTAAAACAGAAATACAAAACACAGCTTAAGCAGGATGCCATGGAAGTGCGGGCAAGGCCCTGACTTCGCCCTTTCACTGCCATCGGGCTACTTCTGTGCAGTGGAGCCAGGGACTGTTTTCATAAAGTGCCTTTTAAAAGGCGACTGGCACCGTGGAAAGCCTCGAGATACCGACCACATACCCCACCTACTGCCCTTAGAAGAAATGAAGGCCCGGCTCAAATTACACCACGATCTGCTAAACGATGGGGGCTGTTCCTCAGAAGTAACCAAAATATCTCACACGCGTTTTCACCCCGCCATCTGCGCAGCCTGCCAGGCTAAATAATTGTGCTCTCTTCTAGAAGGTTGGCCTTGATTGTGCAGAGGTGAGGCATGAAAAGGAGGATTAAGTCCCCTGACTCGAAAGCTTTGTAGGAAGGACTGATCCAAGGTCAGGCACACACATCTCTTTCCCACAATGCCCAATGGAAAAGACTGAGCTGCAGATGAAGAGAAAAGGCCAAGAAAACTATTATTAGCTTTTTTAATCTCTTAAAAATAAAACCCGCACCAAAATTAAAATAAAATATGCAAGCAGGATAACTATGTCTCTGGAGCTTTGGGACTCATTCGAACACATGCTCCAGTATCTAAACAAAGACTAGCCTCAAGCAGGAGCCTGAGCATGAAATATGCCCCTAAGAGAGAAGACAAGCATGTTAAGACAGGCCCCATTTGGAGAAGACCTTTCCAGAAACTAGCTCCTGGGGCTGCATTTTAACCAAAAATGATGATAAAAACTTCCACTCACACAGATATTTTCTGCCTCAGGATGCAAACACACCTGTCTGCAAGCTCCCCCGACTACCAAAGCCCAAACCTGCTGCCTCTTTCCACTGTAGAGTCCACTGCAAACTCACATTTCATAAGAGCATTTAAGAGACAACCTTCTAAGTGAGAAGTCAACATACCACTTCCTTCAAAACTAAAATAAGATACCCTTCAGAAGAAGAATAAACAAAATTGAAAAGGCACTGTCTAAATATTAGAGATAAAAGGGGTCCCAGTTTTACCTACCTTCTATTTGTAATGCCCCTCAAATCAAAAAAACCTACAAGTATATCATAACGACGGCTATTGCTTCCTTGCGTCCTTGCATGTCAGCCTCTATCTGTAATTACAGACCTCACACGTACCTTAGAAACTCTGCAGCACCAACGAGACCTTCTTGCCATTCCGCTGTGTCTGTGCAGCACCTGGCACAGTTGGAGCCTGGTTCTGCAACGGCGGCTCCGGAGCAGCACCGCAGCGGGAACGAGGCAGGGACTAAAGCACGGGTCAGTGGAATGCAACACACGTAAGCACGCACTTCAGTGTCTTCCCGACTCAGAACCACTCATGGTAGAAAAATGAATACAGCAAAACTAATGCAATCAGTTCTCTGTACTTGTGACATTAGGAAACCACAATTAACACTCTGGACTGAATGATTATTCCTCAAAGGGAAGAAGGAGTTGGAGGCAAGGACTAGCAAAGGCTCGGAAGGAAGGAAGGAAGGAAGGAAGGAAGGAAGGAAGGAAGGAAGGAAGGAAGCCTCAAAACCAGCACCCCTTTCTGGGTAACTGGCTAGCACTGAGGTGGCATTTAGCAGACGTGGAGAGCAACTACCACTCTGACATTTAACGCGACAGAGAAGGACCTTCCGGTCTCCAAGGGGAAAACAGAGAAGCACCTCCAGCCCTGAAGGGACAGGGAAAGAAGGACTGGTCCAGCCCTGAAGAAAATGTCAGAAAGGGGCCAGCCGTCAGAGCTGCTCCCTACCCTGCCTGCAGCCCTTACAAAGAGCTCTGCAGGGAAAACAAACAAACAAAAAAGCCCCCAACCCTCCCCAATTCTTAGAGCAGAAGGAATTAAAGAACTGGGGCACTGCACGGCCAGGCTGCTTCCTTCCAGGGAAGCCTGCCATTCCCACTCTCATCTCCGGCAAGCCCTTTCCCGCGCTGTCTCCGAGACCAGGCACCTCTGCCACCACCATCTCGGTGCGGAGGAACCGTCTCTGCCAATAAATTGACAGAGAATTTCAGTCTTAATAATCATCCGGCCCCGCACTTCAGCCTGATCCGCATCCCAGAAGGAAGATTAATCCGCTAAGCCTCTCGGCTCCTAGAAACGATACTTAGAGGCAAGCAACTATCCCCAGCCATTCTCCTCCTCAGAAGGGAATCAGAAAAACATCCGTATTTGGCTCACTGTGACAAGCTGATTTTAAGCCTCCCAAGGAGGCCAGGCTCGCTGGCGGCCGGGCTAACCCTGCTAGCCCCGCGCTTTCAGCCCAGCGGCCCGAGGAAGGAGGCGGCAGGTGGTACGTGCGCGGCTTAACACCAGCGGAGCTGGGGGCAAAGCCTGCGCCCGAGCTTGCGCCAGGTCCCCGCGGCACCTCGGCAGGCGGCGAGGAGGTGCCAGGCGCCGGCTAAGCCGCTGGCTCCTTCCCTCTCCCAAGCAGCACAACTACGGGTGCCGCGCAACTTGGCTTCAGCGCGCTCATCCCTATTAACGCTCCCCTTTGATCGCAAAGGGACGAGCAGATACGCAGACATCATGGACACCTTGGCGCCTCCCTGAACCTGAACCACAATCCACTTACAATTAAGTTTGAAGCTAGATCGCTTGTTAGGAAGCCAGCTAAAGCTCTTCCTATAAAGAAAGCAATTCCTTTGAAGCTTCATCTTGCCACACCTTTGTTTAGAGTAGGTATTTGGCAGAGCTTTTGCAAGGGATGAGAAAAGCAGTGAATAAAGACATGAAACATTATGGTCACAGCATTTAAGTAAGAATTGGGAACCATTTTTTCTTTGTTTTTTAAGTTTTCCACTTTTAAGGCATTTCTCTATAAACTGTACTTTATCCTACAAACCTTACATTTGTTTTTATTTAGACTGTAAACCATTTGAATGGTGGACCATAATTTTTTATGCATTTATATTTCATACTACAAAGATACCGCAGCACTGGAATAGTAAATTATACATTTTTATATGTATATTAATATAAATGATTTCTGGCTGAAGAAAATTGCCTTTTAGTATTTTATTCTCTCCTGGAATCAAAGGAGGCTGGAGGAAAAAAGGATAGGTAATAAAATACATGCAACACAAACAGCTTGTGATGGACTGTGGCCACTTCACATTAAGCAAGAGGCTAATTAGAGCTGTGATATAAAGAAGGCAGCAGTGGGAGCCAGAAGCAGCCCTGCAGGGAGAAGAAATAACTTGTCCAGCCCAGCTAAGCCGTTCGCCAGGTCGGGAACCCAGGTAAACAGAAAGGCTGTCCAGCTTCGAGCAGACTGCCCAGGAGCGGTGTCCTCTCGAGTCTTGGTAACTCTTCCTCTAGCTGTGGCCTCAAACCCACAGTATGCCAGGTCGAAGGGAACACGAATTTCTGGGAGGGAAGGTGAAATAGAAATGCAAAGCTGGCTCAGGTCTTCAGGTAAAGGCAATTTGGTTGCTCAGCCTACCCTAAATCTAATACTGGAGATTTAGAGTATATGTGCTGTTTTATTCCAGATTCAGGTATTTGTCCAGATTTTTCCCCACAACTGAAAGTCATCACTACACTGGCTACTATTTCTAGGAGATTCAGCCAACATGACATCTACACAGGACCAAAAATTTGGAGGAAGCCATGTCCTCCATTCGACATGTTGTAAGGGAAGCCCTAGGAAGAAATTGTAAGTACATCATTGCAGCAAAATGAAAAAAAGGGTGGACGTACATGAGAATGATAGGAACAGAAAAAGAATTTATTGTTCCTGTTCAATTATTTGACAGCTGAGCGAGCTGGGAAACTGTGCAGACATAACAAGTCTTCACCAAAATGTCTGTGAAAAGAAACACTTTTCTTTCAGCAGTTCTACATTTTGTTCTCACTCTTCTGGCAAAGTGCTTAAAAAGTTTGGGGATCATATATTGTCTGCAGGGCTCAGAGCATACAAGTCAGGCAGGTCATTCAAGAAAACTGTGAACTCACAATTTGCTCTAATTAATTCATTTCTTTGTAAACCACTCCGAGGAGCCTTGATTACTTCAACACCTTCCTAATCCTGCTCCCAGGCAGCTTTCACAAACTCACACCTACATTTTGTAGTCTTAACAATGATCCATTTTACAGGGAGCTGCTTAATTTCTAACACATTCACCCACTCAAATTGGCCTCTTTTAAGGATAAGAAATAAAATAAAAGGGTTGTGCTGTAACTAATCCTTCTACCCTTCAAAAAATAAAAATCAACTCAGCAAGCTCCATATAACTAATGGTAAAAAACCATAAGCCTGGAACAACCGAGTTAAACGGAAGATTTTATAACAAACCCTTGGCTCTCCAGTGTTGAAATTCAACTACACAGGAGGGCTCCTTTCTCCTCCTGCCTCTCCTGAAGGCTTTCTTGATAAAGTTCGGTGACAGGACTAATTCTGTGTAACCAAAGTGTGCTAATTGAAATGCAACCCATCATTTCCTTCTAGGTGATTTGTTCCTAATATCTGTTCTGCACCAGGGTTTTGATACTTAGATGCACCCACTGTGCCATTGGGAGGAAGGAAAAAAACCCTATTAGCTATAGCAGAGATGATGAAAAGCAGAGAAATCAAAGGGGAAAGGAGGCAGAAGGCCTCCTCTCTTTAGTCAAGGCCACTCCATACTCCCCGTGACTCTCCAAGGCTGGGCCAGCGCAGACAAGTTGGCGCTTGGGCCCTGAAGGAACAGGCTGGCGTTTTGGCTTTAGGCTTGGAAAGGCAGCCTGAATCTGGATCCCATGCTTGCTCTCCAGCTGACACCTGACTTTGGACAGAGCTCAACAGGAAGCAAGGCATCTGGGAAAAAAGCCTGTGATTCCTTATCTAGGGAACAATGAGAAGCTAATACAGCAGCCTAAATGAGACATGACTCAATTAATGAGAGCTGATGGGGCTAATGACTAAACAGATGGTATTCCTAAAAAAAGATGAGGGAGGGGGAATGTAGCTGTGGCAATCGACCTGCTGCAGCTTACACGGCAACTCTTAACGCCATCTCTTGCAGAGCGTCAAAACCAGAGAAAAAGAGAATGCTGCTCGCCTCAGACGCAATACAGGGGAAACTGGGGGGGAAAAAAAAAAAGAAGTTAGCCTGCATACTTGGACCAAGGCATCATATCCCTTGGTCCTGTAAGTAGAAAATGATTTTATTAAAAAAGGCTCCTACTACACTCACCAACAGGCTGGTAGGAATTTTTCTACAAACACGATTTCTATCTCTAGCTCCACTCATTCTTCTTTTCCCGACACACCACAGCAAAGACACCTTGCCAAAGCCTTTGCAAGATCCAAGTGCTTAGATCTGGGACATGGCTTGAACTGAAGGAGCTTCTAACTGCAGAGTACCATACTGTGTTGTTCTGAGCATATTCCTGTAATGAAAACTCGGGGCCAGAGAGCCTGTGCTCTCTTAAGACACTGTCATGCAGTCCTGGGGCAGCCTTGTGAAGGTTTGACAGGACTCGATCCCACTTACTGTTGTAACTCTGTTGAGATTCCAGGTCAGATATTATGGGCCATTGGATTGCCAAGGCGAGTCAACATTAGGCATAAGGAGAGGCCTCTCTCCTTTCTGATGATATGTCAGCTTCAATTACATTTGTGATGTTTTATCACAGGCCTGAGAAAATGTAATGAGCACAAGCCTACAAACCTGATCAAAACGCAACGCTTCTAGCTCTAACTAGCAGCCTCCGTTTCAGCATCACCCATATGTTCATTCATCAGCTATTCTTCGATTAAGCTGGTGTGATCAATGCATACGGTGTCGTTAAAGCTTCCCGCGGATTAAATATGCCACTGTAGCATGTCTGTCCCGATAACAGGTTTTGCAGCAAGGGAGGCCGCGTGGCGGCTGCCAGCGGGCGGGAGGAGGGCCGGCTCGCCCTGCTCGCGACGGCGCGTTTCCTCGCGCACCCAGGGACGGCTCGCAGCTGCTCCCCACCACAGCCACCCAGCGCAGCGAGCGCTACAGGCGCAGCCACATCTTTCAGAACGCTGCTGGTTAGAAAAAGGCTAAAGGGAAAAAAATAAATTAATTAATAAAACGAAAATTTCTATTCCTGAACCTGTAAAAATGCCTTTCTAAAAATGGTGGTGCCCAAAGCGCCCCTCTTCCTACCTCCTGGCATCTCTTGACCTGGCACGCCACGGCATTACTTGTCACACAGGTCTTGGCCCTGCCGTCGGAGGGCGTCTTTCTGTGGCAAACAGCAGCCCAGAAGAGCCCGTTCGCAGAAGAAGCACCACCACCGATAAACCTGCTCCACTACACCGGGGCATTTTTTCTGAAGACGAATGTTAGCACCAGTTGACTGTTAAGTTCCAGCCAAAAGGCACAGAGTATTTTTCTCTCTCTAACAGAGGGCTTTCGGGGCTAGTATGCTTGTGAGATTTACAGTTGAACCATATAATATCATTTTTTCAAGGAGCACTTGAGCAGCTGCCATCCATCCTAATTTCTAAATGCAATCACTTGGATGTGCCTCATGACTAAAGGCAGCCTGCGACACGAAGCTGTTCTGAACGCAAATGGCCCCAGCGATTGCCACTAACGTATCTGACACAGCCATGAATAATTTTATGGTTCAAACGCGGAAGAGGGCTGCTCCTCACAGTCCGGATAATCTGCTGGGTGCACGAGACGCTACGGAGAGAGGGGTAAGATGGTGCCCCTGGCTCTCTTCAGCTCTGGCCTTGGGGACGAGATGACCGGGGAGCTGAGGGGGATTCTGCCCGGCTCAGTGATTTCTAGTGCTGGCTCTGGGGCTCCTCTGGCAGCTGGAGAAAAGAAAGAAGCAGCAGCATTTGTATGTCCAGTCTTGGCTTCTTTCTGACAAGATGAGCATTAGAATATGCTTATTAAATTCAGAGAGAGTCAAGTGCTGATGTAGATACATGTTAGGAAAGAACAAAAACAAATCAATAAAACCAAAATCTCCTCTTATGTTTGATACTTGCTTTTTAATGAGTGCTCCTTGTTCCTCCACGGTGTGAGCCAAAGGCAACCAAGGCTGACTTGGTTGAATGAACTTTCTGCTGCCTGCTGGCAGCAAGGAGCAGGGCCCGCCTGGCTCTCTTGGTGAAAGAACACGTCCGGAGAAATTAAAAATGACTGTATGGGGGGAAGGGGGAGGAAAAGCAAGCTCTTGTGTGACAGTCTGAAATTACAGACTGTAATGCACAATTTGTTATTGTTTTAGACTTAGCTACAGTAAAAAACTAGATCAAAACTCTTTTTTGTTGTTTCTTGTTTTTTTTTTAATATGGAAGATGAATGTTTTCTCTGTTTCTTTATCCTTGTTCAGACTGTACCATGGAGAAAAAGGTGCTTCCATCTCCACTTCCACAAAGCCCATGTTGGAATGCAGTATGGCAAGACTGTTTTGGATCAGCTTTAACAACTCCAAGAGAGAAAGACGAACCCTTCTAAATTGAACTGCAGAATGCCCCTTGAGTAAACAGTGCAGTTTCTTGTAGTGCAATGAAAGAATGATTTACAAACACAGAAAATCTTAGGCAAAAAGCACAGAGAGAAGGCTTCTTAGGCAGAAGCACAAGAGAATGAAACTGCACATGCTGGCACAGCATCAACAGATCTTTCAGGGAAGGCTGACAGTCCCGCACAGTGAATCTGCTCCCCCTTCGGCGCAAGCCTGCCTGCTGGAGCAGGTGCTGTTTGCAGCGATGCTCGGGGCGATTCCCGCCCTGCCTCCCCCCTTTCAACAACCACAGGGATGGCACTGAAACAAGGTGAAGCTTAGGCCTGTTAATTAAAAGAAATGGGAGGTACTACGCAGAAGGACTAAAGAAAAAGTACTTACACAGTGATGTTCAGGTTTAGTAGTGTGAAGCAAGCTTATATGCATATAATTTTTCTTGATTTCTCCCCACTCCATTTTTTGTTATATCCTTCCTGGAGGAGATCCAGCCACAAGCTGCTCATCTAGGGAGAGTACACGCAAGCACATGTCCTCTTGCGTGTGTATTTCAAAGTGAGTTTTAAGGGAGAGTTTTTTGAGGGACTTGTAAAAAGTCCCTGACAGACGGATTTTAATCTGTGCTCCTCTCTTCACCCAGGGACAGGCGCAGCAAAGACGAGAGCAGCACACTACCATTTCCCCAGCTTTACTTGGGCTGATAAAAGGATGGTGTACCTGAAAGCCTGGCCATTTTTTCAGTTATATTAGTTAGTCCAATAAAACGTACTATCTTCTGCTACAACACCTTTTTCTCTTAAATCGTGTGATCATTTTGGTTGCACCATTACCGCTGTGGCACTGAAGGGCAGGGCAGGGAGCTTGTGCGCGTTACTGGTTCAGCGCTCGGCCCGGGAGCGAGCGCAGCACAGCGCGGCCGTTGCGAGAATGGCAGGTGGCGAGGGAGTCGCAGGCAATCCCCGCATTTGTTACGGAACGAGCACTTCTTGGTCACTGGCTTTTTAACGAGCAACAAGCCCTCCAGGAGCGTGGATGCCCGTGTGCAGCAGGACTCTCTGCCTTTCCTCTCTTTAGTCTCCCATTTTCCAAAATCAAAGACTCCTTCTTACAGTCGTATTCCCTGTATGTGGTTTGAATTTCTGGCCAGGGCTGCCTACATTTGAGGACTGCGAAGAGAAGAACAGGGCAGAGTCACCATTCTTGTGGCTGTGACCTTTAGGCCCGGGTTATTCAGTTGCTGAGAGAGGAAGCAGGGGAAACTCAATGCTCGTGATTTTTGTTCCCAGGAATTTACGCTTCTGAACAACGGTTCTGCTGACGCGCACAGGTTGCCAAGCTTCCCGTTTGCTGGGTGCAGCTCCAGTTTTAGTACTCCAACAAAAGCAGCCGTGTCTAAACATCTTCTTCCAGACGTTCGCCGTTTCCCCTACCCGCCTCACCCCAGGCTAGTGCTGCCCCCCTCGCCGCGGCTCCCCAGCACGCTCAGGGACCTCAGAAGCCAGCACGAACAGCACCGCAAGCTCCGGGCGACACAGAATCCACCCTTGCAGGGCAGGAGCAGGACTGTGATCGGCCAAAGGGCATCCCAAACCCCGCAAGCCTCCCGGAGGCTAGCTAGCAGGGGCTCCTAAAGGTGTCTAAAACATCGGTACGTCGAGACAAGCGGGGAATAGCTGCATTATCTGTTTCTCTCTCCTGATTCACTTTTCACTCTACTGCTTCAATTCAGTTAGGATTTTTGTAGTTTTCCCCATTAATTTAAAATGTAACCAATACCCTCAACCCCCCCCCCCCAGTATTTAAAATAAGAGAAATTTCAACTCCACAGTCTGATGCAGGCGTGTAACTGCTTTTGTCTAAAAACTAAGCTTCCAGGCTGAAACTTCTAAGGCTTTCATTAAACAATTTGAAACTGTGAATTACTTAAGTTTCACTTCAAACAGTAGAATTAACGTGGTTACACTTCCCTCACTGACACCAGCTATAGTATCAGTTTATTCTTATATGTGGCTTACAAAGACCTAAACAGGTGAATATAATATGTGTTATTAAAAGAAAACTGGCCAAATGCCAAGTAGATCAGTTTTCAATGTCTTTTCCATCCATCCTTAATGTTTCTTAATCTCAGATTTGTAAATTTTCCAAAAAGTTACATGGTCTTATGATTTTTCAATCATTAAACCATAACTGAAGTCTACAGAAACAGGCACGGGATTTCCAAAACACAACCCCAGCACCTCCTGGAGTGCCAGCAATTTGCCTTGGGGAACACTGCTGTTATTATAATAGGGGTTTACTCTCCCTTTAGAAGCAAGAGGTAACAAATGCTAGTGCAAAATTTCTTCTTGTCATCGCAGTTGTTGGAAAACAAACTTTCACAAAGGAATAACATGTCTCTGGATACTGACTATGCACAGAATGACATCCATTTGAGCTTAGGATGGGTTCTGGAGTTTGAAAGAGAAATTATTTAAGAACACTGATGTTAAGAACACTGCTTTTTCAGTAAGTCCCTAGCAAGCACTTTGGAATTTCTTACAACAAATTAGATTACTCAAAATTACCTGATCGTTTTGTAACCAAATGGCAATATTTGGTACTACCACCTGCAGATGGTAGAACCTGAAAAGTCATTTCTTCCATTCTCCCGACCCTGGGGGAAAAGCCGTCCTTTGTGCCTGTATAAACTAAAGCACGCTTCATAGGTCCAACTGTAACCGATGCGTGAGCCTCCAGCTGTGAATTATTACATTATATATTTTCACTTACAGCTTCAAATGCTCAGTTTAACGCTCACAGCTTAAAGACAGGATCTGAGCAAATGAAGGAACACACCCAGGACAATGACAAAGAGGATTAACGAATATGAGAAGTGCTCTTTGGCTTAATTTCTATTGGCTCACAGCAACTGCATATCTGCAATCAGAAAGAAAAGTGCTATACACAGTGTAGCACCTTTCTTTAAATTTTACTTATATATATAAATATATATCTTTTACATAAGAAAGTGCTATATTCATCTTTATTCTTTTATTCCAAATGCTATTCCTTTCATTTAGAATCCTAATTCTCAGAAGCTTTGCTTTTTCACAGAAAATAATATAAATGTAACATTTCTGCTACGAGCAGTCTCTGTCCCTAGCTCTCCTGGCTGCATGCGTGTGTCAGAGGAGCAGCCAAGGCTGGCAGGCAGGCGCGTCCGGCCGGCAGCGTCCGGGAACCCACCGGCAGGCAGGGCTCGGACAGGCCCAGCTCTGTGGCTGCCTTCACAAAAGCGGAAATAAACCCAGCTTGGGCAGGTGGGAATGAAACCTTCTGAAACATTAATAAAAAAACAGGGTTGTATTTTAGTCCCTACAGTACTTCAAAGCCTGAAAAAAAAATCAGAATCCTAGACAGTAAAACCTGTTAAGCTACTGAAGGACTGAGATCAGTAATAGGCTGAGGCTGCCCGCAGAACCGGATCTGCTCTGTTAAATGCCCCATCTCAATGGGGCAGCAGATGTGAAAATGAGCAGTGTTAAAGATAAGGCCAGCTAATGTTGCCTCCCTCACAAAAAAGGTAGTATTTTAAAATGGAAGGTTGACTTTTTGTATTTAATCTCAAACCAATTTTATTTCCTGAAGAGTTCCTTTGAGAGAGGTGGTTAATAAGAAAGGCTCTATAGAAATAAAGAATACAGTTGATTGCATATGCAAATCTGTGTCTGAATCTTCTTTGGGGAGGGGGATTTGCAGCTGAATGGGTTAATGATAAAAGCGATTGCTTGTTTTTTTCTTTTTTCTTTTTTTCCTCCCAAGCTCTACAGTGGAACATGATGGGATCTGTGAAGGGGAAGGATGGTTAGGGACAGAGAGATTAAAAAGTACAAAGCCATTTTGACTGCTTAAAATATTTCTGGCAGGCCTGATAGCGCTGGTGGCAGAAGAACTAAGCACTGCCATGTGGGAGGACTTGCCTGCGGAGGTGACTCTGGGCGAACCTTTTCCTCAAAGCCTCCACTTCCAGCGATTTGGAAGTCAGACAAAGAGCAGGAGAGGAGCAAGCTCCCGAAGGGAGCAGAGAGGTTGCTCGCCTCTCGAGAGGAGAAGGTTGCCCATGTTGTGAAAGGCTGGGAAAGAAGAAAGGTTCTGTATGCAAACGTCAGAGGAGAAAGGCAGAAGCCTGAGCTCTGCAGAAGCACTAAACCTTCCCTGCTTTTCTTTTCCGTGACCGCTTTGGAAGCTGCTGCTAAGGCACACTGAAAGGGTTTTGTCAGAAGCCCTCTCTGCAGATGTCTTCTGATCCCCTTTGGAGGCATCGCGGCCCCTAATACAGCTGTCACTTTTTCCCTACTACCCTAACAAAAAAAGAGGGGAAAATATAATACTAATAAATTTCTGCCTAACCGACCGAACCGCCACTGACAGCCACCCACTGGGGACTTTGGCCTGCCCGGGACACCCTGCTGCCTGGGAGAGAGGCCCAGGGCTTTAAACTGCTTTCACGCCGCATTAGCAGCCTGCCTGGCAGAAGCAGGACGGAAGACCCTGGGCCGGCGTGAGCCCCCGAGCATGGGGAGCTGCCGCTTCCTCCCTCCTCGGTCCCTCTGGCCTGTCCCCGTGGAAGTGGAAGGGAACAATACGTCTCTCCTGACGCAAACGGCAGGAGGCGGGAGGCGAAGCAGCACCTTACGTCTCCCCCCTCTCTCCCTCTCCTCCCCTCTGCGACCTCAAGCAGATAACAGTGAAAGCCAAGGCCCATCTGTGGCTTCTGAGCACACTTTGTCCCAGTTACTCAGGCTCATCTCTAAGCCTACTTTAGACTCCCTGCAGTTTAATGCATCTTTAAGAATTGTCCTTCCATCACGCGCTCCCCTCTTCCACCCCTCCGGGCTCTTTCCACTGTTTCAGCCCTGCCTGCTCCGAAATCCCTCTCCCCCAATTAAAAATTCCTCACATTTGAATGAGTGTACTTTCACGTCACTTAGCTTTCACATGGGCCCTTCCCCCTCTCCTTTGCATCCCTCCTCCTGCTGAATAAAAACTGGCCTAGAGAAGCTCTTTTCACATACTGTTTATTTTAAAACTCTCCCTTGCACTTCCCACCAAGCTGTCAGTGTGTCCTGTTGCCTCGGGACAGCGTAGCTTGATGCCTGCTCAACTATCACGTTAAAATTTTCAATGCATTTGATCATCTTCACAATTCAATTCTTTTGCCTTTATTCCCTCACTCCATGCTGTACAGAAGGATGAGAGTCAGGTAAGGAAGATGAAAAAGATGCATCTTCTTGAGGATTATTCACTTATTTTACTTTATTTTTAGTGCTAGCTGGAGAACATTGAAGGCCTGATAATTTTTAAAAGCACTGAGCACCTGAAATGCTGCTGGCTTGTGCTCAGCACCCTTTAAAGCCAGATATAAGTTCAGCATGGAAAAACCCTGAATTTCCTTTATTTATATGCGTTAATATTTATTTGTAGTAGGATAGCACCTAGAAAGACACAAACCCTGCCTCGCACAGGATGTATAATACACGTTGTCCCCTGACGGGACAGAGCCTTCTCCACAGATGAGACCAGGCTTTTGTCTTGCTTTTGCCCTTCTCTGTAACATGAGGTACGATCCCCTTTTAGCATGACTTCGAGTTTTACTGGACAGATCTCTGCTTGTACATGGACCTGAAACACCGGAGATTCCCTGGGTCTCAGCTCCTCTTCCTTCTGCTGTACTTCCCAGCTTGGGATCCAGGGGGACCTGGACGCTGGCAGCCTGTACGTACGAGCATGCCTGGAGCAGGCGTTCTGCGGACTCTTCTGCACTCAATATTCGGCGTGTGACTGCCCACATCCGCATGGGACCAAACCCCACCATGGGAGAGATCATTCTTATACAGATAGAGCAGGAGGAGGCTGGGACAGAAAAGGGCAACTCAGTGAGGTGAAGTGACTTGCTGGAAGACACGGCAGAGCAGCGGCAGAGCAGGGAATGAAAGGCCCTCGCCTGTTTTTGAAGGTTTCCCCTCCGTTCAGGATCACTTTGGTTTGAGTGGGGTAAGACTGGGAGGGCTCGAGCACAAAGGCATCCGATCCTTTAAGAGCAACAGCTCAGCTATAAGCAAAAATGCCTTATTTCTTGAAACATTAGAAAGCTGTGATGGGAAAGGCCATTCTCTGGAGAGTGAAAGTCCTTTTACATTTTACACCTATGGCAGATCCACTTGATTTTGAAAGCTGGAGAACCAACTTCAGCGAACGCCTGACCACTGCTTCTGACCTTCCCTCCCTCGCATGGAGTCAGACCTCTGCTTTCAGGCTTGGGCGAGAGTTGCCTCGAGCTGAAACTGCCCTGGAACTAAAGACAGTAAAAGCTTTTCTGACTATGCTCACAGGCCACTGCAGAGCCCGTTCCAAGCTGGGGAGCGCAGGGGAGGGGAAATGGTGGTCAAACATGAAGCCTTGGATTTACTTTAGCTAACAAATCAAGTGGGACGATAAACTGAACCATCTGTCTCCCTCCCTCCCCCTGCTCCTTTGCCCAGCTGACATTTACAGAAAGCATCATTGGCTCTGACAAGTCACAGGTAAATCCCAGATTGGATTTCTCTTCTTCCTCAGCGCTATGGATTTGACAAACTTGCGTGACATTGGAAAGACACGACATTTGCAGAAACCCCAGCACAGCATATTTCTCTGCACAAACTAAAAATGGATACACAGATCAGAGAGAACGACGGCGTATTGGCACAGAAGAGCACAGCTTCCTCCAGATGGGCCGGCAATGCTGTGTGAGGCACAGAAGAAATCCTGCTGGAAATGCACTGGCTTTGCTCATAGACCTGGTGTTTAAGTCTTAGACCACTTTGTATTCAGAATAGATAAGAGCAAAAGGATATTCTTCTGAAAATAAAGCCATTTATAACTTTTCTTGCACAGAGAACAAGACTGATGAAAAGTGGAAAGATTCATACCTAGTTTGAAAGAACTGGGAAAATTTATTTTGTGGTGCTTTTGAGACGGAAGAGGGAATCTGTATGACAATCTGTACACTCATTGTCAAAACATACAATAACAGTGATCTGTTTTCTGTCTCCAATTTCTGGGCTGGCTGAAAAGCAGGTAATTCCCAACACCAAATTACAAGCAGTGTTATGGTTGCTTCAAATAAATATGTAATCAGGCTGCAGTTTGCATTTCTATATTGTACATATTATATGACAGATGCAAATTATAAAAGGGGAAGCCTTCTGAAGCTGCAGTTTCTAGAATGCCTCCAAGGGGCACTGCAACAGATCCTCTGAGTTTGGAGGCTCAAATGCTCCCTGAGTCCAGGCACAAAGCACCAAATCCTCACCTTGGCATAAACGAGCTTGTTTCACTGAAACATAGGTGGCATCATAGGGTGATGCCGGTTCACAGCAGTGGAGTATTTGGCTCACTATATTTGCAAACAATGTAATGAGAATCACCTACCTATATAAATGAGCAGCCAACATAAACACAAGCCAGAAGAACTTCCCGAATGAGGCTGGGAGTTACGCAGGGTAAGACTCTCAAGGGTCCAAGTCACTCAGGCACTTCTGAAAATTTCATCTACTGAGCTATACTCTCGCATTGTTCCTAACAACATACAAAGCAGAATGAAGCAGGTGGGAAGTGTATTAAGAGGCAGGATTTAATAGGTTTAGAAAGGATTAATAGACAGGCTGATGTTGAGAGGCTGGGGTTCATGAACAGCACCGTGCCACACTGCAGTCACCATCACAAGGACTTTTACAAAAGCAGATGAATAACAAGCTAGGATAAAATAAGGCCATGTATATTCCATAGACTTCTGCTGGCACAGCCCTCTCTGTGAAGGGTGAGAAGAGGTGGGCCTTTGAGGGACACTGCTGTGCCAGCAGAAGCCCCTCTGTGTAGACAGGTTTATATTGGCACAACTTGCTTTTGGTTGGAAAGCTTATTTCATGTGTGTGCACTCCAGGGAGAAGTGTTACTAAAACAGTACAAAGAACAGCTTTGCCTGTAAAGCTGATTCCATAGCAAGAGCATTTTGTCAGTATGGTGTTTTTATCCTGAAAAAGCACTTCTAGTATAGCTTTCTTAGCAATTCTTAGGTCAACCTAAGAACTGACTCCAGCTTTTAACCAGGACTCAGACAGAACTTTAAATTGGAAAGTCAGAAAAAGCTCCTTTAAAATAAACCATCACAAACAGTTTTGCCTTCAGGTTGAGCTCTGCATCTTTGATGTGTTATATTGCTAAATAATCTTCAGCAGCTGTGTGATGTAATTAGTACCAACATCCTACTAAATGTTTAGGCACACAGAGTGACAAACTAAAAACACAAAAATATTAGTATCTGTGAGCATCCAACAGATGTGGAAGTACCAAAATACATGGACAGGCAAATAATGAAACATGGGCCTCAGTTACACAAGGAAGGACAGCTGTCAAGACTTCAAGCCTACTTTCCACATGAGAGATGTCTGGGCAAGCACTGAATTAGATTGGTGTTCTCCCTTGTCCAATGCTGATTATAATCATATTTCCAGTTCCTCACATTGGCAGCAAGCACTTTTTTGGGTTTTTTTAGGCCAGAGAATGGATTAAAGTTGACACTGAAATGTAATATTTTGCTGTTTGAATCCCCAACTTCCTTGTAAATAAAATTTCAGGAACTCCAAATAATGTATTTCAGATGCTACCCCTCTGCAATGGGAAGCACTCTTCAGTCTAGCCTGGTGATAGAGAAAGAAGGAACAGCCTCTACAGAGAGCCTGCATATGCAGTACTCGAAAGCCTGTCCTGGCCTCATTACCTCTCCCGGACGAGGGGGAAATGCAACCGGCCATCAGTTAGGAAGTTCCCACTGAACATGCAGAAACTCGGCTTCCTTGTCAGCTCATTAAACGTGCTAACATTTGTAAAGGTTCAGATGGGCTTTTCAGGCTTCAGCCCAGCAAGAGATCTGTCCCTGTTGTTTGTTAGCTAATTTGTCAATTAATGAGTTTAAATGCTCTGTGGCAGTCTAAATGAGGATTTTGCAGCTCTTCACAATTCAATAAAATCATGTAAAATTAAGATAAATTGAAATGTTTTACACAGCATTCCAAATAAATGACACTTGGAAAAGCACATTTATTAAAAATGCCTGATATCAGAGTCATCTTCTCTTTGCATGGGCCCATTTTAAGGCTATAACCACCAAGAAAGTGCCTTATGAGATGGCATGCAACATTTAAAAGTGGCAATACATCAAGCAAGACTGTATAAATTGCTGGTAGCTCCTGAATCCTGTTCTAACAGCCACAGAGATTTGTTCTTTCAGAGTTCCAGTTAGAGCCAAATCAGTTAAATCCCAATCCACATGCACTTTTTTCTCCATTTTTCTTCTCATTTTACGGAACATAAGTAACAATAGGCATTTATTCAGAACTAGTTAGCATAGGTCTGCAAGAACCATGCAGTAACTGCCCCACATCACCATCCTTTCACTCAGTGATCATTTCCCCTAATTGGTTTCAGTTAAGGATTCAGCCTCAGGCCAGGAGTATGTCCTGCAGAATAGGAGAAAGCAGACTACCATATTGATTTAGAAATACATATCTTTGTAACAAGAAGAAGAAATGTAAATATTCTGCCAGGGGTCCTGGCAGAACATGTAGTTTCCCTAAGCACACCAAGGACTCCAACTTCTACGCAAGAAAGTTTAGCTGTGCATTATTATCATCCGTTCCACCACTGCGCTTACAGTGACTGACAGCCGTCTGCAGGGAGGCCAGGAGAGCGTGAAGGGGAGGCTGACTTGTTGCCTCTCCCCCAACCGAGACCACTAGCATGTGAAGAAGAATGTATTCTGTACTTTCCAAACTGTTTTCATGGTGAATTTACTACCTGACAATCAAAAAGGAAAGGACTAAACAATGAGTGAAGCATAGTAAAGAGATGGGGTAGAAGAGAAAGGAGGTGGAATCTGCTTAGGCTTCCACAAGTTAAAAAAATTAGTTCTGTCAGATTTTAGATATTTAGCCGTTCTTAGGTAGGTTCAAAGAAGAGCACAGCAGCAACTTTTGGGATGCAGAAAAATAGGGAAAAGAAAAAGGGCAGCTGCAGCACTAGGTGGTAACTTAAAAAACTCAGAAAAGGAAAAGTTTAGATGGTTTAGCTAATAAAGACACAAGAAACTTTTGGGGAAAGCTAGACTAGTTTCTATCTCTGGATCAGACATTCTCTAAAGTTGAACTGAGGTCTGAAACTGGACTGCAAGGTTGCCAGAAACTCAGTAGCATCCCTGATATATGATGTCTCCTGTGTTCTTGCAGCTTATTTCATATGTCACATGATTTGTAATTTGGAGAGAAACTGTAGCTGTAGTGTTCAGAGAAAAGCTGTCCCAGAAACCATCTGCAAAGGTGTCACTGGCCAAACAGAACCAGAGCCTATGCTGCCCTTCTGTCTGAGCAGATGTGGGTACAGACTTAGTGGATGTGGGTAAAAATTCAGCAGTCCTGTCCTACGCTTTCCTAGCTGTTAGAGGGAAGACCAAAGGAAACGTCTGCCTCCACCATTTTGCGTAGCCAAGTTTCACGAAGACTGGGAAGTGTTCCCTTTTGGACCAAGCACAGGATGCCACACAAGCAGCAACACGGAGAGCCGTGCTGGCAGAGAGGACAGGCACTGTTCCAAATTCTCACATGGTTTCACCTGGTGCCGTCACACCCGGGCAGATGCCTCTGCATCACACGAACGGGTCTCTGCTTGCCAGTTTTCAAGTACTCCTGTCCTCCAGGACCAAGGCATGTCTGTCACCTCAAGCAAACATTTGTGGATTCTAGCAGTCTCTTCTGCTTTGAATGCTGTAAGAATGCCAGGTATCAGCCTGCTGAACTTGAAATGAAGACGCATGACTGAAGTCCTAACAGATAGTCGGGAGCTATAACAGCAAGCTCTAATGGCTTATTGCCTCTCTGGAAGTTCGAATCAGAGGACCTGATATTCCCAAATCCTTTGCTGACCTGCCAGGTGACAGCACACAAGGCCCTCTGACTCTTCGGCTCTACTTCTCCTCCTGCCTCTGCTCCGCTTTCTTGCTGGTTTACCCTGGAGGCAGGTTGGGAAGAGACCCTGCCACAGTCATTCAGGCGATGGTTAGGACCTTGGCTTGTCTGGACTGTGGTTGTTACCGTAACTGTTACCATTACTGTAACACTAGGAATAGCACGCAGAAAGCTTAGCATTATGGAGCATGGATTTCTGAAACAAATTCAATCACCCTTGCTAGGGAGTAACGTAAGCACCAGCTGACAAATGGGAAGTTATTTTAAAAAATCTTAAAGTAACAATACAAAGAGCTTTGAGGTATCTTCTTTTCCACTGCTTACAACTCAGCAGCAGTGACTGGGGTGAATTAATTCTTCCATTTTCCAGTATTTTCTTCCATTCCAGTATTTGCTTTTTATTGTTTAGTATGCAACACCTCTTCAGTCTTGACTCCTTGCCTTTTGCCTTCAGTATCTGAGATTGCCAAGCAATCTCTCCTCTCCATACTGTACAAGCCCAGGACCGTTTAGTTTCTAAGATCGGCCAGCTGCAGGTGCACTGAACCCATTACAGTCAGAACATTTTGGGGCTATGCCCCCCAAAACACCCAAAGCTATACCTCTGTAATGGGACCCTTCACCCTGTATATTTTCCTTCTTTCCAGACAACTGCTACTATATGCTATTGCTAACATTATTAGCATTGAAACTTTAGTCTGTTGTGCAGTTTACAAGCAGATCGATACACAGTTTTGCCTCCCACAAGACTACCATGCTGTTTATCTGCTTCCTCTAATGCACTGTCTGGCTTTAGTTACAGGCCACAGAGACAGGGAATTTGCTTGATGAAAATCCCTTGTTAATTTGTACCATACCTTCAATACTCACAAAAGCGAAGAGAAACAGTCAGCTCCTAACTGCCGCTTTCTGTTTTCCTCTCATAAGCAACATTACCCACCCACGAGCTTATTTCTCTTGCAGGCATATTTCCCTGGAGCCTGGGACTCGCAAGGGACAACTGTAACCACGCTGCAGCAGTGGCAGAAGACAGCCAAGGGAGGCAGAGAGCAGAGCTCCGTGCAGCCTGCTGGGGTAACGCAGCACTGTCGCTGGGATGGAAAGAGTGCTGACATCAGGCCGGCCATCTGCTCTTAGGAAAAGGTGAATGTGCTTGTCGAGGAAAGTTCTTGATTTAGTGCTGGCTGAGGTGCTGTGACTCGAGAGACGTTCTGCGATTGATTCAGTTGACAAGGCTGTAAAACTGGCCAAAAGCCCATTTCAGAAGCAGTTGCTGAGGTAAGGCTATTAAGACAATATGATAAAAAAAAATAATCAAGGAACCAGGAACCGTTCCATACACCCTCCTCTGTCCAGGTATAGGTTCTTAGAAACCAAGCTGTCAGCTCCCCCAGGACGGGGCACAGCAGGACTGCTGCAGTATTTTCCAGTCCCGGGCTACGATCTTTGTGAGCCCTGAAGCAAACGCGGAACCGCTGGCGCTCTGCGAGAGCGCCCCGAGCACCCCGCTGCCCGCGAGGGGCCTCCCGCAGCGATGGCGATTGCTCAGAGCGAGCGCGAGCGCAGCGCGCAGACACCTGCACTCCGTACAGCCACACCGGAGAGGCGCCCCGGTGCGGGACTGCAGCTCGGGCTCTGCCACACTGAAGTCAGGCCCAGCGTCTAAACGCGGGAAGTAGCCGGCAGGGTCGGGCAAAGTCTGGCTGACCAAGCCCAGGGTTAGCTGGATCCTGTGACAAAGGAACAATATTTTACTGTATAAATAAATAGTCATTTCTAATCTTCTCCCTTGAGAATGGCACCAACCAATGCAGCTTACATATTTTGATGGAGAAAATCTATGGACTCCCCTTGGCCTGGTTTGGTAGGCAACAGATTAAAACAGTCGGAAACTTCTAGTAGCCACTGATCCATGTTGTCTCACAACATTTGCTCCGTTCAAAGCATTTTCTTACCACTGTTTTAGAGCAGGACACACAGGAAACACAGCGCCTGGCGCAGCTCTACGAGGGGGCCGGGGAATTATGCCTGTCGGCAGCTCAGACCTGCGCCTAACAGCACGGCTGAAGGGAAATGTTTGCTCTCAGGTACGCCGCACTCCTGCCTAAGTTACTTTTGAACCCATTAGCTGAACCTGTGACCAGAAACTTGGATTTCCTCAGCACACATGGAACTGATTATCAGCTTCTGTCCTTCCAGCAGCCACACAGACCTCGTAGTCCAGATGCGTCGTGACGAATATTTTGAATTCCAAAACACATAATGTAATCTGGAATCAACTTGCGGCTCCATACTGGGTTTTGCAAGCTACGGGCAGCGTCGTGCAGCAACCTTCCACGACAAACAGCGGAGAACGTCTCACAGTGTTTGCCAGGAACTGATTTGGTGACACACTCTTTCTCCTTTATATTTTTGTAGACATTTTTGCACATCACCAATTTAAAGCTTTAGAAGTGATTTTCCTAAGCTGTCAGTAGCCATGTCGCTATCTTCTTAACTTGAACTGAACTTGACTTGAACTGAATACAGCTCTGTTGCAGATACTTCATGAAGGTAATTTAATTTAACCTTTACAACAAAATCCCAACTAAATATTCTACGAACTGTCTTTGTTATTACCCTCCAGCAGCTAACTGCTGAGATAAACAGATGAGGCTTATCCTTGGTTAGATCATTTTGGCAATAGGCTGAAGTCCGAGTTCCCCTGAAGAAGTGGCTGCACGCTAGAAGCTATTCGACCTTCTCATAAAGAAGGTCAAAGGTGCAGTGAAAGAATATAGGAAAACGACAGGTCTAATAGGTTCAGGCAAAGGATTCTGCACCCACATCCAAACAAGTCTTAATTAAATTGCTCTGCAAAAATTCCCTGCAGAACAGGAACGACTGGCAATGCTGCAAAGTCTGCCTTTCCTAAAGGTTCAACTGAACCAAACCAAGCCAAGCCAAAAAACCTAGCGTTTTTAACTAGTCAAGCTTCTCTGCAGAAAAATGAAAGGGAGAAGGGTGGAGAAGGGGAAGATAGCCCAATAATTAATTTTCATGTTTGTCAGTTGTACCAGGAGATGAAGTATGGCAATAGCTACTAGCACAATTTCAGACCCTCACAGTAAATCACTCGACGAACAGAACAGACTTCCACAGCTTCCAGGTGATCTTTATTTTTCCCTGTTTCATCCTGAGAACCTTGAAACTGCCAGCTTCTAGGGAACAACAGTATGGTAAAATTCAACGAGGTAACTCACTGGATGCTTGTATTCATTTTCTAAAATTTCAGTCTCTATTTATAGATCCAACTATGATAAAATAAAGCTAAGCTGAATCATAAAGACTCAGCAGCACTGCCAGCCATGTTTGTTTCTAAGGACCCCAGCGAGCTCTGTTTCACCCTCCTTAAAAAAACATAAATATTTGCCAGTTTATATTTGCTAATCAAGTTCCTCTTTACACTAAGTTATTTATTTAGATTAGTTAGAAAGATGAAACAACACTTCAAGGCAGGAAAATACTTGCAAGAGACTCTATACAATAGTACCAGGAAAATGAGAGAAAATGTATCTGGGGCCGGAGCACGACAAACTGGGCCATATCCCTGTCACCTTCTTGCAGTAAGAGCCTAGGAAAACTGCAGCAGTGCAGCTCTGCATGATTTTTCTGATGATGACAGCAATAATAGGAAAAGAAAAAGATAGTTTTACAGGGAACTGGAAAATTACATGATTAAAAAGCTGTATGTTGTTAGAATCAGATCCGGGTACAAATTTTAAGAGTCTGTTAGTGCTCAGAGTGGTGATTCTCAAACCTTCTCAGAGGCCTCCACCCTCCAATAACACAGCGAGGGCAGAAGGGTCCTTCCTCTCCTGCCTTGTTTGGCATCTGCGCAGAAACACACTCTCCAGAGGAAGAGAGAGATGCAATACCAGAATAATTTAAACCTTTGAGAATTATAAGTAGTGGGTGTGATTTTCCACGAATTAGTACAGTTTATCTCAGCTGATGTCAAGGGAGTTATTCTGGTGCAAAGATGTAAGCTGCTGAGTCCCCTGCTTTACTCTGAGGGGCATATCTTTATTCTGAGGGGCCTAACAGCTCATCTGTTCTCTCTGACATTTGAACTCCCAATATGTCTAGTAAGAAACTCTAGATTTTACATTTCTTTTTTCCTTTCCTTTCTTTTCTTTTGTTTTTTAGAGTAGGAAAAATGATCTGCACTGGCAAGAGATGGATCACTTCTTTGCTTGTCTGACTCCATCATCTGCTGATACTCCAGGAGAATGTGTGTTGGTATTGATAAACCGTACATTTTTGTGTAATGATGTTGCTTGGGAACCTAGCTGAATCAGTTTAGCCTGTTCTCAAAAAGATGCCTGCAAGCCATAAAAGTGGAAGGAAAGCCATAAATAGTTTTCTGAATCTGTTTCATGAAATTCATTTTTAAAAATCAGAATGCTTTCCATAATTCTGCCTGGGAAATAGTGATTTGCAAAAATGCATTTTAGAGGCATGTAGGAGGGTTTAAACAATGCCAGATGTGAACGTCTTCTTTTAGCCCGTGTACTGCCAGGCACTTCCCAATCTCAGCAATTATCTTCAGGACCACAAAAACCACAGGAGGAGGAAAAAATTACACTGCACATTTCTATGAGAGAGAGCAAGGCAAGCCGATGTCTGTGCCCACTCACTGATGCAAGCCTGAGGAGTTCCCCTTTGCTCTTCTCTCAAGATGTTCTGTTCCTCCAGACCTAAGGTCAGGCTCAAGCCTCTCAGAAAGTGAATCAAAAAATATGTTCAGTTTGGGGCCTAGACAGAAATGATAAGGAGGAAAGAGGTGAAACTATATCTCTTACCTATTTCTTAATTCAGCACAATGTCTTGACGAACTGAGGAGCAATGTGGTAAGATAATGGCAAAACTCTGCGTCATGCAGTCTCAGTTCCCCTGAGACTGCATCTGGCTTGCAGGCGGCACAATTCACTAAGCAAATACCTACACACGAAGTAGCTGTGACATCCGGGCAGCCTGGTGTCTTTCTTGATGGGACAGTGATTTGCCTTCAGCTGGATCCATTGAGTATAAAAAGGAACCGTGGTTGAACTTGCCAAGCTGGGCAGGACATTACCGTCTCCAGCAAGTGGAAGAGGAGGCAAGAAGGGGGAGGGCAGGGAGGGCCAGTGAGAGACCAATATTGCTGATCTGCAGCTAGGCGGCATTTTTCTGCTTGGACCTTCTCTAGGTTCAAAGCTTCCTACAGTGAAGGTTTGTGGAAACAAAGCAGCCGTGCTTTGAAAAGGCAGACGGCTCTCCCCTTTGCACTGCTTTGGGGACGCCCACCAGTCTCTCAGCAAGAGGGACTTAAAGTGCTGCTTTTGCAAAGCCCACAGTCACTGAGCTGAAGTAGGGCGGCCTCTGAAACGACAACAGCAACTGGAACCACAGCAGCAACTCCTACTCTAGCGTCGCCCTTTTTTTCTTTAGCCTAATAAAGCACTTGGATCATCATGTAACTATATAGGAAAAAGGATTATCCCACAAAACAGGCCATGTGTTATCCTTCAAATACACATGCAGGTATGCAGACTGAAGAGGTACCTGCAACCTCTCCTCTCCCTCCGGCCACGCATCACCAGGCCGAAGGGACCAACAGCCCGGGGGTGGACCACCTCGCTGCACAGGCTGTATGCGAGAGGCCGTTCACCCAGGTACCTGGATTCACGCCGAGCCACTCAGCTCCCACGGGAAACAAGCCTGCTGAAAGCCTTCTCCGTTCAGTTAGGCATCTCTGCAACAAACACAGCCTATGTCTCCCTACCCGTATCACCTCAAGCTTTACAGACCCTTAGGCTTCTTGCTCCAGACCATTTTTCTTTTTATTTGTGCACTTTGTAGCCATGTTAAATGCCAGAAGAAAAGCAGGAAACAGAAAATACAGAGGTGAGACAACAGCATGAAGCCAGCTTGCCAGTTCTTATCTCACTGTGAATTCACAGAGGATCTGAAGATAAATAAATAAATAAAAAGGTTGCTAAAACTTCCCTGCAAGTACTGCCTGGAACAGTTCATTTTACTGCTGTTTTTCCTAATCCTTTTATGCCTTCATTCTTCCAGGAGACACAGTTATCCTAAAGCAGAAGAGCCAGTAACACGAAGGCATTCCTTTGCTTCCCATGTTAGGACTGTCTCACTCAAACTAAGGAGAAATTATGCAGATGTCTTTTTTCTAAACAGCCATAAGACTCCCGGCCCATTAACTGTCTTGAAAAACACACTGATAAAGAATGAGCTCCTCCAGTATTTCTATTTTCCAAAGAGCTGACCATAACTAACTTTATTTTCAATCAAGTGATTAAAATCATAGCTATCTGCTTGCAAGAACGCTAGGAAGAACCAAAAAAACCAGGGAGAAACTCTGACAATAAAGTTACTGACAATTTCAGGTAAAAGATATGGCAATTCAATTCAAATATGGCAATTCAATTTACGTTAGTAATTTTTTTCAGTTCATATGTATTTTAAGTCTATACAACAAAACACATTAAGAAACTGTTACTGTTGTATAATTACTGATCCAAAGATGAAAAATATTTATACTAAGGAATAACACTGTATTCCCATCTGAGCATGTGTTGAGGCACAATATTTAATTACATGCTTGCAGATCATTTCTCAAATACCTATGATAATGTATCTTCTGTTGGACATGATGCATGTGCATTATTTAGCTGAACACCATGATAATATATTGAAAAAAGCTGAAAGAAGTGTTTTTAATTTTTCATAACAGAATGTCAGTTCCCTTCCAACACGCAGGCTCGTGCCCAAGCTGAGGAACCATCCCAGTCCTCCCGCCCACACAAACCATCTCCGAGCAGGAACACCTCCGCCTGACAGACTACATTACACAGTGCTGCCAGCAACTGAACTGAGGAAAATATCAGGCCTATCAAGCAACTTTAACTGCGGGACTTGCTATCAGCATGTCCGTAACACGGCTGCATGGCAGGCAGCAATTCGTACGCCACTCCAGAGTAAATAAAACCAAAGAAAATCCCGTGTCTTCTGTAACTGATATATGCTTTCTTTTTACTCCTCATATCAATTTCAGAAACGTAAGCCAGCTACACTAAACTCACACCCTGAGAGTATGTGGGACGCTCAGCCGGGCTTGGAGACACACGCAGGGTTAGTAACCCGCAAATTCGGGCTGAATCGTCCTGCGGAAGGCTGGGAAGTAGCTCGGTAAGAGTATTTAACATTTATGTGAGCCCTCATACACACGCATACACACACATATCAAAGTTGAGTGTCTAAACCAGCAAGTCTAATATTTCACTTCAAAGAGATGTCAGTACCTTTGATATGGCTTTAAACCAAGACTGATGACATTGTACTACTCTATCACTGTAGCTAACGCAGGCTAAAACTCAGTAACATTAGATAATAGATTGGGAAACTTAGAATTGCTTGTAACGAAAGAA
Source organism: Apteryx mantelli (assembly GCF_036417845.1). Taxonomy (NCBI): domain Eukaryota; kingdom Metazoa; phylum Chordata; class Aves; order Apterygiformes; family Apterygidae; genus Apteryx; species Apteryx mantelli. Next base: position 27,735,743 of record NC_089986.1, on the reverse strand, counting down.
ATGAAAACTTAAATAAATAAATTTAACAGATAGAAAACACCTTTGATCCATTTTTATCTCTCATGCTAAATTTTATTCAACTTTGCAAGATTCATGCACACCGTCTTCATCCGGACATAATTTGACTTGATTTCTTCCACCTAGAGATTTCTGTACAACTCTGCAGTTCCTTACTGGTTGCTAACTCAGGAAAACTTCGCTTCAGTTTGATTTGTTTTAATGTAAAGTGTGTTAAGATACCAGTGACTGAAGAGAGATGAGGAACAACTGAAGCAAAGGAGGTCAGGGAAAATCTCAAGGTCATTAAACTATATGAGTCAGTGGATTTCTAGTGGGGCAAAAATAGAACCTGTTTTGAATTTTTAGGGAATTTTTTTTTTTTATAAATATGGACTGTTCCTTCTAAACAGGACTTTTATGTATTTAATCCTCCTGATCACAACTGAAAACACCCCAAAGCACCGTTTCCCCAAAATGGCAGACAAGATTTCTGGAAAGCTTCCATATGGTACAGCTGGCCAGTTTAATGTTCACATTTCATTCAACCCCCAGCAATGAATTCTTATTAAAACGTCAATCAAAAGAAAACTAGAGGTCTGTTCTTTTCAAACATATTACCTTCCCAAATTTCAGTGTGTAAAAATGCATGTGCATTTTGCAAGGAGAATGATGGTATCATTACTGATACTTGATCTCTCCTGCACTTAACTCATTCCCGTTTTTACTGCTTCTCTCAAGGAGCCTTTTGGGCCCATATCCTTCACTGAGGACTGTCTGTTCAAGAATACACCCCTCAAATACTGTATTTGAAAGGTTTGTCTTTCATTTTCAAGAAGAATCAGAAAAAAAGAAAAATCTACTGTTATAACCCAAGCATTGCCATCGTGCCTTGGTACAGACCTGGCAAGCCACATGTCTCCTTTGGGACAGGAGGGTGCCAATCTGGTGATTTTGTTTCACAGTTTTTCCATACTGCCACAAGCACTTCCAGGTCCACTCCTTCAAGGAAACATGCATGCTGCCTGTCTTCAGCTACGTTTCAAAATATTACACTTTGTAACTGAACTGAGTATTGTCTCTACAGGACAACAAATTACTTTTAAAATAAGTTATTTCACAACGATGGCCTATTATTACTTTTCTGTAAGGAAAAGTAAAGGCCCACTATTCATGCTGGCTTTGGATTTGAAAACATGATTGGCACTGGAGGATTAAACTAGGGCTCACAATACCCCTTTTGCACTGGAAAGGGCAGTAGGTAGATACTCTTAAGATTTACTTCTAATGCTACATAAGCCACTCATAGTCACCAAGACTTTGGCATAGACACAGATCCCAACTGTTCCCATATAACTAAGGGAAAACAGAAAGAGTATTCATTAACAGCAAGACTGGAAGATAACATGTAAAAACCACGGAAAAGGAAAGCAGTGACCCCTCACACAGCCTTGTGTAGTGCCTTTGACATGAACAAGAGACGAGCTTCCCTTTTCTCCAGCTACAGAACTGCTTGAATTATGCAGCAACGACTACAATTTCATTTGATAATTTTGGTTACACTGAAATAATTTTAAAAGCTTCATCAAAGGAACCTGTATAACTGGTTATACAGGTTATAATTATTTATTTGCACCCCAGGAAAATGCTAACATTGGTAGGTGACCAAGGGTGCAGAATGGGAACCTTAAGGAATGGGGGAGTTGGGAAACAGAGTAGTATGTCACCATAGGCATGATAGTATTGTTTAAATCCTTAGGTCGGAAATTCCATATTCAGTCTCATATTTGTATGTTAAGTTTAATTTTTACTCTGAAGAGTCCTACTTTTGTGATGCTCAGGAAGTCACTAAACTGAAAATAATCAGAGGCTGGAGAACTATTAGGGAGAAGTATCATATATGCTTGCCCTGTTTTACTGCTCCCTGGGCTACCAAACTAGATGGATTTTTCTCCCACCCCAGTACAGCTGTTCCTATTCATGCTCCTTCAAAAAGTGCAACACCTCACAGTAATGCAAGATAAGATTGCTATATGCCTGTGCAAGTGCATCAAAATTACATATGCATGTGTGCACATGAACCTACATTGCTGGATCACTTCAAACTCTGCTTTTATAGACACACTTCAGAATTACAGCTTAGATATTTGTACACTCCATACGTGGTACATGCAATACGGATGGTATTTTGTTGCATTTCAAATCCTAAAATTGCAATGTGTGCACAGCTCCTAAAACATGCAGCTTACATGAGTGCTTTTATACTTGTAATTACTCTTAGCTTTGTTGTTCACTTACGGGGCAAAACAGCTCTTAAGAAAACCAGGAATTCCTAAGCGTTTTGGCTGTTGTACGATTTTGCAGTACCTTATTAACCACGTCTGAAAGTAACCACATTTAAAACAAGACTTAACACAACTTTGAAGAAATTGTGACTGGTGAGTGAGCAGCGACACAAAGACAGCTGCTCTGTCTTTGTAACATCAGCACAGTCACAGATATCTAGGAGAGGAAGGATGCAGGAAACACAGGGTTGAGATCAAGACTGAATTTTCAGCAGTTGCCTGGAATCCCCGTGAGAGTAGTTTTCAGTACTGGCAAGAGCAGTAGTGTGGGAAGTACCTGTAACACCCTCCCAGTGATGCAGTCATCGCTAGGTAGCTCCAAAGCAAATGTAAAGCTCTCTGAGAAAGCCCGGTAGCTCAGGGCACGCAGAGGACGGGAGCGCCCTGGGACCTGTCCTTCACTACTGAATGCAGCTGCTACCACCTAGGCTTCAAAGGCCTCTTGGATGACTCCAGATTTAGATCTTGGAGACCCTTTCTGCTTTCTGCACATCTTCAAAGGTGGGAGGAGAGAACAGTTTCCCAGGACTCCAGAAATAAAAATCTCTCATTCCTTTTTTGTGTATTCAGTAATTAAAAAAAAAAAAAAAAAGGATTTGGGGCAAATTTTGAATTGCAATACTAGACTTTTATGTATTATAGCAAACTTGTCAGCAAATCATTTCTGGAAGTGTGCTGAGAGTTGTGAGCTCAAAGTTATATTGATGAAATGGATGGATATATTTTGCTCAATCTAAAATCCAGTTCACAGTTTGAATTATACTTGGAAATAATTTGCTATTTTATCTGGAGGCCTACCTCACTGAAGGCAAACAAGAGTTTCTTCATAAAGAGTTCTGATTTTCAATGCTTTTATTTACTATATTGGCACAAAGTGGGGATTAGGAATTTTATTGGCAAGAGAATTGCATTGCCTCACTTTATAGTGTTTTCGATTTAAATGGGAAACTGTTGTTTTTTGGATTTTCTTTTTTTTTGTGAAATGGCTCATTGTTTGGGAACCTGTTTTTATAGAGCATTAGGGATCATATCATTCGTTGCTTCTATTTATCTCCCAGTGCAACACACTCCTCAAAAGTCATTTGTATTATAGAAGACAGAGGCAGAGGGAAAGGGAGAGAAGAGAGCAGTACTGATGATGGGTATTTGCAAAAACAGATTTTAGACTTACCTATATGTTTCAGGTCATGGAGGAAGAGAAGAAGAAAAGATGATCCAACAGCAGCCAAAACATGGAAGAGAAAAGAAAACGAAACATCATTCAGTCAGTTCTAGCAGCAGGTTTATATAATACATACAACTTTGTCTTGCAGGAGTAGAGGCCTGAAGACCTGGCCCACTGTCTCTTCAGAAACTAGACCCCACACACTGGATCTCAGAAGGGGTCAACTCATGGCAGAACCTCCTGAAGCTGGGACCGCGAGTTTGCTTTATATCTTGGGACACAATCTGTTGAAATGAGCTAAAATTGTGGAGCACGGCAATTTCTTTCTTAGATCACAATGAAAGCCTGGCAAAAATATCCTTTCCTGAATACACTTTAGATCAGCAGTATCCCCAAGATGATGAGATTTTTGGCATATCTTTTTGTGTGTTCTAGTCATTTTAAGAGAAATATCAGAACAAAACATTTTGGCAGGAAAAAGCTCTGTTTTTCATCCCTGAAGAGGGTCCTTACTTGCCTGTTTAAAGGACTGTATCCTTAAGAGAGAATTAACACTTATTTACTGTCAGAGTGCTTTCAAGGAGTCTAAAGTTCAGAAGATTTCTCCTCTTTCCACATGATGAATTTTAAAAACACTGGACAAAACCAAGCAGAAGGCCTGTCTTTTCTAGGAAATCCTCTTCTCCCTCCCTCCCGCCTTCTCAACATAACTGAGGAAAATGGCTAGATGAAAGAACACCCTTTAACTAAGCCCTCTGTCTCCAAGACTGGGGCTGAATGTTAGTTCCCTCCGCTGTATACAAAGAGAAGCCATTAGAAGCCTGAGGGTTAGGGGAAAGGCAGTGACAGGTTCCTTTTAATTAGGCTGAAAACTAACTTGGTGAGAATAGCTTGTCTGTATCAATAGCTCTAATTGACTGTTCTGAAGACAGACAGAGCGAATAAAGCAGGGGGTAATTATTGTCTGTGACAGTCTGATTGACAAGCTTGTCCCCTGGAGGAGAATCCAGAAAGCCTATTGTCTAGCGGATCCCCCAAATAAAGAATTCACTTTCACAGGGCTCCATTAAGAAACCCACTGGAGGGCTGGGAGATTTGGCAGTCGTGCTAATGGGCCAACAGCAATTTCAAACGGTGAGTCTCCGCACAGCTGGCTCAGGTGTATTCACTGGGGAAGGAAGGAGGAAGAGGCTAAGGAGTAGAGAGGTGTGGTTCTGCCCCAGGGAAGAGGAGAAAAATGAGAACCGATGACAAAGGCGCTGCTTTGCTCTTGCTGCCACACACCGAATGATTGTAAGCCAGCAGTTTTTCAGTTCAGCATCATGGCCTGTCTTAAAAGAGAGCACTGCTTGAGGTCAACTAGAAATAAATAGAAAGCAATTGGAAGGGATGATGCTGTCCAGTCTGACTTATCAAAAACAGAAGAGAGACTACCCATGTTTGTTCTCCAGGCTACCAACCACAGCCTCAAAGGAACGCAGGACTTGCTTTTAAACGATTTCTTAGAACGAGTTGTGTTTCAGCACTGCGCTGAAACTTCCCCAAAGCACTGCGCTACCTCCTGGCAAAGGTAAGAGTCCTCCCAAAGGACAAAGAAAACCTGGCAGGACAGACGCAGCAGGGAGAAGGCACCGACTAGAAATCTGCTTGCTTGGATTCATGCAGCAGGTGAGTTGGAAAGTCACTAACACGAAGACCTTGGTGCTGCCCACTACTTCATCCCCTTTCAACTCATCTTTATTTTACATCTAAAGAAACAGTGCTATGGAAAATGTCCTCTACCAAATGGTGACTGCGTTTGCTTTCTTTCTCTGAAGACTGCCTAACAGTGTGTATTTAGGGAACTCAAACAACATTGAACATGAAAATTCAGTATCTCTAGGGCTACAGAACTGCTTCAGCCAGCAAACCTCAGCCGTCTAAGCCCTCCTCACCAGCAGGCTGGGCAGGGCCACGGCAGAGCCACGCGGCTGCCAGCAGCGCTGTGGCATTCCCAAGCGCTGACCTGCACTCAACTCCTGTCTCGGGCTGCAGCGCTCCCTTTGCAGGCAAATGTTGCCCACTCAATGGAGATAACAAGAATGACACAGGAAATTTCTTTCCCATTTTCTGAAAAATTTTCAGACTTCAAACCCTCAATGTTCCAACGGTAGAAAAAAAATCATTCAAGTTCTTCCACTCCTACATGCACTTACATAAAAGAGGACACATCTCAGAACAGGGTTCAGGCAGCTCCCTGTAACAAAGTCCACATCCCTTCTTTACCGTGGTCAGACCAGGACTTGAATCTCAAATCTCTCAACATCAAATATCCCCAGAGAAGCAATCTGAACTGTTTCTCATTCTTTGATCCAAAATTCCACCCAGAGAAACGTTCCTCCAGTTTGTTCTTGAGAAAAATGTTTCAGTTCTCATGCACTGTTTTTCCCCCCTCATTTTCTTTTTGATGAAAGCCAGTTTTGCTAGAAACTCCTGACGAGTTTGGTAAGAATGCTCCTGCTCTCCACATCGGTCATATACCATGATTGGGGCAGTTTTATTCACAAAGGTGCCTTCAAATCTACCAGCTTTCTCTTCACACAGAGCGAAACCGTCTTGCCCCAGTGTGCGGGAAAGCCCAGAAACGCAAGAACAATTTGCAACATGGGACAGATGCTGGGGGATCTCCAGCAAGTAATATTGGGCCAAGTCTCGCTAAAGGCAAGGGGAGCAACAGACATTCAGCAGTGCTCAGGACTGTCGCTCTATCTATTTCAGTAGCACTCAGGACATAAACAGATCTAAGCTAGGTACCACATACTTACATACTGAGAAAGGAGGGTCTTTAAGAGCTTATAATCTAAATATCAGAGACAAAGGACGAGTAGAAAACAGTCACAGGGTGAAGTGGGCTGCCCAAGGACTCAAAAGAAGGCCAGTGGCAAAACTTGCAAAAAACTCCTAGCTCTTTTGACCTCAGGTTCAGGGTCTAACCACTAGATCGGGGTCAGCAACCCATCAAGTATCACATGCCAGGCTGTCTTTTCCTTTCACAAAATGGAAACTAAGCATGCTGGTTTCATGTTTCTCATCTTGCATGGAGGCAAATTAGCGCGGAGGAGCCGCGGCTTGCTTCTGTGACTGGCTGCATTCCTGACTTCTGCTACTCCAGCTCAGGGGGAGCTGGGAGTCTCCCTGTTTCAGAGGGAGACACGTCCGCGACTGCTGGTAGCACCTCGTCTCTGAGAGAGGCAGCGGTCTCTGGCTCCTGCCTCCTCGCTCCTATCCATGTCCGCCTCAGCAGTGGCAGGAGCCTGCCTCCCGCGTACCCCGGCTGCCAGGCCGCAGGGCTGGTGCACGTCTTGAGGGGCTCAGCGAGAGTTAGCATTTGGGAGCCATGGCCAGAGAACAGACAAACAAGGCTTATTTTGTGCCAAACAAAATCTGCTGCTTTATTCTCTTTGGAAAAGGTGCCACAGGTCAGCAGCCCCTGGACTAGGTAACAGCCACTCAGGACGTGGCGTTAGAGGAGTTAAGAACTAATGAGTCCCAAACACAGGTCAGTTTATACAGTTCAATCTCTTGCTCTGCCCGGAAGGTCAGGGACATTCCTTGAGAGCCGGAACTGTGCTTAGAGGTCATTGCCCAAGCACACATTGCAACAGCAGAAGAGAGCGCAGAAACCACAAAATCTCAAGAGATGTAGCTGGAAAAGCCAGAGAGTTAGTGAGGGCTGCAGCCTGGCCTTGACAAAAGAATACAGAAACCTCAAGGCATCCTAGGTCTCAGCTCTGCAAAGTGCCCTCAGTTGACAGAACATACGCTGAACTCAAAGAAAACTTAAGCTTAGAGCTATGCAAATGAATCTTCCTGGAAGTCAGTGGCCAAACCCACTTAAAAGCTTCATTTCTGCTCATAGCAAAACAATCTCATTTTCTGGATCTTAGACCTTTACTCCATGCACATTAAAAAAATCTGTTGTTTTTTGGCTGAAACTGTTGGCCAAATATAACCAGAGTTTGCAGAAAATACTGATCTTCCCTTCTCCCCCCCAATCATATTTCATAGCCAATTTACTGTTCACTAAATATTTTGCATAAGAACAACTTGAGAGTAGATGCTTGCCATACTGAAGATGCCAACGTGAGAAAACACACCTCAAAATAAATCTTGGGCTGGATTTCCACAGGAAAAAAGTTAAGAAATAATTTGAGCACTGCAATCAACACAGGGAAGCCAGGAAAAAAAAGAAAAAAAACAGCAGATACTGTGACACAAGGCTTAAAGAGACTTATTAACCACTGCCGTGAAACTGTAAGCCATATCTAAAGTCACCAGTGGGCTCACAGCAGCAGCTTATAAACTTTGCCAGGTCATTACAGACAAAGCCAGAGTAGCCAGGCTACTACATGATCTGGATTAAAGTCAAAACAAGCCCATCATGAGTCTTTGGGCTGATGAAATTTTAGACAAAACTCCCAGAATCGATCGCAAATTCACTGGTGACTCCTTCCTACCTTCCGCATTAGGTAAATACAATTCAGCCTTTTCCCAAACTCTGCATTTTTAAAACTATTATGATTTGATTGAAGTCCCATTTAAAAATTCACCTCCTGAAATTTTCTTTGCTGTTGGTTGATAATGGTTTAATGAGCAGATGCTGGTTTTAGGCATTCAAGTGTGAGCAGTTACCACCAGCAGGTACCACTCACGGCAGGCAGGACAGCGGATCTTCCCGTCACGCTGAGCAAGTGCCACCTGTCACTCCAGACACGCAGCCTCACCGGATCTGCAGCTTCAGAAGCACCTCCGACTGCAGAGTGTGACTCAATACGGTAACGAGCTCAGAAGCCACGAGAGAGCAGATGGAGCGGAGCTGCTCCTGCCACCCAAACACTGGCTTTGGTTAAGCGTGCACAGTTTGGTGTGATGGTGGACATTTTAGCTGATGAAATGGACTGAAGCAACTGCTCCCAGGGCTGAGAGCAAATTTTTGTCCCTGGTTGGAGCTGAAGAGCCAGGCTCTGTAAACGAAATGCATGTTCCCCCAGAAGGAACGCAGAATGATACATCTAATACATTCACTGCCTAGCAAATGATACTGGCATCTGAGCTGAAAGGCAGTGAATCTGGATGAAAAAGTTGCTTCAAAATGGTGGATAAGTCTCAATGTCGCAGTTTTTCCGTGGGTGTGGAAACAGATGGCTGGGCAAATGACAAACCTCTCGCTTTGGAGAAATGAAGAGGTTTTTCCAGAGTGGACAAAGAAAAAATTGATACAGCAAGGCAAGCAAGCAGCTCTGTGAGCAGCGGAACTTGTAAAGACTGATTTCCCATGGCTTGTGGTTTGATTATCCCACGTCTGAAAAAGTGGGAGCTCTAATCAGAGCTTCTCTTGAAGCTGAGGCATGTGTCCCATGTGGATTCATTAATGTCTAATAATATAGCTGAGCTTACCCCTAACCCCCCCCGAGGAGGGGAATTAATTTGTGTCCCTTTGCTTTACTCAGCCACCTATTTTCTGAACTTTTAGGCTGAAATTGTCTAGTGGATTCAAAAGCTTTTAGAATAGGAGTGACAAGCATGAAAAAGGATGATACAATCACATAAGCCTCATTCCCTTAAGAAATCAGGCTAAAAATGGCTTAGGACCTTTTTTGGCACAAAACTCCTAATGGCTGATCATTTCAAAATGATTTTTTTTCCTTACTGTTATGATAAGTAGGGATAATTAATGGATCCAGCATTGAAATGTGCTGCACGCACCAGAAGCCTGAACTCGTGGGTGACCTGGGCAGAAAGCGTCTCCTGTATGAAAGCTGGGCTAATTGGAACCACACGGCCACGAGCAGAGCAAGGCACTGCAGCTCTTCCTCCCGCCACCAGCGTTACCAGGACAGACTTTCTTCCGGAACTGCTCCTGCGAGGACGCACGACTAATTTGTCTTGTAAACGCCCAGCTCTCATAGCTAGAAAAGCATAGACGAATCTGCCCGTAACTGCGACCCAATTATTCCTCCAAACCGTGCTTTGGGATGCAGGTTTCAAAGTACGCCACAGCGACTGCCCCTCTAAATAAAGAGTCAGTACTGTCCTGCATGTGCTTCATGCTTTGAATCTATTTGCGTTTTTAAGCTGCTGGCACCATTAAGGGAGACACTGTTCTCAATTAAAACCAGCCCATTGCTTCCCTATGCTTAATTAGGAGCAGGGCTGTTCATTCTGGCACCAGCAGCATTTTCTTTTCAATTAATGGACTTAACAGGCAGCAGATGCCAGTGTCTTCCTTTCTCCCCTCTCCGGCAACCACCCCATCACTATTTTTAAATCTTTGACAATGATTTTAAAGAGACAGCTAATTCAGATACTGCTTCTAGGATTGAAAAGAGAATGGTCCTTAAAAAAAAAAAAATCCCGAGCACATGTCAATACTGAGAGCGCCATAGTAATATTCGATCTTCTCCAAACAACAGAACAGATAAAAAATACTAAATAAAAAGGAGAATGGTGAACGAAATAATAGTGCAAATCGCAACAGACTAGGAGTAAAATTTTGTGTGATTTACCTTCAAGTCCAATGGTGGGGCTAGTAGGGAATGGAAAATGCAAAAAGATTGCAGTTAATTTTTACTGAGAGAATCCATGCATTTGGACTTACGTTCAAGGAAACAATGAAAGAAAGATGCAGAGAGCAATCAGTTATTCCTATAACTGAAAAGCAGTGAAATTCCTACCAAAAATATATCAGCTGTATTTCAGACTTTTCTACAGTCATTCCCTGAACTATGTTTGTGATTTCAGCTAAACCTCACTGCTATATGTACAGACTTTGAAAGAGATTTTTATTTCATTGAAAGCATATGCAAGAGTGTAGCATGCTGAAAATTGAGCCAAAAGTAAGCTTTTCACAGACGGTTTTAGCTTTTGGGTGGATTTCTCACTTGGTGTACTACACAGATGACTTTATCTCCCATTCTTCTTGGTCAGCTTACAGGGCATAGTATTTCTTTTCAACTAAGGTACAGATCACCTGGTGTGGCTTTCTCCTCCGCGGAGCTTTGTCAGACTGTTCCTCTCTTTCCGCTGCCCCTTGCAGCTCACTTTACTGCTGGGTCAAGAAGTGCTCAGAGACCCTCGCGTATCCTGTGTGCGCCTCCTCTGCTGCCCTGATCTGCCTGCTACGGACAGGGATGTGACAACACCCTCACTGCGTCAGTCGCTTTTCCCACTCCCAGACGCGGGCCACCCTCAAGCATTCAGGCTGTTATCAGGAAGCCGCCTAGCAGCCACCCTGCACCTGCTCCTCGGTACGCCACCCTCGCTGCTGGAGGTTTCCCAAGGCCCCGTCTCTACCGGCTTCAGGCGCACCTGGCCGCAGGGCAATGGCAGTCTCTCAAGCCGTAAGAACTGTTCAGTGTGATGTGGCTTCGGTGCAAGAGAGAGGTCCTAAACTCTGAACTTTAATAGGAGACCGATGCTTTACTTCGTATTAAAAAGCAGTCCAGTCCTTACACTGGGATGGCAAAGGCAAATGCAGCCTTATAAGAATCGCCATCTGTTCTGCAAGGCTGCAAAGGAAATTTGGGGGTGGGGAGGGTCGAGAATGTTTTGCTGAAGCTGAATTGCTCTTTCTGACCATTTTCATAGTACTCTCTTCTTCTGCTCCTCCAGCTACTCTCACTCATTCCCCACTAAGAAACAAAACGCTCCTTCCAGCTGGCGCAGACAGCCAGCTCAGGGGTGAGTCGGATGGGGGAAGGAATAGGACAAAACACATCCCTTGTTCAGTTACTTGCTTCTAGCTACAGCCTGCCCTCCAACTTCATATCTATAGTCTCCATTTTCTTATCACGCCTGTTGCAACGGAGGCCTACCAGTGCCTAGTTAGATGGATTGGACTTCACGGTAAGAATCTCAGCACTTTCATTTGCGAAGCACCTGGAAGAAGACGACCATTTTTCTGACACATAGTTAGGGGATAACTTATGAAAGACAGGCCTCAGCATCACCTCACGCTTACCTGCCATTGCCAAAGAACCTCAGGCGACTCTGTTTCCAGGCCACACAGAACCTGTTCCAGGGCTCTGCCATGGCCACTGCTTTATGTTTGAAGAGAACGGGATAGGAATCCACACAGTGAGGCACTGAGATCTCAGGCGGCCAGGATAAAAGTTGCAAATGGCAATCTGTATTACGATTAAGCGTAATGCAATCAGTAGGGACCCTGCTAACCTCTCAGACTAGGCAGCTCAGGGAAACTGCTTCACCTGCCCCCTTCCCTCTCTTGTACAGCCCTATCTTTAAGCAGTAATTGTTATGATTAGGCTAATGAACTTGGGAGTCAGGTACCAGTGAATAAGCCTAGTCCAGAGGAAAGTAGGTGCATCCCCTATTCAGAAAGGGCCTTGAAACACCTGAAGTTGTGGCTGGAGTTAGCAGATTATCTCCAGAACACGCGGACCCGGCCAACCTGGTGAGAGCTGCCAAACTCCAGACAGACTCTATTTCATCAGTACGGACACAAACCAATGAACTAGTTAAGGGTTTCTTCTGTGGGACATCAAAATTTGTACAGCTCCAAAAAGTGAGCATCCTCCTAACTCAAAACTATTATGGATATAAACATTTTAAACCTTAAATGCAGCATGGTGGTTAAAAGGCGTCAAACAGGCAACCATGAAGACATACCTCTGCTCAGCTGTGATAGGTTTCACAAAGACAAAACGAGACCCGTCACAATCTCACAATGTTAGGCTTCACACACAGTTGGCTGAGACTACCACTAAGAAATATCACCTCCATCTCTACATTTACTTTAAGTTCAGCTGGCATTTTTGCTGAGAATAAAGGGCTGCCTATACCTTTATGTACCTGAATAGCAGCACGATGGTTGGACTCCTGAACTGTTAGGCATTGCAAACCCCAATAAAACAGTACCGGCCTCCCAGACATTAACATCTAAATTATATTTAATCTCTATTTGCAAATCATGGAGCTCACCCAAACTTCTGGAAAATCCTCCTGTGGGTAACAGAACCAATGAAGCCTGGGTTCCCATATACCGAGACTCAAGTTTGCACTCTGGTGTTGATTCTCTGACGGTCAGTAAGAGGCTGCAGCCATCACCTCTGTGGGGATTACTCTGTCTCTCTCCTGTCCTTCACTGCCTGCTCTCACTCAGCTTACTAGACCTTCCTCTCCTCAAGAGGTCTGCTGCTCTCTGGCTCAAATTCACCAAACACCTTCTCCAGACCCTTTGGTGGTGGATAGGACAGGAATATAGCATGCTCGCATAAACCTTGCTTGCTTGGAAACTTAGTTAGAGACAGTGGGAGAGGAATCACAACTCAGGATAAGCGCTCTGTCCAGTCAGCTGGGACCACGAGCAGGGTTCAGGTACACCTGATAACGGTGCTGGTTTTTAAACAGGCCTGGGCAGCAGCGTATTTCAAAGTCATGGCTGAATCATGTGTAAAATCCCGCTATAGTCTATGAGGTACAACTACCTTTTAAATCTCAAGGGACAATAATCATGAGGTTAAAGGTTGTTTTAAAAATACAGATAATCTGACAGCTGGCCTAGCCCTGTTTTTCCACTACTTAGAGTAAGAAAAGAGGAAGATATTGCCACAGCACAGAAGCTTCAAAATCTATGCAGTGCCCTAAATCAGGGCTTCCATTTTACAACAGGCCACAACTACTTATCACAGCAACTCTGAAACCTGGCCGTATTTGGTACTTGAAAACATCTATCTGTCCCAAGCGCAGCGACGGATTTCATGATGTGGAAACCCTTCTGCTATGAATAGGCTTATGTGCAGTCACCTCTCTCTAGGCTGGCTACCCTATGGCTCTCAGACAGCGACTCTCACGTACTGTCCCCTTCAGTCAAGTTTCCCTGGAAGCAAATGGCAATATATTGCAATATTCGACAGGCTGGCCTATCCTGTTCAGTGCTCTTCCACCTCTCTTATCTCATAGACTTCATTTTTGAGCACTGTATTGTAAAAGGTCCAGAGTCACCCTTTTCCTGTCTCTACAACCCAAGTCAATGTTTGTGTTCATTTCATGGCAGAAAGCCAGGAAAAAAAAAGAGGAAAGGAATAGTTTGCTTTTTTTTTTTTACTTTAAAACTAACTCGTTTTTCCATTAAGCAGCTGGATCTGCTCAGGTTTAAGAGAGACTGTCCTTAATTAATTTGATAAGATTAAATTTAATTTAGAAAATGCACAGAAGCTGCCCAAGGGAAAAATCTTCCTCCCTGCTCTACAACCCAAACTGGTTCTAACTTCATATTCTCTTTCATGGAAACTGTGAATGTGAAAGATAGGGTCATGTATAGTATTTAAAGGGGAAATACAACATAATTGTTGCTGACATCAGAATCATTATTCTTGTTCAAGGAAAGTACTGAGCGATGGTACAAAAAATAACCAAAGAAAAGGGGGTGGGGGGAAGAGAGATGGAGGGAGTTGTTCCTATTTCTGTGAATTCTTAAGTTTGCTTTCTGGAAAGTGAAAGGAACCTGGGACAGTTTTGCAATCTAGAAATACTGTTTAGATTAAAACTATGCCCTTCTAATGTTATCCCATTTCTACTTTTATTTTTTACTGAAAAGAAAGCAAGGTAAGTAAGTATATCCCCATATGAGTAATGGAGAAAGAAGACCATTTCTCATGGAGAGAGAGCCCAGAACTGTTCCACTCAACTTTAGACATTTCCCTGAGATGCCCAGCTTGGGAACCTGCTCGCTGTTCCTGTCCTTGTGTGGTCAACGGAACAAGAAAGGCTTTCTGGAGGGCAGTCCAAGATGCCTAAAACCTGAAGCTCCCTCAGGGAAGTGTTCTTCTCTTTCCACGGGCCCTACTGGCAGTCTAAAGTGAATCCATCTTGATAAGAACACCCAGGCTGGACGCCCGCAGCTAGCTGGGATGGGTCCGCGTTAAGCTGACGGATCCAAACACCAGACGGACAGAACTGCACCGTACTGGATCACGGGAGCCACTGCAAAGAGTCGTTCCGGGTTCTCTCACCCAGCACTGAACACCTGCTCTAGTGGAGGCTGTATTGTAAATTATTTTCCTACCACTTGTATGACAGAAACTGGAATATATGCGTTCTTGTTGTCTGCAGTGACAACACTAGAAAAAGTTTTTTAAGCATGATCAGTGCTGATAACAGCTACAGAGAATATTTGAATTGCTTATTTTTAAAGAGCACAGTATGCGCTTCATTCTACCCAGCTTTCTGAAGCTCCTGTCCTAAGTTGGAAGACTAAGAAATACAGGGTATTTGCAGAAAGCTTCCTGAAGGGCACATCAAGAATTAAATGAGGCAATATAACTGAAAGAGCCTACTCTGAAAGAGCCAATAAAAGCCTTCTTGTGCAAGATTTAAGGGAATTGAGGAAGAAGAGGAACTGCTGTGACATCAGGCTGGAGAAGATGGAGTTGGCCCAGGAAATCACGCTACATCAGCTTAAGGTAAGTCTGGCTCAGACATTCTAACTCAAGGACTTTTGTTTAATGAAATCCATTTGACAAATGCTGGTTTGGTTTAGAAAATACTACTTTGTCCAGCTGAGATTTACTGACATTTTGCCTGACTTCCCTTAAGAATCCCTGTCTCAGAGCTGTCTGATGAGCACACAGATGCTAGAAGGGATCCTGTGACTTACAGCCCAGTCTTGAAGCCAAAGGCTTTAAATAAAATCCAGTTCAAGGCCTCAGTTGACAGAAGCATGAGAGAGAGGTCTTGAGAAAGGCCCTTTGGCAAAAATCCATTACACCAGGCCAAAGTGACTTTTGTGCGAATGAGATTAAAGGCAAGTTTTCACTAGAGCATTTTCACTTTTGTTTGGTAAGAGTGAGATGGGGTTTACCTTTTACCATCACTATTAGCACAGACTGGGAACCCTGTAGTCTTCCGCTGGCTGAATTTCACTCAAAAGCAAAAAAAACCCCAAACAACAGTGTAGAGATGCAGCACAAAACCAAGGTAGCAGTGAAGCCACACTGCAGAACCAGCTAGAGGATGTAAAAGGAGCTTACACAGAGACTGGCCCATTACACATGTTAATTCTGCGTTTTGTGTACTGAACAGCTTCTGGTTTTCTTATGTTCCATCAGTTTTGCTCTTTGTGCAGATAGCTTATGCAAGAGGGAAAAGGGTTTTAAGATGGAAAAACAACTACAAAGCCAGAAACACTGGCAAAGAGAAGTACTGTAAGAAACCACTTTTAAAATGCAGCTTCTTGAGGCAGACTGATTTCAAATGGATGACGTTCCTTTCAAAGGCAGGAAGAACGAGGGGCTTAGAGATTTCAGTGAGCTTTGATTGTCTTACTCTGAGCTAATACAATTTTTCCTATTTTAATTCTAATATCAATGATAATAAGTCAACTCAATTCTGAAGTTTAAGCAGGACATTCTGGGATCCAGTATTTATATGCCTTACAAACGCAGAAACCAAAAGCAAAATGAATGTATGCAGTGGAATATAGGACTGTTTAAATATTATTTAATAAACAAACTTTAAAGTTCTCATATATTCAATGTTGTTCCTAACAACAGCTGAATTTGAAGAGAAGAAAATGCACAACATTCACATTACAAATTGCTGCTAATCATGTTCATCATTTTATCAGATGCTAAACATTCCTGCCCGAGAGACATTCTCTCTCTTTCACCATAGATCCAATGGCAGGGGCCCTCATAATAATACAGAAACGCAGCCAAAGCAAATCCCCTAGGTGGGAATACACTATCCATCCTGTTGCCGCAGTGGGGAAACGCGCTGGCACCTGACTCACGCATCCGGCCAGCCGAAGAAAGGCCGAACTCAAGCGGGAACGCAGGGGATCCCTTCCCGGAGCGAGCAGCTGCTCTCCCCCCTCCGAGACACCCTTGCTCCAGTCTCTTGCTGGGTCCGTCCCTCAGCTCCAAAGGAGCACATCACTGCAGTATCCTGGCATACGAAGGACTGCTGAATTTCAACTAATTTCTTAAAAAGTACTCCAAAAACCACATCTTGAAATGAAGAAAGCTTTCAAACCCATCTCCCAAGTACACCTAACGAGTCTGCTTTAACACTCACCGTCTTCTTGTGGCAAAAACTGCAGTTCATCATTCCTGCTGGCTGATTTAAACACACTTTAGCAGGACTATTTAAAGAACTACTGAATCATCATGAAAAGCTCAGAAAGTATGGTCCCCACACTACCCAGATAGAAGAATGTGCTTTGATATTTCAGCTGATTAAATAACTATCACCAAAAGCTTGTCCTGCTTTCCCAGGTTTATCAGGTAAAGTAACCAAGGATATTATCTCCATCCTTGAAACTCATATACTCATACTTTTATCACTACAGTGCTACTGCTATTTCAATATATTGTCTTGCAGTTGCCTAAAAACAGACATTCACACGACTGCAGACACCTCATCTGTCTGTTCCTCAGTTGTAGTAAAAATTTACTGCAACATAAGCTTAAGAGTTGAGTAACCAAGTCACTAAAATTCATTGTGCACTGATTCAGCAGCAGCAGTTGACAATGTGCATGCTCTGAGCTTTTGACAAACATCAGATAAAACACGTTCATTTAATTCTCATAAAAGAGGTAAGGGTGTGTATATATATATATACACACACCTGGTCAGGGTATAGAAAATGGCTGACCATCTGACCATCTTACCTTTTCATTTTTAAAGTTTGGATGAGGTTTTCAAAACAAGTCAGTACCCCAAAGCTCTCATACTTCTTTTCCAAGAGATGAGATTTTGTTTATTTAAATAAATAAATGCAAGCACAGATTTAATATACTTTGCTTCATGTCTTGTTCCCTCTCCCCCTGCCGGTTCCCTCACTTATAAAGATGAACATTTGCCCCAAGGCAGGTACGACAATTTATGTGAAGTTCATTGAGTTTGGATTTTGATACAGACGTGGTTTAGATACGAAACTCAATCACATATTTGAGTACTAATTTATTACTAGGTTTGATGTTAAATGAGATATATTATCCTTAGGATAGTAAGTGACAAAGGGTAATAAAACAAAGCTGGTGTTTATGAACACTTTCTATTACTAAGGAAAGCAAACAGCAAAAAACCCAGCAAAGTTACATGGAAGTGAAATACAGTGTTTTAGTGTATTTACTTAGAAACTGAAGATCTGCATTTTTAAAAGAGCAGTAAAGGCACTTTAGAAAGTCTCTCCCAGAATTTTAAAATAAAACTTCAGCAGTACCTTAATGGTCAGGTGTAGTTAAATACCACAGGCTATTAGGAAAAAATGCACCTTGCTTAACCAATAACGCACACACATCCCTTGAAGGGCCTGCCAGGGGATGAAAGAACGAGGGACTCCCTTTTCACCGTGTGCTCGTGTTGGAACAGAGAGCACACCTGCGGCGGGTTAGCAGTGCACCTGGCTGAAGTTTGGCACGAAGGTGAGGTCTGGACTTGCTAAGTTCAAAGCTGGGCCAGGCAGCTGCTGATTTTTGTTCCTCGCGTAAGCTTTGTAGCAAGTCCTTCTAAGATTTCTTCAAGACTGATGTATGCTCCGGCCATGACTGCAACATCACCCTGGATTAAAAATGCTCTTACCACTTTGTGTAACCACCCCAAGTGTCCCATTTCACTCTGCTTTTGAAAGTGGCACATTGGATAAATAGAGTAATGTAGGAATGTCACATGTAGGTGAAGATCTTTACCCTCTCCAGTTAAGTGGGTACTTGTTTTGGCAGGACAGATGAAACAGGTTATGATCATTAAAAAGAAAAACAGCTCCTATTCTTCAGGTCAATAACTGGGCTTTCACAAGTTAAAAGTTAGCCAGCAAATATTTTTGAAGAAAGAAAAACTCTGCAAAACAAGAGTTACAGATTAAGCAGGCCAATCTGTTTATCTGGCTCATGTCCTTCCCATTACAAATATGTTCCCTGAAATATATTAAATATTATTTGTATCATTCTAGCCTTCAAGATCCTTTGGGAAAACTACCCCCAAATTAATCAGCTTCCATGTCAGGATGTTTCCCTTCCTTCCTCCTGATATCCTCTCTCAAATTTTCCTTTTTCTTGGTTCCTATTCTATGTCTATAAATCACTCTGCTCGCATAGCTGACATGTTTGCCTTGAAACTGCGTTCCTCTCAGCCACTGATGCTGTAAATCAGCAAATAAAACAATAGGATTTGTCTGGCAAGAGCTGCCGTACATAAACGTTGCCTGTTGCCTGTTTGTGGTTGTGCCGCTCATTAGGACCGAGGTGCTGGCAGCACGCACACCACCTTCACCTCTGTGTGTTCTCTCTCTCCAAAACAGAGCAGCATCTTGTTCCAGCTCCCTCGGGCCAAGCCAAACCTAAAAATATATCCTTCATGGAAGGTGACTAACTGAAGCCAAAGCCTGCGGAGATGATGGTAACTTGCACAAAGAAGTTCTTCTACAACATCCCTCACCATGCAGGTGGAATATTCTTTTAATGGTTGAATACAGTGGTTGAATTTGGATCCTGCTTACCAGAAAGCATAGTTTAGCTCCTGTATCACAATCTGCCCTGTGACAAAAAGTAAAAAGTATCCCCAATTTGTGAGAGAAGACTCTTTGCAGAAGGAAGAGCTAATTAAAAGTTTAAGATATTACAAGAAAAAGACCTATAGATAACAAGTAGATAGAAGGTTTAGAACAAAGGCTGCTAACATGTAAAGGCCACTGCAAAGATCTGCAGTCAATCAGGGTAGCTCAGGCCACACTGACTCCCAGCGAGCGCTGGAACCCCACTAACACGTAGTCTGGATCAGATGAGATAAACACAGAAGAGAAAAGCACTCCTGCGTGAGACTTGGCACTGCCACTAAGATGCTGGAGTGCTATAATAATATGAATTGCCCTGGCACTAGAGATCCATACAGATGCTTATTTATCTGTATTCCCATTTCAGTATATCCCTTGAGCAAGCAGGGAAAAATAAATGGTTCTTGATGGACACCAGTGCTGCCAAAACTATTCTTCTGAGGAACCAGAAAACCAAGTCTATCCTAAGTGAAGAAATGCAGATACATGCTTTATTAGCCACCCATGTAAGGATAAAGTAGGCAGACTGCATTTCATTTGGTATTCATTTTAAGCTCCATATTTTAAGCAATACTCTTGATGTTGGCTCACTCTACTGACCCTGATACTTTTATACTCATGATGGAATTTAAGCAGAGCCTAAACATAAAAGTCTCTCTTTCGTTCCCTGCTCCCTGTTTCTGTGATACTTAGAATCAGTGAGTACAGAGTATCTATGTGGTAATGTCTTAAAACCAACTTGTGTGACAGTTTTTAGATAGTAAGCCAATATAAACGTGCGTAGCATACCTGCTTGTATTTTAAAGCTGCAATTCATACATATTCTTTGGGCATAATACCATAATATTTTACTTTGAGCAGTATTCTCTGAATAGCAGATAAATACATATAAGAGGATACAATTTATCTACATTTTCAATGAAACTTTCCTTAAGTCCTCTCTAAAAGAGGCCATTAAAGAAACACGGAACTGGGAGAATGTCCTGTCACAGCCTAAACCACGGGAGGCATAAATGGGAGACAGACTCTTAAACGAATGGTAGCAGCATAGAGAGGGTGCTAGGCTCAAATCCCTTATTCTTTTAATTCGGTGGCAAAATTCCCACCAACTTCAATAGCCTTCTGTCTGGCATTTAAAGATTTGGAAGTGCAGGGTAATATGGTAATGTACCTTTACTTATAGCCAACTATTTTAAAAGTCTCCCAAGTGACAAAACTGGGCAGCTTCAGAAAAAGAGCTAACCGAACAAACAAAACTCAGGCAAACCAGACCTCTTGAAAACCCATTACTAGGAGATAGGCATCTAAATACCTGCGAGGTGCTGTGACTCAGGACTTCTGCTGTGATGGATTAGCCTTCCTGAAATAAGATCCGGACATCAGGATGGGCAGCTCTCTGTTCACTTTGCAGAGACAAACCAAACACAACTAAAATTGATAGCAATGAAATGGAAAATGCTGTACTGGGTAAGCTAATGTCCTCTACATGATTACTACTGTCTGCTCTGATCATATCATCTACAAATAAAAAAAAAGTAGGGAAGCTCAATGAAAAAGATGAAACTGATCTTAGTGAAGACCTGAAATATAAATTAATGGAGTCAGTAATATGTTACATGAATTACCTAATCCATTCCAGATCTGAACAGGACCTATAGCAAGAATGCAGAGCAGGCTGTGCCTTCTGATGCGCAGTCCTATGGTACACGGAAAAGTACACGGAATGTCTTAGTATCAGCCAAGATGAGGAAGAGTTTACCACACCCTGTCTTCCCTATTACATATGCGGGGGTAAGGGATAGCTTCCATGTGCGGAGGTATTACTACAAATAGGTTTTAAAGTGAAAAAAACCCCCAAGTTTATCTGAATTAATAAAAGGCACAGAGGAGAATAATTGGGCAATTTACTTTCTCAGTATAAAATGACAGAGGAGGCATCTGATTAATTAAGCAATAACAAGTTTACAAAGAAAAAAAAATCTAGATCAGAGAAGTGAAAGGAGCCAAGACAGTTTTCTCAGGACTTAAAGTTGTAATGAAATGAACTACAATGTATAATGTACTACGATGCAGTAAATGTGTACTGCATTAACAAAACCTCAGACGAAACCATCATTTGTCAAAACCATATTTTTACCAAATATGTTTTTAACTGACACAGGAAAGACTCTCATCATGAAAGAGCAGAATCTGGCCCACCTTCCTTGACAGAGCTGGGACTAACTGCACAAGTGCAAGAGTTAAAGAATACCTTGACTATAGCCTGAGACAGATTTCCATCACAGGGGCTTGGTGAATTCAGGGAAGAACAAATAATGAGAGTCCCTTGACATATCCTTTAAAACAAACTACCTACCTACAAGTAACTGTCTCTGGCTCCCACAGAAACCAAGCCGTGTGCATTTATAATCTATTCACTTTGTCTACATGCCCATTAGGACTGTAACGCTCAGCTCTGCTTCTCTGTCTTAAATGAAGAAAGCGGTCCAGAATCTGTACAAGGCGAGATTGCATGTGTCTAAACCAGCTAAAGATTATCACAAACGTTCAGAGGAACTGGCCAGATCCTAACCATATGTCACACTAGAGACACCTACTTCTCTTTTGAAAAGAAACACCTAGTCTTGAGATAGTAGTTATTACTGGCCCTTGACAGACAAGCACTGATAACAGCAGCACCCTTCCCTGCCACTGGATTACCAGGCAAACCCATCAGCTGCAGTGAGATGGACTACATCACCATTTATCTATCTCACATTTATAGGTCTATAAATTAGGAAACCACCTGCAGCCAAAATGTGATTCTCTACAATTAAGAAAAAAGGCTCCTGTAAATGCACTGTGATGTCAACAGAAACTGCACAAATGTAGCCGAAAGGATACTAAACATGCTTCATGAAAGCAAGGAAAAAAAAAAAATCCAGGCCACAGCTTATCTCCTTCTTATTCTAAAAGGACTCAGTGGCTGCCAGCTGTCCTCTACCTGCCCTGCTCTCTCAAGAATTTTTTAAGCCAAGACCACCACGTCTGAGAGCCACAGGTAGGATCTTGCTGTGCAGTTCTGTACATAGAGGCTAATGCAAGCTTGGAGGAGGGGGTGGTGGGTCTTTGGTACGTGTTTATAAAATGACTTACAGAAAGGGTTCTTGGTCTGTAGGCATGACGGGAAACATCTACTGAAGTGAAGCACGGTCTTAGATTTATCAGTTTGCCTTAGGGGGTGAAACACAACATACATTACACGCATGTCCTCAAGCCTGGAGCCCTAAACTAAGATGTTCATATGGAGTTATTTTTCCTTACTGTTTGTACTGTAGGAAAAAGAAAAAAAGATTTTACTGTAGCATGAACAGTAGCATACTTCAGCCTTGAACTTAAAAAGACCTTTTCCTCCAGTTAAGGGGTGGATCCCTTCAAACAAAGATGAGCAGGCTGATCCAACTCTGAAATTTCCTCTCATTAGCCACTGTGTTTTCCTGCTTCCGTGAGTAATGTATTTCCCACAAAGATCAGGCTGTTTTTCAGTGCAATGCTATTAGCAGACATCCTTTGGGGGGGTTTTGTGTGTTTTTCATTGTTATCCTTAACAGTAACACAGCGAATTACAAAGCATTAGGATATGTTGTCTTCATAGCACAAAACTGACAGGTGTTCCATATGTTAAAAATAAACCTTAATGCTATTCCTGTGCTGCCCTCAGTGTTTATTTTCTTTTAATTTTTGGGAAGTTACATTACTTACACAGAAATTAAACTGAGATAAGTAATGCTTTTAATGAGACATGGGACAAACCTGGGTCATGGTGCAGGTTTGGAGGATTCAGCAGATAAAGTTGTTGCTTCTCTTCCACAGTTGACAGACATCAGTCACATGAAGTGACATCCCAGTCTGACACATGAATGTAAAAAATACCTGCTGGTTCTGAAGACTGAGCAAAAAATTGGCATATAAAAAGCCTACATCTGTGTGTCTGGAGACGTGATCAGTGATGAGCAAGATTCAGAGCAACCACTTCTATCTTTGATGTTACAGACAACCTGGGGTTGCCACATTTGACAGAACTGCAGGACAAGCTCTACACAGATGCCAGTAACATATTTCTGGAGCTCAAGATCATCTGCCCTATGCAGCACTTCCCCAGGACTCACTCTGACATAGAGCACTTAACCAAAAGTTAAGGAGAGATGGTATCAAAGGTGGCCAAGCCAGTTTTGGAAATCTTGTGCCATCCCATGCTCAAGCATGGATGATAATGGCAAAAAGGTCATCTTTACCTGGATTCATAGTTCTTCGCAAAGAAGTCAATAAATGATTCATGGTCAGGAGCAGAAAACAAGGCAGCAGGTGCTATATCGTCCACAGATAAAGCTGCCCTGTGATTCATTAGCCTGCAGAGCCTCTGTCCAGCAGACATTAATTAGCTCAAAAACAGCTCTGCAAACACCTCACTAAAACATTCGCCTTTGAAACTGATGCACATTTTGTCCTACCAAACCCAGAACATACAGTTTTAAAATGTATTTTAAAAGTTACCAAAACCAGTGGATTGTCCCACAGAAGAACCCGGATTCCTGTATTCCTATCAGAAAGCAACAGCAATAACAATAGTAAAATGTATGAAAAATCTCTGGTGAATTTTCACTTACCCTGGAAGGCCCATGAACCAGCTACATTTTACAGGCAAGTTTTGATGGGATTATTCCTTGTCAACACAGAACTTGACACCAACTGTTCATGCCAGTCTGTGCCCATAATCTCTATCTGTGTAAGTATTGAGATAATACTATTTCTTCTATTAATAATGATAATAAAAATACCTCCCCCCCCATCAGGCCCAGTGAGAAATCACAATCTGAAAGCATTTCAAATTCTGTCAACCACGAAAATCAATCAGCGCTGACAACCTCAGCTGAAACGAGGCTCACTGAGGCCGTTTTCAGCATCATTGGAGAGCTGCCAACCTAATCCCCTTGCTGTAAATACAGTGCTGTGAGCACCTCCTGACAAGCGAAAAGGAGCAGATTACATGGGGAGGTAACAAGCTTGAACTGCACTACGCAAGGAATGGGGGGGTGGCGAAGGAAACCAGCCTCCCTCTGCACTCCCCAGTTAATTGCTGCTCACCAAACTTCTGAATAAATCTACTACAGTCTTACTCTGAAAGTTGACCTTTGCAAGAAGCAAAGACTTTTGCCCAATCACATACAAAACAAGGC
Organism: Apteryx mantelli; assembly: GCF_036417845.1. Lineage (NCBI taxonomy): Eukaryota > Metazoa > Chordata > Aves > Apterygiformes > Apterygidae > Apteryx > Apteryx mantelli. The sequence goes on along the minus strand of NC_089986.1, from coordinate 27,711,467 downwards.
ATCTGCAAACTCTCCCCTTCTCTCAGGCCGGTGTTCGAGCCCAACCTGTGCATTCGCTAGCCGCCGGCAGCAGGGGCCCTGGGCGACCCCAGCACTTGCTCCGTCCCATGTAGGACACCGCACCCTGGGGCCTGCAGGGTCTGCCACTCGCTTCGATAAAGAGGACACTGCTGAGTGGCTTCACTGCCACATCCTCTGGGCTCTCACCTTGGCCATCCAGCAAAAGGTATTTGAAGGGAGTAGAGTAGATAGGTGCTGAAATGGGTGCGCAGTCAAACCGATTACACACCCGCATCTTTCAACATTCAACGTGCTCTTAAATGGCATTGGCATTTCTAAGTCACATTTGTTCACCATTTCTTATGCTCATGACTCCTTTCAAATGGCTCATATGCTACAAGAAGAAATTAAACCTGATTCCAATGATGCAAGGCCCCCTGACGATTCGGTGATCTGCACCGTTTGTTAAACCCCACCCAGGCCCGCCTAAGTGTTGCTGCAACCACGGGCAGTACAGGTGCTGGGATTCCAGTGCTGCAGCCACTTATTACTGCTTTCCCTCTCACACATGCAGTCTTTAGGCTGCTGTGCAAATAGCTGGCAGTTGTTCTCCAAGAATTATCCCACTAGCTGGATATTGCAAATATTTTGCAAAGCTTCCCCTTTGCTTTAAGAGCTTCAGCAAAAGGAAGAGCTCTGTGCAGAGGTCTGCGCACCACTGAAGTCAGCAGGGCATGTACCCACGCGCCCATGCGTTCTTACAGAGAGCGTTTAAATTAAGTAAACATTACTGCCCCCAAACATTCTCTAAGTTTTGTCTTTATTGCTGGACACGAGGGCTTTATAATTTTAATGACTTGTGTTTTTTCAGAAACTTCATGCTCTTGAACACAGAGGTGAGCTCTTCAAAACACTGCTTTAAATGCAGGTTCTCACCAAACAGCTGTTACACATAATATTCATGTCTTATTATTATTCATGAACTTTCAGCTGAACCATTTTTTTGTTTGCACAAATGTTAAGGAAGGGGCTGCTTTCTCCAGAGCTGAAAGGGTGTTTGTGCCAGAACAAGAATATCCATTATTACCTCGAGATTCATTATTCTCAGTTGTTCGCTTCCTCCCTTTAGAAATTTAAATCATGCAATCAGAACAGAGCAACAACATCACCCTACTGACACGACCAATCCCCCACTACCTATCCCAAAGAGAAAATAATTCAAATATGCAATTTCTAAACAATTGTTTATCCAAACTATTCTATTAATGTCACGTTTGCTGAAAACAGAAACAGGAAAATGGAAAAGAGCTGAGTCCACAGTGAATATTGGCATTATTTTTAGCAATAAACCACTGGATCAGCCTTATGTCTGAATAGCTCTAAAATAACTAGCCAGTATGCACATGGATACTGGTGATGAAAGAAGAGGATTATAAACTCATTGAGACATGTGAGAAAATCTTGACACTTTTAGCCATTATAAATATGTCTTTTTCTAGTGCACCTTTAATGAACAACATGCTCCAATCTTGGGGACTTTTAATTAAATTTAGTACTATATCTTGATACAAGGAGTTAACATATTCCAAGCTACTTACAGGGCAAATGGATTTGTGTGACTGATAAACAGCAGATAAAGTACAAGAAATCTCTAAGACATTAGTGGAAGGAACACATGTATAATTTTTCCTAATCTTAAAACTTGTCTTCACACTTCATAAAATAAAAACTCCCATATCTGAACAGTTTCTTTGGCACAGAGACTCTGAGCAACAATGTCTGCAGGTCTGGAAACACAATCTGCCAGCTGCTACTTCGACTCTCCATTTGCACCTGCTTCACCAGGCACCTCCGTGCTTTCCACGCGGAAACTGCAGATTCGGACAAAAATCTGCCACACGAAGGAAGCTTCAGTGGGTGTGGGGGAAGAAGGACAAATATCTCCCTTAAATACAGGTAGCAGCAGAAGAAAGCACACAGAGCCCCACAAGGATCCGGGCTATGGCCTGTCCCCTGCAACATATTCCCAGATTGCATGAAAATAGGCAACGGACGACGCAGCACAGTTTGCTGATACCAACATATCAGGCCAGGAAACAAAGAATTTCAGAAAGTTGCAGAAGGACCTTACCGAGTGTGTGGACGCAGAAAAATGTTAAATTGTGCACACTGGAAAATGTAATCCTAACTTCACACACACACTGGCGGACTGTGAATTGGCCATTTCAGAACCAAACCTTGGGAGCTGAACTAGACCGCTGAATAAAAATGTCAGCTCAATACTCAGTAACTATCAAAAAGCAAAGAGAGTGCTAGGAAGTGTTAGGAAAAGAACTAAGAATAGAAAAGCAAGCATGAAACGGTAACCATGATGGACAGAATACAGTTGTGGTTTCTTCCCATCTGAAAAAGGATGCAGCAGATCTAGAAAATACATTTTGGCCTGAAAAAGAGATGACCAAGTCAGGACATGAATTAGGCCTATAGAACGTCAAGTGACACAGAGACGGTGCCTGGACATCAACTGTCCCCTGTTTCTTCTAGGACAGGAGCTGGGGGCATCAAGTGAAACTTGCAGGTGGCACATTTGAAAGCAACAGAGGAAGTGGTTCTCCACACAATACGTAGTTCAGCTATGAAACCCATCATCACAGGATGCTCTAAATGCTAAGAGGAATACAGATTCAAAAAGCATTGGACAAATTAATGGAAGTAAAGTCCAAAGTTGTCACCTCTGACTCTGGCAGCTCTTTGAGACTGAAATACTACTAAGAGAATGGCCACTACATTCTTGCCCTGCTCTGCTGCTGTTCTCCAGACACCCAGTATAGTTGCTGCTGGATACAGGAGGCTAGGTGGACGTTTTTGGCCTGACACAGTACCTCATTCTTATGTTCTTTTTTAAAGAAAGAACTTAGTCAGAATGGTTTTAGACTGGCTTGTAATGTGTTATCTGTGTATCACTCAAGAACCTTTCAGTGGAGTTCCTGCAGTGAAAGCCCTCCAGAAGGAAAAACATAAGTATGACAGCTCCTTTCAACACATCCATAGATCTATTGTCACACTTTGATACAGAAAAGATCTTACTTTCAGAATGAGAAAAATAATATTTAGAAATTACACAGAAGAAACACACAAAGTGTAGCTTTGTATATACTGCTGGTCCAGCTGGTTTTTGATGACTTCCAAAAACAAAAAATAAACTCTGCAAGGAAATTTGCAAATTGCTTACATCCAAACATAAGCCTAGAGAAAAATAAAAATATACCCCCAAACAACAAATAAATCCATTACAACAAATAAATCCATTACAATAGTATTGCTACAGCAAGCTGTCTGAAGCACTTTGCAGCTTTGGACAGCTAGCTGAAAGACCAGGAGTCATTTCGTGATACATGTGGGACAGATAAAGTATTTGTTTTACTATTTTTAACTCTGTGACCTGATAATCGCCCTCCATAAGTAATTAGCTGTCCATACTTTGCACTATCCCTTCACTAGCCATGTCATGAGGATATTCTGATTCTGGCTGGAAAAACCTATTTGCAAACCATACTTTATTTTTTCCTAAAATAACCTGAACAATACCTCAAACCATAACCAAACAAGAAGCTTGTACTGAGAGGATTCCCCTAAGTCTACTAAGTGCAAATGGCGAAGATAAAAAGGAAACCCAGAATGCAAAAGTCTGCTCCCAGGACACTGATGGTAGAAACCACAAAGGAAAGCAAGCACTAGAAAGCTGGAAAAATGCCTCTGTGATTCAGAGAAAATTCATAATTAAAGAAGAAAAAAAGGAGAATCCCATGCAATGAAGGCACGAATCAGTTGTGTCTGCTTTGTGCAGCTTCTCAGTTCACAGAGGGATTTGAGCTGCCGTTCATATGCTGAAGAGCTTTCTAAGAACCACCTAACCCTACTGGTGGGAGGGCAACAGAAAAAGGCAGAAAAGGAAACTCGCACCCTGAAACACCGCCACAAGTTGAAATTATAAGGCAACCACACACCTGCAGAGGCAGCTGCAGCAAGCAAACACGGGAAGGAGCATGGGCACGGCGGGGTTTAGGCACCAGCGGAGGACCGGCTGGAGGCGCTTCCAGCAGCGCCGCGTGCCTCGGGCCACCAGCCCCACAGCACGCTGCTCGCCAGCCATCAGCTGGGGCAGAGCGGCTCTCAGCGCCGCCCGACAGAGAGCCAGGGTCTAATAAAACACTGACGGAGCGGGAGCGGGAGCGGGAGCGAGACCAAGCCTCCTGCCCGTCGCTCTCGTCCCCTCTGAAATGTGGGGCAAAGGTTGGGGGAGAACGAAGAGACACTGATGATTGATAACAACTCAATATCTTTGTGCAGCTTTACCAGGCTCTTTAACTAATGACTGAGGCAACTCCACCTCTACAAAATCAATCATCATGTCATAAAAGTGTGAAACACTGCAAAATTAAGTGCCTGCCCCAGGGATATAGAGCGTGTGTCATGTATAAAGTGAACCTGATTCCGCTGGGGGTCTCTGTGACTTTCATTACCCTCAGAGACAGTCAGAGATGGGGCGAGACATGGCAAGAATATCCAGAATTAGTGCCTTCCCTTAAAGAAACGATGCGAGTAAACCCAGCTGCCTTTAACTCACTCATCAGAGCTGCGTGCTTATCCGACAGAAGTGATCCAAGCAATTTAACCACAAACGCAGCAGAGGGAACGACCCGGCAGGCGCTGGGCAGGGTGGACAACACAACCTAGCTCCTTCCCAAGACACTCGCTCTTTCTTCCAAAGACAGGCAAACAACCCCCCGCATTCGATTTTGCTGCCCTCCCTGGGAGGAGCACTACAGCCACCTCTTCTCCTTAACTGCAACAGTCTGGGCAACACCTGCTTTGGGCCACAGCTCTCAAACACAGACAGGGCAAGGGGCCGGAGAGGAGCACGTGGAATATTTGCTGTGCGCGGGATGTATGTCTGAGGACGGTCAGCAGAAGCAAGGCCGTGCTGCTCCGGCAGGTGCATACAGCACGGAGTGCTCCCTGGGCTTCGCTGCGAAACCGGCACCTCCCTGGGGGACTGCAGTGGTCTTCAGTGGTTTGTCAAGTTATTTTTCACATCAATGTATTACTCCAGATTGCTCGGGTAAGGTGATTTGGTCTTTGGAACTCAGAGATGGAGATTTAGAAACGTGATAATGAACCTCAGTATATATTTTTAAGAGGGAAATACTTAAGAAATCTTAAGGAAGCAATTGGTGGAAGGAGGGAGAAAAACCAGTTTCTAACTTAGGACTCAGGACAGCTCTTTTCCCTGATTGTGGAGAAAGAAATTACACTTTCTATCTGGTTCTTCTCTGTACAGTAAATAGGAAAACAAAACCTTCTGGTGCATTTTCCCTCCGACTCCCTGAAGCCTCGTGCCGTTGGGGTGACAGGGGAGTGAGGGCTTCCAGGGGTGTGCAGCACTCTGCTAGCTTGATATCAGTCCTGTTCTCCTGCACCACTAAACTTCTGCCTCTGTCCCCTGCTGTTTAGCCAAATCCACATCCTGACCTTTCGGAGGCAGAAAACATTCTTCTAATTTATGAAAAGGAAGATTTTTTGTAAAGTGAGTCAGACATTAAGTGATTTAAATGCTTCAGGGAAAAAAAAAAAAAGGCATATCCTAGGACAAGCTTCTGTAATCCCTGACTGGAGAGGTATGTGACAGTGACTTAAGCAGTCAGTATTAGCAGCTGTCACACTCTGCTAGGTGAGATGAGAGCTTTTCTCTAGAGTCAGGAGATATCTGTGCTAACCTGTACAGAAATACTTGGCCCGTGGTTGAGTTTTACACTGTTTCTATTTTGATCTTGTTTGTAACCATATTAACCTTTTAACAGACAGTGCTTCTGCCAAATATGAATTACTCGCTGCAGGTTTTTTTTAAAGCTTGAATTTAATATAAGCCTGGGGATTCTTTTTCCCCCGCCTTTCATACAATATATTAATTCAACCCCTTCCTGCTCATAAATTTTCCAAGAACTGGAACTGCATTTAGACAAAATCTAAACCCACATACCTTTCATATACTTCATAGAAATACTCCTATGTATGTTTGCAAGCAGCTGAAGATGTGCTTTTATCTTGCCATGAAGTCATAACACTCCATTTCCAACATCACGGTTGCTCCTATGGCAACAGATGGTGACATCAAGCACAGGATCATGACTTCACTACAGGATCAAGAAGGATTAGCTTTGCACTGAGGCAGCTAAGATCTAATGCAAACACATAGCTGCAACAATTGCAAAGAGCGTTTATGGCAGGACAGTTTACTCGTTGTGTAAATGTTCTCCTTGTTTACCCCAGCATGAAAATCCCTTTAAATCAACCAGCTGTTTGTAAATTAAGCCCAAATGGATTAGCTTTAAAACAAGCTCATAGGTTTGAGATGGCTTTTCCACACATACTCTATCTTATGACCGTGCTCGGTGCTACAAGCCCCAGCCATACTAAGAATAGCCTGTCAGAGAAAAGAGGATGGAGTCACAATACCATTCCTCACCATAACCTTGAGGATTTTTACCTGCCTTTAACAGGTTACAGTATGAGTGCAGCAGGTAGACTGAAAATTTTTATTGAAGCTTCCACTTCAAGCGCTGCTTGTTACTCCTAAAAACCTTGTGGGGACAGTTATTTAATTACATATGACATATTCTCTTTCCTAGAGGAGGACGCTTAACTGGATGAACTCCCTGACCTTCCACCTTTAAGTTACCAACACAGGACCACACACAGGGCCCCTGGCTTCAAAGGTCTCTCTAGAGAAATCAGGAGCCAGCACCTGATGGGACAGCACACATGGTCAAAAAAGCAACTTCCCCTACGGAGCAAGATGGAGATGGATCTGCCCAGGACACAGCTGAGCCTGCTGGCGAGATACGGCAATTTGCATCCTGCAGCTGTCGCAAGCACCCTTGCAGGCGGCAGAAGAGACAAATGCCCTGCTAGCAGCAGCACAAGAGGGAATTGCCCCTGGGGATCCACCTTTACAAAAAACACCCCCCAAATTCTCCTCCTCCTTATTGGGTTCCCGGGAACACGTACTCAGCATGATGACACCATTATGTACGAAAAATTCATCTGATAAATATGCACACTGGACTCTGCAAGAGCTCAGTGTTGCTGCTACACATTTTCTCTATGCAGTAGATGCTGAGTCCTTTCAGCAACCGACATTTAACTTTCTGATGAGTGTTCAGGGGAACTCGACCAGACTATGGCATTCTCTGTGTCTCTGTGGACAATCTGTGTTTTGAAATCGTGCCAGACTGGGCAACTTTTTTGCCTCAAGAAGCAGTAACTTCACAACTGCAGGCATGCCCCACTGTTGCATGGCCAAGCCCCGAGAGAACCACCACCACAGGCTGCGAAGGCAGTTCAGATTTCAGGCCCAGTCAGTCTTATGCTTCTTTGTTGAGATGCCAACGAGGGTATAAAATTCTGTTCCACTGTCAGAGTTTTCTCTTCTATGGACACATCAATCAGACTACTAGTCCTGCTGCATCAAAGCAGATTATGTTGATTAGCACAGCCCTTACGGAAGAGGAAACTTTGAGCAGCTCTCTCAAGAATTAAAGCTAAGCAATAGCTGAACCATATGACAGGATAAGAGAGTCATTTAAAGTCTCAGAATCCATTTCCATAGGTTTCTAAGTGCTCTCTAGTTTTACTGTCAGTGGGCTCATCTTGCCAAACTTTCTTGGACTGTCTTATCGGGGTTAATAAGCATTAATTTATAATTAGCAAGGAACTAACCTGCATCCATTTTGCAAATGAACTATTAATATAATATCAAAGCAAATCAGGAAAACAACAGCACAGGTGCCACTATGGATATTAATGTAGTGGGACACTGCAGTTGTATTCACTTCCAGACACATTTAGCTTGAAGTGACAGATTTTTTGACCTTCTTCCACACATACTTATGTGATAATGAGAAATCTTTCAGACTATGTTGTCACCTCCACTCTTCTTTTCCTGTCGCTTCTCACTTCCAACCAGCTTCCCTCATCTTCCCAGCGAGCACGGCTCCTATCTCAGTAACACTAATAGATACTGTTTTCTCCCAGAATACTTATAAAAGGAAGTCGAAGGCTTTTCATTCCTAAAAACTCTCTGGCCAAAACTAAAAGCATTTAACCTCTAAACAATAATCAATTAGTGAAATAAAAGATTAAATATAGAAAAAGAAAAAAAAATTCTGTACTTCACAACCACCTCAATGCTGCAGACATTATACAAGTCATTTATCCTCTGTGCCTCAGTCACAACAGGCAAATTACGTTGGTAACGCATCCTTCCGCCCTCTCCCTGCCTGTTCTGTTATCAAACAGGGTACTCGCTACGTCATACACACAGTAGACTCCGATCTTCACCAAGGCCCTCGGTCCCTCCCACGCTAGCTATGGGCAGACTCATGAAGTAGAGCGATGGCTCCATGCAGCGCTGCCTCTGAGGCCAGAAATAGTGGCCAGAATCCAGAAGCTGCAAGTGTCCTTGGTGTGAAGGAGGAGCACATAAGGAGCTGTAGGTATTTGGATCCGTTAGTGATTGGCTTGGGCGACGGAAGGAACAGTGTCATACAGTAAATAGCTAACAGGAACTGAAGGCTGACTCCAGAAAGAGCCAACTTGCAGTAATGTATTTTGCAGTAGGTTGAATGGCTACGAAACCTGGCAGTATGAAAACTAACATGTAAATGTCCCCCAGATGGTGTGCAGACCCTGGGATGAGCTGTGAGCAGGGCTTTCTGGTCCAATTTATCTTTGAGAGCTGGAGGGAAAGCAGAATCATCCCTTCCCCACCAGAAACATAACAGAAAAAATAACAGCTCTAGAACAGAAAAGCTAGAAGGGGTGAAGGATGAAATTTTCTGGGGAAGGATAAAGAAAGCCACTACTAAAACCCAGTCCTAATGGAAACCAGGACTGAGCTATTTGAGGAAAAAGAGCACAGCATTTCATCTGTCAGGTGCAGCCATTAATGGGTAATGGCCAGTAGCAGTGCTGCTTTGACTGTGTTTAAAATATAATCTTGTAAAAATTATTAGGATTGTTTGTGGCCTTTGGTCTTGCTAAAAAGACATGTTTAAGATACAAGTTCTTTCAGCCTTCCTAAAATGGCTTTTAAAATGAATCAGGTGGCCTGCATCTGACCCATTTCCACTTATTTCTCCCCCCAAAAGCAATGCTCTCTACATGAGTCCTGACCAGCAGATGAACCCAGGGCAGAGGCCCACTTGAGTCCCCCTTGTGCAACACTGTCTATTTGAGCATGAACTCCAAAGGTTTCAATCCCCATTCATATTTTATGCTCCACAGATGTTTTCCCCCACTTTTGCTGCCTCCGTTTTTAATGCACCACTGGATCTCTGTACAATCCCCCCCTTTAAATATATCTTATTTTTTGTTGTAAGAAAGCAACGAGTTGAGAAGCAAAACTGAAAGGCCTGACAGTCCCCGCTTCCCATCAACATTCTCCCTTGTTTATGTCAGAAACCACGGGCTTTAAGTGACAAGAAGGCAGCAGAGAGTGGAAGGTGCACAGAATCGTTTATGAGGCAGTGGTGACATGACAACCTTCAAAAGACCAAAGTTGATGTTTGTCAGGCCAGGAGGGTGGGATTGCATTAAGCTGCATTTCATTAAGAAAAAATAATATTCAGAAACTATTAAGGGGTCCCATGTGGCTGCTTCACCACATTTAATTTAATGTCTTTCCTCTCCAGTGACCGATCCACCCCCCACCTTCTTACAAACGATGGCTTGTGGGTCTTAACCTTACAAGCAAAGATACATTTGACCCATTAGTTACCCTATTTAAAGGCTTTTGTTAACCCATAGTATAGAGCTTGAGCCCTGATTTTATGTTGAGACTCCAGATCACAGAAGCAGATGGTGTCATAAAACCCCCACCTCCCCCTACCCTATTTATTCAACTTCTGTTGGGTAATCGACATTCATTCCTTATGCACCATTTTCTAGGCAACATGTTATCCCCGAAGATCTCAAGCTGGGGCAGTGGGTAACTGAAATGCTGGTCATGGGGAATGCCTCAGGCAGTGTACGTGTTTGAAGCGGGAGTCTCTGGCCTATTTCTTGGGAAGCACATCCCAAACATCAAAACTCAGGGCCCAAATGCAAAAAGCTCCTTGAATATATAAGAACTCCTTTTGCATTTGGGTGAGTTTAGGAATGAAATAAAAGACAAAGGACTATTTCTTCTAAAATACAGCCTTGATGCTACAGTGCCTTCTATGCCTGCTTTCATTTTTTAAGCTTCCTTTTCTCATTATCCATTACCAGTTTCCTCACCAAATGTACTTATTTTTTCTTTCCAGAAGGAACTGCAGGAAAAATAATAAATCCTGACTCTGTTGACTAGAGAAGAGGATTTCCTAGTAAGCTGCAAAGTTCACAACCTTCAAAATTAATCTTTTAGGAGAGATGCATGACACAGAAATAAAGTATGCAGAATTAAGGAACGGAAGAAAAATCCAAACCTGGGCACGTGTCTCTTTTTTATACTACTTTTCTGAAAGCAACTGGAATGCTAAAGGGAAAAAGAAATCAGTAATCAGTACTGAGGAACAGCCAAGAGGCATCATACATGCTTGATAACAATTAATTAATGATCCATTTAAATATCCTGTCTCAGAGTCAATGAGTAGAATCCCTACAGAAGAGATTTTCAAAGCCTAGTCTGTTTGATTTTCAGAAGGAAAGGAGAAGATTACTATTCTATTGTGAGTCTATGGTAAAACATCTGAATTATAAAGCAATTTTAATTCCATTAAAATTTTAATTCAATGCTTAGCACCAGCAGAACATCACTTTTCTTTTTGTGCTGTGGGGTACTGGCCTCAAAATGAAGTAGGAAGGTGGCTGTCTGATGAGGAACTAGAAGCAAGCTCCTTTCCACCAGATTCCCACTTGCTACGTTCTAACACAGTAACATATTCAGCAATGAGCTTTTAATGATTTTGTATTTGAACCTGGCTCAAAGATTCAGGCAGTTTCTCTATAGGGAAAAAAAAGCATATTACGTGGGAGCGTAGGAAGAACAACCTGGTGTTAAAGCAGTAGAAACTGAACAAATAGCATTGAACCTCCTCAAAATAAATGAGCTATGTTTCACTAAAAATAGGAAAAAAGCTATAAAAAAAGAAAAAGATGAAGGAGAATTAAAACAAAAAGTAGAAATACTGAAAAACAGAAAAAGCCACTGAAAAAGAGTATTGGCCCAAATTTCCATCTGAAGTTGCTCTAGCAAACATCCTTGGATAAATTCTTTGTACCCCTAGTCAGTTCTGCTGGGCTGCAGGTATCTGTTTTCACCTGCTCTGCCCTGCTTGCCTCACATACGAACTGACCTAGATCAGTCCCCTTAGGAAGACCACCCTCCAGGCATCTTTCCACACCTCCCAGCACAGCCACGTCTTGTGGGACATTCAGCAGGCCATCAAGGCCTAGCAGGGTCCAGAAAGAAGGGAGGCTGTGGGAACCATACCAGCTTGCCTCCAAGTCCTTCTCAAGATGGAGCCTGGAGGGAAAGCCTGCACTCCATCAACGAGCAGCTATGGTCTGCAGAAACGTAATTGCAAAAAATCTCAAGACCCAGAGAGCCCAGTGTATAGACACACAGCAAACATACAATCAATAATGGATTCTGGGTCAGACCTACAAGGTGTCCTTGGCTGCTTCCCAAACTCTGGAATAATCTACTCCATGAACTACAGCAGCAGCAGAGTGCCCAAGGTACCTGGCCCACACATACAGGCTGGTAGACCCAAGCTGCTGTCAGCAGCTGAGGCAGAGCAGATGCAGCCACACGAGTTCAAGTAAAAGAGATTTTCCTGTGTGTCTGGACCAGACGCTGCCCTCAACACGCAAGTCCCAGATTGCCTGCGAAAGAGTCTCTCTCATACGAGCAAAATCAGTGGCGACTGCCCTGGATGAAACAACAACAGCTCGTCTCGATGAGTCATCCTGTGGAAACCGGTTACTTCGGATAATTAGCAGGCAGCTAAATGCCCACGGGTGGACACACACGTTAATGGGCCTGGTCATGCCGTGCGCCCCAGGAGCCTCGCGTTCCCTGCGGCTCCCGGGGGGCCCGAGCCAGGCCCGGGGAGGCAGGCGCAGGCAGGCAGCCATCAGCTACAGCTGTGGCAGGTGCAGAGCAATAGCAGAGTGCTCATTTGGAAGGCTCAAAGCCAGGCGGAGATTAATGACCCACAATGACAGTGCAATCAGCAGCGGAGGTATCATAATCTCTGCCTCTTTTCTGCACGCCATTTATAAAAGCCAGGGCAAGGTGTTTAATAGCATGGGGCTCGAAGGGCCGTGAGATCTGCAGTGCGGGAGGTTCTGTGCGGCTGAATGACAAGCAGTGCTACCTGAGGCTGTGATTTACATGAGTGCTGCCGGCGCTCGGCATGTGAACCAAAGTGGAAAGAGCGTGCACACTCTGCAAGGCTGCATGGGCAGATGGAAGGCATCAAGGCCTGAAATGGGCCGTATTTGGGCATTAGCATGGGCGTTTTTTAAGAGTCATTGTTTGTGATCTTGAAGCCAGGTTTCATCTTGTGTAAAAAAGCGATCTTCCTCTCCTTTCTGCCACAATTTACTTCAGTTCATATCAACCAGTGTGAGGAAGTTCACAAATTTGTGAAGGGGTGATAGAGAACATCCTACAGGCTATTAATAGGTTATTAATAGAGAAAAAAATGTTGCAAATTAGAGTACATAAGCGTGCTGCCTATCTGCAAAGCAAAATGTACATTACAAATTAAATATGTGGCATGGGAAGGGAAATGTCCTGAAATCCTAATTTTCTTTGCTTCACTTACCAACTTGGTGGAGTGTCATGGGAATCCACAGAAGGAATGGGTCAACAGTGGGGAAATTCAATGAGAGGGGTTTAAAAAAGAGGTAACACACTGATAACATAATCCTGCTTCTATTCTGTTAGGTAATCTGGAGGTCTCTGGAGGCTGGTGGAAATGTATTTTATGCTAAGCAAATGTCCCACATGCCTCCCCCCACCCCCCAGCAAAAAAAGAAAAACAAGACAGATTTATGGAAAAATCTCACAACTGATAAAACTCAGCAGAACTGGCCAAGCAAGCAGAGGAGGACTGCGTTTTGACTTCAAAACCGGAGAGACCAGAGCATGCAGAGAAAGGCTGTTTCCTTATGCAGAACTGCAGTTTGTCTTTTTGCACAAACGAAAGTGGTTGGGGAAAGGCTTAGGACAGGGAAAGAGCTTGAAGAGTCCTTAAAAACCATGAAGAGACCCTGCTCCCAAGACTGATTCAACTCTACCTAACTTTTTTTTGGCAAATGTTTGCCCAGCCAGTCCTTAAACTTTGAGCAAACCCCCCCTCACCCTTGAGGAACCTTTCCCAGTGTTTGTCTAACCTCACCATTTTTTCTAGCATCAGCACAACCTCCCTGGCTGAAATTTAAGCCCATTAAGTCTTGAATCATGTTTCCCAAGTACTAGAACATGCAACATCAGTCCCTCACATCACCAGCAAAGGCTGCAGTGATGACTGGGCTGAAAGCAATTGCTGCTGTTGTATACAGACAGTTTGCATGTTACCTCTCCTGCAGCCCAGCCTTCGCCCGCTTGTCTCATCCATGAATTAGATGACAAGTTCAAGCTGAGGCAGTCATTAATTATATGGTTTGTTCTGAACCTAGCACAACACAGAGCTAAAATAATCAAGTCCTTTCAGCACTACTGCAGCATAAATGATGCATATCCCCCTTCAGAGCTGTCTCCCGCCTAAACGTTCCTCCCTGTTGTCTCCACAACATACAGCCCCTGAGCAGAGTTATGGGATCCTCAGATGGGCTCAGGCACAACTGCTCTGACCCTGGACAGTATGGCTGATCACCTCTTCATCCTGGTCCCTCGCCAGACTGGCGCGTGGGTCCTCAGAACTGCTCCACACATGGGACAAGCAACAAAGAGATGATTCAGTTCTTTTAAAAGGCAATATATTTTCTTTAATAATTCTTCCTAGCTGCCCTGTTAATGGCAGTTATAGATCTTTTTTCTTTCCCGCTGGCACTGATTTCTAGAGTTGTTGATACTCTATGGATATTCAGACTGGCTGCCACAGAACAGAGTGTTTTAAACTACAGAACATGGCTGTGTTGAATTTCTCCATCTCTCCATATGCTCACAAGTGTTTGCCCAACCCCGAGGCGCCCAACAGCCGTCCCGCGAGGCAGCTTCTGAGAGACAGGCTCCGAAGAGGCTTTCTAATAGAGCATGCAACACTAGGGAGCAAGTGGGAGCTGGTCAGGAAAGAGCAAGTAATGAAATACTGTTTGTGCAGTGCTACGAGAACACGAGAGTGCAGAAATTCAACAGGCAACGTCAGCTCTGCTGTAGCTGGGGAATATGGGGCTGTGGGAGTTGGACAGCTGAGACAAACGATCAGAAACTGCCGCTGCTGCTCGGGTAGAAAATGACATGATGGCGTGTGACATAGCATTTAGCTCCGCAGAGAGCAAGTACAGTCCCTGCAGAAAGCACTGCATAAATGTGCGCGGTTAGAGGCGCTTTTACCCGCGGGTGAGTGCGATGTGTTGGGGGCTCACCCGGCAAGCTCTGTGGCGAAGACAAAGCCCTTCTGCTCTGCTGTTTCTCCGAGCACAACGAGACAAATGTGGTTAGCGCTATGCCCGCTGCAGAAAACGCGTAGCTGGCTGGAATGACTGTCTCAGGAAAGAGCTGTAGCAAAGCACACAGAGTGGCTTCGAGCTTCATTTGTTTGCCTGTGGGCAGCTGCTGGCAGCTCCTTTTTGCTTTCCCAGTTCAACCTGTGCAGAGATGCAGACTGTCCCACTGCCCCCTCCAAGAGGCCTGGGCAGGCCCACATCTGCCCCCGAGCACGGGCCGGCGCCGGCCGCGGTGCCGCCCGGGAGGTGGCGCGTCCCTCGCCGCCCTCCGCGCACCGCCGCCTGCCTCGGCCTCGCCCCACGCTGCGCCCGCCGTGCCGCGAGCAGGGCCGGCAGCCGGCGCGCCGAACGCCTCGCAGGCTCGCGGCAGCTCGCATCTGCTTCCGGGAGCACCGCTCTACTCGTGGCCCGGGATTTCGTGGAAGCGAACTGCAAACTGGTCTGTCCAGGTCTGCCCACAAAGACAACGCTTACAGCCTGGAATCTGGCCCCCTTGGGAATATTTTCCTTTTCACTTATACTTCCCACATGGCAGCCTCACAGAGGTGAGTGGCACAGCTACCTGGCTCTGCTGTGCACAGACGATCTCGATGCTAGATCCACAAGGTATCTGTTACCTAAACAGCAAATCTAACAAGTGGGCTGTCCTCCACGCTTCCTCCCTTGTAAAGCATATGGGATCCCACATTATGCATGCAGCCTTTCCATAACTGCCTGTAAAGTGATATTTCTCACACATAAATACTCATGAAGGAGAGAAAGACAGTTCATGCGTCCATATTCTGCAATTCAAATTACGCCTCATTTCTGTCAGTGCGAATCCACAGTAGTTCCAGTGAAGTCAATAACTGCCCGATTACACCATGGAAGAGGAAAATGCTGCCTTAGTATGTCAGTATTTCTAAATTCTGTATTCTTCTGACAAAAAAAAAATATCTGTGAAAAACTCACTCACTGATCACAATTAAAGCTACTGTCACTAGTAGGTTATAAGTAACTAAGTCAATTCCCCAAAGATATCAAGTGCTTAGCTTGTCTCAGTCACATGAATATATTAACATTTTCAGTGGATGCTAGTATATTCTTTATGTCCACATATGTTTAAGCTAAAACCCCCCCCCACTCATATTTTGAATTAAAAAAATAATGGCTACGTATAATAATATTTCAGAGTCATTATCAGAAGGTAGCCCTTCTGTTCAGCAGGAAAACGATTTCTCTCTGCAGTTATGGTGGTATGGATTTAACTTTTCAAAGGTATATGAATACATTTCATAAAAGGGTGAGATTTGCAAGAAGCCCTTCATGAAAGGCTTCATGAATCATGATTTATTTTTAAATTTAAGTTTTCAGAGAATTTCAAAAAACCTCCAAATCCTATTTAGCTTTCAAGCGATGTAAATTCTGAATACATGTGAAGGTCCCATACTAAACAATCTACATCTCTGATCTGTAGATGCCAAAAAAGTGGAAAATAAATAACAAAAATGGAATTTTAGGTAAGACAAGCTGGCCTTTAAAGAGTGATTGCCTAGGTAACACCACTAAGTTTTTCCCATCAGCTGTAAGTTTGTTAGCCCCATGTGATACCTCTTTCAAATTACTCTGAATGTTTGAACTAGAAATACTCTCCTTGCTCCAGCAGGGAGCTGCTACCCTCACTAGGCCTGGTGGCCTTCCTCAGCGAAGAGACTGCGAGGTCATCTTCATCTCCAAACCTGCAGCTGAAAGGACCCAAGGGGGTAGCATCAAAGCTTGGCCTGTGTAACAGTAATGTGACAGATCACAACAACTCCTTTCTAACCACAGGAAAAACAGTCAGGAAATGCTACATGATGTACAAAAGGGGAGGGAAATGGGAAAAAATAACCACACAACAAAACAGCACTCCCTTAGAGCGTATACACTTACCTAAAACATATCAAACGGTGAAATGGGTTCAAGGTGGGAGGCATCATGGAAACATGAAAAAGAAAAGAGGAAATACGTTAGTTCAAAGATACGTAACTCCACTTAGCTTCATGATAGGAGCTAAAACCACCTAAACCCCGCAGAGCTAAATATCCCAGCAGCACTCTTGGATCAACAGCAAAAGCAGTACCATGTGTTTTTAGAAGGGCAAACAGACTAGACCGAACCTTCAATTTAGTGGGCAAAGTTTAACAAATCAACTCTATTCAAGTGTTGCCTTTTTTGCTGTGTGTTGGTTTTCATTACTAGCAGCATGAGGGATGAAGATGACAACGTAAAAAGCAGAGAAATAAAAAGAAATGCTTAGTGCACTGTGGCCAGAGTAAAACTCCACCTGCAGGGCTCACAGAAGCTGCCCACTCACGACTGTTTCTGCACCAGACTCAGCACGGATGGCTTGACCGCACAAAGTGCCGAGTGCTGTCCGATCCCACTGACTTCAGCTAAGTAGCTCTAGGAACTTGATTTCTATTGAGTCCCTTAATTCTTAGCTGTGCTAAGCCCGGAGCAAATTTCAAGAGCAGATAATCAGCAGGGAAAAAATTGCTTTAGGAGAAGGGAAAAATGAGCCAGGAAAACAACTAATCTTCAAAATATCTTTATTTTGCACTGGCTGTTACTTACTGAGGCTTCTGTTGCAGTCAGTGGTATTTATTTAATATAACATAGCCTTATTCTTTCATTCTGCTGCATGGAAAAAGTCTTAATTCTTAACAAAGATTTTATAGGGAAACAGTCACTACCCAACTCTGCTAGCCATGGTAACTCATGATAGCCCACATTTCTACTCCAGGCAACATCAACTGGGAATTGGACATGTTCTGTTTACCTCAGCTATATATGCTTTCCCTTCAGGCAAATCTACCTTTCTACATTCTTTCCATTAATCAGTGATGAATATTTGCTACAACCAGATGACCTTAACAATGTGACCTCAACTTCCCATCTTCCATAGTCTTTGATTTCATCTTGTCATTCCTGCCAAATCTTACCATGACTTTATCTTGAGTCTTGCCATTTTTTAAATATAAAACTTCCTTGTAATCTCTCTATCTGTAACTTCAAACCAATGAAATCTTTCTAGTTAAAAACAGCCACCAACTCCCATCGCTCTCAGCCAGCCTTTGGCAGAGGACATAGAGGACCGTTCTCCCTCTCGTCCCTTCTCAGAGCTGGGAGCAGCAGGTGAAGGCAGTAAGAGCCAAGTTCAAAGCAAACAACACTCAGTGGTCCTTCACCTGCAGGGCACTACACCTATGGAAAGCGTTGCTGAAGGATACTAACAGCAGACTGGACATAGGCAGACAAGAAAAATCCATTAAGAAATACCAAATACAGTAGAAGCTGCATCTAGCTCAGGAAATCTCTAGCGCTGAAAATAAATGGAGGCTAGGAGAGTTTACTCAGGGGAAGCATCATACACCGTTGCTTGTTTTGGTCATCTCTAGATATGTTTGTGATATGTAGCATTGAGACACTGGAGACATTGTGTCAGATGGGCCCCAGGTTAGCTATTCTCATCTTCAAAGGTTTGAACCCGACTGATCTCCAAGAAGGTGCTCTAAAGCTAGAAATCAAGGCAGCTGCTGCTGAGAACACAGGGTGCTGAGGAAAATCGAAAAAAAGAAAGATTAAGGAGGCTAGAAGAACAGCTCCTCTTACTCTGTGAGATTAACAAAGCTTTAAAAATATCTAAGTAACCTTTGCATTTTTTTTGGAATCATTGTTTGAATTTTGAACCAGAGATAAACCAGAAGCCACCACAGGAAGCTTCATTTACATGACCGCGTACACACGGCAGAGGCTCGGAGCAGGCTGGGGCACAAACTGCCTGAAGGGCAGGGGCAGCAGTAGGACGCTCGGGCCCCGTGTCCCGGAGCCAGAGCGCTGGCCAGGCGAGAGCGCTGCCTTCCTGGCCTGCCTCCGGTACGAGTGGCCCTCCCTCTCTAGGGCCAGAGGTTACAACCAAACAAGCACACAACTCCCCCGCGCCCCAGTTTGAAAGACTTCCTCCCTTCTCTACTAGACTGCGTAACAACCTGTGTTGTAAACTCCTGGCGCAACAAATATTTTCTTTGCTTTTCCTTAATCTTAACATAATTTACAAATGAACATCACAAGCAATTCTTCAGGGCAAGCTAGAGCTCAGTGAAGTGGGATGCTCCTTCAGTACAACCTGCTCTGTATCAGCAATAGCTTTTTAGTCACTGCATGGCTCTGCTGACAGAAGTCAGCTCTGATTTGCAGCTCCAGACCTGCTGCCTCATTAAGGAGGATAAATGTACCTTTATCTTTACAAGTGAGGACTTCTGCAGGATTAGAGCTGCAGAGGTATAAAGAAGAGAGATTCGTGCTGGCCATTTCTGCAGTGTATTAGATAAACCCATATAGATGATCCCTGAACTAGACAGTAATAGGCATTAAGTTAAAATTAGAGGTATGTGGCATTGCCAAGCAAATCATGCAAGCTCTCCCAGGCTGACAGACGCAGCAGAAGCAGTTAGGAGACCAAAAGGACACAAAGCTAGTGGCTAAGAGGAAGAGATGACAAAATTAAACATCTACGGTGAGAACTTTTACCCAACCTAGCTTCTAACTTAGTAATTAAAGCACAATAGCAAAATAACATCAGAGGGTAACTCATTTCAAACCCTTTTTTTCTGCATATTTCAAATCCTAATTCCCTCTGCCTGAGGACTAACATGCCCTCACACTCAGATCAGATAACCACCCAACTATACTGTAAGGAGCAAAATGCAGTTAGTGCTCTCCAGGGTAAGGAATTTCCTAAGGAAAAGAAAAAAAGCCAACCTCTTCTGCATACCTGGGGCTTGCCCGGGTGCGGCGAGACAACAGAGCTCCTTATTTTAGTTTTTGAACAGAGTTTTAATTCAAAGCCTGATAGGAACGCAGCTCAGAACTTCTTAGTTCAAACTCAAACGATATCATCACTTTGCAGTTATGCAGAGCATCCTACTAATCTTAAAAGACTTTTAGAGGAACACTGTCTCTGTTTTATGGACAGGCATTAATAAAGCTAAATATGACATGGTTTGGGAAAGATCTCACGTAGCATCAGGGACAGAAGCAGAAAACAATAAAAGCCTAGCTAGCAAAGGGATCAGCGGAGGCCTTACCCCAAACTGTTCTTGTAAAATCTGAAAAGGGGATAAAAAAGAGTCACTCAAATTTTTTTTCCAAAAGTCTTGATGACTGCTTCTAGAACAACCTAACATGTCATTGAAATAAAACCATATGGTAAATCCTATGTTCTTCCAGATTACTCACAAAAAGGTTGATGTGAAATAAAACTATATGGATTCTTTTTAATTGTTACTGAAGATTTTTTCATTTCCTGTTACTGTATAAAACCAGGGTCATTTTTTATCGGATATGATAGAAGTCACAGTTTTCTCTCCTACACGCATTTAAAAAAGCATTCACTATTCCACTTTGAGAGTTACTGTATTTAGTAAACTGAAAAATAATAATCAGATGTCTCCACAGAAAGTCAATTTTTCAGACAACAAAGGTGATACCTTTTTTTCATGGAATTGCTTTCAAGTGCATTAATGCCAAAATTCTGTTTCCACCCTTGTAATTTGTTAAAGAACTGTTGGGATACTTGTTTTACTAAGACACTAAAAAGTGTTTTTCAGAACTGTGAATAAAACCTATTGGTACATCACAGCTCTGTCATACATGAGCCATTTCATTTAGTCTTTGAGACCAACAGGCTGTTTTCCAGGAGTGGGGATTTTCTTTGTTTCCTTCAGACAAAGACAGCAGACTTAAACCTGCTGTTACTGAAATCAGTACTTTTGACTTTAGTGGCAGTAGAATTAGATCAACTTTATGCACTTTTGAAAATCCCACCCTGAGTTCGGCACAGCTTGTTCTTGAGGAGCAGGGCAGAGCTTATCTCTGTCAAAGTTGCTGCATTGCAAAGCTGTTCACTTTAGAGAAACAAAAATACTCAGTACTATTTTTACCAACTTTTCCTGTAAAGTGTTTTTCTTCCTTTCAGGTATCTACTGGGATTAAGAAAATAGGTTATTTATGAGAACGGAAGGACCAGCAGGTTGGCTTTGAAGGAAGCGAGGCAAACGCAGCACTGTTTAGCTGGCAGAGCACTGGATCACCAAGTGAAAAGTTCCCCGGCCTTGGTCCTGTTGTACAGCTAAACGGGCAGTATTTCACCTCGCCATACGTATTTTCCTTCCATCTTTGACCGCAGGCATTTGAAAGCAAGCCCCGTTTGTTCCCATGGGTTTATACGATGCTCAGCAGAAGAGAACATTGCTGATATCCATATGTATCGCTGAATTATCATGACTTTGCAGATTCCTCTCAATATTTCCTTCTGGAATCCCTCTGACTACAGCAAGAGACTCGCTCTGGCGGCGCCGCACGGGCAGCAGTGCTGCCGTACTTCAGAGAATCTGTCACTGTCCCTGAAACTACACTCCTACTTCAAGGGCGAGTAAACATTTGTGTCCTACATGTGCTCTCCTGCGGTTTCAAAATGCTGTTGCAGATTAGTAGCATGGATGAAGCTGAACTCTCGGTAAAGGGTCTGAAGACGACTCATGTGCCGTTGCCCACTCAGAGCACCTTGCTGCCTGCCATCACCACTTTTAAAAGTTAACGTGGCCCGTGTTCAATGCCAGACAAATGTCCTTCCGCCCCCTCCTAGCTGTCTGCGCCGTTTCCAAACTTTGGTGTCAGACTTGCCAATGAACAACAGATATGAAACCCACTGTGGGACAGCAGCCATATGGCGAAAAAAAGGGAAACTTCTAAATAAAAGACAGTCTGAAGTCCTCTTGCTCTGCCCTCCGCCATGGCAGTAACGACTTAAAAAACCCACGCACAAAGTACACGGCACACACGCTCAGTGCGACTGCCGCAGGCGCGGCGCTCGGGGGCTGACCGCAGAGCGACCCGCAGTTCCCGCTAGCCTCGCAGCTTCAGCGCCAGCCCGGTTCCTCCCACTGCCCCAAGCATTGCATAAAATAAAGCACTTCTTTTTCTGCGTGTTACTTCCAAAAGCAAGAAAAGTCTTTATTAACAAAGGGATATCAGCTCCTGCAAAATATTTCCTCTATGGATTCTGTGGTTACAAAAACCTTTCCAGAGTTTCTCAAAAGGTCTGCCTAAATTTTATGTACCCACCTCTGTCTTCACTCTAAAAAGCCTTTTGGCGCTGAATAGTGGTGTTCAGAGACAATCTTAGCTAAACATCTATTTACAAACCAAGGAGAGAGTAGCATTAAAGGTTTAGAGGTCAGTAGGTATGACTTATGAAAATCGAAAGAGGCTGTAAACTTCCATGTCACGACACTGGTATCCAACTCCAAAACTCAGAGTGAGAGCCAAGAGTCTCAACATTTTCAATGCCGAAATTTCTCCAACTGCAGCTAGGTCTCACACTCATTCTTATTTGGAAATTAGGGAAATACAAGGCAGCTGGCAAATCCTCTGACATCTTCTCAGAGTGACAATCATGAATTTTACCATGTTCGTTCCAAAAAAAAAAAAAAAATCCTCTCCCTTCTTCCATTGACACAAAGTCTCTTGCTTCTCTCAATAAACTGCTCCAACAGTGATATACAAGATGCCTTTGTCCAGAACACATTTTCATGGCAGAAAAACATGAGACCACTATGACATTATTGCCTTGTTTGCTTGATCGTGCAGCAGAGAAGGGTCAAGTGGCCAGTGATACATCCCAAGATGTAATACACCCAAGCAGCTCACTGCTCCTGCCTAAAATACTATCAGAAATCTTCACTGTTATGAGCATGGTTGTTTCACTCAAGACACTTTTTAATGTCAAAAATGGGGAAGAGGAAAGGAGATTAAAAAAAAAAATCCTTTAAGGGTCACCTAGACCCCCCAACAGCATCGGAGCCATCGCTGCTGCCAGCGCCAGGAGAAGATGGAAGCTTTGGAGACAGGTGATGGTCATGACACCCTCCTGGGAGCAGGGAGGACACTTCAAAGTCAGGATCTCAGAGCCTACAGTAGCTGTCTGTAAAAATGACTGAACTGCAGTCTCAAAGGAAGTTTTCTGTTCAGACTGAGCATAACCTGGAACCAATTAAACGTGCATATTGGCTCTGACAAGGGAGAAGAACAGCGAGTAGGGACAAAAACACTGGACAGAGGTGAAAACATTAAGGTCCCTAGTTGGATAAAGCATGCCTACAGTGAAATGTGGAATACATACAAACACCCACCCTTTCATGAATAATCTGCAAGAACACCGATGCCTGTAATAATGTGAAGGCAAGAAAACAGACACATAGGAAAACCAACACATGGACACCAGTGAAGATGGGAGAAAGAAAAAAAAATACTGTTTCTATCATGTGCAAATAAAGCAGTCAAAGTCATCTTCAGATTTTCTGTAAATACATTCCTGACCTGATGGCAGGAGCACAGTTACATAAGATACATGCTTTTTTTTTTCCCCCCAGATTCTAAATAATACTTTCATGCCAAAGTGATTTATAGGCCAGCTACTGCTAGAAATGAAAATACTACTCATGAAAATATTGTCCTGTGCATCAGCAATGAAAAGAATAAAACAATCTTGCAGTAATTTCCCTGGGGCTGGAAAACAACTCCACCTAAAAGTGTTCTCTCTACTGTGGTAAACTCATTTTGAGCATTCCCCATTGATAGAGTCAACCATAATACAGGGTCAATGCTTCCTCACATCTCCAGTTAAACTCAGCACAAACTTGGGGGACATTGGTCCTGTCCTTCATTAGCTAACAGTGACAAATAGGGCATTTAAAGGTCCACCTCCAAACCTTGGTAAGGTTAAAAAGAATATGACTATTCCATTTATTTTGGAAATTTTTGATCAGAAGCTAGGGGTGGTTATGGAAGCCCATCTGTTTAAAAGGCTGTTTAAAAGGAACATAATTTTAGCACCTCCTAAAATTCAGGAAGGTGTCTCCAACAGCACATCTAAAACATCTCAAGCTCAGCTCCTCAACTCTTGCTTGCCAACTGTCTGTAAAGGGTAGCACATTTTTATACTACCGTGTAAACAAAAAGACATAATTTCTCTGAACACCGATACAACTCAGTAGAAAATATTTCAGCAAAACTCAAAGCAACAGCAAAATGACAGCTGCTGTCTGTTGCGAAAAAGCCCTCCAAGGGAAAGATTCTGCATCCGTTTCAGACATGTTTGGGGGGCACATGGACACCTCCGCCTCTTTCCCAGGAACGCAGCCCTTTCAGGTTTTATTAGGGTAGTCCCACTCTCTCCTACGCAAGTGTAACAGGATTTAGATTTGGAAGGGCAGTTCGCTACCAGATCAGTCTGTAGGCAGAGATACCTTTCTCCACAGAAAGAATTTTCACAGACCCACTTTTGGGGGTTTATTTGTTTTGCAAATCATATCCTGAAGTTTATTAGGTTTGAAAAAGAATATGTTTGTGATACAGGAGTACCAGCTGTATAGGAAACTTTAAAACTCATACAAACCTTTGACAACTGAAATAAGCAGAGAGGTATTTCATCCACTAGGGATTTAATTTGTTGAATTTAAAAGTAGGAAGTTCCCATGTTTTGACCTTGCTTCCCAGCATTTCAACTTGCTGCTGAGAGCAGCCTTGGCCCACAGTCAGCGCAGGTCAACGTTTTTCTTTACCTACACTGTCACAGGCTTGCCTTTACGCTCTCTGTATTTGCTGCTGTGAGATACAATCTGGCAAAACACAGTTCCGGATATCAGCACAGAGGAGAATTACTAGGAATTGGAGGCTACAGAGTAAACTTCTAACCAGATGTGTACATTTACCCCTGGGAACCTTTCTCAAATTTTTATCCTCCTAGGAGGAACCTGCGACTGAGGCAAGGGAGTTATGCTGAAAGGATGTGGGGCCGTAACCACAGACAGTAAAGCGGTAAGACCTTCCTAAGGAAGGGCACAGCACGCGGTTGTGCTCAGCAAAACGGTGGTGACACCTTTGGCATTCGGTGCATAGAGCAAGACTGTGAGTACTGCTAAAGCTGGAGAACAGCTTTCAGTTCGTGGCTGGAGCGCAGCAGGGCAAGGACAGAGTGACGCCCTGTCCATGCTCCATTCGCAACAGGGCTGACGGGAGAGCGCTTTACTTTTCGTATGAAGATTTCACAAGCCCTGAGACATGCTATAGCTTCCCTCCACTGTTTTCTCTCCTGACCACTCAGAAAGGTAGACATTTAATATCTAGCCTCATTACTCGTCCTAATGAAATGTCAGCAGCAAATGCACAGGTGTTTAACTGCTCCTGGAATGCTTGCAGATGCCAGTGATCCCTCAGGCAGGGAAATCATCACAGTCAACAGTCTTAAAAAGGTCACGAAGGCAGCGCAAGGTCATAGGAGACCTCTGACCTTCATTTGCTTTACTTGATGAGCTTTAGCTCTCCCTCCCTGTGCTTTCCCAAGCCCAGAATGCATTCCCTTCTCCCACCCGCTCCCTCTTTGGCCATGCAGTTTCTCAAGGGTTCTCCTACATTATTCAGAACAAGTGCAAATGTGTGACCTAACTGAGACCCGACTGGGACTTAACAAAAGAGAGTTACAAACAGCTAGACGGCTCCTGAATGGAGACACAGCCATCCCTGCCTCCTCCTGCTCTCCCCAGCCTTCCCGGGAGATGCCGAAACGTTAATCTGCATTACAAGCCCCGAGCTCACTGAAAGCATCCTTCTTCCCAGTTCACAGCAGTGGGCGTGATTTATTGCTGCACTCAGCCCTGCGTTGGGAGCCACAGCATTGGCTGTACGCAATGAGACGTTACAGAAACTAGTTGACAGCAATCCAAGGGGAAAGGACATATGAAAACCAGGAACAGAAAGAAAGAGAGAGAGCAAAAGAAAGAGATAAAGGTAACTAATTTAGTCAGATTCCTTCCACCCCCAGTTTAAAAATTAAAGATCTTAAGACTGCCAAATCTTCTGCTCAGCTTTCCCTTCCTGAAAGAGGGAATGGAAGAAGATGGAGGGGGCGAACGAGGTTCCACATGGAATTTTTTTCTTCTGCTGTAAGCCATACAACAAAAAAGCCTGCAGAAACTTGGACAGCTAGAGACTGCCATTACAACTGTGCAATGTTGTTAGAAGGCAAGACAAAAAGGAAGGAAAAATACAAAGCAACATTTTAAATAAGGCGGCCAGAGCTTCTGTTTTTTAGTGCTGGCGTCAGTCACAAGAATAAAAGTATTTGGCAAGTCCCATCCTGCTCCTTGGTTGCTGTAAAATCACACCACATTTTGGCACGATTGGCAGCTTTTGATCAGAGCTCGACCAGGAAGAAAACTGCAGGTCACAGAAGGAGCTTGTTAAATCTACCTGCACTTCCTAAGCTTTGCTCAGATCATTTCCCTGTAAAACCATGTTGAAATGTAACTACTGGCTGACAGTTTTATTGTTTACTTTAGCAACATGTGCACTATCATTGGACTTACAAAGAAAATATTATAGTTAAGGCTATGAATTCCAGTATCTGCTCTTCTACATTTGAACAATTCCCTACTTGACTTAGAGTTTCTATGTTTGATCTCAGTTAAAAAGCGGGATGAGAAGTCAGAGAGGTATGTGAAATCTACTGAGCTTTTTCCAAAGTAAGGGAGGCCAATATCTATATAGTCACAAGACTTGAAACCAGGCACAAAAATCAAGTTCTCATTTTGGAATAAACACACCATAAAATTAAGAGAGGAAAAGAAATAAAACATTGAGATAAAAGGCCTTATGTTGATAAAAAGCCTTTTTGGTTCATGCTGGTTTGAGTTTTTTTGTTTTAAGTTTTTGTTTGGGAGAGTTTCTGCCTTACTGACAGCGCGCTGTAAAGTATCCTGCTCCTTGACAAATAAAAACCTAACCTCTTCGGGTCTTCTTCACGCAGTGTTGCCTTAATATTTTCCCCGATTCTTACACTTTTCTTGGAGCTGGTCTCCTTCGAAAGAGCCACATGTCACACGTTTGTAAAAGTTCATGAAATCCTTACTGATACCCCCTATTTCTCCCTTCCCAAAGCCAGCAGAGCAGGTGCCAGAAGGTGCCCCATTACACTGGCAGACTCAAGGAGGCCTCTTGTTGCTTGAAATTATGAAAGCATTTGGTGCTGTTATGCTCAGGGTAGATTGACCCAAGGAAGCTGGAGCCACTGCGAGCCTAGAGGAGAGCAGGTCCTGGGCCTATGGACAGGCCAAGCAGTCCTGGGAGTAGTTTCAGTGCTGGGATGCCCAGCACCGGGAAGGTCCTGAGTGTGCCAGGAAAACCACTTGCTGCCATCGCCAAGGCAGTGAAAACTTAAGTCTGATTATCACAGGCTGCAACTGGAAGTACAACCGTAATGAGCTGAAGGAATCACTAATGCGATCTTGCTCTTTGAAAAGAAGAGCATTCAAAAGAGACTTGGAGCTAGAGGTCTTAGAAAATTTGTTCCTGGGAGAGGTTTTATTCTCTTTTCAGGACCAGCTGACTGCAGCTGAATCTTCAACTGTGAGATTTCTTTTTCCTCATCTCCACAGGAAGATCACAAGCAACTGGAAAGCTATGCTGTTGGTGGAGCTGCACCTTTCCAGGACTGAAATAAAAGGATCTTTGACAAGCTTCACGGAAGCAAGAGGTGAGTGCTGAAGGATTACTCCAGCCATACAACATTCAAGCACAAATCCAGAAGTTCCTCAGTCCTCTGGAGAATCACCAGCGCACTACGCTCCAGCCCTCCTTTCCCAAAGCAGACCACAGAGACCCTCGCTATGAGGAGCTGCTTCCTGTCCAGGGATAGCCAGAGACCAGGTTCTCCAAAAACATCTCTGTTCTGTTCTTGCCGTCGTGCAAAACTAAGGAAATTCAGCTACCCTTCTCCCCAACACACACAGCTAAGAGGGAGCTGTGCGAGCCCAGGCAGGGCTGGGGCTCCTTCCTGCTCTGCAGGCAGAGGGAAGGAACTCAGGGCCAGCTCTGGCGATGCAGCCACACACACAGCGAGTCCACAGGCTTTGAGGGTGCAGGCCTGGTCACGTTGGAAACTGATATTTATAAAAATAAATAGATGAAATCTCACATGCATGGGGCTCAAGTGTTACCACAAAGTGAAATCTCTTTGGGCCATAGCTCAAAGAACAACTAAGGATTATACTAAAAACACTGCTCTAATGCCATGGCTTTCACTCACATTCCACCAGTGACAGCTTAATTAACAATTCAGTTACCCGGGCCAGGTTGTTAAACTCTCTTCACAAGAACTCCATCAGGCCTGGGCCGTGTACACAGTTGCTGGATGCAGGAATTCCAAAGTAAATGGGACTGCCAGCACTGTTTTAAAAACACCCCACCGCCTAATTCTGTCTACAACTCCTTTTTCCCCCTTAAATTTCACCTCTCAGTCATTCATCAGCAGATGGAAAGTGGCTCAGTAAATTATTCTCAGCTCAAAACACTGAGTTTTCAAATGTGAGCAAATTCCACAACAATCCTGAACTCCCCAAGAGTTTATCAGAGGTCAGGGCAACACTGCGCAAAGCAGGAAAGAAAAAGGTTTTAACCCCACATTCCTGCCTAAGAATACTCTTTCCCATCTTTCTTCCAGCTCCCAGGACTCACCCTGAAAAATTTCTGCGTTTCAGGAGCAGCAAAAACAGAATAATTAGAAGTTAAGGTGAGGAGTTACAAGAAAAATAAGCTGTGCTCTATAAAGATCCAGCCTGGCCCTTCCTATCTGTTTTGTGGACAG
This sequence comes from Apteryx mantelli, assembly GCF_036417845.1. Classification (NCBI taxonomy): domain Eukaryota; kingdom Metazoa; phylum Chordata; class Aves; order Apterygiformes; family Apterygidae; genus Apteryx; species Apteryx mantelli. The sequence continues at coordinate 27,683,023 of NC_089986.1, read as the reverse complement.
GCACGTAGGACGATAAAACACTATCAGTGTAAATACTGTGCAGCTAAGTTCACGGAATATCCTGAATACTCAGAAGTCCTCTCATATGCAGGTGAAGCAAGAGAAAATATTCTAGAGTGGACAGAAGAGGATTTTTTTAAAGCTCTTTACAAGTTTGGTTGTTTTTACTGTCAATATGGAACAGAATAATAGATTATCTGCTTGCTTTGTTTTAATTTCAGCTTGTTAAATAGCCCAACATGTCATTCATCAACCCTCTTATGAAATGGCAAACTCATTTCTAGAGCAGAGGGTACTAGGCGTCTGGGTTTAGACGTGCACACTTCTAAGATGTGCAAAGTTTACTTTTGAGATTTGTGGTTTCAAACTAAGGGAAAAAACAGGAAGCGGTTACCTATAGCTAACTGAAAACATGGGGGAAGAACTATGAAGAGCTGTGAGGTGAAAAGTTGGAGGAGCTAAATGTAAAGATTCTTTCTTCACACCACAGTCCATTTTTCTGTAGTTGTACAATAGTCATTGCAATGAAGAGTATGTACAGAGCTCACACTTGCTAACATTTAGCTTTCACTGAGAGGTCTAATTATCATTTATTTCTTGTCATTACTCTTTGCTGCATTATCTGGTCCTCACATGATTTTGACAGACAACATGGGCAACTGGAGAAAGGCAGCAGATCTAAACTCTGTCTTTGACACTGCCATTAACTTCTCCCACGATGCTGGACAAGTCACATCACTCCTTTGTGCTGCTCTGTGTAGCTCAAAGTCTGCAGGGCTCGCGTTGCAGTACACTATGTTTACATAGCATCCAGCAAGACCCCACCGTCACACAAGCAACTCCCCACCAACCTAAGAAATAAACTCCTAAAAACTACAGCATATAAATCAGTGTTTTACAATAAAGATCTTAAATAATGCAATTCCTGAGCCAGCTCGGGGAGTGCTGGTGAGCACAAGGGGGGGAAGCCCCGGAGGATTCCTGGGAACTCGCGTTATGCTTGTGGAGACGCTGCTCCCCAGCGTGAGGCTGGGTGAGATGGTTCCCAGCTTCTCATAACACAGTCCTCCCCTCCCTTTCTCCCTTGCTGGGGGGGGAGGGGGTATGAAATCATACTTGCTAAAGATAAACCTCATGCTTAGGCTTATAAAAATGTTTCTCAGACACATTTTCCCCTCTTTGCAATATACCAGACTACACCAGTTTTCAAGGAAATCTTCTTCCAAAATTTTAAGTGTACACAGGCAGGCTAGATCCAGCTTTTTCACAAAATGTCCACCTGGCATGCCAGCTAAATCCCAGCTGGACCTCAGCTGACGCTACACCACTGCATTCATATATATTTTTTAATTTTGATATATAAAATTATTTTTTCCTGGAAATCTACAGTATGACCTTGCTTAAAAAGAGCAATGGTGCCTCACTTTTTCTGTTCAAATGCGGCTGGGCAGTTGTAGGGAAAGGGCATTCCTCCTCGTTTTCATTCTCCTAGCATGTATTTAGGCATTCTTGCTAGAATTTCGTTGATTATACAATACTGACTGCATTTCAACAACGACAAAAATTCCATGCACGGACTTAGCTATTGCTCTTTGTTCTAGTAGCTCCATCCCTGTTCTTCCAGCTAATGGTATCGGTTGAACAGATCCAACACCCACATCAGATCGCACGGTCATTCTGAAAGATGTGTTGGCTCACATATGTTAAGGTACAGAGATGAAGCTTGAAGTTATTCTGTTTTGATATGAGGACCTGAAGAAAAGTCTAGGTGCCAAAGTTTTTGTATCTCTTGTCATGGACACATAAGTACTTCCTAACCCATCCCTGCACCCTCTTTCAGACTTGCTGCAGAAATTTAAGATCCTCTCACAAGGGCCTGATGGTGGTTTCTCTGGATTAGCAATCAGCAAAACTGCTGGAACCTAAGGAAAGAAGCAGATATGGCAATATCCTGCGTAAACAAGAAATACAGGAGATAAATTATCAGCTAAAGATGGCAATCATATCAATTTTAGCCAGCAGGTGCTGCTCTGGCAATAGAAAGAGAAGTTAAGAGTAACGAAAGCTCCATAAAAACAACTGAACCACATGAAGACAAAGAAACACCATGTGGATGTGTAAAAATGAACAATTAAGAAAACCTACTGTTACCTGGAGAAGAAAACCATAAATATTTCACCCCTGTTGTTATAGATGCTGCATGCCACAGTCATGTTCTGTGCTGTATCATTAAATCTCTCTGGGCTAATTACACAAATAGTGTGCTATTAACAACAAGATTACTCCACCCCATTGTTATCCCTCCTCCTCCTTCTGTTCCCACGTATTTGACCTTAAAATTGTTCCAAGCAAGTTAAAAATGTCAGCAACTAAACCAAAAAAAAAATTCTTGCTCCATTTCAGGGTAAGCAGCAGCTCAAACATGCAATAAATAGAGGGGGAAAGAAGGAGAAAGACACAAAGATCTTTTCTTACAATTAACTGAAGAATTGCTTACTACTTGCCCCATCTCCTTAATTCTGTAACCTCTCCTCCTCTTTCCCAACCACTTCCAATCCAGAGGGGAAGCATAAGGGGCTTTCTATTCATGGAAAATTTATGGACCTGGAGACCTGGAGGCCTTGAAAAGAAGAAAGATTCATGCATAATACAAGGAAGAAACTTGCCGTATGAAAGGATGAATTTACTGCACTGGTAAACTGAAATAAGGGGCAGAAAACCCATTAGAAGCAAAAGGGATGGCTCACAAATTGTGAAGCCTGGATAAGAAACAAATGTCAGAATAGGTAACCAGCATTCACTGTAACAGGGTAATGACATTTCCTATTATCACTTACTAGCTGATAGATGTTCAAGTTTTATTAAATTAACCTTTCCGCACTAGCAGTTGATTGAAAAGTTCCATCCTCTCTTAATTAACAGTAGATTAGGAGAAACTAAAAAATAATCAGAAGTAATTTATACAATAGAAAAGACCCTCAACTCTTCAATATTACAAAATAAGCGAGAAAGATCAATCAACATGCACTGTTCACTACCTCGGAGTAATAAATGATACAGGACCTGATCTGCAGACTGCTAATAAGAACCAAAGGAAACATTTCTGTTCCCTCGCTTTATCTTCCTAAGCTTTCAGCGGCCGTTTGTTCATTCCCGTGCTCTTTATCAAGGTATCCAAAGAGCCTCTCATTTAATTCCAGTCTTATAATGAAAAGATATACAAGCAATATGTTTTTTTTAAAACTCAGTAAATAAGAAAATGATTAATTTTGATCAGAACAGGGGGTATTTCACATGACAGAAGTAGAGTGTGTATTATAGACCAGCTGTTTAGCAGGGAAAAAGAACAGACATGAAGACTTCCTTTAGAAGTCAAAAGCAGAGAAACAGGTAAGAAGGAAAACCTATGCCTGCCCCTACAAGAAAGGACAAGCTCCCTCCGTTTCCCAACTCGTTTTGTCTCTTAAACTGTCTGCGGAGGTCCAAAAGGAAGAGACTGAAGATTTACAACCATAAAAATCCCCACATGACCATAATATGTGCATAAAATTTTTTGCTGCATGCATGCAATCCGATGTGCCTCTGAGCTTTAAAGCAGCCCCTACAGCGTCACATGCCTTTTCACAAGGACGCCCCAGGTCACCATGGAATGGCCGGGTCTGCAACGTCTCCCTCAGCGTTGTAAGAGGAAAGCTTTCCCCCTTAATCGTGGGTACAGAAACAGCCGTGGTATTTAATCTTTTCTGATTTGTGAAGCCTAAACAATTGCTAAGGGAGATCTGGACTTTTCTTGGCGCGTGTAAGCTGCTGTATAGCATATAGAGATTTGCCTTTCTCAGTCCCCTTTCACAGCTCCCTCCAAAGTGGCCCATGGAATATAGCAGGAGCCTATGGACCAAGGGCTGGAACAGGACTTGAAACAGCACTTGTATTCTTGTTTTTAAAAGAGATTCAGCATTCCAGATGGAATGGGAATGGCAGAGTCCTCAATCATGGTTCCTTCCTCCAGAGGTCTTTGAGCTGCAGTTTCTGTGGTGGCTGCAAGGGTGAGCAGAACATGCCTGTCCCCTCATGGTTTGAACAACTGGAGATAAGAGCCCCGTGCTGAATCCCAGGACACTTTACTAGAGAAAGTACAAGCACTGTTAATAAAAATACCTTGATACTAGACCTGGGAAGAGGGAGCAGACAGGGTGGGTTTTCCTGCGTTGTTCCTGCTTTTTTTGTTTTCAACTCAGAAGCAGCACTGAGAACATGAAGGCAACATCATCATTTCAACTTTCTCCAAGAAATGAAATTAGAGCATGCCCTTCAATTCTCTTTGAAAAGCATCTGAGTTCAATAAACTCTTTTACCAGGATTAGAGGTGAGGCTGAAAGCAAACGGTCTCTTTTAGTGATAAAAAAACGCATTCCATTTCTCAACCTCCCCACCCCCTGGGCTGAGAGTTTCATGCATATTTGACATGTTTTCCATCTAGACAGGAATACAGCATTTCTACCCACTTTCTTTCTTCTTTAAAGTGACTCAAGTGCACAGTGTTTCTCCCTGAGATCCAATTTATTTTTTAATTGTATCTGAGTGCTCTGGGATTTTTATCTTGACTTCACATGTTTCAATTCATGTAAGCAAAAAAGAAAGTTATATATTATGAACAGAAGCTATACATGGTAAGCTAGAAAGTGCTTATGAGGCTATTTACTATTTTAAATGTTAATTACTATTACAGTAGAACCCAGAGGTTTCAACAAGATTGGTCATTCCACCATGCTAGGACATACACAGAGAAGAGACTGGGCTGAAGGCACCTATATTACTTATAAAAAAGGGAGAGAGAGTGAATGTGAGTGTGTATGTCTGTCTGCTGGGGCAAAAACATGGGAAAGGGGTGAAGTGGCTTATCCAGTGCCATGAGATAAGACAGGAGAAGACAGCTGGAATAAAATATGACGTGCAGCAGTGTAAACTCACACTGTAATTTCAAACAGCCTTAACCAAAGTCCTAGGGTCAACCTCAGGGATACAAAGGTCACATTAGATGAAGTTTCCCTGAACAAATTAATAATGCAATAAACTAACTTTTTAATAGTTTTAATAAACAGGAGCTCAATTGTAATAGATTTCTGTAGAGTTTAATCATTTGAGTACTACTTAGTTTTGTTTTAAAAATCTTTAAAATAATTCAGGAAAGGAAAATCTAGGCTCAAAAAAAATTGCTTGACCTAACTGAAGCAAATGCTGATTTACAGATGCTACCCTACTACTCAGAAACCATATTTATTGATTTAAAAGGAACGTAAAAATGTGATTTTTTATAAAGTTAGAATGTCTGGGTTATGCTTGCAATAACTCCTTTGGTTAGTAATGGAGTGCAAGGTTAAGTTACAACATATATGCAGTAATGACAGCAAACACTGATCCAAGCATAAAGAAAGTGACTGCAAGAAATACTTAGGAAAGGGTAAAGTAGACAGAAGAACGCTCAGCGGAGCATTTCCACGGTGATGTTTGTAGTTACAATGTCACCTTTTCTGCCGCTAGCCCACATTAAATTAAAAAAAGGGGGGGGGAACTAGCTGTTTTAGTTCCAACACAAGAATGTCATCACTACCTTCCGATATCTTTCCTAAATAAATCTGAACCTTCCTGCAAAGCTTTTGGTGTAAACTGAAAGAAACAAACAGCAAAAGTAACTGTGTTATTTGAGACCCGTTTAATCCTAACCAAGTTTGATGGTCCACGTGTGTAAACCGCTTGCAACATCTATGAAAACACTAGACATTTACAGATGCCTTGCTTTCACCAGGCAGCAGCCATTCGTGTATCAGTCAGTATGTCATGCAGCAGACTTATAAAACACATGCTAGAAACAACTATCATTCCAACTGCTACACTACAACGCGCGTTAGGCTGTTCCCTCCCAGACCAGAACTATCTGGTAACTCTAAAAAGTACAAGTGACCGAGTGCCTGTGAAAGCAAGTCTCTCCTACTCCTCCAAAGCTGCTCTTTTTACCCTCTATTGCTGGAACACAGTATAACAGCACTTAAAAATTAATGTGGAAAGAGTGCTACATTTTAACACAAATCCAAAGAAGCCAATTGGCAGCACTGGTTTACCCTGCCCCTCCACAAAATTTTAGAATAGAAACTCTGACAAACTCCTTACTGAAAATGAAATTTCTCTAAGTCTCTCAAATGAGAGAGTAATCTAGAATTGAAGGAAATCTAGTCTGATTTTGCACTTCAGAGTGTATCACTTGCATATATATTCCATAAGCATGGCAAGGTTTCCAATTTTCATAGCATTATGGTCGTGGAGCTCATAGGGCCATCAAACTGTAAAATTTTAAGATGGTACAACATAAATTATACTGTCCCAGCAGGTGACAATTAACTCCTTGTTCAATGGGGAATATTCCCCAAAGCCACCTGCGCTTTATTTACCCCCAGGTGAAGAGGCAGGAAGCAGAAGTCACAAAGGAGCTGGCCTCAATAGGCTGCACAAGATTTCAAGACAGTTTTCTGCCAGTACGGGGCTTCTGCACACTAAGGCTGGGGAGGAAAACAGTTTATGTCCTGCAAACAGGCAAATGCAATGAAACAAGGAACTTTAGAAAGAAAGAAACCATGCAGAAATATAAATGTAGCTGTGGTTCATCCCAGTTCCACCTTTCTCATTCTTCTTGCTAACATCTTTCATTCCCCCATCCCATTTTGCTCTAAGGATGATTTTGGATACTACTATTAATGACTTTTCACGGGAGCTATAGCAGATGCAGAGAGCAAGCAAACGGGATATCTTCCTCGTGAGCACCGGTGGGATGAGCTTATTGGTCGCTCTGGCTTAACCTCTGCAAAGCACGTGCAGGAGCCAATGCAACGGCGCCAGTCCGCTGTTTGAATTAGCCACCTTGCTTTGAGAAATGTGGCCTCCCTTCTCCACAGCTGATTTGCCTATGAGGACGAAGTTTCTTTTTGTCTATCCATTTAGGACTGTTGACTTTTCTTATTACTGTCCAAAGCAAACTACTGTACAGCCTGATCCCCCCCACCAAAAGTTAACACAGAACACCTTAGAATGATTTGCTTTTTCATATCTTGCTACCTTACGCTATTAAAGGTCCAGCATGTTCATAACTAGATTTTTATCAACAGATTTCTGAAATAATTACATTAAAGAAATAGGGAGAGGGAACAGGAAGGAGAATGTCACAGGTATAAAGAGACTCATTAGGCACTGTAGATCCCTTTACCAATTAGCAAAGGTGAAGAAACGTAAGGTAACATTTCATGCTAAACTTGTCCCACATTCCATTTTTAAAAAAGCCTATGCATTTATGTCAGAGTTGCATCTAATCATCTTCCACACCTACTGCACACTTATTATAATACACAAAATACTCATAAGCCCTGTCCTCCATCAGAAGCATAGCAGGAGCACTTAGTATACGTGTTTATTTGCAGAGGAATTCATTAGGGGAAATGGAAGGCTTTTCTCTGAAAGGAAATTGTCTTAATGGACAGAGGAGTGGGTTTCTCCCCTCTCCCTTTCTTTTGCTATTACGCATTAAATGGATCATTTCCTTTTATAAACAACGGAGTCAATATAATGTGCAGGCGTATTTGGATAGATGATTAATGAAATACTAGTTTCCTGGTTTAACTTCCCGGACTGACAGCTGAAACCTAAAGCCAGGGCTCCCAAAGAGGCAACTCTTGCTCAGCTCCCCGAGGCGGCGGCTGGAAGGCGACGGCACCGGGGTGGGGGGCTGCCCGCCTGCCCCCCAGCTGCCGGCAGCCCCCCGCGCCGCCCGCGGAGCGCCACCCCGCAGCTCCCCCGCGCCGCCGCTCACAGGAACGCGCGGCAGCAGAGCGATGATTTCACCAGAAGCCTCTCGTATGTGGGTGTGCAGAACATAACTGTTTCCCGATTGACTGTTTTAAGTATATTTGGAGAACTCCAAAGAGGTGCAGAGAATATTCCCCCTGCAGCTTACCTCCATCACACTGTTTCTTATGGCAGCTTGCCATGGGCAGATTTTGCCGATGAGAATTCTTTAGAAATCCATCGTGGTTTCCTAAGCACCGAACTAGATTGACTAGAAGCTAAGCTGCCCAAAAAAGGAGCCAGAATTTCCAGTCAGCCTTGCAGTATTTAGCTTTTTGTACAGAGAAACATTAATGTGTGCTAATACGTTGGCTACTAAAATGAAAGAGCAATGGGCAACTTTGCATTTTGGGAAGTATTCATATGGCATATTCATAACCAGTGGCAACTGCAGGATTGAAAACGTACACAATCTTCTGAAATCCCTTACTAAGTTTCAATATTCCTTAATTAGAGAGGGCATGCTGAAATTGTCAGTCCATACTGTTTTCTTCTGCTTTGAGACATGCGTTGCTTTAACTTTCAACATGAACTAAGAATTAAAGCATTTCTGCATTCAACGGTGCTCAGAAATCACCAAATCAAGTGTGATCTAAGAAGAAACTACATTTAAAATATAAAACTATAGGTAGCCTGTATTTTATAAACTTGCACTCTGCTGAGAAAGCTATTACAAAGTACAGGACTTGTATCAGCTTTTGTTTGTTTTTAACCCAGGCTTATCCTCTCCAGAAATGACTACCACAAATTGCTAACTGTTACTGACCCAAAACGCACAAGGGCAGATTGTGTCTGCCCCCTGGAATGGGACGGAAAACTTTTCTTCCCATCTTCGAGCAGGTCACATCCAGCTTGGGCAGTTTTAGTTCTGTCACTGCCCACCCTTTTTCTCCCACTCCTAGGCACGCTTTTCTGCAGGACGTGAGTCCGGTCACTGCAGTCCATACCTGCGCTGTGATTTCTCTTTCAAGCGCTGCCAACGCAAGCGCTGGAGCTGGCTTCCCAGGGAGGCAGAGGGAAGGGCTCCTCACCCTGCTGCGGGGGCTCACAGGCCCTGCTGGCTAACTGCTCCCTCCCACTAGGCACCTCTAGCCAAAATCCTAGGCTCAGATACCCATATGCCACATCCTACCACTACCCTGCCTTCTTTTTGCTCTTGGAAATAGGGCAGGCTTATTCCCACCTCTCTATGCTGTTGAGCAGCCAAGTCCAAAAAAGAAGCAGAGGCAGGAGGGTAAGGACTCCGCTCGCCCTTTCACTAAGGGCATCGCGGCTGGCTGACCTCCGCAAGGGAGGAGGAATCACTGAACAGGGTAAAGCTGCTGGTGTGCTCTTTTCACACATCCAGGCACGCTGGAAGGTGCTCCTCAAGACAAAAATATCTTTTAGGGCTTTTTTGACAGGCAACATGGAGCTGCAGTGTTCCTGTTCAAATATTGCCATTCTCTTTTTCTGCTTTTCTTTCAAACTGATATGTAGGCACTTCTAAAAAAAATGTAAATCTCAAAATCAAGTAGTTCCTAACTGAGCTTAGGAACAGTGACATCATGCTCGTTTGTGACGATATTTTTTTGAAGGGGGATTCTTTTAGCTTAATTGGAAATGTTTGCATACCTTTGTGTATGATTTGCACCAGTATTTCTCAAATGAGTCATTTTAGTAATCTAATCATATGGTATCTACAGGGTCACTTATGATCAACAGAACCATTCTGTCTTGGAGTCCGGGATCGTACCTTTATGCTTCATCCTCCGCATCACTCTGCCTCCTCTTTCTTCCATTTGTGTGAGCGAGCGGCTGATCCCAAGAACTGAGAAACCTGACTATTCAACTCAGGAATTCATAGAAGCTGTATTTTCTTGCATTCAAAGGGCTCAGTGGTTTGCATAAAGTAAGAAACTAAGCTAAGGCATAACACCATGGAATTTTATCTACCACAGCATTTTGTGATCTGAAAGTCCCTCAGGATAACTGCTAGTCTTCATATTTTCATAAAAATCAGTCTATTAGAACTTGTCAGAGACAAGAATAAAACAAGCTTCAGGCTTCTAGGACAAGCTGTTCATGAGATACCCACTTAAAAGCATTAGACTTTCCAAAAGTCCATTGTACTTCATTTTTGAAATCCCAACATCTATGAAACATCTATCTCCGCAACAAAAAAGTACCTAATAAATGTCTAAAAATAGAATACAAAAGAGGCGAATAGAGAATTCTGAATTCTTATTTGAAAAACTCACATAATGTCAACTTATTTGGCTGAAAAACACAGTATCACATTCTCCTAGTCAGGCCTTAAAAACCGCTCTTTCACAACAGACTATTCTGTCTGCACTTCTGGGCAGAATGAGGACTCGGTGCAGAGCAGAAGCCACATTCCTAGAGATAAACAACGCTATGTATGGAAGCAAGCCATAAACAGCTAAAGGAAAAGTAGGACCAGCAAGAGGAAGTGACTTGCACAAGATCAAGTCGTTCATTCTTGCTGGGAACTGAATCTTGGGATCACCGGCCTCAGGGTAGTAACTGACCACTAAACCAGTCTGCCTCATCTTCCCTCCGTCACCGTGGGCAGCTGTTCTCAAGTACCGGGCTGTAAAAGAATGGGTGGCCTGGGTCAGAAAAGCTACACATCACACAGTATTTTGTCTTTACTAGGGACAGTAGCAGATCCTAAGAGAAAGAGCACGACTATAGGCAATCATACAGTCGTATCTTGCCCATATTTGCATACAGTGCATGTATGCACAAATTCAGAAGTTTTGACCCAGAAGACCAGTAGCACGCGTAGGCAACAGTATTCCCAGTCATGCAACTCTCACAACACACAGAGCAGGTAGGAAGTTCAGTCCTGAGGATTTCCTCTGGATTCTGAATTATTATTAGAAGAGGAGAAGATGAGGAAACCTCACTGAAAAAATAATGTTGAATGCACAATTTTCCCATGGCTGGTCATAAGGCCACCTATGTTTTGGACCAGATGCAACAGTAACAAGTATTTCTGTTTCAAGTTCTCCAATACAACAGCAGAAAAGCAGAGCAAGAAAAAATGAAAAGGAAAAAAAGGACAAAATCTAACCAAAACTGTCTATGAAGTGGAAGAGAATGAACATCCAAAATCTGAATAGAAACCTGGTTGCTAAGAGGACCTTGCAGGAGAAAGAAAATCCTACAAGTACATAAAATGTCCTTCTAAAATGTTCCCAATGCAAAGAATATATCACTCCTGCCCTCCTTCCCCCATGCATTTTCACACAAACCACTTCTCTTTGTCTTTAATATTAAAATATTTGTTTTTAATTTCAAATTTCCAAAGCTATTTGTACTGTTTGGCTCCCCGCAACTCTGAAGATATACCTATAGAGGTATATCCAATAATTATACACTACTGCCTAGAGATTTACAAAAAACACAGTATCCAGCTGCTCTCTATGACCCTTAAATCCATCCTTTGTGGGAAGTGGGCAGAGGTAAAAATTGTGACCTAAGAGAGAATGAACACACGCAGAATTACAGCATGGATTATCACGCTATTAAAAATATATATATTTTTTGATTTAGTTCATAAGATCAAGACAACTCACTGCTTTGCAGATAAACAAAACAGGTGGAATTTGGCACTTATTTATTTAGACTGTCTTATTAGACTAAGAAAATAAAATATGCATTTAGGTTTTGGAAGCAAATTAATTTTCTTATCAAGTCAGTAACACTGGAAATGCTGTTATTTTCTTATCTTCTCTGCTATGGCTAACAATTCACACACTGGAATCTGAAAAATAATCCCTCTGTTTTTGTTGCCTAACCAAGCACCTTCTTCCCAGCTGCCAGGGACAGAAGCAAGCATGTGGCTAGAAACGTATCAGGTTCCCACATCAGCACAGCCAGTATTTGGTGGGACCACCCTACTCTGAATATTATAATTTGCTAGGCTATTAGGAATAGCTGTGATCCCTTAGGTTTTGTCCTTTCTATTAATTTGGGCATGTTTGTTTGTCCTGGCATAATGTCTGTCTTTGTAATGTTTTATTTTCTTTCTCCTGCCTTTAGTAACAGCAGTAACCACAGTATCCAGGACCTAAATCTATTCCTGTCTACCTGGATTCTTAGAAGATACCCTCATTAGGGCTTGGACTCTTCTACAGCTTGCAATGGCATGAGGATCAGGTCTAAACTGAGATTTAACCAAGAAATTGTCAGGCAGAAAATCCTTAAGAAAATTATGATGGATGATGTAAAACACAACAGCTGCAGACAGAGGAAGGTAGGGAATCCGGCTGTTTTCTAGCTTTTGGAATCTTTTGTATTATATTTATTTGAATTTCTCTCTCCACACCAATCTCATTTGTGTGTGTGTATGTATATATATATATATTATATATAAACACATGGATGTATTTGTTCAATAAAACGTGAAGTTAGGGACTAAAATACTGAGTACAGCAAGCTAACTGGCTTGTGCAAAGAATGGAGATGTGGCAAGCTAATACATCAGAGACCTTAAGGCTCTCCTCATGCTCCTGTCTGAATCACTTTGGCTTTAAACTTGCAAATGGGTCTATGCAGCTAGGACCTCAAAGCCATACAGCACAACACGGAGCTCCTCGGCTCCGCTGACCGGAAAGATCAAGGATTCTGCGTGTTCCTTGGAGTCTCTACGTGGGACAACAGTTAACTGTCAGCAATTACAAGGGCGGCCATGGCACCCCCACGCTTATCGTAAAGACCACAGCGATAACGCCTCAAGTAGTTTAAACTGTAAAAATATAGCCACGTGAGTGAGATTAGATCACTTCCCCATTTCTGCAAAGGATTTATAGTGCCTGTTCTCAGACAGGATGATGACAATATTTGGACTAAATGATGAAACCCACTTTCCCCAAAGGTCTACAATAGCTTTAAGCATTGCACAGGAAGCAGGGTCATCTAGAGAAGTCCAAGACCCTATCTTACACCCATGGACTGTATCTGGGCAGGTTTTCAAGGGAGTTTATTTCCCAGTAAAGCACCAAAATAACAATACAAATTGAAGAAAAGCTTGGGCCTAAGAGCTAAAGTTTGACTAAAAGTGCAGATCATGAAAAATATGACTTTATAAAAGGAAAATAAACAAAAAAAAAGGAACTGGAAAAATAAGTTAATTCCTTCAGGGCAGTTTCTATTTTTTGTTGTCCAGTCCTTCATCTTTCAATACAAGTTAAATACTTTGGCTGGCTGCTAAACAGACTCTGATGAACAACATTATCAGCTGAAGATCTTTGTCTCATTATGCCCTTGGAGCCTGTGTAGGCAGAAACAGAGAACTTCAAGAAAGAGAAAGTATCTCTGAGCTTATCTGAGATATCCCTTCACCAGAAACCCCTTTTTCCAAGATCCCTATAAGCTTTTGCTTCTTATTTTTCATTTATCAATCATGTTTCCCCTGAGAAACCTACTGGGATCAGTTTATTTTCTCTGCCTTTTGATTCCAGGCTGTGGCTCCGCAGTGGCTCTTATCTCACTCGTGACAGTGTCACGTGGTTGAAGCCGATTGCTCACTGAATTCAGTGGGGCTACTGGTCTCCGAAATGTTTTTATTTCAGAAAAGCTAAGCTGGAAATGAACTTGTCTTTCTATACTAGACAACAAAAATAACCAAACTAGTAACTGAGAGGTGCAAATGAGCCGTGTTGATGTTAAACAGAAATAGAGTGTTTTAACCAAGTCAACACAGTTTTTCTTTCATCTTCATTTTAAAAACTCCATGTCACTACTCAAACCAATGGCAAAGGGGAAAAAACTTGGGAAGAAGTTATTGTTATTGCAGTGAAGGCTACACAGAAAAAAAAATGCAAAGCTAGATCCAAAGTCTAAGAGGTCTAACAGGACCTGACTTTCAGGGCTCAAACAGTCATATCAACATAGCAACAACATCAAACTACATTTAGAGTCTCTACTGAGTTTTTACAACTCAGATTTCTGATGCAACCATCTTCTAATATTTAGAAAAAATGCTTCTTACCTTCCTCCCCAAAATAAATAGTTCCATCTATTGCCCTATTGAGCTTGTATTTAAAAAAGGAGAAGGAGGAAAGCTTCTGATCTTGCTTTAAAAGAGAACTGTACTACAATTTCGTGCGGAAAGAAACTACAAGCTGGATGCTAATCTCGGCAGAGTTACTGAGAGAACTGCAAACTCCTTCAGCAGCTCAGATTAGATTTACAAACCCCAAATACCCTTCTTATATTCAGACTTTTTTTTCATGTAATATTTTGGCCATATCTTTCACCCTCATCTTCATCATCCTCATCATCACACCTCACCTTCACCATCAGTCCAGCCAATCCCACAACAGCCTCAATTTAATCTCAAGGGCAGTCCTAGTAGAGGCAAGGAGGCATGGTTTCCTGGATGGCTCCACAATGTGCCACACTATGCAAGATCAAGTCATCAGAGACTTATTTTTTGAGTCTAATTCTTGCAGAGAAACAATCTAATCCACTCCATTTTTACTTTCCTTTCATTCTCCACTGGCATTAATTCATTTGTTAATAATGTCCATCTGTGATGGCCTATTTTGATATTCACATATTTCACAACAGACTCCAGTTTTAGGGAGCTCTCTCAACTTTAGGCTCTACAGAGAGACAAGATTTACCCATACCCTGACATCACCTGCACTCTGAACGGAAGCGAAGCTGCGTTATGTGAAATTGTTTTCCACCTGCGTGCCCCGACCAGCAACGAGCATCCGTGACCCACCGAAGCCTTGCGACTGCAGCCACGGCCGCAGCAGGGTGGTGGCCGGCGGCGTGCTGACACGCACCACCACGGTGCTCCCCGCAAGCCGAGGGTGAGACAGCGAGCTCCCGTTTTCTACGTGCTGTCTGCTGCATCGACATTAAAGAGAACTGGGGCTGCAGAAGCGTCAGCACAGTACCTTTCAGGATCTCTGCAGTCGCTAAGCACCAGTTTTAAGGAGACTCGGGAGAGGAAGGGGAGAGGATCAGGTAGCAGCAGGCCACTTACAAAGCAGGAATGAATGGAAAGTTTGTATAAGGAAATATTAGGGTCTTCATGCTCTGCGAACTGCCATTGTGCATGCCTTAGCTCAGCTACCAAAGGAGATTATCTGATCAACAGCGATGGAGCAACAATAGAAAATCTATGAGCGAGTGGCTGTGGAGCATCACAGGTCTATTAGCAACTGACTGATTAGCCTGTCGGGCCAGAGTCCGACTTTCTCAAATCTCATTTTCAATAAACTGTTAAAAGTCAATACTACATGGAATGAAAATTCAATTTAGGGTAACAGGGAAAAAATGACTAATTATTCTTTTACAGACTCATTGATCCTTCCAGCTATCCTTTAACAAAGAAATAGGCTTTTTATATGTACACCAACAAAGATAGTCCGGAGGAAGAGAAGGACATGAACTAGAGCTGGAAAAACAGTTAAAAGCACCTAAAACAATTCTACATGCCAGAATTCACAGAATTTAAAATACTAAACTACAGATAAATAGCACTCAAATGCCACAGAATATCTGAGGAAGATCAAAAAGAGTTTAAAGAGTCAGTACGAAAAAATGGCTCATTTTAAGCAAGTTATCATCTTAAATTTACTGAATATCAGCCTTGGGACACAATGATCATTATTATTTCAATGCTTTATATATAAAATAAAAACAGGCAACATAACCTGCACACACAATGAAGTAAGAATTCACCAAGTATGACTGCCTGAGAAGAAATAGTTCTAATAAAACTGTAAGAAATAATGAAGTGTTCACATGTGTTTAGACCAGAAATCAGAGCTGTAGGCAAAAATGTTGCCTACATTTTGAAGAAGCATCCTTCAACACAATTCTGAAGGTCAGAATTCCTTAAGATACACCGCAGGTTTGGGGTGATGTTCATCATCTCCTTTATATTAACACACTGCTACCAACAACCCTCCAGTTTTACCGGCTGTGCTAACGATAGCATTACAGGCAGTGGCAGGCCTAGCTTGGGAGGTGCTGGATATATTGCAGATGAGGTGAGCAACACATTGGCCAGAGGGTGTATACATTTTAAATTGCACGGGGAAATGAACAAGGCGAAAAGGAGCCGCGTGTCCAGGAATGACAGCCATTTATCAGAGCATTGCCTGTATCGCAAAGGCACATTAAATAGAGGCCGGAAAGGTAAAAAAAAAGAAAAAAAAAGAAAAAGAAAAAGCACATTGACAAAACCCAGAGCCTTGCAGACACCACTGGGCTCGCAGGTTCGATTCGCTCTGGGAAGTGACCGTGTGCGGGCAAAACAGGCAAGGCTAGCTTTAAATACTGCTGATTTTCTGTCAGGATTGATAAAGGCAGCAAAGAGCCCATCCAGGGAGGCGCACAGTTTGGGATCGGCTTGTGCGCACCGTGGCACTGTTTGCCCATATAGAACAAAATACTTCTGCTGCCTAGCACTAACTTGTATTATACCATTCTTAACAGCTGCCTTAGTGGTTTTGAGACACAGCAGCTGAAAACATTTGGTGTAGGTATACAATGCATTTTTTTGGTTGACAAAACCAGTTAAGACTGTTCCTTCCATGCTGCACCATCATGCTTTGGTCTTTCTCTCAGTTAAGGCAAACACTTGTGGGATCTTGCTGCAAAAACCAAACTGATTGGGGTTAGAGGAAAAAATATATATATATTTATTTATCAGAAAGTTCTTTTTAACCTGGTTTCTTACAGCAATCTTGTTTTACAAGCTGGCCCCCAAACACTTGCTCAAATACAGCCACGATATTGGTGAACTATGGCATGGGATGAGGCCAAACTACAAGAGGAAACTACTTAAGCAGCTGAAGCCGGGGTATTGGTAACAGCATAGTTCTGACCGCAGAGACCTCAGCGTGAGCTGTAAAACCTCTTCACGTTACTAGGTAAAGCGCAGGTACTTTGTGCCAAGCTCCATCACCCCACAGCTGCTCGATTACCGACCTCCAAACGAGGTGCTACACGAAGGCAGCTCAGCTTTGGATACGGAAGCTCCGATCGCAGAGGCTGCAATGCAGATGTACCCTCAGCCCATGTCTCTGCCCACAGCATTTCACCTCGCCTGCTCCCTGGAGGACTGCAGGCAGGAAAGGGGCAGAGAAGGAGGCAAAATGCTGAATGGGAGGACAGAACTTGCATATTCCCTCGCTTTTACTGGCTCACCTTCTACACAATGAAAATTGGTTATCGTTGGCATGCTAAAAACTAACACACGCTGATATTAACTCATCCAAATGGAAAGCAATGTGAAAACATATAATTAGATAAAAAAAAGAAGGGAATGAGGAAAAGAAAAGAATCCAACATTGATTACAGAAGTGCCATATGTTCACTGGAATAAACCAGGCAATGCAGATTTTTTAAAGTTACAACAGTACTAAATAGGGGGCATGGGGCCTGAAATCTTGACTTTGTAAACTCAATTAAAGATGTCAGGCCTGAATGATTTTTTCTGATGTCACAGAAACACTAAAGAGATCTTTAGAGCTCTGTTTTTAGAGAAAAATCCTGTGAAAAGCAAATTAAAGTAATGCAAGTATTTGTCTTCCAAGCTGAAGACAAAGACTGCAAAACTTCCTCTCCTCTCCCAACACTTTCCGTCAAGGGAGAAACAAAAGGGCTGCAAGACAAAAGCCTGCCTAAAGGACCCCCCTGCCAAGCATGCTTTCCTCCCAACTTCCTCTAGTCGGATTTTCTTCAGATCATAACAGGAACAGACTTACAGACCAGGCCATAAGTTTACAGACTGAGTGGTGAAAAATCAGCCCGTGCCTGGTACACCTTACCATGAACCTGTAAGTGCAATGGGTAACAGTAAGAGAAGGTTGTTAGCTGCAACTGGTATGTTTTATTCTGAGAGGTACTTACCAGTCTGAGACCTCTGTATACTGTGTAGTCCTGGTCATCCCTTGCCTGGGGAAATGCCTGCAGAAATCTAACCCGGGGTGCGGAAAGGCCATGATTATGCTTAAAAGAAATGCAAAGTCCATGCAAGGGCATTTGCCTGGGCAGAATTTCATTGCCTTATCTTCCAGCACCACCCTTCTTAATTGAGACAGAGGTTACACAGGATGATACGGATTCCTATCTTTCAGGCACAGCTTTCTCAGTACAGGGGAAAAATGGTCATGTGGAAGGAACCCAAACTTGCAGACAGAAGCACTTCACAGTGAGATAGACTGGGCTGTAACCAAAACTAACTAAGAAGAAATCTATGTAAAATATAAGGAACAAACTCTTGAGCCTGGGATCACCCTGGTGAAGGAGAAGTTCTGTCACGAGAAGTTCAAGAACTTGTTTGAAAATATCCTTAGGAAACAAAGTATAAGAAGAAAATAGTTGTGTTGAGGATCTGAACACCACAGTCCAGTACAGCATTTGTACCAAACCATTTAAACTTCCAAGAATGAGTTGCTGAAGAAGAATCTGAAATTGCAGTGCTAGGACCCCTCCAGCAATTGGAGACAAGACTCCATATACAGACAACATGCATTCAAGATGAGGAACAGATTCACTTCAGCATTTGCTGGCTACTCCCCTTGTCTCCCCTTCATCAAAAAACAAAACAAAACAAAACAACAGTCTAAATTACATGGTGTTTAACTTAGCTGAATAAGTGAGGTTTTTTTGTTTTTGTTTTTTAAGACAGAGCTCTGCCATTTGGGTAGCCACCAAATAAGCTACTGAATGCGAACTCAGCCCTGTTTCTTCTTTGTGAAGTGCTATTTCTTCAGAATACACACAAGAACATGGGCTCCCATTGTGTTGAGAAACAAAACCCAAACCAACCCTTCAGCCCCTGCTTGCCGTCTAGAGAGTCCAACAAAAAAATAACATCAGCAGAATCTGGTTCATAGGGAGTCTACTTCAAACCCTTTTCCACCTCTTCCAAACATGCAACAGGCAGGGAACTACTGCATTTCCATCTGTACAGGATGAGCATGGAGAACATGGACTGAAGTACCAAGTATTAAGCTGCTTATAACAACGAGCAATAAGAATCCTGGCTGCACCCAAGGAAAAGGGAAGAGCAGCCTCTGAAGCCAGGGGATACTGACTCCTGCGGTAAAACAAGGGCGTGGAGCTGTGACTCAAGTCAATTAGTTTCCTCTCAGCTCTCCAAGAACCACTGATTGCTATTTCACAGCCCAGCATCCTTGGCTAACAGAGTTGTTTCCTCTGCTCTATTCTTCTGAGACAAGAGTGGAAAGTTTTTAGGTCTGAGGCAAGAACCAGCTCTGGGGCAGCTCCAGCCCACTAGAGCCTGTGCGGGACTGCTACGCTCTCCCTTCCTGGGAGCACCGAGCTCTCCAACAACCACTGCAACCCGTTCTGTCAAGAAAGTTAACTGTTCAAAGCCTAGGGAGAGCCCATTCCCTCCCTCAGCATGCTCAGGCAGCGATAACATGAAAACAGGGCTGCACGAGCCCAATCTTGACTAAGTACTGAAGGTTTGGCTTTGTATATATGAACTCCAGACATGAAATGAATTAGCGCCATTGGAGCATTATCACTACTCTGCTCAGTTTATTCTCAAGAGAAAGCAAAAGCTTTGGAGTGAAGGATACATTAAGCTATTTTTCCATCACTTTAAAACTTTTGTTTACATTTAAAAGCTTACTACCTACAGCAAGGCATTAACATTTTTAAAAGTCATTTGTACTCCTTTCTGAACATGCATTCTCATGTGTGTTTACTTCAAGGTTGCTCACAATGATGTTTTTGATTTTTAATGAAAAAAGACAAAGACTGACTACAGACTACTGATAACTTCCCAGACAGAAGAGGCATGGACTACATAAGCTTTGGCTCAAATACTGTAAAACTCGAACAGAATTAGCTCTACTTGGGACCTGCTGGCAGAAGGAGGTGAGAACCAAGTTTATAACGCCTGAGTTAATGGCAATTTCCTACTCCATGTAGACAAGCCATCAGATAATTAATCCCATTTGAAATCAGTGAGCTTTGCGCACAAAGTAGCATATATGTTTGTCAGACCAGGGTCCCAGTACATGGGCCTCCTCCGCACCTGGGTAGAACCATGCTAACATCCTTCTTCCCAGATATTACTGCAAGCCTGGGAACACATACAGATAATTAGGTTTGCCAAACTGGTACACCCACAAAGCTTATCTGCAAACAAATTAAACTATACCATACCAGGGCTGCACACCTTTAGCATGTTATGCTTCGGAAAATTTTTTAGGATGTTTGTCATATTTGTTTTGAAATAATTATTTTTAAAAGAGAGACTGTTCTTCCCTCAGGGGAGGATTTTCCAACAATCTGGTATTTTTTTTACTGATTGCTGCATGTTTTCAAAGTCCACTGGCATTGTTTACTTCCCCTAAAATTATTACCAGGCCCCCAGATACGATAGCTGGATGTTTTTGTAATATGTTTTTCCACATTTTTGTGGGTTGTTTTTCACTCTCTTGGCTCTAAACGTTCTTTTCACTGTCACAAACCACTCTGATTACAGCATCTCCTGTTCCCAGGAAGAGGACAATCCTGTTCTCATTGAAATCAATAGGAGGTTTGCCACTGACGGCAATGGAAGCGGGATCAAGCATTCACCCTCTGTAACAAAAGTAAATAAACATTTTTATTTTCTTGTCTGAATCAGTAATGCTAGAATAAGAAGAGATAGCTTTTTTCTCCTTCTAATAGTATGAAAAAAAAATTGAGTGTAATTGCCATTCAACTGCTGCCTGAAGGAAGGAAAACAAATTCCACTGAAGCTTTTTATTTCATTTTCTGTTTGCAGAAAGGATGAATGATCCATCTGTGTCTTCCTACTCCATTTAGAGAAATGCACAATTCTGGTGGAGCATCCATGAAATTCCTCTACTTACTATGAACACTGTTGCCCTAGATCTTAACCATGCAACCCAGAAATCTCCACACTTCCCAGGCTATGCACTGCCTTGTTCTATAGCACTGAACGCATTTTTCAGTGGAGTTAGTTTATAACCCTAAATACCATAACTCACTGTCAAGTTTTGATTTTAATGGTGTCAGCAGTGGCCTGGGTAGAAGAGGTATCTTTGGTCAGAAATCCAGAGCTAAATGCTGATTTTAAGGGCAAAGGAAATGGCTTAATATGGTAAATTTGTCCTTCCCTTCATCAGTACCTTTGTAGCTCTTCTTTGCACCAGACCTTTGTTTTTCCAGTTGCTCAAGGCTAAACACATTAATAATGTAGTCAAACAGAAGTAAGGGGATTTTGTTTACTCAAGTAAGACCCTGGCTCCAGGATATCGTGACCAAGTACCAACACGCACTTGTAACGTGTGCTTGATTCAAACAGCAGGTGAAGCTGCAAGAAGTAAATAAGCAACATTTCTCACTATTTTATTCCACTAGCATGAAAGAGTCAAAAGCACTCAAGGCTACACAACACTTTGGTAGGTAACAATAAAAGCAGTTCTTTTTTTTGAACAGGAGACAGCCGTGAATCCCACATACTGCCGTGTTACTTCCCGCTAACTTGCGGAACGCAGGACTTGGTGAGCTTTGCCGCCTGCCTTCCCGCTAACAATGCTATGCAAACAAAGGATCACTGCTGCCAGCTACACTTGCCAAATCTGCCTCCACGCAACACGACGCCCTGCAGGCCCTGGACACGTGGCAGAGCAGTACTTGACCTTTGTCGCAGGAGAGCTTGCTTTGGAAGCTCACTGGCTCGGTTTTCAGCTGTAAGTCCTCAGCTCAGCAATAAGACAGAGCAGTTTTGGTTAATGATGGGAAACCTACGTCAATTTATAGTAACCAAGAAAATAGCTATTTTTCTCTTTTCTCTCCTATCCTTTTTCTCTGTTGAAGCAACAGCTGTTCAGCTGCAAATAAAAATGCTCAGTAAGTGAAGTGTCTAACAGAAAGCAGAAAACCAATACACCTGTAAAACAGCCCCTGCTTAAACCCAACTTCCAAAGACACTCAGCTGTTTCAGAAAAGCAAGCTTCTCTCTTTACACGCAACAGCAGAACAAGGACAATCTGTGCTCAGGCAGTGAATCAGAGAGAAAGGTAGGGTATAAACTCTTCTGTGCGTTCAATCTAGTCTCTGATGAGGTTGATGATGCATCTGGCTAGTGCCACCCCAGCAACACAGGACCTTTCTCTATATCCAAGATAAGGGAGGAGCTTGGTTTAGATTGCAAGAAGATATAAACTTTGCTTTTTTCCAGATTATTCTATAACCTACAAAAAGAACAAACAATAGTAATACAAACAATAGGCTTTTATGGGTCATGATTTCAAAGATCACCATCACAGATTTTCTCAACTTGAGAGTCTCTTCTTAGGGTCCTTAGCGAGATACCTTATCAGCAAATTCAAGCACATAACAAGACCAACAAGAAATGCTCACAGTAAAATACAGCCACATCTGCTAACAACGCCATGCAGCCTCTGTGCTCAAGTCAGAAGTATCATTGATTGCAGCCACTTTAAGTGTGTTTGAGGTCACGATTCTTTTCACAACAGATAGTTACTGATCATAAGGGCTGGCTGTTTCAGAACTAAAACATCCGCTTGTTGAATTATTTCTTATAATTTAAGTGGCAAGGAGCCAGCTGGGATTTTTCCTGAATCAATGCAGGTCTCTTATAAACTCAAATCCTCTTTGCAATGCACTGATAAAAAATAGAAAGAAACTTCCAAAACTTTGCCTTCGGATTATTATTTTTTCACTTCCAAGAGAAAATCATTCCCAGTCCAGTGACAAAGACTCATTGCAAAACTGCAGCAGCAAGTGAACTATCAAAACATATTAATTCAATGTTCACAGCTAGATGCTCAACCAATGGGAAAAACTGGTAACAACAAAGTCAGTCACAACAACAAAACACAGAAAATTTCAAGATACGGAGTCAGTCACTATTCTTTATCATGAAGAAAAAGAAAAGATATTTCAAACCAAAAGGTTAGTGGGATAATCAGATGCTAGAGAGAAAAATTCCTGCATAAGCAAAACGATAGACTGCTCCATCATTTGAAGCCTTGCAATGAATAGCAAAGTCAAGGATGGAGCTCTAGCTATTGTACACGTCCACTTTTATGGCCTTCTTATATGCATTCATAATCACAGATGTGTAAGAGACAAAAATACAAAGTTAAAATATTGGAATTTTAAACACTGTAATGTCCAAGGCAAAGAAAAACCTTAAGGACTCTTAGTTCTAACTCTGAGCTTCTCAAGTTTTATGGGTAGCCATCAAGCTTTTAACGTCATTTCCAGTGCAAGCATCTAACATGTTTATTCGCTGAACATGCGACATAAAAGCATTGTCTTTTCCCCCAAACACATTACTACATTCATCCACGTGGATACATATCTACTAACACTCATCCATCAACTAAATAATCTGCCGACTGACTGAGAACATGTTGTTTCTACTGCTCTGCATCAACCACCGGGTGCATATTGCTCATTTAGCTCTGAGAGTTATTCAAGGCTAGGCCCTGACCACATGATTAAAGCCACTTTTTCCTAAGCACCGTACCGTATCCATCTACCAACAGCCAAAAAAATCCATTTTTTTCATCCAGTTACACAGAATAATCCCTTTCTCTTTCGCAAGCAGCCTTGCTCGCCAGCTTACCAGGACTCAGAAAGCAAACAAGCTATATATAGCTCTCCAGTAGTGCACAGTGTGGTGCAATTGCGCTGAACTGTAATTTTTCATCAAGTTTTTAGTAGTCAGTTGGCACAAGAGAGCTTGATTTTCTTCATAATGCCTGCAGTTCTTTTTGTCCCAGCGAATATTTAACAACCCTCTGCTGATACTGTGTTAAGAGCTCATGCACGGTATGTTCGTCTAACAACTCTGTCTTTGGGATACAAGATGGCACGTCATATTCGATCTACCACAGAGGCCTCTCCAGTCAGGTGGAAACAGTCACTGATGGGAGTGTTGATTTGTAAAATGATTGCACTATTTCACCGTGTTTCATTTGACTGCTTTATCGAACTCCAGGTTTTCAACCAAGTAGCCTGGACTTTAATTATCTACACAGAGAAGAATGGCCACCCATCAATAACAAGACCACCAAAGAACGAGCAGGAATCATACAGCGCACGGGTGGGCTCCATCCCCTGTTTGTACTTACTGTAGAGACAGGACTTAGGGTTTAGTGGTGTTTTATTTTTCCTTTGTCTCTCTTCCCCACTGTTTCAAGGGGCCACATTTGGTGGAGGGTGTTTATTGCACATGCCTTTCTCCAGAAGATAAGCGTTAGCAATGGCTAGCACAGAAAGATTGCCTTTCTCGTCTCTGAAAGTGTTATCTGTGCTGGGAATTCATTCCCTTGTAGGATACAGCCCTGCATGACTGATTCCCCAAGCTGAGGTTCAAACTCCAAATCCAAGCTCTGAATTGATATCAAAGATCCTACTGAAATGCTTTGAGACCACCCACCCTTAGTATTCTCACCCTAAAGTCACCAATGGCTTTACAAAGAAATAAGCACTATGCCTTGCAGTTTACAAGCTTAGTCACAAAGAGGAAGCAAGATAGCCTTATCTCCTCTAAATTCCCTTTCCTCTCTTCCTCAGTCCTTCCTCCTGGTATCTGCCAATTTATTGTAGTATTTCTCTCTGCATAACAAAATTTAGCATTAAAAAATGACACGTACAGGAGAACAAGGTGTGTTGTGCAACAGTACTGCAATACTGCTGACAAGATCAGAACAGAAAACAAACAGACTTTAAATATATCATATGCCACATGAAGTGTATCAACTATATTTGTCCAACACATGCTCTTAATATAAAGCAGTACCTGCTCAAAGAGTGTACTTCAATCGATCGTTTTTCTGCTTGGCAAGCAAACATAGCTAGAACAATTCTAATTTGTTGGGAATGGGAAATTAAGGGGCTAATAGCGAAAGAGTTTTCTAACAGATAGTTTGGCAACCTGTCAAGAAATACATCTACTGAATATTCAAGGTAATTTTATCAAATTACTCTTACTTCACCATTTCTTCTTTTCCTACTCATGTAATCATCAACATCACACAATAGATATTAAAACTGTTTCTTTAGAGTAAATTCAAAGCAAAACCAATGCAACCACTGAAAATTCCATACATTACTATAAAAACCTCAATGCCTCCAAAAATATTTTTACAAACACTATTTTTACCATCTGGATGGGCTTACCCATACACGCTGTTTAGCATAATTCTACTCTCATTGAAATCTTTAGAGCAAATCCTACCTCATACACTTTTTTAGAATTACATTTGCCAACCTAAAGTAGGTCCTCAGAAGGAGTTGTTTATACAATGCTGGGGTCAATACGAACTCATAGAGGTCAGCTTTAAACTCCTTACAACGGAAGACTGAAGTCAAGCTGCAGAAAAATTAAATTAAAACATAAGCGAGTAAGACGCTACCTGAGTATTTAGAAGGCACACAACACCCTCACCCCCAATTCACTTTGACAGGAACAAGGAGTTTAGCCTAGGGGCCGGTACCTACGTCCTCTGCTTCTTCGCCACTCTTTTCCGTTTCTCTTTTGTTCTCATCTCCTATGTATGCAGTAAAAGCCAGCACATATCGCATATGGAATTGATAATGGACCTACTGGAATTCAAATATTTAGCACTGAGGAATCAGTCATGCAGTGCTTTTTCATGCAAACAATCAAATATTCCCAGCATAGATAATATTTTCACATATGAGTAAAGCAACAAATCCTTGCTGTTTCTAGTTGGAAAGTATCAACCTTTAGCTGTGGCAACACAGCAGTAACCTATGCAAAAATATACTCAGAATACATGAAGACCACTCAAACCTTCAGACTCTAATGCTTGAGCTTTAACTTAAAGAGACTATTCACATGTTTAAAGTCATGTATGTACAATAATATCTGCAGATTTAAAAAACTTATTTTGTACTCCTGCAAATCACGTAAAATACTACCACCTCTAAGCACCGAAGCTGCAAAGCCAATTTCTATTAGTTCCAGTTTTGATCAAGGCACTCCATGGAAATATTCCAGTCGTTTGTACTGCTTAAATTATCTCAGTCAGATATCTAAATGTGTTTGTTGTTCACCCCATTCCAGCATAAGGTGTCATGCTATGCCAACACACTTGGGTCCTAACAGAGGGAAATGGTGTATCAGTGACTATTTTTTTCAGCATGGAACAAGCAATGGTGGAAAGTGCAAACCAATTTAATTTCACAGAAGGGATTCACATCATGGCACGCAGTTGTCCATTAACAGAACAAACCCCTGTCCCCCTCCCTTCTCCAGTTGGCAATTGCAGCAAATCTTCCATGAAAATACATTTCCTGTAATGTTCTGGTCATGGTCGGCAAGAGCTGCAGCCCATTTCCATAAAGCCACCATGTGGAAAATTGCCTTGGCTGTTAAAATGGACTAATGCAAAGGAATTTTTTTTAATGTTGAAGCCATCAATCCTTTTTAAAAAACTCCAGTTTCCAGAATATTAACAAGTCACCAACCAGCAATAAGGCAGAGTCCTCGAACTAGAAAGATGGCAAATCAAAGAGTTTTAAAGAAAAAAAACAACCCTTCACCCAAGCATCACTTACAGACTGTTTACAGAGCAAATGTACTGAGAAGAAAAGACTGAAGGAACTTTGCAACAGCCACTCTGTTTGCAGAGTACATCCTTCTGTGGCACCTGCTAATGGACAAACTTCTACACTTTAGTTCACCCCCCAAAAGTTAAGTCCCAAGTCTGCAGACAAGTGACTGTGCCTCTCGGGACAAGTCACCTGGTTGTAACAACGGAGATGCATTACTGTTTGCAAGGCTGAGTCTCCTTCTCCCATTCTGCCAACGTGTCGTTACGTGGTGCGAATTACTCTTTAGATCTCAGTGGACTTGCATGGGCCCTCTTTCTCACGCCCCTCCTGCAGGGCTCCCTAATTCAGGTCCATAATGCTTATCTAAATCTATGAAAGGCCTCTTCTACACTGTGTCCACATCTATGAGCAACGCAGATTTCTCTTGCTCTCTCCCCTTCCCTCAGCTTTCAGAAGCGTGCTGGACTAAGGAGGAGACGTTCACATTTGGCACGCAGGGCTGGCCCACAGCTTACACTCTCCAGAACCTCTTGTGGCTCAAGGCACTTTTTACAGAGTTAAAGGAGTTTTGCAGTGCAGCTCCCTCTCTTACTCTGGAAACCACTTGGACTCAGGGCTGTCAAAGACCAGAACCAGGCAAAAGAGCTTGTCAGATGTGGAGACATTCACAAGTAAAATTTGTAGGATGGACTGTGGCACGAGACACACTCTTTCTTAATAGAGGAGACTGCACGTGTAAGACTTGAGTGGCACCAACTGATTTCAGACTAGTTTCTAAACTGATATATGTAAACTGGAGGCAGAATCCTGCACTGATACCTAGCTCTGTTTTACAAGTGCCATAACAAAATCCACTACCTGCAAAAAATGAACCTGTTGGCAACAACCTTTTTGCATGTTAAAAGCATAACAGATAAAACATTATCACTGTGTAGAGTTTAAAAAAAAAAAAAGAAAAAAAAAAGAAAAGAGGTCACAAACCTTCTGCCAAGAACTTTGAATTGCAGGACAGCAGCGATATTATTGTCTATCTTTTGCAAAACTGGGAAGTGAGATAGAGAAGGATTAAGAAAAATATTGAGGAAGCTTCTATTTCTATATAATCAAACTGAAAACACAGAAATCTTAGGACATACATAGCTTGTAATGAATCCAGCGGAAGCTTAAGCACTTCTCAAAATCAAGCCAGAGGTGTTTCCAAGTTGGGCACTAGACCACAGATATATCAAAAATAAGAGCATTTTTGAAAACTTAAGGTTTGTGTCAGAAGCCTAGGGCTTCACAAACATAAAATAGAACAGAAAATACATCCGAGAAATCTTCAGTCCCCAGTTGCTACTACAGTAGTACGTCATTTCTGGATTAAGAAGGAGAGGTGAAGTTCATTGTAATACTTAAGGTGGTGTCATTAAAATAAAAAGGAGGAAAGATTTATAAGGAGGTGCAATATCCATGATTAAAATAACTGATAAAGTTAGGAAAACCAGAAATTTGTGAGCACTTTTTTTTGTTGTTGTTGTTAATATAAACATTTTTGTGATTCAGTCTTGGACTACTGAATTCTCATGGCTGTGGTTCCAGGATCAAAGCTGTGTCTGAGGCAACACATCTAGAAATACAACAAGGAGCTTTCCAATTTTTTCCTTGCTTGCTCAAGTAAGAAATGAAGAGGTATCTCAACTGTATCTACATGAACAGAAAAGCTACTTAACTCTCTTCTTCTGTCCCTTCAACTTCATTGACTTCTTTTCTGGAAAAAGAATACCATCAGCCTTCCTTCCAAATTCTCGAGTGGCAGCAAGGGGAAGAAACACACCAAGGAAGAAAAGGGAGCCACAATCAGAGTAGTCTGTATGTAGGTGTGTGTGCCTACACATTGCACACACAATCAGCGTTATGTAGGGGTGCAAGGAAAGGATGACTATATGGGGTTAGAAGACGCATACACATTTCAGAGTGTACAAAATGCAGTTAGAAGTGGGTGTGAGAAAGATTTTACACAATGACTTCTTTCTGTATAATCTTGGTTTCTATTTGTCATACTCACTATGCAAAAATGCAGTATGTGCCGGGTCAATGAGCAGCTAAAGTATTTTTAAAGAAAAGTCTAACCTCTTCTACTCATCTGTGCTTCCTGTAACCACTCTGTTACCCGTCTTCCTGATTTATGATTCCCACACTGCCACTGTGATTAAAAGCATAACGGTTTGTTTTCGTTTCTACTTAGCCTGATTATTTTCTGCCCTTCCTCCAACTTCAGCCTTCTTCTCTATCTACACTTAAAAGTCAAAAGTCTCCAGAAATAACAGTAAATTAAAATCAGAAAATATTCTTAGATTCAGATCCCTATATCCCCCTAATCTGAAAACAGGAGTGGGTTTTGCCTGACGGACAAGCTACTAGCTCCTTACGAAAAGGCTGCCTCCCAGTCAGGCTGATGATTAACCTGGGGCAGAAAAGTAACCCGCCAGTCAGACACCTAATGCCACAGCACTGGAAGAACCACCGCAGTGCCGGAAGAGGAGAAATTGGCAATTTAATAGAAACAGGGTCCCATCATATTTGCAAAGGAGACTACCCGTAGTAACAATACGTAGGTTTAGAGTGAAAAATAGTATTCATGTTACACAACAGACAGCTAACTATGAAATTCATGTGCATCCCAGCAAGTCAGCACCACAGTGAAGTTACTGCTATGAAAATACAAAAGGACCTGGGAGCTGGATTTCATGACCAAGTTCAGCACCTCAGTTCACTATTGCTTGGATTTCTCCCTTCACTTCTCTTTTCGCTTAAGCAACAGCCTGACTTTTCCTCTGGAAAAATGAGCCCACTGCTCAGCCAGCAACTGCGCCCTCCTGGGGCTAGCAGAGCCCAGCAAAGCTGCAGAGATTTTTGGTTGGAACACTCCAGTCGCAGAGCTCTTCGAAACCAAAGCGTTTTGCCAGCGAGACTGTGAAATAAGACATTACTTTGTTAATGAAACCGGTTGTTCAAAAGGAGGTATAAAAATAGGCATATCATATTCAGTTTCACTGCAACATTTCAAAGCAAAACAAAACTTAGCCAAGGCTCATTTTGGTTTGCTCTGAGAGGAACATGGGAACAGAGCAGAAGAGCAGCCTGGACACAGAAGATTACAGTTTCTTCAGAAGATGTTCAAAGTTTTTATTACATTTAGGAAAATACTTACTGTGCAGAAAATGTTAAGCCAAATGGGTGTTTAGGTTCTTATTTACTTTTTTCAATCTTTTGCAGCTACGTGGTTGTTGAAGATAAACCACACTTCCTGGGAGGCTGAAAGAACATGGTAAACTTGCTACTGGCTCGTGGTTATTTTGCTATTTTGCAGCTCAGTGAGTGTACATCTGTTATTGTACCTTTGGAATACACCAGTGTATCCAAGCAGGAAGCTAACTGATGCAAGCTCCCCCAAAGCAAAGTGCATTCTCCAGCCAGGTAGCTTGTGGGTCCAGAACGAGTATGTTAGTTACTTTTAACGCTAACATTTGGTAGAAATATTTTCCAGGCTAGAAAGGCACTCCTGTATACAAAATGCACCCATCTTTGGATAGCCAGAAAGAAATAACTGTGGGTAAAAAAAATAATATAAATCTGACTGAAACTCAATAAACTTTTATAATGTTGAATACCACAGTAGAAATGCATATGTCTGTGTACGGACATGTATACCAGCTCAAGTCTGCAAACTGGCTTAATAGCTGCGGAAGGTAATAAGAAAAACAACACATTGATGGGGTTTTGTTGTAACTTGGCTAAAACAATAAAGTTATCTTCCCTATCATAATCTCTGAAACCACGGAAGTCTTCCTTTTTTAGGACAATGGCTATCATTTTTAATAACTTCATAAAGAATGTCATCCCCACTCCATCACAGGTGTTACTGATCCCATATTTCCGAGCAGGTCTAAAAATCCCTTCCCATTTGCCTGAAGATTTGGCTCACGCACCGGTACTGACAGGCCTGGTTGCACTTCCTGCAGTGGCGTGCTTCTGGCTTGCAACACGCGGCACTCGAGTCTCTCTTTTTCAAAAGTCTGCCAAGGAACTGATAAGGGGACACATTCACACAGCTACAGCTGAAATATGAAAACAGCAGGTCAGGGTGTTTTGAAGCCGAAATTCCACGAAGGAAAACAAGATCCACCGAGGTATTTTCTTTGTAAGAAGTCACAGTAATTTTTACCGTGCTTCATTAAACTATTGTCCCATACAATTTTGTTTTCAATCTTTTTTTCAAGGAAACAAAGACACTACAAAGAATTTTCCATTTATTTTGTATGTTTTTTGCTCAAAACTCACCATCAACAACAATTCTTTGCTATCATCACAGCATGTCTTCCTGTGACCATTGTTTTTCCCCCCTACAACTGGTTTATTACTGGGTGGCGTATCAACAGTTAGGAAAACCCCATACAAATTTAGAGTCTCCTAAGTTCTGGTACATTATTAGCTTTGCATTAAGCAATTTGATAATCTTTAGCTTGTATCGCACTAGTAATTTTTTTGCAGTCACAGAATTCCCATGTATTTACAGTTCATGGCATTTCATGACCTTGTGAAGTCTTCAGGGTTCCTTTCCAAAGTTAAATATTATCATTTCAGCAGCAATCGGAATTTCATTCTGTCTGTGACATACTATCTTTTTTTCCAAGCTCAGGCCGCATAACTGGCTTAACACACAGAATGCATGCCTCCTTTTCTCTCAATTTCTAAGTCTCCGCTACAATTATTTTTTCTCTAGAAATAGGAGCAAAGTATGTTTCTGCAACTGTATTTCTATTTTTTCCACTGCTTTTAACTTGAAACCTCCATATAGGAAATTTGTTACTCAAAGTTAGTGTAGGTTAGCTGTAATAACAGATCTTGTAGCCTTCTAATATCACAACCCCAAAGGGACCCTTTGCGGGCAGGATTTCTGACAACAAGCACCTACACCTTTAGAAGGCACCGGCAACTGCAATAACAGTTACAAATGAGCCATTTTCTATATTCACTGCCACTACATCATGCCATCTCTTACATTTCATTTCAGAACAACTATCAGAAAGAGAAGATTAAGATGTCTTTTTTCAACTGCTAGTAAATGATTTCAGCTATGTATTTTTGTTATGTGGTTTAATTTTAGACCTTCCTTGTCATTAAGGAACCCACACCTTACACGGAGCAAAACAAGGAGCAATACTCCT
The DNA here is from genome assembly GCF_036417845.1 of Apteryx mantelli. Taxonomy (NCBI): domain Eukaryota; kingdom Metazoa; phylum Chordata; class Aves; order Apterygiformes; family Apterygidae; genus Apteryx; species Apteryx mantelli. Next base: position 27,651,338 of record NC_089986.1, on the reverse strand, counting down.
AACTTGGTTCTAACCCCGAATATCTGCTATCACAATCACTTCCTACTGCTTTTAAAATCCATATAATGGCACTGAGCTTAAATGTAATGATTTTCAAGTCACATTAAACGCCACTTAAAAAGATAAAATTTTGAGTTGTATTATACATACAGCAGGGGAGCAACAACCTATGTTTGAAATCCTTTTCGACAAATACCCAAACAGTGGCCATTATACCATACCCAGCATCCATGCCAACAACTGCTTTGAAAGGAAGCTCCCACAGCAGCCGAGTCCCGAGAGGTGAGAAAAAGTGAAGACTGCACACCTGTGAGGTGACACCAGGCATGTCTGAGAACGTGGCCCTTGGGCATAACATTTCTAACAGAGAAATAAGACTTCAGACATGACATTTTCAACATAGTATCAAATGCATGGTTGCAAAAACTGTCACATGCTTCCAGTTTTTCATACACAAATCTGACAATCTTCCCCCCAAAAGTTTCACAGGTTTAAAAATGAGTTTTTTAAGTCTGGAGGGAGGAAATGTAAGAGCAGCTGTAACAGATTTACTGTACAACTTTGAACTAGCTTATTAACAAAATAAGCTGTTTCTCCTGTTACTGTTTAATTAGAACAAACAAAATGAATCATTGAGGCTTTCTCTCCCAGTGCAGCCGCATGGGCATACTTGCAAACATTTTGCTGTTTGCTTAGGTCATGCAGCAGTGGGGAATAAAGAATGCCTACCTTGCACGCTTCCTTTCCCCTCTCCCTTCTCTACTCCTCCTCAACTCCCTTATAAATAACTAATCATAAAAGTGTTCTGGCTGTATTTATAAAAACTTTATTCATGACTTTAAAATGCTGTGTTTTAGAGTTATTAGGTGACTTCTCCTGAGTATGTAAAGTTCCCTAGTATCCATTGGTAAGCAGGGGAAAATCAGAAGTAGCTGCCATGATGGATGAAAATACACAAGCATTTGGTTATGAGGTACAAGACACCCACTTTCCATATTTAATTCTTGAAACCCTTCTTATTTGAAAAGGATTGCATTCATAATTTACATTCTCAACAGGCCACTGCTGAATTTTAAGTATCTAGCCGCAATACAGATCTTTAAAGCACCATTCAACAGTAACAAGTGAAAAGATTTTCCTAGGATATATATGGGCCAAAACCACCGAATTCTGCAGAAGTGGCGGTTTTATTTTAAAGAAGGGCTATAAGCTTCCTCTCTTCTAGCAGCTAATGCAACCGTCAAGACAATAATCTTAAGCAAACCCAGACCAAGTTGCCTTTCCAAGTCTGCCAGTGACTCAGCTACAGCTCAAACACTTTTCATACAAAGATAGTGAAATCAATGACTTAATTAAAGAGGAAATAACGCCTACCTCTTTTCTCCGTCTTCCCCACAGCAGTCTGGAAACTCAAACGCAAAAGCTAGAAAACACCTTTCTCCTTGATCTGGTAGCTGTAGAAAATCAAATGTCTAACAAGAGAGGCCTGCAAGGAAGGGATAGCAGGCAAACGAGAGCCAGCGGCGAGTTCTGCCCTGCGGTTTGACAGGAGAGCTCCCAACCTTTCCCATCAGCACCACCCACTACTTAGGGGGCTCCCGACAAAAATCTCACAGCTTATCACAGGGTTTTGTTTGAAACAAGGAAGATATTTGTCAGGCAGCCCTGTTGCCCGTCTGAGTATTCAATGTATAAATACGAGGCATTTTACACTTTCATATGTAAAATTAATTGACAAAAGACAGACCAGACAATAAGAAGTGGCAATGACCTCAGACTCCAAAAATGAAACGGAAATTAAAGAAAGGGAAGAAAAAAATTGACCTATGTATGCAGAATTTTCAATTATTAAGGGCTTGGCCTTGTGAGATATTCAGTACTCTTCCAAAGAAGGAAAAAACATCAGTTTACTGTGATTTCAGTACATAAGTCCAGGCCTGTTCTCAGTAGTAATTCTGCTTAAAAGCAGCACCAAGTTAAACTGCATATTTTATGATATTCTATGAATAGCAAGAAAATGTAATAAAAATACAAATTAAAATATTTCTTGCAATTCACTACTAATGTATCTATTTCCAGACTGCAGATATCTCTAGAAAGCTACAGAAAAGTAAGGCTGGAGAGGGTTAGGAGAATTTTAATTCACTGTTCTCAGAGATGAACATGGAAAAAGTGTCCACTAAGCAATACTTCTTATCATGGCTCTTTTCAAGGACATGTCGCCTTATTGCCATTAGAAAATGACACTTCCTAGCTCTACCAATGTTTTCTTATTTTCTACATTATACTTGTGTTTAAGAAAACAAACATGAAACACATTCATTTTTACTATTGTATACAAACTTCAGAGAAGTGAAATAAGTCAAACTTTCTCTTCTGAAGATTAAAGATCAGTTTGAATCTCTGTCACTGCTATTCTCTGTGATACTCTATTTGTTTCTCACACAGCAGAACGATTGCTTTGACCTCATTTTAACATCTGTAAATCGTCATCAATTCTCCAAGAGATCAGCTGCATTTCTGATATGCAGCATGCTTTTCGTTCATCTTCAGGAACAAAATACCGTTACTTGTACTGTCACAACTGCACGCCCCAGCCGCCAGGAGCCTTGCTTCGCCCCTTCTGAAGCAGGCAAGCGGCACTCTGCAGCGGGGCGCTGCAGCCTGGCACCCAGCACGCAGTCACAGTGCGCGCTGCGCGTGCCGGTTCTTGCCCCTGAGAGTTTCCAGATGAAGCAGGAAATACAGAATTCTTTCACTTTGCCCACCACAACCTTTATTCCATAGATGGAGAAAGGAAGCACAGAAAAACTTCCCACTAGATCACACATAACTGTAAGAGATAAGGTGACAACACACACAGGAGATTTAACACCTTCTCCTTAAGGATGCAGTTTCCCACCCTCCGCTGAATCTCACCAAAGCCCCCATGGTTTGGATCAGCCCCTATACAGTCTGTTCAAGACTTCGACTGAGGCCTCTTAATTTCTGTTCTCCCCAGGAGGGAATTTTGAGATGTTTTAGCTCATTTCATAGTCTGCCTGTATTCGCTCATTTTGGAAATCGAAACATTAGCCAAGGGATGTGATAATTTTGTTCCACTGACAACAAACGAACAGATTACATTTAAAACAAGACATGGCTGCAGGCACCTAATGCAGCTGCTTCGCTTAGGAGAGCTTATCCTTCTACTCCCTCCTCACTTGTTTCAGGGCCATTGGTCTTTTGCAAGTGAAGAGTGAACAACCATAAAATACTAGGGAGGCCAAGGAAAGCCATTCCTGTTTCCCATCTGAATTTAATTTTATATATATTTTATATATGTACATAGCCTATAATGTACCTATTTTTTGTTTTATGACTTAGAAATAAAAAAAAAATGTAGTGGACTTTTACCGTGTACTTGCACTGATCACTGAATGTCATAAAATACTTTGTTGGGCACAGCTTTCAAAAATCAACAACTAAGCAGGTGGCAGTTGCGTAGCTCCGTGGTGCCGGCCAGTCATGCTCCTCATTGTCTCTTAAACTAGATGCGCAGAAAAGGCTGGATCCAGAATCGAATTCCATGAAATTTATACAGGGACAAGTGGGATTTAGTGCAATTAAGTGTCTTAGGTTAACTCCTTCTACGTCAGTTCCAATTCTTTCCTTACTTGCAGCAAGGTTACTTCATCGGCTTCAGCTAAATCTTGCCCAGTTTGGGTTAGTTAAAGGAGCAGTTGAATCAAACCCGCTCCGTAAAAACTGGTGTCTCAATGAAGTCCAAGCAGACACAGAACTTAGGCCAAATGGTTTGCAATCCACGCAGACGTGCTGCAATATATCTCATTACAGTACTTCTGAGAGAAGCAGCTCTTCAGTTAACAATATACCAGTGGTGCTTAGATGGTATTGTTTTAAATAAAATGCATTGCTAGTTATTTGCAAAATGAAACTAAACCAAACCACAGGTATTAAAATACTGAGAAACAGGTAGCAGTAAAATTATCCTTCCCAGTGCTGGAGTTCCCATTCTTAGAGGACAATGTCAAATTTGCTTGACTTTTTGTTTTCACCTCCATGCTCCTATTCAGTTCTCTTAAAATGCCAGTGTGTGGGGCAAGAGGCAAAAACTAGCAAAGCCTAGATATACTGTCACCATGTGATGGAAGCTTCAGCATCTTTTCAGAGCACTTGCCAACATAATTAAATTCTGCCATTGCAGATTCTTTGGACAAGTTTTCCAATAATGCATTTCCTGCCTCATTTCCTGCCAAAATTTAGAAATGCAAGTCAGCATCTGCAATAATTCATACATGCTTTTTGGCACAGCATAAAACTTTTCATTCCTTTTATTTTTTTTGCAAAAATATTACTACTTAAGTCAAGGCAAGAGCCTGGCACTGCAATGACAATCATAACTCCAACACGTATACTCTGAAGGAGGGAAAAATGAAACAAAAGAATAAACCATGTTTTTTTACTCCACCCCTTCAAATTCCTCCATAAAACAAACAAACAAACAAGGCAGGAATTCTTCTTGCTACTGAGAACATCACTAGATCTTCCTTTACTCAAAAAGCAATGAACAGAAAACCATCCTCCTAAATCCCTAAGGGACAGCTTTGTTGTTTCTTGCCGAGGGCTTACTGCACAGGGAAATATGCATCAGAGCTGCTGGACCTGATCACGCTAAACTGTATGCTTATATACCACAAAATGCCAGGGCTAAAAAGCTTAGAGCTGGACTTCAGTCTGCTCACATATGGCAATTCTCATAAGGAAGTAAAGATCAACCAGTGACAAGAAGGTTTTTCCTCAGAGCCATGCATTCACTTATTCAGAATTTGCTTTTCCAGAAGAATGTTTGACATTTGCATGGTACCTGTTAAAGTTCCCCAGAATCTAAACCTCCCGCTTCTCTTTGTTCATGAAAACAGAATGAAAGTTGGGTGTGGACCAACCAAACCCAGGAAGGAGCCTGTCTGAGATGCACCATAAAAATTTAATTGAGTAACAGTACAACCTCACCGAAGACATGCAAAATTAAGCCAGAGAAAGCCTAAAGGCAAATGGAGATACTTGGCCAGTGATCTGAGCTATCTTCCAGTGTCCTCTTACTGTCTTCCTTTTCTAGCAGAGTACAATCCGATGCAGCATGTAAACCCAACTAGCGTTCCCACACATGGTCAAACACAGATTATGCCAGAGCCTCTGACTTGTCGCCAGTGAAACCAACTGCTCTAAGCTGTGAGTTGCTGTGAACAGCCCAATGCTTTTTTCTGTCACAGAGATGCGAGTTCTTTTCATCCACTCCAGATGAGATCGATATTACAATAGTGCTCTTCAGTTTGACACCTGATCTCCTGACAGCTGGATGAGCCACAGCCCGGCTTTGAGCTCCTCCACTGCTGCAAGGGTTCTGAGGGAAAAACTGGAAATGAAGTCCTTTAGTGTACCTCTCCTGAGAGCATGAACCGCAACTGTTATCCACACTTGAGTTTCAATACTAAATTGCTGAAACTAAACCCAGACTTTCCTCATAAGTGGCTAAGAATCCTGTGACAGGTTCACTTAGCTTCTGTGGCTTCAAGCCAAATAAACCAATTCCATCTTTCTCAGGTTGAGAGTTAGCTGAGTGCCTGCACTTGAAAATCTTTTTTTCTTGATGTAGAGAAATAGAAATTAAGAGGGGAGGGGAGGAGGCACCCACGGTTTAAAAAAAAAAAAAAAAAAGAGAGAGAGAGAATGTCTTGCTCCAGTGTGTGAGAAACAGAGGTAATGCATTTAGCTTTAGAACCTGAAATGAAATTTTTACCTGACCTTTTTTCTTCTGACACTGTGATGGCACAGTTCCTACCACTGCTAAAGACTGAAGTAGCAAGCAAAAGATACACATCAAACACTTAACTCAAGAAAATAGCAGAGATGCTAACTAACCTTCCGCTGTGAACCAGAAGGCAGAGAGCCAGTGGACTAGCTATAGCAGTGTAGTTCCTCTCAATCCAAATTCAACAGGTTTTACATCAAAATGTTTGAAGGTGCGCTACCATCTGGATTTATAGCACGCTTTTAATGCCCCCAAAAGTGCGGGTTTGGTCTTGTTCCACAGTAAGTGTGAGGCAGCTTAGCCCTTTCCATGGAGGGTTGAGACACTGTCCCCGTACTACGGAAGATGAGCAGGCGCCCCAGCAGGCTGAGCGGAGCCTCGAGTTAACCTGCCAGGAGTCCACACCCTCACCCTGCACTAACTTGTTAGTGGAGTCATACCTTTAACGATTCCTGCTTCGGAGACACCTCCTCTCTCCTGAGGAGGGGGAACTCTAATTAGATATGAACAAGAACAAAAACTACATGCTCAAGCTGTATGAATTTTGAAAAAGTTGAACTCCATATTTAAAGCCCACGTCCATTTTTCATTTCTGGTGCTAATGCAGCGTCTCTTACTGTTTTCTCACTTAAAGTTGGCTGATAAGGAAAGCTGCTCCTGTCTCCAGGGCTAGCTTACCGTTCACTCTTTATGGAAACTTCTTCAGAGCTGTAAGTAGCTCTGCAATATTGCCATTACAAAGGAAAACAAAAATAAGAGCACCAACCACCTGCCCAAGCTACTGAAGTGACTCCACCTGTGACTACGTCCAAAATTTTCATTTCAGAGGCCTGGTTTCTCCTACTCCCACTCTGCATGTCTTTGACACAACTTTTCGAAGGTGGGCAAGTTGATTGAAACATTTTTGGTCATTCCTTGTATTGGAATTGCAGGGAGATGAATGGAAGTCAGAACTGCAGTTTTCATACTGCTCTGGACATGTTCCAACAGCAGTGACATACTTGGTACCTGTGTCCCACTACCGTCACTATTTTATTTACAGAGATAAGAGCAGTCTGGCATGACATGAAAGGCTAGGTAATCGGATTGGAAGTCCTCAGAGCAGCCTTACGACATCATGAACCACTGCCATTCACATAGCTCAGCTCCTCCATCTAATTCAACCTTAGATGCTTGACTAAAACTGAAGAAGCAAGAGGGGTCTATCTACTGCCACATTGATAGCTGCATTTGTAGAGAAGACATCTGTCACCTAAGAACAGTATTGAAATGACCCACCAAATGGATAAGAGCTTTCAACATTTTTAAAATGTTCTGCATTGATCTAGTGACCTGGAGGCAAAAAGCTCCGTACATCTCCTTACAGGTCCCCAAGGCACTGGTCCCATCTCCATCTCTCTAACCAAGTACAGCACTTACAAGTACTGTTCTCATGCGTAGACTCCTCCTCCCTTTCCTGCAATGTCATCACCTGCATGCTGAAGAGAATGAAGAAAGAATTTTTCCAAACTTGCCTGTGGCTTTCCCACACAGGCTTGGAGGTGTGATTTAAAAGCATGGCTTAGAAGCATGTGAACTTTTACAGAGTTTAAAGGGAGCCTAAACAACTAGGCCTTTGTTTCAACTTGCATCATCAAGCAAGGTGAAAAAGAATTATATGACATGTAATGTAGTTCTCGTTTTAGCCATTAGTCACATTTAAATGGGTTATAAATAGGAAGGGAGAAGAAAGGACAATAACCAGAATGAATTGGCCTAACCAGCTCCTGCTCCGAGTTCCCTCACCACCATAAACACTTGCTTAATTATCTTCTGGAGCATGAAGCCTGTATTCTTTATTGCAAAAATCCACTAAGAGTTCCTACTCGCACCGTAACTGGCTTTGTTTAAAGGGAGGGCTGTTTGTCCTTCAGCCTGAGGGAAGCTGTTAACGCCCCGTCATTTCCCCTCCTATTCTCTCCTCACTGACCCCACAGAGACCACTCCATGTGAAAGAGAGGTTTTCTTTTCTTTCGGAGAAAGGGATATTAGAGTGGTATACACTATACAGTAAATCCTGAAGTATCCAAGAAATTAATCGCTGGTACCTTTGGAATTTGCTAGCTCTGGGTCTGTTTTGTACTAGGATTTTTGTGCAGATTGCACAACTTTACTTTCAAAATAATCCAAGATGTCATGGTTTATACAGCTATAGCAACCTGCTTGGGTTTAACGTGTCTATTTTAACTTGGCTTGGTTTAAGTTTCTGCAAATATCCCAACACACGCACGCACACATACACACACACACGCATTCTCATGAAAAGAAGATGTAAAAACGCATGTATGTTCTTGGGTATGTAAGTAATTCTATGACTTCCATATGAAAAATCTGTTTCTGATCCTTTCTGCACTAGACAAGAATCCTCTAAATCTCTTACCCACAGTCTTATAGTTGACAAATATAACTGTTCTTTTTGTTCTCATGAGTAGTTATTCCCAGATTTGGGACTGGCCAGGCTTCTATCCAGAAAACAGCCTTTTCATGACAATCCCCAAATAGCTTCAGAAGTAAGGAAACATCCTAGTTAGGAAAGGGGTGGATCCATCCTGCTTGAAGAATTTGGCAGACCAAACATCACACATCTCCCAAATGTTTAAGGAATTCATCCTTCAATTTTTGCAGGATTTCCAGCTGGGTGTTACACTGACAACCAGTGCTTTATGACAGCCAACCACTATCCACGCAGTGTAACGCAGATACTATTGATCATTCAGCAAGTTTTATAAGTTACAGCTGCACCCTTTCTATGGTGATTTATATTTTCATTACAGTCCAACTGCACCTCAAGTGTCAACTCCTCCCTCCAATGCTAGCTAGAGCGCAAAGAAGAAAATGCCCTCCTCAAGAGGGCCTTGTGATGGAAACTCAGGGGAAGGTATTTCCAAATGGAAGTAGTCATGCAGGGGACAGTTTGCAGCAAGATTATTTCTGCATTTGTTTCAGGATATTTAGAAAACTGATTTAGAAGATCTTTATTTATAGTGTCTGACTGAGTGACAGGAAATCTTTTCACAATCACCTTGTTACACGGTTCAATCCAATTTCTCTCCTTTGGCAGATCCTGAGACACGAAAGACCATACAGTACAATTCTCCTTTCCTCTGTGCGGAGGCATTACCTATTAGTGTAGCACATGCCTGGGCACTCAACACGCATATACGGTAATCCTGGATTTGAGGTCCTGCCATCCTGGCACACGCCACGGCAAGCCGTTTAACCTTTGCCTCTGTTTCTGCATTTATAAAAAGAACACATCGTATCCCAGCTCAGCATGGCATGAGGATTAGCAGTTATACTGTCGAGGACTTTGAAGAAACAGAGTATGTGCACATACACATCCCACCTATACGGTCTTTAAGAACAACAGCCCTTACAGGCCTTTGTAAGGTAACAGCTTTGTCACCTGTGTCCTCAAGACTGAGAAATTAATGGGATATAAACATTTCTTCTGCACTTTTGTGCAGGTAATGCATTTCAAAAAACTCCAATGCAATATATCCAACAGATAATGCAATCAAAAATAACTGTTGTTAAAATACTTAAGGTCAGGCTGCAAGTAGCCCTTTCGTTAGATGTGAAAACTCTGCACCAAAGTTCTCTGCTGCCCTTTAGAAATGGTGCCTAGGCTATTCACAAATGAGGTACTGATATTCAGGGATTGCAAGAATGTTTCTTTTTTTTTTTAATGCACCAAAAGAGTTTGCTGCTGCTGTTGCATCCTTTGCACACTGCTGTCTTGGGCCAGTCGCAAAGGAGAAGCTGCAAAGGCTTTGGCGACTGGTGTGGGGGCAACAATGCACGGTTCCCCAGGGTTTCACAAGAGGAGCAGCCCTGCATGGGAGATTTCAACAGTCTGGAGGAATATAAAACCTGTGCCAAGCAGCTACAAAACCCAGCACCCCCCCCCCACTCATGTATCACCTTACAGTTTTGAAACATAAAAGCTGGCTGGGTGAATAGTGTGCACAACCCATTCTCAGCATTGTCAAGCAAACATAAAAACCTGTCTGAGCAAGCCAGGACAGACAGTCAGGCTACGAACAATTTCTGCGAGCTTCCCTGAAGTACCTAGTAACATGGGAAACAATCCAGTTTTTGTAATAAACAACTTATACGCCCCTGGCTGGGCCTTCTGCTGGGATGGAAATGGGACGGACAGCTTCCTACTGGTTTCCAAAAGGTAAAATCCTATTGGAGTAAACGAAGCTGATTAGAGTATCCAATTTCAAAGGTTCAGATAAAGCAAGTGTCTCTCTCCTGCCCACAGCTACGGTTACAAACTGCATGGAAACACATAAGGCAACTACACAAACATTTTTTCATAGGAATTGCTGTTATAGGTACTGGATGCAAAGAGGCAGGTGGCATCTAGATTAGAAAACCTGGCATAAGTTTAGTCCAGAGGAGAATTCAGTGATATTAAGGAAAAAAGGAAGCTCTCAGAAGACCTGACAGAGATAAATGTCTAACTGACAGGCACATGAAAGCAATACAGATTCAGCTCCTGCTTTTGCAGTCAGGATATTCCAGGACATCCAAAGCCAGTAACCTCCAGGCAGCAAGGATATACAATTCCTTTCCTTCATGCAACATCATGTTTGGCCACACTGATCCACTCATTTGCCACCTCACTACATTATCACACAGTAACCTGTCTCCTGAAACAAGAAAACAGAAGAAGGACTGCGTAAGACTTCTATGCCTCAGTAGATAGCTAAGATAGCTAATCCGTGCCAAAGTATTAAATCCTGATTTTGGAGACCTCCCCTGAGCTTAAAATAGGCTTTTGAAGACAGACATTCACAGGAGCTATATGCAGAATGCCACAGCATCGAACACCTTCAGACTACCTGAAGGCAAATTCAGGACCTTTTCAATTGTCTTAAGATAGCCAATACATTAAGAAAAAGTTAGCACAGAACTTGCCGAATGCTTCTTCCAAGGAACTGCCTAAATCATGTTTTAAAAATACATTCTCAGCAGTTGCTAGTGAAGAGTCTAAATGTGTTTTTGAAGGCAAGCAGAAATGTCTTTACGTGTACTAAGCTAGTTGTCTCACACACCCTGAGGAATATACACTATCCTATATTTATCCACACTAGACTTTTCAAGCATTTTACTTGCATGTTGCAATCCAGTACTATTCCTTTAAATAATTACACACAGTTTCAGTGTCAGGGTGAACTCTCAAGGCAAAATTTGGTAGAGCACATGCCTTCCCCTACACAGGCAAGGAATTCAAACTATGTCTTCATTAAGATCAAAAGACTTCATTGTTATTTAACAAAAATCTTTATTGTTAACTAACATACAGTCTAACACATCTGAAAGTCCTAGTCAAGACAAGGCTTGTGTAGTTTCCTCATTTTTTCCTCATCCTCAGTTATGGCCTGATCAGCTCTTTCCTTTTCACTCCCCAATCTCAGATTCTCCTTTCGTAACCAGACGTACAACTTCTTTTGCCATTTAGCAGCTTCCTCCTAGTCCCTTTATCGCGGGAGCCACCTCAGCCCTCATGACATATGATCAGAACCCGAGTTCACATTAACAAAATTGTAGCAGCTGTTTTTCAGTCTGTTCTTGACACATCTGACTCCCAACTAAGAGATCACCTACCCTCTGGCTAGAAATAGTAAGAGCTACTGTGTTGTTAACTTTTGCAGTAAGTAGAGGTTTATTTATTTTTAAAATCAAAACTCACGTATCATTCTGTGATTTTTGTTTTATCACTTCAGCATTTGGAGTTGGCATTTCTTTAATGAAAATGACACCCTCATACGAATGCTAGCCCGCTCGCCTACTTGGAGCCTGACCGACTTCTGAACACTGGGGCTGAGAAGTGGCAACCGGTTCATTTTGCACCTCTGTAGCATGTATGCTTGCTTGATCTGACTGGCCCATAAACAGGTGGCAGTTTCATTCCATTTACTGAAAGTCATGAAAACAAGCTTTTCCGAGCGGTGTTAAGAGGCTCATCCTCAGACAGTAATACCTCACTCAAAATACTTGAACATATTAAACTTAACTGTAGAGATTAACAATTATTTCTGATGTTGGCATAGTTATGTTTCGTAAACCTAAAACTTTCTGAACTATTAAAAAGAGGACTTATCTAGAAGCAGAACAAAAGAAAACCCAAATAAAATCCCAAGACACAAAGAGCATCTGGAAATAGAGACATGGGTTTTCTTTTCATGGAACAGTGGGGCTCACCATGCTGGAGTAAGACCATTCCCTCCATCACAAGCAGGTTGTGAATTAACCGTAGGAAAACATGGGACAATTTTGTAGTTACCTCCTGCCCTGTTAGGCCGCAGGCTGCTAGTCTAGTCAGCTTTAGAAACACCTAGATTGCATGCGAAAGGAAAACGGACTAAATTCATGTCCTGACTAAGAGAGCTGGAGGAAGCTGATCACACAGAATTGTGGGGAGAAACCTTGGTAAAAAAGCACATTTTTAGGTAAGTGATTTCCTCCTAATCTGACTTATCCTAACTTAACAAGGCACGTGACTGTCTTGCAAAAGTATAAGCGTTCAAAGAGTAACACTTGTTATTAGATACTCTTTCCCTTTCTAAGGAAATAAAGCCGATTTCACTTCTCTATTAAGTGATTGCCTTAGAAGCACCCAAAAGGTGATCAGCTGGTTGGGAGCCCAATGTAGAGCTTTCTGGGCATAGGGGACTACCTCGAGCATGGCTCACACACCACACAGGTAAAAAGTCAAGCCATGGGCACCTAAGCAAAAAAGACACAGCCTTCAAGCAACTAAGAATGGGACAGAAAAGGACTCCAACATTTCAGCTCCCACCTCAGCACCAAACATTTCTGAGGCTGTCAAGGCAAAATGCCCGCACTAACCTTTTCCCTGGTTATTAGCATTCACCATCTGCATAACAGCACGGGCTTATGAACTCCCTCAGTCCTGAGCAACAACCAGGGAACTCTCATTTCAACACAGGACACTTCTCCCTTGTTAAGCAGGCTTAGCATGTTAGAAAGTGTGACTGAACTTGCCTGAAAATTTAAGAAGTAATGGAAGTAGGGATTGCTGGCTGATTCTAAGTCCTACGTCCAGTAATTTGTAAGAGTGAGAAAGGTTAAGCAGTAAAAGATCTACAAAGTGAAAAGATGAAGATTTTGCTTATCAAGCTCAGGAAGAACGTGCAGAAGTAATCATGGTGCAAGAAAACGCCAGCCTGGAGGAAAGGGTTAGTTCACGGAATAGTAAGGAAAGGCTGACCAGACATCCTGAAGAAACAGCATGCTGTTCAGACAAAGCCCGTCTGCAAAGAGCAAGAGAAAGAGCAGGATTAAATGCTGCGCCCAAGTAATAGCTTGAATAAAGAAGGGCAAGACTGAGTCATTAGAGATTTTTGCTTAATATTACACTTCAAAATCAAAGCTATTGGTGGTAGCAGTAGGAGTCCTGATATATGTAATACAATATAGTTATTAAAAATACAGGACCTCACTTGTATAATGGTGAAATTAGAGGTGAATTCTTTGGCCAGAAGGTCTAAGGCTCTATTGGAGTCAGGCTATGTATACACTAGAAAAATGCTCTCATTTTTGAACTTATATGGAGATATGGTCAAAAAAATCTGAGGAAATCTTCAGGGCAGAAAAGGCTTGAGATGATTTATTTCAAATGTGTTGCAGATAACTCAAGAACACCAACCACAACAGTATGATCAGTGATGGAAACTTGACTCAGATACTTGGAACTGGAAGGATTTCCAAGTTCCCATTTTGGCCCCCTAGAAAAGATGCTAAGGCACTTGCTGATCTGAAAGGGCTCCTGTGCATATGTACTGACTTTCCAGGACAATATACAATGAATGAGGTATTTTCCTTAGCATGAGTTTTCATATAAATGGCCCCAACTGTACTTGATTCAGCAGACACGACAAATTTGTTCAGTTTTGCTGCTTGCAGAACTACACAAGTCACATGTGTCTCTCCTCTTTCGAGAGACCTAGTTAAAAGAGGTACAGGTGGCAAGAAAAAGAGAGAAGAGAAAGAGAGGAATAAAGAAGAGCAGAAGGTAATCCTGTCTTTTATGATTTAACACGTTAACAGACAGGATGGTTGACTGATTATGATTATAGCTTGTGATTGCTGTGCTCCCAGTTCTTTCTGAATCTCCACTAGGAAAGCAAAAGCTGTCAGGTAACTGATGAATCAGCATGCTGCTGCTGCTGGTCTTAGCTAGGAGGCATCGATTTTTTCCCCAACACTTTGATATAGGGTCACAGGTACCCTAACTGAAATCTTTACTGAGAGCAAGAGGGTCAGGCAGCAAGAGCTGTTAGTTTAAACAAACAAACAAAAAAAGTCAGTTCTATTTTTACAGTATTTGTTTGGATGTTTTATTTTTCTAAGAGACTGAGAGAAGAAAATACAAAAAACAAGGACCTGTTTTTAAAGATGTTAAGATAAAAATAAGAATGAATTACGCATGTTCTTCACAAAAATTTCTTTCAAAATTCCCTGAAGATCTCCCTGTAATTAGGAATCTCATACATGTGTATGTATAATAACACAAGAACTAAGCCTAAACTTTCGAATAACTCCAATATATAGAAGGAATTTTTAGAAGTAGCCCTTCAACCTCATCAGCACTTCTCCAGAAACCAGGCCTCTTTCAACAGAACTGAAATCAAACAAAAAGCCACCAGGCATTTTGAAAGTCTAAGCAATGCTACCTGCTCCTGTCAATAATTCAAGATAAACAGCAACAAAAAAGAGAATTTGGTAAATTTTAGATACAGTGCCAAAAAGGCTCAGGGAGCTCAGAAAGCCACCCCTTCCCCCGAAGGGCCCAGTGAAAGGAATGCTAATGTTGCAGTCTGCAGTGAGGTATAATCACAGAATCTCTACTTAATAGGCTGGAGATTAGTTATGCAGCAAAATACAGAGTCAGACCATAAAAAGTTAATTGCAAATCACTGTTTTCTTGTTTAAATTGGCAGGAAATTGTGAAATATTTCCTCTATAAAACATAGGTGAGCTATTAGGCAGCATTTACCATTAACACAGTAGAAGGGAGGGAAGTACAAAGCAAAGTAGTAATAACTTGTGCTAAGGAACCAGTTGCTTCTGAAAGAGACAAAGTCACTGGGCAGGAAAGGACTGTACATAAAAATATAAGTCTGAGATTTATGGCCATCGCTGGCTTTAAGACAGGCCACTTCAGAGTTGTTTTAGACTGTGAACGAACATAGTACCAGGCGCTATTTACTACACACCTTGTAAGAGGTTTTGGGATATAAGGTGAAAGCACTATATAATTAGCACTGCTAAGAAATTCAGGTTACAGTTAGAGTGGACAACAAGAGTTTCTTAACCCTTTCTGGATGAGATATAGGAACAGAAAAGTGCTAGAAAATTTCATATTCTTAGTTCTACTTAGCAGTTTGTAGGGACGAAGCAGCATTCAGTGTAGTATCTCATACTGCAGAGGTGAAGCACAAGATTAAGAATATACATATGCCATTTAACACAAGTAAAAACAACTAAGCACCATCAAGGATGTGCTTACTGTTTGATACCTTCTCTCAACATAGACCTCTCCTGAAAACACTTTCTCTAGTTATGAGATACCTCAGAGTCCAAGAAACATGCATTGGTAAATAGCTCCTCCTTTGGCAGTAACAGAAAAGACCATCTGAGGCATCCTCCCCAAGTGTGAAACTTGACATGCTACTGTACAGGGGTGTTTAAGGCTCTTAATGTCTATATAGCAATAATCCCCCCAAAATTCACTCTTCAGGTGAATTCTCAGACTGGATTTTCAGTAGAGTACTCTGTTATGGCAATAGCAGAAGGGTGAAGAAAAATACATCAAGTAGCAATTACAGAGACTATGTCACCTTAGAGCTGTGCTTGTGAGAAATTCTTCTCATCAAACCTTACTTTAATTCCATTAGAAAAAGTGGATTTTTTTTTAAGGTCAACCACAACTTCAGAAACAAGAGAATTTGTTATGGGCTGCCTCATCTCTGTGTTCCTCCAGTGCTTCATACAGCCTTCAAACACACTGTCACTAACACCTTTGTTCAGGAAGATACTCGCTTGATGCAAGTGGGAGGGAAGGATCCTTACGCATCAGTAGCAAGACTCCATCGAAGAACCTTGCCACAACTGCTATCAAAATTGTGATTATTAGAAATTAAAGACAGGCTATATCTTTGCCTGACAAAGCAAAATATCAGTCAATAATGGAAAATTTATCTGCCCTAATATTTATTGGAAATACAAGCATAAACAGAGATAAACTTTATGGAGTTAAGACTATGCCACTTTGGCTTTCTGAAGTAAGCACGTGCACAAATGTTCACTCGAAGAGTGTTATTTATTTTAAGCATTTAAATAAAATTCCTACCACAAATTCAGTAAGGTTACTGCCAAATAACTGTAAGTTTAAAATAGAGACTTTGTACAATAAACAGAAAAAGACACAAAACAATGACCTTTGTTCTATGACTGATTGAAGGCAACTATCCATCATGCTCTCCCACTTTTTGAGACGTACAGAATCCACAATCTGTAAAAGACAGTAGGATGCACTAGAGAGAGCCTCAGAATCTGATACATTCAGTAAGCCAGATATTCTTAACTGAATTTAAATCGGGTGTTTTCCATCTGTACAGTCGAGCTTTGCTTCCAGGTCGAAACAACTAGAATACAACAGCCACAATCACAACCCCTTTGACTAAGCTCTGTCATGATTCTTTTGCTGGCTCTTTGCTGCTGTTGTGACTAACATTTGGGTTAGGAACACGCTGGCAAGCAGTCATCCAGGGCTCCGAGCGCAGGAAGCGCACTGCATACAATATGACTCAGATAAGGCATAACATCAATTTCACCCTCTGAAACAAACTCACAAAAAAATTCTCTTAAAAAACTGTGTCCGCAAATCCTGAGTTGTCCCAGGTTACACTTCTCCGGTTTCTACAATAGGCAGCCAAAAGCCTCTACCGGCTCCTGAAGAAACCCACTAGGAGCCTACCCTGCAAATCAGCAAAGGAAGAGGCCACAAAAGGAGGCTAATCTCTTCCTCCTTCCTGGAAGAAACAGATGGCCCGGAGGGGAAGCGGTATTGTAATAATCTCCAAATTATAACGTGATCTCCTCCAGCAGTGCTTCTTAAGAGGTAACATGACCTCTTCCAGTTCACACGCTAATATCCAACTAAAGACCCTCGCCAATCTCCTACAGGGAAGAGGCCTCAACACATACCCCCAAACACGTCAGGCACGTCTGTAGCTATTCTATCAAGCGTCAAACACATACTTGCAGATTATGTATTATTTTTCACCTAAAGCCCCTACAGCACTAATGAGCTCCAACTTTCTTAAATCACAGATTTTTCTCAAGAGGTGACAGAAAGATCCCAAGGTGGCATTGATGAAGATCACATTAGTTTGAAAGAGAGAGATACACACTGACATTGCTCAATGAGTGGCAAAGACCATGCCCTATATTTGGCTTTCCAAACTCACAGAACAGGCTTGTTCAGCAGAGCCTTGGAAACAGGACACAGCATCACCTTGGACAAGATGTTTCACACAAAATGTCGCAGACCATAAACTAATTAACCTCAAAAACACTGCATGTACTTGCAGTGCAAAGGACATGGTAAAATATATCAGTTGTGCATTTACAGTGGGCCATTCCTAAAAGACTATCCTTACACTGAGGATATACTTCAAAGTGTTATAATACAGCAACCAGTTCAGATATTAATAGGATTCAACTCAGCTCTTTTAAAGTAATTATTTCTGAATTGTTGTTAAAAAAAAAAGGTGATTATCAAATCTGTTTACTCAGAATAGCATAGATTTTTCCTTGCTGATTGAGAAAGGACAAGGGTAAAAGGGCAATATCTGAGGTCTGGGGAAAGAGTATTTGCAAATTTGCAAGCAGAAAAACAAAATTGCTAAGTTATGACACAACTTTTATTTAAAGAATAATGAAATACAGCCAAATGCATATAGTTTTGCAAATTCAGGTTAATAAAAGTATACACTCAAGCACAGACATATCTAGGGCCACATCCTTTCTGCTTTGCCAACAAAGAAAATACAAAGAATAATTAAGCCTGATAAAATACATTAGTCAGAAGCTTTAAGCTCAAGATGAATAAAATACCTTAGGGCAGCAATGTGAAGAGTTCCAACTTTCAGCTACTTTTAGTTAAGATGTCAAATTTAAAGACTTTCACCACAAAACTATTCAGCCCTTCAGAGCTGTTAGGCCCTGGAAGACCAGCCTGGCTTTATGGGCAAGCACATCTGAGTGTAATACACGCAGGGCTTCATATCAGGCCAGCTGGCTTTAAAACGCTCCACGTGCTAAGGACTTGAAAAAAGAATCAGGCCACTGAAAATACCTTTACATTGATACTTTCCACCAGTCTTTAAGAGAAGCTAATCTGAGCCAAACCGGTGAGTGGAGAAAAACGCCCCTTGCTCTCTGCAGACAGGTATTTCCCAACCCCCAGCACATATAGCTCCACCAAGAATGATAAGCCTGAGCGTCTAAGAAGTTCTAATATTATAAAAATGACTTGGTAAAGCCTTTCATTCTCCAACAGTTGGTCTCTTGACAATGTGTCTCTGCAGTTCCTAAGCACAGATATAATAAAAACCTCATCAAGAACAGATCTCGGCAAAGGGAGAGATCCGTGGTTGGAAGCTGTGAAAGTTCGCACTGTAGAAAAATCAAACAAATGAAGTGCTGAGCCCTGTTAATTGTTTCTTTTATGGGGGGAAAAAAAGAAAAAGAAAGCTGTAAATAGTTTAGAGAGACTCCAAAATAGAGTCAGACTGATCTGTTTAACCACAGGTTTTATTAAACTGCCATAGACCTCTTATGAAAAAAGTATTTAGATTATAATTTTCTCATTTCTAAAGCATCTGAAATCTTGAGAAAGAATGGTGAAATTGCAAGTGTGCACATGCTTTTAAAATTGTGAAGAACTACTTTTGTCAATTTTTTTCATGGTGTGAAACACAGATGAAAAGCTCAGCAAGCAAACTTCTATGACAGACTTTCATAGAAACACATACACAAAGCCAAGACTAAGCTAGCCTCTTGAGGAGACTCATAAAAGAAAAAAAAGAAAAAAAAAAAGGCACTCTACATGGTGCTTGAAACAGGGCTCACCGGCAAGCGGAGCACGCGCCTGAGTTGAGGGAACAGAGCTAGCAATTCCCTTCCAACATTGTACCGAATATATAGGCTCTCCTCAGCAACAAGCAGCTCACACCAAATGTATTTTTAAAAGAGCTGTATGCTTTATAAATCATTTCCATGTGAATACTGTGTCTTGAGGAAAACCACGAGCTTAGATGCTCTTGTTTTCATATGAGGCGGAAGAAACCAGGAGGATAGCAACAAAGCCTTTTTTTTTTTTTTTGGAGACGAGGTGGGAAAGGAAGCACATAGAATTCCCTCAGCTTCATTTATTTGTTCTATTGTTCCTACGGGACATTACATTAGAGCGGAGCTCATGCACGAAGTGTCCTACAAGGACATCTTCAAAACACCTAGCTCTGCGCTTGTGTTGGGAGCACAGAGGAAGGATGCAGCCAGCAGGGCACTGCATCCCGTTTCTGCTGGGGGCCAACTCAAGAACCTTTCTAACACCTCTACGAGCTTTCACTCAGTCCTTTAACAGATGAGATGGGCCAGTCAGTAATGGATCACTTCAAAGATGTTGCTAATTCTGGAAGTCAAATTAAAGAGCTAAGCTGACACAGGAGGTTTTTTCTCCCCAAAGTCAACTGAACAGATTACATCTCATGCAATTTTAGGCACCCATCTTGAGACAAATTTAAGGGACCAGTTCACAGAAAGTGCTTAGCTTCTGCTTTCTGAAATCTCATCATGATGACTCAAAGTAGACCTCCTAGTATTACCATCTGCTTTTTTAAAAAAAGTCTTAAAAGTCTTTTCCAACAGTTATTTAGGGCTAACTGTACAAGGAATGAATAGGCCTCCATTCCCCAAAATCTTGGAACTTGCCCTCTACCAAAATCATGATGAGAATTGCAGGTAACTGACTTAACTGATAAACATAGCCCGCTTCAGTGTTCCTTGGAGTCCCAAGTTTTACAGCCCCCAAAAAATCAATCTCTTTCTTTTACTGGCTGTGTATAAAACATAACATTTGCTTCAAGAAGTGCTTGTCCAGAAGTCTTTTGAATATAAAACAGGGAAAACGATTCACAGAGATTGGGGTGGGGGGAAATCAGTAAAATTTTAGGTGTGCCAAGCCATTAGAACTAAAACACCCATTTCTGGGTGTTTACTATATCAATACTAAAGAAAGAAAGGAAAAAAAGATAGAGAGAATTTGCAATCTTTGGCAGTGTAGGACTCCTAATCATTAAGTCCAACACAGAGCAGCAGAACAATAAAAAGAGCAAGTGCATTGCAAATTTATGTACCATGCACAGGTTATGGAATGTAGTGCAATAGGGCACTATGCAGTGATAAAACTGCATTCCTTACAAAGTTAACAGCTTTCAGCTCATGATTTGTACATGTGGGCACTACTGAATGACCTTCAGGCTTTCCAACATTCCCAGGAAGGCAGATTTATTTGTAATCACAAGTTAGCTGTTTTGTTTTGAGGGACAAACATATAGTTGGAAGAACAAAGGTTTAAACTCAGCATTAAGTAGCAAATGTAGAGAAGCTGGTACATTAGATTTATAGGTGAACTTGAAGCCTATACTCCAAAAATCAGAGTAAATAATATGAGAATTTGAGTCAACCCTGCCAGAATGGTTGTTTGCGGATTTTATTTATTTTTTTTTTTTTGGGGGGGGGGAGAGCAAAAGAAAATGTCACAGTTCAACTCGACTTCATACAGTAGCCTTTCTAGCACACGCCTTATGTAAAAGTGAGTCTTGTTGCAACAAAAGAGATACAATGTTCAGAACAGAGAAACAAAATTGTATTGCTGTTAGTGTAACGGACATAATATAAGACTATCCTTTTTCTGACAAAGGAAATTCATCACTTTTTTTTTTTAAACAAGCATTTCCTGTCTGTTTTTCCCAATTTTCTGAGACCTGAAATAAGTAATTCTTTTGAGAAGGTGTCTACTAAACTGTACCGCAGTCCAGTAGAGCAGTGTATCCTAGGACAGTATTATTAAAATAACTAGCAGCTGTTCATTGCACCAAAACCATCTCCAGTATACAATAAACGAACAGCTAAGTATGCTTTTTGTTTAGCAGACCAAGGCTGCAAACCTTAGATTATCTAAAACTTCCACATCCTCGCTCTACACTGCTGAAAATGAAGTTCTAATTTAGATTTGAGGAAGTAAAGAGACCACATTAAGCAGAACTATTTCTGGATATGCAGAGACACGATGGAATGGGACAGGGTTAATTATTTTTCCTATACACCCAGAGTTAAGTGCATAGTTCCTCAGGCTCCAAAAACAAACGGCAAAGAAAATCTTTTTCACAAGTCACTGAAAAGAGGCAATATGCATCCAGTTCTTGACTTCCTATGAGTTATGGTAAGGAATTTAATTATTACTTCACAACCTTAAGTACCCTAGTCTCGGTAACTAGACCGAAACCAAGAACTACTAAACAGGGTAATAGAGCTAAATACTGAATAAAGAGCAGGCTTTAGTGCAATATTACCAGTGAAAACATACGAGGGTCTGAGATGATTCATAAATCTAGACAGTTTTTTTATATAAAGTTAATGGTTTGCTAGCCAAGTGCCAAGGTTCACAAAATGGGTAATTTTTTTGTTTCTTTTTTAAACCAGGTTTGAACTTTGCGCATTTTTCATTAGAGCACACTCCAGTAAAATCTCAACAGCAACCAGACGAGCTCAGGGTATTTTGCTTCTAGGTGTTCTCAAGCACCTTATAAATAAAATAAGAGCCCACAGGAAAGCCTGAATAGGCTCAGCCCTTTGGATATATGCTTCAGTTTGCTGCTCCTGGGTCGGGCAGCATGACAGCAATCTCAGTACAGTACTTGGATGACTAACACTGAAACGGGTTGAAAACAGCAGTAGTCATGACAGAGACAATAAAGAACACTGCCAACCGCACACAGCTCCAGTGAAAAAACTGGTGAAAATGATTTAAAAAATGCAGAGAAGAAAACAGTTATGATGCTAAAATACCTACTTTCTTTAAAGCCACCTTTCACTAAAGGGGTTATGTATGGTATTAGCAATATGTATATAAATAAAGCATATGGCATAAGCAAACGCTAGCATAAGATCTTGCACACCTTTAAGAAGGAAACTTTAAGGCAAACAGGTTACAAAGTGTTGTAATAAAAACACTGATATGTTAAGGAAGGTGTGTATGGTGTTAAAAATAAAAGTAATCAATTTTTAAAAAGCACTTATCTCCTGAAATGACAGACACATAGGTATATTGAGTAAAAGAAGCAGAATCTTTGGACAGTTTTTAATATAAGCCACTGTCTTTATCAGAGAACTTCAAACAGAAAATTCCTCTCAAATTAATCATTTAGAAAGAGATCAAGGTACAGGAATGATGGGATAAGAGAGCAGGAATGCACTGGGTATTAATGGGGTTGCACTGAGGGGTGCTCGCTAGGGCTTTAGGATGATCTTCCCTCCTCTACACAGGGGATGTGTACAGCGTAGCTCCTTTCCATAAAAGATTGCACAGCAGGTCTCCCGTCAAAGTAAATAGCAAGAAACACACAAAACGGTGTTTAAGGGATGGTTTCTGTGATGTGCAAAGACACATCAGGTAGTCTAGGGGGTAAAACAAGAGGGTGAGCGCAAGGAGCAGTGGTGTGGTGTGCATCTCCTCCGGAGCATGGGAGCACAATGTCAGCTGGAGGAAAAGGGGTGCATGGGTTAGGACAAAAGGGATTACAGGGCAGGCTTGAGAGCGAGGCGGGGTGCGATGGGTGCTAAAAGATGAGGAGTGAGGTCTGAAACGGAGACTGAGTGTTTAGCAGAGAGCAAGTGGCACAAATACAGAGGTTAGTTAAGGGCTCCACCGAGCTCAAGCGCAGCACACAGGGCTGCTAGAGCAGAGGAAGAACGCGGGCTGAGGGCGCAGTGTGTCGGGTGCGTGGGAGGGCAGGCGCGCTGTACTTGCCCGGGGATGCAGAGGGAAGGCGCAGGGCGCAGCCCGGAGGACGGGGGGGAGGACAGGTGAAGCGGCGAGGAGGGAAGGGCTCGCGGCAGGCCGGGGCACGACGCCGGCAGGGCGCTGGCCGCACGGGAGCGGGCTGCGCGGGGCGCGGCGGCCGTACCTGGGCGCCTTGGCGGCGGCGCTCTCCCGGCGGTCCAGCACGCCGGGCACGCAGTTGGTGAGCTCGGTCCAGTCGGCGTGCAGCCCGCAGCTCCAGCCCGTGGAGAAGCGGGAGAAGAGCCAGGTCTCGCGGCGGTTGGGGCGGTAGCAGGTGCACTTCTTCTGCCCGGGCCGGCAGTCGCAGGGCACCTCCAGCCGCACGTTCTGCACCAGGTGGCGGCCGAAGGTGGTGCCGCCCGTCTTCTGGATGTGCAGGAAGACGATCACATCCTCGCCCTTCATGTCGAAGGCGAGCTCCCGCTCCAGCTCCCGCACGGGGAAGTAGTACTTCTTCACGTAGTGCGGGTCCGGCGTGGGGAAGAGGTCCAGCTCCTCCGAGTAGGAGCGGCCGCTGGGAGACCCCAGGCTCAGCCCCGGCCCCACGTACTGGTACAGGATGAGCATGAAGCACACCGAGACGGCCACGATCAGCAAGAACTTGCTGGTCCTCTCAACCATGGTCCTTCCCGCACGCTTCATGTGTCACCATCTCCCGGGGCTGCCAGCGCTGGGCAGACGGCGGCGGCGCCGGGGGGCGGGCGGCGGAGCCCGGCGCCTGTGCCAGCCGCCTCCCCCCGCTGCTGCCCCGGAGAGGAGCCTCCCGGGGGCGGCGGGCCGCTCCGTGGGTCGCCTCGGCTGCCCGCCCGCCCCGCCGCGGGCAGCGCCGGGAGCGGGGCAGGGGCAGCCCGCAGCCAGCCGCTCCGGAGGGGCCGCGGCAGAGCGGCTAACTTGGGAGAGAGGGGCAGGAGGGGGGCGGAGAGGGACCGAAAGGCGAAGCCAGCCCCCTCCCGCCCTCCCCCCGCTTCAGGAAGCCAGCCCCATCCCGCCGCTGCCTCCGCCGCGGCACTCCGCCGTGCCCCAGCCCCGGCGGCACCGGCACGGCAGCGCCCGCCCCCGCCGCCGGCGCGCAGGGGCTGGGCTCGGCTGGGCTGGGCTGGGCCGGGCTGGGCTCCGCCGGGAGCGAGCGCTTCCTGCCCGCGCCGCGCCGCCCCGCGCCCGGCATGCACAGCGCCGCCGCCGCCGCCGCCCGCGCCGCCCCGCGCCGAGCCGAGCCGAGCCGAGCGCAGGCCGCCGGGATGCGGGCGCGCACCGAGCGGCCGCGGCGGCAGCAGCGACCACGGCGCGGCGGGCCCGCGCTGCGCTCAGCTCTCGGGTTGGAGGCTCCGCCCGCAGCCTTTCCCGGCCCCGGCTCCGCGGCTGCGGGCGCCGCCGGGGGGGCTCCGGGCACCGGCGGTCCCTGCGCTCCCCGCCCGCGGCACGGCCGCGCCGGGGACACGGCGGGGTGCGGGGCCGTAGCGTCGCCCTTTACGGACAGTCTTTAATGCCACCTTAAAACGCACGCGGGACGAGCGCGCCGGCGCTCCTCGGGGCCTGCACGTCCAGTGCCCTTTGCAAGGAGAAGCGCCGCGAGCGCGGGCAGGTCTCTGCAGGAGCCTCTGCCCCGCCGGGAGCACCCCGAGCTGCTGGCCGCCGTGCCGCAACCGGCTACAAGAGCAAAGCGCTCGGATGTCACGCAGAGGGCGATGGTGTCTGGGGGCAGGAAGAAGCATGTGCACGCCATGAGCCACGTAATTTGAAAATAGTCATAAGAGGGGAACATGTGCCAAGGCAGAATCAAAGGATGTGCTATTTACAGAAAACTTTCCCAACGGAATGCTTTTTGCTAAGCTGTCAGGTGGCCTTCCAGTCAAAACTCATGCTGCCGGACAGCATTCACCAGCAATACAGTAGTCACTCAAATGGAATAAAATATTAGAAAGCACAAAAGCTGCCAGGTACGTAGCTTGCTTACAGCACTGTCTTCTTAGGACAGCAGTTAGGAGGCTGCGGCGTTGTTGCGAGGAACTGTACAGAACGGACCTGCAGAGGCCCATCGGTATGCTTAGAGCTGGGCTTAGAGCTAGGCAAGTGCTCTGTCACCTTACCGCAAAGCGGGAGCAACCTCTGCGGTTACTATGTTTTGGCAGTGCAGAGGCAGGCAGGGTGCAATGCCACGAAAAATGCCACAAGATCACTTAGCATCTTGTGCCTGTAGATGGAGGATGAGAGGTGGCCCCACTTCAGAGAACGCAGTGAGGCTTACTGTGACGGCAGGCATGTCGGTACTTAATCTGTGAAAGAGCTTTTGTCTAGGCAGAATTAATAATATGAGCAATCACTAATTTCTAGCAAGAAATCTATAACTCAAATACTGTATCTCCTGTAATTACTGCTACTGGTGACAGTTTTCATAAGTTTCCAGTGTTCTTTTAAATATAAGTTATGGCTACATTTTAGTGCTTTCCCCCACTAAAAAATTCCCATCAGGTTACACTTTTTAATCCAAGCTGTGTTTTATAATGAGTGTAAGGAGCTACCCATAGATGGCCCAGTGTTTAACGATTTATAAGGGCTCAGGAGGAAATGAGATGCCAGATTTTCATCTGAACACTATGACTGATAAATCTGCTAGATTTTGAGATGGCTGCATTACTCACAGGTTGTGGAACCCAAATGAGTTATGCAGTTCTTCCCAAACAAGTAACAATAAAATGTTTATAGCACCCAAAAGCATCATATATCGTGTTCATACCATTTATTTTGTTTGATATTTTCCTCTTAAAAGTCTGCTTCTGATTTTCCTCTTTTCATGTAGACTAGTAATTCCAGAAACAATGATGTCATTCTTATACACAAAATTCAGCAACATCCAGAAGCGTAGCATAAACTCAATTTAAAGGTTTGAAATTTATATTATGATTTGGGAAATACAGGCATATATGTGAGGTTTATATACATGGTTGGATTATACACTGCAGTATAAAAACTTGCAGACCAGATTTTGGGAAAAGATGGAACATTTAGAAATGATAGAACTACGCAGAAATAATCCATTAAGTTAATTCCAGTTATATGAGTTATTTATTGCTAATGAATTGTTTTAACACAAAGATGTATAATAGTTTGGCCTTTTTATTTCGTTACACAGATGGAGGTATTCCAATGGATTTCATTACTGATTTGTGTACGTAGTAAGTACACTGCCTGTTAGTTTGTGCTAGAACATAAAAATACGATCTATGAAAGATAAACAGACCAAAAAGGAAAGGATAGCTATATGGCTGAAAAGCTACTGTGTTCTTTCCTGCAGCACCTGCCACCTAGAAATGCGCAACGGCTGACATACCGGAGGGGCAGGGAGTGACTGCCCACTTGTGACACACAGCCACCCATGGAAGTACAAGACGTTCTGTCTAGAAGTCATTGCAAAACCAAAGCTCTGGGATCCATACACCTTTCCTGCTAATTTTATATGCTGTTTTGAAATGCTGGTCTTTCAAAGGTGCTTACAGTTATGACTCACCTAAGATGATCACTTAATCAAATACTTAATCCCTATTTATACTCGAGATAAATCCCACTGAAGACAATGCTAGATACTTGCTATTTGCTGCCTGGGGAGTTAAACATCAAGTGCTGCATCAGTGCAAGTTTAGATCAGCATGTTTCTTATGTCAAAGATCTGAGTGGAGTTTGAATGGCAAGATCAACACTTTCCCTGGTTCCTTCCATTGGTAAAAGCAGTGGAAAAAGATGAGAAATACAAAAAATACAAATTGTTACTGTCACCTCTGGCTGCTTATTCTCCGAGTTCACCTAGGCCATGTCTTTAGCCACTACCCATCTTTCTATGTTGAATCTTTCCCTCTCAGGACGGCCCTCACAAGGCTTTCCTGTGTCTCATCTGCGACCCGTCACAGGAGGTCTGACCAGCTCCAGAACCAGAACTCCTTCCTGTGAGGCTGCGAGAGTGACAATCTACAATCAGTGAGGCTCCTAACAACTAAATGTTTATGGAGAATGAAAGCATTTTCGAGAAAATAAAACCAAATGTATGTATTTTTATCTCTATGCTAAACCAGTGAATGGGGGAGGCACACTTCAGATTTCCTCTCTGCATTCTTCCAGGCAAATACAAACAAATGACACCTTTAGCCTACTGAAGAAGTGCTTCAACACTTTGGTGAATTGATCTGATCTTTGCATCCTAGGTTGGCAAAATATATTTTGCAGTCTTTGCAGGTAGGCATGACTCCTACCTCCATCTGCCTCCTGGCTTCCCTTGCTGTCATTCAAGTGTATGCTGGGATCCAGCGCATCTCTCTCCTCTTTGTACAGCCCCCTGTTAAGTCTCATGCAAAGTCTCATGTATCAGTCTACCAGAACATCCCTTGTTCCATAACTGAGCCTCAGAGAGTAATACTGCAGCTCAGAATTCATAATATTTTATATCAGCACATAGTTAACCAACACAAGCAGCTAGGATATCAGTTTTACATATCACACCAAAGGCTGAAGGAACCCTAACATCTAGTAATTGAAGGCCATGCTGGATTGAGGCAAGCTAGGACTTTGGAGTGGCTGGAAAAATAAACCACACCTTAGGTGCTAGGACATTAGATCTCAAAATACGGACTCTGTGTGTTCTGTTTTGTTTTTAAATGAGTTTTCCTTTATACTGTGCTTGACATTAGCAGGAAGAGCAGTTTTAGCAACAGCTCAAATTTTGCTCAGTTATATTAAAATAAAACTGAAATATCTAGTGACTTTCTACTCCCGATTTATGTCAGACAGACAGAGCAGAATTTGTCCTAATGCAAGCAAATTCAAAGATTGTGTTTGGCATTTTCAGAGGTATCAAATTGATCTAGGAATACAAATTCCATTGATTTTCAGTGGGCCTCACATTACTGAGTCATTTAGGTACATTTGAAGGGTCTATTGTTTTTGCACATTTCCTCACACTAGCCCATATTTGTGAAGGCATTAACTTTGCATTTACACTTCAAAAGAAGTAGAGGTCAGGCTTCTGCTAGCTATGTTGCCTAAACTTGATCTTCACTTTCCTAGTCAAGGGAAACCTAGACAGCTAAGCCACCGATCATGATTTATTCATGGTAAGACAGTGCTAAGAGTGAGATACAAAGATTAGAGATCTTTTTACAGATAACAACAAGAAACAAACACAAATTTTTTCAAGTGCAGTTCAGAAGTATTTTATCATTCCTTGCTGCTGTCTGCTGGATGCCCCACTAGTTTAAGCACTAATAACATATTTCGCTTTATACACCACGGAGGCTATGCCTCCCTTGTAGGGCAGCTGAGAGTACTGGCACTGGCTTAGCCTGGAGTGAGTAGTCCTGCTACAAAGGCACGTTGGCTTACAGCCAGGTACGGTACCTGTGTTCAGCGGGGGCGTCTGAGGGCCTCACTTCAGTTCCTAGCACTGCAGCCCGCCCCTTTCCTGCTCTTCCCAAGTAACCGCAGGAGAACACAGGCACTAAGGGACTAAGCATCCAGACAGTTCAGCCTGCATCCACAGCGAGCAGTGACAGTAAGCGGCACTCGGGCTTTGATCTGTATGGCAAGATGGATCTGCTAGCTCAGGTGTAAATTACTAACATATATCTGAGCTTCAGTTTTGCGTATGTGCATTTGGATATCAGATGAGGGGCAACATCTGAGTTAATACTGAAGTGAGGACAAACTCAGATGTATCAAGAGAGTACAACTAATTACAGAAAGCCACCCATGAGAAAACAGCAGGAGGAAATGTGTAAACCACATACCACCTCTGCCACCAAAACCTCAATGAAGTGCTTATCTCAAAGCCTAATAAATAAATTATTTATTAGGCAGGGGAAGTCTAAAGGCTTCTCAGCACAGAAGTTACACTAGTTTACTGTAAACTAGTATAATGTAGTTAACTTAAGTAGTATAAAATCCCCTTTAAATACTTACAAACCCTAAGAAATACCTCAATAAAAGCACCTTAAAAAAGTTTTAGTACTTACCATTAAGAAAGAATAGTGTATTTAGTTTGTTTCCCAAGGGTAAGATCCTTGTTCCCCTAACTAGATTGGAACAAACCACTTTGTTTATTCCAATCCGGATATTTTTTTTCCTGTTCTTCTTGTTGTATTAGAAGTGTTGCTCTCAGTTGCTTTGGTGAGACGCCTGTGTTCCATATACCAAGTGATTGCTGAGCAGTCACAAAGCATATGATTTGGCAGTTGGCCTGTAATAGCAGTACTCAGACCTACAGAGAAGTGTAGAACAGGTACTCCTAAACTTATTTTGCTCATCCACTGCTGTCAGCAGCTTCAGTAGCAGCTCCCAGCCATATACATTTACACAGAGTGGCATCACTCATGTTATCATTTTCCTGTGATAACTGTACTCCTAGTGGTAAACCTGTAACAGTTTGGAAGCGCTGTTGTGTAAAGTCGTGTAAAGACTCTATAGCTCGAGTACTAAAGCCACCATCTAGCTACAACAACACAGAGGTCTCAGCCAGCAGGGTCATCGCCGTTTCCCCAGTACAACACAGCTCCATTTCAATCTGGGAAGCACATGCTGAATGATGTCAAAATCCATCAGACCAGGCTCTGTGATTTGAAATCATTCCGATTTCAAATTCTTGCACTACTTTTCTAGTACCACTAGAAAGGTCTACTGTGTGAAAGCTTGCAAAGACAGCCTTAGAAACCCTGGCAGAAATCAAAAAAAGTGAAGCCACTAAAAGCAGTTCTAACAGCAGCAAGGTCTAACTTCAGCAGCTACAGAGAGCAAATCTGAGGTTTTAGGACCACCTTCACAGACCATGTGGTTATGATATCATCCCACTCCCTCTTCCCATGTGGATGCTGTAGATCTAAACATCTGTCTCCTAGCAGGGGGCCAGCATATGACTGGTAACACAGTGCTAGTTGCCTAATGACTTTCTTCTGTCTTGCAAAGGAAAGACGGTTGAAGTAGATCCACCCCATGAGCCTCCATTTGCAGCTCGCTGCTTCAAGGTCTTCTGTAGACAGACATAAGCAAAAGTTCAACTTACCAAAGCAGCATGTACATGCTGTTGTATAACTGCAGATGGCAAACCCAAATGTCTGTCAGAGCCTTGAAATGCTGGAAAGACCTTAAATGAGCTCTCAAAACCCATGAATGCCTACAAGTTTAAGCAGGCAGTTGGGATTGCAGCTGAGGCATATATAGTTTCTGAGACATTAATCCATCTAAGAGAGGAGCTGGTGGGCCCACAGAGAAGGCATAAGGTGCCAGCTGCTCCTTATTCAAGCCTTTTTTTCTACATGCATTGCAACAGCTGCAAGATGATGCTGTCTGGGGCTTGATGGAAAGGACAGGCCTGTTTGTTGGTGGCATATTATTAGCATTATTACCCATTTGTACATGGGGATTAAATAAGGGTAAGGGGAGACTAGGCTCTACGAGCTTTCACTTTCCCCAGACTCTCTCTCGTGCAGCAGCTGTCCATTGCGACATGCCTGTCAGAAAGGAACAAGTGTAACCATTTCAGCCTTGCTCTGCAAAACCTGCTCAAATCACAAATGGGACACAAACACTTGGTTTCTGGTAGGGACACTACTGTGAGATGTATCTAAAAACACCAAGGCAGCGGCCTCATCTTGGAAAGAAGTAAGAGCAGCCAGCAAAGTTCCTGCCTGTTGGCTCTGTCCACACACAGAGCAGGTGTCTAGATAGTCAGAAAGCGGCACTGGAACCATTTCCTTATGAACGGCTTAGTACCTTTTTGCAGTGACCTGAAGCTTAAGACTGGGTCACAGTCAAGCTTGCTGGCATGCAGATTTTTGTGTGGCAGAGATATTAATCTAAATATCATAGGAAATACAGTTCTGTTTTATTTCTGTGCTCCTTGCTACAATTCATGAGGAAGATTCTTGTCTCTTTGCTGTTGGGACTTACATGACATATAAATGTCCTGTGAACACATGCTTTGTTTCTTAATGTTTTATACCATCAGTTCCTTGATCTTGATCAAAAAAGGAACGACTCAATTTGGAAACTGCATTCTGAAGCAAATATGCTACAGAATTTTGACTTCAGATCTCTGCATGATCCTCCAGGGAAAGAACTAATTGGAACAGGCATGCATCCTTCTTTGCCAACATTGTGACACTAGTGGTGAACTGACAAAGCAGAGTTGCTAAAGTTCATGAGAACTGAGAGATACAAAAGTTACACAAAAGTAATTAGTCACTTTCCCTTTAAGCCCCAAATTAAGAAGCTATGTAATGAAACAAATAAGCTGAAAGCAATACAATAAGATGGCTATATGGCAATCCTATGCTTACAGATGTGCAGTTAAATGGGAAATGTGCACAATTCAGCTCTTTGAGGGCTTATAGACAGAAATCAACCACCTGACAAGCGCAAGCAACTTGACGTGTATACTGCTTAATGGACTTTTTTAAAAAAGAAACTGACTAGCAAAGCCAGGCTTTGGATAATCCCAGCCTCTGCCTTGTGTCCACGGGATCAGCTCTTTCAATTATGATTCTTCTGCAAAAGCAATTTAGCAGAAAAGGCATAGATTTGACCAACAGAAGTTTGAATAATTTCTGAACAAAAAAGAGCTACTAGCTTAGAAATCCCTTAACGTGCAAAAAAGTCCAAAAATAAAAATCTCCATTTTGCAACAAGCCCCATAAAATTAGCTCAGAGGAAAAAGAAATGGAAAGAATTTTGCCTGCCAGCTGCCCCCGCGTATTGGGAGCTCCGCGTCTGAGAAACAAGAGATCAACGGCAGAGCCGCGCAAAGCCCCGCCGCGCGCAGCAGCCGCGCGCAGCCCGCGCTCGCGCACCGCGGAGCCGCCGACACGGCGGAACGGCGGGATCTGCCCCGCTCGGTTTTCCCACAGCCATTGTCAGCATCCTGTCGAGCTGTTCTTTATAAAGGACACTAAGTCAACACTTGAGAATTAAGATCATGAGGAAAGGACATTTCAAGAGGATTGCAAGGCCAAAATTAAATCCTCATAATTTGTATTTAAGCTAATGAAAAGCTACCTTAAAAGGAGCCCTTGAGAGCTGAACATTTTTAGGTCACTGCAATAAGGAAATAGTGAGAAAAGGCTGAAATGCCACAAGGCAAACAAGATCTTGGCTGGAAAGCAACAGTGGACCCAAGGCAGCGTATTGAGGCTGCAGCATGAGGCTGCTTCTCCAGACTGAATTCAAGTTCTCCTCTCTGATGGCCGTGTCGGCAGCGGCCCGGCCATGCCTTCGTGCACCTCGCCACGCAGAGCCTCCTGAGCGGGTGGGACCAGCGGTGAAGGCCGCACGGTGCCTGATGCTGGGGGGCGAGAGCTGCGTGGGCTGGAGGAGTGACCAGCTCCCCGTGGGTGCCCAGCTGAGCCTCCCACCCAGGACAGGGCTGCAGACCCACCACAGCCTCTGCAATAAGGGCTGCTACATTTCAAGCTTGAGCAGCTTAAGGCATTATCCATGCTATATCAATCTCTTCATCTTTTTTTGATTTGTACGCTGAGCATTGGTGATATCTGGTGGCACAGAGTTCTGCCTCTTCATTTTTTATACAAATAAAAAGCCCTAGAAGTAAGCTTAATATCTATGAATACTTTTACTACAGTTGATTGGAATGAAAGACTTGTAAGAGAAATGAGGAAAGGAAAAGCAAAATAAATTTGGGCCTGCTAGTCTATATATAGCACAGACAATTAAACTTGAAAACGCCATAAAAATTTATTACTTGATTTTAGTGGAAACATATAGAAGTCCCATCTACCTTTCCACCGAGTCTCACAAAGTAGGTAAGCATAAAACAGCGTTTGGCTAAAGTGGAAAACCGAGTTACACTAAACTTGTGCTGAATACTGTCCTAGATTTGATTCCTAGACACTGACCAGTAATTTCATTTATCTAATCCCTCTGTCATTACGATTCATCCAGCTATGTACTTCCATTTAAAAACATGTTTGCTGCAATAAAAAATTTCCTGCCTCATTCTCCTTTGCCAAGAGAAAGAAGAGTTACGGTCAATAACTGTGCGTAACCAGAATTACCAAACAGAGTTA
Organism: Apteryx mantelli; assembly: GCF_036417845.1. Classification (NCBI taxonomy): domain Eukaryota; kingdom Metazoa; phylum Chordata; class Aves; order Apterygiformes; family Apterygidae; genus Apteryx; species Apteryx mantelli. The sequence continues at coordinate 27,618,259 of NC_089986.1, read as the reverse complement.
CCCATCGCTCCCCAAGAAGATGGGGTGCTACCTTCTTCACTCTCCCCCGTTTTAACCACTGCATGACAATGCTTAGGATGGAAACCGGAGTAATTCCAAGACTTCTCTGTCACAGGAGATAAAATGGGACCTAAGCAAGACCCAGGGAATCCTGCCAGCTTACACAGGTTTAAAGAAAAACGCAGAGTGAGAGTGCTCAGCTGTAGGAAGCCCAGCAACCTACTTCCTATAAAACACGCATCGCAGGAAAAGGAAGGCACTAAGTGTAGAGAGGGCAACTTTCAGTTAATTTACCAAGGCTCCATCTCTTCCTCTGATAAATTTATTGTACAGTTGTTTGAACAATTGGAGTTTTAATGCAACTAGGCTTTTTTTTTTTTTTTAATTAGTCCTTTCTTGCCTCTTCTTTTTTCCTCCAACTTGGTGGAAGTTTTGTTCCTCACCTATCAATTTCTTTACTTACATTGCGGTGAGGCTTAAAATCTCCGTAACAGAGACTACCTTGTCCTGGGTTTTGTAACAGATGTTCGCTTTGCACACTGCTGTAATACAAGTCACTTGTCGCCATTCTTACTTGTTGCTGTGATCGTCTCCTAATAGCAACAATAAAAACCTCTCTGTGTGCCTGTATGTGCAGCCTCCATTGCCAGCTGGCGAGCGAGGACGAAGGGGGACACTGCCATTTTGTCAGGCACAGCTGATGTGCATTGACTGTGTTCTGGGATGAAAACCTAACTCTTATATTGCTTTCCTTAATTAAAGGAGTATAAACTTCTAGTGAAAGGAAATGCTTTCTTCTTGTTTGGAAAAGTGTTATAGGAATACTGTTTCCTTAAAAAAGGAAAAGGCTGAATAGTAACTTATGAAAATATGGAACACTGTTTTCTTGGAAAATGATTTTTTCAAATTTAATTTCCTACATTTGGTGAGAATTTTCATGAAAATACTACTGAAGCCAGAGGCAAGAGATCATTTTCTCTAACACTGGTAGAAATAGGTACTTGCAGAGTTGTGCTTTCCATAGGAATTGGGCAAGATAGGGTTTAAGCACTTCCTAATGGTACTTAAGATGCTGTTATGGACCAAACCTAAACTTAGTAGAAAGGTAAGCTTTCTAAGGAATGGAAGGAGAAAGATTGCTGTTTCTAGACAGACTATTAAGGCTTTCCAGATATCTGCCATTTTTGTCGCCTCCTGAAAGGCAAATTTTGGAGAGCACTAAGATAAGGATCTCCGAACAGAAACAGGCTGTCTAATACCATTCTTACAATGGAAACGACCCTAAAGAAAATGAGTTCACACAGGCTGGATATTGTTTAAAATAAAAGTATTACTCTTTCTAGTTAGTGCTTGACAGTATAGTGAAATTTATTGGAATAGTTCCCAGTGTGAATGCTCTTCCACAATAAAGATGGTTAATTTTGTGATCATCAGTTTGCTTCCTATGCAGACTAGTTTCTTTTGCTACTGCCTCCTTCCTTAAAACTAAAAACTATTTTTCTAGAGCAGTGTCCATACAGAGAACTATTCTGGAATTGTTACTGTGGTCATTTTCTCCCTATCTAGACATACTGTTAGCATATTTAGGAAGTGGGAGAGATAACAGAAGTGCACCATTTTGAGGGAGAACCACTTTGTGAATGACTCATGCCTTCTGCTTTAAGGAGCACAGGCCAGAGTTTTGGGCTTTGTGCCAGTTTTAAACTATTACATTAGTTCAGTGAAAACAGACTGACAGGCAGCTAGATGTTTGTAGTATTAAACATTGAAATGCAAACCAAGAGGCAAAATTAGGGCTTTTCAGAAGGAGAAGCTTAAGTTGGGTAATTACAATGCATTGGAGCATTTTAACATAGAACTTCCTCTTCCCTTTCTGCTGCCTTGCAAGGTTAACGGTGGGCTTCTTGCGGGAGGAGGGTATGGACGGGAAGGTGTCTAGCCTTAGTCCAGGACACCAGAATGGGAATTAGATGAAAGGATGCTGCATTGAAGCAAAAGCCATAACAAGGCAGCGCAAGTGAAACACTTGTCCCCAGCATCCCTTGGAGGAATCTATGAACCTTGCTGATAGCTACTGCTGCCACCTGTGAAAAAAATCTGAATGGCCTCAGTGAGGCAGAAACCAAAAGAGGATGCGAGTACCTCACTACTGTTCTTCAGATAATCACCACAACATACTAGAAGAATTTTCACGTCTTTCCTGTAAGTGAGCAGCTTAAATCTTGGAGCAGTTTTTGTGTTGGTTTTACAGAAGCTCAAGTAAGTTGCGGTCAGTACTTTTCTCTTCATAGTTTAAGTAGCAAACAGTTGCCTGCTGATAGGTCAAAGCGCTGTATAATGTCTACTGCCACTGAACTGGCAAGAATTCCTTTAGATAACAGTGAGCAAGGTATTTAAAGAGAGTCAAGCATTCCAGAGGAAAAATTCTAGAAGCTGTACTAGAAATATATATGCATCAAACTGGTCAGCAGACTGCTTTGATTTGGATATACAACAAATTCTGGTCAGCAGAGAAAGAAATATCAAGTAGTTCGTTACCACAGTTTTTCATGCAGCCATGCAGAAAATATGTGAAGTAGCTTTCTACAATCCAGCCTTCCTATCGTCTGCATGAAGCACGCGAGTCACAGTTGACATACAGTTACCAGTAGAGTGCCAAGGTGGATGCACTCCAGCAGCACAGCCGTGTTAGCAGCTGTAAGCCCTGGACTGACAGTGCATGGTGTCTTCTGCCAGTACAATCTCTGATGAGAATGCTCAGCTCCAGCAAAAGTAGCCAAAAGCATGCCTGATCCAGCTACAGAGCAATGGCAGCAACTGTAAACCAGCAAAGCACGCAACAGTGAAGACTTTTAGAGTGGATGTCGTCTCTTTGCTGACAATATTGGTTATACCATGAAAATCCCATCATTTGTGTAGGCACACTGGGAGCCTGAGCAGATGAGTGTCTCTGGCTTGACAGCAATGCTCAGCAATGTTTAGAACCAATTTTATAGTAATTGTACTGAAAAGAGTTGTGGAAGGCTAATTCTCGGACACAGACAGGCCCAGCAGCAATTGCAGAGCAGCATACATGCATATTGGCCAGCAACGTTCTCTGGCAGTAGCCACAGTAAGAACACATATTATTTCCTAGTACTGTAATACTAAACTGAAAGATGCTGCAGAGGGAAAGATCAAAATGGGAAATGCAAGAATACCCTTTCAATATTTCTCTTACGTCCCTCAGGAATATTTTCTGCAAATGGCTATCATTCTGGGAGAGGGTTTGGTGCAAGATACACACGACTGATTGGTAGGAATAGCTGTTACGGTTCCCACACCCAGCTGTCTGTCTCACCATTCCCAGAGATTTTTAAGAAGCATGAGCTGAATGGTAATAATTTATAGAATGGTAAACTGGCATTTCCTTATTATGTTAGGTATAGTTTGCAGTGGTTTGGGAGCTCTTCAAATAACTGAGCCTTCCTGCATTGGAGTGGAGCAGGAATCTCTGTGGAAGAGATAATGTGGGCAGATAAAGGAAGGAATTATCGCAATCTCCCTAGATAGGCACCCCCCCCCCCAATTATAACTCCAAAAGACAAGTCTAAAAAGCACAACAATTTTTGTCTTGGGGGGGGGGGGGAATCAGACACAACTTCTGTGGGATGCTGGCTAACAGAAGCAGGAACTCTAAGCAGGAAAAGGAGCCCCTTCCTCCCACTTCAGTTAATCTGTGGAGAGGAAGAGACAGGATCCTGGTCCTGGACACCAGCCTAAATGAAAAGACTGAAGCAGAGAAGTTATAACTTGTGCCTGGTCTATGCCACTCTCCATCCCTGGATCAAGATGAGGATATTGCTGCTCTGCAAAGTCTCTCTGCAACAGTTCTTCTGTGGCAGACAGCTACACATTAAACCATAAAAAGATCTTGCTATAAATCCACATACTAATTCTCAGCAGAAAACTTCATCATATGCTTTTTAAAAAGTACAGCTAGAGTAATGTGCATATAGGAATATTTTAAATGTGTTGATATGGAAGTGTTCAATCATTATCAAGTGATCAAAAAGCCCATTTTCTGCAAAATGGGTTCAGAAAACCATTTGTTTTTGAGAACTGAAATTTATTATCAGTGGCTTATGATCATGGCTAATGAATGATAATCACAGTAACAGACACAGAAGTTTCGACATATAACATTCAGAAAAAATATTTGAAGTAAAGCCATATCACAGTGCACTGCTGTTTCCTGGATGGCTCCCTTCTTTGCACTCTGGTAGGTTTGATAATCACTGGACCTTGTGCTCTTCAGTTTGCTAACTCAGGGCAAATTTTATGAACTTTGGGACATGAGGCATGATCTGTACCTGTAATGTTTACTCCAAACAACTGCCTAAGTCCCAGAATTAATGCTGTCTCACCCTAGTCCTGTATAAAGCACAACTCCTGTGCTCCCTGTGCTATGGCAGCTCCACAGACTGAAAATGTAGACACATGCCCGTGGATGTGGCTTAGCTTTAGTACTTGAATATCAAGTTTTGACCAGCAAACACATCTTTTGCTCAAATTTACTTTTGCTTTCTCACAGAGACTATCGTGGGAGAGAATAAAGGGAAGGCTAGCTAGTATTTAATGTATCCCTTTAAACAACTGTTTTGTCTAGTTTAGAGAGCAAAGTAGTTGTCACGGTAGTCAAAAATGTTATACAATCCAGTCCATTCAAATTTGAGCTCATCCCATCATTTGAGTTGGGAACTACTGTAACTCACTGAAGAAAATGGACAACTCAAGGGTCTCTTGAAGAGAAGTATTAACTCCACTGAAAATAGAGCTGGATCTATGCCAAAAACTGGTCTGAACATACCTGAAATTTAGGGTATAATAAGACAGATCTGAATTCTAGAAATTGCCCTGATCTTTACAGTATGGTGAACTGAAGCATCAGAGCCAAGCACTCTCAAGTTTATTTCTCCTAGGTCTACCTGAAATGCAGCAAGCTTGTTTCTACTTTCAGCTTTTAGTATTACCATACTAACCATCTTTTTCCCTTTCTCAAAAGAAAATCAAGCCAAATGATCAGACCTGTGTGATTATGGCCAAAAAAGTATATGTTTGCATTAAACAGCTTGGCAATTATTCAGTTTTGTTTTAGATCATCTATTTTAAAAATCAACTTTCAGCAAATTTATTTTGTATTATTCTTCATTTATAACTAGTAATGTTTTGTTTCTTAAAATCCCATCATCTTTTGATCTTGTTCTAATTTCTCTTAAACACTACACCCTAAAAGAACAGAGTTCTCTTTTGTCATCTGAAGTTTTGTATCACTATTCAATTTTAACAATGCATCCTGTTGATAGATTAATCTGAGATCATGAATCAGTTAATTTTCTAACTGAATATTTTTAGCATTTTCTTAGCATATCATCTAACTTCAGACACAAGGTCTAAAAGGCACTGAGATCAGTGCCTTTTTAGATGTTGCTTATTTTTAACATGTTTTGTATTAAATTAAAATTATAAACCCTGCTGCCATGGACCTCAATAAAGATGTCATGCCAATAGGATAAGTAAATGCATACAATTCTTTCAAAATGTTATGCATCCTTGAGAAAGCTGGACACTCGACAAGCTGTTGTGTCAAGGGTTCATCCCACTGGATCCTTGGGCCCTTAGACTCTCCTCTGCCAGAGGAGGTTGCAGCACTAGCCTTTTCTTTAATCTGTCTGTTGAGCACCCTGGGTACAAACTCTTTCCCTTCCCTTCATAGAAATAGGACCTCGCAGCCTAGATGGCACAGGCCTAGTGAGGTGTGCTATTCTCAGGTAGCTCAAGAACTCCATTTTCGAGGGCTCTAACATTGTGAGCACCTAGGGTTTTCTGTCAACTTCTTCAGAAACACATGGTCATCAAAGCAAAAGAGTACTCAAGATTTGAGAGAGTTCTGAAATACCACCACAATCACATATTTAAATGCATATTTAAATCTGCATATCTAACTTATCACTACCAAATTGGCTGCATTCATTTACTTGTTTCTGTTTTCTTCCTGCTCTTCAGTATTCCCAGGCTTTGAAGGGTCAGGACCCTGTAAGCAGTGAGCGTTACATCTCCTCCCAATAATGGCAACTTCTTCTCTTCCCTGTGCCACCAGTTTTACTCCAGCCTTTGCTAATTAAAAAGCACTTCCTCACTATGAACACATACTCTTCCCTCCCTCCCCTCTGCACAGACTCCCTGTATCTGCAAGTGATTATTTCCCATTGCAGTTCTTTATGGTTACAGTTCTCAGTTAATGTTTCAACCTTACTTCCCGGCTTGGAGATTTTCTATTTACTGAACTCCATTCTCTGCATTACGTTCCCTCCATTCTCTTGTCTGACTGCTTTAGTTCAGCCTCAGCCATTCCTTGCTTACTTTCCGAAGGAAATCAGTGTGAAGCTGGCCTTTTAGCAGTGTTTTGATGAATGGAATATTACTTGAATTTCACACTTGATGCAATTTAGGAAGCAGTAGTTTGAGATAGTGGCAAACTTGGCAATAAAATGCCAATTAGCTGTGACTTAATACAGTGTATTAACACAGTGTTTGAAATACCCAATATTCTTCTACTGCTCCCTTTTGCTGTACTGCATCCCTTTAGTCCCATTATGTTGTCTTGATAAAGAGATTATGCAGTCCTTTCCTTCTTTGTCCACTCACTCCAGCCACCTGTAGAAAGGTCTCTAATGCTAGGTTTTTCTTCAGCCTGCTTCCCTCTGCTCAGCATGCAGGCAAAGTTTTTTTAATTTCCACAACTGCTTTTTGACACTTTCAGAACTGGTTTTGCTGGCAGCTTCAGACAGTTGTTACTTCAGAGTATGTCCAACCTATGCTCTGGCTTCTCTGGTAGATCTCTACTGGTGCAGGAGGCTCAGTAAAGTGGGGAAAACAGAAAATTTTCTTTTCGAAACAAGGAAAGTATAATAGTTTGTTCTTGGGAACATCATGGGGCACAAAATGTGCTAGACACTCATGAGTGCTAGGAGTTCGTCTACCCTAGAAAGTTAGCTAGATATATCAGATGGGACTGCAGTGTTGTGTAGGCTGTGCCCAAGCTTGCTTGGATGCTGGCAGCAGTAGCAACATGCAACGCTGCACGGGAAAAATTTACCCTGCTTATCTGGTGGATTTTTCAGCCTCTTCTGAGCTCCACACTGCTGTAACCAGGCTGCTATGGTACCAAAACCAGCTCATTTGAAGCTGGCCCTGCGTCAATCAAGGGGGTGGATTGGATGACCTCCAGAGGTCCCTTCCAACCTGAATTAATATATGGTTCTATTGTTAAAATAGTATAAATCTCATGTGAAGACAGTTATGATATGTAAATACCTTTTTTTCTTATTTGCCTGTCTCTTTAGAATTGATTTCAACTAAAATATACTGAAGTAGGAGAGATTCAGTCTCTCTAACTAGACAACTAATTTAGGCATGCTGCATCAACTGTTGGAGGTTTCTATTTTGACCGTATCAAAAATATCTGAATGTAGATGTTGCAAACTGCTGCTGAGATGTATCAATAGCCTAAAGCAGCTGGTAAAAATACTCTATCTTTCCCCCATTCTGAGCAGTCATATCTCAGACTATGTGTACAAAACCATCACTTTAAAATTGTACCTGAATTTATGATAGCCTGACATACGGAGTCAAGCCCTTTACATGGAACATGGAAAAGCTTTTCAGGAGTCACAAGATACTTAAAGGGATGGTCATCCTGTTCCTACAAACTACTTAGCAAAAGAAAATCCTTTGTCTTCCTTCTTATCCTAGTTCCTCCTCTGTGTGCTTACAGACTTTCTAGAAAAATCAAAGTATTCACTAGTTCTACTCCCCATCTGAGGAACCAAGTCCCAGAGATATATTTCTCCCACTAAGCAAGCCCTGGTGTTATTGTCCCATTTTCAGTTCCCTCCTTGTTTCTTCAATGCCTTTCTCCTGTTTCCCATTTCCAACAGACGCTCCTTTCCTGTTGAAACATGAAAAACACACAGAACTTTCTTTTAAGGCAGAAGCCTCTCCTTCGTACCTGACACCTCTAATACTAAATACTGCTACTGTGAAGAAGGAGGGGTAAAAAACTTCATGCATGGGAGTTTTCTGGAGTAAACGGCAGTTTTAAAAGCAAAGAATTTCCTTAGGCTCAAGCCATGGTTTGCATGCAGGGTTTCTTCCTCATGCCCACCCCTGCCTCTCAAGCTTATTTTTGGTTTAAATCAAAGGCTTTTTTGTACATATAAGCCAGAGCTCTGGGAAGTGTTTACATGGGCGTAAATACTTAATTGGGCTCCAGTGCCAAGCTAACCGTTTGGCAACAGCTGGTATATCTGCATAATTTGGACCAGCTCACAGCACAGTGGCTTGTTACACTGCATTTTAGCATTTGGGATTTGGAATTATCCTATTGAGTGCCTAATACTGGAAGACAATTAAAGAAAACTGGAACTGGAAGTTTGCTGGAAGACAAGAAAGAAGGCCAGTATACAGCATTCTATAGATTAGTTTGTGATGGTGCAGGGACAAAATGCACTATTTTTATCACAATCATTTAATGAACTTTGAAAAAAAATGCCCTGGAGTTTTAGAACATGTCTTTCTTAGTGTTTGGGAAACACTTCAGTTAGTAAGAAAGTACTTTTGACTTGTAACAGGACCTTTGTAGCAAGGGGACAGCTTACAAGTTAGTTTACCTTTTGATTTATCATAGCTTGCAATGGATTGTGGCTTTGTAAATCTGCGTTCAGAAAACAGTGATACTCTCTGCACAACATGTGTACTTAACTGTCCTTATTCAAAGGCAGCACAGAGTTTATCAAAGTTCATTTCTTAATCATGGCAGTTACACACTTATGTCTACTTGTTTATGAGGAGTGATTCGCTTGTCTGTCCCCTAATATTACCACTTTCTTGCTGTAGAAGAAAAGAAAATGCAGAAATGAGTGAAAATCACAACACATAGGTGCCAGTGGAGAGCCAGATTTTAGCAGCTACAGTGTCTGAAGGTTCCTTCCTCTCTGATCATGCTTAAGCCACTCTCAGTTCCCTGTGTTGATCTGACTCAAGGGCTATCCTCACAGAGAGAGAAGAAAACAGACACACAGATCTAGGAGGATCAAGGCAGGGGAACAGTATCAGTTAGGATCCGAGAGACAAGAATGACTGAGATGGACTGGAAAATGGGTCAGGAAAAAAAACAAAAAATGAGACATCAACAGATTTGAGAAGATGAAGCAGAAGTTGCAGCTTGGGAGGGGGCTGTGCTCACTAAATCACAGTACCCTGCAGAGCCTAGAACACTCAATATTTTCTTAAACTGACATTTCTCTTTTGAAAGGAAGAATTTTTGAAAGTAAGACAAAGCCTCTTCCCTTCCTATAGTGTCTGGCTACATAGAGAATGCTATTGTATGACTACTGTTGAGCACTAGCCCAACTGATAGAGCTAAATTTTCTAATGGAGCTTGTTGATTCATGTCACTGCTCAGGTGATGGAATCTGAGGAGCAAGAGGGCAAGGGGGCACTGTGCTATTTTGTAAAGCCAGGAAGCTACCCGTTAAAAACTGTATTTAAGAAAGAAAAGAACCTTATGTTTACAAAGTCAAACAGTTGGAACTTAGAAAATACTGGAATTAAAAGCTGCTTGTGCAGTCTACATTTGCCCCTTTTTTGCTGTGCAAGATACAGTATTGAATCACATCATTACACACTTACTTTATATTACAGGACCACATTTTATCAAGTACACAGAATAGACAATGCCTACAGAACAAGCATCTCCTTAATAGTTTCAATCCCCTTCATTGTTCAATATATGATGAAAGACCTTATGTACTGAACATTAATCCCATTTTGACCTGAAGTGAGAAATAAAAATGGCTGTTTGAAATTTTCTGTTATTCCTTACTTTCAGGTTGTAAAGCATTTATATACATGAACAAAATACACCTTCATACGCTCATCTGAGATGATGGATGAACACTGTCTATATTACAGAAGGGATCTGAGAAACACAGAGATTAATATCGCCTAATTTTACAAGTCCAACTTGGTATAACAAAGACATATCTTTAGGAACATTTTTGCATTAAAAATATGTTCCCTAGTAACATTATTGTAATTGTTAAGGCTCAACAACTGTTCTGTAATTAGACCTCAAAATCTCAGCTGGCCACCTAGAAAGAGTGGAACACACAGTTAGTCATTACCCAAAAGACTAGTCCAAACAATGATTTTGCTATTTTCTAACCTTGAAGAGTTTGGCTTTTCAGCCTTATTAAAAATTTTAATTGGACATGTGCATAATATCACAGAAGATCTCTTTTGACCAATTACCAAACATCCACTATCCAGACCAAACAGTCTAATAACAAAATCTAAAGATGTTGCTACAAAATTTCTGTGGTGCTCTCACTCAAAAGTTCCGAATGAATTTTGCTGTTGGTCTACTTTTCATCAGAATTAGAGTGGGTCTCTATTCCTAGAAAATTGCAGGAACTATGAAGATGGATATGTGACTGATGATGTCTTGAAGCACTATGCAAAGGCTTCATACAATATCCATTAACAAGAAACCAACTTTCAAAATACCCTGTGCAGCTAATGGCTATGTGTATATTACCCTTAAAGAGTGGTCTGGGAATGATCGTGCACATTATGTATTTCTGATGCACAGTCTTCTTATCCTTGCCTGACTGTCCTCCTGACTAGCACAATCTGGTCCAAAGTTCCTAAGAATGCACTAGGGCAGCTCCTGGCTGAATTACTGAATACCTCTGGTGACCCTGGGTCCTGGAGGTCCCCAGCGCACCACTGTTTGCAGGTCATGCTTCAAGCTTTGCTGCCTGAAGAGAAAGAAAATCTAGCCTTGTGGGTCTACACAAACACAAAAAGAGACTAAGTATACCCAATTGCTAAGTAGATATATCCAATTGTTCACAGTAGTCAGTCTCCTCTCCTCAACATCTTTCATAGGTGTGTGGGTTTCATGGCCCGGATCCTAAATAGCAGTTATTAAGAGTATCGATAACATCAGCATCATCAGTAAGACAGCATCAGTAATATTGGCCATCTACTGTCTCTTGCGAGTCTGACCCATAAGAATTTCTTTCCTACTACGGAACCTCGTGAGAATGCTTCTTAAAATCGTTGGCCGCCTTCTTTGTGAACGAGGCCAACAGCTACCTCAGAAGGTGAAAATTAATAGCCTTGAGCAACATACTAGTGAAGTGGCATCCACATGTAATGGCCACGGGAAAAAAATCTCTTTATTGTTGCCACAGATTCTGAATCAGCTGCCTAGCAGTGCGCAAGAGATGAATCCAAATCAGGACCCAGATGCAATGCTCTGCCTTTAGGACTGGCAGACGTTAGTGATCTGACTGGATCTAGATCCCTCACATTTTGAGTACTACACATAAATGTTTCCAACAGCCATTTAAACACTGAGAGAATACAAGATGAAGCTAGCATGCCAAAACCCTCTAAAGACTGCACATTTAGAGGGTCGTATTTCCTTCCCCTGAACACTTTTGATATTGGAGAGAAAGTTAGTTTCCCTGCTATAAGGAAATTAGAGGAGAATTTGTTTATACCCCACAAACTCAAAACCCCGCACAGTATTAGTTTACTTGTAAATATGCCCCATATAAATTTTTCTTCTACTTGGCACAGGTTTGTGAGTTTACAAATTACAAACATTGCACTGCTGCTCAAAAGTGCTAGAAATAATACAGATTTTGAGCCCCAAAATATACCACAGATATTTGTTAAATAAAAAATGTAAATGAAGAAAGCAGAATTCTGCACCTGGAACTCATCAATTCTGGGATGCTAGACAGATTCTAGCATTATTTGGATTGTTAGGAAAACTTGAGAGGATTTGGATTATTTTCATACATCAGGAAGCTTAAAGAAATACCAATCAAATATCAGTACTGTGAATGTTAGTACTTTGGTTTGAGACATATTACTAAATATGTAAATACTATTAAAAGCCTAATATTGACACAGATTTTTTACGAACTTTTCTTCAGATGCACACATTTATAGAAAAGAATGTCTCTGGAAAGTATTCCCACTGTTCTTGAAAGAACAGACAATCAATAAATTAATGTAATAAAAAAAGAGATGCATACTTGTAATTCTGAGTACAGAGCTGAGAGCAAAGCATTGGAATTCTGTATCTCAGTTACTTTTTTGCCCTGGGCAAGTAATTTAACCACCCTCCCACCTTAGTCTTCCTATTAGTAAAACGAGAATAGCTTACTTCAAAAACATGCTGCAAGGATTATCATGAAGAAATTTTATCATGATTATTGAGGTAGGTGAGATAGTGGTAGCACATAACAGAACATCCTCGCAGCAAGGGGTGCTGTGACAACCAGGCAATCATAAAATTTAAGATTCAACACTGTTAATATAGTAAGATTTGAAAGTTCTTAACACCGCAGGCTGGCATTATTTTTGTATTTAGCATTAGGAAGGATTGCTTCCATAGCACATTTGCCTAGTTTAATATTGATTTGGCTTCTCTGGTTACAAACAGAACCTAAACTGATTACAAAACAATTAGGAATAAATCTATATGAAAGGGTTTCTTTTTTCTCTTTCTTTTCTTGGCCAGTTAACTTGATATGGCATGAATTAATTTGGTGGTAACTTTGCCATTGACTTGCAAAAGCAGGCAACAAGACCAAAAGTTATTATTGCTCATTGAACTGTGAACTGTGAAAATAAAAGTCTCCTATTCTTTCTCAAGCATGAAAATCTCTGCCATCTTTAGTTACCTTAAAAAGGCATAGCAAAAACCTAGGTATGACTTCTTAAGAAAATACTTCCTTATTGCATCTGACCTTTGTGTAGTCTTATTGAAGCTGCACTGCTTAATGCAGTCTCTGTTTGTCCCTTTAATCACTTGCTTAAATACTAGTTCAAGGTCTAATAAGAAAGTTGACCTGCATTCTCAATAACTAGTTGATCTGAAAAAGAGTCTAAAAATGATGAAGACTAAAAAAAGATTTGCTTTTAAATTTTAACACCAGGTACTACTGCTTTGTACTATTCCACTCACAGTTTGTATGTACTCCTATGCTTCATGAACAATTTCTCAGGACAAATAATAACACTTTTTTGTTCTGTGAACAGCAAAACTAACAAAGCCAGGTTTTGTACAGATTTGTACACAATGTTCCTTAACATAGTGCACAAATAGTTCCTTCACTCCCTGCTCCAATAACTCCCATGTTTTTACCATATTCCCAATGCTCCCTGCCTCTCGCTCTGTCACATCCTCTACCTGCACATTTATACAACATTCACAGCTATACCTGGGGTGATACATCAGCTAACTACTATATATCAGAATAAATAAGAATGTGAGTGTGTATATATCGATATACAACTACATACATCAGAATATTTAATATTCTAAGTATTTTTTTATTTATTCTATGTAGCCTGTTACAAGATGACTTTGTAGCTGCTACTTATCACTAGGCTCACAAAATGAAGCCCATATTGCTGAATGTGTCTATTCTGTAGGATCAAATTCAGGTATCAAGAAGTACAAGACCAACAAAGCAGGTTCACACATCCAAAATTAATGTTGAGAATCTGTAGTTATCTATCCAGAATATGATGAACTCACATGCCTCTCCTACACAACTTGCTGTTGCATAAACGCTATGCTGCCATTAGCCTGGATGTTTGCCACCAATACTTCCTTTAACTTGAGGTGTCTCAGAACCTATCTTGTGAGGAAGGCTCAATGGTTCTTATGATGACAAGGACCGAAGGATAATTTTAGGGAACCAATGAGATGGGTAGTGTCTGTGTCTTAATTCTGTCTAACCTTCTAGTCCAGAAGGATTTAAAAAAATGAAGAAAAAATATTTAGTCAGCATGCTAGGAGGGCTCTTCTCCACAAAAACACAAGAATCTGAAGATATCTAACAGACATCGCCAGTTTGTAACTTGATTATGAACAAAAAAACCCCATCACCTCATAGCTTATTGATTTAAAGCCTAAATATTTGTTGTGCTGGCTCTCTGCTTGTCATGTATTAGCTTTTTACCTTGTGTTTTCTCCCATAAGATGATAAGAAGAACTTTCAGATGTTATGAAATGCTGGTAGTCTTTGCATAGCTAATGCTTCAAATGGTTCCCTCACAAAGCTGGAACCACATGCTCAGCTGCAGTAAACCAGGATACAGCCTCCACGTCACACATTCTCCTTTGCAGTGAAGGAAGAGGGGTCTCACATTTCATGTCTGGCAACACAAGTATTTTTAGATCAAAAATGTTTTATAATTACTACTTGTTAGGGCTTTGTGTCACTAACGTTTGTGCTCTAATGAAAGACCTTTCTTCCTACTTGATTAAAGAGATATTTGTTCCATGGGAAAAACAGTTTGTCTTCTAACCTAGACCTAGAACTAAAGTGTATGTATATATAACCCCAAACCCTAATCAACAAAATACAATCAGAAAGTGCTGACTCAGAAAGTTGGCAAGAAAAGTTTCTCTTGGCCATTTAAGTTGTCCGAATTTAAAACCCACAGATATCACATCATTCCAAATGGCAGTTTGCCTGAATGATTTTAAATGTATATGAAAGTACTCTGTCTTTGTCATGGTTTTTTTTCTCCAGTTGCAAGGCAAATACTTCATTTGGGTGGTGATTGTGAATATATAGGAATAAAAACATAATAGGGGCAAAATAGAAAAATCTCAATACCATAACTGTTATTTCCATAAGGGGAGCTCAGGCAGGCAGACAGCATTTTCCAAACATAACTCAAGTAATTATGGTGCAGGTCCTGCTACATCATATTTTGGTTTTAGTACTAATCTAAAATTGGAATATTTTTGTAAAAGTGTCTCTGAAATGGCAAAAGGCAAACCAGAATTAAAAACACTCTGAGATACTTCTTTTCATGTTAGTCAGATGAAAAACCAAGCTTCTATTATTTCTATAAGCTTAAATATTTATCCATGTGGTTCACCTCTCTGAATGGTGTTACATTTCTTTCTGCCTGTCTATAAGATATAAAAATATTCAGAATATACCCTTTGGTCATACCATGCTCTTCTCACCCTGATTTCTAGAATGTTAGAATGTTAGAGGTGGTGTTTGTCAGAAGAATTTTAGCCAGAACTGAAAACATATCCTAAAGTTAACATACTAAGCTTTTTAGCTTGATAAATCTGCTGCTGTATACCTTCAGCCACTTCTGGAGAGACTTAACACTAACTATGACCTCTGCAGTAAAGACCTCATCGAACATATGGAAGTTGTAATGCTCAGGTGTATTAGTGTAAAACCACATCAACACTATTGAATGTTTTCTGTTAGAATTCAAGTGTGATCATGAATAGCATTGCTTTTTTGGATATTTACTGCAGTAGTAAGAGTAAGAGCAGAATACAGAAGTAATAATATTTTTGTAAGCATCTGAGGGCAGAGAGACAGGCATAAGTTTTTTTCCATAACTGATGTGTGTGTTTTCGAAGGTTTAGGTGGGTGAGATATTTTTCAATTTTGCTAAACCTGGCTTGTTTCTTATGTTGTATTTACTAACAATCCTCAGAGAAGAATTAAAATGTGAAAAATTTACAAGGAAGTAAATCAGAAATAAAGATTTCATTCTATAACTCTTTACTTTTTGTGAGCAATCAAATAACAGAATTGACTGCTATCTGATTGTCAATCTATATTGTATATTCAAATTTAATGTGTATAGCAAGGAAATAGAAAACTCATGTATGAAAGCAAATCTAACAACAAAAAACAAACAGAAACCATAGAAGCTAAAGGAAATAGTCATTGAAGTCAAGAAGTCATTGGCCCAAATCTTCACAGGACCAGGAAACTGTAGGACTACAGGTGTCCAGGAATTCCTCATGGATTATGCTAGTGACTTTGCTTATTGGGAAAATGCCTTTGGTTTGCCAAAGGGTTCAGGTTTATCTGAGATGTGGTGGGACCTCCACCCTAAGGAGCTGTTATAAGGTAGCAGATTACAAAGATCAGATAAACATTTGGAAAAATGTTCTTGGCCTAGTTCTGCATACTTGATCCTCCAGTGACAACTTCTAGGGAGTAGTACTTGCCTTTTGGTGAGGAAGATCTAAGCTTTTAAGCTGTTCGGTGTACTTTTTAGTTGTCTCTCTGTCTGGATTGTAGACCACATATGCAGATTTACTTCTGTGCTTATACCAGAATTACCTTCCATAGCTGAATACCAACTTAAGTGCTTGGTCCCATTCTCTCTCCCTCCAAAGCACATGGTTTCTTTGATGGCAGTTCTGTACATCTGCCTGATCTCTACAGACACAGGGAAGAAGCACTTGTGTATCCCAGTGTGGGATTTAGCATAAAGAGACAGCTTTGTGTACGCAAAGTAGTGAAAATTGACAGCAGACAATGTCTGAGGAGCCAAGACCCTAGATGTTTCACAGATATGTATTCTTCCCCTCCTCCTTATCTTAAAGACTTTCAGGGACTTTTTTTCAGGATGCTCTGCAGTGATTAGCCAGAAGTCACATCCTGCAGCTGAGAAGGAAAATATTAAACAAACTGCTTATATGCTCTTTCCTCACCAAACGATTCTTATATTTGCTATGAAGCCTGAGGGGTGCTCAGCAAATCATATCACTCAACTAGCTGACCATACCTGACACAATACATTTGAAACACCCTACTAACCACCAGGCTGTGTGGCTTATGTGGTCTCACTAAATCAGCTTCTGCAACTATTCTCTAAGTAGAGCTGGAAGTTCATAAATTGCTCTAGCCTTTCGATGTTGTAGCATGGGTTAAGAAAACTTGAATAAATCTGCTTACTACAGCCATTACCTGGAGAGTAACTACTCTGTGCATTCAGAAGATCTTGAGGGTAAACAGCCTTGGGCAACAGTAAGGTACTTGAGAGGAACCTGATAAGGCTTGCAGGAAGTGGTATTGGTATTTTGGTATGGTGCTTTCCTCCTCTTGGTTCAATAGTGAACCTGTGCTGCTTCCCTGCTGTGAGACATGGTGACCATTTGTGGTTATCAAAACATCATAAGGTAACCAAAAGATGCCATCATGTCAGAAGAAAATTCTAGCTCAGAGAGTTATCTATGTCACTCTTCCATTCCCCTTCCTGCAGTTCACGTTACTCTGCCTGTTCCATAATACATTGCTGTGTAGTACAGCTGACTATTCCATCCCCAAACAGCTTTTGTAAAATTGTCTTCCCCAAAGGGATCTTTTGAGGGTCCATTTAATGTTTGTGTCTGTGCTCTGAGACAGGCATCAAAGATACTATGTATGTATTTCATGCATACTACACAGGAATTAATTCTGCTGACTTACAATGGAGTAAAAGCAAGAAAGAATGACCAGACTGATGTAAAATCGTCACAGACTTGTCCATCTTTACTGTCTATTTACTTCCCTCTTTACTGCCTTGAGAGGGAAGAGTCCTCATTATCACTCACTGCCAATGTTATCTTTGGCTTTTTAAATTTGTTTTCTCGGTAAATCTTCACTATCCAGATCTTAGCTGAGAAACATGGGACAATTTAGCCATGATGCTTTGGATAAGAAAAAAAAAATATCCAGCCTCCTTCTCCCCCAACGCTTCTGACCACTCAGAAATATACTCTTTGGTCATGCTGTATTGAGTGAGTGATGGGACCTGCTAGCTGAAGCAGGAAGACTATCTGAAGCATCTGAACAGCCTGGAGGCCTGTGCATACGTTTCTCTCTTGGCTGAAATCTGAATTTTGCTTTTGGATGGTTTTGACATGTCTCTGATATTTATAAATCACCCCATATAGATTGGTTTCTGGCTGTTCTACAAAGCCCAATCCAATAGCAATATGCTATTTAAATGTATGACCTTGAACTGAAAGTAATATCTGCTTTCTCTGTACTAAGAGAGCAGTGTGAATGGGAAGTGTACATGCAGGGAACTGCTTTTTGCGCTGAACGTGCACAGTCCCAGCACATTTCACCAGCATCTGCCTCAACTGGGTCTAAAAAAGTCAGGAGAGCTGTCAGTTGGGGCATTTTGGGAGCCTATTCTATCAGCTCCTCCCGGTGGTGAAAAGGAAGTAGAGCACAACACAGCTTGTTTTTACCTTCATCATTTTGCTCTGAAGAGAACTTGATCAAATCTACTCCCCTCAAGCCTTCCTGGGCAGTACTCAGACACCTGGAGCTGCCCCTTGACCTGCCAGTTTCTGCCTGTAGCCTCAAACTAGCAAATACGACATGCTCAAAACACAGACTTGTAAAACTTCCCATATCAGTGCACATTCCAGCACAGCTGGTCAAATCTCATTCACCACACACGTGCAGCTCATCATCAATGGCCAGCCAGTCAGATTTCTCACCTACTGAATGTTTTTTTGCAAAAACTTGAAGCAGGAGGGAAATGAAAATACCACAGTGCACTTGCATGTTATGCCCCACGGAGTATCATACTGAAAGAGGCTGTGCTGGAAAGCACACCATGCATTTGCAATATAGCTCTTCCATTTTCAAGTAACTGAAAGTACAGGGCATGTCCTCCACCATGCTCGCACTGGCAATGAATTTGTTTGAGAGGTCTGCTGACAGAAAATCCTCCCACTGCAGGCAGAATCTCTCTAGCCAGCAAATTTAGCAGCAATGAAGTGACCGCACTGTGCCCCATGCATTTTTCCTAAGCAAAATCATCCTTTCCATCTCTGCAAAGAGTAGTTTTTCTCCCAGCCATTCAGCCTCACGCTCCTGCAGTGCAAAAGTGAAATGATTTCTGAATGGAAGAGGTGGATGACTTATGTGAGGTTTTTCTAAGAAAAAACAATAATCCAATTAAAAGACCAGTGATGGATGTGTGGTTAAAGATATTCCAAAACTCAGTGTTCTTTGACTTCTCTTGGCTACCGCATTTGGCAGCTAAACAACAAAAACAAACCCTTCATCCAGGCTAATGGCTTTAGCGGTCACAAGCTAAAGAGCATCCACAGCCTTCTCCATTGGACTCTAACTCACAGCACAGACCATGAAGGAGTGTGCAGCCCAGCCCCGCTCACTGGCTTGCAATTCCAGATCTCAGAGGTTGAAGGGGACCTTGAACAGAGGAATGTTGCAATTAGCAATGAAAAACCTCTTAGAGGCGATGGTTCTTGGTGCATTTCAAAGTAAATTTAGAAATTGCTCTGATTTGAAATCACCTGCAGCCTCATCTACAGTTTAAATAAGAGGAGAGCACCATCCACTTTTGCCTTGACCTGTCTGTAACCCAACATCTGAACTGGTTAGGAGATGACACCATCCGGTTCTCATAGGAGTGACTTCAGAGTGGGGTTATAAGCTTAAAAGAGAAGATTTTTATTCTTTACAGTGATTTGAAAAGATTGCTATTAACTCAACATGCCATGCTTGCAAATCTCTTATTTCACAGCACAGGAGAGGGAGGAAGTGCATTAGTAGTAAATTCATATGACAGTATGGATAGTGAGAGCCAACCTACTCTTTGTACCTGGCAAAATAATGTCTGTGCAGTTGAGGGAGACTAAACCACTTCATATTTCCTTCTTCCTTGCCTACCCGGGAAATTACTGAGCTGAATTATTTCTTGGCACACACTAGTGTAGCTTCCCTGGAACTAATGGTGTTGCACCACTTCAAAGAAGCAATACATTTACTTATTTTAGTGAAAGATGTTTACTTCAGCAGTTTACTATGGATTTTGGGGCCTGGACTCATCCTTCTTATTGCTTCACTAAGACCATATGGAGAAAGAAAATAAAGGAGAAAAGGAAAGAGGAGATGTAAGCAATAAAGGGATAGAAGGGCTTCTTTATTGTGATGCTATATTCATGATAAAAAGATTCTATTTGATGAGTCTGACTTGTAGCTTTGCATTACCCCCTCTTCCATCTGCACGGCTGTCCATACCACCTACATGAATTTAAACTTGTCAGCTAATCAAAGCTGGGAACAGTTATTCCCAAATCCCTTCAGAACGGAAAACAGCGGTTGTAGTACTAGCCAATAGTTGCAGACAGCACAGGGGCTGTGTGAAGGCTCTGTTCCTGCTCTTTGTGTCCAGCACATTGTAACCTGCTTAGCAATATTCATCTTCTTCCACTGAGAGCAACATCTTCTCAGCTCTTGCTGGTTTTGATGCTGCCATAACTTTTGTTTGTATTATGAACTTCAACAGTCTGCTCAGCAGAGGAATAAGCAGGTCTTTCATGGTATCACAGGGGTATGCTGAATCCCCATAAGGATGCAGGGAAAATGCACTCCAAACCAAGTATTTAGGAGTCTGGAAAATACTGATGTTTTTACATACTCAGAGAAATGTCCTGTTCCATTCACCCGAATAGAAATAGATCTCACAGCAAGTCTGGAGAGCTCTTCTGAGTGAGACACCGTACCTGTCATGGGGCAGTGTATACTGGAAACCTTATCAGAGTAAAGCAAAATGAACATGGCATTTATGACACCTTCATGAAACATCAGAAACACTGAATGCTGGATGTAGAGAGATGAGAAGACTGCATTGGAGCAGGTAAAGCAGGGAAAAGGGACTTTTACCTCAGACCTTTCCTATTCCTTTCTCCAGGTCTTCCTTGTTGCTTTCCTATATAGGTGGGGTTCCTAATCCTGCTTGGTACTTCTGCATTTACCCCAGTTCAGTAAGGAAGGGAGTGGTTTCCTGCACATCCTACTTCTGGAGAAAAGGGAAGCAGCTAGTCACCCTCAGTGTTTCCTGAAGTGTTCATCTAACAGAATGGAGAAAAGGCAGAGACTTCAAGCTATGTTGCTCCAAAAGGATCAGTTTTTAGTGATCCCTTTACTCTATTCAGGAATGGGACAAACAGAAGCAGTCTGTGGAAGGAAGGTAATGTGTTCCTTGATTTCCTTCTCCAGTAATGCAACCTAGCAGTGCCCCTGCCTCAGTTTCCCTCCTGCTCGGTTCAGGCTCCAGACCTTCTCAGTTGAATTGACTAAGCCTTCCAGTTAGATAACATATTTTCTATCATTTTAAGAGGATGGTATTAATGGCCCAAAATAAATACCAAGAAATGTATATTTTTATGCCCAGTCTGGGTTCAGGCAGGTACTTTGACCTTCCTGAGAACTACAAAGTATCAGAAAAGGACATGAAACTCTTGCCAGCAAGGCTAAAGTAGCTGTTGGCAGTCAGACAAGTCAGTCATCTCCTGACAGTCCTACTTGAAAGTAGCACTGTTTGGCCCTAAGGTCTGGCCAGCTTGCTGTCCTCCACAGTCAGATCTCAATGGATCTGCTGCCCTTGGGTGGCTCCTAGGTGAGGTAAGCTCTCCCTTTCTAGCTACTTTCAAGTGCTGTAGTCTCAGCTGCTACACTAAATTTTTTCATGTCTGTGTCTGTGCCCTAATAAATAATGTAGCAAGTTTATGTAGTATTCCAACAAGCAGCATTACCAGATCACACTGCTGCTGAAGTGAGGAAAAGGGAGAAAATAATTTTATAAAAGGATGCTGATCTGAAAGCACTCTCAGAGAATTAATAAAAGAAACAAAGGTGCTAGTGGAGCTCATAGCTGCTTGGACAAGTAGGACCAGGGTCCAGCACAACTGAGCTTCTTGCTTGTGTAAGGCAAGCTGGGCAGAATCACAAATTCTTTTACTTGTTCCCTGTAAAAGGTGGCTGAACAAATCTTGGGAAGGCTTTTTTACTTTTGCAAGACAATGAAAATACACTTCTAACTGCATCCGTTCTGTACTTCACATCAGAGTATTGCCTGGGGCTCTTGCCAACATTTCCTTTATTTCACTTCCTCTTCTTCAACAAATAAATCATCATGTATCTCATCTCCACTTGTAAGTCCATTACCGCAACCACTGACTCTCAGCTGAGCTGAAGGTCTGAGCTATTAAATTGTACCTACCATTACATTTCTACTGACACTATGACTTCTTTTTAGAAACAAACTTCCTCTTGATTTTGAAAACATCTGCCTAGAGCTAGCTGACTTACAACATGTCCGTTAGTGGGGTCCCGGCAGTGGGTGTCTGGTTGACCTAGTTAGAGAGCATCACTTCATTAAGTCACTGGAGGAATTTTACATGCCAACCAGAAGAAAGGCAAAGCAACAAAAAGGAAGGGTGAGGAAAGAGAAAGTAAAAGGAGAGAAAATTACAACTGATGGGGGAGAAATCTTTGCATTTTCTATGTATAGGATATGTTTTACCACAAAAAGATCTTCAAATTCAAAGGCAGTATCTCTCCAAATGAAGATCTTTTCGTTTGCGTAGGAAAAAAGGTCAGAAGAGAATGAATGCAACTAGCATGCTTAACCATTAAACCTTATCATCGGCATCAGCAAACCTTATCATACTGATCACATCTTCATTTAAGATTCTCTGATGTAGTACAGCACATTGGAATGGCATATCCTACTGGATGTTGATTCCTCCTAAGGATAATTCTTTATAATTCAGTGACTCCAAAAGTCCCAAATTCAGTGCCTGAGTAAACTGGAATGTCCAGTCTGCCCTCAGAACTAAAACCTCCAGATGCCAATGGTCACAGAGTACAAACAAAATGCAATTGCTTAAATCTAATAACAATGTCACTCAGTTAGCACTGTAAGCTTTATAGAGTAGAAAATATTAAAACACGTTTGGAACATTTTCTGGTACAATAGCCTCTAATAGCATCACCAGGTTATATGCTGATAGAGCTTATTTTTAAACATAAATACTAGCTGAGTAAACTTTGCTTGGACTTCAGATGCGAAGTCAGGTTCTCATGTGCCATCAAAAAGCCCAACTCTGCCCTAAGCAATCAGGTATTCAAGAGAAAAACTGAAAGCAAATTCTAATCCAATCCACTTCTCATGCTATTGAACTTTTTTTTCTGCCTTGAGATTACTTGCCAAAACAGAGTGTGCTTGGGGAACCTGAAACTAATATTCTCAAAATATGGCCAGGATATTCCTTTGTATCCTTTGCACCATCAGGGTCAGCTGTGCTTCTCCCAGATACCAACATTCTCTGTCCTGTCTATTCATTCTGAAAACTTCAGGCTAACCTTAGTCACTTAAAACTATCCAATTGTTATTGAATACAGCTGATGCTCTTCCATGATTCCACACCATAAGAAAGCATCCTCAGGATATCGATACCTTAGCTTCCAAAAAGTGCAGGCCTTTATACCAGAAACATAAGTCACTAGGTTTGACAGGTTCCACATTAGCGAACAAACACATCAGCCATTCTTAGGGATCTCTTTCAGACCATCCAAGATTATATCACCTTTCTTAGGATCTCAGTCATTCATTACGTGACAGCTATTTACTTAGCAGTTTGGACTGAGCTACCACTTTCTTTACTGATGTATTTAGGATGCAAGTATCCTCAGCAAAATCCAGGCATGCGGTCCATTAGCAGTTTCCATGCCAGAGCTCTGCCAAGAATAGGGTCAATTCTGTCTCCTGCAACTGATGAGGATGAGAGTGCAGTACTGATCTGTGCTTAAGGTTAAGGAGACTTCAATTCACCAAGTGCACTGAAAACCAACACACTGGGGAGAACTTCTGTTATTTCAGCCTGTTTTCTTTCTGCTTCTCTATTCTCCTCCTTTAGCACAGGAATTTGCAAGAAATAAAGAAAGATGTTTTCATTTTCAAGAGTTCATTTGCTTCCAGGTCCCCTGCTGATTTCTGATTCCTGCATTGCCTCACAATTGTTCAGCTCCTAAGATTTCCATGTCCAAAGTTTAGCAGTAAGAGAGCAGAAGTCATAACAGAAGAACTTTGAGAAGAGTGTACTTCAGTGGAAGTGTTCAGTAGAATTGAGATTCAAAACTATCCTGTGGCAAAACACATGACTAAATTTACAAGGAACATTTAGTTATGCTTATCAAATCGTGTTTATGCCTGGACCCTTTCAGTGACAAATATCACAAAGTAATAGCATACAGAAAGCATAATGTGTGTTCAGGTACAGTAGAACTCACAAGCATGCTTTTTATGGGTACAAAGAACTGTCTCTCTCACAGGTAGCCTAAGATAGGACGAGACTCCAAAACACCTAACCAAAGATAGCTGACTATAAGTCTCCTAAATGAGCTATATGGCTGAAATATCTATGCTAAGAGGAATAAATGTTGCTGTCACAGGTCCTTCCTACTAACCTTGCTCACCCTATTTTTGCCAACTACTTTCTATTTTAAGGAGAAGAAGCCTCAGCAGGGAAAGAAAAACTCTCCATCTGATCTTTTTGCCCACCCACTCTCTGTCCATATCTGCTTCTGGTTCCACTGCTGCAGGATCTCCAAACTCATTTTATTTTACGACTCTCTTGCTGTTTGACATTCCTCACTACTTGCTGTTAACCTCTTTCTCACAGCAATCTTTTGTTGTTGCTTTTCCATTTTGCACTTCTCTTCAGCTGCCTACCTCTGACTTTGCAGAGTACTTTGAATCCAACAAAGTTTTTCTCTTCAAGTCAGAATACCAGAAACACTCTTTCTAATGTAACCCTTTTGTTCAGTGTTGTTAGTGGTACAGAAGGCTCAAATCTCAAGGAACTCTATTGAGGGGAGGAGCAAGAGAAGTGATTCTGGCTTCTCTCTCCAAAACTTAGGAAAGTTAATATCCTCCTTTAGTACCCAGAGTAATACAGTACTGCAAGCCTCTCCTGCAAGCCCTGTATGTGAGTGTAAACACAAATTTACAAAGTAACACTTTGGATGTTACTGGGTAATCTGGGTAAGTATGATAACAAAGTGTTTATGTTACATGTTTATACAATCCTTCTACAGTCTCACAATATTCTTGGAAAAGTTCTTTGTCTCAGCTTCTGTACCTGCTCCAATGAATACTGGTAGTGACATATCTTTTCAATATACCTCTTTGTCTTTTGTGTGCTCTGTTTAGGACTTGTTGCTGGCATTTACTAAAGTCTCTTAGCCTGGGATATGAGCGAGCAGGTCTGACTCCAGACTGTGGAGGTGCTGCAGCTTCCACCCTCTCTCTCACTACACCATCTCCTTCTGATGCTGTATCTGCACCCTCTCCTTGCACAGTTACATTTAGCTACAGCTATAAGGATGAGTGGAAATTAGACTTCCAGTTGCATTAGACCAGGGTAATTTGTCTTGAGGATACTGGAACCTCACCTAAGTTCCCTTTTGGTTTTGGTCATATTAAAAAAAAAATCTGTTCTTTATTGTCTCCAAGTAAGAATAACAGTATTTCAGTACCCCTACTCCAATTCTTTCTTACAATTCTCTTAGAATGCAACTGAATCTTAACCCGGAGGCTCACAGAAGAGCGGATTACCGACCCGCAAAGGCGAGCTCGTTCCCGCTGTTGCCCCGCGCCGCCAAGAGATGGCAGCAGAGGGCGCCTCCCGCGGAGCCTCCCCGCGCCCCGGCCCGCCGCCGCCGCCGCCGCCGCCGCCGCCTCCCGGCCCCCGCGGCCCTGCTGCCGCGCTCCTGCTCGGGGCACTTAGAGCTGTTCTTTTCAAAGTGGTCTGAGAAGATCTAGATGCGTTTTGAGCTTAAAATAGAGTGGGGAAATCATCTGAAAGTGATCTGAAAATCTCACCCTCAGGAATTAGCTTGTAAAGACTCCAGGGCTCACCCCTGGAAGGATCCCAAGACTCTCCTCTTCCCTGAATTGTTTTATTTGGGAAGAGGGGGCCTATGGGAATGACCAGGGCTAGCTTCTTCAAAACACAAAAGGTCCTGGAACATACCAGGGCTGTGTAAGGAATTGCACAAAAAGTACCTCCTTGAACACTGTTCAATAGCTGTCCCGCAGCTAAGCGCTCCTTGAGTGCTATAGTGAACTCCAGGAAGACTGTCAGTGTGGCAGAGACAGCTTCAGCACACTCCACCAGTATTAAGGCAAGTCCCTCATCTCCTATTATGGCCCCTCAGCATATTTCTACTCCTATTATTTTTTGCTTCGGGCAAAAGTTCATTGTCCTGCTCTGACAGCTTTGATAAGGAAGTCACAGATGACTTCTTCCTCGTTTTAGTTGCTCAAGAGCAGATAATGCCTGTCGCACCAAATCATGTGCGTAGGGTGATTCCTGTATCTGAACCACATCCACTATTAGAGAAAGCACGTGAGAGACTGAAGTTCTCATTCACATCTTGAGTCAGAATGCAATGCTTACTGCTTTTGCACTTTGGGTTGATGCTCTGTTTAGTCTTCATCAGCTGAGCCTTAGCTCTCGTATATCTCTTACTCTTGCTAATTCTACCGAATCTGTTGTGTTGCTTGCAGACTTCACTGTAAAATTAGAAAGCAAGTGTTGTATTCCTGTACATTGCAGTTCGACTGACAATCCCAGACAGTGACTACAAAGGTATGCTGTTGGCATGGCTGGCCCACACTGGCAGCTCACTGCAGTTCTACCCACTAGCCTGTGCTGAATTTCTGCAGGATGAATTTCTAGGACCCAAGTGCCTTGAAATTGCTAGGCCTACCATGGAAGGCTTACGTTATGTTATTGCCTGTGCATATGCGGCACATTCCCTATGTCTGCAGGCAAACTCTATGGAGCAAATGGTGAGAGAGACCTCAGCAATCCCTTTCACAGTGTTTGATGAGCTGTGGAGGACACACTGTGTTGTCCTGACTTGCCCACACTGCGAAGTCCAGCTGCAAATCCAGCTCATGCATATGCACAAGGACTGCCTCCTCTAGGTGCCTTCTGAAATATCCATCACCAGCTTAAGGTATGGGGTGTGAAAGAGTCATAGCCCAACAGTCCACAGGGGAGCAGGCTCCACCCACGGCTGGTGCAACCATCATGGAGGGAGATGACAAGTGTCCCCACCTCATGTAACACAGCTCCCAGTCTTAATGGCTCTTAAAACTCCCTGAATTCTCCAGTAGTTTTACTGGGGGCTGCACCTTCCCTACATTTCCTTGTGCCCGTGTGTTCCTGTTTGCTGCTACAAGCCCAGGAAGGGTCACTTGTCCAGCCTTCCACTTGCTTCTTTGCAGTTGTGTACATGCTTGGAGAACATGGGGAGTGATTCCCTCTCCTTCCCAAAGCACAAAAACTGAAACAAGACACAAGTATGGAAGAAGTAGGAGTCATCTGGTGTGTGCCCAGTTGCCTCCAAATTCCTGATTAATCATGTTTGTTTATGGCAAGTTTGCTCTTCTTACATCAACTCTGGAAGAAGTCTATATAATGAAAAGATATCAAAAAGTATATAAATGACATTAGGATCTGGAGAGGTCCTAATACTTTCTTACATAGTATTGTGAGTTTATGCCATGCATTAAAGAACACGATATCTCTGCCATTAACATGAGCTCTTACGTTCCTGTTGTTGTTCTGACAGCTGGATTTACAGCTGTGTTAATAAATGGTTTTATTTTCTATTTAACATAACAAGTGAAGAGATAAGCTTTTCTATAAGCAACTGTGTGCCTTGTTTGAAGGAGTTTTCATGGTACAAATGCCAAAAAATCTTAATCAAGATCAGTGCCCCATACTGTACTAGGTGATGTACATTGAACACAGAAACAGAGCAGATCAGAGTAAAAAGGCATCTATTGTAGCACAC
The DNA here is from genome assembly GCF_036417845.1 of Apteryx mantelli. Taxonomy (NCBI): domain Eukaryota; kingdom Metazoa; phylum Chordata; class Aves; order Apterygiformes; family Apterygidae; genus Apteryx; species Apteryx mantelli. The sequence goes on along the minus strand of NC_089986.1, from coordinate 27,590,669 downwards.
TATTTCCAACAGGAGACACTTTAGGAAAAGCATAAAAACACAAAGTGGTATTTCCCTGCTATGGTATTTTTCTCCCAGCTTTCGGCAATCTCCGGTAGATTAGAACCTGCCTCAAATAATTAATACAAACAGATAGCTTTCTTAGGAAACTGAGACACCCACAAACATAACACCTCTTCTCAAGTCTTGCAAAGAAAATGGAGAATCACATCTAGTGTCTTAAAGTGGCAGCCCATGAATAATTGCCCTTTTCTTTTGAGAAGCTCACAAGGAGTAGTCATGCTGGTTGCTTTGATGCTGATAGTATCTGTCCCATAGGACATGGAGGTATTAATGCTAAACCAGAGAAACCTACTACTGCTCTGTAGAGCAGGCTCTCCTCTATGTTTATACAGAAGCTAGCACAATAGGTTCTCAACACGGTTAGCTTCTAGGCTTGGCTTCTAATGGGCAAGATTTTCAGGAGTAATTTGCAGAATAATTACCAGAGAACAGTCAGGGAAGGGTTTGCTTCATTAATCAATTTTCTAGATCATCCATTGTCAGTGGATGTAACACAGGGTAAAGACTGGGGAACTAACTCCCAATACAAGGACAAAAATACTTCAAAATAGTTTGAAAGCTCCAAGTACTGCGGAAAAGTATCTGGGCCTTGGGAACTTTTAGCCTTATCGAAGGTCAAATGAGACGAACTTTAATCTGAAAAGCTGTATAAAACTATCAGTCAGGCCCACAGGTTTGCCACCAGCTGAATATCTTTGAAGTGATTTCATCCAGACTTTTCAAAATGTTGACATTGCAGGCTGTTTGTCTGATTGCACAGAAATAAGTCTCTAGCTGTTTTGATTTGGTAAGGTAAGGTGAACATCCTTATTTACCTCTGCATGAAATAAGCATATACTTTCTCTACAAAGCTGGACTTCCACAGGACAATGGAAAATGAAAAAAAGTTTGGGTTCCTTGTTTCTACACTGCCTAACACATTTTTAATTTTGGCTGAATTTTATGAGCCTACACATCCTCACAAACATGCACACGCACTGCTCCCCTCCTCTTTTAATCCAACAGTCACACTCTAGTGTTGCAAGGCATTGACCTTCTTTTGTATGCAAGGTCTGCTCTGGCAGGTTTACTGCCTTGTTGTTCTGCCATCCTAGTCAGCGTAAATCCTCTCTTCTTTCAAGAAGACCCATCATTGAAGGGTTAATTCTGTCATGCATCATTCTAGTGAATTGGTAAGAGTTAGGTCTGTGCACGACAGACTCCAGAGGTTTCTGCAAGATGCAGATGAAGTGAATATTCTGGTTAAGATAGTACCACACAAATTCTTTTCTAACAAGCCTCCCCTTGGGAACTACAACCCCCTTTATACTCGCAGAGACTTGTCATCAAGCATGAGACTTTGAAATCTCAAAAAAATTAACCTAAAAATAATACCTCAAAAGTCATAGATGCAAAAGTAACGTAAATTTAAGAGATGCAAAGCCTGAAGAAATTAAGCTATTATAATGCCAGGATAATTATCAATCCTTTCTGAAAGTCTTTAAATGGATTATCAAGCACAGTTGTTTCTCTTTTTTTTTAATAGTATCTTCAGTGATACTTTAATATATCCTTGACTTGTCCTTAAATATCAAATAAAGACACACTGTTTGATTTATGAAGTTTAAAAATCTCTTTATTAATGGTACTGTAGGATTTTCACAATAAATATAACAGCATGTTGCCCAGAAACAAAAACAACCTCATTCACACTCCCAAGTGAGAGTCCTGAGAGTTTACCATTACCTTTTAGTCTTCAAACTGGGCACAGTGATGATCTCCTCTAATGAACAGGTTGAACTGGGGGTCAAACCAATTAACAGATAAGCTTTTATTTAAAAGGGAAGTTTAAAGGTTCTTGTGAAAGGGAAGATAAAGCTTTTCTGTCAGCTATTGTGGTCTATTTGAGAGAGGTTTTATCAATAGGAACATTGCATTGGGGTTGGGTGGTGTTTCTACCACTGCTCACATAATAAAGGATGTGCTTTCCTACCTAACCAACTGTGTCTGCCAGGCCAGTCACCACAGAGCGTAAAAGGTACTCAGTATTATTGGAGTGGTGAGATCCTGGTAACTGGACAGAGTAAAACTGAGAAAACAGGACACAGCAATGGCTGGAACCTTATCAGAGATAAAAGAATTGTGGATAGAAAGAGACACAAAATTGATCATTCTAAAAAAGTACAAACCCTGTGGTGGAGTAAAACACCTACCCCAACACAGAGGGGTGTGCATGTGTGTATAATCCAGTTCATGCTTCCTCCCTAGAATGAGAGCATCCTTGAGAACTGTGCAGTTCAAACCATTCTGGAAGAGAAGCTCACATAATCTGCAACGGCATATTTTACATGCTCCTTGCTGATATGATCAAGTCCCAAACTTCTCAGTGAAGGTGCTTTGTTTGCTTTAACTGCTTACACAAAATGTGGAGATCATAGAACGGCTGAGGTTGGAAGGGACCTCTGGAGATCATCTAGTCCAACCCCCCCTGCTCAAGCAGGGTCACCTAGAGAACATTGCACAGGATCGCGTCCAGGCGGGTTTTGAATATCTTCAGAGAAGGAGACTCCACAACCTCTCTGGGCAGCCTGTTCCAGTGCTCTGTCACCCTCACAGTGAAGAAGTTTTTCCTCATGTTCAGATGGAAGCGTCTGTGTTTCAGTTTGTGCCCGTCACCTTGCATCCTGTCGCTCAGCACCGCTGAAAAGAGTCTGGCTCCGTCCTCTCGACACCCTCCCTTCAGATACTTGTACACGCTGATAAGATCTCCTCTCAGCCTTCTCTTCTCCAGGCTGAACAGGCCCAGCTCTCTCAGCCTTTCCTCATATAAGAGATAGTCCAGTCCCCTAATCATCTTTGTAGCCCTTCGCTGGACTTGCTCCAGTAGTGCCACATCCCTCTTGTACTGGGGAGCCCAGAACTGGACACAGAACTCCAGATGTGGCCTCACCAGGGCTGAGTAGAGGGGGAGAATCACCTCCCTCCACCTGCTGGCAACACTCTTCCTCATGCACCCCAGGATACCATTGGCCTTCTTGGCCACAAGGGCACATTGCTGCCTCATGCTTAACTTGGTGTCCACCAGCACTCCCAGGTCCTTCTCTGCAGAGCTGCTTTCCAGCAGCTCAACCCCCAACCTGTACTGGTGCAGGGGGTTATTCCTCCCCAGGTGCAGGACCCTGCACTTGCCTTTGTTGAACTTCATGAGGTTCCTCTCCGCCCATCTCTCCAGCCTGTCCAGGTCTCTCTGAATGGCAGCACAGCCCTCTGGGGTATCAGCCACTCCTCCCAGTTTTGTATCGTCAGCAAACTTGCTGAGGGTGCACTCTGTCCCTTCATCCAGGTCATTGATGAAGAAGTTGAACAAGACTGGACCCAGTACTGACCCCTGGGGGACACCGCTAGCTACAGGCCACCAACTAGACTCTGTGCCACTGATCACAACTCTCTGAGCTCTGCCATTCAGCCAGTTCTCAATCCACCTCACTGTCCACTCATCTAACACACACTTCCTGAGCTTGTCTATGAGGATGTTATGGGAGACAGTGTCAAAAGCCTTCCCAAAGTCAAGGGAGACAACATCCACTGCTCTCCCCTCATCTACCCAGCTAGTCATTCCATCATAGAAGGCTATCAGATTGGTTAGGCATGATTTCCCCTTGGTGAAGCCATGCTGACTACTCCTGATCACTTTCTTGTCCTCCACATGCTTGGAGATGGCCTCCGGGATGAGCTGCTCCATTACCTTTCCAGGGTTGCAGGTGAGGCTGACTGGCCTGTAGTTCCCTGGGTCCTCCTTCTTGCCCTTTTTGAAGACTGGGGTGACATTGGCTTTCTTGCAGTCCTCAGGCACCTCTCCTGTTCTCCATGACCTTTCAAAGATGATGGAGAGTGGCTTAGCAATAACGTCCGCCAGCTCCCTCAGCACTCGTGGGTGCATCCCATCAGGGCCCATGGATTTGTGGGTGTCAAGTTTGCTTAAATGATCTCTAACCCACTCCTCCTCCACCAAGGGAAAGTCTTCCTCTCTCCAGACTTTCTCTCTTGCCTCCAGGGTCTGGGGTTCCTGAGGGCTGGCCTGAGCAGTAACGACTGAAGCAAAGAAGGCATTCAGCAACTCTACCTTCTCTGCATCCTTCGTCACCAGGGCACCCACCCCATTCAGCAAAGGCCCCACATTTTCCCTAGTCTTCCTCTTGCTACTGATGTATTTGAAGAAGCCCTTCTTGTTGTCCTTGACATCTCTTGCCAGATTTAATTCCAAACGGGCCTTAGCCTTCCTCATCACATCCCTGCATACTCTGACAATGTTCCTATATTACTCCCAAGTGGCCTGTCCCCCTTTCCACTTTCAGTATACTTCCTTCATGCTCCAGCGCAGGAAGAACAGGGGCAGTTAAGACTCAGCAGAAACAACAACATGGGCAACTACACATTAATTTCAAGAGGTGAGAATGCTAGATTCAAATTAAAGTATTTTTGCTGCAGGGTAGGGAGAAGGAATATCGCAGTATAAAAAATGCTTGTTTAGTCTGCAGGCAGGGAACATCTCTCACTTGTTCTGTGAGTCCTTTATCATTATATTCCTATGGGATGGAAGAAAAATTGACAGACGTGGCCTTTTTGCCTTCAGCTCAGAAATAAGTCCAGACCACTGCTTTTGAACATCTTGCTGACCTTACATAAGACAGAGACCACAGATTTGCCCATACTAGTTTTTGTTTAAACTCAAATGTGGGGTTAGAAAAAACATTATTCTTCATTTTATACTTGCCAGCAATTAACACTGTTCAATTTATTTTTCTAGCCTAGTTTCTGTAAATCCCTCTGTCCAAGGAACTGTCACATAAGACTGCTTGTCATGTTTCTTTCTGAAAATTTATTCTGGATTTTTTCTGAAAAGCATTGATAGGAAGGCTAAAAATACATGTGAGATAGTTATCAGGAGGGCTTTGTCTGTAATAAATATAACAACATAATTAGTATTTAAAATCATCTAGCACATTCAGCAGCCATCCAGTCAAAAACCAAGCTAGGATATAACCTCCCTCAAAACCATTGCTATCATAGTGTCTCTGCAAAGAGCTTGACCTATACTCAAGTTTGGGTTCTAGAAGCATTTTCCAGGCTTGCTCTTAGAACTACTGTTCTTTTCTCTGGATAAAATATTTTGCTAATTTCATAGGATAATATGTGGCTTTTAAGAGGAAAATACAGTATCTATTGTATGTGGTTTAAATTTCTTTTTTACTCACCAGTGTCTCCCTCTGATTCCACGTAGGCATTTACACTTCAATATGCACAGGCTCCAGAGTGCGCTAAATAATCTCTTCCTCCTATTAAGTTATCCAGGACAACAAATTAGTGATCATCCTGAACGCTGACAAGAAATAGCTTATACCTATTTCACAATTTAGTAAATATTTATTTCAAAATTATTTTGATTGAATATTTATCTTTCTAACCTGTTATTAGAAAGAAAGATCATGTTATTCAAAATCACATCTCAACTGCCCATACAACTTCACTAACCCACACCTAGCAAATCAGAAGCATAGCCCACCAGATCTTGAGTCCATATACAGCCCTTTCTTGTTCTATGTTACATACTTCCAATATTCTCTTGGCATCTGGGCTTTTTGCGATTATAGATGTGGGAAAAAGAATTAGATTAACATTGGTACCTCCCAGTTCTATAACAAGATCTGAAGGATTTTGGAGGCATTCCTTGTCTCCAAGAGTTGGAGAATAGTGGGATTACATTTTACTTTACATAAATTTCTAGCATTTGTAGTTCTGCAGAAGAGCTTGAAATTGTTTGCACACAGAACAGTTTAAAAATGAGGCAAAAAGGTCTCCAAATGAGGCGACGTTTGGAGTCTTGCACTTTTTAAGACAATTCTAAGGTTTTTGCAACAGCTTTCCAAGAACTGCAACAAGTATTTAGATGGGGGATGGGGTTTAGAAAACACTGGGGTTTTACGTATAATGGTTCCACAGTCGACATATGCTTCCTTTGTTTCTAAAAAGAGAATTCTCTCCTCCACTCTAGGGCCTCATAAATTCCTTGGTACTAAGCCAGCACAGTAAGACTTTATAAGAAGAGCTCCAATTTGGTCCCCTAAACATTTCACAAATGGAATTTAAAGTTTCATTACTTGCTTCAAAAGCCTTTTGACCTTTATGGCATGCCAAAATGCAGTTTTGAATACTAGGACTTCTGTTCTGTTTTGCTGTGGGTATTACCACAGTAGTTCTACAGGGCAGACTGTGAGATTTTGTGGGAGAGGTAAGTTCCAAACTTGGCAGACTTTCCGACGTGTGGTTGCAGAAAGCTTCCATTTATAACGCCACAGTCTTCATCTGAAGTCCAGCGCACTCAGCTGGAATCCTTCAGTTAACTCTAGCTCCTATTAACTCCTGTGATTTAAGAGTGCAGCAACAAGGGCTTATGCAGTCCTTCCTATTTCTGAGGGGGAAAGGTAGCAGTTCCTAGACTCTACTGTTCTATTCCATCTCATAGACTCAGCAAATCCATCTCCTAGAAAGTTTTGGTACACGTTCCCACTGACTCTCCGTGAGAGAATCTCCCCCTAACATCCTTATTTTTTTCTAAAACATTAAACAGCCACAGTTGCATATGAAACATTAAATATAGGGAAACTGGGACACTATATAAAAATTATACTTAATCATTTCAGCTTTTTTACTGTTATGAATCCTCACTCAAAGTACTTTCAAACACTACATTCAGTAGCTCTACTGTACACCTGTAATCTCAGCTCTTACAACAAGAATTGCATGTGTTGTACACCCGCTATCTCTGACTTAGCTGTCTATTCTACTTTTCATTATATTAGTAAGTTTTGTGATGCTAATTACAAATAAATTTACATATTTCAAACTATTTACCTTTATTTTTTGAAACAGCAGTAGTTCGGGCTCCTGCATGAATTAAAAGTCTTATCTGCCTGTGTTGCTATTTTAACGTTTTTCCTCAAATATCTGGTCACTCACAACCTTAAAACATGGTCTTGAAAGGCTATCATTAGATGTCATAATACACCCTGTAAAGAGTATTTTTACAACCTGAATAATGAAGGCCCTGACTTATTTCTTGCTTAATTTAAACAGTATGACCAGTTCATTGAAAAAGCTCCCACTAGATCAGTGTCTCTCATGTCAGACTATCTCATCTCTCTCAAGCAGATCCAGTGCTTGTGGGAGGAGAGGCAACACAAGAAGTGTGGAAGAACAACAAATGCTTTTCCAGCATAAGCTAGAGTGGAATATACGCCAAGTGCACAGTATCTCAGTGTATGTCAGCATGGGAAGCTGAATTTTGTCTCTACACACTCTCTATAGAAAGTCGATATGCTCTGGTTTTATAAGGACAAGATGCTTGCAGTATTTCATCCAGTCATTTCACCAAATGATTACACATCTAAGTTGAAGTGATGACTTCATATTTTACTCATTAGCACAGTGAACAGGAAAACAACAATGCTACGCAAATTCCTGTTGCTATGTTATAGATGGATGTCTACGTATGCACAGCATTTAACATTAATGCATTTTGAGACTGTCCTGTATTTGGATCTCAAATTGTGCAGTCCAGAGCAGATGCTGTCTTGGGAAGCTAATAAAGTATCTGAGTAGAGCTGTTTGGAACTAATGCTGGTACAAATACTTTAGACAGTTCAAAGTTTGCCTCTATTTGCAACTCGTTACTAAAAGCACTTCCTACAAAGAAAACTGAATAGAATACTCAATTATAAATTAATATCTTAAACCATCCTAAGGCTACATAAATCAATGCTTTATTCAGCTAGCAGCTTGTGTATTGAACAGTATTGCTGGTTTTAACACTTCTACATTAGGATTCTTAATCTTGGAATTTGAAAGAACATTAGAGCAACTGCAAGAGCCAGCTCAAACAGAAGGGCCAGGAAAATCAACAGAAACAATACAGAAACAAAAAAGAGGGAGAAATGATATGTGTGAATCAGTAGAACCAATACCAAGTGGAAGAAATGCAATAACATCTGACGTGAATGGGGAGATATCACAGCAGGTATTCACAGTGTAACAACAGAGAGAGAATCCAATATAGACCTAGTTTGATCTCTTTTTCAAAAAAAAGTTTTCTTATAAGGTATTACAAGGTTAATTGATATAATGATACATTACAGCAGAAACTGAATTGTTCTATGCAATGAGATTAATCAGTAGGTAAATCACAGGCATAAGCTTTTAAGCAGCCTAGATTGTAGTAAAGACAAATATGCAACTACATATTTCTTCCACGCAATAGTTTCTTTCCAGTGATTCTCTCTGAATCAAGACTAATAGATTATTGCTAGATCAGTTCCTTCTGTGTTGTAAAATAGGTAGTGTGACATTTTAAACGTGATACATATATGACACAACCATGCTGATTACTGGAAAAGAAACTGCAAGGAAGCGCAGCTCAGCATTTCTAATGAAATGCTTGATTCTGTAATTGTAAAAGGCTGTACGAGACTAATGATTCTTCTAGCAGCAATAACACCGCAATCTGTTTTGGAAAAGGAGAGGGGTATTAACACAAGCATCAAGGGGTGTGAATTACTTTCCAGACCACTGTGCTGTTGTCCTGCTGCAACTCCTATTGACCACAATGAGACCAACAAATTAAATGCTCTAGATTTCAGCCACTGCTGTCTGCCTTCACATTCGTGATACATTTGGAAATCAGTTTCACAAGTTATTTATAAAAGCTGGCACAAGCTTGCAATAACGTTCTACCTCCCTAGCATCCTTTTGTTCCATATGCTTGGATTCTACCAAACATTTTTTGTACAACAATATAAAAAGCAAATGACAAAAACGAACAATTTTTCAGAATTTAGTTTTGGCTGAATCTATATCCCCAATACAATCCCACTAGATAAGCTGATTCTGCTTATCCTCCCCAACTGTTATAAATAACTAAACATGAGAATCCAAACCTTTGCTGTCTTTCCTTTATCTTTTACTTCCATTTTAGTTAAGTTTAGGTACTTCTGCCTCCCAGTCAGAAACTCATTATTTAACAGAAAAGCATGTTAATGTAAACGAACTTTAGATCGAACCTCTAGTATTAACAAAGCAATTAGAGAACTAATAATTTCCCCCCACTTCTTAAGTTAAATGACAAATAATTTTAACTGATATAAAAATTCAAGTTTTGGGCTAGCGCCATGGGTACCATCCTGTTTAATTTAAGCATCTATGAAAACATATCTTTTAAAGAAAAACTCCCCATTGAGGCCCCAAGCCCAAAACCATAGACTTCAATGAACAGTTTCCTACCGACTTTAATAGGGTTTGGACAGAGGCCTAATAGCTTGACAAGCTCTGTTACAAACGGTTCTGGCCAGGGCTATCTGCTGACATAATTCAGACATGAAAGAGGTTGCAGTTTGAGAAAACTGACTTTGGTTGTTGGCAAAGCCTGAGGAGAACTGCCTTAATGAAGGAAAATGGGAGTGCTTTGTGCCGCTGCCCTTGCTTCCTGCAGCACAACAAAAGGTGGATGTTGGTAAGAGGAAATAGATTGGCCAATATCCAATTAATTTCCCTTATTTTTCGTGTCTTTGCTCTACAGTTTCAATACAACTTCCCCCCCTTTTTGAAAGGTTGAATAGATCACTTATTCATATGCACATATTCCAAAATGCTATTCAAAACTATTTCCTAATTATATCTGATACCAGAGCACACAAACTGGTAAGAAAAAATCAATAACATGCTTACAAAAAGTGAAAAAGTCCAGCTATTTTCTGCCTGTCACTATTGTTAGCATAGAACATGAGCTAAACTAACACCTACAAGGAATTGTCATAAACTTTGGAAGATATACTATTTTTAGCAAATAACGCGTATAATGTGTATTATGACTACCAACAGGTTCTCATTGTGCTAGGAGCCCTATAAAAGCTATAATTAGAAAAAATACCTCCTTCAAGGTTAGCCCTGAGAACAGAGTGGTGGGAGCAGAAGCAGTTATACCCATTTTGCAGATGAGAACAACAACTTAATCAGAAGAGCAGCCTAGGACACTGCAGCAGAGCTGGAAATTGTTTCTAGTTCATCTAGGTCTCTCTTCTTTGTCCAGTGCCTTAAAGAATAAGATTTTTTTTTTTTTTTAATCAGACTGGTGCATTTTTTTTTTAAATCAGCTTGAGTAAGATGGATTTTGACACAACCTTCATTGTAGATATGCAAAATCTGGAGGCATACAGTGGCTGATGACCATGAATACCATGCAACGTATCACAGAACAGATGATACTCTTGTTACTTCTGTGACTGTAAAAGCTCTGATGATGGCACCATAGGTTCTGCTGCCACTAGAGCGCTGAATGCTTTAACACTGGTTGCCAAATTATTTGCAACTAGAATTCCTGGTGACAGTTATATCCCTAGGCATATTCCAGCATGAATGTAAATCTCTAGTTGAAGAGCTAGATATGTGACAAGCAAATTACTTCATCACTCTGAAAACAGTTTCACACCACTCATCTTAATACAGTAGGATGCAAGTTACATTTGGCTTGCAAGGGTCTCATCAGAAAGGAAACAGTTGTTCAGTGTAGGAGCACAGACCCATTCTATAAATACTGGAAACTGCACACAGTGTCTGTATTATCGCTTCCTTCCACAGATGTATTGGGTAATTAATAACTATCTTTTCTAGCTCAGATATTCTATTCAGCCTAGGATTTCTTGGTCCTTTCACCCCTCTGGTTAGCAGCAGCAATACATTAAACTAGCTCAGTTGTTTAAAAGGGCCAGACAGCTATGTGGGAACTTTCCAGTCAGTTCTTTTCTCTTTCAAGAGAAAGAAAAAGGAGAAGTTAACATATAGTTCAAGCACATTTGTTCTCATGGTTAGCTGACGCAATGAGTTGTTGGAAATTTGTTGGTGAGCCTTTCAGGATCGTCAGACACACTGAGTCTGTAGTTGCCTGCTGGGATACAGAAAAGGCCAAATTTTCTCAGATGCAACTGGTAAGACAATGAATGAATTTTATCCCAGATTTTATTTCATGGAAATCAGTAAGTTATGCCCATTATTTATAAAAGGAATTCTTCCTCACCTTGTGCTGCCTGGTGACTCAGCCTAGAGATTGCAGTATGGACAAAGAGCTTATCCTTTGCTTCTGGAGGATTTTCCACAGTATAACTTTCCCTTTTGACCGCAATACCAATCTCATTTTTTGACCAGCAATTTTTTGTCATGCTAGAGTAGGTGCTTGTCTTTCACAGTATTAGTCAGTACAAAATCATTTGGGCTACACAAATTCATAGCAAGAAAGACTTTTAAGATTTATTCTGCATCATACCAAAGGCTGGGATGCAATGAAGGCAATTCTGGTGGATAACGTAGTGTTAAGAGTTTCCTGTGTTTGGCAGTAAGGTTTAAATCTCAACAGTATGAATGCAAATCTTGCCTGCAAGAGTGTTCCCCATACTTTCTTTCCCTAAAAACTGGGTGCCACAAAACACTCAGGATAGGACCTAACCATATGTCATCTGCAAACCGTAACTGAGGTACCAGTGTTGTAGAGCATTTCTTAAAAATTGTGCAGTACATGGCTCTATGCCAGCTGCCGGATGCCACTAACAGGATTAATTTTGACTTGCAAATGAGACTGGTTGAAGACTAATTGATCTACAGAATTTATCTCTTCCTATGATGGAGGAAAAGGCAGTAACAAATAGTGGGTACAAAACTCACCTCTCTACTTCCATTTACATGACCTAAAATTGTTATAGAACACACACAGAAAAGCATTGAGAGGTTTTGATAATATTGGTCAAGTTATTTGAGATGTTTGAATGAAATAGTTCAGACTTGAAGCATTTTAACTAAACACTGCTTATTATAGCTTTTTATGATGTATTGTTATAAGATGATCTTTGTACCCCAAGTAGCTTTACTAACAGGACCACTTTTAATGGGCAAATGCTGCCTAAGACAACTAGATTTGTATGATTCTAGTGAAATTTGATCTAGTGTTATACTGCAGAAGAGAAAACGTAGTCCTCAGTACCCACAAGAGAGAAGTAACATGTGGTTGTTGCCATAGCCTACTCCAGGTATCTCCTAATATTTAGAAAACAAACCAGAATACACTGGGCCTAGGCTTGCAGAAGTTAGAACTGGAAAAGAGCTGCTCTGCATGGCTTTCTTCTCTGAGTCAGAGATTTCCGCTTGAAAAATCCCTTCATAATTAAATTCTTCTCTGTCTCTTTGGCCCCCATGGAAATTCCTACAACAATTAAAGTTCTTCAAGAAAACTGGACACCCCGTTGCCATTTATTTGAATAGGGCTAGGACTGTCAAATTCCATAAGGGGCTTCTCTGCTAGAGGGTGCTGCAAAATCTAACATAAATAGAATACTCTGTTCCTAAACACAAATATTTCTAAGTAAATGTCTTCCAAATATTTCTCCTAAGTGCTAAAAGCCTAAATATGAAAGCATCCCTGATATGCTATAATTACAAGTCCTTCCTCTTGAAAGACAAAACTTCAAATAGATTGGAAGTAATATTTTTTTAAGTTAACTCTGAATAACACAAATACCTGAACCAGAAACTCAGTTCTTGGAGTTGTGCTCATTCAGTCAGGGACCAGACACTTCCTTCATCTCTCTCTGGGATTCATGCACACAAGATATTCAGGAAAGCAACTTAGCAGGTTTCAAGAAAGAATGGGATATTTATGAGAAATTAGGACGTCCAATTGTATTAGATAGGATAACACATCTGTAACAGATCTGAATTCTTTTGCTTGAGGGTATAAGCCAAACATTAACGGCCTGTGGGTTAGAGAAGAAGTCTGCTCTCTGGGCAAGTCACTTAATAAAGTGTTAACAGACATGCATTCACTTTATTCCAAAACAATTACCTCTGACTTCTAACCAATATTTTATTCAGATAGACATTTGGGCCGACCACAAATACCAAAAAACATGTTCCACACCAGGCTTTCTGCACTCACCTTAATTCTAAAAGGAAAAGAACAGCAGAAATCTCTTTTTGACTTTTATCAAAGATTTCATGAGCACTAGATTTTGTTATTATTTGCAACTGGGCAGTCAGCGCATGGTGACCATTTGTTCCCCACACTAACTGTGATTGATCTGCCCTTTTACTTCTTTCCCCTTGTTCACCTCATTTTGCGCTGTATCCTGCTGTACTTCCATGTAGTGTCTAAACAGCTCCTGACATAAAAGGATCTTTTTTCCTCAGTGATATCTCTAGATGCTGCTAAATACCATAATGTACTTAGCATTCAAATCACATATGAAAGAAAGACAGGCAATGGTTCTCTTCTCTAGTATACTATTAGCTTTTAAGAACACTGTTTTACCTTTCTCCTTGTTTCAGCAGGGGCTAGACCCTAGAATAGACATAACTAGTTAACAGAGGTTAGATTCACACTAGGAGCCCTCCTTTACTTGGGCAAATGGAGAGCACGTTAAATATCTCAGCAGAAGAGCAGCATTTAAACTAGTACAAGGAAATGTGATAGGTTAATAAATGTAAACAACTTAATATGTCATTCAAGTTACCAGATGTTGCTGTTACTATATAAGTTGCAATGGTGATCAGTTCTAGGAAGATGCATTTGCTAACACCTGTTTAAACGCCTGTCATTCCTGTCCAGGCAGACACTAACTTTGAAACTTTTTCCAAAATGGCCTCTCTAAAGGTAACATATTCTCATCTCTAGAACTGAACTACAGTTGTCATTAGGTTCTGCCTAAAGCCATTACACAAACTTATCTCTTGGTTAATAAGTCGCCAAATGGAATATATTGACAATCTGTATGTGGCTCTGATCATTTATGCTAGCTATTACACTGTGACCAAATACATTAATATAGGTACAGCTTTTTCATTAACATTACTGAGGTCAAACATCTGTTTGTTTGTTTGTTTGTTTTCCTAGGCCATACCAGCGTGGCAGAATACGCCCTCCATGCATGTTGAGAATGAGAGGGACTAAAGAAATCTGCTTAGTTTTTTTTATTGGAAGTAAATTACCTTCTTCTCTCTGCCCCCAAACAAGGAAATTGATGCCGCAAATATTTCTATTAAATTATTGTTAACCAAATGTCTCCCAAAAGTAATGTCACAGAAATCTGCCAACGCCAAGGTAATCTTCAAAAGGAGAATGTAGGAGTAGCTCCAGAACAAAAGCTTCTGTTTTTGTTGCCCTTATCATTAGAGCGAATCCTTCCAGACACAGTCACAAGCAAACATACATAATGATGACATCCTGAGTCTGCGAGACAATAGTTAAAAGGCAGGCATGACTGCAATGAAAAAGTCACCTTGTCCAACTTAGGATGCCACATGCTATGAAGGTACACGAGGAAGTTCCTGAGACCTTTCCTCCTGTGGGCACTGATCCATAGCCAGGTACAATCTGTCTCTTGACAAGGAGGCCCCTGATTCACAGGTGCCATGGTGGACTTATAAAACAATGCTTGTGTATGACTGATCTGACTGATAATAAAAAGTTACCTGGGTAGAGAATCATACTGAAATTACAGCAATGGAAGAACAAGATATTGTCTTTTTGCTTAATACAATAAATTCCTTCCTATCCTAAGATCTAGTGAAAACCTTGGAATTGGAGTGATTTATGAGAAGTGCACGAGAAGATGCTGCTTAGATCTATTTTTGTCATGAAACACTCTCAGAGTAGATCTTCTAATTCACCTAATAAACTTTTCAGAACTGTCTGTTTAGAAAAGGCTTCATTTTGTTGAAAATCTTTCAGACTGTTCAGATTTTACATAGCAATATAGTTTCATGGAGAATTTTGGGACAGCAAACAGCACAATGTTTTAATCTACAATTTTCAGTGGTGGAAAAAGAAACAAGCATGACTAGTTTACTCATCTCCAGATTAAGAGATAGGTTTACTGTAGTTCTGAATTGTTACTAGGCTTTTCAGATTTTCAGTTTTAGATTATTTCAGTGACAGTGGACAAATCCATGTATCTGAAGAGAAGCTACAGCTGTGTAAAAATACAAGTTAAATAAAAATGCCATTGACTGCAGTCCTCAAAGAATGTTTCTAGAAAGCTTGTAAGGGGTTTAAAGAACACTGCTCATCTTCTGCACTACCAACGAATGCTTCACTTCCTTCAGTCTAATGGCCCATTACTGATTAGCATACACTCACTGCTCTTCATTGTGCCAGCTGATCTTGTGCTTTCTCTTCCTCAGGTCCTTCTGTCACGTTTTATTTTGTATTTAGGCCACATGTGCAGCCAACACTATCTTATGTGCTTACACTACCTAGCATTAGAACCCAACTCCTAGCGGGGAACTCTTCATGAAAATACAGCAGGGAAAATGTATCTGGGAAGTGCAGAAGCTGGTTTTCAATGGGTTAAATAGAGATACTGCTCTTGGATTGCCCTTCACCATCCATCACAAGGAGGTGTTGGTGCTCTAGGAAGTTTTGGCTTCACCTACTTCCACTGAAGAACAAAAGTGGATCTAGTCTCTATTGGATTACAAATGTGCGTGAGCATTTGTAGCAAGAAGCTGCAACAACCTGAATATGGGAACAGCATGAATGCAAAAAGGTGGCAAAGCTGGGGATTGTGAAAGGAATGGGGGTTTGCTATATATGGAGACAGGTAAGAAAGAAAAAGAGACAGGCTCAGCTAAACAGCATCATAAAAGAGGCTGAGTATCTCAAGCTGCCCCTCTTCCTTATGATTCCTCTTGGCTTGCCTCCTTTCAGCTGTGTGGGGAGATACCAGAAATAATTATTTCCTTGTGCTTGTGTGGAGCAGGCCTGTGACTGGAGAAATCCCCACTGCAATAACAGTAAAACAAGTGGCTGTTCATAAGAGGTGATGTGAATCACAGAGTCCAAACCACTCTTTTATTCTGTTTGAGAAGTGTCTGGCACAATAATAGGCTTGTCAAGATCCTAGATATCACAGTAAAATAAATGATACAGTCAATGGACTTTCATGAATAGTCGAGTCCTGCTGGTAGAAAATAAGCTGTAGAACCAGATACTAATTCTGTCAAAAGCACAATGAAGAAAGACATCATATACCTCGTTTAACAATCTTCTGAAAACTGGGCTGTTCTTTTGAACTTCTGAAGCTGTTCTCCAACTGCTAGGAGTCCTAGGACAAGTTATCTGCCTTATCAAAGTCACACTAGCTGCCTCCACAAAACGCTGGTAGGAAAGCTTGTTTTACAATTTAATAATCAGTTTAAGCCTGACTTCATTGCTCAGCAGCATAAACTAAATTCCTCTTGCCAGAGTTCTCTCACAGAGAGAGAACTTTTAACAGCATCAAGACAACCTCAAAGAACATCATTCATCTTGGGATCACAACAGTCATGAGATCATAGCTTTCACAGTTTGCCAGCACATACTTAGACTTGTTGTGCCTTGTTATTCAACTAGAAGATCCCATTACAAATATTGAGCAATGCTCAAGGCTGATGGCAAGTAACAGCTGTGCAGTTATGGTACAGTAATCATATTGTTAGAACATAATAGGCCAAGCTTCAAATTTAGCACTATAAATAAAAAATGTCTTTGGTCAACCAATAGCAACAGTGCTACTGGGGAGAGTGAAGAGGACAGAGGTCTTCATACAAGAGATGCTGCTGCATGTTTTAGGCTCCAGTCTTGTTTTGAGATCAATGACAGTTTTTTGAGGCCTATGACTGGTGTACAGCAGGCTGTCTTCCAGACATCACTCACATTGCAGATACTGTTTGATACAAGTCTCTCACCCTCTCTCTGTAACACCATGCAAGAAAGGCGTCATTTGATAATTAGACTTGGATATTTTAACAAAGAGAAGGAAATAATAGTAGCATCCCTAACAGCATCCACCTTTCCCTGATGCACTGCAGAACTTCAGCTGGGACTCTTCCCTGGCTTCCAATTAGAGATTTTAAGCAGTATATATGTCTCAGGGGAGTTGCCTAAAAATCTTCTTAAAGATCCAATCCTAAAATCCAAGGAAAGGATTTATTTATATTTACAGGCCTTCAGACAAGGAACCCTCCAGCCACTACTTTAATATCCATTAATTGCACCTGTCTGACAATGTGCAACAAGACACAAGAGTGCTGGGCCCCAGTAAGCCTTCCCTCCCTCACTGGGAAGCCTTCCCATTGTTGTGGATAGTGTCACAGAGGCAGAAATGTTCCTTGGAAAGATTAGGAGTGGATGGAGGTCTTCAGAGTCCACATCCACCAAATCATCTACTCATAGCAACAGAAATGAAGGGTGTTAAGATGCCTTTGCAGGCAGAGAAAAGACCTTGGTGAGGCAGATATTTGTGGTGGTACACAGGAAAAAGCTTAGACAGAAAGGCAAGAAAAGAACATTAATTTCTGGAAAACAAAGAAGGCTAACAGCAGACTGAGCGTGGGAGAGAAAAGCAAAAAAGATTACTTAGGCACCTAGGTTCTAAGAACACACATTCAATATTTTGCAGCTGGGAAGTGCTGTTTAAATCAATGAGTCTTGGGCTACAATCCTGATATTTGATTTATACAAAATCCCCAAAGTATCAGTGGAACCTCAGCCATTTGCTAGGTGCTGCTCATACAAATAACAGTGAAGAATCAGGATGTTAAGACACACCAAGATTATGGAAATAATACACTTGTGCTTCCATTCCCTTATAGCTAAACTAGTACCAAAACTTCAGTATTAGACTAAACTCTTGGACTATGGACCTTTTCAGTTAAATTAATGGAAAATAGCTAATGTCTTGTTAGTTATGACAAATAATTCTGTTACCTTTATCCTAACATTAATAATTTAGTTAATAAATGTCTCATTCCTTAAGTCGTTTTGCTTTTTTTGTATTTAAATAGAGTCAGAATATTTAGAAAGGGTAGTAGTTGAAGTTTCTACTTCTTCATTCTATTTTTCTCATATGAACTGTGTCCCTGTATAAAGCTATAATAAACAGGATTTGTGTCTACTGAAAATATTTTTCAAAGCAAAGTTAAAAATCGAACACTCCATCTCTTTGAATGGAAACAGCTCTGAAAGAGACCTACATTACATTTGCAGCAAAGCCCTTTGGGCACACTTTACTGCACATTATTGTGCTTCTTGGGTGGTTGAAGGCATGAGACTATCGCAGCCTATTATGATGGGATAATGCATGCCCTATTGTGCCTTAGTACTCAGATGAACCACATAATTATCAAATTAACACTTCAGGCACTCTTTGTTTTATTGAACCTAAACCATACCATATTTTACAGTTGCACAGCAACTTCAGCTACTGTGGCTAAACAGTAAATTACAAAACACAGTAGTTTTATGAATTTCTATTCTGGCTGAGAAAACATAACTTGTTTTTGCTAGCTGTGAGATTTGCAGGTTAAACAGAGCTTCATTAATTCTGTATATGATGTCAGCAGGGCCTGTTGAGAGAATTTAGGGATCCAGTGTGTTGATAACAAATCCACAGAATTCCTAGAGCTGTGAGATAGCACATTTATGTCTTTCCTTCGCTTTGTACATGAATCCATTGGATCCTTTGCAGCTAACCTTAAAAGGGCCTAAAACCTACAAATATAGTGAATAGCAGCATCAAATGCAAAATCTGGAGACAGTGCTTATCATTAGGAATTCTAACAGTGCTAAATGTGTTGACAAAGATGTATTTGGTACTCCCCCCCCACCCCCCCCCAATGAAGGTTTACATAGCTTGAAAGGCTGGGTGAACTGGTAAAAATGGCAACAGCCCTAAAACTCTCCATAAATAAAACAACTTTTGTTTTAGTAATATCTCAATTTTACTCCTGTGAAATTCATGGCCCAGCGGTGACGACAGGCGCTTAAAGGCATCCTTTTTAGATCCATATCCATCCTTGCCGAATCAGAGATTTAGCTGTGACTAGGGGTTTTGTTCAGCTAGAGACTGTATAATATATTGCATGGTTTATCTCAGAATTCCATTTATATTCAGACTCTTCACCTTATTTGAGTAACAAGGTTTCTTCTCATGGGACATAGGTATATCTTGCCAGACACTGCAGTATATGGATTTATTTTCTTCAGGTAATGGCAAGGTTTTAAAAAATTCGTCACCAAAACTTTTTATTAACACAGAGAGAGATACTTCTGCATTTGTGCCTGGGCAATCATATTAAGCAGAATGACATATCTCTTCCTGGAAAGCATGGCACACTGTGGACACTTGGCAAAACACTGTACATGCTGCTCAGAGCTAGAGTTACTAGCTGCGTTCCTAGCATTGCTGAAAGAGCGAATGTCACAGTCCGAAATCCAGGAACTGTGTTCTTCCCATATATGCTCTAGACCCTTTTCTCTGAAGTGTGTTCTCGCCAGGGACTAGCTGTCCCTTATGTAGTCATTACAGTACATTCTAATTATTACGATACTCAGGCAAGCACTGTAACTAAAGAGGGCAATTTCTTAGCTGATAGAGACTCTGTGGAGCTGTGTTGACGTCTGCTGAAGTGCTAGTTCTGAATCCAGACAGACAATTCTGGGAAAAAGTGAATGCAATTAGACAGATGTGTTCTACCTTTCAAATATGTACAACAAAGTATTTCCCCACTATGTATAAGCAACATGAATATTATTTAAATATTTTAAGTCTACTGCAAGATCTAGCAGCCAAGGGTTGGGGTCATAGTTAATAACTGTAAGGACCCCCTGTAGAAACATACAGGATTTTGTCTTTCCACAGAAGGTAAGTGGTCTCTTGACCTTCACATTGGCATTTGCAAGAGTATTCTCCCTTTGTGGATGAAAGTTACTGAGAAGGACATGTAAGATCACTGGTTGCAGAGACTTTTATTTCTCAGGTTTCACTCAGCCCTTTGGCCCTTCTGCCACACATTGACTCATTTGGCTGTTTTCTTAAGTCCTGAACACACTAGCTATCAAGCTTACATTAAAACTATAAAGCCTAACTAGAAGGGAAGAACCTCTTTCACTCTGTACTTCATTCTAGGATTTGCCACTAATGCTCCAGTAGTACCACTGACTAGCTGCAAGGAGAACACTCACCCAGCCAGTCCACAGTGCACCTCAAGTAACTGAGCAGGGCTCAGCCAGTGCTAATATTCTGGCGCCTTAACTTCCTCACCGACCCTCCCCTTTTCTGATGTTTGCAGGTTTGACTCAGTGTCATGCTCTACAAGAGAAGCTTTATCCTCTCCTTCCCAATCTGCAGACCAGAAGGATTTTTAGCTATGAATTTCCAAAAGTTAACAAACAAAGATGTTGACTTATTCAAGATTTTATCGGCTTTGCCTTAATTGCTAGATGGGAATAACTAGCGATAAAAATCACACATCTTATTAATATATAAATAAATTATGATAGCAGCCTTTCTATCTGTAAGAAGTTGGCTGAAAAACAGATCGTCATGGCTGGGTGGCATTTACTTTTCTATCTGTCAATATTTGGAGGATTTTATTACTTTGCAGTGCCAAGATTAAAATGGCTAATGGAAATATTAAAATGGAATTAATCTAACTAACTAAATAAAACTGGTTGTCTTTAAATCACATCCAAGGGAATAGCACAATGTACTTTCTGAAACAAAGCTACGGTGGAAAAAAATGGGTTATATTCAAGTTTATATGTTGCTCATTTACTTATTCTCTTTTAGAAACTTTCTTTTCCAACAACAGAGCCAGGCCATGGTGCTTTAAAAAAAGCTGTACTTCAAATTTTTACATTTTGATGTACACAGAAAAGAAGGTTAGAAATGGCCAGAGGGTTCCCAGCTTCACTAACTTACCAAATGTTCTACTTCGGGAAAACAGCAATACTACAGTGGCAACTAATGACCCATGTCAATAACATCACTGCACTGTAATAAGTCAATACTACAATGTTTTGCCATCTCACAGTGCTGGGCTAATGTGTGAAAAATACACACACCTCTAGCTGGTATTGCTATGTTAACAAAACCTCAGGTGTGAACAGTAGACCTTTGCCAAAAGGGCAAACCTTGTCAACCCTCTTGTCAAGTTGGCTTTGCTGCTGGCAGTGATGGTGTAACCTTGTCATTTCTAAAATAGATGATGTTTGCATTTCCTGTAGGGGGCTTCGTCATCATAGCCAAATTAACTGCTGTTCTGAGCCATCAAGAACAGGAATATTTCTAGGAAATTTATAAAAGAACCACAGAATATGATAATTAATCTCCCATCCAATTTTACTCTCCCTTGCATCATTTTTTAACTTTACACACTGACTTACAACTTTTTCGCAACCAGTTTAGAGAGTTGCTTGCAATAAAGAAATACAGAACTCTCTTCATTTCTGTTTTGGAAAGAAAGAAAAGAAAAATCCAGACGACAAAACAGAGGTCTTTTTGAAATCACTATGAGCATTGATTGCTGAAAGAAGACTGCCTAACTAGAGAATCATCAAGCAACCTGAGGCTGGAAAACACGAAACGTGGTATCTCTCTCCCTCTTCCCCCTCTCCACCTCCCCAAACACACACACTTGTGCTTTAGCAGATCCTATAGTTAACAGCAAGGCTCTCTTAAGCCTGCGGTAACAGCTACAAGAGGTTTCTAAGGAGAACATAGGCTGAAACAAGACAAACTAATAATGCGCATGCAACTTGAAGATGATAGAAAATACCTCTCCTTTTTAGGCATCAAAATACAGAGCAGGTGTTTTACAAGAATGTAAAAAAAAAAAAAAAGAGCGGGAAGATAGTATTGCACAAATTTTCTTCTTAATTCACTCATCTTGCAGCATTGCTATCAGTGCTACTGCACTGCTTTATCCACACAGCCCGTTGAATCCAGCTCCACTTCCACTTACTTCCTACCCATGTCAGAAGTATGTCGGCTTTTTCATTAAACACCCACATTCATTCCTAATGAAAGCACCCTACAGATGTAGGGAGTTTTTAGCACCTTTGAAAGATTCATGACAATCTTCTATTCCTCCTTCCCTTCCAACAACTGAAATGCAATCAGATTCACTTCTCCTTCACTCCAGTTCTGTAAGATACCACTACCAGTAGCAGCATCTCAAAGTCTCCATTATCACTGCGGGGAGCCTCCTGAAACTATGCAGATACACTGTTAGTCCACAAGTGATTGATGCAATCCATCTATTTCTAATTTAACAGAGAACTACCCAGGACATTTGAGTCACTGGAGAGGAATGTGGTTGAGAGCAAAGGCAGAGTTTATTTGAGCCACTTCCCATCTTCTAGCTTCATTTTTCTTTTTTCCAAGACCCCAAACTTAAAGTCAAGAGGATATATAGGAGTTATGACTCTGTATAGTTGTAAAGTACAAGTATTCACTGGACTGAATATTGCATATTTCCAAGTGGTGGTGCTGGAAGCAGGAAGGTTTTACTGAGATAGAGTTTTATGCACTTCTTAATCTGCTTTAATCTGTTTAAATAATATGCTGTTATTCTCTTTCCACAGATGGAAATATGGACTGAGATTAACATGAATTTATCCAAGACCTTTAGTAAACCACTAGTTGAACTACCGTTAAAAGAAGTGGTAACTTTCCCTTTTATTTTCTGAAAAGAGAGCCATGTTGCCTCCTGTCATCATTCTCTTCAGCAGAACCCTTTGCACTCTTCACTTGAAATTTCCCCTGAACACCAGGCCAACTGACAAACACACTAGCAGCATCCAGGAATGATGACTCACTCTGAAAGAGATGAAACAAAGTGGCTGAACTGACTCACTAAAGGGTAACAACAATTTTCCTCTGCAAACAGTCATGGTGCCTATTCATTGCATTGGATGAGAATGAGGTGGTCAAAGCCAGCCTTCGTAGTCCTCGCTTCAAACAATCCTGAACCACGTGGATTTCAACTTGGGGCAAACACCAGCGGTGACTTTGAGGACTGTAACAATGGAGTCATTAATTCGTTTAACTACAGTGATGCTCTCATCCTGTGCATCAAAGTGTGAATTGTGCTGTTGGTACTGTGGTAGAGCATATATGTAGGTATACTTTTGTGGGCATTAGCTTCCTCCATAGCAAGAAACATTTGACTCTCTATCCCAGAGTGGAGTTTTTCCTCTACCAGATTGTGTCTGAACCAGCCAAAGAAGCTCTTAAGTCTTCTGTATACTGGATCAAT
The DNA here is from genome assembly GCF_036417845.1 of Apteryx mantelli. Taxonomy (NCBI): domain Eukaryota; kingdom Metazoa; phylum Chordata; class Aves; order Apterygiformes; family Apterygidae; genus Apteryx; species Apteryx mantelli. The sequence goes on along the minus strand of NC_089986.1, from coordinate 27,567,455 downwards.
ATTATAATGACCTGGCTATGGCAAAGACTACCATGATCTCTTAAAAACATCCTGTGGAATAAGTTTTCATTTTGATGGGACAGCACCACTTTTGTTCAACTTTCATATCGCTGAATGTTTTGCACCCAGCTGTACATCTTTAAATTGATTCCTTTCTCCACACTTAAAAAAAAAATCATCTGACAGTAAAATTGTTAGCTTATTGCCTGGCCAAATGACATATAAATGTAATATAAAGGTAGGGTCTGTACAAGTTCGTGAATTTGCATCTGGAATTCAGAAGACTAGACGTACCATGAAAGCCCATATTACTGATAGGGTGGTCTGCGGTCCATGCATTTTTAATTCTTCCAGGAACTGTTCCAAATATTTTCTAGCATAAGGTAACGTCAAGGTGATTTCATGGGGCTCACATTTCCTGTGGATTTGACTCTGCAGCTCATAGCCTGCAAAATATTCTCAAACCTGTCATTATGAAACTCCCATTCTCACTCCCTTCCCTCATCACCATGGAGGGGATACAGTGACAGCAGCTCATTCTCATTCCCATGTGCTTTTCTGATCGCCTGGAGTGCTGCTTATGCACTTCCATTATCAAGTCATCCTTATTCCTCATGTTGCTTTGCTGTCAAATTCAGAATCTTGTCACTGAGACTGATGAACGATCTCCTTGTTTGCCTGGCCATCCCTTGACAGGTCTAATACTGTTGCACTTGTTCCTGAGAGACTGAGGGGGAAAAAGCCTAGCTGATGCCCCTGAATTCATCAATTCTGGTCTCTGCCATTGGGGTTGCAAGTAAAACCATTGTGTGCTGTTCCCTTTTTTTACTACTGTGCCAAAAAACTTTTTATTGGACACTTTCGTAGAGTTATCATCCCAAGCCAAAGAGATGACAAGTGAGCTTCGCCTTCCAACTATTCAAACATTTGGTGGATTGGGAGGGAGAGGAGGAAGCAATGAACAGAGGGCCAACTGAAGGAAGACAGAGCAGTAAGCGGGATTTGGTGGCAATCTCTTTCAGGCTGATGCAGTGCTGCAAGATGCTATAATGGCTCAAGTATCAGAATTGGTGACAGACTGGCTGTTACAAGAACCTGAAATGAGACCCTCCATGACAAAAAATAGCTTTCTACAGATGTACTCTCTAAACTGGGCAGTGACTGAGGATCAAAACAGAGGCCAAGGGAGGCTTGCTTTATGAAAGAATTTCAAAAAGTAGCTGAAAATTTTATTGACTCAAAATTCAATTCTTATACTCCAGAAAAAGATAGAAACAGATGATTAACAAACCAGCTTCTGCACTAGTGGCAGAATATCTCAACAAATAGGTAGTCTGAAATGGTGGTGAGTGCCCTGAAGTGCACATCTACAGTAACTGAGGCTGGGACACGACTACAACTTTTTTTTTTTTTTTTTTAAACAGCTCTTTTACAGGAAAAGTGGTAGGTAAAGAAATTAATGTAACAGGTGGATCTCCTATAGGCCAAAATTTTGCTGCTTCAAACATGAAAATGGGTAAAGCCAGAAAGACTACCACGTGTGTAGGGGAGAGGCACAGACAAATATTAGAGAACAGCATACAGGAACAGGTATACAGTAGCCACAAACCTCAGCTGCAAGGTTGCTGTAGTGATGAGAATAAGAGAAATATGAGAAGAAAAATAATATGTAGTGAAGACAAAGTCCAACTCCTTGTCTTCCAAACTGCTATACAGATAATTTAAACACAGGTGAGCACATCCAGCTTATTATACTGTTCATGTGTTTAGACATGTATGTCTAGGCTTACACAATTTGTGCAAACATTAGCTCTTCTTGCAAATGTTTATGGAAAAGCAGACAAGCAGTATTGGATAAGATGCACTGCAAATTTAGCACACATGTCAGAGTATGTTTTCCTATGGCTCTTCCAGGTCTACACAAGTGCCAAGTTGCAACACCTAATTTGTGATAACAAATATTGTCCTATTTAAACTAGGGAAGTCATTAGCCATTTCTGATTGAAAAAAAAATTATTTACAAATCAGGAACAAGGAAAATGAGCAAGTCTGTCCTTTTCATCTGATCTTTTCAATAATATCCTTCACATTCAATTCAGAAGGTAGCATTACAGATATTTTATTATACAGGCTTCATGCATGTCTAGTATAAATACTACCTTGACACACAGGGGCTTACTACTACTCCTGATGAAGATGCTATAATTTTGCCATGTGTTAAATCTGTTCTTCAGTTCATCAGCAACTGATGTACCAAGAGGTCTGGAATGCTCTGTATAGCTGAGATCAATCTTGAGATCAATTGAACTGTACATAAACAAACACTGAAAGTGGAAAACAATCTTTAACATGAAAATGAGGTGTCCTATGTTCCCAAAGTCTATTGCCAAGAGTTCTTCATAAAAGACAGCCCAAATATCTAGAGAGTCAGATATGCTGTTGAGTTATACTTAGCCATCTTGCTTTGTTTATATACCTCAGATATTGCAGTTGAACTCTCCTCTAAGCATGAAAGAGGCATCTTGAAATTTCACCACAGGCAAAAGTAATATTTGTGCACAATAATTTAATAATTTTGCAAACCACACAGTTTGTTGGCAAGAACCATGCTGAAAGCCAGACAACTAAGTTATAATCCCTGTTGTGTGCACATGCAAGATTATGTTTTGATGGAAAAAAAAAATATATAGGTAATGCAAGTAGGAGACATTAAAAACACCTAGACTACTGAAAACTAAGGTCAGAGTTTCTGAAGCTATTCAGGCAAGGAATTAGTCATATATAATCGAGACTAACTTGCCATCAAGTTCTAAATGATTATATTTCACTTCATGTTCTGAAAGGGTCTTGCAGTACAATGGCCTATATTATTTGTATTTTTTTCCCTATTCTTTTAGATTGAGAAATAGACTTCGTATTTTCTGTTTTTCAGTAAATAGTGGGGAGGAATACGAGGATTTTGTTCCTGCAGAACTGGCATGTCAGTTATTTGGGAAGGTTATTTGCTCATCTCATCAGCTATCTTGTGTACTAATTAAATTGATGGATTATTGGACAGGGAGAAATCTTCAAAGCTGTTTCAGGAATGCTGGAGGCACTTCGTAGAATCACAAATGCAAACAGCTTGATGGTTAACAGGATATAATTAAATGCACAAGTAATATGTTACAGTACTGCCCCGTGGGCTATTACAGAGCCTTCCCCTCCTCCCCCAACCAGGTATATTAATGGCACTACATTAAGGAACTCTTAAACACTTAACTTCAATATGCTGCTAGCTTATTCTTTGGAGAAGCTTAGTCTTTAATGAGGTTTTTATTTGTTAAGCATATTTTACCTTGCATGCAGTGTTGACATGACACTAAGTCCTGCTTGATCTGACACCCCAGCTGAGTGTTGCCTGCATACAGAACCACATGTGTAGTGATATGCAAATATACAGCAATTATTCTCTGTCCTGCATTTCATTTAAAAGAATACTAGCAGAGTCTCTGATTTAACTTGCTAGGAAAAAATTCTGCCCAAAATGTTATTTATAGACAGACAAGTGTACAAGCAGTCTGATACCATGGTGATAAAAAATGAAAATATTTAGTAATATCAGAATGTTATTTGAAGTATCTGGGAGAATAAAGACCTGTGCATTCTGGCATGGTGAACCTAATCTGACAATTTCATCTTTACCACTTTAATTACTGGATTCATACTTAAAGGTTATACATTAGCCACAATAAAATTATCTCTACATTTTCAAGTTTTCACTGTGGTCCAGAGTATAAAGTATTCAGATTTCAGTGCTGGCCGCCATGAAGTTGAATGGGACATTACACCTCCCATTCCACTCCTTTCCCCACAGATAGCGTCTCAGGTCTGGAGAGCACAACCACATCAGTTACTGGGTACAAACTCACTTTGTTAACCCATAATAAGGAGGAGTAAAATAAGGAAAAATTCTGAAGCTCTTGCGTAACAAGGCCTTATTCCCAAATCATGATTTTTCTAGCTCCAGAATTTGAACTAGGTTATCAATCTTCTTTATATTGATGAAAAGAATATAGATGCAGGTATTTTTTAGATGCAGGTATTTATAGCAAACTTGAGTCTCAGCACCCTGAGGATCCTGACTTACTGAACAGTTCTGAATTTTCTAACCCTAATGATTTCATTACCTTTCATCATTCAACCTCGTTTCAAAAGCAGTTTAGGCTTAAATATGTATAAACTACTCACTTCAATTGATATCACAATGCTTCTGCTACGTTTAAACAAAGTTTGACTTGGCATTTGCCAGTAAAGTGCCACTGGAATATCATCCTGAAAAGAAGTGTCTGAGGGCAACAGAAGGGCAACTTAGACAAGGGGAATGTACAAACTCAAGACAGAATCCAGTCAAGATACTAGATTTATCATTCAAAAGTCTAATAATGGACAAAACCATTTGAATTGTTTTTCTGTTAAAAAAAAAAAAAAAAAAGCAAGGAAACCCACAGTATCCTGGAACTTGATGATTTTATTTAACATTTTTGGGTTGAGAAAGTCTGAGGAGAAGAGAAAGCCTGTCCATCACTAACTCTCCAGTTCCCCAGATAATATAGAAGCTGTTCCTTGTAGATTTGACTTTATGATAGAGGGAACCCTGACCCTCTCCCCTTCCCATATAGCCCTTAGGAACAGGACTCTAATCCAGGAAAAGCCCACCCGGATGATGAGATCCCCACTAACTTCACACATGGCAACTCTGCTCTGGAACTTTGCTGGGGAGATGAATGCCACCAGCAAGAAGGGGGTGAAGGGTGCCAGCCCTGCTGTTCCCCTGCACACTGCTAGGACAGACCACCTTCACAGCATCTGACCAAGGGAGAGGCAGAGGAATAGCCAGGTCAGGTATTGCAGGGCAGAACTCAGATATTGCAGTATTATCGTTGTCCAGTTTGGTACCACTTAACAGTACACATTTAGAATGTCTACTGTGATGCCACTTGTCACCTGTCACAAATATATTTCTCAAGGGTACAAACTTTAAAGTAGCAGTGATTTGGACTGAAAAGAGAAAGAGCAGTGCAGGCCTACACAGCACAGTCATATCACATGACCTTTAACAAACATGTACATGAAATGCAGAAGAATAGTCTCTTCTCTAGTACTTTGAAGTTTCCTCAGTACATCTGCAAACACTAACAGCTTTCCCCTTCTAGTCGGAAACCGTGGTACCACACGGCCAGTACAAGATAGAACTGAAGACAAGAAAATTTGCTAAACTAGTGCTCTTTGCTGTCAATCCTTAGAGCAAAACTCAATGGCATATGCTTAACAGTTAACAGCTATGTATAAACTAGAAGTTGAATTGGTGTCAAAAATTACATACAAAGAAGCTGAACGCTAGCTTAGATGGGACCTGCTTCATGCCTTCAGCAAAAAACAAAGCAGAATTTAAGTCAGTGCTGGCAGTTAAGTCTTAAATGGAGTTGCTAACTCTCCAAAATGAATTTGAGCCAAGTATTTGATAGGATTCATTGGTTTACTCCGATTTTTCCAAACTTGCTTATGAACAATGGCAGCCTTCCAGCTTTTTAATAAATGATGACAAGGAGGTGATATAAAAGCAGCTAAATTGGATTCTGCCTGCCATTTGGTGGAAATACAAAGATAATTTGAATGCTGTTAATGGATTTGAAGTTTGACAAGTAGGTCTCTGTCAATAAATTCCACCCAACTAAAATATTCTTCCCAATCGAATCATTAGCACATAGAACTTGTCTGTAACCACTCACTGTTCAAGAAATTTAACAATATATTTCAGAAGAAATTTTGACACAGAACTAACTACTGCAAAGTGGGTTTTGCACTACCACAGTTCTTGTAAAAGTAGAACTCACTGAAAACAATTCCCTCTGTTAAGTTGTTTACTTACTTCAGTTAGGTCTCACTAACATTAAAACAGGACTAAAGCATAAAAATTCCTGCCACCCCCCAAATAATAATAATATATAAAAAAATTACACCATGCTTTTAGCACGTTTCAGAATATGCTTTGCATTTTAGATATATTGTGTGACTTGTGATTCCTTAACCTAGCCAATTTGATCTTAATTCTGCTGAGATGTCCCAGATGAGTAAAGCTGAGGAAATTCCAGTTCACTAAGATGATGTGCAACAAAGCCCTAGTGTTCCTTGACTCACTAACATTGTGGTGTTATCAGGTTACTCATATTCATAAGGCAATACCAGCATCTTGCCAAGTAAGACAATACTCTTAAGTGAAATTCATTTTCCACTTTACAGCATGCAGGGGCAGAAAGTGCTACAGACAGAAAAACAAAACAAATTGGCTGCTTCCCAGTGTCTGACCAGCATTACCTGCACTTGAAGGCTATGGAGTCCTTGCTACTGGAAGGAGATGTGCCTGGTTTTTTTGCCTGCACAAAGGCAAACTGCACACCTCAGACAAAAGGCCAGTATAGCTATACTAGCAATGCCCCCAGTGGAGACAGAACATATCTGGCAGGAACATTAATTTGACGGTATAGTAAAATTGGGATTTAGAGACCTCTTGCCAATATAGCTCTTACTGCTAAAATTGGCAACAGCAAGGGAAAAGTAGCCTGATGTTATACTGTCTAATATAGTATTGTGTGCCATCTAATTTTGCCCATTTTAGTAGCACTACCTTGTCTGATAAGCCCATGTTGGAGAAAACTTACTTCCATCAAAAAAACCCTTTAGAGTGGCTGCAGATAAGTCCTAATATGTTTGCTCTAAAGCAATCTGCATCTATATCATAGCTGAAGAATGACGCAAAACAAATGCTTAAGGGTGGTGGTGGGGGAGAAACTGGCATTGCCCTCTGCGGCTTTCTTGTTAGGAAATAGAATTTGCACATAATGAATCAGCACAGGGCAGTGCTAACATCAGTACTGACTATGGAAGAAGAGGCCCAAGTATCTTCCTTTGTGCTCAGGTTTCTAAGGCCATTTCATAGTTCACAAATCACTGCTGGTGTTGGGTGCTCTTTCACTGATCAGACAAATAACAGATGACAGGCCAAAGTGGGGGTGGGGAACAAGGCTATTTGTGGTCAGAAAAGTGTTCAATGTTAGTCAGCGAGGTTGGTTTTCCCTTCTCCAAATGGTGACGAGCAAGATTTTTGCTAAAATAATTTTGGGGGTGCTTTTGTTCTTCCATTAACATAACTAATGAATCTCTTCCCCTTAAAAAGCTGAATTTCTAATTGGAAACCTTGTTCATTTTCTTTAACTGTAACTGAGAGAACAAGTGATACGGGCCATTTTCTCAGGCAAATAGATTAGAGAAGCTTTAACATGCTGGAGACTTGCTGGAATAGGAGCTTTCAGCAAAAAGCAACATGCAGTATCATTCCAATTTTTAAATTAAAAGGATCTCAGCAGCCAAACAAATCCACTTTTTAACCTTGTTCTTTGAGAAATTCTTACACTAGATACACATGAAGGGACAGACTGATGCCTGGAACAAAGTCCAAAGGTATTTTCTCTGCTTGAACCACAAGTTAAACAAAAATAAAAGCAAACTTCATTCTAAACAGTATTAAGAAAGTAAATTATGTAAAATGCATAGTAATTATTCCAGTCACACTGGGGAAAATGGAACTCATACTCTGCCTAGTTATGGATATTGCTTATTAAGAAAAAAGTTGCTCTTCTCAGGACTTTTCCTATCTTGCTTAGGAGAATGGTAGGTTTAACAATAATTTTGTCTTACAAGGAAAAGTACCAGGAACTTATTTGTAGGCTGCTATGTCAGTACATAAGAAATTGGCTTAATTTATAAAGATCAAGATTAGACATCATGAAAAAAGAACCTATAACCTGTCCCAGTGCTTTACTACCTTATATATGCAAATTTTATTAACATTTTTATAGGAGAGTAACTACTTTGCATTTACCCAAAGATAAGAATAATACAGAACATTGCCAGTTACTGGCAAACAGTGAAGCCTGTAGCATGAGACACTAAGCTTTACTTGTGTTAACTTGTTCTTGCTTATCTTTGTCACCTGAGGCTTTGTGAAAAAGAATCCAAGTCTCCATCTCCTAGGTGCTTCCTTCTGCTCACTGTTTTCCACCAGAGCTTTCTGAAGAACATTTTCCCATTTTTAACAAGGCCCTGATATTAAGAAAGTCAGTATTTCACAAAAAAAAAAGTTGAATTAAAGTTTAATTCATTGCTTCTTGACAGGCCTTGCTTATCAGTATTTTCATTTTAGCAACTTCTACAGCTTATGGCAACATATATAGTTCTGCATTGTAATAAATCACTCTTCATGGTTTTCATGAGAATATGGAATTAAGGATTAACCAGTAAATATTACTGCTGCTACCAGACCTCTTTCAGCGCCACATGACTGACACTTCAGCATAATCTTTTCCCTTCTCCTGCCTCCCTGATTTTCATGAAGATTTTTGATTTTAACTCACATTGGAGTCACTTTTTATTAAATTCTAGGATTTACAGATAAGAAAACTGGGTATATTTCATACTTTTTTTTTGTGTGTAGTATTCTCTCAGGCATGCTTTAACCAGTTCTGGACACTTACTGAACTGAGTTCTTCATCTATTGTGCTCTGCAAGCTTAACTGATCTGTTACTGTTCACACAGAATCAAATACTGATCAAAGGTAGCAGTTTTGCTTTTTCGCAGGCTTTAGTCCTACACAGATCTACATATTCAGCCTATTCCTATGGGCACCCCCCCTGGAATGAAGGGAAGCAGGGTTCATTTGTTTGGGGCCTAAGAATGTTTGAGGAACAAGGAAAACATTTACAAATTACTTTGACATCTGCCTCAGCAATGAAAGGTTTATTTTTTTTTGTTTTACTTTACTTCTGATTGCAGCAAAAATTCACAGGATTTTTCTAGTAATCTAGAATTCAATGTGTTCCCTAGAGCAGAGGGAGGCTCAGGAGAACTGAGCTGAAGAGAAGGAGAAACTGAATTGAAATATTTTTTAAAAGTTCCCCTTCAATCTAAACATTGTGAATAATGAACCAGTTACACTAGTCTATGCAAATATACACTGTATAGTTAGTAAAATTTCAGTTAATTTTCTCCAAAACATGAAATCTTGTTGCTGAAAGCAATTTGGGAGCATTTGAAGAGGATCAATCAATCAATCTTTTATGACCTCCTATCCTTTTGATGGACTCTACTGAAGACCTTCTCATATTTGCCTTACTGTTTGTTTATATAAAAACTAAAGAACATGCATGTGTCTTTCCAGACTTCCAGGCTCCTCCTTTTATCTCCCCCGAGTTGTCTTTTTCTCTATATGCCTCAATTAATTTTCCATAGGTAGTTCAGCCTCCCAAAGGAATACAGGAGACCAAGCACTAAAGAAAGCGGCACATGTACTTCATTGAGCCAGTTGTGCTTAATTTCCTGGGCACTGTCTGGAAAAGTCTCTTCTTTAAGGATACACACATTAAAAGATGGTTATTTTTCAAAGGGCATTTCAAGTTGAGTTGTTGCAGTATGAAGTTATGGAGAACCTTCTGTGGTTTATGAAGGAATAGAAAGGTTTGGTATGTGTGGCTTATCTGTAATTCAGCTCCCCTTGAGTTCGCTGCTTTTGATCCTCATAAGGGACTTTGCAAGGAATGAAGCTGAAGATCTTATTAAAGCATCTGGCATGTTTTTCTACTTGCAGCTCTTCATAAGAAATTAGTAAACTGAAGAGGTTATAATTTTACAGGTTAGCTAGATTACCATAAAATGGTATCTGCAGTTCAGGTGTTGGGAAGCATCTAAATGGGAAGACATAGAAGAATGAACCATTGATCTCTAAATCAGAAAAGAATTAGATAAAAATCATCCAGCATTTGCAACACTCACTGGATTACTACTAAATATATCCAAATCTTCAGAATAAGTATCAGGGGAAAACTGTATTTTAATAACCTTTTTTTCCTGATGGCTGGTATCTTATTCTATATTTGACCTGTACTTCTGCATGTTTGTCAAAAATAGCTGATTTACTAAAATCCTGTATTGTCAATCAGCTATGAGAGAACAGAGTAGTCTACTCAAAAAATTAAAACTTTGAATCTTATTAAGTTCTTTTTAAAAGATTGAGTGATGGTAACTTGTGATATTTGCTGTGTTTTTATCAGTATGTGTTAGAGAGGTCTTTGTGGACTGCATTAATCCTTTTTTCTATTAACTATGTACCTTCAAAGTTCACTCTGGCATTTTTCATACACTTGACAATACAGGGTCAGGCAAAGAGGAACAAACATCATTAAAGAGTTATTAAAACTGCTAGTGCTCACATTCAAAATGGGGGCAGTACAGTTATTCAGTTCTTACAGCATTTGTTCAGTTTGGCACAGCAAACAAAGGAACATAGTTCGTCAGCAAACAAATATTTGTGGCCCATACAAAACCTTCCCCCCACTCCTATCAATATGCTTCTCTAACAGAGTATGGTCTAGAACAGTCTATGGTTCTCTTTCCCTGTATGTTGCTGATCTTCTGCCCAGTCTTTGGCAAAAATTACTTTGCCTCCTGCCTTGCTGTATTAACCCCCCCAAGACAATAATAAACCTCTAGCTTATCCCAATAATAAATAACTGCAAGTACAGTAGCTACTAACTACAGCATCTTAAGTTTCCAGGTGACATGGAGGAGGGATTTCTCAATTGTTAGATAACAGATGCCTAAGATTTAACTTGCTTAAGCCTTTGCATTTTAAAGCTATTTTCTATTCCTTATAAAATCTGGCCAGGCTTTAAACTGTATAGCTGAAGTTTTCTAGGCTCTAATCTGCTCAGCCTGAATTATTTTTAAAACTGAGTTGAGCTGTTTTCAAGACCAAAGCTGTTAAAATGTTTCTCTAGTGTTAAATACTTAACTGTTCTTCTGAGAAGGTCACAGTGCTTTTTTTTTTTTTTTTTTTTTTTTTTTTTTTAAGAGCAGGGACTCTGAACTAAAGGGGATCTTCCCCTTCTTCCCATAAATGCAGATACGTGCTTTTTGCAAGACACTTAAAAAACAAAACAAAACAAAACTTGAGATTATTATACTCTTATCCAGTGACCAGTCAAGGCAGATATGTGGGAAATCCATCAGTACATAGCCCTCTCCTAAGGTCAGCAGTGAAAGCGGGAAAAATGAGGGCTTGTTCATCCCTGGTTGATGTTCAAACTTACAGCTGGAGGCTTCACACTGTTCCTGCTGCCTTCCAGAAAATTTCGATTCTGTGTCAAAGAATATATCTTGCTTCATCCAAAAAGCTCAGTAACTTCTCCAGAAGTCAGGAACTTCATTTTCCCATTTGGCATCACTCTGACATTTCAGGGCCAGCTTAACTTGCTGGAATGCAGTCTGACATAGTGCATAGGCCTCTACAACAACTATTGAGACAACTGCTATTATTTTAAGCGTAACAAACACCAAATATTTAAGCAAATATTTGAAATCCAATTTAACTGACAGTAGTTTATAACCTGTAGGGCTAGTCACTTCCTTATCAAAAAATGTGAAAATTCACAGCTTCTTCAGCAAGAGATACTATACTGTGCTCTGTCTGGAAAAGTCTGAGAAACTCAACTTTAAAAAAGTGAACTTCCAGGGGAAGTGCCATCGTTAATATTTTTAGTCCTTCAGCTAGTTTATTTTTTCTCCCTGTGAGCTCAGTACAGATGAAATTAAATAATCATCTTGTATGAACTAAGCTCAACCTATTAAGCTAGGGTAAGTTATGCCATCCCAGAGTCCAATCTACATCAGCTACAGCACTAGATTCAAATACTACCACAAAGTCTAGAAGTGCCCTGAAAAAGTCTGTACATACATTTTGTGTGAGGAATATAAGTGTAACAAGTTTAATCTCAGGACTTTCAGCTTGTTCTCAAGTAAATTCTCTAGCTTATCCCAAATTGCTGGCAAACGCCTCACACTGGACACAGTCACAGGGAGCTTGCATAGAGTAACTGCTTTTAAAGTATGGGTCCTTGAAAGATCAAGTGTTTTTCTTTTCTTTTCTTTTTTTTTTTTTTGGGGGGGGGGGTTACATCCTTAAAATTTAACAGCATGGTTAAAGTACTCCTACCAAAGACCAGCTGTAATTTCCAAGACCTGTGTTCCCCAGAGAGACTTGGCACCATACATCACCCTTCTCAACTGCATTGAGTTCTGCTGTTTGGGGGAAGAAGCAGGAGAAAAAAAAACAGAACTTGAGTTTCAGCACAGGCTTTTCCAGCACAAGGTAAGAATGGCCTTCTTGAATGATCTCACCACAAAAATGTTGGGTATGTACTAAATCTGTACATGCCACCCAGCTAGGAAAGAGCTGGAGAATTACAATTTTGACTAAAACATTAAATTCCTTTTCTTGTGTCTACTTTCTTTAATTCTAATTCAGTAAAGAGATACTTTGGAGAAAAGAAGAGGCTGAAAAATTCATCTGTAGCACAACAGTAGGTTGAAATACAAAACAGATATGTTCACTCATTTCCCCTTTAGCAAGCACCGGCGGACAGCATATGTAGCTACTTCATTGCATAGTATTACCTGGGATAGTTCTCTGCCTGAATTTCTCTACTTGATAAAAAACGATCTTACTTCATAGCTGCCCAAAAGAGAAAGATGCAAGCACTTGGTTATCACCTGGAAATCTGTATATAATGAATATAACTTTTGAATACCTTCAGACAAATATCCTTATTTTAAGAAAAACATACTTATGCACAGGCTACAAGTGCTTAACACACCACCTCCTCTCTTTCTGCTTGGTAACCCACTTCTATCAGTACTGCTTATTTGTAAGTTTTCCTACACTTCATTGTGTGCAAGTAGATGAGCTTAGGTAATCTTTGTCTTCTGGGAATTTTGCTATGTAGTGAGATGGCAACCAACCATTCCATATGGTTACCACCCCCTTCAGTCCAAGGGACCTTCCCTATCCTGTTATAATGTGAACTCTTAAAAGAGTTAAAATAGAACTATTCTCAGCAGAGATATGAAGATATCACTTAACCAATGTGTGTCAAGGAAGGGGAGGAATCCATTAAATGCCATACAAACTATTCGTTTTCATTTTTAAGACTCCTTTTTGTTCCTTTTAAGTTCCTTGTAAAGCAGTTATGATTATCCAGTGACTTGTTTTTCAGTCTGATCAGAAGAGTTCCTTGTCAACCCTCCTGGTTCTCATTCTGTCTGGGTAGCCTCCCCAATGAAGCTCACTAAGACCATGAGTTCATAATAAATATTTGGGTTTCTTCCTAGCTGTTTTACAAACAACTTCATTGTTTAGTATAATCCCATACTACTTCTAAAAAACTTCTGATAGTACCATTTTGCATATTATAAAACAATACAGCTTTTCCAAAGCTTCCTGATTATTCAGGAATATACCCTACATGTAACAGTTTTGGAAGCAGGTTTACAGTCAGGCATAGTACGAATCAGGGCTGCTGGCTATCTGATAGCACCATGGTGACCAGGGATACAAAATAAACATTTCACAGCTTTTCCCCTGCTTGACCAGATTCTATCCTGCACTCTCAGAAGCTATACTATGCAGAGGTGAAAGTCTATGCATGTGTGCATTTGCCATTCTGTCAGCCCTTACCTCCAGTAGTAATGCTAAAGAAGCAGCATCACTGTATCAATTCAGTAGTATCACTACACAGGCAGCGTAAGCTTCCTTCCATATGAAAGCACTCTTCTGTAAAGCACAGACAACAGCAGTAGATGCTAGTATCCAAATGCAAATGAATTTGTTTAATGAAAGATAAACTATCTCTTGGATTTTAAGCAGTGACCTACCAAGATCTTCTTGGTAGAGAGATGCTTGCCTTCTTTTTTAAATGCCAATTCATCCTGATTTTTCTCATCCTTAAAAATCTGTTAAAGTTAAGGACTCTATCTAAAGAGATGGATAGTGCAGCAGATGGAGATATCTGCTTTACATAAACTGCGCCCCAATAGTCCTGCCTTTTGGCTGTCTCTAGTTTGATTTAGCCATCCCCAGTTGCGTCCAAAATGTGACTCTCATATGACTAGATGTCGTTCTTCTATTCTATGAGTAATGTCTTGAATAAGCTTTCTAAAGTATCTTCCAGGCTGGCTGTCAGCAGTCCTTACACCTGTCATCCAGTGGCTATATTGCTGATAAGCTGTCAGCTAGAAGTGCATTCATCTTTTTTTACTACCTTCTGAAAGCCCATGGTCCATTTTTCTTTCCAAAAAGTAGATTCAGAAAATTCAATTAAAGATTGCCTTCACATCAGAATTCCCAAGACTAGCTCTTACATACCCTCTAATGCCATGAATGATAGCTAGTGTGTTTGAAGTGTTCAACTTAAATAAAGGCTGTAGTCTTTCAACTCCAGTGAACTTAATGAGAAATAAAAGCCATCAGCAATGGATTGGAGATACCATAATCAAGCCCATATATTTTGCTGGTAAAACTTTATTTTGAAAGTCTAAGGTGAGTATTAGGTAGATTTTCATTTACTAAAAGTCAATCCATTATCTAAGGCCTTTTCTAGCTATAATCAATTTGACACTGTAGTTGGGTACATTTAAGCAGAGATAAAAAACAAAAAAACCCTAAGCAAATTCCTTCATGAGAAATAAGAATTAACCATCTTCCAAGCTCTGAAGGTGACATTTTAAAAATATGTATTTCCTTTTAAGTGCTAATAGGAAGATTTCCCTGACCTTGTTCTTGTCAGCGTGCTATTTAGAAATAAAATCCTGATTTACAAAGTGTCAGATAAACACAGCTGTGCACATGTGCTCACTTGATTGCAGACTGCATGCACAGCTTTGTTTATGTGGGGCAAATCAGCATGAAATTGCACTTGCTATTGCGTGTCTCACCAAATCAGTGGAGGATTTGCAGGGTCTGCTGGCTAAAAAACACCAATGTGGACACATTTAGCTTCCTCTTCTATACTAGGAAACACACATTTCTCTTTGGTTGACATTATCCTAATGGCTCCTAACAACACCAAAGATGTAAGGGCTGTGAGTAAAATATTTGAACAGAGACCTAGAAAGGAAGACCCTAGATAAGGCTATCTGTCACACCACATCTGGGGTTGGCTCTCAGTGATGCAATGAGCCTATCACTAGCTTTCTGTCTCAGTTCTCCTTCCACACACTCTTGTACAAAACCACACACACTTGTACAAAACCAGGTTTTTCTTTCCCTCCTTTTATGTCATTCATCTTAGAAAGGGAAGTTCAGTGGGAAAGGGACTGTCTACATGTGCATGCAGCTTCATATCATACCTGCACTCCATTCTGTTCTGACACCAGGATACTCTTCATAACTTAATGTACAGAAAAAAGCTCATGCAAGCTTAGCTATATGTCTGTGCATGGTCTTATTTAAACAGGCATGCAATATGCTTCTGAGCCAAAGAGCTTTCACGCACAGCAGAGCAGTGCTCTCTATGCCTCATCCGGGCCCAGATCTACACCAGAGACACACTACTTTTTCATTATTTAAAATGTAGCTGGAATCTTTATGAATCTTTACAACAGTTCTGCTATCTGTATAGAGCATGATTTCCCAGCAAGGCTGAATTTCATGGAAGAGCATTGCAAGATAGCAGCAGGACCTGATGTTACCTGACCAGGCCATTTTCCAAACTACCCCTCACTCGCCTTTTCTTTATGAAACCTCTGGCAGCTCCCCAAAATAGTGATGACATCTGAGTAAGTCAGTTTGCTGAACTTGGTCCTTGTGTTTCAGGCTGTTTTTCTGTACCTGCTAGACTCTCAGATGCCAACTGGGAACAATATTGGGCCTTTCTTAGTAACATGTTCATAATTAAGTTGACAGAAGTAACAGTGTGCAGGAGCCCTCAGTCTTCTACATTTGAAACCTTACAACAGGGACTTCAGAAAAGTTATTGCTGTTTTAATATTCCTTGCCAATCTCACCTTGAAACAATACAAATTAACAGGGATGCAATAAATTTAGAAAATGCTACTTGCTATGCTGGTTAAAAATATGCTGACTCTGTCAGAGTCAGGGGCTTAAGCATCATAAGATTTGAGCTTCAATTTCACATTTCTCTTTTGGAGGTCTAGGATTGACCAGCTCCCAAGGAAGGTGAAGTAATGGTACTAAATTCCAGAAGGAAGCCTGCTCCTCTAGAAGAGCAGCAGCAGTGAATATAATCTAGTGATAATATGGGATTAACTTTCCCTTTAACTCATAGGCAGTTTGACTCTAGTAACAGTCATAAATGAACACAGCTGAGAAGATGGTGGCAAAAAAGCATTTTCATGCAGAAGTTTTAATCAAAGACGACATACCTGATAGTTTCATAGGTTTTAAGGCCAGCATAAGCCAACAAATCCAGGATGACCTGCTGAAAGTCAAGTCATTAAGGTTCTTCCACACCCTCCTATAATTAATCATAACAGCTTAGTTCTCAATGGACTACCGAGCTTCTACAACAGGGAGAGAGCAGGAGACCCCATGGTTGGAGACTGCACAGGGCAGGATCTAGATAAACACACCCATATCCTTCTATCAAGTTATGCTCTTTGCATGCTACAGAAAAGGTCTTCCTATTTTAACCTGAGGAAAATTTTATTCCTGATTGCAAGTTGAATAAAAGGTATGATTTTAAAGAATCATGAAGACAAACCAAACAGGCACATAAGAAAAAGCCTTTTGAATATCTGTGAGCCCTGCCCAATCCATTTTACCATGTACTGGGATTTCTACTGTGGACCACTGTTTCTTAATCAGAAAGATAACTGCTTCCTTGATTATACAAAGCCAGTTATATCCAAGACAGTCCAGTGCCTTGGAGCAGAAGAGACCCTTGCTCCCTCATGCGGGTTATTTAGCTTTGCTGTACTACTTGCACCAAGAGCTATCTCCTAATTCTGTTTTATTCCGAGACTACAGCAATTGTTTACAAGGGCCTGTAATTAAATAAAAACAGATTTCACAGAACAGTAAAAATAGTACAGAGACAATCCATATTTGTCTATCAATTGCTAAGGAAAAGTTCTCTAGCTGAATTATGATACCAAGATCTTCCTCTTTAAGACTCTAAAGCTTAGATGTCTAGTTCTCAATATGGTTTATAACTCTAGGCCAAAGTTACCAAGCATTGTTTGAGAGACATTCTGGAAAAGAAAGATTTTTTTTTTTTCTGCCAACAGCTGCCCCTACCTGTCTGACAGCAAGTGTGCACTCAACAATGACAAGTATGCAAAACTGATTCTTCTCTCTATGGAAAAGGATGGGACCATACTCTGTTTCTTAATATTGAATCTTAATTTGCATCACGTCTGCATTTTTAATAATTTCTGTAGGACTTTGGCCTTCACTGAGTCATTTTCAGGAAGTTTGGACAACAAGCTTTTACGTATAAACAAAACTGAAATAGATTTTTTAAGGGGTTTCTAATGAAAGGTTATTAAGCAGAGGTGTTTTCTTGTTTTTATCCTACCCAAAATAACTACTTTGGATAGTTGTTGAAGGATTATAGCTGCAGGCCACCTAGAGATAGACTCCTTGGTGCTTAGTAAAAATGGGGAAAGGTCTTTGTATGTGGAAAAAGCTACTACCAAGCTGGTCATGTGATCTCAGTAGATTAAGAAGAGTATTGGCCATTTCTCCAAATCCCAGAGATAGGAGTCAAGTTTGGTGTCTCCCCCCCCCCCTTTTTTTAAGGCCTAAAGAAACAGTTATACAAAGGATCTTTTCCTGCAGTGACCTACACCAGAGATTCCCAAACAGCAGTTTCTTATTTTGCTGTGGGACTGCGGAGAACTGGCAGGGCCAAAGGCGGCTGACTCATTTCTAGATGGTTAACTGTACTTTCAGCTGTTCTGATACATTACTATTCTAATAATACTTCTCTATGTGCACAAAGGGCTTTAAAAGTCTCTAGAAATCTTCACTTGAACAAACAGGTTTCAGAGACAGGGGGTTAGTACTCTAAATGCAGCAGCAGTGTAATCAGCTCAAGCAGAGGCACAGAATGAAGTCTGGCTACTGTCCCCGTCACAGCTGTATGACCTTTCCTGCTCAGCTCTTCAGCACAGAGCCTGGGAATGAGGAAAAATGTTATATTTGAGCAACACACAATGGAACATTATGTTACAGGTCCCATGAGGTAACAGTATTTCAGAATATGCTATATGCACAGTTTGAGCAGACACTTTAATGCTGGCCAGTCAACTTGTCAGCATGCATTTTTTCTTTATAAGGTTTTAGGCTAACGATTATGAATCAGAGGCTCAGATTTTAGTTAAGATATCTGACAGCTCACTATCACTTTTAAACAGCAAATTACTCAAATGAAAGAACTCACATGAAGAATATTTATTTCTATCCAAGCTACTCGTTATGGTGCAGAAATACAAGCTGAAGTTATTAATAAAATATAGGGTTTTCAAAATCCTCTACAGCAGAAGACATACAATTTAAGCACCTTAGTCATGTGCTACTTAATGAATTCTAAAACCATATATCAAATAGCAATAGGTTCACCAGTAGTTTAATCTTAGTTTGCTGTGTATGGAGGAAGCTGTGTGCAGGGGCAGCTGTGCAAGTGATGATTTCCAGAGCTTATGGCTACAGCCTGTCAGCTTTAACAAAAAAGGTCTCTGCCACATACTTTGATGAGATGAACACAGTTGAATTACTGCCAGGTGATCAGTAGGTAACCAACTAATTCTTAAAGTCTGTTTTTACTTTACACCAAAAATTAAACCTGCTAGTCCACTTGCTTTTCCAGGAAGCCAGGGTTTCAAATACACTGGGCAACTCCACTCTCTTTCTTCAAAATTTTGGTGAAAGTGTTTTAGCATTTCAACCATCTCGAGTTTATGCCCTAGCTCTGCATGAAGGATGGTACAACTATTGCTCACTATTGCATCTAGAACAACCTAGCAAGCCATAGTCATCAATAAAGATATCAAGATAAGGAAGAGAACTAGCGCCATAATTACTTTTACCAACTAAGACAAAAAATAAAATGACAAAACGAATTTATTTTTGTAACAAAGGTAATTTTGGCTTCTAGATGAGAATGGACTTCGTAGCATATTCAAATAGCTCTGTTTTTACAAGAATGATTAATAGTGGTATTTGCTTTCTTACTAAGTTACAGTAAATACTACCAGCTGGATTTAGAAAACTGAAATAACACAAACTTTAATGAAGTTCACACACTGGACTAGGATCTACAACAACTCATAAAAACAGACTCCCAAAACCAAACAACTGGGGTTTTTATGCCATATGATTGGTCACTGATAAATTCCACTGGTCAATAGTAATGGATCCTATTAAATTTAGTAGCCAAATTTTTTGAGAAAGTTAACACATTCAGGTAGGAATCCTCCCCCTCCACCCCCCCCCCCCAAACAGTCCAGTTCTACAAAGTAATAATGCAGAATGCTCCAGGAGAAAGTCTGATTCCATTTGTTTAATCCGTAAGAATGACCACATTTTCCAAACTGATCACATTGTGGTTTAATTGGCATTTAGTAGCCTTGTCATCTCCAGCAATGATGGTTACAGTTTGTTTGTTTTTGTTTGTTTTTTACACCATTATAGAAATCCTTAAAATTTGAGAGATACTATGGAATTCATACCATAATGATAAATACTATGCTAGGTAACTTTACTCCTACTGCTCAAGCTTCTCCTCCCCAATGAAACTACTGCCCATTCCTGATAGGAATACTTGTTTAAATATGCTACATTATGAACATTTTCTGAAATCAGCAAACTCATGACTCATTTTTATAAACTGCTGATTAAAGTGTGTTTCACAGATCCCAGGACAACACTCCACAAATGTCTGGCCAAAAGCCCTTAATACAGATACAGGGTTCTACTATTTCCTTGGGTTTTCTTTCTTAAACTGTGTATACACACTGCTACAGCTCAAGCTGATTGGGGGGCAGGGGAGGATGGAACGGGGACAAGAATATCTGCTCTACTTACTTCGCATGATTGAGGAGATTCCAGGAAAAGCAGGTGATAATTTCAAAGTCAGTGGGTGGCTCAGCTATGCAACTCCTATTAAATTTGTATCCCTAAGGGAAGTAAATCCCAATCCAGGACTTTTTTGGCAGGTGTTGGAGGAACATTGTTTCAAGATTAATTTACAAGGGGAACATTAGGAAGTTTGGCCTCTATAGCCCTCTTTTCCCTAACTGCTTCCTGGAGCTTTCCAAACTTAGCCACTGTATATTTAGTTATATACAGTTATGGGCATGACCAAAGGTATGCTGCACATTAAAAAAAAAACAAATTGGAGCAGGTCCAGGCAGGTCACAGTAAAGTTGGTGCAGACTTGAATGTGTTTTATCTTGACAGAAAGTAATGATCAACAATTCTGACTTGATTCTACCCTCCTAATTGCACAAGTTTTAGGAAGTGCAGTGGAAGTGACCTGTAGCAACAATTCCTACCTTACATAGATGGGTTAAAGACAAGACAACAGAGCTTATTATATAAATTCACTCAAACTAATCCTCATATTCCTCTACAGCTTGATCCACACCACAGCAAAACTAAAAATGAGCACAGAAGGAGAGCAGGCCAACCCTCCTAAAGACACTCTTACTGCTGAGAAGTGGCTCTAAGATCATGTAAACTCACATGAAGTAGAGAGTTTTAAAGACATTAGCAATTATTGCTGCAAATGATGTAGATATTTAAGGCACAAAGTGATGCCACCTGTGCTTACTTTTGCACTTCTGACCACTGGTACATAACCTGAAGCTCTGACAGCACTAAAATGAGACGCGCTCCTAACCTTGTGGGACAGATTCATTTCCATGCAAGTCTTTTCTGAAGCAGTACAACATGCTAATATCTTAACAGGGGAGACAGAAACCTGGGGAAGGGGGAGAGTGGGAAGGTAATAGGTATCCACTGAAAAATCTCAAGAATGTTTAATCCCTTCACAATGCACCTCTTCAATTATTTATTTTTGAAATGGGCAGAATCAAGAAACTTGGGTTCAAAAAACTTCAAAAATGATTTTTTGGGTGAAATGATTTCTCTTCGATGCTGCAATTCAAAGCTGGCGTACTTTGTTAAAGTCAAGGATCTGGACTCAAATGGAATCCAAAGCACAAGGAAATTGCTCAGCCATGTTTGTTCTGTAGCAGTACTTTTAGAGGGCTGGTCAGCTAAACTGAAGTGATGAAGAGTGTAACAAACCTTAATTTTGTTCCAAGCCCCAGAACTAATAGAGGGCTCTACAAATACAAATCTTTATTACAAACTTGGAAGTTGATGGGTCTCCACTTAGGTATCCCTTTGCATAAATGAAATCTCAACTGTTTTAATAAAATCCATTTCCGCAGTCTCCTTTGATTTAAGGTAATACTACTGAATCATATAGCTGTAACACTGGATCTAATTAAGTGACATTTTTGTGCCAGTGCAAATGTCAGAACATCTGATACTTCAATTTTTGGCTGTCTGTTCTCCAAGACTATTCAGTGGGTAATAAATTTAATTACTTTCTTAAAATTAAATTATTCTCTAAAAGAAATGCACTAAATTGATTTGTATCCTTTGAGTTCACTTAATTTATCCTCTTGCCATGCTATTGCTTTTAAGGATGAGGTATCATTGCATTATTTGCATATAGTGTGTGCAACTGGCATTTAAAAATGCATCTGTGCCTGTTAGGAAAAAAACAAGCAACTGTGACATATATTCATCTCTGTTTTGTCTTCTCTGTACTTAATATTTTGAAAATGTTTTCAAAATATTTTGAATATTTTGCTTCAATGCTACAATGTAGGCTTGAACATCAGAACTGACTATATCACTAAAACAGTACTAAAATAATTCCCTTTAACATCCCTTAAATGTAAATAGGTACACAGCTCTACCTAGACCACTGTTCCCTAAACACACCTTTCACATCTGAAGCAAGGTTGCCTTCTAACATCCTAATTCAGGAAACTATTTCAACAGACATGTTTTTAAGTGATACAATTGATCAACACTTCTTACTTGCATGCTTAAAGCTGGGCATGTCCATCAGCACTTTCCTGAGTAGAGGTCTGCACATGCCACTATGCAAAAAAACAAGAACAATATCTGCATGGGATCTATCATGTTGTCTTACTGAAGTATTTTGGGATTGGTACTAATATGAGGATAAGGCGTGACACTTCTTTATTGCTGCTAAAGGGCAAATGGAAATTAGCAAACAAAACTAGGGCTATACTAATTTGGTACTGCCTACTCATGCTGTAAGACAGTCCCCATCACACAGTTTACACTCCAAAGCTGACAAGACAATTCACATTAAATTTCCTTCATCTCAGCTTTTGCAGCTGGGTGACTGAACTTGCCCATTGTTACACTGGAAATCCAAACCCAGATTTCTAAACCCCATACAGAGGCCTAGCCAAAAGATTGCCCTCCTTGTTCTTTCAGAATATGTAATCAAACTCATTCATTAAAATTTTAATTAGTATGCCAACACGTAATGTAGTGAAAACAAGACTCCTCTGTATACCACAAATAGTTACGGCTCAGCAGATTGACAGAAGAACAGAAGAGAAATCATAGAACATTCTCCTTTTCAAAATACTGGATATCTACCCTAATTACGTTGTCCTTTCAGACTAAGGTAAACACAGACCAGAGCACTGAAACAGTTTTGCTCAACAAGAGGAGGCATAATACATTTTTCAGACTGAGTATGATGTGGCTATAGAATGGAGGGAAGGAAAGGAATTACAATGAATTTTGAGCACTCCACTAGCAAACTGTCCATTTTGTTTTCTTTATTTGTTATGAAACTAGTTCGAGACTAGAACACACTTACAGGCCTAAACAGAGAGTAACCTCTGATTCGTGTACAGGGTACGTGGACCACTGACACCACTAAACTTGTTACATGTCAAGTCGAAGCATTTTCAGGTCTCCTTTGCAATGCTGCATCTGACTCGTTTGAGGTAAAGCAGAATTCCAGTTACACTTCTAGGCTCACCTCCACTTTCTTCCCTGTCTTTGCCCCTTCTCTGAACTTTGCACGGTGTGGGATGAAGAAGGCTTGGTGGAGAAGAAGAACCTACAAATGTCTACTTAGGATAGTTTTAAGGTCTTTTTTGGCTACCCAAACAGTTAAATAAAGCTTAATCAGAGATTGAGACCAAGCCATACATCAATTTATGTAAGTATGCTCAGTTTCCTCAATGTATAAGTTGATCGTTAGAACTCATGCCAGAATCTGACCCACAGAAAAGCACCCTTTCCTCTGAACTAAAAGCAGCAGCCTAGGAAAAGAGAACTGATTTGTCTGTGCACGTCACTTCCATTGCAGTTTTGTTCTTATCTTATACTCAAGTCTTCAAAAAAACTTGTAATCAAGTACAATACACAGTTTAAAATTAACAAGAGCCTACTGGCACTACCTAGATATATAGCATATTTTAACTACTTCAACATAGAATCAAAAATAATTTTCAATATCCAGCATCTCCAGTGTTTAATGATCTTCAGGATTTATGTTGTAAATAAAACTGAACTGTCAGCAAATAAAAGGGTTTTGAATAAGCGACTTGCACCTAACTTCCCAAACTTAAAATCAAGGAATCTCTTTTGCTGCTTGGAGATCTTTGCCTCCATCCGCCAAAACGTTAAAGCTACTCAACTATCCCACCGGAGGAGGGGTGGGGGGGAAAGCATAGTGAATATTTAGGAGCATTCGTATTTCAGTCAAGATAACCATTCATGAATCCCTTCATAGAAAACAACTTCTGTAGTTCTCTCAATAGTTTCACTGAAAGGTAACAATGTTTTAGTTCCTGAACTATATTTATATTCAGTCTTACCCAATTCTAGATAACAAATATTACTTAACAAAAAATAAAACAAAAGGTAATTCTCCTCTTGTTTATACCAACATAATGATATCAACTTCAGTAATAATTCTTGTATTACATTGGGCTGAGCAAGCAAAACCTTGTCCAATTCATTAGTTATGTACTCTGTGCAGTCATTTATACTTTTTTTCAAAAGTGAATGGCATATTGCCCTGTTAGACTCTCCACAATCTTTTCTCCAGGAAAGTCATTTATATGCAGAAAGCTATACAAAGTACAAGCCACAGAGGAAACAATCCCAGTGGTTAAACCATTCTATTCTCATATCCATTAAGCTGTATTTTGGCATGCCCAAATTGTTCATTGGTATTGCTAGAACCCTGCCTCACTGCCACTTTAAAAAACACAGCTGCCAGCCAGGTACTAGGTTGTTGCATCATTTTAATTAAAAATTATATTAAGAAGGGGTCAAGAGAAACACCTACTTCATGCATGTATATTTAGCTTCAGCTCAAAAAAAGATATATCATGGATCTTTCTACAACTCCTAGCAAAGTACACCAGGATTCTCAATAGATCAAAGCTTTTCATTAAGATTCTCAATAGATCAAAGCCCCAACACTAACCACCTTATCTGATTCCTCCAAATACGCTGAATATGCGGCAAATTACAATAATTACAGGGTGAAAAGACAGGAGTGCCAAGAAATTTGGAGCTTTATTTTTCACTTACTTTCCCACCCTTGAATTATGGCCAAATTTGTGGATATTTCATTTTTAATCTTAGAAGGTAAGTTAGCTTCTGGTATATCCTCTTTGATTTTATCTTCTATGAAAGTTCTAGGTCTAAACTAATGCTCAGGGGACCAAACCCTCACCCAGTGGAAAACTAAGTTGCCATTTAATGCTATGTAGTCTAAATGTCTAATCTCATGTTGGAAACGAAATATGAGGATATGCAAAATCATGATAGTCAACCCCACCTACCGCTGTATGTGATAAGGCAGAATTCTGCATAGTAATATTGATTTCATCATGGTTTCAGTTTCTTTTTCCTCTGAGGCAAACTTTGCCTAGGGTCAGATTTTTATGACAATTTTCATTCCAGCTATGCTCTGTTATTACTGTACTTTACTAACGAGCTGTTCATGCTTTTTATAATATGCATTGTAATTTCCATGTTTACTTCAGCTTCACAATAAAGTTATACACACAAAGGCTTCCAAATAGTGCAGGACATAACTGTCAGATAAAACTTTTAACACTATTTATTGGCCTTTTTCAGCCCTCTCCCTTTATAGGCTCATATTTTCCCGGTAGCCACAATATCTGGTGTCAAGCTTAAAAAGCATCGTACCTCCTTGTTATCAGGCCAAACGTTCAGTGCCAAATACGGCACTAAAGCCTGTGGTTCACTGTGACTTATGTGAGCTCCAAAAGAAAAGCAGCTTTTCTAATTCAAGCTTCAGGCATGAGGTAATTTTTTTGGCTGTTCATCACTGATTTTAGGTTCAATCTGCTTAAGGAAATTATTTACCACCATACTCTTTGATTCTCAGCTGCATGAGACAGAGGAGCTAATTATGCTGGTTGCTTTTGACAGTCTTGGCCATTGACTTCATTGCAATTATACCAAAAATTTATTTGTGGTGAACCATGATATGCAAAAGATCATTTTATGCAGAAATATTCAAGTTGCTAGCTGTATCTCACTCTCCCTTACTTAGGTTTTTTTTTTACTTTAGCCAATTCATCTGACTTAATCAGTGACAAGAAGTATGCTGATGCAATCTCATTGACTCACTAGTAGTACCAGTTTACTCCTGCTAAAGGTCTGACACAATAACTTCTATATTAGAAATTAACACCACACATTTTTCACTCTTTAATGAATGGGGTATATTGCAGTTCTCACAGTCACAGTGAAAATGCCAAGAGAGGCCTATGAATCCAATCCCCACATCCAGCTAAGCTATGTTCAGTGCAATGCTAAAAATATGGGCTGAGAAGCACTTTCTCAGCTGCTCTCTCTCAGTGAGAACAGCTGGTAATGACCATCTAGGATCCCTCCGAAAAGGGAGCAAAACCTGGGGCATCATCACAGCAGGCTGTTCACCATCTGGGAATTCCCCTCACATTGGCAGGAACATTTAGCTCCATATTTCAGGTGGCTCTGTAGCCACCTTGAGCAGACAGACATGATCCAAAATGGAACTAAGCTGTAGAAATCAGGATAGATTTGTCCTGTTTTGGATCCACAGCTTAGCTTCCTTGGAGTCTGAATGTATAGTTCAATGACTTAATCTAGACACCACTCCATTAGTTCTTTCTCCCTGCTAACCTCCCTCTTCTTCTATCCTCCCCCGCCACACTTCCCTCCTCACTATACAAGAACAATAAAGTTGCCAAGTTTACCCTCAGAAACAAATAAAGTCAGTCTGAAGCAGGTGCTCAGGTATGGAAAAATTCAGCTCAAACAGTTACATTTTGGCAAAGACCCTATGTTCAATTGCTCACAGTAGGAAATGTCAGCAATAATAAGCAATTCTGTCAGCCTCAAAAATAGTAAGTACGTCAGTAGTGCTGTGCATACACACATACATACACACACATCTATTTTCATACTGTGCATAGGTTTCCTGCACAATAGATTAATTTCAGTTTTCACATGCTTCACAGCGTGATTTTGATCAGTTACAGAAGAGTGGATAAAATACCCATGTTGAGTATTTGTCTGCTAACCACCTTCATTTCAGTGGTTAAAAGGAATAGAGTATGGTTTCCTAGACAGTACTTTCATCAAATTGCTTCTGAATTGGTCTGATGTCATCCAGAGTTAATACATTCATGGTAAATAATGCATTAGGAAATGCTGATTTTTTTGCAGATACACTAAGAAAATAATTGTAACTTCATATCAGCACCCTTGTTTTATACTTCTCAGTATCTTTGCTTGCTTTCTTTTATTGGGCTCTTGCAGAATCAACAAGCCAAAAGAAAAATCTTTGTTGCAAAATGACAAGACACTGAGCTTAATTTAATCATCCAGTCTGAAAGTTTGTGGTTTGAAAACTAGACACACATTATGGTAAGCTACTAAGAACTGACTGGAGAGGTTTCTAGTCATGGACCTCTGTGCATGAAATCCTGTAACTCATAAAACCACTCTACTATTGCAAGTCATGGCTGTGCCTCCTCATTGCTGAAAACCCAGAGTATAGATCTGGCATTCATGATTCTGAAGCATGCTCTGAAAACAGATATTTTTCTTGTGAAATAATTCATAAGCTGTTTCTAGGAGCTTCTGTGATAGAAGTTTCTCCTTGTGACAAACAGGAAAACTGTTCATCACACCTAAGTTTGATCCAAAATTGGCATATTGTTTGAAAAGGTGTGTGTGGGGGGAGAAGTCACATTTCTCAGCTTGCACTTAACATTCAAATTCCTACCTTTTTAGCATTTGCCAAGCACCAGCTTATCAAGAGCTATAGATTTCAATCTGTGCAGGCTAGCCATCTTTACAGGTAGCCCCCAGAATCCTAATTAGTTCCTTGAACTAAGCACTTTGTTTCAGACTGGCTTTAAAACAGGGCAATACGTTATGGTAAGGGACATTAGCTTATGCATCTGCAGTAAAATTTTAAGCACTGAAAAAGTTTTTAGCCTGAATAAAAGTTTTTTTTTTTTTTTTTGTTATGAGTTCCAAGCAGTTAGGAAAATTTACTAACAAATTCTAGTGTGACTGAAACCAAAGTAAAGAAGAGAGTTTTCATGATCTGATAGTTCCAGGTCAAAATTCTTAACATACACACACAAATAGACTAGTGAAAATTACTCTATCTTCACACCTTACAGAACAAATTTCTCTTCTAACAGGGACATTTGCAAAACCCAGATATCTGCTACTAGTTTGCAAAAGAGTATTGGTGTTAGAAGGGACAACAGTGTAACAGAACTGTCTTTGGAAAAGGAATTTCTCAGCCTGTAACTCTAGTAAAACATAAATTTCCAAACAGTGCTTCTAAATTAGGAAGAGCTAGTCAAGAAAGCACTCTTTCAGGCTTCCTTTGAACCAAGCTGTATCCAGCCACAATACTTTGTTTATGGAAAGACAGTCATGTAACTAATAAGATACCAAAAAAAAAAAAAAAAAAAAAGAGAGGTGTTTAAATCTATCATACAGGCTGTCTTAAAAAATGTTTTCATTGACTTTGACAACTAGCTGCAAGTGTCTCAGGTTTAGGAAGCAGGTGGTAAAAAGACACTGCTGTAAAAGTATTTAAAATTTCAGAGTAAATAATGCCAACTAAATACTGCAAGATAAGGATATATAGCAGGAAGGACCCAAACAGGAGCCTCATAACCAACCAGCTACAGAGGCATCACCGTGGTGTAACAGCCCTGCACTGAATTTTCAGTGGTTGATAACTCTTCTCCACTTCCCTCACAGAGCGAAGGTCTCCTGTCTCCCTCCCGTTTTCTCTAGAGGAGTTTCAACTTCATGCAATTGCTCAGCATGCTGTGCCGCACACAGCTCAAACGTGCTGCACTAAGCACTGAATGTTAGCTGACAGAAGGGAATTGTGTTAAGCCATTCTAGGCAAGGACTTCATTACAAAATCCCAAATTGCCACACACAAAAAAAGAACCCCCCTCTGAACATCAGTCAAATCTTTCCCCCTCAAACAATCTTTCCATGCTGCACAGAGAGGTACAAATATAGCAAATAGGCTTCATGACTTGCTACAGACTGCCTACAGGGACACTGCATATCACTCAGTTTTGAGTTTGGACATTTAACAGCTTACTGCTATTTATATTTAAAAAAGCCTTGTTCCAGAAAGGAGAAATAAGAGCCTTAGTTTCTATAGATACACTGATCCGGCTACCATAAATAACTAAATAAAGCAGATCTTACCAGACACTACCCCATCCTAATACTGCACAGCCAGAAAGAAACTTGGGAGACTTTCTGTATTTTAATGAAGAACTGATAAATATTTACAGCCATTCAACTAATGGCAAAAGAGTCTAAGGGGGCTGCATCCCACATTCATGAGACAGAGGTCTTCAAATGGTTATTTCTCTTTGACTGAAGACCCTTCACGGAGGTCCAAGCTACAGAAAATAATTATATTCTGTGCTCCACTGAAGTCTTTATTTAATCCTTGTAATTTAGGCATCTCCAATCTATCCATCACACAGAGGAGTGATAGGAAGCCTAGAATAAGTTAATGGGGAGTCAAAGGCAGTAACACTCTAAGGAAGATAACTTCTACTATAGTCTCTTTATGTCAGAACCCTCTATCCATAGCCTTCACATTCTGATATGAAGGGAGAGCCATAACTTAAGGTTTTGAATGTGTTCATTTCTTTCGTCTCTATTATGAATGCGGTGTTTCTGTAAAATCCAGCCATCTTCTAGTCAGACTTTCCTCAAACCTTTCTGCAAATCACAGGGAGAAACTTTTCTAATGAAACTGATAGCATATGAGCAAGAATCAACTGCAAGTTTGAATGACTGAATGTACCCGGACTAAAGCACTCAAAACAAGAAAATATTTGTGCACATCTGAATCCTATCAACTGCAACTGGATGTGGACTGCATTCATCATAATGTACATGGTGAACAAATCAGAACTCCAAGCTTATTCAGAAACAGATTCAGAACAATCAGGATCTTGTTCATTTTCTCAACACTCAGTAATGCTATTTATCAGGTGAAATGTAATTTAAGTAGTAGTCTAGAGGGTGCATGCAAGACAGAGGACAAAGCTAGCATTTTCATATTAAAACAATCAAATCATTTAAGCAAGCAAGAATATCCTAGTTGCAGAGGAATAAATTTCATGGAATAGACTACAGCATCAAGCATATAGTACCCCCCCAATTTATATGCTAATTAGACCAGATGTAACAATTTCAGGGTTAATTAAGCATCACATCCTTCCCACAAATATATCTGCTGTAGACACACAGGTGAGAAGAGGCAAAAAAACCCAAACAAAAAAACACCTTATCATTTGATCAAATCAGCCACAAACTATAGTCCTTCTAGGGTCTCTTCTCTAAACAAACCCCAGGAGTTAACAGTATTTAGTTCAAAACATCAGGATATGTGAAATTCTGATAAACATTTTTGGAAAGCATTTAATCCTGAGTCCTAAACAGGATGGATTCTGCATTTACATTACATCTATTTTTGTTATTGAACATGAAATATCAATTGATTGAGAACAGTCACTTCAATAGCTACATAATAAATGCTTCTCTTGTAGCCCAGTTGTTAAATTTGAACATATATTTCTAATCAATTTAGATTTAATTAGTATACAAGAAACTCATTACATTTAAATTAAATCCTTATTCCAAGCATACAGAGTGTGACCACATTTTGGTATGGTGGCTTGTTACTGGCAACTCTCTTTTTAAGCACAGTTTTGAGTTATCCTTTTCATTGTCTGTGACATCACCCTAGTTATCTGAAAAGCAATACTTCTCTGATTACACTCAGGCAACTATTTTGGCAATGCTAAGAGGAACCTATGTGTGAGATTCTTGGCTATACCAAGTTTATCCTTCAGGAGAACTCCATGAAGTTACTAAGTTTATTCAGATCTTCCTTACCTAAGTATTGATTCTGCAAGAACCATTAGCAACTACTTCAACATCCATAAAGACCTTCTTTCCGTAAGAAGCCATTCTGCAAGCAGAAGCATCTGTGTTGGGAGCAGGCTTAAGGCACATCCCTTTAGCTGAGGAGTCTCCCCTTTCACCAACTAAGCAGTACAAAGGGAATGGAGACAGGTGGGAAACTTTCTTCCATACCTTGATGGAATCCGCTGACACAGCCAATATATAAGAATGGAATAAAGTACACAATAACTAATTAGAATAACATTTAGAAGAGATAGTTATCAGAGGCATTTAGATCCAACTGATGTCACCAGTAATTAGATACCCCAATACCATTTAAAAATAAGATCTAGAACCTACTATATTTTCTTCAGCTGTTTCATTCTTCAGATTCAGGGAGGGGGAAAAAGGGCCCTGGCAGATGATTCAAAACTCAATTCATAGTGTGCAAACAACAATACTTTATCAGCATTTTAAATCCCTGTGGGGGGGGGGGGGAAAAACACACTAAAAACAGAAAACCACAAACACTCATGAACAAAATTACTCAGAATGTTACACAGGATTGTCAGATGAGCTGAACTTTGCTGCATAAGTGGTGACTGCTGAATTTGGCCTATCAATACTTCACCAAATGATAGAGGTCCAGACTCACGATGCATCAGGGATTTTACAGTACAAAAGTCAAAGAAAATACCTGGTCTATTATGTGCCTCAAAGAAAATTTAAAAGATCTTAATGTTCATGATAGCAAGCCAGCTCAATAACTCCAGCTCAAGAGCTATCTTGACAGATGAGCCAAGGCCCTGTTATTGAAGAAATACACAGGAACAGTAGTTAGTTTTCCAAAGATTGTCCTGCAAAAAAGGAGAAAGTAGTATCAGTCCTTCATGTGCTCCAAATCCCAAAATTCAACAGGATGTTTCTGACCTTGCTACTGCCCTGCACTGAAGCAAACAAAACAGGAGAAAAAATAAAGTCGCTTGGCTGAGGTGAAACAGGCTATCACTCTTAAGATTGCAAGAATTTATATTTCAGTATTTCCTTTAGATGTGGAAACCACTCTTCTATGTTGAGATAAAATATTTCACTTTCATCTCTGAGTGAGGCATGCTGAGACACCTGTGCTTGTGAGGACATACAAGAAGAACAGGGTTTTAGGGACAAAATACCTAGTCCCAGACATCTTTTCAATGACTTAGTGAACTCAGAATGTAAATTCAGGAGCACCTAATGCAGACAGGCAACACAATTGAACATTCCATAACTGCTTGAACAGAACACTTCTGGCTCAGCTTATTTCTCCCTGGTTACAGACAGTCATAAAATCAATTTGAAGTGTTCTTTTGAATCTGCCCTTGTGAGCAGCAGGTGATGAAAGGCATGAAGCATGCATAAAATAAGTTGTAACTTAAAAAATAAGCATTAATTTTTGGAATTAACCTTCATTAAAATATTGCATGTTAAATAAAACTTATTATTTCATGTTAAATTGTATTAAATTAGTTGAGCTTTAATATATAGAGTTCAATATACAAATATGATCGTACAACACCATTGCCTGTGACAGCAAATGCCAGACAGACACACAGTGGAAAATGACAGTCTAAACTGACTAGTTTAAATTGTTTAACTGATAGTTTATTTAAGAAAGAGTTTCACTGGGATCTTGGGATACTGAAGTGACAAAGTTTTCAAAAGCTTTCAACCTCTGTTTTCTGTATTGAGTCCTGGTGGCCACGTTGCAGAAGTAACACCTACAAAATGCAGAAGGTTCAGAATGATGATGAGACAGGAAAACCTACCTTACAGAAAAAAATTAAAGACTAAGCAGATTTCAGAGCTGCTTTTCTCTGGAGATTGGCACACAGTGGCCATAGGACAGAATCCGACTAATTTTGTTCACGCTCAGATGGCCATAGTAAAGGTTAAACATGCATTAGCCAAAAAGACAGTCTCAGTATGGTTCTTCCAATACAGACTATTTCCTTCAAACCTTTCCTGTTAGACTTGCACAGAAAAGGAGACAGCTTAGTTTTTAAAGTCTCTTTAAAAAAAGTTTAGTTTAAGATTTACATCTCCATACTGTATTCTCAAATACTGTAACTTACTAGTTCAACCTCTGAAAGTTAAGGAAGCTTAAATGATTTGACCTGGCCACAAATATTCCCGCTGAAGTCTCGCAATTAGGAGAACTAGTTCTACCGTTTTTTAAAAGAGAAAACAAGTTTTGGAAAATTGGTGTTTGAAACTTCATGAAATGTGTTATTTAGGCTGGTATTAATGCTAAAGCAACTTTCTTTTGCAGTACTGCTGAATTTTGAGTAGTACAGTTTTAGTTTTTGATGGCCTGATTGCTTCAGTGTATAGGCACACCTGAAATATACTAGGGTTACTGATGTTACTAAAATTATGCATCTGCTATGTTTTGATTTTAATTTTGAACATTTATCTTTTCACCTGTCAGTTTTGTGGAGTCCAGCTGAGATATCCTTCCAGCTGCGGTATTTAGAGGAAATCAGTATCTCTAAGTCTAAGTCACATTAGACAAAGTCCTCAAATTGGGATTTATAAAGGCTTATTTACTGTCATTCCATGTTTCTGAGCCAACTACGATGCTCCAGCTTTTCCTGTACAGCCTATCAAATGCACGTATGTAAGGATCCATCTCTTGTCTTGGCATAAGTTAGGTAACAAACTAAAATAAAGCCAGCTTGCTACTTTAAAATGATTCTCTCCTCATATTGTTAGCTGGTAATGTAATACTCCCTTTCTTCACTCAGTCTTACAATTGGTATACTGAAAGAGTAAAGGAGACAGAACTGACACAGAGCTTAACAACCTCTGCACGGTGTAGTTAACCCTATGGATGGCTCCAAATGTTACATTGGTTTGTTATAATGAGTTGCCTTCACAACACAAAAGATAGCCAAACTTCATCCAGCAAGCAAGCTTCTCAGCAAAATCAACATTCCTGTTTATCTACCACTGCCCATTTTATTTTATGTTCCAAATCTGCTACACATTTTTCAGAGCTGTTTCTTCACTAGTCATTCATCTTAGTTGATTTAAGTCAGAAGTTCATTAGCATGACATTAGAAATTCTAGTTTGGTTTCCCATTCCTTCTGGAATTCCCATGCTCTGCAGGAAGGAATCAGCAGTGTTTTTACCGCTGTGCAACGGAGCACAGTTGCTTTAATAGTTTGTGCTGAGCTTAAATCCTAGATCAATGCTGTCTCCAGAGAACAGTCTTATTTGAGAGAGTTCATTCTGTGGCTATTGGCTCCCAAAGTGACCTGGAGATTAATATCTTCAGAATCTAATGCTCAAACTACTATAGATTGTCACACTTGACAAACTAACTTCCTCCTAAAGAGTTTATGACACGAAGAAAAATATTGAATTGAAAATCCTTATCCTTTGGGGAGGGGAAAAAAAAAGGCAGGGTGGAGTAGAGAGATAAGAGACTTACCCCTTGGGGCAATAGGGGAGTCAAGACATAGTATTTTTCCATCAGCACTTCAGAGCTCACAGACATTTATCTACCCACTTTATAGGGTTCACAGTCACTTCTCAGAGCTCTCCCATAAGCCAGCCACTTTAATGTTAACCAAATATTGAACTCCCTGCAAGTCAATAAAAACGTTTATTGACTAAGAGTTTCAGTCTATAAACAAACACAATTAGAGGACTCTTCTGTTATAAAAAGGTGACAAAGTGGAAAGAGAAACTGGCAGGTAATTGATTTGTTTGGCATTAACTTAAAAATCATTAAAAAACCTCTGGCATTACTGTAAATAGCATGCACGTTTCCTAGAACAGAGTTTCAGGAATGGCAGATAGTATTTAATATTATATTTACTGAAATTAAAGCTTATCTGATATGAAAATAGATGTAGAAAAATGCATATTTATAGAGGCACACCAGATTCTACTCTGTAAATCTTAAGTAGTACTCTTATGTTCTTCCTGGCATCCTCAAATTGGTTCACCTAAACTTCTATTTGTTTATCATTTATGTTACATGACTAGATGCCTCGGATTAAAATCCCACTTGCTCTATATTTGCAGCAAGATTCTTCATTTATTGAACTTCTAAATAAGAAATTTTAAAAAAAAATCAATGAACGGTCCTACCTCAATTTAACAGGTGAGAAACAAAGGTGTGGAAAATCACATAGTCTCTAAGGTCATACAAGGCATCTCTTATAGAACCACTACCAATGTATATTCCATATCAATCACTTACGCATTTCTTTTCAGTATATTTTTTCCATTTCTCATTCTTGAAGACTATGAAGTACTTGCTGCCTGATGCTCCTGGAAAGGAAGGGCTGCTGCTGTAGCAAAACTTCAGCCTATTGGAAATTAGGGCATAGGAGAACTAACCCCACATTACTGTAGCTAGGTGTTGCAGAACAATACCTCCCACAATAAAACAGATGTCAAACAGACCTGATGAGATGTTCCTAATGTCAAAGAAAGTCTGCAACAGTGCATGAAATGGGATCACTGCTTGCCGGACATCAGGCAGTTTAGTTTTAGCGTTTTAATACAGCTTCCTTTCCCACCATAAAAAAAGACCTTGCACTGTCTCTGAATTGTTTCTCTGCATCATTATCTTTTAAAACTTTCCCCTACAGTTAAAAGGCTCTGTCCAAATAGTGTTTATTAAAAATGAAGAATGATGTTATCCTTCCCCATTGAAGCATCTTTTCTGTGCTCTGATATCAATAATTAGGAGCAAATTTATATTTGATTGTTTCAACAGGCCACAGATACGTTAGCATGATTACAAAAAACCAGAAAGGCATCCTCCTTTAAAGTTTTATTGTTATTAGATTGCATCATCTTAGGGCAGAAAATGGTACCGTACGTTTGTGCTTTATCTCTAGTAGTTTTAGATTTCTTTTCCTCTCAAAGTCACAGGTGTTCAGAAGAGATGATTTTAAAAATTATCTGGCAAATTAATAATGGATATAAATAAACTGCAACAAAGAGGAAAACATTAATTGGTATTTTGGAGGACTAGACAACACACACTCTGTCATGGAGAAAGCAGAAGTCATCTGAGATTTAAAACCTTTCTCAGAAGAACTTAATTCACTTGATTTCCACATAACTGAGTTATTAAATCTTCATTTGCAATGTAGATTTCCATATCTACAGAGAAGTTTTATAGATTTTAAATGCCAGCACTAGAATCAATTTGTAATCATTTTGTAATGATCATTTTAATGACCACTGTAATGATCATTAGAATCATTTTGTAATGCAGTGGGTGTGAATCTCTTACTTTCTCATCAGGGTTCTGATAGCAAGCCACAGTGGATTCCATTAAAGCAGGAATTTATGTTTTTCTACCTCAGAACTCCCGATCTAGCCAAAATTGCCCAAATCCCAATAATTACTCTTTCAGCCTAAGGATGTTTCAGTCTAACCAATGCAATTGTTTGCTATTCATGGAAGTGTCATGACAAACTCTTTAATTATCCACATAGATGTTACATGTCCTCCTACAAAAACTTCAGTATGAATATAATATTATCAATTATATAAAGGGTCAATCGTGCATCTATTGAAGGCCGTAATTTTTTTATTTTATTTTTATTTATTTATTTGTAATTTAACCAACTAAGAGCAGAATCAGGGCTTAAATCGAAATATCATGAACAGCTAGAATATTGCAGTATACATTAGTTTTTAAAGCTTTATATTGTAGGCTTCATAATACTTCAAAATACAGTTCTGAGAAGCAACTTGTACTCCAGAAGTGAGAACACATTTGTTCTGGCAGACCAGAGATAAGTTACAAGTTTAGACTGTTCTATAATGCAACTGCTTGGTCTTGACTACAAAGGTAAAATAAAATAGTATTCTCTGCCTAACCCAACTGTATTACCACAACAAAAGTTTCAGGTGCACAAAGAATTACAGACCATTTGAGTATTGTGTGTGGTCTAACAACTATTTGAAGCTTCTCTCCAGCCTGTATGATATCAGTTTTCAAAACTAAGCTTTCATAGCTGAAGAAATCAGACTTCAAGTTTCCTACGTGTTATAAAATAAATAAATAAATGAACCTTTCACTGCTACTTATTTACATGATCTTCCAGCCACTACCTCTAGCCAACTGAAAAACTAAACTTTGTTTATAATTTAACATTTAGCTAAGTTCTTTTACAGCTTGTCATAATATTTAGTGCTTTTTTTTTTTGCCCCCCCCTTTTTTTTTTAAATAAATTAACTTGTTAGGTTGTTGAGCTACACCCAGAAGCCTCACTTGTTAAAATACAGGTGCGAGATTGAACTTGGCACACAACAAGGAACAATTTAACTCCAGAGGGGCCAGACTGTAACCAGTTTCAGCTTCCTCATCTCACATCTTGAGATGTGAACCTTAGAGTGTAGTGGCTGTGCCTAAAGGTAAACTGTACAAGCTGAAATATTGTTAGGGTATATAACGACTACGTGAATTTCCATATCACTATGATAGAGAAATCGCAATGGGATCAGTAAACCCTTAAAGGCTCTAAAGCACAGTCTCTTATTTATTTGAAAATGAACACATTTCCTCATCAGATAAACCTGTGTTATCAATGTTTCATATGGAGTCAATGAAGTTTAATGTTGGAGGAATAACTATATCAAATAACTACAGAATAATAAGTATAGCTTTATAATCCTGATAATTTCAAACTTTATAATGAATCTTGAAAATTAATTTTATAAATTATATAGAAGATTAAAATAACTCTAGCTTTATATTCCTGATGAGATAATTAAAGTAATTAGAAATTACATCTACTTGAAAACTCAGTCAGTAAGAGCACCTTTAATCACAATCAAAACCTTTTCTTCCCTGAAGAAAGAATCTATTTTCCATATTACAGCTTTCTTTGGTAGCCTCCCATTCATTTTCTTCAGACAGTGATTAGAATAAGCCTTGACAGTGGTTGGAGAGAACACATTAAGAATGATTTTACATAGTTTAAAAAAAAAAGAAAAGAAATCAATATGTCATTCCTGGCATTCAGAACTCTTTTCAGCTGACCTTTTATTCCCCACGCCTGTTTCTCCTTGTTTCTCAGAAGAGCTTTCTTCCCAGAAACATCTGCCTCAAACACAAGGCATTTCCTTGTTCTCTTAAACTAAAGGTATGAATTTGTAATGCAGTATGCTCCAAGGCACTCTATCAGAATTTGTTTGCTTTGGTACTGTCAAAGACAGACTTAGTAGCATTGCAAATGAACATCCTGCATACTCCTTTCCTCAAGCATCATCTTCTTGTCTGACCAGTGTAATAAATACATACAGGGAATATCACTTAAGACAACTGCAAGACTCTCCTCTTTTGCAAGTCTTAGAAAAACTACAGAAAGAATATAGCAGCCAAGATGGGCTGGATGCAGGAACAGACTGAGATGCAGCTCTCAGAAGAAAGACAAAAAGTATATCATGTTATGCTTCAAAGTTCAAAAAATTTCCATTACCTTGTTTTTCAATTTCATTCTTCTTTCAGATGTCAGCTTTTTGCTATTTTTTTTAAACCAGAAACACAAAGAAAAAGAAAAAAAAGGATTTGCTAATACTTATACTGTAGTAGTGCATAGCAGTACAAGCCAAATCATGGCTCATTTATGCTGAGTACTATACAAAAGTCCTAGCCCAATGAATTCACCTTGTTTAATAAGCAGTTAAGACAAGAGGTAAGGATATATGAGGGTTTTTACTGAATTTGACTTGAGACACACAAAAAGTGGCAGTGAACCTAGTTCTCCCACATCCCAAGTTCAAAGTCATCTTTATTAAAAAAAAGTTGTTTTTTAAGGCATCTTTTTCTACCACTCCAGTAATGCAGGCAATTATAAGCTTTGGGCAGATTCTCAGTCTCAACTAATGCCTTAGCATCAGTCTGCTTGGGATGATGGCAGCTAATGGTGCTCTCTTACCACACTAAGACCAGATTTAGGGTACATTCTTTCATCACATGATGCATACCTCCTCTCCATTTAGACTGAGAGAGCATCTGCACCTCTGTACCTCTGCTGTTGGTACACTGAACGAAAGACCTAGATGGTATAGAAGTCAATGTTACTACAGTTTAGAACGCAGAAGAGAAAATAGAAGATTCTGGGAAAACAGCACAGAGTAAGGCTACAAATAAGTACTTCTGCAGCTACAAAGAACTATGTGCTTTCTCACCAGTCTGACTGCATGCATAAAAAACTGTTAGATTCAAGAAACAGCCAACAAAGAGTTCCAGCCTGTAGCATGTGGGATCTCAGTTTCAGTGGCATGTGTGGAGTGCCAGAGAGTCTTAAGAGAGCCACCTACCATTGGGAAAAGTGATTTAAAAGTTGGCCAACACTTCTTTGAGTAAAATCAAAGCTCAGAGAGTGGCACCCCCACACAAAATCACTCCTCGCTTACATTTTTCTAGCCACTGGTGCCAAGTTGGTTGCAAAGCTAATATGATTTTGCTAAAAGTTTGTCTTGACCAAGTTGTCATTGGTAACTGCCAACTATTGCAATTTTGTTGGCTCTTAAAACAAGTTTTCTCAGATTTGAATGCTCTGCCTAAATCCCCTGCCATGAATCACTTATGAAAAATCATCATTAAGCCATGTTAGGATCATGCTGCCCAGCCTTACTTATGCTGGCACTTGCTCATGTCAATATGTGTCAAGCCTTTAGTAAGAGGTTTCCAAGATTTGGAACAGCTCCTGAAATGGAATATATAGACTCTAATTCAGTCAAGGAACTGTCTCTTGCTTTTCCTAAATTTGACAAGCTGACGGGAAAGCTGCTTTAGTTTACAGACAAGAGAATATTTGCTGTATGATCTTGCTGGGAAAATTGTTTATGAGCACAGAAGCAACCCTGAGTAGTTCAGACCTCAAGTTCAAGTCTTACAATAGTACACAAATTTTGACTGAAATATTCAAATTATCATAATATTTTCTGTCATGGGTGCCTTCCCTTTACAGGCCTTGACAAGGACCAAGTGAGGGACTGACCTTTTCCTATAATACCACATGGCATCTTTAACACTTTAAATAACAGATATCTTGGGACCACAGAACTAACTAGCACATGTTAATTGCTCACCCATTTAAGATTGAGATTACTTTGGGGGACCTGCATATCTAGCTGCTCTCTGAAAAAGCTAGTTAAAATGAAGACACAAATATCATTATTAATAACAGACAATGGCTAAGGCCCCACTCTGGGCCTATGAATATTCATCCCTTGCTGAAAAGGGTTCTATTTCAGTTTAAAAACAGAGCTTCTCTTTACTTCTCTCACCTTAATTTTTATAGTTTAAATACCTGAAGATGTTTTGCTTTTTAAACTCATCTTCCTACCTTTACTATAATTTCAGAGTATTTTTCTTCAAACTTTCACATTTCAATGTTAACAAGGCACTAGGCATGTCCTTTTCAAGCACATAAGGTTCTTAATAAGAAAAGTAAAACCCTGATGGATAAAATGTGTTTTACATTACACAGAACTTACACAAAAAAAGCTGAAATTCTCACTGAGGTTATACTCCGATGGATTTGTAGTCTGAAGATAAGTGATTTAGCAGCTCAAATGCCATTAAGAATACATAGTTAGGCTCCTATTCCTGAAGGTTTCAGTCTGAGTTTAAAATAATCATGCCATACGTTAGCACAGTGAAAGATGTTCTTTAACTGAGGCAATTCTGTTTTAAAACAGATTAAATACAGTCAAATATAGATTCTCTAAACACAGTTTTAACACCTCCCCTTTTCCTGCCCAAAATGCTACTGAACACTTTCTCAGAAATATCTTTATAAAACAAGGCATTTATTTAGACTAGCTCATTCTAAAATGCTGAAGTTTCAGTCATATTAATGTTTCAATACCAATGAATTTTCAAGCTTATGACTCATTCCATTCACCAGCAAAATAGGAGGAAGTTTTTGCTGTGGGAAAGATAGCATAAGGGCAGATTAAATCAAGCTTGCTGTCTATTGGCAGAAGTACTGTATATAGCCTTCTGCTCTCCCTTTTGTAGCTTTGGGGAAACATTATGGGTGATACATGGACCTATTTAGCCCCTTCCTAGAATCCCTTCTTTCTCCCCTCCGCACTGACTTTTAGAGATTCAGAACACCTTTGCCATACTGCAAAGAATGCATTGCTTTCTGCTCCCTGGGGTCTGATGCTTTTGTCCCTCAGTGAGAGGCCTGCCATTTTTAATTCTTTTGGGGGCACATAAGGCATGGCAGTCTAGCAGTACATGAAGAAACACCATCAAATTAAGAAATCCTATGTCAAACAGGGCAGGTGCAAATATTGCTACAGAACTCTGGTTGTGTTGAGTCATACAGGTTGCAGGGGCCTAACTAGTCTCTCACTTGCAGAAGCTCTCATTAACCCTTGCCTACTTCCTTGGCTGTGCCATGGCTGGATGTCGACTTTGATTAGGAGAGGGTAAGTGGGAAGGAAACAAACACAAAAGATCAGTAACAACTATACCAAATACAAGTCTTTACTGAAGAAGAGATACTACAAGAGGGATCTCCAGAGCATCTAGCTCTCAATACTAACTTAGAGTTCAAGCTTAGGAAGATAGTCCTCCTCTGTTTCCTTTTCAGTGAACGAAGAAAGGAAAAGTTTTCCACAGCAGTTTTGCTCTGAACCCTTTCTCCTCCACTCTGGCAGGATTGTGCATTTCCCCACTGGCTGTACAGGGCAGACGCACGTGCTAACATTAGCTGTAAAACACCAGGAAAGAATTCTACAAACAGTACAAGTTTTGAAGGCAGACAATGGATCCAACTGTGCAGTCATGTACTGATTGCTGGTGAAGAAAGTCGCCACAGTGAGAAGTAAGCATTTTTCAGCCAAGCTCTGCCATTACCCATTTATGGAAAACTTTGATATTAGGACATTTATTTAGATGCAAGTCATGGTTAAGAGGGGTCAGCTATTTCTCATGACATTAATCTATTATAACTGCTATTGAATTACCAGTAGAAGAACACTATTCCAAAGGCGGATCTGGGTAAGAAATTTGATAGGAACCCTATAGAGTACGGACTATTTCACACACTATTTTTCCCTGCTCAGTTCTGACTCTGAAGAGATCTGTTGTTCTTCACTCATAATAAAACTTCTGCTGAAATCCCTAGAAGCAGAGCCAGGTCGAAAATGTGCAGAATGAGCAAAGCAGTTAAGCCGGCAGTGCCAAAGCAACGTTAACTTCCAAGATGCAGGGAATTCCAGTACTGAATCTTATAATCTGAATGTTAAATTAATGTAATGCTTGGTTGGGAGAGAAAATATCTACTGATATTTTCAGTAGAAGAAAGCAGTATTGGCTTGGAAAGCGAGAATGACTTTTACAGAACATAGCTTGAGAAGCACGCAACAGTTTTGCCCCGGCCATCAAAAAAACAAATCCAGTATCATAGTAATGACTAGCTCAGCATCAAAGGCACCCAAAATACAGATCCATTTCATTCTATATGCTTTTTCATACAGAGGTGAACAATATTTTCTAGTTGAGAGTCTCCTTTACCCTCTCCAAATTTTGTTCAACCTGAAAAGAGTTTCAAACCTAAAGCTAACAGGTCTCCTGCAACTCATGTGCAAGATTCACACAGAGCACGATAGAGACCTGGTCACGTGAGCATATAGATGGCCCACTGATTCACATGCTACCTTGAGAGTTCTACTGCAGGCCTCATATATAGCTTTAGTCTTCCTATACCCTACCTCTAGAAATATGCTAGGGACACTTTCTATTTCACTGTAAAAATACAGCAAGGGTTACTAAAATAGGGAACTTAACCCTGTTTAAACTTAGATAATTTCCCTGTATAGAATATTTACACTTGCTTATAACCAATTAAGCTGTTTAGATGTGCATACTCCTGCTGTGTCTTTGCAGTGTTTTGCCCCCCCCGCCAAAAAAAAAAAAAAACAAAAAAACCCAGCACCTTACATAAATCAGCATCAGGCTCTTCTAGTCATGCACCATTCTATGGAGCGTAAGGGATTATTCTGGTATCAAATAAGGATAATCACCTTATTTGCAGAAATATTCTGACTACAACTTCATTAATGGCTAAGGACTCATGCTTCAGTGATTATCACTGCTGTGAAGCCAAAG
This sequence comes from Apteryx mantelli, assembly GCF_036417845.1. Classification (NCBI taxonomy): domain Eukaryota; kingdom Metazoa; phylum Chordata; class Aves; order Apterygiformes; family Apterygidae; genus Apteryx; species Apteryx mantelli. Next base: position 27,524,836 of record NC_089986.1, on the reverse strand, counting down.
GGAAATTATTTCTGAAAGCGAGACTGAATTTGAGAAGGACAACACAGTGAAATAAAGATGTTGTGGGCTTACACACTCACCTAACAGACTAAACTGCAAACAGCAACTAGCTACTGAATGGGGCAGAGTGTGTTTGTGTAAATAAGGCTGTGTCATCAAAACCAAGGAAGCAGTTAGGTTAGAGAGCACTTTTAACCAAAATCATTTTATTTCCCAATCTTTGCGTTGCAAGAGGTTTTATGTAATTTTTGTGCAAGAACACTGATAGAGTAATCATGCATACATATCAAATTGTAACCTGCTGCCTCCTATCTGGTATAAAGGGTAGGAAAGTACCAGGCTAAGAGTTTTCTTATTAGCTACAGAACCCACAGTTCCTATGGGGAGACAAACAGCTACACATTTGAGTTTCCTGCCTTCAGCTGTGATCCAAACAAGTCAATAAAAACCAAGCTGTAACTTTGTTTTTATATATTAACTCCAACAGCTGTCACATTCCAGATGTTCATTACTACTGTATTAGCAGTGGTTGTTAATAGTTCAGAAGCAGCCAGAGAACAAAACTAATTTTCAGAAGCTAGAGATGAAGGATGTAACCACGATCCAAGCTACCTTGCTATTAAGCAAAAGAAAATTAGTCTTTTGCTATATAAATATCACTATTTTTCTAAATAAATATGCTTTTATGGAACTTGCATTAAAGGAAATGATAATGAGAAATCCCACAACCCAGGTGTGGGACATTGCCTACAAGAGTTTTATTTGCAATAGCCACTTTTTATAAGCCAAGAAGGAGGAACTTTGGCCAAAGCAGAGCTGGACCTCTTCTACAGACACACCAACGTTTCCCACTAGGACATGGAGTCTGAGGGCTGTCATGCCTCTGGATAACTTTGAGAAAATTCAGTACAAGTTAATTTGAATCATATAACCCATTTCACAGTCAAGCCATAACTAAGAATAAGATGGTAATAGCATACAATAGCTGGTGGAATTTAGATTTTTTTGCACTGTTGTCTTTGTAAAATCTATCATTCAATCACACTGAAAAGAAAAAACGTATGAAACAGCTCTTTAACAAGCTTCAGCCTGCTCTTTTATTTGTTCCCACTTCACAGAGTGCAAGGAGAGGCTCTGTGACCTGCACTAGTGATTTTTGCAGCTAATCGTTTTTATTACCTCAGAGGAGTCTTTCTGACATGGCTCCAGCCTCCCTCAGCAGCTCTGGGCCTCGCCCGCAGCCTTCTCTGTCCGAGCAGCGCTCGTAACCGGGCCGAGGACAAGTTTCTCCCATCGCGTCTCAGACGGGCACTGAGGAGCCGGGCGGCGCGATGCCGCCGCTGCCGCACTCGCCTCAGAGCCTGCGCGCGCCGCGCGGGCCGTTGGCAGTTAACCGTTGGGCACGCGACCGCCTCTTCCCGCCTTTTCTCTTCAAATCGCCGCTGCCAGCGGCGCTGCCTCGCGCGAGCCCCCCCCCCCATGGCCACCACTTGGCCGTGGTAACCCCAGGGAGGCGCCGCGGCTCCTCCTTCGCCTCCTGCAGCGCCGAGGGACGGCGCGGCCCCTCGGGCGCCGCTGGGGAAAGGCCCCTGGGGCCGAGTAACGGCTCTCCGGGCACGAGCGCGCCGCTTGCGCTGGGGGCCCTGCTGGGGGCCGTTCTCCGGCCTTGCCGCCTCTCGCCCCGGGCCGCCCGCGCGGCGCGGGCCCCCCGGCCTGTCCCTGGCCGCGGCGGGGAAGCGGCGCGTGGCCTCCTCTGCTCCGCGCTGAGGGAGCGCCAGGGGCCTCGAAGCCCTGCGCGGGAGAGGGCCGGGCCCAGACGCAGAGCTGCCTTCTCCCGCGGCCGCAGGTGGGTCCCCCTGCCGGCAGCGGTGCCTTTCCCTTGGGGCTGGGGCAGGCTGCACCGCTCTCCCTTCAGGGAGAGGAGGGAGGGTCGGACAGCCGATGTCTTCTGCACCCCCAACTCCCCTGTTGCTGGCAGCGTAACAAGGAACTGTGACCCCAGCACTGTATGGACCCAGCAGTGTGACACACTAGCTTGACCTAGAAGTGACCATTATTTCCTTCCAGCTGGAGAAAGGAAGTTGCAGTGATTAAGAGCTACTGTTGTTTTGACTTATTTTCAGGTTTGAGCCTTTAGGATGTGCTTGGACCAGAGTTCCTAAGGTTCCCTCTGACGGTGGAGAACAGCAGGAGCCAATGCGGTAGCTGTGTCGCTAAAAAGGTATGGCACTTGCAGTGTATCCCAGCCCTGTCCGCTGGGCCGCAGTGAGGAAGAAAATTACAGTGTAACAAAGTAGAGTAGCCAAATGCGTAACAAAGATACTTTTCCTTAGCGCTAATATAAACTCTTTGGGACTTTGTGTGGGTTAGGCAGTTTTCGGAGGTGGCTTTGTTAATCCCATGAGTAAAATGACTAACCACAGCTGCCACTGTGCAATTTGAATTTGTTCTACAGTGTCATTCAAGTAAGAGCAATTATGTTTTTCTATTTAATGTTGTGTAGGTTTTTTTGCTTTTCTTGTTTCCAGTTGGAGTCTATAAAACAGGTCTACTATCATACTGCTATAGTGACTCTTCGGGAAGATGACAGTCTACACATATAATTCTTGGTCTTGCAAACTGCTGAGCTTGATAGGTGTTAACAAACCATGCATACAGTTCACTGATTTACCCATTTGGTTAATTACACATGCATATGAATATTGTGCTAGATTGAAATTACATTGCTAGTTAAGCCATGTATAAATGTATCATTTTAAAAAGCAATAGAAAATATTGACCATTGCTACTCTTCATCCTTGAAGGAGATACTGAACATTTTCCATTATATCAGTTGGGTGATTTTAATATCAATGTTAAGAATGTTAATATCAAATGATGTAGTTTTGCTGCTGTGAGCAATATGATCATTTAAATTAATGCCAATGAGATCTTTACTCCTTCTGCCCCCAAAAGCGCATAGTAATCATATCCAAAGCTATGCACTTTTTTATATGTTCTACTTCATGGTATTCTGCCTGTAATATTAATGGATATCAGTTCCTGCAGTGCAGCTGCATATCTCTGGCAAGTTCTAATTTTTGTAATGTAGAAATCTAAAGACAATATCTTGTGCTCAGTAAAGTAATACTACCAACCATAAGTGTTCGGAATACACAAATTATGGTCTAAAACCATGAGGTTAGAAAGAAATGGGGTGATGTGTATGCAGGCTGGAGGAAAATGTCTCCTGTTTCTATCACTGCAATACCTTTGAAAATGTTTATAATTAGGAGGGTAGAAAGCTCAGTCTAAAGCAGATGTGAGGAGTTTGAGGCCTGGAGGCCAGGCATGCAGCTGTGAGCTGTATGAAATGAAGTTGTGAGCTATGTTTTCTTTTTTTGTATTATTGCATGACTACAGAATGTGTAAATATGATTGCTAAATGTGCCTGAAAGGTCTGTATCCCCTAGTAAGGAAGAGGTTTTCTACCTTTATTATAATGCATTCATGTGACTCCAACTCAATCCTGTATTCATAAATGTGCAGTTATTAAGATTCCAGAAACTGTACTACTGTTAATGTATTTCTAGAATAGTGCAAGTAATATAATTTTAAAATACTGTAAGTAGTGGTTAAGTTACATCCCTATGAAAAATGTAGTTTTTGTTGTATTTGAACCTCTAGAAAGTCCTAATTCTGCAAAGGCTATCGCGTGAAATCTCATTTGACACTGTACTGTTGGAGCAAACGTATTTCTCAAATTTTGGCTTATTCCGATGTTAGGCCTGTGACTGACTGTGTCATACTATGCTGTACCCACAATGGTTTAAAAATTTGCATTTTATAAATGCCTGCAAATACACAACATGAAAAATAATGGAGCTTTTATAGTCATTTTTTTTTCCAGGTTATAATGAATAATTTCAGCTTAACATTTAATAAAAGGAAAAAGCAGCTGCGAAAGTGCTTAACAGACATTTGTTGTGTGCTTTTGGTATGAGTGAAGGAATTTAGAAATGCATAAGGGAATTTCCTTTTATAATGTCACTTTATTAGCTAATTCATTCAAATGCAAGAATTAATGGCAATTCAGCTGCACAGTCTTAATGGCCTAATCATTAAGTTGTATGGGAGTTACTCTAATAATAATTAGAGAGAACTCATTTGTTATTAATGTGGGGGCAGTGAGCATGTCTTTAAAATAATAATCCAATTAACATCATTAAGTGGAAATTTTATAGAGTTACCCAGAGCACTGGTGGCTGCTGCTGCAATTTGGAAATAGTATTTCATAGCATCAGGTAACAGATCTCTAACAGCTACTGCCTGGTCAACCTGACCGTTGTACAGGATTGCCTGTAGTGTGGGCCCCATGATTTGAGGTTGGGTTTGCGTTCCTTGGAGAGATGCTGCCCTTAATGACCTCCTGACTCAGCGTAAGCAAATGGCTTGCAGGCTCGCCATGATTTATCTTAACGCTCTACATCGATGAGTCTTTGTCATCTGACAGTGCTTGCCCCTCGATTTTGAAAGCTTATGTGGTATGCCCCAAATATGGTTGGGCAATCACCTGAAAGCCCATGTGTTTTAAGGCACAAATCAGTGAATAATATTAGATGCCAGGAACTAAGCAGGCTAAGCTGTTGGCAGGAAGGAAGAACTTTCTCCAAGTTTCCGCCATGCTTAGTATGTCTGATTTGAATGGTTGCAAAGATGTATTTACATAGGGGAGCATAATGGTCTGTCTAGGTATCAGATGTACAAAGTTCTGAACAGGGCAGGAGGGGAGTGTAATTAGTGAGTAAGAAACTTTGTATTAATAATTTGGTAAATGTGGCCCCATATAAGAGCAAGCTCCTTAACAGCTTGAGTAAATGTGTTTTGTGGGAGGAGTCTGTCCAGCCTGAAACAGACTAGCCACATAGGATCAAATTCAAGGAAGGAGAAGGTACATCTCATAACTTGTTTGATATATTTATAACTTGTGTAGTTAGTTAATGCAGTTAAAAAGGTCCTAATTTCATGCAGAGATTCCAGATTGTTCTGATACTGTACCTAAACCTATGAAGCAAAAATAAAATAATATGCCAGTATATATTTATCTTTGAATTTATTAAAAACATAATCAAACATAGGGAGAAGTTGATTGGTATTCTAGGAAGGCTGTTAGCTAAAAAGGCTGGCCTTGGAATCTGTCCTGCTGAGCTAGAGTTGAAAACTGAGCCTAGCTTCTACCTAGACCTGCTTGGCTTGATAGCACATAGGATTACCTAACAGATCAACATGCAGTAGATTGGCTGCTCAGTGGATGTCTGCGTTAGCACTTTAAGCATATCTGCCCATGAGCTATTATACTGTGGGTGGCTCGCTGCCAAGTACAATAATCTGTGCCGAAAGTTGCCTTTGATAAAGGAAGAAGTGTCATTTAGGGGACTTAGGCCTGACTTCGGGTTCCTGTACTGCACTTACACTTGGCCTGTTTGCCAGAAGCAGGCTTGGACCCTTCAGGAAGAGGTGCCTGGCAGGGACTAGAACAAGCATGTTAGATGATTAGTCCAACTGCAAGCAAGAATTAAATGACTTGTTGCCTTTGTTGTTGTTGCTGTTGATTGATCACATGAAATCCCCAGAGTAGCTCTTGGCCTAGTCATTCAGGGTAATGGTGATGCAAAGGCAGGCTTACAGCTGGATTTGCTGGTAGCCCTGTTCTGAGTACCAGAAGTGACCACATTATTTAAAAAGCAGTGTAATTATGAGTTGATACAGCACTGTTGACTAGACATGTAAGTTGCTGTTATACTACAGAATTTAGTTGAATTCCCTCTTTTGCATCCTTCCCTTTTTACTTGCCTACATTTTGATAACAATTTCAAACTTTTCTCTGCAGCCATGAGGACAACAGGCTTTAAAATTGACTCTTTTTTTTTTTTCCTGAAGTTTCATATCTTGTGATAAAGTTGCAAGATTCAGCAATCCTGAGAGTTGCTGAAGTGAATATCTACCCTGTCTTAGGTGTAGTTACTGATGTTTTCAGTCAGCTGTTCAGGAAGGAAGGTGTGGTGTAGGTTTTGCATTACAACAACAGATTTTTTGAAGGCGTGATCATGTAGCCAGTCCTTTAACAGGAGTCAGTCTTTTTGAAATATTGACCTATATTACGTCAGATGATCATTGCTATTTTTCCAGCAGTCGTCACTCCCCTGTGACCAGGGCACATGCTGGATGCCTGTGTCTTCCCTCAGGACACTTTTAGGCAGAAGAGGTCACAGCTGCACACTGTACCAATGGGCATGTGCTTTGTCAGCCAGCAGGGGAAAGGCTACCAAATTACAGTGAGGTTTGAGGTGTCTTGCAATGACAAGTTTACCTGAAGCTGGGGGCGGTTGCTATTGTATTGGTCTCATTGCCTAAAGCCACTCTGGCCTTTTCCAGTACCAAAGGGTGACACAGAACATTGCGTTAGCATGGGAAATCAAATGCTGACTGTCATGATAATCTCAGAGTTGTGCAGTTATTTGCCTTATGAGAACTAAATAAATCCCTTAACCAGGGAGATTTTCTCGTGAAGGTGGCATTGCTTTCACCCCTCCACAATAAGAAGAGGGGGTATAGAATATTAGCAGTCTCTAATAATACTCATAAATAATTGACAGAAGAGTTTACCCTTGGCAAGACCATTTTTAATAACAAGACTGTTAGTATCCACGATAATGGTGTCCCTGGAAAGCAAATGAAGTCCCCACACAAACTCTTGCTGTTTCCAGCATCCATATTGAGAAAAAAAACATTAAAGAGAGGACTGAAAATTAGGAAAGCTAACAGAAGAAGAAATAATCTAGAAGAGCCATAAATGTTGATCTTCAGCTGGTGGAAACTGGTGTCTGGATTCAAGAAAAATGTGTTACCTTGTATCAAGCTGAAACTTTTACCACCATGTCTTGACTTTTCCCAATATGGACATATTCAGCCCTTCCCCTTCTATTCTCCCATGCCCCACCATAGATTTTTTTTTAGTCAAGAAAAAAACCTGCTAAAAATACAAATCCTTATTATGATACAAACCCTTTCACCACCCCCAAGAGGGTATGAAAAAGTAGCGAGGAAAGTGTGCGCAAAATTGCAGGAACTGGTATGGGAGATGTTAACCTCATTTTTCAAGAGTCAACAGAGCCTGTCAGATGCTGTTTATCTTGGCTTTAAATACATGCTAGGGAGCAGGATCTTTACAGTGCAACTCCAGTCTCCTGTGCCTTACTAACGCTTTATGTTTTGAAGGAAATGAGATGTAGTCAGGTAAGTTTGAATAGGCTCCCTGCTGGTAGTGTCAGAGCTAAACTAGCTGGACTGTAGCATTGATAGTACAACATGTGTCCTAAATCAATACTTAATTGCTCATGCTATTTTCAACTGTTTTATTTTAGTGCCTTGAATGGCTCAGGATTTTTTTTTGCTTGAGTCAGTTTTCTTGATTTAACAAGTACTTAGGAAGAAAAGATCATTGCAACTATTGTTTGTAGGTATTTAAAATGACTGTCATTAAAGGTCCAATATTTATGTCTGGAGATGGACTGGGTATCCATACTTCTAAAATACAAATAAGAGCTTTATTGTTTTGCCATATATGAGGAACAAGTAATAAAGATTATTCTGGTTACCTTTTACTTCGTAAGGTTTGGAGAATGAAAACAGTTTTCTGTGAGCAGCGAAGGTTTGACATGGTTGTGCTTGCCGTGTGGGCCAACTTGCTTGCAAACCTTACCTCTTTTGTTGAAGTACTGCTTCAAATTTAATCTGAAGGGATTTTGTATGAGGGGAGCTGGGGCATAAATGTATGTTGTCAGGTTAAAATGACATGTTAGCGCCTCTGTAATTCAGCAGTGTGCTCCATGTGAACAGCTTTCTCTGACAGGATAGGACTCCTTGTAAAAGGGAGGACCCAGGAAGTACAGCAAAGTAACCGACCCCGAGTTCTGCACCAGTACCTCAGGCAGCTTGTTCAAGGTCAGTTGCGTGACTGCGGTGTAGATAGAACTCGCAAAAAGGCAGCTTAGAAAATGCCAGTGGGAAGGATGCCAAGCTCTGTATCAGTAACTTCTCACAGAAGTTACTTTTACTAACAAAGTTCACCTGTTTTAATATAATACTGGGGCTGTCTGGCTGTGTTTTGAAGTCATATCTGTAAAGCCTTCCTACACTCGCTGTGCCGAAAAGCGTGGTGAATTGTGGTGAACCCTTTACCAAACTCCATGTTGCGTGAAGGTAAGAGTATTTATGCCTGCAGAACGAAGAAACAGTGGCATAAACTGAACAATACTAGTCAAGAGGGGTGGTGCTCCCCAGCTAGACCATTTCTAGATCTGTGCCGCAAACTACTCTCAAGTGGTGCTAAAATTCAGAAATCATTATTATTTTTTCTTGTGTTTCTCTTACTCAAGAGGTAGGTGTTGGGGTTCAAGCACCTTACTGTGAGCCAAAGGACAGCATGGCTTTATTAGCTGTTTCCTTCCACCTATTTCTTCTATATTTGGGAACAAAGCAGAGTGGAGACTTTTCTACAAGGGCTACCTCACTTCTGAAAAAAAGCATTTGAGAGAAGATGCTCATTTGCATCAATTCTATGTGAGTCTTATTAGGCTGAGCAGAGATGCTGTATCCTACTTAACTGACAAAGATAAGAGCACAGTTTGTCCCGTCATATTTGTGGTAAGACTCTGCCATGCTCCATGAATGCAGTAGTGAAAATATTTATGGTTCTTAGCTTATTAGTTTTTGCAGCAGAAGAAGCAAGTACATCTCAGAAGTGCATAGCATTCTTAAAGGATTTTTCTAGATAGAAATCTCAAGAGGAAAAGTACACGCCTTTCTATAGCAACCACCCATAACAAGCCATCTGTCAACTAAACCTAATTTGCAGCTAGATCATAAGGTACTTGCTGCAGAGCAGGGAAAAAAAATGAGAAGAAATTGTTGTTAGATGTAGGCCTATCTTATGCCCATGGCTACTAGTTAGCCAGTATATGAAAATCACATATGGTGTCCAAGGTCAGAGCACTAGTGATTATGCAGGCAGCCATCCATATCCACTTCTTACATAAATTCTTAACCTTGAGTTGGAGCACTGATGACTTTGTCTCTACAAATGTCTTTGGAAACTTGTTTGTGAACCTCAGTTTTCACAGCTAGATTTAATGTGGGAACTAGAAGGTTTCAGTTTATAGCAAGTTCATTGATGTTAACTACAGGACAATATTGCTCTAAGAACAGTTTTGGTGGTTAGGACCAAGATATTTAGGAACAGTGTAAGAATGAGACAAGCATCCTTTAATCTGCACATCAGGACTTACTGAACCAGAGATAGATTTAGAAAAGCTTGTGGAAGGAGGGAAGAAAAAAAAAAAAAACACTCCCCAAAACCTGAAATGTTTTTTAATCCATGTAAGCCTTTGGCATTTGCAGCACTCTTTGGAAGTACGTTTTGACACTAATTACCCTGAAAAGTGCTTTTAGTTTTTAAACCTTCCATGTGATAACATGAATAGTAGGAAGCATCCAGTAAAATTATGGAAAACAATGAATTGACTTGTTCTTGCCATTCATGGCTTTATTTACCATTCTCATATTCCTCTCTTTTCTACATTATAAATTCCTAATCTATTTAATCTCTCCTTATATACGAGTTGATTCATATCTTTAATCCTTGTTGCTTTTCTTTTCCTGAATTTGCTTAGTTCTGCTATACCCCTTTTAAAATAGGGAGAAGAACTGGAAACTCTCAAGATAGGATTGCATGCAGAGAACTTTACTATGCCATTCTAGTCTCTGCTGTTCTCTATTCCTCACAGCCTTTTTCAGATCACTTCTGAATACCTTGAACAGTGCATCTTCCTGCACAGGCCCATCCAGGAGCATACTAGTAAGCTTCTTTTATTGTGTAAAATTGCCTTTCTTTCCTGCTGTGTGTTGCTTATCTTTTACCCAGTTATTAATGCATGGAAGTATCTTGCCTTTTATCCATAATGGCTCTACAGTTCAATCTATAACAGCTTAAGACCCTTTGTTGAGAAATCCTGATGTAACTTTTTGAAAATCTGAGTTCACTTTCACCCTTGTCCACATGCTCACTGACTCCTTCAAAGAACTAATAAACTGTTTCTTTTTTTGGAAGAAGTATGCCTCTCTTTCAGAATTGGTTTAGCCAAGATATCAGATTTAATGGAGAATTACTATTCAAAGTTTCACAGAGTGTGTTATTCCAGTGTGCAGAGTAGGTTGGAGTGGGGAGTGTAACCCTCAGAACTCTGAGTATCTGATCAAAGCCTGTGCAAAAGCAGCTTGGACCTCAGTTGATCTGCTCGACTCTGCCTTTTGCCCTTTCCATTATGATTTGCAACTGCGGTTCTGCTAGCACCTTCTTGGCTTGTGGCATCTAGCTAGTGACATCATATAAAGTTTTCTTCCATCTGGAAGGCAGCTGAGCACCCTAGGAAGGACTTTTTTTCTTGTGGGCCTCTGTATAGTTACCTAGGTCCTTGTCATCTCCCTGCTGCCTTACTGTAAAGTTCCCAGGGTAGCCCTTTACAGAAATATTGGCTGTAATGCAGAAGAAACACCTGCTTTCATAGTGGTATATGTTCTATGACAACTGAATAAATAACCAGAGGCTGTCAGAGAAAGTAGTCATCTTGGGTGTTACCAGGTTCTGTTACAAGAATATGGAGCCACTGCTAGTGGTTACACTTGGCCTTAATATAAAATCGTTGCCTTTGTTGAGTGGCACAGGCAGATTGACCAATGTAGCAGAATCCCAAGACATGAAAACGGATCACTCTTACAAAGTGCTATTCAGTTGTGTACCTAAACCTTTGTAGCTTACTGTCTCTCAAGCTGTCTGCTAAAGACAGGATCTGATGCTCAGCAGGATCAGGTTTCAACTGCAAGTTTTTCTGAATTTAATCTAAATGTCTGAGTGGGTAAGATACCTGGATGAAGGCATTTGAGACTTATTTGAATATGGTACTAAGTCAAGTTCATCACAACACAGATTTTTATCAATTCATCAGTTTCTGGTAGTGCTGACCTAGTAGTCTTGGGAACTCCAAAGACTAAGTTATCTATTGATATTTCTTTCCAATGCCAAGGAGTTTCCTAGCAGTTGCTACAGGCCATTTTGACAACAGATCTGAAGAGCGTTTTCCTCTTGGTCAGTTATTAGTTTCAATTTGAATGTTTTATATTAAGAATGAGTATTGGCTATACTAGCATCATTCCCATGCTCTCAATTTCCTTCTCTCTTGTAGCTAAATGATTTTAGGGGTGTCCTTATAGCTTAGGGACCAGCTCAAAAAACACTTAACTTCTCTGTTGGTTTCTGTTCAGTCCAGTGCAGCACCTCAAACTGTACTGGTTTGGGATCTGCCTGTTTTAGAAGTTAATTGTTTTCTGAGGAAAACATGAAGTGACTTCATGTAACCTTTGCTTTGTTTACTGGAGCTTTTAGGCCCTTACATGAATTGGAAGGGAGCTGGAAGTACAGCACTATTTGTGAAATGATTCTCAACCAGTGCGTTTTCTCTCTACTCTGTATTTGCAATTCTCTCTGACATGCAAAATCCGCTAATTTTTTCAGGGTTGAGACTGGTATGTGGTCTGATAATGTTTTGTAGATGCTAACAAATGCGTTAGTCTCCAGCAAAGAGATAGCCTTAGTTCAAATACCTCACCTCTGCCTCAGTACAGGCAGAAGAGGATGAGAGCAAAACAGAAGAAAAAGGAGTAGTTGTCCACAGTCACACAGCATATCTAAATATAAAGAAAGAAGAAAACATTAGACCACGCTTTTAGTCCCCCCCCCCCCTTACTGCCCCTTGCTATTTGGGTATGAATGAGGTAGGGTAGGAGAAAAGATTGATGAAGTAAAGGTTTGGAAAGGTTATAGATTTTGATCTATTTGAGACCCCCTGATCAGAGTTAATGTGTGACCTATACTGTTTCAGCAGGCACATTATCGTAGCTAAATGTCGCAGAAAGATGCTTCTGATTATATACTTGATGGAACTACTTGTGGAAGTATTAGGCATGTGGAGAGGGCTTGATAAAACAAGGTGAAAGCTGAGCCTCGCACCTGACTCCGTCCTCTTCTGCTCTGGATTGGAAAGTTATTTTTTCTGGTCAAGTTCTCACTGGTGTTCATGTTCATTTTAAGAAGCCCCAGACACTTTCAAATCCTGAGTCTGATCCTCCTTCCCTAAGAGACACTGGAAGCAGGACTGAGCCACCTGCTTGCTAGACTACCCAAATGGTCTGTCTTATAACTACCCACAGTTTTGATCATTTCCCTTGTACAGTTCAGGAGGATTTGTCGCATCATGACATCACCCTGTCGCATCAAAAAATAATAGCTTCACCAACTGTAGAACAGCTGTATGTGACAGTCTTTAAAGAGTCTTTTGGAGTCTCAGCAGATGGTCACATTTGGCCAGTGTCATAAAGGGGGAAGTACATTGTTATTTCAAAAAAAACCCTTTAACTGAGAAATAAGTTATAATACTATACCTTCTGGCAAAGGAGGATTTTTTTATATACTTTGCAATGAATATTGATATTGGTAGATGTTTATTTGCAGGAGAATTGATGAGACATCTTCCTAGAGAAAAAGTGATTAGCTTACATGCAAGACCAGCATGTTCATTTGCCCTTGGAGGCAAATAAGGAACCAACCTCCTTGATATAGAGTTATTTTTGTCTTCCTAGGAACAGTGCTTATTGTGCATTTTGCGCTTTTTTTTAAATGCTGTCAGCAGACACAGACAGCCATTAACCTTAATACCTCCTATTTAAAGATAGTGCCTGTAGTCAGTTCATTCAATTGTGTGGGACAGAGGCCTTAGGTCAGTTGCTGATGATGGCAGAGACCTGATCCTGAAATGGCATGTCAGCTCTTTACTTCCTGCTCTGTTTGGAAGAGTACAACTGCATGCATCTGGATTCTAGTAACTTTTGTCAGAGGTTTCCTGTTCTTGATGTTGCAGAGTGATGATTTTTTTTTGTTTGTTTGTTTGGTTTTTTTTTTTTCAATATCAGCTTTCTTCACATTGAGGATAGGAAAAGAGGACTTGTATGTAAAACACTAGATTGAGGCATAGGAGATTGGAATAGGTTTTCACCCCTCAGGCAGAATGCCCTTGGCAGAGAGGAGGTGGCACTCAGTTAATGTGGCATATTTATTTGCCCCTGCTACACCAGCACAATGGAAGCATCTTCATAGGATAATTGTCTCTGCAGACCAGACAAGATCTACTTTGAGGCTTTCTCTCCTGCTAGTACCAGTTATAAGGCTAATGTAGCTGGATTCCCACTTGATATTTGCCTCTTTCAGGTGGGAAGGACAATTGTTAGTGCAGTTCTAATTCAGTATTTTTAAGGCAGTCATGTTTAGATCAATGTATTTCTTTAGAAACGTGTGTCTTGAGGCAGGCCTCTGCATCACTAGCACAGGTGCTGAGCTCTGAAAGAGTACAGAGGAGAAGGGGTGAGGATGAGCAGTTACACAGCTCTATCAACATGAGCTTTAATTGCTTAGGGTTTGAAAATACTCTTAGTTCCAAACGGGGGAATCTATTCAAATTTGTTCCCCAGCATTCTGTTTTACCTTGTGTTAACTACATTTACAATGTAGGCTGACAAGATGTTTACATCAGTCAACCACAATTCTGCCAGGACTGCTAAACATTTCCTGCCAGCATATGTTGAATGGTTTACATTTGTCAAAGTCAATCCATCCTGGTCTTTTCCCGTCTGGACCAGTACCAGAGCAGTGTCTGTACTAGCAGGAATGAAGAGCTAGTCAGTTTGTGGGAACTTTGTTGTTCATTGCTTCTCCTGAGCTATATTCATTTCCTGCTTTACTTTGCTGAAAGTGTGCTCTTGTGAATTTAGACAAAAGTCATATAACAATATAGAGGTGTTCAATATATCTTTGGTATATTAAATTTTCATTTGTTAGGTTGGGACTGCTTACTTTTGGCATATGAGCAAGATTTGCAGCAAATTGGATTGGCATATGTTAGTTTGGTGGATCTCTAACTTGAATGGACTGGGAGATTGACCCAATGATTAACAGACATCCATTTGTGCAGAATTATCTTCCCCCAAGCTGCTTGTATAAAAATTTCAAAAAATGATGAAATAATTTTATTCTTGCAGATACTGTACCTATGCATGTGAAACATGAACAGGTCTTTAATGTGTTTGAGAAAAAGCATTTGGCTAAATTCATTGCACTGTATTTTCAGCTGGTTTAACTTGAAAGTCCTGCCAACTCAGATCAGGCCTCATCTTTGCTTGATGAACTATCTGCTTTAAGCTGTCTAGATCTCATTCAGGGGAAGCACGTTCTTCAGAAGCACTGATAGCTTATTTCCAGGGCAGTGTGCTTTGAGTCTTCCCTGTATGAAGTGGATGCAGTTATTTCAACTGCATTCAGCAGTTGCTTTCCCTTCCAGGATTAACTTGAAATCAACATATACATGTTCTGGGCTCTCCAGGAAGCAGCTGGTAATCTTGTTGTCCTCTGTCTTATGGCTAGGTGCAAAATTCTTAGATCTTCCTGAGGCCCTCAGAGAGGGAGACAGGCTGCAGCTAGCCTGTGCTTTTATAAAGACTAACAGAATGAATGTAACCACAAAAGAAAACTTCTGTCAAAAATAACTTTCTCATCTGGTTTTATTTCCACTATATCACTATCTTCTGGCAAGCGGACATAGACTAGAAATAGGCTTCTTCATCACTGTTTAGCAACTGCCACATTTTTGCTACCGAGCTTATGAATAGGTACTGCGGTATCTGCTTATATGAGTTAGCAACAATTGAAAGTTTCTTTGGAAAACTGTATTCCAAATGTTGATGCTTTGGTTTGTATTCTGCTTCTTCCTCAACTTGTTAAAATCTTCACTGGAAGATGTAAAACTACCTTTTCTTGCAATTGAAGTTTCTTTTGCCTCAATAAGTGATAGAGGTGTAGCTAGCATTTACAGTACAGGTTAAGATTCAATAGTCTGGCTCCAGCATCTCTAATTCATGTCATGATTTGCAGAAACATGGTAAGCAGGCATGCATATAATTTTACTGTTTGCTTTTCCTCAGTTCTGCCTTTCCTCAGTTCTGCCATCAATGGAATTGACAATGCACTGTCATCAGGCCTACTAGAGCTAGAGGTAGGATTTTCTCTGATACTCGTTAAAATGTCACTTTGCTTCACAGTTAGACAACGGTCCAAATAATGATCCATTTCTAGTATGGAGAGCCAAAAATACAAGTTATTGGATCAATGCATTGCAAGACACCTGTGCCTTGGTGGGAAATGACCAGACTGAGATCCCAGTCCAGGAAATAGCTACAAGACCATTCCCTTGCCTGTGGACAGGAATGCTTATATCCTCAGAGAAAATCTTTCAAGTGTCACAGATATATCAGATAGAAAGAAGGTCTGGTAATATAGTCTTTTTCTCCAAGAAACTGAGTTGAAATGTTGGAGGGGAAATTATTAGCAAGCAGTAGAATCAGCAATAGGCCTGCAGTCACATTTATCTGTGTCTTTACTTGTGGAAAAAGCTTACTGATTGTGATAAATTACTGATCTTAGATGAATTAAATAAGCATTTCCTCTACTTCTGGAGAGCAATGATAACTATTTTCAAGACAGGAGACTAGACCGCAGGCAAAAATTAGTGCCATGCCACTAACCCTTTATCTTCTCCACCATGAGTAATTTTCTAGTACTGCCTGCTTAGAAAAGAAGGCTGTTAATTGACCTCCTACTGGGGTCCAACGCAATGCAGTTCTCATGTTGTAGCATGTCACCCACTATATCCTCCTGTCTCCCACAGCACAAAGTGTTGTCGTCAGATATTGCCCTTTGAAGGAGCCTGTTTGCAATGTAGCGAGTCTGGGACAACTGTGCTCTGAATGAAAGCAACGTACTTTGGGACCAGGGTTACTGTCACTCTGATGTTCACTTTTAATGTCTAGAAAGTACAACAGTTAAAGCCTGCTCTGTGTGTGTGTGTGTATGGTTTTAGAGGGTTTGGGTCTGCTCTACCTACTCAAACTCCATGGAAATTGTGGGTATTTTGCTATTCTTTCTCTCCTGTACAGCTCATAATTATTACTGAAATATAGCAATCACTGAATATATCCATCACTACGCTGTGTTGCAAAAAATTTCCCTCTACTTCCAGATCCTCTTTCCTTTGCCAGCCATGGTAGTTCACCTGTTTGCCTTAATGTTTCATTTAGTATCAAATATTGATGTACTATATATCCTCTTTAGCCATCTGTCAAGGGTATTTTTCTAAAACATAAATCTGATTTCAGCCTGTCCATTCTGATAGCTATGACAAAACTTGCTGCAGAGGAGCTAACACCTGTGAAGAAGGTCAGAAATTTAGGGTTTGACTTGATTTCCTCAACACTTTATTCTTTCTTTCCACATCTAGTTCCAACTGTCTCCAGAATTATGTTGGCTTCCTATATGCTAACTCCCTGACCTTTCCCAAACCTTTAAGACCTTTGGATTTTCCACCATTCTAAACTCTGCCTTGCTCCATCTCTCTCTGACCCCAAGCACTGACTGTTTGTATGGTTACATATGCATAATTTTCTGTTCATCAGAACATGGCTTCCCAACTCTTCTGTTTAAATTTCTCTTCATTATTGATTCTAATGTGCTCCTGCTGTATCTGTTACTAGCCTTGCCACCTCTCCTCTAGGTAAGCAAGTCTGTTGGTAATGTATTAGACTGAATGAATGGAGCACTGTTAATGATCAGATCTTACCTTCCCTGTATCAATGCCAGAAGAAAGCATCAACTCATCTAGTTTGATCTCTGCTACATCAATTCAAATAATTTGATGAAAAATTGGGCTTGCATTGTAGTCAGCAGTTGTTCTTGTGTACCACAGGCTAGGCCTGTCTCAATAACATGCATTCTCACCATGTGGAGATATAAGAAAGTAGCTCCAGCTTCTGTGTAGATGAGAACTTGCCCACTATTTCATATTACCCCTCATTTCACCAATCAGTTTCTTAGAACAACCTGTTGTCAGATGAGCTAGTTTTTCAGTACTGTTTGCTTTTACTGTGAGTACAGTCTCTGCACTCTTCGCTTTCAGACACTATAACAACTACTCTGGCTGAAAGCTGAAGATGCTTTCATGTAATGCAAGTACCACTTAGCTTCAAGGGAAAACCTAAACAGTTAGCTGTGAGAGTAACTGGATGCCACATCTGAAATGAGTCATTGTTCCTAGAATATCTACATGATCCCTGAAGGACCTGTGTATTGCATATCAAGTTACACAGCTCTCAAACTATTGTGTGTAATACATTGTGGTTCTGCTGTTACTAGATGGGATGGAAAAAGCATATTGATTAGGCAGTATATAAATGACAGTAATAAATAATCAAGGAAATACGGATTGTACCTTAAGTCAGTGGAAAATTCTCATTATCTTCACATCAGACCTCGCACTGAGCAGCATATACAACAGTGGCAGACTTCTTTATGATACAGGTCATTTCTACCCTTCCTCTTGGAAAAGGCAAGTCTTAGTACACTTATCACGTATGCCTGTTTGCACACTGGTTATATGAAAACCTGTTTAAAATGTGGACACTTGAAAAATACTGTAAGCCGTATGTAAAATGTCTTCTGCTGACTTGCTCCCCTAGTTCTCTCCTAGACACCCAGTACAATAAAAGCTTCAACAGATATCCAACGAGACCATTCTTCACAACAGGCTGTATGTAGGCTAGTAAACGTTATAGTTCCCTTTGTGCTGCTACAAACATGAGTTGGATTAATATGCTAATTTCATTTTCACCTGTGGTGTTTTTGTTGTAGTCAGAGCAAAGCTCAAATAATGTTTAAGTACGTGCAGGATTATGTTATTAGCTGACAAAGTACTAGAAATACTTCTGTGGCAAATTGGAAAGGAACATTTACAATGCCGCTTTTGATTAGCGTTAGCCAACCAATTAGGTTGGCTTCACAGAACAAAGTCCGAGCCTCCTGTTTCAGAAATCATCTGCCTGAGGGATGATTTAAGAAACATATAGCACTGTGGAAATTATAGATGACAATAAACTTTCTCTTGCAGGGGAACTAATAAACTGTGCATCAGTAAAGGAACTGCAGAGAAATCTACTTGTACCAAGAGTGTTACTGTCTGTATATATGGAATATAATTGTGCTGAATCAGGAATATTGTGTTACAGAAAGTAAATGCAAGTTTTCAGATCTTATTGTACAGAATTAGGTGAGGACATTGGAACCAACAAGTACGTATTTGCATATAGGGTATTTTGCCAAGAGTATTTTCTTCTTTCACAGAATCTCTCTGAGGTTTTGTTTAACAAAGGCACGACTCTGTAAGGCCAGCTGTTTCTTAGGGTAGTAGTCCTTAGTTAATGTGGGACTTCACATTTAGATTTGTCAAGCAAGCACCCAAGCCACCTAGGTTCAACCAATTAAGGGAAACTTTGGCAAACTCGAGCTGTAATTTCCTTGCACTCTGCAGTCATTACCAGACTGCAAGGTTTGGTAGGAGTGGGAGTTTCTCTTCCTGTGGCTTTGCTTGGGTTGCTACTCTAGGGAAGTAAGTCAAGAGCTCACAGCTCCTCTTTCTGGTCTGTCTACCATTAGAACTGGTCATATCAATAAACCTTCAGCAGACCCATGATAATTCTTCTCACAGTTTGCGTATGCTTGCAGGACAAGTTTGTTAGTTAATTTGCATGTGCGTAAAGTTAAACCATTGCCTTAGCTTAGAAGCAAAGAGGGCCTAGGGACAGAGTTTACCATAGTTCTTCTGTTAACTGTCCTTTGCTGCAGGATATGCAGTGTCCTTAGGATTTCAAAAAATGCTTTTGATATTAAATCATCAGTTTCCTCTTAACAATACAGCTAGCGTCCTATGAAATCCCAGATAATGCTTCATATGCAAGAACATGATTTTTAACTGTCTGAAGTCCAGTCTCATATGTTGAGACAATAATGTGTCAAAGGTAAGGCTGAACTGGTATAAGCTAATACCAGTAAAAGCAAAGTATGCAGTCTGCTGGGATCTGACAGTTCTGTCACTCTAATCACAGTTTTAGGATATTCTACCCATTATTCCTTTATAGAAGAATCTTCTGCCTCCTTCCTGCAGCTAGGCTGGAACTGGGGGCGGGGGGAGGAAGACCAGCTATATAAGTGTGAAATGTAGCTGTAGCTTTACTTATGAAATATGTGTTGGTCTCAGATCCCCCAAGGAGAACATGCTGCCATCAAGGTAATCTGGCTGGCTGTAGTATTGCAGCATTTCAGCAACAAGGGAATGTGCTACGCCTTTCTGGATGTAATCCAGTTTTACCTTTCTGTTCCTATGAGATTTAGAAGTCAAGTCTAGTTTGAAATTGGATCTCTGCAGGGCGGGAAATCTTGCATGTTTTTCAACTTATTTGATTACTCGGGGTCAAATTTAAGACTTCTTTCTGATTCTCTAGGAAAGTAGCATCAAGAGCATGAAAACTGGAGTCTGTATTTAATCTCTCTTGCTCATCTTCAGTGCATAGTTTGGACAGTTCTGTTTCACTGTACCACTTCTAAACATTTTTTCAGTTGTGGGAATGTTAAATGGAACACAATTGTCATGTCAGTGATCAAGTTCCTAAAGCTTTTGTTACCTCTTCAGCAGTGTCATTGTTTACATTCTTCAAGCGAAGTTCTTTAAGTGGTTGAAGTTTTATCAAATAAGGATAATTCCTGTAAAATCATATAATCTTTTACCTGAAGTCCTATCATGGCACAGCAATGGTTTGTGTGACCTTCACAGGATATAAAAAGTAGTTATATCAGTGTGTAATGGGGAAAGGAATATCCTTAAAAATTTTTTTTTTGAATTTGTTTTTTCATATACATCATTACAAGGGAACAGATCTTAAAATTTTCATACAAATTGGTAACTATTGGTTTTCAGTCTCAAATGAGCACCAACATTTCTAATGAGTGTGCAGACCTTGTACTCTGACAACCTTCAATGCAGCCACACATTAGGAAGGTTTAAATTTAAACAAGCAAGAATATTGCTCCCAAAGAGGCCACTGTTAAACTGTTTCAGATTCTGTATTAAGACTCTTGTCTAAATGACAAGGGAGTTTGTTATTAGGAAAATAATATGAATAACCATTATCTTATGCTTCCTTGGAAGGCCGAAGCTTACCTCATTCCAGGGTTTTGCCTTTTCTTGATACTCAGGAGGTAGTGATTTGACCCTGCAACTTCCTCTCCCTAGAGGCTGGAGGCCAGTAACATGATGCTGCTTAGGACTGAGCGGAGCTCTTCAAGAACTGGTGTGTGTGGCCGGTCAGGTGGAAGTGCAGGCAGGGGAAGACAGCTTAGCCTTCTGTTCATGTTTAGTGCCCTGCTGCGGTGGGTTTATATGGCGACAGCCGGTAGCTCACAGGCCAACAGTAGAATAGTGACTATTTGAAGACTTGTGAAGATTTTAATTATTGAAAGAAAGAATAAGACAGTTTTTAAAGCACTGCATTGTATCAGAGCAGCAATGTTGGGGTTCTAAGTACTTTTGATCACTTGTCTAAATATATCTGATAAATTATTTAAAGTTTCATATGGAATTCAGTCTTTCTCATGGAATTTCTTATTGACTACCCCAGAATAGCACAAAAGTTGTATAGTTTTCTCTATGAACTAACTACATACCTGTATCTTGTTTCCTTTCTGGGAAGGAACACTACTTTCTTTTGTTAATAGCGTCAGTGATGTCAACATTTGATGATAAACAATATAGGAATATAAAGGATCACTAAAACTGCCTGATATTTTTGAGATAAGAGATGTGATATTTGAGACTCAGTGAGAGCTGTTGAAACAAGGGAGGGAGTTAAAGATAGCATGGATGTGTTGGGGAATTATTAGGAAGGAAAAGGAGATGAGCCACTCTGCAACAGATATGTGACCATTCATCCATAGCCTTGTTTTAGAAAAAGTCTTTGGGAGATGCCTGCTTTAACACTTAACAGTTCTGCAGTATTCTTTCAGGTTCTGCTCAATTAATGTTAACAAGCTGTTATCAGCCTTCATAAGAGGACAGAAAAACACCTCTGAGATGGGCTTTTTTTCTTCAAGGAATTTGGATACATGTTCTAACCACAAAACATGGGCAGTACTACTGAGTTCTGGCAAATCTCCTTCTCAGAGCACTGAAGTCAAATTTTTTGGTTGCCATATTTGTATTAGAAGTAATTGTTTATTTCGCCTCACTTTGAGACCAACATTTACTGAAACAAACCAACAGCCCTTGTTGGGTTCAGCTCTGATAATGTTATCCAATAGTACAAGGGAAGGAAGGAGTGGAAAGATGTAAAATAAGTGTGTACTGGTGTGCTGAAAATCCCACTATCCAAAAATCTCTAGAAGAAATTTGAAGATAAAAATGGGAAAGTCAAACAACATGGAAAACTGATTAAACTGTAGTGAGTAGGACATTTATAAACACCACCTCAGTGATGCGATGGTCACCTCAATCACCTTCTTTCTCTCAGGAGAGAAAAGACAAATCTAGTGCCTCACTCTTGGCAGGCAAGCAGAAGCTGCTAGAGCTACAAAACTGTATGTTAACCTTCACTTCCCTCCATTCCAAACAACTTACAACCTCGCCTTCCTCCTAGAGAAGAGTCCTTTGCTCTGCTTATTTAAAACAAAGAGAAAAATGGCCTACAATTGCTGGCATAGAGATTTAGAGACAGAAAAGCAGTTAGGGCAACAAGCAGAAAAGGCATCATTTAATTCTAAATAAATGAACTAGTAAAATGATTTAATGCTTTTCAGCTCATCTTCACTCTAGAGCAGTGGTCCTCAGACTTTGAACCGTACATGAGAATGAAAGCATTTAATGTACCATCTAAATAATCCAGTTGGGTTTCTGTTCAGGTGCTATACAGTAAGCTGTGCTTCTGCATCAGTAACGTTCATATACATGAGTATGTGCATCACAGATAGCAAAAATATACCTCCTATTACAAAGTAAAAGGCAAGAGTAATAAGAATGCAGTCTCAAAATTATCAGACGATATCGATGAATATGATGATCTGACATGTAAATCAGTCAAGAGTAATACATGACAGTCTGCTCACTGTTATGGTGTGGAGCTAATTTGAAACTTCTGATTGTGGGGAAGGGTGTGTAAAGGGAATGCTACATCTTGATTTTTTGAGAAATTTCTGCAAGAACTCAGCTGATTTTGTGATACTATTTATTAGACAATCATGGAACTAAATGACTTTTTAGATTTTTACCATTTTTTTATAATGCCTTTTACTAACTAGCTTTTAAGAAGCGGCATATCACTTCTGCTATACTAACAGCTGAGTCTCACTTGGTAACAGACTTATAGCAATATTTTATCTCAGAAATGAAAGAACACTTACCTTAACTAAATCAGCTTTTAAGTAACCATACCTGAAGACAAATTTCTTTTAAGAATAACTTATGTCTTAAGTTGGGCTTTTACAGTTTGTTTTTTTATCTTCCTTGAATGCCTTTTAGCACTGCATGGAAAGGCATTTCCTTTTGGAGATTAAGAAATCTTTTACTATAACCCTACCAATTCTAGCTGATGGTTGTTGGTTGTTTTTTTTTTTGTTTTTTTGGTCTAACTAGGAAGTGGTACTTCTAATAATTTTTGAATTTTTGAAGTAAAAAAGTCTTCTTGTCTATCCCCTAAGAGGGGGGGGGGAAAAAAGCGAGACACTAAAGTATGCCTAACGCTTATATTAAAAGTCCCCTTTGCTAATACAGTACAAGGAGAAATAATAACAAATAGATAAAAGCTAATCTGGTATTAAGCTATTAATACTGCTCTGGCCAAAATGATTACCAAAATCTGATGTTTTGTTTAATTACCTTCACTATCAAACTGTAAGGAAAGCTTTGAAACAGTTTCAGGTTTTCATTGCACAAATTATATAGACTAAAAGACTGACCAAAATAATCAGTGGAACTCTTTGCTGACTATTTCTGCAAGGTCGTCTGGAAACTACTGCTATAATTGACTGTTTTTGACTTTGTAGTTGGCCAAATAGAAGCACAAATACTCCAGAATATTATGCTAACACTGAACAAGGCAACATAGCTATTTTTCTAGAAGATGCATTTTCTAGCCAACAGATAAGAACCCATCCATACATGAAGCAAGTGCTTCAGGTCATAGAGTACCCTGGGGCAGGTAAGGGGCTACTCACTGACTTCTGAAGGAACTGTGTCTGTTTATCTGAGGCTGGAATCTGACTCTGGGCACCTGGACATGGGTGAGAATTTCCGCTAGTTTGGCTTCCGCCAGGTAGTACTCTCCCAGTGGGCTGTGAAACTATTTCAAATGAGGCAAACAGATTTCAGTGCAACAAAGTAGCTGCTAAAATGCACAGATTTTATATCCTTAACTATGTTGTAGAGGATTTGTTCAATTATGCTGAATTTCATACATTTATTTACTGATTTAAAAAATACATAGTGTGTGGGGGGGTGTACGTGTGTACACCCACCCGCCCACTCACCTACACCCCCAAAATAAAGCTGGCTGAGACACAGATGGGAACTTCGCATTGCTCCTCTCATCCACAAGGAAGGAGGAGAAGGAGCAAGGCCAGCAATTAGCACCTCCATTAGTCCCATATACATTGGGGGAAAAAGGAGGTAGATGGCGTCTGATGAAATTTCTTCTCCTTTGTGTAGCAGTGACTAATACTTTGAGGCTTTGTGCACTCTGTTATTAAAAAGTAGTGTGATAAGGTATGGAGATGCATCACTTGTCTATTGCAGTGCATTTTTTGCTGTGTTGCTGCTTGGTTCCTCTGTGTTTTTATTCACCACCATCTTGCCCCATCCTTCTTCTCCTGTCACAGAATCTGAGTGGAACAAACTTAATGCTTGAATCAAATTTTTTTGAATCGGCACTGATTTCTGTCAGTTAAGCAAAATGAAATTGAGTGTTCCTGGCACTGAAACTGATGGACCAATTATTCCCCTTGTTCCTGCTGCGTTTGCTGCAGACTGTTTGCAGCACGCTTTCTCTGTGCAGTGTGTTTTTTTTTTTTTTTTTTTTTTTTTTTAAGTTGCATGGAGGGGACAGCTGGAAGGAGGATCCTACTCAGGGTTACCTGTACACATTAAAGAGAGGCTCTTCCACTTCAATTAGTTCTGCTCTGCAATAGCCTTCTTCTACTGGTTGTGAAGTCTAACATCCTGGGTTGTGGTGTGAAGGTTCCCTGCCATAGTGTTTCTGAAGTATTTCAAGGGTTTAAATGCTTTGCGATTAAGTGTGGAGGAGAAATTGTGTAGGTCAAATGTTCTAGAAGTGCCATCTGGTAATAAAGGCCTGTGATACTGGCATTGGAGGATCTAGGTCAAGTTCTCAAATTTTCCTGCGTGACCTTGGGTAGGTTGCTTAAGGCCAATCTTTCAGTCCTTGGCTCAACTTACAAGTAGCAAGGTTAATAAACAGTGAGCTTTCTGAAATGCCATATTGTTAAGCTGTTGAGGGCATAGACTGCGCTATAGGCAGTACCTGCGTACAATTAATACTTAATGCAGTCTTTCTGACTTAATACTACCTCCTTCCTAGGTGTTAGACCTTAGCAGGAGTCTGTGCAGTTTATCTTCCTAACTTTCTTGCTATGTGGTTACTTCCTTTGTCTCAAATGCTGCCTGGGTTCACAGTGAAGATATGACTTATGGAGTACTAAAATGTTCAATAGTATACCCCAAGAAAGGAGTGTGATGGGGTGGTTTGATCTTCAGTAGTCAACCTCCAATCAATCAAGAAAGAACTGTAAGTGAAAAATACCACTGGATGTAGGTAACTTTTTCTTTCTTTCTTTTTTTTTCTTTCCCCCTCTCCAGTGCCGCTCTGTCAGCTGAGGGCCCTCATTTGCAAATGAAATCTGCACTGGACCCTGAGTCCATTTGCCAGATGTCCTGGTTTAAAAGCAGAAGGGGGAAGTTCCATCCTATTCAAGGCCTCACACTGGGGTAGTGAGGGTGGCAGTTGGCAAATTGGTTTAGTTGCCTCATTCTTATCTGTAAAACTGGGATAACAGCAATTCCTTACCTCAGAGGGATCTGTGAGAGAGATCCAATACAAGATTAAGGGTCTCTAACATGATGGTAATGAGGTACCTATAATAACCTATTCAAATATCTGTTTCAGTGGGTTTGTTTATTACAGGTATCAATGCTCTGCAAATGTGGTATTAAGGGACTGCAAGAAAAATAACCTCTAAATAGCTCAGAATATTTCTTAGTTTACACAAAATTCATCTTTGCAACAGAATGACACGTGATTAATGAATCGCTTTACTTTTATAGAGTAATTATGAAACATTCCAAAAGGATAATAAAAATAACTTGTTATTTTACAAAACAGATACAGTTTAAGCACCAGCAATTAACAGACGACATACTTGAACATATGTACAAATGAAAAAGAAATGTTTAATTCTACAACTCACTGTAGTTTGGGGATTTCTTACCATCCTATATACCACTCATAAAATTTCAGGTGTTCCTCAAATAAGCAAACTTTGCAGTTCCACTGATCTCAACAGTGTTGCAACCTTCTTAAACTAAAAATGAAATTGTCTGAATTAAAAACAGTGTTACAGAAGTGTGTTAAGGTTTAAGCTGACCTTAGAGCTTGATGATGGCCTGATTTTTTTTTTTTATTATTTTTATTGGGACGTTGTATATAGGCATATTAAAAGGCAAATTCTGTCTGAAGAATGCATCAGCTTAACAAACGTGTGTGTGTGAGGGGAAGGGAAAGGCCTGAAAGTGGAGTGATTTGCCCAAGGTCACAGGACTTATCAGTAGCCATGTCAAGCATAAAAATTAAATTTCCTGAGCTCCAGCCCAGAAAAGACCAATCTATCTCTCTGAGACAAGTTCAGTAAAGTTCAATTTTTCTGCCTTTTATGACTCTTTATTTTACGAAAAGACAAATCAAAAAGTGTGAGGCTTCTCCTTATGTATCGGTCAGCTGACCTTCCTATCAGTGCTAGCACTCGGGCCATACGTGCGGTATGAATTTGCACTTGCATTTGCATTTGTTCTGAAGCTTCCAAGCAGATTTACTATGGGTGGTTACTGACTGAGAAGCATTTTATCTGGGTCTTTTATCTTGTACTTCTGATTACTCTTTGCATTTTATGGGGGAGGGGAGGAGAAGGGGTCCTCTATTAACTTTAAATGTTTTGGGTCTGAGTCAGTGAAGTTTAGCTCCCAAGTTCAAAAGAACAACAGGGATTGACTGGTTTCAGTGAACGACACTGAATTCAAACTGTCTTCCCTGGCTTGGCCATTAGCAAATGCCAAAAAATGTGCTGGGCTTCATACTAACTAATAAAGCTTATAATTCCTATGGGCTCTTTCCTGGATATAGAGTTCTGAATGGATATGAATAAGTGATGGTGAGAATCCTAGGTGGTCTTTTTGTCAACACTTAGTTGCATGTTTATTCCTACATATGGAGTGATGCGAGGAGGAGAATCTTTCAGTTCTGGATATGATGGACATGTATGGATTTTGGGGGGGGGGGGGAGGGAAAAGAAGGTGTGATGGGAAACAATTTATTCAAAGCTAAAAAACGATAACCTTGAAAGTTTTTTTGAAGGCACATGAGGCATTTTGGTTAGCTGAGATAGACATTTCTTTCATCAGCAGATGTTGCTTGTTACAGGCAAACTGTGCTTAATTATGTACATTGTTTCCATGATGGGAGATAACTGCTATCTAGAAGGGGCTGATGTGGCACCATTGATCTCTCCTTTCAAAGGAGCTGAAGGGATGGTGCTAGTAGGAAAGTCAAAGAACAGCTGACTTGCTAAATTACTTTCTCTTATCTGTGTGTTTTTTCTTGTGGTGGTTTTTTCATATTCTACCTGGATTCAGTATTGACAAGGGAACTTCATAAGAGTAAAAAGGAAGAAGACACTAATTTAGGGTGTGGTGTGTTTTCCCCCCCCCAGTTATCTAGAATCTAGGATTTCAGTTCAGGTTTTGTCCATCTGTCCTTGTGGCTTGGGCAAGGAACTTTACTTGTCTCTGCTGCCTTATTCTTCCCAAAATTGAAAACCGTGTTCTCAGCAGGTGTTTGAGAACAGGATGTGAGTATATCCATGTTAAGGGTGTGAAGAAGGCAAATCTGAGACTCCAACCAGAATAAAATAATCATATTTTCCATCATCTGAGGTCAAATCTTTGCTCTTTGAGCTCATTAAATACAGTCTTCCTGAAAAACTTGCTTTGGACTGATGTTCTGTTATCCCATTTTACAGACTGTGGCCTGGCTAATTTTGACAAGAAATATAAATAAACAAGAAGGAACCTGTACTTTATTCTTCCTAAATGTACAGTTGTAAGTTTGGAGGCAAGAAGAAAATATATATTTGGTTACCAGGTCACTGAAGCAGGGTATGGGGCCTAGAAATGAAGCTAGTCAGTCTGCCCATCACAGCAAATCTCAGCCATGAAATGAAGTTGAGAGAAAGGAGTCTGTCAGCTGCTGAGCAAGAGCTGTTGGGCTGCCCACAGGTCCCGCTGCTGAAGCGGCCGAGTCCTTCCTGGCAGAGCGACTGGGGATCCCCCAGTGAGGCGGATGGTAATGAAGCTTCTGCTAACTCCGCTGCTGCCTCTCCAGGTATTTCAGTCTTTCCTGTGCCGGTGTCGGCTGTGCTGAACTGTGTGCAACCCTGTTGGTTACAGGTAGCACCGCCTCACTCTGTGGGAACTTTTTATTTTGCTGAGGATTCTCTGTGGTGCCTAATGGTGCAGGCTGATATTTTGTTGTTGTTGTTCAGATTACAGAGATATAACTAGGTTGCTTGCGTAAAGATGCTTATTGGCTAGCACAATGTCCCCTTGTTCCTTGAGGCTGAACATTTCACGCTTTTTTTTCCCCGAAATTGTTGTCAGGTGAATGACTTACAACTAACTCTTTCCTGTTGAAAGGTAGCAATTTGAATAACTGACCTGTGCCTTCCCTTTCTCCCCAGTAAAAATAGATACAATTTGTATCAATTACTATTTAAAATGGTGCTAAGCAGACAGACTTGCTGAATGACACAAACATAAGCTGGCAAGAGCCAATTAAAGCTATTGTGTAATTAGAAATGCATCTGTTATTGTTATCAGTAATTCTGTGCTTGAAACTGTGTGTGTGTAACTGGGCTTAATTGCATGCATTGACATAAAAAGGCTGACTACCACTTATTTTGTGGTAGAATTTCCTTGCATTTTCAAAGCTGACATCTCTGTGTGCAAAAACACTTTAAATTGATATTAGAAAGAATTTACTTGCTGGCTACAGCCTTGTTTTAGTGTCCATTGCATAAAGGCAGAAGAAAAAGTAACTATTGTAATCTTCAGCTGTCTGTGGAGGATTTTAAAGTGACTTGATTGTTCACAGAAATGGCAGGATGTAATTGAGAAAGATAGCTTTGTTTTTCAGACACTCATTTAGGGTTCATGAAATCTGATTTTCAAATGAACTTGCACTTTCTTTTCTCCTGTGCACAAAGAGCTAGAACTTTAATATATGAGTGTGAAAGTACGTGTGCCCTGCCCTCCCTCTTTTTCTTAGTCCAGCTTGATAGGAGCTGAAAGCAGCAACCATGAGGAAAATGCCACTCAGTCTTTGGGAGAATGATCAGGGCAGATGGTAACTTCGGGAAATCTAGCTGCCAGATTCTAACCTGTTGGGTCAAAGCGTGGGCCAGCTGCAGCTTTATAGAGGCTTAACACTGCCAAACGTGGAAGATTTTTGTAGGACTGAAAAAACATCCCTGATAACTTGATAATTTCCAGTATCTGCCCAAAAACAGATGGATATAAGAGGTTTTTGTCTTAACAATTGTTTAAAAATGTTGATAAAACAGTATTTCTTTTTTTCTTTGAGCAAAGAACAGATAAGCTCTTTTTGTGTGGTTTGAAGAAAAATCTGAAGTCTGAGACATGGTCTTTGTGGGAAATTTCATCCAAAATTACTTGGGAAAGAGAGAAGTGATTGAATGGGGTCTTAAGCATGGAAAATGTTAAATAGCTTTGTCTATTAGTGCTGGCAGTTTCGGCTACATGATAGTCAACATAGGATAAGGAACCTTGTGTGGTAAGACTTGAATGTCCCTCTCTTGCTGGCTGTCACATGTAATTTGCCAGCCAGCTTTGAATGTGACTTGGATACTATAATCTCATCTGCCTTGTAAATGTTCCTCAGTGTACGTACGGATGGCATCTGCTGAGTGCCAGAGGGAGTTTCCTAAAGAAAGACTAAGAAACAGGTTAGACTTGAAATAAGTCACTAACTTCTACTTGCACTTCTTCTGTAAGAGTTTACTACAGAAGTTGATGTAGATGAGATCCCTAAACATTTGTAATACTAACGCCCCCCACAAGAAGCACTAGTAAGCATTTTAAAAGAGCAAGCACAATAGCTAGAGCTGGATACATAACACACTGATCCCAGAAATACACTGGGGAAGCTTTGCTCTGATTCAGACAAAATGCCTGCAGAGTTAGATGATGGCTAAGGGGGAACAAGGAGCTGCCTGCTGAACCAAGGGCCTGGGCGGCATTCGTGGTGGTTGTTGTGGAAGGGGACTCTAAAGAGCGCACAAGATAAAAGGGATACTGTTTAAAGAGGGGGGTGACTGAGGACCATTTAAAAAGCCTGCGCAAGGTAGTGGAGAGATGCCAAGATTGGGATTGAATACTGTTAGCTCTTGGTGTTAGCTCTTTGCTGTTACTGCTTTCTCTGCTGGGCTAGAAGGGAACAGTAAGTATGGATACTGAACTGAATGACCTATCCCACAGATCATGTTTGCTGGTGGGAGGATGTGGGTGAAGGATGCAAACTTAGATGAGCTTTGTCCCTCTGTTTTAGGACCAGTTTATCAATTTTCTCCCTAACACGAATCAAAGCAGTTTCATGATTTCTCTGGTTTGCCCACTCATAACAGAACGTCTTGTAAGCAACCCAGATGTGCCAATGAGGCCAGACCTTGTCTTGGTTTCAGCTTTGTGAAGAGCTTAGCCCTATTGCCTTGCCACCTTTGAGATGAGTCAGACCTTGGCTGCAACCTGTTTGTACCATCACATACATTTGTATAGGTAAAATCTAACTATAAGTCTCTTAAAAGGCAGCCCATTATCTGCCCTTTGGAATCTCAGCCTTCTTAACAAGGCGGGGGTCCCCAGAGTATTCCATAGCATCTTTGATCTGGAAACTTTTGGCCTGGGGTATGCTTTCTATGCTTTCTGATGTTTTAATATATGGTCAATTTACACAGGAAAGCTGAAGATAAGCCACAGGGTGAAATAGTTTCCTGCTATTAAATCATGCATTACTAGATTTCATTTCTCTGATACTGTATTTTTATTTATCTTCAATTTGCAGTTTATTCAGATGATGTGTTTATACACTGTCATGAAAGTCATTGTGCTCTGAGATCTATGTGCAAAGCAGAGTGTAAATCATTTGCTTACTACCATCAAAGTGCAAAAAAATTAGGTTATGAGATTTCTTGCTATTGAATTCTGTGTCTGCATATTCTTTCATTCCTGTGCTTCTGTTGCTGAGTGCTTGGAAGGTAAGTCATTCCACGTTAAACTCTTACAACAGAGAGTATGGTAAATTTTCTTTCATAAGGCAGTAAAATTCAGGAGGCTTTGCTAATATTTGAATTGGTGTCAGTAAGGTTCAGTCCTTTCTGTAGCTCTTATGTTTTGATAACTGCTTGCAGAAGGAGACTGCCTGGTCTCTGGAATTTTGAAATGGCCTATAGCAAAAAGTGGGGCAGAACTACCCAGAATGATACTCAGCAGGTTTCAAGGAATCCAAGAAATCCAGCCAGTCTGCACAATCATGGAAAGCTATGACTGCTGCTTAGCCCATTAATGGCCTTAAAAAAGTGCTATTGCAAGTGCTTAATCTACAGTTTGTATATATCTCACTGCCATGATATGACTACCAGGTTACAGCCCCGGCATATTTATTGTCAAAGGGTATTTGTCAAAAGTATTTGACTGAGCCCTGTTCTACCTATTGGTAAATGGCAGCACCCAGAAAATATATAACTGTGTCTCATGTGAGCTTATGTGGGTAGTGAGATGATATCAAGGGTTTTCTCTCCTCAGGGTTAGCCACAGTCTTACTGCTCTTCTTCCTCACCCTTCACCACAAGGGATAGAGTGGGCAGCGTCGCAGTTAGTCGGTCACTTGCTTCAGGCCTGGCAAGCAGAAGTACCAAAACATTGGAGGAGGTCAGGCTTGTTAAAGCAGCAGCAGGGGAGGTATCAGAAGGGTTAGGAGGTCTTGGCTCTCTTCTAGGCTCTGTCACTGACATAGAGCATATGATTCTAGGCAAGACATTGGGCTTTTGTGCCTCCTATCTCTCATTTTATAAGGCTTCCAGGGCAGGGATCAGTGCCTAGCAGTGGGACTGTGATCGCAACTGGGCTTCTGCAGTGCGACTGGATCCAAGAGTGGATCCACCTCACATGCTTGGGGAAGGAATTCTGTGCATTGCACCTGCTTTGTTTTTCATTGTGGACCACGGTGAAAAGCAGTACTTTGCAACAATGTTCTGTGGTTGCTAGTTGACCTTACTGCACAAGGCTTAATCCTAAATTGTCTTTCACAAGTCATACTGTTTGAATCATAGGTTTGCCTGAAATGACCTGAAAGTTGCTGGTCACTTCCTTCTGAATTCAGGTGTTTATATAGACACTGACAGTGATGTATAAAGTTAAGGTTGCCTAACATTTCCTATTTGAAGGCCTCATTTTCAGGATATGATTTTTGTCATGCTAACTATTCCAAGGTAGAATTTTCCATGTTGGGTGCTTGCCTAGAGCTGAAGTGTTTGTTGTTGTGGGGGCTTGTTTGTTTGTTTTAGCATTTGGCTAAAAATACCAAGCTATTCTCTAGAACAAAATGCATAGAATCTAGGGAGTAAAACAGTTCAGACATGCTTGGCAGGGGCTTGAGATGCTTGGCAGGCCTATTTTCAAGAGGTGCTATTGTCGATGTACTGTATCTTTGCATAGTTCCCCTTACTGATCAGAACACGTGCACCATTCCACCAGAGCAAGCGAAGGCAACCCTGCTGCAGACTGCAGGGAGTGAAATGGAGCAAATTCAGGTGCTGGAAGCACCAGCTATAACAGCAAGGCGCTTCGTATAGTCTAATTTTCCCCCTATTAGCAAATTTCTTTGCACTAAACTGCAGTTGACAGATGACTTGAGTGTTCTCAGTACTGGGAACTTTTTTTTACAGAAATTGCTACTGTGAGATCCCTTGATGCAAACATCAGAACTGAGTGGGGAGGGCCCTACTTGATTCAGAGGGAAAGTGGCAAAAAGATAGGAATAGGATAGATTTGGTGTGTTAGGAGCTGGTGAAAGATAAAAGCAGAGGGAATGGCAGAGACAGCCTGAGAGGAATTTGGTGAGATGCTGAAACTGAGGTATGCTTCCTCTAAAGTGAACCTTTTTTTTTTTAATAAAGTCTCTGTGTTCCTTTACTGTGTGCAGTGTCCTAGCAAAATGTTTGTTGCTTCAAGTGACTAATTCTTCTGGGAGATGCTGGCATACTAATGTGCAATGATGCTTAGTTTGGGTAGAAACATGAAGTTACAAGTCTGCTGATAAGCATCTATGAATGAATCCTCATCCTGGCAATAAGCAGCATAAAGGTTAATATGATTCCATGTCAGAAGACTTAGTTTTCCACTTTGCATTAAGGGGATGGGGGAAGGCAGAAGTCAGCTAAAGCCCTGCAACAGAATGGTTCGTCTGACCTCTTTGACTTAATTTAATTAGCAGAAGCATCTATGCTGTCTTTCATTGAGCAGTTTGGATAAAAACTCTGTACACAGCAAAATGTGGTGGTGGGAAAAAAAAACAAAAAACCAAAACCTGTGCTTCTGTAATACCTGAAAGGAAGTTATACAACAGTCTTAAGGATTAAAAACTGAACATAAATCTTATGCCTAACAATTTTTCAGTGAGCTGATAGAAATAGTTTAATTTTGGAATGGTGCTAGATTTTTTAAAAGTTGTGTTCACTCTAATCTGCAATGCAAACTTGTAATTTTTTGTCAATCCTTTGGTTTTGTGATTGCAGATACAGTTCTAGAAAATCTGTATGTTTGCTTCCTTCCCTTCGGTTTTGGGTGTTTTCCGTGATAGTGAAAAGGAAAAATATAATTAAAATCTCAGTTTTGTTATTTGTTTATGATGTTCACTGAGGACTGCTATAACTGAAAGGTTAGAAAGAAAATGATTCAGTTGTGTGTATAATTGTCACATTAATAACTGTTCAGGGTGTAAGTCAGCAAAATCCTATATGCCTGTGTGATTCCTGTAACCCCTGATGAAGGATGCGTCTTTGTGGGTGATCAGGGGAATAAAAGGTTTGCAGAATAGCTGGGGCTGTCTGGAATCTATCTTGGGGCTGTCTCAATTGCACCTTGGGAATATACTTTGAATGAGATGGGGCTGCATGCTGAAACAAATCCAGCTCTTGGGTAAAAACTGAGTTCAATGCCTGGCATGTGGTATGAATATATAGCATAGTATCTGTAATGACTCTGGTAACTCATTGCTGGGCAGTGTTCATCTCCAGTTGAACAGCCAGCTAGCGGAGAGCCCTGTATAACATTAACTAGAAATAAAACTTTGTGTCAAGGACAAGAGGAGGGGAGATGGTTGAAGCGTCAGTGCCCTGAGTTGGATGGGGATGCATCTCTTGCTGACAGGGAGCTGAAAGTTGCTGCAGCGGGGCATTGAGATTGGGACCTGCAGGTGGAAGGTTGTACTGACTTCACTACCTTAATATCCCAGACTGTATCGCTTTGAGTAGCTGGGACGGGAATTCTTGTCACAGTCTGTGACGGACCTGTTTGCAGGGGCCTTTGCCCTTTCCTTTCATGTGGTAGGGTGTATGAGTGCTTGTGGGAGCTGGCATGGGCTTGAGCCTAGTACTGAGACCCCCTTCAGCACTCTAACCTGAAGCAGTTAAGTGAGCTCCCCAAGACAGCTCCATGCTGAAGGAGCTGTGAAACTTTTGTTTGAGAGATGCAAATGCTCTTTTTGCAGCCTTGTGCTACCAGCAGATGTTCACACCCTCATGTAAGGTGTGAGGGAGAACTGCTCCTGCTGTGGGGTGGGAGGATAGTGCAGCCATACTGCAGATGTCGTCTTTGTCAACGTGCATGAAGCAGAGTAGATATAAAAATGAGGACTAACAAGGAAAAAGCTGGACCTGCAAGATTACCAAACTGAGCACAATGCTGCTTTCCTGCTGCATAGAGGAGGGCAGTGAAGGAAGAGCCTAGCATTCAGACAGTAGGCAGCTCCTCCCTCCCTTGGGGCACACCTGCAGCTGCTGTAAAGTGTAATAGCTCTGCTGAAGCTTGGGACAGTGGCAGCTGAGCAATGACACTTCACAGCAGCTGTGGATCTTCCCCTAGGGAAGAGCAGGGTTGGACTTAGCAAGCTGCGTTTGTCTGGACACTATTTGGCAAGCAGGTACCAGTGCCACTTTGAGAACTTCAGTAAGTGGAAGAGGTTCAGTTCAAGGCATTGAAATTGAGGTAGAGTGGCCTGCAGGGATCTTGGGATTGAATCACTGTGAATATTTTATGTCTAAAAGGAGCTAACATGACTAGGAAGACAAAACTAAAATGATATTCTTCATCCTCTAAGTCTGTACAAATGAGATTTTGCAAAGGACACACCTGTGAATAAAGTTTGCGTTGTTCTCCATTTTATTTGAATTGCACTACTTGTTGAGTTCTGCTTCTCTTGTGGGGGCCTTATAGAGGATGATTCAAGCTATGAGATAATTAAAATACACAAGTTATCTTGGAGGAAATAATGTGATCTGAGTGCAGTACTAATCTGTAGTGATGACCTGGAATTCATTCAAAGGTTTTTTATTTAATGTAAGCTTAAATGGCTTTCCAAGGGCTTTCAGGAGAAAGCGATCAGGAGGTTGTAAGGGTATAAGGTAAGGAGGTTGTAAGGGTGCTTTTATAATTGGAAAACCAAGTTGTTAGAGGCAAATCAAAAAGCAATTAGATAGCCTTGAAGTTAAGGCTTTAGACTGGGATTTAGGAGGCCTTAGTTCACATCCCAGGTTGGCTAGTCACGTCTTTTGTGACTTAGACAACTCAGTATCTCAGCTGTCATTTGTCCCCTTTCCAGTATGGCCAAGCACATAGCTGTCTTTGTATGTAACATACCTGAAAGGACAGCGGTGGGAATCTCTTCAAGCAGGTCTGACATGAAGTGTATATTTGGGGGGAGGGCAGTTAGTATAGGAAGATTTCTAACCCCTCAGTTGTGGCAAAGCTGAGTCAACTATTTGTGCTCTGAAAGGAGTTCTTAAAAAGGGATATTGCTTGTATGAAAACAGTGCTTGTAAAACTCTTCTGATTTCCTCATGGGCACCACACCTTTCATTCCCCCACACCTGACATCTTCAATTCATTTAGGACCTTTATTGTTTCAAGTGCTTCTGAGGAGCAGGACTAGTGAAACCTTGTCCTGTGGCTTTGTGCTCATGGTCAGATTCTGCTTAATAGAAGTGGAGAGAGAGGGAAGATGGGTTTTTTGTTTGTTTTTTTTGTTCTGTTTTTTTTTTTTTTTTTTTCTTCATTCAGGCTGCAAATTTTTCTTCAGCAGGGGCACTGAGGGATGTCTTGCCCAGTGGATGCTTAGGTACATGAAGCTTTCAGGAAGATATGTCCCTGTGACCTTTTGTCGAACTTGAAGCTAGTAATACGGAGCTGACACAGGGTGATTGCATAAGAACTGTTTCTTGAAAAAAACAAAGTAAGATTAAGGAGAAGTGTGACTGTGATTCCGTTGCCTCCTGATATTTGCAAGGTTGCTGGAATGGTTTTGTGCCACATTTCAAAGCAGAGAAAATTGGTGTAAGCTAGACCTGCCCCCCCCCCCCCCCAACAGAAGTACTTCTCTGTTTTCCTGCGGTTTATTTTCTTTGCCCTTGTTTTTTACACGTGCCTGCTCTTAGGATATAAAGCTGCTTTTTCAATCTTAGAGCAAAAAAAGAGCAAAAGTGGTGCCAGCGTTTTGGGGTGTTCTAATTATAATGTAAATGCTCCCTAAGGCAAAGGAGGTCTGTCTGGAAAGGAATCTTCTTCCAATCTACACTGACTACCCGAAAGACGACACTACCCTGAAATAACATCTTAATGTGATAGACATCTAATTCAATGCAGGTAGAAGGTATTTATTGTTGTATTTATTGCCATTATGACTTTTCTTCCTTGAACTGACAGTTTAATTCCTCTGTATCATGTTTTATTTCATCACAGGGATGTTATGTACAATCAGAGCAACAGTTACTTAACGCTTCTACCCATAAGTAATGAAAATGTTTATTTTACATAGGTTTGATGAGGCTCTTTGACCCTGAAAGTACTGGAGAATGCTATCCTCGAATTCATTCATGTGGCTCACAGAGAGGAAGCTTTACATTAGCTGATTATTGTAGTCATTTGTCAAATGTTAATTTGTCATTTAAAATGAATCTAAAAATGAATTCTTCTAATACACTGACATTCCTAGAAGAGATTTGGATGCATCAGTGGGCCTAATCCAAAGCTTGAAGAAAAGAATGAGATCTTTCTCTGTGGCTTCACTGTCTTTTGAGTGAGGACTATAGTGATATGGGAACATCTTAATCACGTTCTTCTGCGGCCCAAATTAAATCCAGCTTCCTGCCCAATCTCCCCCAGTATTTTGCTGTAATATGGTGTGTCCATAGTGCAGTATTTCAGTAAAGTTCAGCTGATTCTCTAATCCCGTTTGAAAGATTTTCTACGGTACTCTTTACTGTCTTTCCCACTTTGTACAACATCAGAAAATGTTACCTTCTTGACTCTCACGGGCGCGTGCGTGCACTCTCTCTCTTCGTGGTGCTCTTTTCTCCCATACGATAACTGTCTGGTTTGCTTTGAGCTGTTGTCATTCTGGCAAGCCCAGGTTGGTCTTATCACAGGATAACCATAACTGTTGGTGTTGGGAGGACACTGGCTGTAATTATTCATCTTAAAACAGCCTAATTTGGGAGATAGTCTAAAGAAATACTGAGAATTGCACAAATATTACCTTGTGCTCCAACCTCCTTGTGTGGGTGAAATGAGTTTGATTCAACTCCTTAAACTTCCTGCAACTCTTCTTTCATAGATTGTTTTGAGAAAAGCTAGAGAGAAACTGCGATTCTTCTGAAATTAATAGCTGCCTCAAGAGCAGAGCAAAAAAAAATAAAAATTGAGCTTAGCGCTCTCTGAGACTGCAGAAAAGGTTATTCTTTGTTTTGGTTCAAGGAAAAAGGTGAAGGTTTGGCTGAACAGTATTTTATCTGAATTGGTTCTCCCAACCCTGCTATAAATCAAGGCTTGAATGGTGAACCAGTGAGTATAAACTACTGAGATATAAATCAAGACTTCAACACTGTACCTGTGAGTATAAAACACTTGATGTACAAGTCAAGGCTCAA
Source organism: Apteryx mantelli (assembly GCF_036417845.1). Taxonomy (NCBI): domain Eukaryota; kingdom Metazoa; phylum Chordata; class Aves; order Apterygiformes; family Apterygidae; genus Apteryx; species Apteryx mantelli. Next base: position 27,487,206 of record NC_089986.1, on the reverse strand, counting down.
AAATTGTATGAAAAGCTTGGAGAGATAAATGGTAGCACTTGAACACTGGCTGTTTGGAATATAAAACGCTAGAGTTATATGTCTCATTTCTACATTAGTGCTTTAACACATGTATACATCACATTGCCAACTCGCAGTGAAATACTCCAGTCTCCTACCTGCCTGCTGAGATGGCAAGCACATCAGAACTAATTTCCTGCATGCAGTCACCTTACACATGAATTTCTCAAGATGTGTACTGTTCTTTGCCTGGAAGAATAGAAATGTTCTTTTGATACCAGAACAGCTTGTATATTTTTGTATCAAATACAATGAACATTTCTTATGTCATTTAAACATATATCATCACATTCAAAGAAAGTGGCTGCTTTTCATCTCCTTACAAGGTGACATGTTTTCAGCTGGGGAATATGTTGATCTAAGCTTTCTAGACAGCCTGTTTCAAGGGGGGATTGTGACTTGGTGGTCAAGCAGTTTACTTTAGCTAATAGTTCTTTTAACTTGTCTTTCTATGGGAGGCATTGTTTGCCTACTCTGCTGAAGAATACTAATCAGGGATTATGTCTTTGGATCCCCTTTATACATACAGAGTAAGTCAACTGATTATAAGGACCCTATGTCAAATTACTACAGCATTGGAAATTTGAGGCAGAATCTGACTGATGCCTAGGGTCATGGAAAAAATGTAAACATCCCTTAATTGCTCTGAGCCTGATTCCTGGCCTCATGATCCAGGCATTGTTAAAGTTGTCAGTCTCCAAGATGCCTGAAGAGTCAACAGAAGATACATCATAACCTGTCTGTTTTTAATGAGTACTTTTAAAATTCATTATTTTTTCCCTTTCTATAAATGACCTCAGTTTGGTAGCTAAGACTTGTGTGATGACCCAATGACTTAGTAAAAATACTATGGAAAAAGCCAAATACTTGTGCTGCCAGTTTTACTGAATATTTTTTTCTGTTTTTTGTTTTTGTTTTTGTTTTGGGTTTGTTTTTTGTTTTCTTTTGGATATTAAAACTAGGTTTATTGCCATATTGAAAGACGTAAGTCAGGGCAGAGTTTTACTGGTTTCCATCTCAATGTTTTGTTGGTGAACCGTAGATGTTTGCCGTCTTTCCAGTACAAGCAGGAGTGAGGTTTACTGTGAGGTGCCATCTGTAAGAGGTGGCAGACATTAACTTGTTTTGCTGTAATACTTTGACTCCCAGCTGAGTTACGGTCCAATTTTGCTAGCTGTTGTGGGTACACATAACAGCCATTGCTCTGAAGGACTGCAATTTAAACAAGGCAAAGGAGAATAAGAAGATAATAATCAGGCAAGTGCTCATTGTATTTTAGGTGCCTAACTTCTTTGAAGTAGAGGAAAATTGTCACAATACAAAAAAACAGGGAAACCTAATGAAATTATCAAGCAGCAGTGTGAAAACCAAAATACATCATCTGTGCATAACTACCCTTTCAAAATTTGCCATGGGATGTAGTGGAGGACTGACCACAGTCATCTTTTCCAAAAGGGTGTAGATGGACTAACAGAGACTTAATAGCAGTTCATAGCAATGTTCCGCATAGACCCTTCTGGCTCCAAATGTTGATAAACTTAAATTGCTTAAAAGGTCTGTACTTCTTACACTTCTTTTCCTCCAATCATTCCCTGCTGGACACAAGACTTTGGTCTGGTCCTTCTTTATATGTGTTATCAATGATTTCAAGACTAGAAGCAAATGTTACCTTCATTTCTTGCTACAGATTGATCTAGACAATATACTGTAGGTTCTGCTCTTTTTATGAGTCGTCATATTGTTAGCACCCTGCAAACTTCGCATTCTGAAAAGAATGCAGATTAGTTAATATTTGGCCATAGACTATCCTTGAATATACTTAAAAGAAAAAAACCCAACACCTCAAACAGTTTCCTTCTATCTCCACAACATCTTAGCAAATTCTTATTGAGGCAAAAACAAAACAGGCAAAAAAAAAAAATCCAGAATTCCTGCACATTGAATACTGGGTCAAGTCTGAGCTCCCCGGGCAACCTAACTTTTCAGACTGATTTCTCATCATGGCTAAATACTCTGCTACAGAATCACATCTGGAAAAGTCGGAGAGGAGACCAAAGTTCAGCCCCTGACATCTGGGAAGTGCAGGAAGATCATAATGAACATACTTTTGTGACTGCCTGGGGACAAGGAGTTGCCCTGCTACTCATCAGGACCCCGTTGTATTTCACATCCATCCTGGAATGCACTTAACAGACCATGTGCAAGTGACTGGGTCTAGAGGATTCTTCCTTCTCCTGTGGATAGTGAATCCAGAGCATAGATGGGACAGTGCTAGAGTCTCTGAGAGTCTTTAGGATGTATTTCTGGTGCTACAAATTGGTACAACAGACAACTGCTTCCTTCCGTGCAAGATGACAGCTTTGGCAATTGTTTAAGGCTCAGCTCTGGGCTTCAGAAGCAGGATAGGTAGGACTGAGAGTTCCTACTTGAAACCAGTGAGAGTTGAGTCTCATTTTACTTAAATGGGAAAAATACAATGCCAGTGGTATGTTTCTGCTGTACATCTTCTTAAGAGAATAAATATGAAAGGAGTATCTTTCTCAAAAAGAAAAGTCAGTTCAATCTTTTCTAAAGGTACACAATAGAAATTTAGGGGCAATCAGTGGTTTGCAACCAAAAAGAATAGTAGTACTCTTTTACATCTATAAATGTATAATCTGTATGTATAGCTGAAGGCTTCTATGCTGACTGTGGCCCAATTACAAGCAGATGTATTTCTTCCAGTCTCTAAGAACCTGAAGATCTGATTTTGGAAGATGGTGATTGTCTAATTCCTAACTGTGGAGAATAGTTGCAATGACCTTGAGGACCATCCTCTTTTGGTGTGCCAGGTAGATGTTTGGTTCTCTAAATTACTTCTTAGAGGAAGTAAATAAGAATCCTCCGCTGTCTAGCGTTAAACTCCTGCTCCAGCTCAGTAGCAGAAAATTCCAAATTCAGTCTCTGCTGATTCCGAACATAAAATTCATGTTTTGGGTTTTTTTTACTACCTCTTGCATAAAGTTGGCTTTACAGACAGCTTGAGCTCTGTGTAAAGCAAACCCTTGCTGAGTTGTACAGAAGAAGCTGGGATATTCTTTTTGTCCCCCCCCCCCCCCCAGAAAATTAAAAAATACTGACCTTCAGAATAGTTCAGAGGATATGAAAGAGTGACTTTATAACTTGAAAAACCAAAGTGTACTTTTATGAAGGATACATATACTCTGTGTACAGGTTGAGGAGCCATGAGCTCAGTGTGCTTAATCCTCTGAGTTGAATTTCTAACCTCAGAAGTACTAGAATTAAGAATGCATTTGCCACCTTAATTCAGCCTGCTTGTGCCTGTTTATAACAGCAAATTCAGGCTAACAGAAAGCTTTCCCTCTGGCTCAGTGCCTTATCCAGTGTATAAAACTGTTCTGACAAGGAATTGGGCTGTGTAGAGAATAGAGCCTCACCACTGATCAGTTCTTTCCACGTTGAGGTGATTCAGGGCAAATCACACAAAGCAAAGTGTTCGTGCAGGGGAAGCAGGTGTGCTACGAGTCTGACTGGTTAGGTGCAAGCAGCCTGCACTTCTGGGTATCCTGCTCATTTCAAAGTACTGAGTACTCACAATTGCCTTCAAAGCATGGACCCTGCTGAGCACAGTCGCAGAATACTGGAGAACATTATCCAGAATAAGGCTTAATGTATTCTGAAACTTCTCCCTCAACTGCTCTAGACCTCAGTACGGCTAAGACTGTTTCTTGTGTTGAATGGCAGTGAGGATGCTAACACTAGGTTACTGTGAAGTTGAATCAGTGAAAAGTAAAGAATTAAAGTATCGGGGAGAAGTCCATGTGTTGAAAGAAATGGAGCCATGTTTAGTTATTGCTGAGTGAGACAAAAGGCACTGGAAAAATAAGATGGAACATAGTTTAAGCCCATTTCCGTTCATTGTGGACTGAGTGAGCTATGGCTTCTGTAGGAGGGAAAAATATGGTTGTGTAATTGAAGACTAACCTGATGTATAGACACAAAGGAGGGGCTGAGCTGTAACTCAGGGCCTCTCCTAGCTTCCGAATTCTTGACTCTAGTATTTCAATTCTTGACTCTAAGTTCTAATATTGTAACGTAGATTTAATGTGTTATCAAGATACCTTTTCCAGCAACTTATTTGCATACTTCCTAATTTTAAAACTTTGTTATCCCAGAGCTCGGTTAGTTTAATCTTTCCCCATTGTTCCTTCTTTCATTATCTCTTAATCTCATTGGTGACCTTGTGCTGAGCAAGTAAATGTCAAATCATAATCAGTTTCCCACTTTGTATCATGAACGTGATCAAGTTCTCCTTTTTAGAAAATCTCATTAGTAAGAGTACATCTTATAATTGCTACACTGAACCCCTTATGCATAGTAGGTATAACTTCGTACCCTTTAGGTACAGCATTTTCCTGTTGTATATTTCTAATTTATGGGCGTCTTAAACTCTTCTGTTTACATAACCTCTTTCTCAGATGATCTGGGCTGAATTTAAAACGGGAAGGAAAATGTACATGTAGATTCTTCCTTTCAGTAAGGTTGCTAGGGCAATGTCATCAAAGCCATTCTAATGTTGGGGGATTGTCTACAGAATATGACGTAACAGCTATTCTGCTACCTTTTCCCTTCCTCTCTGCTTTCATTCGCTTGGTTAATACTGGGGGTAGGCAATACACTTGGCTATGTTTCTATGCATCCTGATCACCTGCTCTCTAAGAAAGTTATTAGTAGCTGGCCTGAAGCAAAAAGATCACATTTTCAAACCAGCTGGAATAAATCCAGTATTTGTGCAACTGTGTTTACACAAAGATTTATGCTGAACTGTGTCATCATATTCATCCATGCAGGATGGATTACTGTATATGTTGTAGGTAATGCAAAATGAAAAAGAAAAAAAAACCACTTAAAATGGGACATAGAAACGAGTTGCAGCCAAGACTTAGAAATCCATAGCCTGAAATATCTGTACAGACCATTCATCATATAACTTCAAATGAGCATTCATGAAATATCCGATACATGACATGCTTAGCTCTGCCAGTAGTGTTGTAAATATGTATTACTGACAGGACTGTGCATGTAAAGCCGTCTGGTTCCTACTGGGTACATGATGTGTCCTCAGCTATGAAAAATTAAGCAACAGCTTGTAGAATTAGGTGTCCAAATATTCCCCTGAAATGAGATGAACACTGGATTTCTGTTTCACAACAGGAAGGAGCAGCTTTCAAAAAGCAGTTGAACTCAGAGATAATTGATCATCAAAATGGCAGTTTGGATGAATATATTTAAGGAGAGTACTAAGGAAAGAGTTTGTCTGAGGAGGGCCTGCTTACCCAGTGAGTGAGTAAGTGAATGTTGAGGCCTCTGGGGAAGGATGGGAAGGAAGACTCTAAGGGCTAAGAGATCAATGTGCAGATTTGAGGTAGAATATCACTGTGGAGATTCCAGACTCTTTGGTCGCCACAGAGCATCAAACAATGGATTTCTCTATAAGAAGAGAGAGAAGATCTCATAGCTTAAAGAACTGTTAGTCCTTGTTTGAGACAGATAGCTCATAAAAGTGCTTGTAGTCCTGCACTTTTCCCAAAGTAGTATAGTTTCAGGAGCAGTAGCGTGTCAGCCTCTGACACAAATCTGAGCAAGACAGGCTGTGAAGGAAGAAGTGAAGTATGCTGGTTATTCTTAGGTTGCACAGAGCTGAAATTTTTATGGTGTTTCTGGAAAATGTAGTCATTAGTCCACCGGGATCTAGCTTGTTTTATGTATTGTAAAACAATTATAGACCAATACTGAAGCCATTACAAAAGCAGATAATTTTCCTTTTTTATGGTCCACTGCAAGTAAACAAGTTGTCACTGTTCTTTCCAGTAAGTACAGTGTCCTTCATGTTTCTGCTTTGGTTTCAGGCTTAGGATTTTGAGAAATTGCATGGAGTAATTGAACTCCATTGCTGAAGTTGGTTCAATTTCTTCAGGCAAAGCTTATTCCTCACCTAGGATTTCTACCTGCAGAAGGCTCATCTCCTGCTGGCATGCTTATTTATGATGTTAATCTTTTCTCCCTGTTTGGGGTTTTTATTTTCCCTGTCAGAATTTTACCAAAAAATTAGCTAGGATTGATGCACACAAATTACAACTGCCTCTAAATATAAATTTAGGTTGGGTATTTTTCCTGTTTGATCAATTTTTGAATTAACTCTCTTCTACTGTTCCAGGGCTTGCGGAATCTAAATTTAAGTTAGCTCACTAAGGATTTGTGCTAATGTCATCTTGTATTCATGGACTCAAGTGTATTCATGCTATATAGGTTAATTCAAATTAGCCCAACTGTTCCAGCCATTGATGTTCACAGCTAGGAAAATCTGATTCAGCTAGCACAGTGCAGTTCTATTAGTGCAACTATTCAAGCATGAAATAACCCCCAGCCCCAGTTAAAAATGCAGTGGCAAAAAAGACCTAGAAATCAGAGTTTTTGTTTTCAGAGTAGCTTTACAGATGTAAAAAGACATCATTGGTTTTATTGAGCTTATCCCTCTTGAGTTATTAATTGTGAGTTAGTTATATAACAAACAATGCAGGATACCTAATATGCTGTCTAAGCAATTTTGGGAGTTTGGGTAGGATTGTAGGTGCATTTTACTTGTACCTCAACCTAATAGCTGAGGAATGGCAGACCTTACTGAGAATCTAGTTCCCAAATCTGAAGCACTCTTTTTATTTGGCGTCCTTCAGTGCCCATCATCCAACTATCAATACCTAGTTTAGATGCATTGTATGTGCTTGCAAGGCAATTAAACTTCTTTTTTTTTTTTATTAAATGACTTTTCTAACCCACTGCTTGTTATCATTTGTGATCAGAAAAATGCATGGGCTGAATTTTCAATTATTACTTGAAAATATTTGACATGGCCAATAAGAAGAAACTAAGCACTTTCAGGACCTTCCAGGCTAAATCAATAGAAAGTTGCCTAGCTACATCAATACTACTGTGCACCTGGATTAATACTGGACATGTGACCTAAGCTGTAGGGTTTTTTAAGCATTCAGTTGGAGTTGTCTGGAGTATCTTTTTGTAGCTGTATAGAGAGATATACCTTTTAAAGGGAATATTAACACATGATTAACAACATCTGAAGTTCCTGCCATGTTTCCACATGCTTTATCTCTAGGGCCTGCCACAACACATAGACCAAAGAGCACAGTTGAACAACATTCACCTCCTCTTTCTTTATCCTATGGGGTCTCATGCAAAGTTATCAAAGTTATACTCTTGGGAGCTGTTTCTCCTGCAGGAGGACACCTCAGGGACCATTGGGTTCCCAGGCCCAACCCATGAGATGGCATCTCGTGTCTCTGTTGATATGCAGTGGAGCAGCTATTTCTTTTTTCTAGGGTAGCTGGCTTCCTTGGGGAGGACTCCAGATATGAGCACTAACCTGCACAGAGCTTAATTAACTTCTTTATGCAGACATGGGATCTTTTAGGTAAGAAGCTCTTGCAGGATTTGGGTCTGTTTCTCTACTTGAATGACATGAATTAAGTATTCTGTTACTTTTCTTCTTCAGCCTTTTAACTCTTCTGAAAGTGCAGGCTGGGTTAAAATAATGGGAACCCAACTTTTTTCCCCCTACTTTTCCTGTTCTTCAGCTAAAACTGGACTAACAGTCCAAGTTTTATGAACAAAATGGACAGACACTTCATGACAATTTTTGCCTGTTGGTGCATATCCATGGCTTCAAGTAAAGGCAGAGCCACATGCATGCAAATGAAGGCAAAATTTCCTTTTTGGGGGCCTGTCGTGTATAGCTTAGGAAATCAACGTTTGTGTAGGCTTGCAATGAACTACAGCAGATTTTTCCATGAGAGCAGGAAGTTTTTTGCTGCCAGTACTGGAAGATGGAAGGGAGCTACATCTAAGGTCAAAAGGTCAAATAAGGCCAGTTTTGAATAACATAATGTAAATGGTGCATAATTTCTACTAAAAAGGAGCTGTTGCATGTGGAGACTGCTGAGGCAAATGGGAACTGGCCATGTGAGGTTAACATTTGGATGCTTCTGTGAACACTGCCTGACCTGAAAGGATGAGAAATGAAACTGCGTGCATCCAATATAAATATTGTTGTTCAAAATTCCAGTTTGCATCTGCACAGAAATCATTCTGTGTTTAAAAATAAAGCTTGCTTGTACAGAAGAACTTTGGTCAGATTCAAAAAGAAGAAAAATGTTAAAAAAAAAAAATCATGAAAGCTATTGTATGTCAGGAGGGTATTTTTCTGCATTTGTGCCTTTTTGCCTTCAGATTCTGCTCTGGGCAGACTTGTGGCAGGTGCAACTTTTGTCCAGATTTATCAGTTTTTCCTCATAAGCAGTGTCAGGCCTTTCTGCAGGGGCAGCCAGGCAAGGGGCTAAGCTCAACTGGCTGTACCAACAGTAGATATTTACAGGTAATGAGAATGTGGGGACAGGCAGGTTAAAATGCAGGCAGATGTGACTGCAGCAACATTTGGGTGAAGTGGAAAAAGCAAGCAAGTCTAGGGAGTGGATTGAAATGCCTAGAGGATGAAATGAGGAGGGGAAAGGCGGAGTAGGGACGGGCACTAGCAGCTCTGGAGTGGCATAGTGTTGGGGTCAGGAGGTCCCCACCTTTTCCTCTCCTCCTAAAAGGCTGAAGGATGGGCAGACACACAGGTCCACCGTACATACCTATCTACCCAGGCAGTGGGACTGCTCCTCTTCCCTGTCCTAGCTTTTTCTTTGTCTTGACAAGTTTTGCATTTACGTATCTTGAACTCTTTGCTGCCCTATGGCACTACAGTGCCCTAAAATGTCCTTAAATTCCTCCTTTCTCCCCAGAGCAGGAGAGGTACATTTGTTAAATGCAAGTTAGGTAGGCTGAGATATTTCTGGAATATCATATAGAGTACTGTACAGGCACATATATAGAGAGCCATGCAAAGACTCATGCAGAACATAGATAAGTGATTCTTGCCAGACAACCCAACTGAGAAATTGAAGTAAGGATTCATCACCAGTTGTCATTACTAAGCACAGTAAAAATGCATACAGTAAGAATATTATAAGCATGATCAGTTGTAGGGGTGGAAAAGGCCAGTCTAGCCTTCACATCTCTGCAAGCTTTTTGCATGCCCTCTACTTGTCTCTTCTTACAGCTGATACCAAAAGAATTCTGAGGGGGTGTAAAACAAGGCAGCCTCATACATACTTACATATATAATGTATATATGTTTGTGTGTGTATATGTATAAATATGAATTTTTCGCTGGCATCAGCACAAGTTGAGATGGAAAACAAATAGCAACCTCACTTTTGATTGTTTTTCTTTTTGTTAGAAGTAGAGATTTAACCTAAATCGTCTTTTAATGAAGGCTTTTTGGCCTTTAATTCTTCACCTTGATTTCCCAGAGTCAGCAGCACTCATGTAATAAAGTAAATTGAGAGAGAAAATGAGAAGATCCAATTGATTTCTCAGATGTAGGGCTAACTCCCACATGTGCTTAATTATTCCTCTGATAATAACACAGCCGCTGTTCTTCTAATTTTCTTTGAATGGAGTTGGCTTTATCGAGATGTTTCAGGCCAAATCCAGTCCCTAGTACTCTGTTTACCTTGGAGACTTGGCTAATCACTGGGCCATTTTAGCTACTGTACAGTGAAGGGAAAGCTATAAGCTGATTATAGAGAGTGCAGAAAATTAATGTTCTTTTTAAATTCTGAGCAGAGAGATAAGGGCTTCCTGAAGATATGCTGAGATGTGATGTTCTTTCTTGGCCTTATCAAAGTATTGGTGTATCTGCCCCCTCTGTACTGAACCATGATGCAATCGTGTTCTGCTGTGAAAGAGATATGAGCTGGTTGACTCAGTTTTTTCCAAGCATTCAGTAGCATATAGCTATTACTTCCACCAAAAACTCTGTAGCTGGTCACACGTTGATCAGCCTTTAACAGGATATATCAATTATTCCCAGGCAAGAGACATCCTGACTTCAGTAACCTCCATGTAAAAGTTGTGTAAGTTAATGATCTTTAAGGTCTAGCTGCATCAGTTGAAGCACAAGGAACTCTCAGACAAGTCCTATTTCCTGCTCATATAGAAGTCCCAGCTGATACTGCATGTATATAGGTTTCCTGTAAAGGTATAGGAGTTGTTTGAAAGAGTTTACAAGCAAAATGGGTTCAGAGAAAGAGGGTAAACAAAAGGCAAGTGACATACTCAAGGTTGCAGAGGTCAGCGTCAGAACGCTACGTGCTAGACCGGCTCATGACCTGTTGTTCCATGTTCTCAGAAAACCTCTGAAACATTAATTAAAATAAAGCACTATTATGACCAAAACCTTCAGAACTTTTAGAATACCAGACCTAAACCTGGTAGCACTATTCCAATGACATTAAGAAGTAAAATGGTAAATAAGCAGACATATCCATTGTGCAGGCTGATAGTCAGATAATAAAAGAGAGATAGCTTTAGGAGCAAGGCAAGAATTTTCTAGAATAACCTGACATAATATAGTGGTGATAGATTCTAGCAGGGTCCATTTTATGCTATTTACAAAATATCAACATAATTAAATGTTAGAAGCAAGAATGTGGCCCTAAGGGAGATCTGAACATGTGTTCTGGCATCAGAAAAATTATACATTTTTCAACTATAGCAAACGTGAGTCAGTAGAGATATCTAGTGTGAAGTTTAGCATGTGGCTAGAGTTACGATCAGTTTTTCAAGAGCTTTGAATTTTGAACCTTAATTTGGAGAAAGTGGAAGAAGTCAAACTTGGGGTGAACAAAAGCTTTTAATTGAAGTTATCTGTGACTTTTCTTTGCTGTACCCATACACAGGCTCCTTGCCTCCATATAGAAGTTGCTGGCAATCTGACACTGTGCATTTCCCCTGACCTCCTGATTTGTATAGCATACGCTACTGTATTACTCCTCAGAGAGCCCTTTGCTTCTCCCAACATTTTAAACTCCTTCTTCACTTCTTTAAGTGATCAAGAAAGTCTTCTGGTATTTGGCACCTGGGACATGCAGGACATGAACTCCATTCTCATTCATGGCTCTCGATACTGTATTTACTTTTTACCTTCTTCTGACGCTCATGGATTTACCTATAATCTAGAAAGACACCAAGTGTTTCTGATCAGAGTCACTACTTCGGAAGTATCGGTGATTGGCTGTGGACAAGGGAGATCCGGCTGTTAGGGCTGGCTTGGATCTCCAAAAGGCTTTCATCAAAGCCGTTCAAGGGCTTCTAGAGCTGTGATTGAAGAGGGATAGTCCGTATATGAATAAATGTCTAGTTAAAGAACAGAAAGCAAAGATCAGTTTTGTGAAAAGAGGGAGGTCGTAAGTGAAATCCCATGTCAATCTGTGCTAGTGTATGTGCTGTTTGAAATGTTCGTAAGTGCTCTGTAAAATGAGATTACGGTTTGTAGGTGTAAAAAGTTGTTCAGGGTACAAACCAAAAAAATTACATTATATCTTCACAGGATAGAGTGACTAGGCAATAAAATGGCAAAGGATATTCAACGTTGCTAAATATAAAATATCCAATGGGAGTAGGGAGGGGAGTAATCATCACTTCATACAGATGGTGATGAGCTGTGAACTCGATCTTATCGCATATGAAATGTCCCTGAAATATAATGGAACTTTGAAAAGTATGCACTTAAGGCTTGCTTTATTCAGAAAAGCAAAATTAAACAGTAGATGTTAAGAAGGGGATAGAAAGGAGGAACTTGTTATGTCATTATGAGCTCATACGCTGTCTGGTATCTTGAATACTGTGTACAATACTGTTACTTCACAGAAAAGAAAAGAAGTGGAAAATTCCCAGGGGAAGAAAACAAGGGCAATCAAAGGCTTGTACAGCTTCTGTACAGGGAACAGCTAAGCAGCTTAACACTCTTCAACCTGGAAGCGAAATGGTTATGGTGGGTTTTGACAAAAGTCTGTCTTATTTGATAGAGGTGTGTAGGGAAAGTGAATTGGAAAGAACTGCTTCCTGTCCTTTGTAATGCAAGAAATAGTATTTTTTTTTTTTTTATTTGAATTTGATTTGATTTTTATATATCCTGGTATATGGGGTCATAGAACAAAGATGGTCAAACATCTTGCCTTTTAGGAATATATCCATCCACTCTTTGTCTGCATGGTTAAAAACAAACAACAAAAAACCCCACAATCAAACCATCCTGCCCCATCACCTACAAACCCCACCACCCCCAGAAGGAAAAAGGGAAGACTGCAAAACAATGCCACCTCATGATAGTTACCATTATAGCTTGGATAACCTATGTTTTAATACCTACCACAATCATAGCTTACATTTTACTCGGTGGTATCCACATCAAAGCTGATGCATCACAGTGGAATTTTCAGGCCCCTCTCAAACTGCACTGGCAAAGTAATTTTTCAAGTCAGTATCAGTAGTAGCTATATTCAGGTACTTGAGAGTAATAAACACTGAGGGGGGGAAAGGGAATTGTTAAGGACAACTAAAAAGATTTTTTTTCTTGACATAACTGCCAACTGGATTCTTTCCAAACGTCATACAGCCTTAATTCGTAGGCAGTAGGTGAGTGAAGCTGCAGCCTATCTGTGGCTAGAGACGATGGAAAGAATTAACTTTGCTTACAACTAAGATCTAACAACTTGTGCATCAGACTGAAATCTGAGAAAGTCATCACAACATATGTGTGCTCTCTAAGCATAAAAGTGACTTAGTGGTGTTATTTTGGCAGCTCCATAGCTAATACATGAAACATGAAAAGCATACAAGAATTTCATAAATGAAAGCATACAACTGGGGCAGGCACCTCAGAAAACTCTTATAGTCTTAGCTCCCAAATTTTTACCCAAATCTTGCAGTTCAGTCCATGCTGTGCTTTTCTTCACTGTTCTTTGTGTCTTATTTCACCATCCTTTTAGGGACATGCAAGTTGTAAAATTGTTTGTACTGATTCAGCCTAACAGGCTTGTGCTTGTTCCCATGAAGATTACTTGCATGATCAGGCTGATGGTTTTAGCCTGTTACTTCCCTTCTCTTTTATCTCTGTTTTACAATGCAGGAAGTATTTTTTCACAGTCTTTGTATCATGTGAGACACTTGCAGTAAGGATGAAGATATGTAACAATGTGCAGCAAAGACCAATCTTTCTAACATTAACAGTGATATAATGTATACCTGGTACATCCTGCCTCTATTGACGGGTAGTAGTACCCAAAAAGTTCTAAGCATGAAGCTTTTCTTTGGAAGTACAGTCAAGCATTTGACTCCTGCTTTTTAGAGCCGAAGGCCCTGTCAACTTCTTAGAGCATCAGAGCCGAAGGGAAATAAATGTTCTGTCTGTCTGTTGTGAGTAGGTATGTATTATAATGTGTAGGAGAACTAATTAAACATATGGACTGGGAAGAAAGGATTGCAGGTTCTTTTCCTTGGTCATGTTTCATTTCTAAGCATGAATATTGCCAGAATAGAGATCTTGAACCAATATGCTGTGAGCTTTAATAACTTTCAGTTCTGCCTAAAATCAGGGTAGCTTAGATTGATAGGAACCTCTGGAGTCACCTCATCCAGCCCCCTGCTTAAAACAGGTTCAGTCAGATCAGGTTGCTCAGGGACTTGTCCAGCCAAGTTTTGAGCACCTTCAAGGGTGGAGATCCCACAGCCTCTCTGTGCTCTTGTTATAATATTTGACTGGCCTTCTAGTGAAATTGTTTTCTTATCTAATCAGAATTCCCTGTATTCCAACTTGTGTCCATTGCCTCTTGCACTGTGGCTGTGCATCTTCAAAAACAGCCTAGTTCCATCTTTTCTACATCCTCCCAACACCTACTTGTAGATGAGTCATCTCTTCCCATGTCTTTTCTTCTTAAAGCTGAATAAAATTGTACCTAGTGTGCTCCAGCCATGGAGCTCCAGTGCTAACCATCTTGACAGACCAATGCTAGACTGTCTTCAGTATGTCAGTGTCTGTCTTGCCTTAGAGAGTCCAAAACTGGACACAATACTCCACATGTGGTCTCACAAGTGCTAAGTAGAGGAGAAGAATCACTTCCCTTGACTGGCTGGCTGCACTCTTGCTAATACAGCCCAATATGCGAGTGGCCTGCAGTGCAGCAAAGGCACACTGACTCCTGGTCAACTTGTTGTCCACCAGGACCCCCAGGTCCTTTTCTGCAAAGATGCTTTGCAGCTGCTCAGCCCCAGACCTGCCTTCCTGTTCTATGGCTGCTCCCTAAGCACCAGCTGAATACGTGCTCAACGCTGCCTGCGTAGCAGTCAGCTGAAGAGCGGAGGAATAGGCACTCTCTAATCAGTAAACAGCCGACAGAAGCTGACTGCTGAAGCTGACAGAAGCAAAAGCCTCATCATCAGCAAGCCGCTTGGATTTCCCGCAAGATGTTTGGGTGTATTAGTCCATGTGGGATATTTGATCTTTGATAATCAGTACTGGAACAGGTCAGAGTTGCTCCCTGATTGAAATCAAATGCCTAACAAAATCTCAGTTACATGCTTCATTAACGCTGGTCAAAGTAATATGAAAATGAATTGATTGCATCTAGAGCTATAGCCTTACTACTAGCCTATTCAGCAAGGGATATTTAAGATGCTCATGAATTCTTAATTTGGATTTGCAAATGTTAGACCAAAACTGATTCATGATGAGTATTTTGCACTCATTTTCTTGGATGCACATCCAGATAATATCCTTCAGAGAGAGAATGAAACAATACATGTGATTTAGGTGACCATTCTCACACTGGAAATATTTTGTATTAGGTATCTGTATCCACTTCCCCCCTCCCCCCCCATACCCCATAAATAAACTGATTAGCTCTACATAACATTCCACAGCAGTGTTTGGTTTTATTTATCTATTAATTAGTAAACTCAGGGGCCAGACATCAATATGTAAACAAGGAGATTGTAAGAAGAGCTGTGGAACTGAAATACCAATCTCTACAATTATAGAAGGATTATTTTTTTTTAAACATCACCTTTTTCTCCTAGTTTAGGAGAAATCTTGCGTATTCCTGGTTCCTACTTCTTTCTGTCCTTCTATTTTATGTCAGATAAGTGGTAATAGCTTTACTGCTAGGTTACTTGCCTATTCTCTGCTCAGGCATGAGAGGAGTTTTCTTTCCTGTCTAATTTCATTACTATGCATTACTATGCATAGCAAACCATTTTTTCTGAGTAAAGGGTCCATACAACCACATGCTATGTAGAATCAAAGTTATCCATCGCAAAGCTTTTCAGAGGCATTAGCAGGAGTTCATTGTGCAGCTTAGAGGGTGAGGATATTTTTACCGTCCTTTGTGTACCTGGCAACAGTATGTATGCATGGCTGTGTTTGTGCTTGTTAGTTACAGCTCTTCCTCTCGTTGGGTTGCTTAGAAGGATAACCACCAGAGCCGGCTTATGAATCTCCAGGTGGGCTATTCAAATTTTGAATTAATGATTACTTTTCCCCAGCTATGCCACAGTGTTGCAGAACACACAATGGAGGCATCGAGCTTTGTTCCCCAGACTCTGCTTGCTCCAGCTGGAGGCAGCCCCAGCTCTCTACAGCAGTTTGTATACAAGCTTTTCAGAAGTCAATATGTTAAATAGATTTGTATAACCTAATTTACAGAGGTCTTATACTGACTATGTTTTGCTTTATCTGGGTTATTGCACCCCACCCTGGATACTTGAAAATTTGACTCTGAAATGCTTTACGAATTTAACGTGCTATAGCACAGGCAGGCAATATATAAAAATGCATTTCAAGTATTCATAAGAGTTTGTTTTTAAATTAATATTTTATTAGAATTTCCTGATCGTAGGGCTGAGTTTCTGCATCTCTCTAATTTTAGCATTATGTAGTCCAGGTCATTCCTAGTGAGACACCATTTGATTCAGAGGAGTTAGTGTATGGGGCTGTGGGGTCTCTGAAGTGCCAAAGGAAGAGCAACTTGCCAAATGGATCATTTCTAAAAAATTTGAAAAAACATCTTTGTTTCTGCAGTCAATGTGAATTATAGGTCAATAGGAGAAGGTTATCCCAACTTGAAATTGATTTTGGCCTATCATTTTCAATATTTTTAAAAGAGATCTCAAGTTTTCACAGAGCTTTAACTTAATTTGCCAGCTGTCTTAAAAATCAATGGTAACAAGAATTTGCTCTTGATTTTTGAGGCTGGGTCTCTGATTGGTATCTACCATTGCCAAGCTCAGAGAAATCATTAGGTCTAGGACTGGGATCTGCGATTCAGGAGTGCTCTTCTGCACCCTCCCTGTCACTGGGGCGGGACGGTTAGCTTCTTCAGAGATAAGCCACCATTTACTGATGCAGCTGCCAAAGAGCAGAAGACGACAGAAAGGGTGTGTGTCTCCTCTTAACTTAAAGGATCCTGCTTTGAGCAGGAGATGGCACAGGTTTTTGTGAAACAGGCTAGCAAATTAACCGGAGGACTTCGATAGCATAAACTGTGTTGTTCTACAACAGCAGCAGAAAGCAGGCAGAACAAACCTACAAATCCGGCCCTCAGTTTCCAAGAAGTGTTTAATAGTATCCATGGAAGAAGCCATGTTTTGTGGGGAGAGGGAAGTCATGATGCCTTGCTGAGAGGAAAGTGTTTCCATCAGTTGCTGATTTTACGGTAACTCATCTTGGAGCATGAGAACCAAGACTAATGCCGAGATGGACTGTAAGGCCAAACAGAGCTCGTTGTCTTTGTGTGTCTGGATGCCTTAAGGACAGTGCACCTACAGAGGAGGAGCTGATTGTCTGGCCAGGCTCTAGGAAGGGCTTCACTAAGGTTCATGTCTTTCTCTTAAAAGCCTGGGTCACTTTGAAGAGAAATTTATTATTGCTACCCTATGGATTAGGACTGACAGAAGTGTTTTAAGCTATCATATGCATATACTCTTCCACCTTTTAATAAAATGTTTCTTTAAAGGATTAAAGCTTTAAACCTATTTACCATAATGAAGTGTCAATTGTTAGAATAATGAAGCTTGAAGGCTTTTTATTTTGGTAGTTTTGAGCTTTCTGCTTCTGAAAAGATAAGGCTCTTTCTTGCTGAACAGAATTTGCTGAATGTTAGTGTTTACATTCCCAATAGTGGTAGGTCACTGTGACCAGCAGCCACTGCCTGAAAAGATCATTTAAAGTCAAAGACACCAAAAATTTTTTTTACTTAAACATGAAAAACAGAGCAGATAAAAACTGCAGAGGTATAAAACTTGCATTCCCTTCCCCCCACTATCTGATTCTGTTCTAGTATTTTACTTAAACATCAAAGGAATTAACAACAAAACACATTCTGTTGATAAAACCAGCAGTGTGGTGGCCCTGAGCTGGGGCAGGGCAGAAGCAATCTCCCCACTCTCAACACTGCAAGTTTGCTTTGGTTGGCTTTATGCAACCCTTTTTCTAATCCAGCTTTGGGGGTATTTATGTGCAAACTAGTTGTGTGGAGAATGTGGGCTTGTTTAACAAGGCCAGAAACTTGGCAACTTGACTACTCACTGCAATACATATGCTAGCTGGCAATATACAGTTGAACAGTATACAGGGTGTTTGTATATTATCACAGGAAAAACAGTTCAATGATTTGTCCCCCCACCTCTCCCTTCCCTTCCCCCCCTCCCCCCCCCCCAAGATTTTCACAAGAAGTGAGTGGTTGAAAATAACATTAGATAAGCCCTGTAGTTTTTGGACTGCTGGCTTAAGTCCAGGCCTGGGGAATAGTTGTGTGCAATGACCAAAACCACCTATCCTTAGTGAATAAATTTTGAATTTTGGAATAGCTACCACTGAATAGTGTTGATATATCCCAAGTTTAATTCCAGTTTCAAACAGGTCAAGGCCTGAACCTTTCTTTTATGTTCAGTGGTATCACTTCTCTCACACCGTTTCTAGTCCTTACCCTTAATCTCTTGCCTCAGACTCCATCCTAATCTCAGATCTCTGCTCTCAGTCCCACTCAGCCATTTCTTTACCTTTCTGCTAGGCTTTTTCTACCTTTTCTACTTTTTCTAGAATGCCAGACTGCTTTCTGTCTTCATTAAACTCTAGTGCCTTGTCCTCATACCAGACACGCTCTTGCTATTGATCACAGGCCCTTCCAGTTTGGCACCACGCTCTGCAAAGGAAGGAAATTCTTAGTCCAGGTTCTTCGATATCTGATGCTTTGCTTTCCATTCTGCTGGGTGGGCACGCTTGCTCCCTTTCTGGAGAATCCTGCTAACACCAGGGCTCAGTTGAAATGCAGGTCCACTGGGGAGGGCTGTCCTGGTATCTAAGGGTGGGTATGGGCCTTTACTGCTGCTCTATGGAAATTACTGGGTTTTGTGTATTGCTATAATTTGAATCTGCTTGTAAATGTCTATCATAATGTTCTTGCATGACTTAAATCAGCCTAATTACAAGAATGGCCTTAATGTTATATGTATATGCATTGATAAGTGTGTGTATTGTGTCATATAAGCCTATGTCACGTGGAAGTCCTACATACAATAAGCTATCTGGTGTGAAGAGTTTAGCATCTTTGCAAACATAGCAAATGAGTTTTTAAGCTTCTCCACAGTGTGGACAGTGGCTCCATATGTATACAGTGTACTGGCAAATTAGGATATTATAAAAGAGCTAAAAGGATGAAAAGAATCTTGGGAGTAATTTCAGTGAGACTCAAAGCACAATCTAGTTTCTACTTGAAAGTTAAAAGATGAACTGAGTGCAGCAAACAAAGTGCTTTGTAAGTGCAAAATGCTTTTCCTAGAAGTCATCACTTGGTTTTGTACTTTTGTAGTGAATAACAAAGCACTTTCCATGACCTTAAATAGGTCCCAAAAGCAGCAAAGTGGTGACTAACACTGGGATAGTGACCAAGTATCTCTGCCAAGCAGCTGGCGGTACTAATTTCCCAGTACTATCCTGGATTTCCAAACTTGAAATTTTTTCTAAGTATGTCAAAGTTGTCTTTAAGCCCTCTGTTTGCACAGTTAGTACCTGGCTGATACCAGAACATTGCCATCTGTTTCCACCTGTGTGAGTGCATACGAACTGTTTGTGTAGACATCATGCTGTGTTTCTGTTCAGCTTGTCCGGTGACCTTGCTATGGAAGAACTGAGAAATAACTGTGGACAAACCATCCTAATCTCAGTTAGGTAGCATTTCGTATAGGCTTCTGCTCTGTTTTACTGCTTTGCTTTAGGAAAAGAGATGCCAGATTATTATAGGGGAAAAAATAGCTCTTGATGCTGCAGTGTTTTAACATTTTGATCTCAAAAGGAAGACAAAACATTAGTAGCAGGATTCATAGCTCTTGGGCAAACCCCTTTACACAAATAAGATAAGAAGGAAAAAAAGGAATAGCAGGGGATGGGAGCAAAATTGATTCTATTTCATTTATGCAGTCAAACAGAGAGCAGGATGAACAAAGTAGGATGCTACTTATCTTTGTCTTAAGTTTAATGCTGCTCTCTGTCACGTTTTTGTTTACAGCAGTGCAACATAGCTGATTAAGTTCCAGTAAGCCAACTGGACTTCAAGTCATATCTTAAGAAGTTCATTCTGCTCCAGAAGAAGTAGAGGCAATTTTCTTTGGCAAACTGTAAACATCTGCTTCTGTGTTTGAGAATGATCTGTGAAACACTTAACTGTTGTGGTGAATGCTCACTGAGTGCCGTTCCCTGTCTTGGAAAGATGCCAAGCTGCTCTGATAGCTAGGTGTAGCTGGGCAGATTGCTGCTTCCTGTCCCGTTTCCCTTGGCAGAAAAGCTCGAGTAGTGTCATGATTCTCCTCAAAAGCCACTTTGATTATGCTTATCGTATCTGCCCACCATAAGTCAGGTGAGCAAGACATTTTGCTTGGATATTCCTAAACTTTACTAATCTGGGCTGCCGGAATGTCTCTGGATGGAGGCATCTGAGAGCTCTTCTGTTTTATGTCAGGCCCTGAACATTTAAAACTAGGGAAATTCACTCTATTTTAAAGTCATCTTTTGCTATCACTGGTCTCATATCAAACTCATCATGATTGTTACAAAGAATCACTCCATCTTCTATTCTTGCAAGGGGCTGAGATTTGAATTCATTTTACAGAACAAGGACTTTTCTCTAAAGTACAAACCAAAGACTTAACTTGTCTAGAGATCTGTGCTTGAAGAGGCTACTGGGACTCCCTTGCTTGCTTGCTTGCCTGATTGCCTTTTTAGTATTATTCCTATGATGAAGTTCTCATGGGGTTAAAATGAACGGGTTGCACACCCTGATCAGCTTCTACCATTGCAGAATGTTGTCCAGTGTTAAACTGAAGAATACTCAGTTTGGTTCAATTGATTTTCAGGAAGGAGGTCAGTGTGTAACCAGTAACCAGCCCCTGCTCTAGTAAAACAACTTGTGAGGAAAAGGCACAAGCCAAAAGTATTATCTCAAATTTAAATGCATTGATTTGAACGGAAGTGTCTGGGTTCAGTGGACAGCAACTGGAGTTTATAGAAACATGCCTCTTAGAAAGGAAGTTTCATTTCCATATAAATGTGTTGGTTGGAACACAATGCATATTGCTTGCAATAGTAATATAGTTTACTCAGTGAAGCTATTGTTTTTCAATACATATATGTCTATCTCAGTGAAAGTGCAATGTTTTGAGAAATAAAACAGGCATGAAACCAGCAGTGTCCTTGCTCTACTAAACAGAGGACATTAAAATTAACACTGTAAACTCAGAGGAAGAAGTGCTCTGATTTTGATTATTTGTTTGCAAGGCAGTGTTGGGAAATAGTTGCTGAAGTGGCAGCTTCAGAGATGAATCTTAACACTTCAGTTGTGAGTTCTCAGGGGCACCAACTGTCAAGACATTAGTACAGTGGAGTCCATCCATGGGACCATAGCTAGTAACACCCAAACTTTGAGACTATTTGAAAGTAAGCAAAACAGATATCCCATCTCTGTATAAACTGTAACCAGTTAAAGTGATTTCCAGTAGCTGCAAATAAAATAGCTGTAATGCTCGTCAAGGAGGCACAGCTTTGTGGCGCTTTCAGATCTCAACTGAAATGTAAGCCTGTTACCCCTAAAGAGGAACTTAAGAGGTAGTTACATGCAGAGCTTCTCGTGGCATGACTGCCATTTTGAGTGATTCCTTACAGTAAGTAGTGATCTAAGGCAAAGTATATGTTTTGCTTGTGTGCAAGATTTGTGTGTATCTGAGGATTCTTTCAGCAATAAAATATGGGAAAATATTTTCACTAGGCTAATACAAAATTTACTCTTAACATTTCAGGATTTCAGTTCATATTAGAAATTGATTAACTGAAGAAGTTCTGTCAATTATCTTAGCTGAAAAAAGTAATTTCTCTGGTTAGCAGGTCTCCTACAGAAGCAAGAAAAAATAAGTAGCAAACAATTAGCTGATGGTAAACAACACAGTGCAGGTCACTTGGATGTTTCTGGCCTGTTTCCCAGAGATACAGAAATCCCAGGACACTGGGCTGGGAGGCTTTTGTGAGGCGTCACTAAGGGGGTTTGTTTAAAAGGTAGCTTGAAGGTTTGAGGCTTGTGTGGCTGAGAGGGATGGGCTTCTACAACCAGTTGTCACTGAATGACAGCCAGTACTAGGTGGGGGGGGGGATTCTCTGAATATTCTCTGTTTTAAAAAGAAAAAAATCTGTTTATTAAGAACATACAGTCGGCTGTATATTTTCTATAGGCCATATACGTAGATGCTTTGCAGCTTTTGTTCAGTTGGGATGTACTATTACTAATGATCACAATGGCAAGTAGCTGTGGAAATCAGTCTGAGTGGTTTGTTTTGTGCATTTATAGATTCAAGTTGAACAACTATAACCAATTTTAAATGGAAATTTCTGTTGTTTTGCATTACTGTTACATGTCATATAATTGGGTTAATCTTTGAGTTGAAGCTGATATGTGCAATGACATCTTTACAGGAAGTTGCTAACCCTTAATATTTGGAGAAAAAAATCTAAAAGGCAGTTAAAATATACCCAGAAGGATCATAAATGTGTAAGATAAACTATGCTTGTAGATTTATTTTTTGAGGTTACCCTTTTGAGACCTCTTGTTTTGTACAGTTATAATAACCTTCACAAGTTTAACAAGATTCCTGAGGTGGTTTATTTCTTGCTTTCCTTCCCGAGAAAACAAGGTTCACTGTATCCAAGTCACTGACTAGCTATTTTGGAACCAGTGGATTTGACCAAGGAGAGAAACCTAGACCTGTGCTGAGGTGGATATATTTAACTTTTATTTGAAAGAGTCTACCTTGCTGAGAACTGCAGGAAATAGGACTTCTTCAGTTCTGATTCTCATTTCTTCAAGTCGTGCAGTCTATACTGAGCTTGCACTCTGTACAGTGCTTTGGTGGGGAGCTGCATTTGGCCCGGCTCCCACTGCTGCCAGCGTGGTGATTTACACATTCTTTAAAAGTTTAGACTAACTAACAAGTTTATCTGGAAGTCAGAGCATATCAAGCAAAACTCAATACCTTTCTGAAATCAATTATGCTGTAAGTGAAGCAAATCTAATTCCAACCTGTGCATTTTTCTTAAAGCCAAGAGGTCTAATAAAATCAATGCGTATAAGGAAAGCCAATGTTTTATATGTAATTTTGTTTAGTTATATACCCTTGCAGAAACCAATATCTTTCCTAATGTTATATTTTCATCAAGAGCAATCTTATTGTTGAATCTGGTATTTCAGATAAGACTACTACACAAGGAAAAGTCGGTATTTAATATTTTCTAATCACATTCATTTTGTACATGCACTAACAGCTGATTAGTGGATACACTTGTCTACACTATTCTGATTTAATTTGAATGGAAATTTAATAAACTAACTAGCCTTGTACAGCACACAGCAAGTTGTTTTCTTAAATTCAGACGGTACTCCAAATATTTCTGCTTCTTTAAAAATGCAAATTAATAGGGAATGAGACTTAAGCTCTTTAGTTTTTTATGCAAACAGGATAACCAAGCCAAATCAGACCATATAATCTATTTAATTCACTGCGGTTGAAAGATAGACTAACTGGTGCTATGTCTGAGGGAACTGAGCACCTTTTCTCCAAACAAGGTTTACCAGGAGCCTTGCTCTGTTCTGCACTTCAAGAAAGGCTTCCTGAAAAGGAATCTGCAAAATGTCTTTACAGTTAAACGTTAATTTTCTATCCCCTCTACACTCATAAGAACTTCATGTCTGTTTTTAAAGGTGAAGGTTATTCTGGCATGGTTAGGAGAAACTCCAGACAGCTCAAGATGAAAGGCTGCCAGGGTTACCTATGACTTGGAATTTTCTTACCATTGCCCTTTGTTTTACCAAAAGAGCGAGTTTATCAGCACAGCAGACAAAAATGTTTTCTAAAGCTAATCAAGAGTCTTCTAAAACCTGGTAAAGGCGTGAGACCTCTTTGTAGGGTTGCAAAAGTTGCAAGTGCGGGTTTCATAAGTGGCCTGATGCCATACTGAGCACTGTGCCTCAGGCATGATAGTAGAGTTGATGCATTAGTGTAAGTTCACTGCCCAGGTTTGAACTGTATTACTGGTGAGAATTGTACATCTAAACTCTTTGTTCCTGTTATCTGAGAAAATATCAGAGGCAGCCTGAAATGTTTATATAGCAGTGCAAGATGGTTATTTGCCATCAGTTGTCTGTATTCTGTTCACCTAGAACTAGCTTTATGAATCAGCCTGTACTAGTGTTAGTCATGTTCATGATTCTGCACACATGGAGTACCAGCAGGTGTGAAATACTACCCTGACATCTGTAATGGTAGTTTTGTGTCCTGTTCTGTCTTGACTTGACTCCAGCACAGAGGCGTTGTGAGCTTCATAGAAGTTCTTGTGCTCCAAGAGTATAGCAGTACTGGACTCCAGTTTCCAGTGTCCCTCTGTGTGCAACCTCTAATCTGGGCAGGTTCAGCTCTTCAGCGAAATCAAACAAATTAGGAAGTGTGGATCTGAAGGGAAGGCACCTTCAGTCATCTGAAATCCCGTTGATCCTTTGCTCTAGAGACGTTGTCCCACTTTTCGTCACCAACAGTGCTAAAACAGATTCCCAAGTGACTATCCATAAGTAGCTTAAAGCCAAAATTTATGTACTCTGGACAGGGCTGTCAGTTGCTAGCAGGCTGCAAACACCAGCATCAAATCCCTTCAGCTCAGTTTTAAGACTCAGCACTTTCCTTGCTGTTTGAGGAATTTTTCTGCTCTTCAGACCTGCAGAGATGGAAGAGCCACTATCACCTAGTAGGTGGCTATACCCTCTGCTAATGTGCTCCCCTAAAAGTTGAACCCAGTGAGGTATATGACTGCAGATGGCAGATTCCTTATGCCTTGGGGCAGTGAGTAATCCAGACATGGTGTAAAACCAGTAAGAGTTTGTACAATGTGTGTAGACATTTCCAGACTGTAATGGCATTCTGAAGGCTTGTGTGAAGCAAAACATGCTAGTGGCCAGAATTTCCTGGCATCAGACCTTGACTATTACCAAGGCTACTGAATGTCTTAAATGCTCAGTAGGTCATACTAGCCATTTTTCCTTTACCAGCCAGTATATACTTTCTGTAGATGGAAAAAGGACTGAAAATGCAATATTTCTTTACACCATTCTGGGGCACATTCACATTTTTCAGAAGCAGCTGAAGCTGGTTGGGAAGTAAGAGGGAAAATTTTCTCTGCTGCCATGCTTGCTGCAATGAGCGTGTCAAGTTTTGGGATTAGCTTAATTATGTGTGTTACACCTGCTTTTGATTTGGAAAGGACCAGGTTCTGAAAGTAGGTAAATGACAAATGTATGCTACAAAATTTGAGAAGTTGTCTAAATACCGCATGGTAGCTAGGACAAGTAGTAATGGATTTATGCAGTGGAAAGGGAAACTTAAGTTAAACTTCATAGAAGATAATCCCTAATGGTAGAAGATGATGAAGCACAAGAAAACATTGCCTAAGAAAACTGTAGGATTTCTCATGGGTATTTTTGAGGACAAGCATCCATCAGGAATGGCATAGTTCTGGCGGTTCTGTGTTGGAACAGAAAGAGGGGCTGGCTGACCCTATTTATGAGCATTTAATGATACAGAAATACTCTGTTAGAGCTTTTAGGAAAAAAAGGCTCTAGTATTTCTATTCATTGGAGTTCTCATTTCTGAGCAACTTTGCTACACTGCAAGATCTGCTTTTTGATGCCTATTTTCAAAAACAGGCTTTTCATAAAGCTTCAAGACCACTCCTCCTCTTCCTCAATGAACACTGTCTCTGAGGCTCTGGACCTCTAAATTATTGGGCCTGGCTGGTCTTCTGCTGATATGTATAGCAAGTAATTCAAGTTGATAAATGTCAGATGATCAAATTGAAAGTTGGACACTGCTCTGGATTTGAAGCTTTTAGCTTTCAACATTGCTTTTCCCTTAACTGCTATACGTTAGTAAGGCTTCGACTGAAGCATTTTATATACTGTAACTGTATCTCAAAGTTCAGGGACAAGAGTTGGAGACTTCTCACTTCCAACTTTCCACAGCAGAATCAGGGAATCTGTCGGTGCTCTGGTAGCCGAGGACCAGCTAGCTACACAAGTTCTGCTCATGTATCAGTTCATTCATTAGATATTAAATACGATGAAGATTAGCCCCAGCTGTTTAATCATCCTTTTACCATTTTAAATCCTTTTTAATTCCAATGTGAAGCCTGTATCAGCTTATAGCAAGAGCTCTTTCTGCATTATTTTCCTTGGCACAAACTGGGTGGTTTAACAGGACATTGTCAGGGCTGGTAGGACTAAAATTAGACCTGCCAGCTGTATTTTGGTTTCTGGGCAGTGATGAGTTCATACAGCTCCTTCTCCTCTACTCTGCCAGCACGTTCTGTTCTTGTCAGTAGCAAAACTATTGAAATGCAGGGGAGAATGTATTTTCCAGTGCATCAGAGAGCAGGTTTCTTGGTTACCTGGCCAGAGGAATACTGTTTCTCTTCTTCACATAGGGGTGCTCCCCATGTCGGTAATAATGCTTTGTATAGGGGGAGGGAGCAAATGGCTCTCCATCTGGAGGTCTCATGGCAATGACCTACTGATGCCATACGACGAGTTTGCGTTCTGTTTACCCAGCCTCACATGCAACAGGCCCTGGACGAGGTGTCAGTCTGCTCTGTGGCAGAGTGAGTTTACAGGTATGGCTTGCGTCTGGAATGCTGAAAATGCTCTGAAATTAAAATGTGCAAAAAGCCTCCATGCTGCAGATGCACAGAATGCTTCCACCCGGCATGAGACTTTGCATTCAGAAGTAGTTAAGAATCTGTCTTTTTTTTAGCACAAATAGTTTTCTGCTTAGCAATGCAACGTTAGGCAGCAAGCTTTGAAGAGGGCTTTGTGTTCAGAACAGCATCTTGGTACATTTCCATCAGTTATAAAGGGAGATGCTTCAGAAGAGTGAAACAGAGGTGAAAGCAACATTAACCCAGCTGCTTAAAGGACGTGTCCATATGTTTGGCTGTTGTGCATTAGAAACAAAAAGCCACGATTACAATTAAGTCAAAGAAATAAAAAGAGGTATAATCATAAGCCACAGTAATGGCCTGCTGATGAGCTATTTGATCAAATCTCTAAACAAGGAGGGAGTATGCCAAGAATTTAAAGGTGAATGGCACCTGTGAAGTGCTGTTCAGGAAGAATCCATATTTTAGTCTTCTAAAGATTGGGTTGATGCTGAAGGGATATATGCTGACTTGATTTAAAATGAACATTTCTGCTTGATGTGACTTCTGGGCTTTCAACCTGATGTGAAGCTCATCTTCACTAGACAGAACAGATTAAGGGGCAGTTTGCTATTTCAACGTCTCTAACAACAAAATCAGTGTGAGAGATTCCTCACTTCTTCCAGCCATCCGTTCCTACCTCTGTTCTGTTCACTGTCCCTTTAGGTGGGCCTCAGCAGACATTTGCGGGGTTGTGCTGTACCCTGGCTGAGTGAAATGATGTAGCCTAAACCAAATTTTTTGCTGTTTCACTGATCTGACTTACAGGACATTCCCACAAATGGGGATGCTGGTGCAGCTGGTGACCTGCAGCCGAGAACTTCTACCTCGGCTCTATCAGAGGAAGTACTTGGTGGTCTCTGCCACTGCTTTCTTAAAACGTAGCCTCGAATGAAAAGTAGTGTAGTGCAGAAACTTGAAAACAGAGTTTTCAGCCTCCTGCTGCTAAGCAGGAACTTTTCTCCTCTATAGGAAAAAATATTTAAAGAAGATTGCTGATAAGGTTTGTTGCTAAGGGAACCATTTAGTATCCATCCTTGAATCTGACAGTGTACCTGTGCAAACAGTTATGCAGAATCTGTGTCCCTTTATTCATTAGGGCCGAGGCCACCCAGAGACAGAAGTGGCTCTTAGAGGGAGAAAGCGTCATACCTTTCAATGTACGTGGTTGACTAATATAGTGAGGGCATGTCTCTCACCACCTTCCTTTCTTTATTGGAGAGTGTAATTACATTGCCCTGGACTGCATTTTGATAAATATCTAGGAATGCAAACCAGAAGGGCATTTAATACGTGCTTGTGCAGAAGTGGAATTTAGTATGCTGGTTCAATTAACATTGATACTTTAAAGAGCAGCAAACTAGAAATTCGCTTTCTCTTCCATGAAGTAAACTGGCAGGTCGTTATAGGCTGTCTTTTGGGTTTGATGGGATTGCTACCTCGATGCAGTGTTAGAACAGGGAAACTTAGAACATGATTTTAGTTATGAGGGCTGTGTCTAAAGAAACAAATGTTATTCTACAAAGGAGAAAGCTGAAGTAAAAATTAAATGTCTCTTTAAGCTTTAGTTAGAGGGCTCTGCTTCGCTCATTGCAAAAATCGGATGTTGTTCATTGAACAAGGTGTACATCTGAAATTGTCTTAATATAGTATTCAGTGCGTAGGTTCCTGACTTTGCATCCTTAGAACTTGTTCTGACCCAGGACTTTCCCTACAGCCTTTCTGTGGCGTGTCACTGTGGAAGCGTTTAAAAGAAAAATCTTTTAAGTACTCTTTTACTTCTCTGGGATTATTCCCATTTTATAGAAGAGAAAGGGAGATGCAAACTGAGATTTACTTAAATAAAAGCTGGTGTTTCATATTTTTTTATTATGGTACTGAAAGTTCAAAACACAACATTCCTAAACTTCAGGTTTCAATTGTAAGCACTTTGTTTTTTAGATTAGGCAGATATGAGCTTACCATAAAGTTGCATTTACAAATTAAAACATTTCATATAGATTTGCACATATTTGCAAGATATTTACACTGCTGGGTTCCTACTATAGACAGGGTTTTGCCTTCTGGTGTATGACTGCATTATTAACTGAATGTAAAGGTTTCTGCTGTTGAGATTAGCAAGTCAAAATTGCCTTCTTTCATTAGCTGTATTCTTACTTGCAGAAAACTCTAAGTTTGAAACAAAAATTCAGTCCCTAATCTGCAGTGAAATGTAATGCCCAGCGCTTAATACGGGGCAGGGACTGTAGGTGAATTATAAACCATCCTTTGTCTTCAGCATTTTATGACTTGTGGGCTGTAGATGAATATTTTTGCATCATTTTAATATATAGCGGAAGGCCGATGTAAACAAATCAATCTAAAAGAAATGATACAGAATTCAGACATGAAGAGTGATTTGCAGTATTGAGAACTATAAAATCTGTCATGTCCTTTTCAGCTCATTTAAAGTGGGTCTTCCTTCACACAGCCAGTTAGGTTACCCATGAGTGGGGTCATGCTCTGGTATGACATTGTGTTGAGCGTGTAGAGACTCTTTCCAGGCTCTGCTTCGGATGTGGAAAGCCTGCAAAGTGTGGGTAAGGCAGATGTTAGGAAATGGAAGAAACTCTACTGCCATGTCTTCCTGCTGGCTGCTGCTTCTTGGTCCATGCAGAGCCAAATTCAGGCCTTGGCAAAAATGCGGTGCAACTGCTCACATTGGCAGCATGAATGTGCTGTTTCAGATGTCAGAAATCATTCGCAGCAAGACACTTTCTGGTGTTGTCTGTGCAGAGTGAATGACTTTGACTCTTTTGTTGTGAGGACCTGACAAAATTAGCTTCCCCTTTCCTGTAGCTTGTCTCCTCTGGGAGCAAATGCTGGAGTGCAGTAGTCTCTAGTAAGACTGGGTCTGTTGGTATTTATTGAAGCGAGAAGGCCAGGTTAGGTCACAGCTCCGGTTACAGTGTTTGTGACAAATGGAGGGAAGAAATCTTACTATTTCTAATATTTCCTGTGGGAATTGCTCAAATGATTCAAATGCTTTTTGCAAATAGCTCTCCAGTTGTGCAGTGGGAGCTGAAGGACCAGTGCAGAGGTCAAGCTTTAAAAGTAAGCTCTAAGGGGGTCCAACCTTTTTTAAGATCATAGGGGGGTTTTCAGGCAATTCTCCACAGTGAGGAAGTGTTACGCACTCAGACAGTCCTTCTGCTATCACTAGCTTTTTCTCCTCAGGTTTTTACAATATTCTTAGGAACAGTCTATCTATGCTATAGTTGACTACTAAATAGCAACTTTAGAGCTGTTTAAGGGCATACACAGAGCATAGCAGGCAGTATTATAAAGCCAGTTTCTATTGCTTTCTTGAAGTGTCTGCAGAATTCAGAGTTGCTGATGTCTTCATGGTGCCCCTGCCAAATAATTTCATGTTCGCATTTTAGTATGTCTGCAGTGATAAGGGCAGACTAGCGATGATATCTAAGTTGGTATCTTGGATATCTGATTTTTTTTCCTTCTCACAGATTCACTTTGAAAGCTAGGCTCCCCCAAGATGCTTCTGGTGAGGTATTCAAAATCACTAGCCACTAGAGATTTAGTCAAGACTGAGTGTGTACAAGCCCAGGTGACTGGTATTAATTCCATGTTCCCACTAACTTGGATAACAGGGTTTGTTGTTGCAGATTAATCTACATGGAAGGAGATGAAGAGGAGGCAGAGGATGCTAGTTACAATTACAGATCTTGGAGCTGGCAAAGCTTGTGGCAGTACTTTTTATTCAGTCTCTAGTTTGACAGGCACAGAAATCAAAGAGGTGAAGTCTAGTCAGGTTTAGAAAGTTTAGTTTTGGATCATGTCCTTGGAATTGTAAGTGTCCTTGAGAAGGAGCAAGGAATGAGCTTTCTCTGCTCAGCTTTACCTAGAAGTCGAATCTGCTGCACTCTTGCATGCCGACTAGCAAGAGATGAGAAAGCCACTGTTGCAGGTATGCTGAATTTTGAGAGAGTCCTTATTGAACTGAAATCAGTAGTTCTACAATGGGCCTTTCCCAGCTGGTTCAGCTTCTTTAGAGTCCTAGTGAATACTGGGTTTTTGGTTTTTTTAGACCTTAGTTTTGGTCATTGTATGAAATGAGAATCCATGCAGAAGTGGAACAGGACATCTTCTGAAGTCAGTGCATAGCTGTGGGTTCTCCGCATGGGTCATGGTTATGTGTTTTTTTGTTGAGTCAGCTTCTTGATTTCTCCGTGGGAGTGAGGCCTGGATGGTTAGTGAAAATTATCAGCAGGTAATTTTCCTGAGAGCATTTTCACACTACATTTCCTTGAGGTTTCTTGCAGTAGCAAATCAGTCCCCCATTTGCATTTTAAAAATGTTTTGGCTCTACCAAAACATTCATGATGCAAATAAAAATAATGGCTTTTACAGCCGAAGCTATATGACTGTGTTCAAAGGAGGGTTACCGGAAGGAGGAATGTAAATGAGAAGCCAGCATCTTCCTGACTCAGTTTTCTGTTGTTCAATAGCAACTGAAGCTGGAAATGTATGTGGTAGCTGCAGAGAGGCCCATTCAAAACAGAAATAGGGCGACTCAGTATAACTGGGACCATAACAAATGCTGGCAGTGCTGTAGCAGCCTGTCGAGCAAGGTGGCTGAGACAGAGACTGGATCAATGCAAAGAACAATTAGTTGCCAACCACTGGGAAGTGTGTAATAAAAAAAGGAGATGCGGGAGATTCAATCATTCAAATGACTTTATTGCTCACTGCTTCTACAGCCCTGGTTTAAGACTTTTATAAAGGAATTTTCTAGCTCTTTATTTAGATCACACATCCAGCTTTCTGTCCAGGCACCTGAAACAAGATTAAAACCTAGACATGCTGAAAGTGTTGAACTTACTAACCCTCTTTGAAATGTTTACACAGAAAGTTCACCTTCCTCTTCCACAGCCCTTAAAGCTTCTCTCTTCACCATTTTCATAGACTATTATCTGAAACTCATTTCCCAAGTCAGGCTTCAGTTCTGTGTGCCCGTTCTCCTAGAAGACAGTAATGCCTGCAACTGAAACTCCTCAGCCTGAGGATAGGAACTAGGCAAACTAGAGACAGTTAAAGTGATTCTGAAAAGAAAAAAAGCAGCAATATAACTAGCAAGCCAGGTTTAATAAATTTACTGAGCATTAGTACAAACAGTAAGTTTGAGATCTAAAGCCATTAGCAAGTCATAAAATTTAAGTTTCCTCAGCAGCAGCACCTTTATGGCTTTGCAGGTATCCAGGGAGGGCCAGACGGTGAATCCTGTGCTCACTCGCGTTTTACGAGTCCCCTGCTGAAAGCAGCAATGTCCCTGAAGCCAAGGTACGAGCGGGTGCCAGAGGCTTGCCACCTAGCAGTATTACTTGGTATGCGTTTAGCTAACCTTAATCCTCAAATCTGATGCATGCAGCTGGAGTCCTGCACCCTGTGCAGAGTCCTGGTTGTATGGATAGTTCTGTGATGAAGGCAGTGAACAGGAGAGTAGTAGAGAAAGTGCAGGAGATCTGGGTTTGATTCCTGCCACTGCTAGATCTTTCTGCATACCCCTTCCACAACTAATTGCATCACTTTTCTTTTCAAAATGGGACTAATAATTCAGAGTTCCAATAAAAGTTAACTGATATTTCGGTAAAGCCTCCGTGTGTGCTGGTAGCATGCCACGTAATGAAATGTTTATTGTTTAGGGTGGGATCTTTATGCTGGCTCTCTAGCCCAGACTGAAGATGTTTTTGGACAAAATTCAGCTTTTATAGTCATTTAGGAGAATAAGCGGGATTTGAGTAGTGAGCTGTAAGATGTGAGGACACGCACCAAGCAGTGAGGGAGAACAGACTGAGAGCTATTCATCTTAGTGAACAGCGGTTCTATGGTAAAAGCTGGGGATCATGTACTTGAAAATTATGTCTTTATAAACACCCAGGTTAAGGATGTAACTCATCTGCACATAATATAATGAGTTTTCCCAGATCCTGCAGCTGAGAACATAGCTTTTGGAAATTAGGCAAATAAACTCTTCCGATCTTGCCTTTTTATGATGATAAGTGTTCTGGTTTTCAATTCATTTTTGTGATTCAACAAATAAAATTCCTTTAAGTTGGAGAAACTTCCCTCAAACACAAAGCTTTCCACTCCGCTGAAAGTTATCTTATAGGAGTGCGAGTAGAACAGGGCAGCGTTACATATAAGAGACAGTGAAAAGTGCTAGAAGCAATTAGCGCAGGAAGATTGCACTCGTTTGCTGTGGGTGAGTACATTAACTTCTGCATCTTGGCCTAACTTGCTCGTAATCTAAGTTCTTCTAAATGGTGAAGAGCACTTGTGAAACCAGCTTAGCCACATGCTGAGACTCGTGAAAAGCAAAAAGATGAGAAGAATCTATATTCCCAGGTATACTTTTTTCTTTTTATACTTTTTGGAACTCATCTGTTTTCAGCTATTTTCTAAGAAAACCCAAGTTCTTTATCTTCATCACTGACAGTAAACAACTCTTCTCAAAGGAGTAATAGTTCTAGAGAACCTTATTTCTGTGAAAACATTTAAATGTTTTAAATGTTTCCAGGAATTTGGGGCTGAAATTTAGTAACAGTGATGCAAGATACTAAAACAGAGGAAAGAAGTAAAATAAACACAACTGCAGCAGTCCTCTTTGGGTACTTTCTTTTCATAGCAGGGTTGAAGCAGCTGCAGTGCGGAGTGGGAGAAGAAGGTTACATGACTATGTGGCCATCTTCCCGTTACATGACCTTCAGGATGTACTGCAGCACCTCTTGCTAATAGAGTCCTATGGTTTATTTACCATTTTCTTAGTTTGAACAAGTTTTGGGCATATTGTTAGCTGTATTAACATGCTTTGAAGTTACAATTATCGAGACAACTGCAATATTCCATGTTACATTAGCAAGTTTTATAGCCTGTAGTTGTAGACTGCAGCAATATAACTTTCTCTGAATATTTCATAAAGGAGACATTAACACTCTTGGTGATAAACTAATGTAACAATGCTTGTAATAAAGCAAAGCTTAAGGTGGCCCAATATTGTTTCTATGGAACAAAGAACAAACTACTTTGGAAAATGGCACATTCTTTGGAGAATATTTTTCGTTTTTCTTCACCTGGTTTTCTTCCCTTTTCCATGTTTTCCAAGCACTCATTTTTTGCCATGCAAAATGAAAATTGCATAGACCTACTTATTTTCTAATATTTCAAGACTTCCTGACTTTAAACTTTGAAATGATTCTGTAATGAAAAAGTTAGCAGGAAGGTACCATGTCTAGGCAAGATTTTATGACCAAAACAATTCATAGCTGATGCAATCTTCCTTTTCTGTTTTCAGCATATTGCATTTCTGGGTAGCACAAAGCCTTATTTAAGGTTCTTTCAAACTTTTATACCTTTGCCACTGTATATTCTCTTGGTACCAAATTTAGTCCATTTATCATTGTGTTACTAACCACAGCATGAGAGGACAGGTTACTTGCCTCTTTCAGACTCTGCTTTATTCATTCATTTTTTCATTCATTCATTTATTTAGTGGCAACAAGGAGGTAGAGTGGAGGTAACATTATAAGAAGATTTGATAGAAATCATTTCATAGCAAGTCCTACAGGTGTAGAAAATTCTGTTGATAGGGTAATGAAAACCTGTAACAGCGTGGACACTCAGGAGTGGGGAAGACAAAGTGCAGTCAATAAATTATGTACAGCTTGTGTCAGTGGCTAGAGATCGAAATCTCATCTGTGAAACAAGTAACTCAGGTCTTTACATCTTAATTTTGAGTGTTCTGAATGTGAGTGTTTTGGTTAATTTATGCATGCAAATTCACCAGTGCTGAAAAGCTTTTTGCACAAAATATCCTGGTTTTTGGGACTGGATGTGAATATGTGTATGTTTCTGTCATAAATGCTTCAATATGTTCAGGTCCCCAGAAACCTCAGTAGAAAGGTGGCTCTTTAATATGGGGAGAAGGGAGCGTTTAGCTGCCTTGAATATGGTCTGGACTGTGGGATGCTCCAGGAATCCCAGTCTTACACCAATGTTTCTAGGGGGCTCCACTGTGTTTCCATGAGAAATGGGTCACTCTTTACATTCATTTCTCACATCTAGCCCACAGCCCCTGCAAACCCTGGAGTAAATGAGCTCCTTCCCTTCCCTCTGAATTGCACTGACAACACTCGGAGTCCTTTTTCTGTGCATCTCCTGGAAAGTTTTCCTGTTAGAAGCTGAAAAGCACCATCTGGCTCCATCTATTTACTCCCTGGTAATTACCACTCCAAGACTGTAATGCCAGATCATATCACTGGACCTTTTTTCCTGAGTGCCCCGTAGAGAGATGTTTTGCCACATGTTATTTTGTACAATGCCTCTTGTAGGTTCTCCTCAAGATTAAAGTAATTCTCTGGGAGTGAGCTTCTAAATGCAGGAGTATTGCAGCAGTAAAAGTGACCAGATGTAAAAAACATAGCAAAGTGTTTTAATATTGTTTTGTTAAGCTGTCTTCATTTGAAGCCTAATATTTGCAACAGTGGGGAATGAAGCAGCACCACTTAGAATGTGATACTGGCAGACCTCAGTGGGTGTCCGTCAACATGGTTGGATGGACGTAGTGGACAGCACTTCTGAGCTTTACCACTTTTGGTTCAAGTTTGTAAGCAGGAGCTCTGCTAAGCCAGGAAGTAGTCCGTGGAGGAAAACGAGGGATGAACTTGAACAGAGATACTTTTGACTTCTTCCGGAGACTCTGCATCTCCCTATTGAGACTAGCTTACAGCAATACAACAGCAGCCGACAAGGTTAATTGGTCACCGTTTTTGCTTCTGTTTTACAAAGAGTCATGGTGCCAGTGAATCTACTTAGCTTTTTGGAGTTTATAGTGAGAAATCTAAAGAGAAACTTGGTTGCTTCAGCAGAATTAGATTTACAGCTGCTGAGAGGAGAGTTTGTTATGTGCTGCTTTCAAAGAAATGTAATGTCATGTCATTCCTGGGCAGCACGTCATTTCTGTGGCTCATCTGAGGTTTTAGACCTCGGTTAGCTGCAGAATAGCACTAACTGGGTTTCCTCTTTGCACGCCGATTATTCACATTAACAAGGTGCAGTTGTTAGGAAAGTGTTAGTGTACAATAGATAAAGAATTTTCCAATACTTCAGTAAGATTTTAAAAATCTCTAGATGGATCTCTGGCTGAAAGCAAGATTAAGTCTATGCTGATTCAAGAGCAATGTTTCTCAGCTGTCAAAGTACTACCTTTAATGCAATAATTGAAAAAATTAGTTGCACAGTGGAAATCCACTGCAGTTGTCTCATGTCTTAGAGGATGAATGCTCATTTTAATTTCTGCATGCACAAGTTTTTTGCTCTTTGTACAAGTAATTGGATGCCTTACAAAATTAGATTTATGTCTGCTCACAGAAACCAAGCTAAGTCAGTAAACTGGTAGCTTTAACTTTAATATCAAGTACCTGTTTCAAATGTTAGTGACTTTTTGGATGGTGTCTGCAGAAGAATACAGAATTATTAGAAATGCTGTCAGAGAAGGGCAGGAGGCTGTTTGGCAAAGGCTGTGTCCCAGCATGTTCTCTGTAGAAATTTTCCTCCTCTCAAAAGCTGGCCTCACAGGTAACTCAGAGCAGCTGATGGACCACAGTATTGGGGTGGCTCCTGGGGTGTGCTTCCAAGGCTGCGTTCTCCTCTAGAGAGCTGTACAGTATCCTCTTAATGAGAGTGGAGTGAACCCAGTGCGCACATCTCTGGAAGCTCTGCATTTTTGTGCACAGCTTTGTCACTTAACTGGGTGCTGCCTGGGACAACCTTCCTGGCTTCCTGATATCCACACCAATAGCACCACAAAATCAGGGCAGACTTAAAACCAGTGTATACTCAGCTCAGAGCAACACCTCCCAACAGATGGTGCTCAGTGCTACAGCATCGGTTTTCAAGGAGGTCATGCAAAGTACTCTCCACTGGAAAGCGGGTCACAGCCAGGAGTGTCTGTGCTGGAGCCAAGGAAGTAGAGTTCATGGAATAAAACTGCAATTCCCTAGACTGGAGGAGCACGAAATTGTGTGGGATTCTTTACTGCCATCTGGTTGCTGAGAACACACAACGTAGCCTGAATTACACACCATGCAGTCGTGTCAGAAAGGAGGAAGCATGGGTGAGCAACTGTATTACATGCGCTGTTAGCATTTTAACTACATCATTCCTATTTTGCAACTAGGGGAACCCTTAGGTGCACAGTAATTTTATTATATGCATGACTAAGGTTGGAATGATTTTTGGAAGGATTTAGTATTTTTCGTGATGGAATCAGCAGTAACATTAAATCTTGGGGAAAATGGAGAAAATCCACCCTTAATGATTTTAGCACCAAGGGGAGGTAATTTTTCTATGGCTTGTCACTGTTGTTTGCAAAACATCATTTCATTTATTCTTGATTTTCACTACCCAGAGAGAAGCAGCTATGCTGTCATATGGGTCAAATCTATCCAAAAGATGCTTCATGTGGTTGAACCAACTTGCACCTTAAATCAGTTATTACAAAACCTCTGGCATAGTGAAAGAAAAAATTATAATTAGTCCCATCCAAAACTAATTTCTGATTTGCTTTAAGGGAATAAATCAATATTGTGCCAAGAAATTCCCATGCTAGTGTCATTAATCCTTACCAGGAGTAAACATCTGAGTCTTTTTTTTTGTTTTGTTTTTCCTTGTGATACCCAGAGATGATAGCTAAATTTACTTGTTTTTTGTACTAATTGGAGGAGGTTTTATGGATAGATATTTCCTAGGTACTAGTGACTGTCTTTTGGAGGATCTGTATATTCTTTCTGGAAGCAAGAATTTGCCTGCACCTGGGAGAATCACTTCCATTCAGTCTTGTCCTATGTATCTTGATGCATAGGATAGTCATATGGGATTGCTCTGCATACGGAGCACTTATTTTTGTGCCGGGTGAATTAAAGGTGAAGCAGGCTCTGAGGTTATACTTTGAAGGATTGCAGTAGGTTTGCCCACACTCGGAGGAATGTGTCATTCACGTGCCTCCTCAGACCTCCCTGAAGCGCTCCAAGTTTGCGCGATGCGATTCTCATTTGCATGAGACCTGCCAAGTATATGCTCATATGACTTTCTTTCTGCAAAACGTAATCGGACACTGAAAGCATTAACAGCCTGTCCTTTGAAACTTCTTTGTGGATGGGTGGATTAATGATTTTAATTCGCTTTATCTGCGTAAATCCAGATAACAGCATCTTACGCATCCTGAGTGTTCCTACTGCTCGCTGGCAGGCAGGTTTTAAGCCACCGTGCTCCTTCCACAGTCCTTCTGCATCTTTTGTACTGGTGCTTAAAACCACTGGGCTTCCGGTACAGTCCTCAGTCCCTGTCTTCTGTGCTACTCTCTGCTCAGGGCTGGTGACTAATGAGATGGTGCTGTGAAGAAGATCCAGTGTGAATTATGAAACCTAATGAAGATCTGGTGAAGATCGTGGCTTACACACGTTTAGTGTCTGCTTCTGCGTGATGAAGCTGCTTGATTTCTGCGAGCTGTGATGTACCATGGCTCTGCTCTGTGTCCGATCTGGATCTTCCCCAGGAGGCAGCAGTGCACAGGGAACAGCAAAGCCTGTGTTCACTCCAAGGGCTTTGCAAGTCTCAAGCCATTTCAAGGCCACATTGAGAGGATGAGAAGGAAGACAGATGCCTTACTAGTGAGGGAAGGGAGGAAAATACACATTAGTTGAATACTAGCAGAATTTTAAGTTGTTCCTTTAGTTGTGAAAGCATTGCCACCCCTTGTTTCCTGCACATGCTCACAGCCTCCAGCGTCTCAGAAATGCACATCTTGCACCCATTAGCGGTTCAGCGATGGCTCTGCACATCGCTCTTCAGAGACGCGGAGAGTGTGGGAGCAGTTTGGAATCCCAGCATCCATTATCCCTTCTCCCAAATTGCTGCAGTATGGCAACCAGATGGGAGTTATGCCGTTTCTGCTAAAGAACGACCCAGTCTTTGAGTAAGGACAAAATCCTGGAACCTCAGGCACAGCTCTTCCACTGATTTTACACTTTTTTTTTTGACTGTCAATATTTTTTGATTAAAGACACTATATAGTGGAGAGTTTATTTAGCAGGATTCATGTTTAAAATAAAATGATTTTAATCTTGTCAGAGAGATGAAGGAAAAGAAAAACAAAGGATATGTAGCAGATGGTGAACAGCAAACTTGAAACATTATTCTATGATAAAGGCACTGATGTTTACATTTATTTTTAGCTACATGCTTTCAGCTTTCCTTGTCCATTTCATGTGTTAGCACAGGTGAAAATATTTAATTAGTGTTTACATTTTATAGTTGCCTTAGTTTCAAATATGGTTAAACATTTGGGACACACTCTTCAAAACTGCATTTTAAATCAGGGCACATACAGTTTGTGTCCAACAGTGAAACACACAGATACCTTTGGTCATCCGAATGGAAATAGTTTGCTTCGCTTGTTTGTGTAATTATGGTGAATGCATGTGCAATGGCAAGAAAAAAGGCACACAAGTTATGAACTTTTTTCCCTCAGAAGTCTGGCTTCAGAAATCTAATATCTACACACTATATGAAATTTAAAGTCATATGAATTTAATCCGGGTGGTGATCAACTGCTGTTGAAGATTTCCTTAGCATTGGGTAAAGGCATTAGCCTGAAAGTCATTTGCAGAGAGATTTCATGTACAGCTTCACATACTTGCAAAACATTGCCAGCAATGCGCTCTGAGTCATTTCATCCACATCTATATTTGGGCAAACCATTTGCTTAGGTATTTTATGCCATCTGTGAATGTTCATCTGCAGTTTATATGCCAGATGTGTACTGGCAGCATACATGCTACCAAAAACAAAAAAATCCAGAAATTTAGTAGCAAGGTCAGTGTTCCGCATACGTAAAATCTTTGCAGTCTACATGGTAAGAGTTTGCTAAATGAATGCATTAAGTTTATGTATAAAGAACACAAAATGGGACTTACTGTCTGCCCTTTAAATATATGTCTTAGGCCTTTTTTGCAGCAGCAGATGGGATGCAGTAATTCAGCTGATCCAAGCTGATCTGCTATGGTGACATTATTTAAGACATTTTCCCATGACTTGAGTATTCCAGTTGTCTTCCAGCATACTTTGCATCAGTTAATCCAGGCTGAGCTGTGGGGCATTTCAAAGCCACGATGTTGATATAGGTTGCCTTTGATACCGCCACTGGATGAATTCCCTTTTCTTGGCGGTGAGGGTAGAGCACCTCAGATCCCTGTTTTAGCACAGTGTCCCTTTGAAGTAGGGGAAAGACCAGACACGCTCCCCGGAAGGGATGCAAAAGGTAGGGAAGCCTTTGGCATTCTCTGATGTGCGCAGCACATGATTACAAGCTCATCCAAACCTTGAAAGAACACAACGGCACGGACTTTGAGGTAGCTTTCCCCGCTTTGCGTTTGTGGATAGAGCAGTTTCATAGGGTGAAATGTTAATAGCTGTTCAGCAGAGGATAGCCAGTTAGGCAACAAACAAGAGGTGGGCCTAGCAGAGCCTCAGGGAGAGAAAAGACTCTGAAATAGCAATTGAGTTCATGCAGATATATATATATATATATATATATATATATATATATATATATATATGAGAGGACATGGTGGGAAATTCTCTAAATGCTCAAGTTGTGCGGGTGGTATGCATACAGAGCTGCTTAACAGTTGAGTTACTGTGAGGCTTATTCTTCCCACACAATATATTGGAAAAATGGAAGAGGTGTATTTTAAGTGAGCGTAAGGTCTGCTAATAAAAGCTGAACCCACAGGCCTGCTAGGCAAGTTGGCTCATACAGGGCTGTGTGCTCTTGTGGCTGAACTAGATAGCCTGGGGACCAACTGCAGTCTAAGTATAGCTTGGGTATCTTTGCATTACTCATATCTATGCCTGCAGCAGACGTTCCCCAAGGCAACACTTTATAACTGGTGAGGCCCCCTCATGACTGAGGCACAAAACTGCTAATGAGTCCTGAAGCTTCCCACATTCCTCCTCCAAGAGTTGCTTGCTATAGTGAGATGTCAAAGGTCTGACTGAAGTGAGGCCCAGGCTAAAGTGCAAATCCATGGCCCAAAGGGTGAGAGTAATGTTGCGTATATCCCAGGGACCAAGAGCAGCTCAGGCATGACTGGTGTATCTCTAATTTTCAGTTTTCGCAATCATGACTCCGTTAAAGTATTTGTTCATTTAAACACTAATGCTCCTAGATCCTAGCTGTAAGAGCTTTCTAAATATAGCTACAACCAGAGCAGACCTACCTACCCAAACTGTAGGCAGCCTGGAAAAGTAGCTTTGAGGTGAGAATTGCTCTCTGCATCTCAGTAGAGTAAAGTTATAGGAGAACCTAGCAATGAATCCTGGGGGCTGCAGGAGCACAATGGATTCAGCCCTTGCTCAGGTAGGTGGAGGCCTGTTAGGAGACTTACAGGGTCCCTTGTTATAGTTATACTCTTCCTGTGCTGCACAGCATAAATTCAATCTTAATTTTCAGGAGTTTGCAGTCCCCTTGTGATGAATGCAGAGAAGCAGATGTGCAGTGGCAGGAGTTATAAAAATAGTGAATTTTTTACTACTTGCTCTAAGAACAAAGCTGAGCATTTTCTCAGTAGGGTACAGAGCCGCAGTATAATTCCTCACTATGCTTTTGAGGGAAGAATTGCTTTTATGCTGTTTGGAAGGGTGATGCCTGATCCTTGCCAGGCAAGCTTCAGTGCTAGCGCAGCAGGGCATTCTGACTTCTGATGGAAGTTTGGGGAAGTCTCTCCCTGCATTCGGGCCAAGGGCCTAGCCAGAGCAGAGGCTCCCAGGCTTTTCTTGGGCTGGCTTTACAACTGCTGCCTTCTCTTTTCCCCCCTTCATCTGTATTCTTGTTGCTGTTACGTCCTCAACAAAACCCAAGCTGATAGCCCAGAGCTGCTTGGCGTGATCTGCGCCCACTTCATTGTTCACGTCCCTCATGATAGACGCACTCACTGTAAAGCATCACGTATAGAATGAGCACCATGGTAGTGCTGCTCCCAGAACACCCAAAGGAAACATCTTATTTTTTTTGCTACTTATCCAACATGTCTTCATTTGTCATTTTGTGGTTTATTATCATGTCTGCAACCTTAACTTTACCCCTTTCGTTCATTATTTTCCTTGAATAAATACTCAGCTACCCCTTTCCAGTGCTCTTAAGAATGTATTTTTTTGTTCATACTGCATTAGAGAGAAGCAGTTTGGTGACAGATGAAGCATGCTGAAGGACAGAACTGAGTTGGCAGTGCTTGGCTGGAAGCTTAAGATGAATATAGTTATGGTAAGATGTGTGAGAGCATTCAGAGACTTCATTGCCCTGTGTTTAATTAAGAGTTTTAGGTGCGTTTACTGTTACAACTCAGAGGTGATTCTCAGTGAAGTTGCATCTGTTTCCTTTGAATTTTGAAAGCTCAAGCAGAGGCTAAGACCCTTTCAGTCAGGAGCTGAGATAACTGCGCAGGCCTCTGCCCTGCCTTTTTAAATCAGTCTGAAGACCATAGCCCTTGGAGAGGTCTATGTACACTGGCCGCACAGAGTATTTCAGCTATAATAAATGGCTGAAGAGCATCTGAAGAGCATCTGAAATTTTGTACTATTTTTTCCACAAAGCAATCGTGTTATAACAGAAGCATGCAGGATAAAACTCAATTGTGCTTAGACGTATACCCTTTAGCTGGAAAGCACTGAAAGGCTAAGCTGCCCTAGACAAGTTTAAGTGGCTTTGCATTTGAAATGTTTGAAAATAATTTGCACAGACTTCAGAGCATTCAAATTTCTATTTACTCATAAAAATAGAGATGTTTTTACTTCATTATGCAAAACTGAGAAGGCCATCCTTGGAGAGGGGCTATTGCCGGGCTGGCCCGTATACCTATAGGCCCAGCA
The DNA here is from genome assembly GCF_036417845.1 of Apteryx mantelli. NCBI lineage: Eukaryota > Metazoa > Chordata > Aves > Apterygiformes > Apterygidae > Apteryx > Apteryx mantelli. The sequence goes on along the minus strand of NC_089986.1, from coordinate 27,444,878 downwards.
CAATGTGGTAAACCTTGGGCATTGCCTTTGGCAATAATCTTGCCTTGTCCTTTCCAGCCTCCTTTGCCTCCAATGTGAAGTGCCTGGCACGAGGCTGCTCCTGGCAATGAGCTTCCCTATGAAATAGTATAGCAGGCAACAGTTCTGAGATCATGAAATTGCCTTTTCTTTTATGGGCATCACGCAATTTCGTGTCAATTGTTCAACTCTTTGGTGCATGAATTCAAAAGTAACAGTGGCCAGTTTCCCTCTAAGCCCAAACAGAGCTCAGAGGGTGAATAGCTTTGGAAGGGATCTCTCCAGTCCTTTACAAAAGGTGGGTGTTACTGCTCAGGCTGAGGCATGTAGCAGGTGATATAGCTAGCATAAGAGTTGTCCTTTCCATGCTGACATCATGGGAGACAAAGCCAGATATGCAACGCTCAGGGCAGATCCTGCACGGTGGCTCCCCAAGCAGAAGCAAGCAAAGGCCAGACATGTCCCTGAACCAACTGGCATGTGGCAACATTGAGGTTCCAGATTTGCTCTAATATTAAATAACTGTGCATCTCACTATGCTGTAAAGCACCAGTCTTTTATCTGTACTTGTCCAGTGCCAGCTGCTGGGAATGTCACTTAAGTCTTTAATGTCACTCAGTAGTGCCAGTTGAAGCATCAGCTAAGTCATGCTGCTAGCAGAATTTCCTTTTCAGCCAGATTGCTCAGCTACCTATCTTTGGGACTTTTAGACAGGAAATACTTCCCTTCTCCTCCACCCCAAGGTGGTTCCTTTGCGTTTTTAAAATGTGTCAGGTAGCGATGACTGTGCAGGAGCATGTTCTAGTGCCCCAAGGTGCTCTAGAATGATGGGAAGGAAACTTGGAGAAGGTGAAAAATGTGGGGATGATTTGTTTTAATTTGTTATGGGAGCAGGAAAGAGAAAGTCAATGTGACACTGTTTTGTCTTACATGATCCAATGATTTAGTGTCCAGCTGCCTGGATCCTCTTCCCAAAGCTGTTACTGAATTGTTCAGTTATGTGAGATTATCAGTTTTTGATTTCCCTGTCAGCAGATGCTGCTGTGACAATTGAATCTCAGGGGAAGGGGAAGAGCACTTAACTACCAGGAGGTAAATCATATTATGAGGAGATAAAAATAACACTCTCAAAAAAAAAAAAAAAAAAAAAAAAAAAAAAAAAGCTCCTTTTACCTTTGCTTCAAACATGTCAAAGAAGTCAGGCCCTTACTTTAGACTAACGTGTCTCTAACTCACAGGGGTTTTCCACTGGCAGCTACCTGGTTACATTCAACAGCAGATTTCTCAAATTCACCGAGGACCTTCTGCTTATGTCCATCAGACATTTTAGCACTTTGTGGTTTTACATTTCAAATAGGTAACATGAATTTGTGGTGCCAGATACATAACATAAATGGCTTGATTATAATTTAATGGCTTTATCTTTGTGCACATAACCAGAAGAATGCTGTGTTTTTCAACTTCACTCTGAGACTCAGATGTAAAGCCTGTTTCATTTCTCAGTTGAAGCTTTGCTGTAACATTTGCCAGTCAGTAAGATTTATGTGTTTCTTACAGAGAATGAGCAAGCAAGTTAAATGTTAAGAATCAGAAGAATTGGGATTAGAAGAAACTTCATGTGCCACCTTCTTCTTTATTCCAGGTGGAAGATTATTTTGGTTAATCCTAAATAGGCTGTAAATAGGCTCAGCTGAACTGATTCCACTTTTTCCCATTTTGTCCTGAGTCAGTCAGTGGCTATGGAGATTGTACCCTGAGTCAGAAGGAAGGGTGAATGATCCTGTGATTTATCCATGGGCTGGGGCTCTGCTCTGAAGATCTGGAATCAGTGCTTCGTTGTGTTATGCTTGGCTGACGGACAGATTTTCAGGTAGTCTCAGTACATTGGTACTGAGCACTCTGGTGAATCTAGCCTTAAACACCTAGACATCAAAACAGTAGGAAAGTGTTTCCAGTGCTCACTGCTCACCGGAGCCACTCATTCTTGCCCTTGATTTGATAGCTATAAAGTGACGCTTCCTTTGTTCATATTATAAAGTCTTTGGGACATCAGCTTTCTATGCACTTGTGCAGTCTTCCAAAATAGGATGAGTTGGGTTGGTTGGAGCTGCTGCTGAGATAAAGCTCTTTTTTATTCCAGTCTCTAATAAGCAAGTCCAGCATCCTTCCTCATACTGAAATCCTGATTTAATCTCTTGGACAGTTTACCTCTGAGAGCTTTTTCTAAGCTTTGCTGTCATCTGCTCTTCTTAACTCTAATTAAGTTTACATAAAAATACAGTGTGACAGAAGCCTTTTCAGTAGGAACAGTTCAATACATTGAACTAATTATAGCACCTTACCCAACTCTGTTACTACCCAATATCACACTTATGGCTATTATTGCTGTGCTAGTTCAGAGGGACTGAAGCAGAGAAAAATGTCAGGCTATTTCATCTTATAACTCTTTTGATGCTGTCATCTTTTAATTCACATTAGGTCAGAGAAGGTGGGGTACTAAGGGCAAGTTTCCACATCAAAATTCTTAGATTCTTGTGTGCACACTCTTCCTGAACATCTCCATCCACAGAAAACTCTTTTCTGGGCTTGGTGGTGCCTTTAGTCTAGGCTAGCTGGTGCGGGTGAGGACGTAGGTGCTCTTTCTCGTCAGGCTGCTAACCTTCCCACTTTACAGTGAAGATGAATGTGAGATTGCTCAGGTGGTGATAATTGGTGCCTTCTGTAGTCCCATCATGTGTTCAAAACAAAATCCCTTGTCCCCATTCTCATTCTTCTAGGGGAAGAATCCATAGCTTACCTTTCTGTTGCACAGACTGTCGTGGGATGTGCCCCTGAAATCCCATCAGTACGCAGGGAAAGCACCTTTTAGGAGTTAATACCTCTAGCCTGCCACTGTGAAGTGATGCTCGCCACTTGGACTGCGCTAATCCAGGTGCCAGTCACCCAGTAAGTCACGTATTATTTCTGAACACTAAAATTAATGTTTTTGATTAAAATGTTTAAAAAGATGTTTTTAGTACCTATATTTAAAATAGCTGATCAAGTCAAAGTAGTTTAGTCATGGCTTATAGCCACTTAGCCTTTCTTTGCACACCACCTTTAACCTTGCTACTTGTGTTTGTAATATGCTTAAAGCTGCTATTAATTTTATTGGACTTTACTAAACCACTTAAAAGGTAATTTTAAATTATGACCTGATTACTTGAGAAGTCAGCTTACCTGGTATTTTAAATGTCAGCCCTAGAACTCCTATTAGTATATCAGAAGTTTTTTCTATTTTAATTTGGTTGTTACATGTAGCATGCTGAACTTTGTACATGTGCCTGTTAATTACTGAGTTCCCATACTGACTGTTCTGCCTCAAGTTAAATGGATGATATGGGAGCATTCACAATGAATTGTGCAAGCACCTTACCCTGCTTGGATGCCCGAAGGCAGAGGATACCATATGCCAGTCTGTGTTTGGGGTACAGCATATGGCTATGTTGATACAGAATCAGAAAAGAGAATTTTTCATAAAGCAAAAGTCAAAGTCAGTGTGTATTTTGCATGCACAGTTGCTACAGGGAGCTTGTTTATGACCATGCTTTATAAGATGCAAGATTTAATGGCTTTGGACTCCACTGGGTAGAAGGTATTAGGTTATCCATTAATGTTTAATTACATGGAACATGTGTTCAGTAGATTGCACAGTTATCACCCGCACCTTAAAGGTTTAGAACCTGTGAGGTGCTGATAGCCCCTGATCGCAGAGCACCATGGGTGCTAACGCTGCAGAGATCAGATTTCTCATTTGTGGCGTCTTTGTAGTGGATCTTTTCTTTGGCAGTTATCTGCACAGTCCTTTTGAGATAGGTTTGCAGGGTCATTAATGAGGGTAGAAAGTTGTCTCATAATCTTTTAACAGAGCTGAGATTTTCAGGTAAAGCACATCGCTGGGTTGATTTTTGAGTCTTTTCCAATCAAGTTGTTTCTAGGGTGGAAACATTTCCATTTTCTGGGCTTTTATTTTTCAGCTCTCCTGTTTGATGTGTGTGTGTTGCGACAGGGCCAGGCAATACTTATTCCGTCTGCCCACAGTTTGCAAGTGGAAGGTGGTATAGATGGGAAAGAGGAGCGCAGTCTCTAGTTGCCAAGCCCCAGTCTGTACAAGAAGCAAGGAAGCAGCATAAATGGCTGAGCTCAGCCATTGAACGTGTTTCATGTTTTTAAGATGAGATTGCACAGGAAGAATAATTTGATTGTCAGGTGATAGAATAAAATCAGCTCAAAATGTGGCTGCAAGAAGAAAAGCAGAGACTATGTCAGTTACAAGACAAATATTTTAGAATTTACAGATGCTATTGTGAAATGAAAGATAAATGGAAAGGACAAATAAACAATTAGCAACTGAGCAAGAGGAAAGAGAATTGAGCTAATCTGCTATGACAGGAAACAAAAGGACAATTCCATAGAAGCAGGAAACTGAAAGGATAAGTAACAGTTTTAGGATAAAAATATGAGGCGTGTACAGCAAAGGCACAGTCAAAACAGAAAGTGATATACACAAGCAAACCTTGCATGGAGGAATACCACAGAAGTACGTGTCAGCCTGACTGCTCTTGTTTTTATCTTCCTTTGTAACACAAAGAGCCAGGCAGCTTGGTGGAAAGGGATTAAGACTCTGTCTTTTGTCACTGGTTTTAATCAAGCCAGGTCAGTAGTGGCTAATATTCATGACAGCTGTGACGGCTGCCTGTTGACTTATCTGAAATTACTCGGTGATATCCTAGTGATTATCTGACAGAGACACTTTAAACACTGGCCCAAGTGAGAAGGGAAATTAAATGCAGTGTTTGTTGAAAGATGCACCCCAGAATGAGCTTGATTGTCTAGTTTTGCCTGTGCAATAAGCCAGCACTGAAGTCATCTTGAAACAGCTTGCAACAGTAAGACCTGGGCTGTAATACATGTCTCGTCTTACCCTTAAAACAAATACAACAACAAAGGATTGCCTAACTGGACATTGAAGAGTTCTCCAGCGTATAATAACTGTAGGGTGCTGAAGTGGCACAAGCTCCTGGATTTCCCTCCAGAGATGCCTATGAGCCGAGTGAGGTGTTGATGTGTTTCCTGTTTCTACGTTGAGAATCCCAGTTACCTGGCTAGTGGGATCTCTATCCATCTGTCTTCACAAATCATTCAAATGAGGACAGTTACAAAATAGACTACGTCTACTTCGTCTGCAGATATAAATTCATACAACTCCAGTCATATTAAATGAAGAGTAGTCCATAACCACTGAGATCTGGTGCAGAACGCTGGATAAAGGCAATGTTTTCCAGTGTGCCAGAGAACATCCGTTCCGGTCCATCGTCCTGTCACTGAATAACCCTCCCAGCCTTAGCAAACTGTTACTGGATGGGGCAGGAATTACTAAGTTTACCCAGTCTTCTCAATCTCGCTGCTGTCCCTGATCAGGTTTCCTCTTCAGGACTGCTTGTCTGAAAGAGGTGGATCCCACACACATGCACCAGTAAGACACAGTTTCAAAACTGGTCTGTCAGCGTTGGCTTCCACAAGCTGGTATTAGCAGAACTACTCAGACAAGCTCAGTTTACTGAACAGCAACAAGGGCTGTAATGCACTGCATAAGGGTTTGGTCATAGTTTTACTCAAGTGTACCAGAGATTATGGTCAAGTCACTTAGCCTTGGTTTCAGAGAGGCAGTTAAGGGCTTCAGTGCCTACTGAAATAAACCCTAAATCCAGGCCTTGAATTTTGCCTTATCCCCTTGTTGGTTAAAGCGAAAACACTTCCTCTCCAAAAAAACCTTGTCTGTTTAAATAATAAATTTGGGAAATCATTTCCAATTTCTCTAGCATATCAGGTCCTTGGACTGAAGGCAACCTGGCCTTGGGGTGGACACAAAAGGCACGTTTTCCCATAGTCCCCTCTCCTCTCAAGTAGGAGCAGTAAGCAAATGCTGTTTAGCCAAGCCAGAGAAAAGAAAGGGGAATTGCTTTTACTTTTCCCATTGACTGGGTGGTTCCAGAGTTTTAAAGGAGGCTGGTCAGAGCCTGAACTTACCTTCTGCAGCTTCTAGCGCCCTCCTTTGATAGAGTGGAGATAGCCATCTGTGGACAGCAGGTGAGGGGAGGCTAGCTGAGCCTGTGACACAGCCATGGCAGTTTAGCCTCTTACAGACATGAGGTTGGATGCCTAGAGAAGATGAAGGAAGGTAAGAGGTTGACTTGAATAACATGTGTTGAGGGGAATTCAGAAAAGTAAGTGACTAGAAGACTTGGGCCTTTTTTTAGAGATCTATGATCATAGATCTCTACTAGAAATCTATGGAATGTGCTTGCAAAAGGAAGGCAGTATGCTTTTTTAGCAGAAGGAGCACATTCTCCCAAACTTGTAACATGGGTGATCATTCTGTCATTGCTGTTGGATCCCTTCTGTTAAGTTCACAGACAGAGCAGTGCTCATCAGCAGCATTTTCAGACGTGTAACAATTCATGAAGCACTATTAGAACAATGGATTTACTTCAACCTCTCAAAACTTTTTGCTTCAAACAAAAGAAGCTTCAGAACAGTCTAAGAACAGACTTTTAAGCATGAGTGTTACTGAAGCCAAATCAATACTCAAGGCCCAAAGGGGCCTTTAAACAGAAGAGCTTTGAACCAGAACAGCTTCACAGGCAGAAGATTTGATGCATTTCTGAATAGTAGAATTCCTGCTTGGATTTTGCGTAAGGGAAAATGCTGCTTTCTGTTGCCAGGTCATATTTCCTCAAAATGAATATTCTAATTAGACTGATCAGAACCAGCTACATGATCCCAACTTGATGTTAAAAGAAGATTGTGTTGAAATGAGTTTCAAGGACAGTCTGTACAAAAATGTATTGGGGTGGGACCCAAATTTGCGTTCAGAACTGTTAATCTGAGAGAACAAATGGTTGCGTTTGAGAAAGGATGCATTGCAAGACCCCAAAATATGATGTTGCTGGGCCTTAATTATCCATTTAATTTTTCAGTGCATAAACATAGCTATATGTGCCTGTGCTTATTTATTCCATTTCCTTCCCAGACAAATCACTGTACTTGAGGTTTCTTTTCAGCAAGTCTGTCATTTGTCTTCACTACTTGTGTAAAACCAATTAGCAGAAAATATATCATTAGAACAAAGTGGGGACAGTCGTGTATCAGGGGAGTAGAGAGAAGACAGAACTTAGTAATGTTGGAAGGAGCTTTTGGGAGGAGAACGGGTGTATGAGGGTGAGAGCAATGATGGAAGATTGGGGAAAAACTCACCATGTCCTACTGGAGAGGATTAGAGGTGAGGACTGTTGCAGGGAATGAAGAAATACATCCATTACAGAGAAAATTGGCAATTAGGTGGGGATAGCAACTTCAGGTTTGAAATATGTAAGTGGCTTAGAGGAGTGATAGACAAGACAAACTTCGGAAGAGAATTCCTGGAAATAAGGGATGATTTTAGGGTGGACAGCAGTTGCTTTCCAGACTCTGGAAGAAGCGTGTGCCTGATTTTTGAAAGACTATGTGAATGAAGTTGTTACACATTCAAACTAGTCCCTGTGAATTATATTAGTGAAATGCAAGTTGCTTTTAATAGTGTATTCTAAATAAGCTACAGGGTTTAGGAAGACCTGTTAGGTCCTGGTATCTGGGAACTATTTATAGTTCTGAAAATCTGTTATGTTCAGGAGGAGCCTGAGCTTCTAGTTGGCTTACAACTATTTCTGACGTGTATGAAAATACTGTCATGCTTCCTTTTTTTTTTTCTCTGAACACAGAGAAGTTCTTTAATTTGTTTCCTTGCAGGTGGTGCCTAAACTGCCTTCCATATACATGATCTGCTTCTGTCAGGCTGGAACCAGATCCCCCATCATTTCCCCTATGCCTTCCCTGTGTTTTCCCCTAAATACTTACATTACGGGATGGGTCTAAGAAAATGGCGGAGAAAAAGTTGTTAAACGTGTGTTATTTGAAAGGCTGCGTGGGAGTGCAAATTTCTCTTTTATCGTCTCTCTTAAGCAGTCCTATTATTGAACAGCTCATACAGTCATTCATTATTCATTGGTGTGCTTTCTCCCAGGTCGATTGCCAAGTGGAGCTGTGGTGTGGAACAGCAGCCTTGCTGAGTGTGAAATAGGAGAGATGCTGGATTTTTGTTCTGCAAGGGAATTACTTATTCCAGTAAAAGCCTCATTTCAGGGGCTCCTAGCACAACTAGGTACAAGGAGTAAGTGCAAATATATGGACATTGTCATATTAATTAAAAGCCTAAGATATTCCTGCAATGTGTAACTCCTAACTGTGCTATAGAACTGAATCCAAGGCAGATTTTGCAAAAGCATTCAAACGTGAATGGTCATCCTGGTTTGGGAACTGCCTCAAGCATACAGACCACCAGGAAGGTTCAACCTTTTCCCAAAGCCAGGCAGCTGTTGCAGTAGGTTCTGGCTGAGGAGCAGGTGCACTGTTGGAGCATTGTCAGATGCTATCTTTATATTATGGAGGAGCCAAATCAGGAGATTTAGAAGAACCATCCTTCTGCTGCTTATCTTTAACTTAGAGAAAGAGGCAGCCCACATTCACCCTGTAGTGTGCATCTGAAAAAGGCTTTTTGGAAAAGAAAAAGTAAGAATTGTGACTGGATCCTTTGTTTTAGTATATAGAGTAAGCACTTAAAGATGTGGTACAGTGATGAATTTACCCACCTTTTAAGGTGTGTATCCCATTCACGAATGCCTAGTAGTCCCCTCTAGTCCCTTCCACCTGCTTTCCCATGATGACCAGATTAGCTTCTACCTTTCAAAGCAGTAAGATACTCCACCTTCTCCATTTTTCTACAGAGGCAATTAAGAATGGTATTTGGGGACTTCATTGCATTTTCTACCACAGGTGCTGTATGTAGGGCTTTAAACCCAGAACCATAAAAAAATGATTGTGTCGTGCCTCTAATTTACCTTGTCTGCCTCAGGCATCAAATATTGCATGTGGCAGATCAGAAATGATTGATGCCGTTGATATTCATGCAGGATGTTGGAAGGGCTGTAAGATGTACGATGTAATAAAACAAGATTTCATGACTGACATAAGGAGTTTTCAGTCCTGAAGCAAATGGAGACCAAGTTTGTGGTTAATTACAAGCTAAAGCGAGCATTGTTCGTCACAGTGTGTTCGAAGCGCGAGTCACACAGCTTCGTGGCATGAGCTCTGTATTTACTGTCGTGTTGAATTGGCAGCCCCAAAACTTCCCACCTCCCCTACAGGTGATGCAGATCTCTACTGCATAAATTCATTTGAATGTTTGAATAAGTTTGTACTTATAAGATCAGTCTGAAAATAACACTACAAAATAAAATACAAGAACAGGGATTAGCCATTTAGGCGATGTCATGCAGAAAGTCTGCTTCCTTCTCTATAGGTATATTGAAATCCTTGCACAAGAGACACTGACTACTCTGGGTAACGTTCAAGCAGAACTGAATTTTCAACTGTATAACAGACTCTCAGCCTTAAACACCTGTAACCACCACCTAAAATGAAATCACGGCGTTTTAAGAGAAAGCAACTGCATGCCTATAAGGAACCTTGACAACATTTTAAAATATGTTTTTCTTTAACTGTTAACCTTTTTTAGCTGACTAGTTGCATAACAATACTTCCTTTGTTTGAGAGAGACCTTCTGGGCAGGACTATCAACAGCAGACTTAGCCACCAGTCCGTTGTTTAGCTCAGAATCCATCATTCAGGACAATGGGCAAGAAAAGTATAGACTAGTGGTCAGATACCAGCTTTTGCAAAGTACATGTAAATCTTTGATCTACTTCTCGGCTTTACAGATCATACATGACTACTGTACCAAAAGCAATGTAAAAGGCAACTTGTTTTAAATATTTAATTTCTGAGTCAGACTCCAGGGTGCCAACAAGGCCGTTTAGCAGGGAAGGATGCCCCTTTTTTGTGCTGCCTGAAGTTCATCACCCTGCTGTGATGCTTAATGGAATCTATGTAAAAGCTGTGAATGCTGATTTTTGTGAGCCATATACAACAAATGATTGCTGTGCTTTTTAATCAGCTGTGGGCTGATAGGAACCTTGTCACTTGTCATAGTTGAGCTCTGGGGGAGCTAATGGACAATCCAAGCAGGAGTTAATATGAAAAGGCTCCGTCCTGGCAGAATTAATATACTAAAGGGATCGACTGAATTAAGGGAAACTGGTTGTCCAAGACTGTCTGAATGGAATGGTCAAACAGCAGCTAATTTTCCCCAGCAGAAGAATAGTGTTAGAAAACTGACAGCTAAAGGGACATGTCCTCTGACTTAAACACTATTCACATACTATATTCAAGGTATTTTAAGGATACAAAATCCTCAGGCTGAGCAGCAAGCAAAGAGGGTCTGAAGAGCTTGAAAAGACTTTGGGGAAAAAAAAGCAGAGGAGAAGTTATTTTTGCAGATGTATACAAGACTGATATCTCAAAGTTATGAATGTTTACCACATACTTTGCACAATCCCCAGATTTCCTTGCTGTAGCAGATATGTCCAGGGAGGGAGAAGTGGCAATTAAGAACCAAAGTATCCAAGAATGCTATTTATGGATGAAGGATATTAGCACAGCAAACTTTCTCAAGTAGAGGCTGAGGATGTGTCCAAGAAACAGTGCCTGAATGGTGCTCAGCATTCAGGTCTCAGGACATCTTAGCATGAGATGAGTTGCTCCATCAAAACAGTAGGAGTTGCTAGCTTGTAGCTACAAGTGCAGATTTAATAGCAAGATATTCAAGACCAACTTATTTTAGTAAGATGAAAGGAAGACATTTGATACCTAGGTGGAATGCTTGCAACCTGGATTTCCCACGTGAAGTGTGTTTCTTAATGAATACTGCAGTAGAGCACTCAGGGAAGAGGTAAATATTTTGCTAAACTAGAACAGCATTTTGTGATTTAAACTTGGCTTGAAATTCCCCAACCAGGTCCACATGCCTTTCAGATCAGAACTCCTGGAGAGCTGATGGGGTTCCCAACAATCTGTGTACTAACAGCCTATTCTTATTTACTTAATAAGGCAAGCATAGTTTAAGATCTTTGAATATATTGTTGTCCTCTTGGCAATAAAACTCTGTCTTGACATGTTTTGTGAAAGATGATAGCCAGTTCTCATTGCAGTGCTTTGACTGAAGTTTAAATTTCTTTGTAGTGTGACTGAGTGCTGTTTAAAGGCAGTTATGTTCCCTAGCTTAGAGCATGATTCAAAGGCGACTGGAATCAGTGGAGATACCAACCTCATTTCATTGAGCTTTGGATCAGGCACCCTGCGCCATCCCATGTGTGGGAAGCGGACAGGACAGAAGCAGAGCCAAACTGACACTTCTGAGCAACTTTTCATGCTACCTGGTTAAAGAAGCTAGGAAGTAATTACAGTCTAAACCAGCTTCTTTTTCTGTTTGGTGTGGATTTAGAAAGAGCTTTTTAGTAATGCACTCACATGTTTAACAGGCAGTGCAAAACTCCTTCTGATTCCGAAGATCTGCCTTTCCAAGCGGTATGTCTGCATACTTTAGTACCTGGAGACAAGAGTTTGCAGAGCAAAGAGAGGAACTTTGTTGATGCCTATATACCTGAATGTCATACTCCATCTACATGGGAATTTGATTTGATTCGGTATTTCATCAACTTTATAAGCCTCATTTGCCATACACTGATACAAAAGATTATAATGAATGTCAGCAGCTAAGATTAGAAAGTTTTAAGCTGTTGGATGTTAAAAAAAAAAATAGCAGCATTGATATTTTCAGTGCATCTGTAAAGCCTGTGTACTTGTGAGATACTTTGACTTTACCATAGTGAAGCCAAAAAAATATGCATGGTCTATCCCTGCCAGTAACAGTATGTCTTTCTGGATTTTAAAATCAGAACGTTGCAGTCAAAGTTTTGAAACAAAACTTAGAGTTTATTTCATCATTATATTTGATAGCAATAAGTGACCTTTTGTAGAATGTCAGAAGAGTCCCTGTACATTTCATAGTTTAAATGCAAATGAAAATATAAAAATAATCCTTTTATTTCAGATTTTTTAAGCCAGCAAATTAATCTTTTCATATTTCAAAGTAGCTACGTAAATGTATAAAATTCATGCAAAAGTTATGCAAATATATTGAAGTGTAGTTTAGCTACATGCACATTTGTATTATCTGTTAATTTTTCAGACACACTTATGTGATGGTACACTCCAGAAGAGCTCCCATTCTTGAACAGTCATAGAAAATGTAAGTCTATTTTTCCTGAGTGTTTGCACCTGAAATTCTACTGTAAGTGTTAAACATCCGGTATAATGAGGTCACAGTTAAAAAAAAAAAAAAAAAAAAAAAAAAAAATTTTTTTGAATTTTTATAGTCTGCATAAATTAACCAGGCTTGCAGTTTGTTTGAATAGTGTTGAATGAGGCATAAACTGCCATCCAGTTGTGACTGTTTTGATTTTCATTCATGTTAAGTTATATTGGAGTCCAGTTCTACCAACCCTTCACTGTTATCTCTATTTATCCCATCAATCCCGTTGCTTTCCACAGGGCAAACACTATATGAGCAAGGGTGGCAGAAGCAGATCCTCATTTGTAATGAATTTGGTTTCAATAAAGTGCATAAACCTACAGTAAAAAAACCTTAAGAACAACAACCAAAGACAAACAGTAACATGAGCCACAGGAGGCAACTATTGTAAGGGAGAAGTTGCCAAATGATCTAGGCAAATGCTTTAAGCAAGCATTTGTGTTTTAAATTTATCAAGTAAAGAACAGATTAAGTTATCAGCTTTGGCTGATAACTCTCTAGTTCCCCTTGAAACTGAGAAAATTAAAATTTCCAAAATGAAGGAAGGACAATGTCTACACTTCATGCATTATAAGCACAGTCTGCTGGGAGGGAACAGTGCCCTCCTCTCCACCTCTTTCTTTTGAAAGGCATACATCATGAGACTGCAAGGAGGATCTCCTTCTCTCAGCATGGGCTGCAGTTCTTCCTTAGCCATGCAATAAGTTCCTTATCTCCTTCCCATGTGATCATTGATGGGAAAACCCACCAAAGTTGTTTAAATTAAATATGCAAAGTACATGTGTATAGGAGTGTTTGGTTTTCCTATCTATCCCTGTGTTGTGTATGTAAAGGTGGACTAGCATTGTCACAGAGGCAGCTTCCACCATCCTATTTAGATGTTTTTTCTCAGAAGAGCTGTTGTATTTGAGCTCCTCCATTTGGGACTTACCATTAAGTGAGAGGTAGATTGAGCGAAAAGCTGAACATTTGCACCTCACAAAGGCCAGGGCTGGAAATGTGCTTGAACATGGATTTGCAGAGCCAGTCGTCTTAGTGACTTGGAGGTTGACTTGCAAGCAAACCTCAGTTATCTTATTTTTGAGAAACACTAAGGTCAGAATCTAATCTACCTTTAGAGAATAAACAGTCCAAAGAGGGCCCATTATTTCTGCTGTCTACTGGCAGAAGGAATCCTGGTCTCCTTTCCTCCTCCTTTTCCCTGAGTTTTTTGGAGTGAATCATACCTGTCTTACAGGCATGTGAGGACTTATATCACCAAAGAGAGTGTGGATGTAGTTTGCAGGGTTAACTGCTTCTGAACGCTGCTTTCACTATTCAGTTCTATGAAAAGCACATAGTATATTCTTATAAGGATTAGCGTGTGAAGTCATTGAGCTAGAGCAATTTGATGTGCAGATTTTGGTCTGAAGCAAGCAGTGAAATAATTCACATCAGTACAGATTTTCATAATTGGTAATTTTAACATTACCTGATATTAACAGAGAGGCTGTTCCTTCACTGATGAAACATAGGAAGGTAAAGTCAAGTCTCCAGCTTTGCAGGACATGATTTCTATGTTAACAAGTCAGAAGAGTTCAGTTAATGTCTGTGTATTTCGCTATGAGCACCAAACCCCTGTGGGAGAATTTGGGGGAGAGAAAAAAAAAAAAAAGAGGAATAATTTCCAAACTGATGCTTCTAATTATACATGTATTAATTCTAGTAAGCCTGTGGCAAACAACAGTATACCTGGGACCTCCCTCTGGAAATTAAGATTGCCTTCATACCATTAAGTCAAACCAAACAACATAAAATACTGTGTTCTTCATGTGAACAGGTGACCTCTGATGGTCCCCTATATCCCAAGGACCTGTAAATTGCTGTTAGCTTTTATATGTTCTTCATGGACAGTGGTTTCAAAACACTGCTAGACTTGAATATGACTGTTCTATGCACCATCAAATTGCTTGCACTGCCCCTGTCCAGGAGTAAAGTAGTAGTGAATGACCTTACTCCTTGATCCACAAGGCCCAGACTCAAAACCACATGAAGTAGTGCACACAAACCAGGTACCACTCACCGTTGAAGTAATCATGCCATTTGTCCTGAAGGCCTCACCAAGGCATCTACATTTGGTTAGTCCTTCATCTCAGAAATTTTTATGTTCTCTTGGTGAAATTGTTCTCCAAGAAGAAGCATCCTTCCCTTGTTGCTGTTCTCTGATCCCCATTGCTGTTTACTTTTGCTTTCTGTTGAGATCCATTAGTCCCACCTGAAGAAAGCTGTTTGGTTCAGGAAATTTCAGCCACCTCTCAGGACCTATAACCTAGATCAGCTCCCAGATGTGTTTCCTTTTTAAAGGCTAATGGGCTTTGAAATTGCTATCATTAACAGCTGCCATGTGACAAACGAATCCGTTAAAAGAAGCTTTAGCATGTGATAAATATTGCTTCCTATAAAGCAATTTGAAACAGGGGCTCTAATGCAGCAGAAATGCAGGCCCTGATAGTGTTGATACTGCAGTCTCTGCCTCTGTCAGCGTCTCCAGATGCTCCCTGTATCTGATTCAAGAAAGAAAGTTTCCTTGCATTCCTGTGGCATTTGTATTCTGGCCATTGGAGCTATGCTTGTGTTTGTGGAGAAAGATCAAGTGTGTCATCTAAACCAAAGCTGGAGCTTAAACTAACCTCAGCAAAGCTCATTAAGAGGAGAAACTACTTTCAGAACAATGCAAAAATATTTAATTTGGCAAATTAAGGCAAATTTAGACAAATACCCTAAATTCTAAATGTTCCACTACTTCAGTCACTGTTGTATTTATACATAATTTGACTCTGCTATGATGTACACATGATAAATGGGACTATGACTGTGATATCTCAAGCAATCATTTAAAACTTCTCCTTGACCAATTCTCTCTAAAATTTCTTCAGTTTGCATACTTAGAAGTCAGCACTAAATTTCTAAGTTTGTTGGTGACCTCTGTTAATTGAGAAGAAATTATTACAACTTCATCTTCAGCATCAACTATGCAAGCCCATTAATGCCACTGTTAAATGAAACATAACATATTAACAAAGGTTGTCGAAGTCATGGGTTCTCTTACCATCTATTGAATGGCAGGAGAGATCTCTCCCAGGATCTGGCAATCGGTAATTCTAGTCCTAACATGCTGACTTTTGCCTCTTGATGTGAAAAACCCATTTCCTGAGATTCTTTTATTTGTCCTGGGTTCCAAGCAGCTGAAGGTACATGCCTTTTAATTGTTTTCTCTATTTCCAAAGTAAGAACAATTCTAGATTCATGAAAATTTCTTGTTTCACTTTAAGGACCCAATAAGCTTTAAAAAAGTGCTAGCAAAATGTTAAGTGTTAGAAGCCCTTACAAAAGAAAAATAAAAGGCAACTTAGAATGTACTTGATACCAGTATTCCTTCCTAGCTGTTGCTTAGGATTTCTCCAAGATGTATTTTGGATCCTGGAAGTGAAGAGTATGATTTAGTATTGCTCAGTCTTCTTCCTGTCTTTCACAGTGGATTTCAGAGCTGTTGTAAGGACTGGCAATCTAGCCTCACTCACCTCAGTGGTGCTGGTGAGCGGTGCATCCTCTCCCCTTTCATTCAGGGTGGATCTCTTCTATTTGTTTCCTATCTATATTTCAAGTTCTTCCTTGGTTTATTTGCCCCAGTGTTTCTCAAGCTGTGAATTGCAATCTCCAAAGCAGATTGAAATCAGTAAGGGTTATAAAAGTATTAAGGTTGTTGAACATTCTGTAAGAGTGAAAAATGCTCTCTGAAAAGAAAAGCTTCAATACAGCTATGCTCCTTGCAGCAGCTCAGTTCTTCTGGGCTTGCACTGGCAACCAGCTGGCAACCAAGGAAAGCTGAGTGGCTTCCACTCATGCAGTTTGTCTATATATTCCTTGGCCACTGGGTTCACAGAAAGACAAATGGGCTAGAAAGGGATCACATTTCTGAAGCTGGGAATGCAGTTTCCACATTTAAATCTGGCTGCTTTCCCTTCCCTTGGTGTCCTGAATTAGGCTGAGGTAGCCTTCTGCTTCCTAGGATGTATGAGTTTATACTGCTAGAAGTATTTCTTGATGAGAACATTTCTTCTAGCTTAGCTTTTCTGTAATGTTAGAAGGGTGATGCTCATTTATTCACTGTGCATTCAGATTATTGAACATATTGCTAGCTTACCTTTAGCTCTTCAGAGAGGCAAGGCATTTCGTTCAGGCAGATGACAGATTTGGTAACAGAGTGCTTTGCTTTCTTGTCTGTCCCTCCTTGCTGTTTTTGTGGCTTCTCTGTCAAAGACTTACTGCTTAGATCTTTGATGCATTTTTGTAGGGAGATTTACTAGCTTAGGGAAGATATGGGTCTATTGGTGTAAGAGTGCTTATCTCAGTGTATCATGTGCTTACATCCTGGCATGACTCCTCTATGCCTTAAGTCCTGAGTGTACGGACCCCAGATGTTTTATCTTTTTCCTCAGCCTTCTGAATCAATTACCAGAGTTTTGCAAAATAAAAACCTGTCCTTAGGATTCAGATAGCTTTACCTTTAGGTAAGAGCAAGTATTTTCAGTTTGTCTACTGCTCATCTGTGTTGGTATTGTCTGTTTCTTAGTCTAATGCCTGAAATCCATGTGGAAAAGCTGAACTCAGCTCCATGATTAAGTGCTTCACTCCTAGCTGCAGTGGTGATCAGCTCATTAGAGATAATGGCTTCCTATGCAAAAGTCTTTAGTACTGAGCAAATCTTTGAAAAAAATAGGAGTCAAAGGGAAGTTTCACTTGTCAGTTGATCCTAGTTTTTAGAGGATTAACTGAGCCAGGTAATATCTGCTATATGCCATCCTAAATTTATGTTCAGTACTGGAGCTGCATCTTCAGTAGAAGCAGTAAGAGATATGGGTCATTAAAAAGTAGCATTATGCTGCACTAAAACAGGTTGTATCAGGAACTCAGGATTTAAGCAGGAAAAGATGTGTCCTTTCTTTTTGGCAGTATTGCAATTACAGAAAGTGATCTTTTCTCAAACCATTTTAGCATTTCTGCTTGTTCTTCCACTATTCTACACATCTATTTGCCATTGTGATTCCAAGATGGTAGATGGTAAGCAGATAAGCTCTGCCTAAAAAATCATCTGCTTTCATGAAGCTTCCTGGTCCACACAAGAAAAGCAAGAGAAACAGAAAAGCCCATTCCAAATGCAATACATTTTAAAGCTCAAAGTTCTTTCACCTGTCAAGAGCTCTTTCATCCAGCTCTTCAGCAGAGTAAATCAGTACTGCAAAACTCCTACAATAATGAGAGAACCAGTGGGTCAGTGCCATTCTCTGAAGCTTGATTTAATACTTTCATGACTTCTATACTATTGCTCTTAAAGAGGGACTGCTTTTGCATCCATGCACACTGAAATCAAAATCTCTGTGCCAGAGTGGCTCAAAAAAGTCTCAAAAATACATGTTCCTTTTCTCAGGCATCAAAATTTCCTAAGCCCTATCCATCTCAAGTCTAACTGCAACAAATAACCATTGGAATTTGTTCTTTATTCTGATGTTTTTACAGGAACAAACTCCTTACAGATTGTTAAAGTTAACCTGGCATAACAGATCACTATGTGGTAACATGCCCCAAGACTAACATCATGCTAAAGCAAATGCAGTCTCAATGAGACAAGCAGTCTTATAGTCACTGCAATGTCAAGTCTTGCAGAGTGATGAATAGAAATATGTCCTGAAAAATGTGTACACTTTGAATTTAGCAGAAAGAATGTGGATGGGAAAGAGCTGTTCTCCTGTTGCTGACAGTTTTGCGTTTGTTTTAAAAGGTATATAAAGCTTTGTGTATGAACTGTGTAACAACCTTGAGCAAGAAAACAGCACTTGTGTTTTTTCTTAATATATGAGCTAATGAAATGTGATTTTAGCAGATCTAGAAATCCTATTTCCTGTTAGGCTTCTCTCCAATGTCATTTCCAAGGAGGCATGTGAGGGAGTCAGTTAATATAAAATAAAGCGGTATGTATTCCAATCGATTCTAGTCACACTACACCAAAGCATTCTCAGTAATGCAGTCCTCCTGTTAAAACTGAGCGTGTAAAAAGTTCTGTCATTATCTTGGCAAACAACACTGAAGCACTGTGTTTTCTGAATGGTAGTTGTATATTGAAACTCATTGTTTTGAGATCCAAATGCCAAGATCTGGCTGATAAAACTATGGACTTCTCTCACTGGCTTCCCCTTCAAACTGCGTTCAGCAGGGACTGTTTGAATACTCTACAGTTTAGAGTGCTCTTCACCTTCAGCCTACCTAGTTCTGTCCTAGATTACTGAGCATAGCAGTACTGCCTCAAAGCTAGAGAAAGCCTCAGCATGGTGTCCCAGTGCGCAAGCTCCCATACACCACTGACGTGGCCACAAGGGCCGACATCCTAACCTCCCAATTCAGTTCTGCTGATTTGATAACCAAGTTCTATTTTCAGAACTGGTTTTCATCCTTCTCCATGGAAAAACATGTGAAATCTGACCTTTAGCTTCACAAATTCCAGTAAAGCATTAAAAAAGAAAAATGCAGGCTTTTTAAAAAAAAAAGCCCTGGTTGCTGTTGTTCAGCCTTAGAGGATCATTTTCTCTCTGACCTCAAGGTTAGGTTATCACCAATTCATTTTAAGTCATCCTTTAAAGCCATATTGGCTAGATTTAATCCAGCTCATATGGAATTCATAGCAAGACTTGCCTTGATTTCAGTGGAATGGGACAGGACCCGCTGGTGCAAGCTTGTGCGTATATTTCTCTTCTGAAGAGTTTTGAATCAGTCTGCTGCCTGTAAAGCCCAAAGAGAATATATGTGACTGCGTAACATGTATGTAAATAGTCTTGTGCAGTTCACCTGAGCAGCTGCCGCCTTTTGTGCCATATTGTACACTGAATGGATGTTTGGACTGTTTGGCCTCCTTCAGCTTTTGGCTCAGAAGACTAGGATGAGACAGTTTGTTACAGACAAACATGAAGCTCTTTGTGAAGTCTGATGTGCTAAAGCTCTGAATTATGAGTGCTCAGTTTGTTCTGAGGAGCACTGCATGCTCTCTACATTAAGGGAAGAAGAGAAATGACTAGCTAAGTAATGACATAGCTCTAGCATATAGTCACACCTTTTTGAGAGCAGCAGCACCAGCAGTCTAAGGAAAACTAAACTAGTCCTATTTTAGCCAGAGAAAATGAGAGAATGTTGCTCACTCAACATATCTGTTCTCTTCTAATAGTTTGCTGACATGTTGACAGTTCTACAAACTTTCTGTGACTTTTGATCTAGAGATTGATTTTTGAGCTTGAGAAGATAACAATTTTGAGGCTGAAGTTCCAGGCTCAATCCTTGCCCACACATACTACCTCTAATTCATCCCAGGACGAATAACTGAAGGGAGAGGTAGTTTTCACATATACACCAATCCTGTACACACTGAACATTTAATGATATATGAGCATAGGTCTAAAGGATGCCTGCCTTACGCAGTCCATGGAGCAGTCTATAGTCTGGGTTACTAGTACTTAAGAAATTCCTCTGTGTTCTACCTGTAGAAGATGACATCTCCGTTGCCCAGAGATACCTAACCAAAAAGACTGTATGTAGAACATTTAGAAGTTCAACAAACAAAAGCTTTTGGGAAAGAAAAAGACCCTTAGAGAAAAGAACATGACATGCCTGGAGGACAAAATGAAGTCTGCTCTTGATCTGACTATTACAATATGGATTAATGGGTAGTCTTCTACTCATGTAGCTACTTATTCTGATAGAAAGCTAGCTTTGCAGCAAGGCTTGGAGATGGGTCAGGTCACCTTTTCAATACTGAGGATGAAAATATGTACCTATAACAGAAGTAAAACAATTTATGGGGGGGGGGGGAGTGTGTGTGTCTCTTACTAGTATAAACAGTTACTCAGTTTCTTGAATAGTTTAGACAAGGCTCTGTTTGCAAAATATGAGCCAAAGTAGCAAGCCTGACATGATACCACTACTGAGCAAGAAATTAGCTAATCTCTATAGTATCCAGGCTGCCTCCCTTTCTATCTGCTATACCCTTTTGAAAGAAATAATTAACTGTACTCTTCCTTCCCTTCCCTTAGTGGGATATGTCTAGGAGAGGTGTGTATGTGTGGCTGTTGTCCAACATTAAAATGAAGAAAAAGGTTTATTTCATATTTTTTCTAAATAGCAATCCACATAAGAAGAAATAAAGCTATTTTTTTAACTGTAAGGGATGGACAGTTGTAATAGCATGTGACTATAGTTTCTTTTAAATAGTCATTTTCTCTGTTGTGGCTTCTTAGCTTTCTACGCAAACTTTTTTTCTGTCCTGTTGAATCGCTGCTGCTCTGCACATGGCTAATATGCCATGCTGTGCAGTGACTGGAAGATTGTTTCTGGGAGTGCCGAGTCATTTGGGGTTCCTTTAAGGGTCAGAAGCCCTAGGCTGTTAGCTTTGTCCTTAACAGCTTATCTTTGCTAAAAGGGACCAGTCCTTGATAAACACTGGATCATCAGCAGTTCACAGGAGTTTATAAAGTCTGATTACTGTGGACTTGGGTTTTTTCTTATGTGAGTTAAGTATGTCCATGCATATGTGCTGATAAAGTATGTTGTATTGTTTATGTCCCTTGAGCAGAGAGGAGCTGTAAGTATTGTGTATAATACAATTGTATGAAGATTAGGTCTTATGATAAGGGACTGGAACAGCTGATAGAAAAGAAACTTCGCAAATATGCTGGAAGAAAATATGGCAGATAAAAAACATGAAGTACATGTAGCATTGGGAGAAAATGTTCTAAAATGTTACACTGAAATAGCCTACTTCAAAAGACTCTAATTCCTTGAGGTGAGTTTAATATAAGGCAGAGTATAAAAACTTTTCTTTAATATTGTGTCTGGGGAACCAAAATGCAGAAAATCAGATCAGTGGCTGAGAGCAGTGCTAGACCTTGACCTTTGGGTGAGCTCCGTCTGGCTGTAGGTATCCAGGACTCGTTTCTTCTTCAGAGAGGTCTCGGAATCAAAAAGCTCCTACTAGTTTTAGCCTGTATGTGAGCCCATGCAAGAGTGGGGTGAGTGGAACGATGTTTGGCTAAGAAAGCTGTCACACATCTCCAGGATGTGTCTAGTTTATTGGTGGTGGTTTCCCGTATCCTGAAATTTGTTTGCTGGGCAACAGGGCTATCACTTGTTATGTTCTTCATGACAGCTCACCAGTTTGGTCCAGGCCACTGGGAAGTAGTCAGAAACGCCTCATTTAGGTAGGACTTTTTGCAAGTCTCTGCACTAGTGTCATTCTCTCTCCCGTGAGGGTAAATAATCTTGGGGTGTTGCTGGTGCAGCAGTCACATGATGTGAACAATTAGATAAGAGGGAAAAGCCCATTGCTTGACTGCGGCTGCAGGTAGTTCAGGTACGTGTCTTCAGCTGTGGAAACAGACCAAATGTAATGGCATAACTTTTGTCTGAGATCCGTATGGAGTCTGTTCTCTCACCTGTAGGTCTCCTGTCTTCTGTTCTGACTTTAACGCTCTCTTGTCTTTTTCCCAGTAAGTTAATTCTACATCAGTGTCCCAGTCTGGGCCTGTAGCACCATCGTTATGCATCTAGACAAACAAGAGAAAGCACAGTCCTTGCACATCCCATTTAAATTTACTGCCTCTCTTTCTCATGCTATATAAATGTCCTCCTTGGTTCTTGATTTGGCAGAAGAGCTGGTTTATATAGCCAGTTGCTATTTGGCCTTATATAGCTTAGAGGGATAGGGGTTCTTGGCTCACATGTTGAGTTGTAAGCTCACTGAGAGCTGCAAGACCCTGTGCGCTGTCAGGAGCGTATTTTGCTTCCACAAATGGGAGTGTTCTCCAGGTCTTGCAGATCTTGTAACTCAGGGGAAGCTGTGAGCCAGAAGTTGCTGGGAGTCAGATGCTCTTGGGTCCCAGTGAGCTCTTGGCTGAGCTCAGTAGTAACCCAGTTCTGGCATTAGGTCAGCTTAGTCAAGTTTGATTTCCCTAAGAAACTTGAATAGTTTAGGCTATCCTGGAAAATCCCTGTTCCAAAGGGCTACTTCTGCTTTTTATGCAGCAATTGTAGATCTTTTGTATATCAGAGAGAGGAGAGGTCTGCCCTAAAACAGATACTATTTCTCCAGGGGAGTGTCTTTGCCTGCTCTTTCTGGAGTCCACAGGAGCTATGAGAAAGACAAATGACAGTGGAATGTTTTGAATAGGACTGCAAACTTGGCTAGAATATTGGTTATTGCTTGGTAATGGCATCATAACCCTGCAGGAACAGCTGGCACTTTCCCCTGTCCATGGGGAAAAAAATCTTCTAATAGTAACATCTGGAGAACATTTCTATGTATTTTTTTCCTCCAAAGCTAAAAAGATAGTTTCTTCCTATGTGGTCTCCTGTAAGGTGCCATCACTAGCTATTTCTGTCTCTCTAGGAGCTCATATTTTCTTTCCCAATGCTCATATTCCACTATTGCTGCTAATGTGCTGTGCAGGAAGGATTAAATTACATAGCTCTGCCATGCAGCTGGGACTTCCTGAATGTTCACATTTTTAAGGCTTTCCCCATCATACCCTGCAACTGAGGCAGCAAATAAATCTTTCTGGTCACATTCTGTAGAGAGCACATGACATTTGGGGGTGGGGGAAGAATTACTCTGTGCCCTGTGGAAGCCAGACTGTTTCCTGAGCCCCAGCACTGCTCAGTTCTGTACACATTTCAGTGATCTTATTGACATCTCAGAATTTATCCTTGGGAATACTGCTATGTAGTGGGAGGAAAACGAGACACTGTTAGCAAACTGATAATTGAAAGTAATAAAAGCCTTAAGCAAATGCATAAAACTCTTCCCAATCATGGTATTTATGGCCCCAAACTGTTACAGAGATATTTATAGGTTCAATAGAAATACAAAACATATGGTATCTTTATCCGGAAATATTCTTTCAGTTATACCCTGCATGGATCTCATAAACATCCCTCTTTCATGTAAAAATTCTCCAGTACATTAGGTAAGAAACATCATTCCATTTTTGTAGGGGAATATGGTAAACAAACATCTTGTTCTAACAGATGTTGAAGTGTGTTTTACAGATTTCAATCAGCAAAAGGAATATTCTATAAGTTTTGGCTCTGGCAGCTCTAAGTACTGCAGCTGTTGGGCCACACATCTTGTGTTTTGCTTTTGTATTTGTTATATTGGAGATTGTGTAGGATCAGCGTATTTTTTCCTGTTTTTCATCTGTTAAAGCATAAGGGTATTAATCCGCTTTCATTGCAATGTGTTAAAGCTCCTGCTCTGCAAAATGTACCAACATCCTACCTTAACGTTTCCTCTAATGTATGTGTATAAGGAATTTTTTGGAGCACCTTCTCTGGCTACTGTTAGTCTCTGGAAATAGTCCTTACGGGAACTGGACTGGGCTCTTCATGATACGTTGTTGTTACAAAGTAGTCCAGTGTTAACTTGGCAAGTGCCTTCTAGAATCTGCAACTAGGGATTGGCCTGAGCTTAGCGGAAAGGAAAAGACTCTGGGAATATCTGCAAGGGTCAAGTCAAAATGCAGTTTTATGCTTCAGCTTTTCTTTGAGAAGAGCCTGGTCCTGGCCAGTGCATCTGTTGTCTCTTCCTTTCCTGAAGAGAGGAGATTAGCACTGACTCGAATCTGGCACTTGTTTGGGAATGGGGATGTCATGCAGCCTTTTTGCTGAGCTGGTTGTTCTCTGAGGTGTGATTCATAAGCCTTGTGCTAGGTTTCTGCATGGGTAGAGAGGGAAGTAGACCTAGCATTAGTATTACTTTTTTTGTTTTTAAGTATCTTGATGGATCTTGGAAGCATTCTACCTTGTCCGAGGGGCTGTGCCTTCAAGAGTTCCCTGAAGGTCAATTTGCCTCTGTACCTATCTTGCAGGAGCTGAACTGTAGTGCAATACACACACTGTATTTGAGATGTTCATTGAAAGCCTTAATATTACAGCTCTAGTATGGAATAGGTGTTTCTGTTGAAGCCCTAAACATCTTGCTGTCAACTTCCTTCCAGATGTTGCCAGTTCTTAAGAAAAGATCCCTTCTAGCCTTGCCTGCCATGACTGCAGCTTGCTTAAATTAGCCCCTTTATTTGTAGATCACTTTTCTGTGCACAAATGAGCCTGTCATACACACCTCATGTTAAATTGAGATCACTGATTTTTGTTATCTCCAAACTGTAATGGATTCCTTGATTGCAGTTACTTGGAAGTCTTGGGCTGGTGTGCTGCAATCTCCAGTGCCTATTCATCTCTGCCTAAGAAAGCTGGCAGGAGGATGTCAACCCAGGGGATGGCTAGTAAAAGATCCTTTGATATTTGCCCCAGGCTTTAAAGCCCTTTTATAAACTTCCTTCCTAAATTTTCAACTTTTTTTCCTGTTTGTTAGTGCTGCCAGTCTCCAATCTGTCTGTTGGTTTGTCTTTTAGCCTTTACAGAATACCTCTTATTCCGGGATCTGTGAAGTTATAAGCCTTCCCTTTAGATTTTTCTTTAGGATTTCTGTTGCCTATAATGGCTACACACAGTTAATTAAAGTGAAGGTCACGAGATGAAATTTTTCTTCTTCAGCTCCTCTTCTTCATTTTATTGTATAATGTGCCAAAGAGCTCTTGTATGTAGGTGAAGTCTCTGTTTTGGAAAGTGTGCAGCATGCTATGAATTATCTGGTTAAAAAAAAAAAAAAAAGCTCTTTTGATCTTATTGCTGTCTCCTGGATTCTTGTTGTAAGGAAAGTGGAATCTACTGGCATGTCTTAAGTGTGGGTTTTTAAGGCTAGATCTTAAGTGCAGATCGTCTTGCCACTCCCATTCAAGATGGATATTCAGAATCTCTTGGCACAGTAATTCTGTTTAACTATTCAAAATGCAAACCACAGGGAAACAATATAATTGGAGAAGAAAATATGTTCTCTTAAAGTCAAGGAACACTAGAGGAGCTAATTTCCCTAGTTTTCTCTGACACGCATCGTTGCTTGCTGGATATAAATTATTCAGATGCTAAAAAGATCAGAGTTGTAAATATGAAAGGAGTTTGTAGCAATAATCACAACAAACCAATGTTACTAAATTACTGAAACAAATTATTCATGTCATCATCCTGCAATTCTTTCCGTTTGACCTTTAAGCTTTGGCATATGCTTTTCAGTTTGGAGTGCTGTGGTAGGAGCAGAAGCTGTGTTAATTGTGGCTGCAGGTTCCCTCTGACTTGGGATGCAGAGTGGCACAGGGAGCAGGAGGTACCAGTGGCGCTCGCTGGCTCCCCATTAACCTGCGCGTGAGTGCTTTTCTAAATCTTCCGTTCTTCAAATGCGCACATTGCTTTAAAGCTTTTGAAGTGACTTTGGGGAAAGGTAACGACCAAACTCACCGAGTTGCACACTTAAAATACCCACGGAGTTACAAGCAAGGGTGTAAAGGGTACTCATGAGATTATAAATGCACCTATGTATAGTGGTACAGGCTGGTGATAGGCATATGGCAGGTTGGGATTTGGTGCTATTTGCAGCCTTGCCCTGGGAATTGGTTTGTTTGGGAGAACGTTTTTGTAGGTTGTTGTAAAGCACTTTCAGTTCCTCTCCCATCTCCATGCTCTGTGCTATGTGGACCATGCAGAAGAGTCTTTGGAGTCTGGAAGGAGAAGGGAATTTCGATAGAAGAGCTCTGTTTCTGAGCAAAAAACCTGAGGGTCCTGTGGAGAACTAGGGCTGACCTTAGAACTTGTCAATGCAAAGACTAAAACTCTCAGAATCTCTTCTAGCCCTTTTATCAGGAAGAAGAAGTATATCCTCACAACAGGCAAGATCCATCTTTCCTCATTCATGCTTACCAAGGGCCTACCACTGAGTAGTCAAGTGGCACATGCTTTGACTCTAAGCCTTTGTCTCAGGGTGGAAAAGGACCACGTAGGAGGAGAGTTTTGTGGAGCTGATGTTGATGGATCACGATGGGTGCAGCTTCAGCATTTGATTTTTTTTTTATGTCTGAATTAGGGCTACAGAAAAATGGGGAAGGGCTTTATTGCTCCCATTTGGCTGCTGCTTCTAACAGTGTAGCATTTTTGTAATGCAAGTTTTAATCACTAACTTCTTACAGGCTTTGCAGCAAAGCAGGTGGTATTTGAAAAGACCTGATGGCGCTTTCTTCCGAGATTTGCTTTAGGTGGCATTGTTGTGGGAGATATGTTAGTCCACAAATGTGAAACAACATTTGAACGCCTGAAAAGTTCAGAGCTTTTTTGTTGCCCTATTTGTAGCTTACCTTATGAATAGCTAAATACAAGCACGAGGTCATTAGGCTGAGTATCCACCTTAATTATAGCAGCAAATTACTATGCCAGATATATTCTGATCTCCTTCTGGAGAGAGCAGAAGTTCAATAATTGGAGAAATGGGGGAGACAACACTGAGCGTCAAATAATGATTACTCTTTCTGTTAAAGAGAATTTTTTGCATTGAAATCATTAACAAGGAGCAGACCTGTGTTAGGTCCTCCCATAAGCAGTTATCTCAGGCCAGCTGCTGCTTCTAGAGATGTTGCAGAACTGTGTAACCACTTTTAGGAAAGGGGAAGAATGTCTTTAAGATGCCAACACTTGAAAATATACTGTGATTTCAATGTCTACAGTTTGTGGTTGCTAGATACGTGACGTACAAAGCTCTTCAGTTCCACAAAAAGGCGTCCGCTGCTGCACTACTTATCTATAGACGAGGACAGAGTAGCATCGCCCTGAATCTCAAGCCATGTACAATCCTTGTTATAGAAACAAATCCTTGAAAAAACTCTTGTTCTTGACAGTTTCTACTAAATTGTTCCTCTGGCGCAAGCACATGAAATTTTGCCTCCGAACCCCGTGGCATTTTGCTTTGCTTAGTTTACATGAGTGCTGCTGCGTTCTCATGGCTGTGCAGCATCTGCTCTGGGCTGCTGAACTGAGTACTTAACCAGGTTGTGAGAGCAAATCCTTCCTTGC
This sequence comes from Apteryx mantelli, assembly GCF_036417845.1. Taxonomy (NCBI): domain Eukaryota; kingdom Metazoa; phylum Chordata; class Aves; order Apterygiformes; family Apterygidae; genus Apteryx; species Apteryx mantelli. The sequence goes on along the minus strand of NC_089986.1, from coordinate 27,417,487 downwards.
TCTAATTCTGCTATCTTTTGTGGTGCTGCACCAAGTATTGATTTGGCCCATTTTAATCTAAGAGCAGAACTCCTGCCAGAATTGAGGATAAGCATGACAACCATTAGACTGATTTATCAAAATAAAAGGGGAGGTGCATTAGGAGTTTCGGAATTTAATGTAGTGCATAAATGGCATTTCCATCAGCAAAAAATGAAAAGGTTGATTTATAACGGATAACTCTAATAATTTCTGAATTTCCATATTAATAGGAAAGTGGTACTTTCATTTGTGCTATTATCCCCATATGTGCCATCTTCTTATAAATATGGAAATTTGGTAATTATCCGTAGAACCACTTTATTTTCAGATTGTACCATAGAACTTAATGAATGGGATTTTTATTTTTCATACTATCAGTATTTTTTGCAAGTATACTTCTGAGTCTGGTTTACTGTATTGAAAAATAAACACTGCTTAGCCATGTTTGATAGCATATCTAAAACTAGATGACTGCTAACTAGTTCCTTTTCCTTTAATCAAAATCATTAACCAAAAGCACAGGACCAAACTGTACTTGTAAGTACTTATGTACTTTTGTACAAGATGCTATTGATTTGTTACCCTCTTTGCTTTGCGACTGTAAGGACAATGTGCTGAATAGCAACTTGCAAGATGTATTGTTCATCAAAAAGGAATTCATGTAACATCCTGACAGTAAGTAAAACCAGGGCTAAAACAGTACCTCAGCAGCAATTTATGCCAAACCTATGGTGATGATAGGATAAATACTAACACCTGTGTGAATTATTCCTTCATGTGCTAAAGATCCTCTAGGAATGTGGTAGTACTAGCTATGTATAAGCACTGAAGCTGGGAATATCAGGCAGAATAAATTAGCACTGCTTGATAGATAGTACTGTCTCTTGAAGAAGAAGCAGTGTCTGGGGTTGAAGAGGTATGGAAGGAAAACCGTAGCTGCCAGGGGCTTCATTACGCTTATAATCCATATAATCACACTGCTTTTAAACTGATGTGCCAGCAGTCTTAATATCTGGATCCTCCTGGAGCTTTGGGAGTACTAGTCAGGAGATACTCTGCTGTTACACATTCCCACATGGCTCCTTTTAGTCATTCTTTTGTACTGATGTATAAGACGTATTATTAATAATAATAAAAGTAGGATGTAAGCCATGGATATGAGACATTTATAATGAAATTCCCTTTTTTTCTTTTCTTTTTCTAATGCAAAAGGCATGCAAAGGTATCTTGGGCTTGATGGGGCTTTCCAAATCTTTGCCCCATGATGTTCTTTTGAACCAAGCCAGTGAATAAAAATATGGCCATGTGAAAGTTGTTCTTAATTCTGTAAAGGTACCTGCACCTTAGCAGTTGTGATTCTTTGCATCCTGTTAATAATTTAAACTTCCTCCCAGAGCTCTCATTCTGATGTCTATTCCAAGAGTGATGTTCAGTTCAGAGAAAACAAATTTCAGAGGGAAGCATGATTTACCAGGAGAAGGCTTTTTTTCTTGGGAGCTTGGCTTTGAGTGGTGCTTTCTGATGATTTTTCTATTCCGTGGTATTAATTGGAAGTTAAACGCTTTATGCTGCCCTGTATTTAGGTGAAAGATTAGAAGTCTGTGTATCACAGAATTGTTTCAACTGAGAGGTGGATGAGGATCAAATATGTACAGGCTTACTGCATGTGTTTTTCTCCATCTCAGTCATGAGGGATTTATGATGAGCTTCCTATGCACTTTCTTTGTTGCAAGTATTGCTAACAGGTTAAGTGACAGTCCTGTTCACATTATGACTGTCTTGCATGTGGACTGATGAAAGAGATAAAGCATGTTTTTTAGTGTATCTTGTTCAAAATTTGGAAAAAGTGTCTTAGTACATATGTAGGGAAAAAATCATATCTCTTTTTGTTAATCCATTGTATGGAAAGAAAAAAAGAGAAGGATCTTCTGTGTACAGATGTGGATAGCAGATGCTGAGAGTACAGTATGTGTAAGCATTGAGAGGAATGGCCTTTATCATAATTAAGAACATAGAAATATGAAATAAATTCTCAATGTAGACATTGCATTGATAAGGAAAACAAATTAGAATACAAACTAGCATCTCTAAGTATCTGAGTGTAGTGATGGTCCAAAATTAAGCATTAAAGCATTGATTTTAATATGAGTGAGAATGATATCGATATGAATGCTGCAGACATCTTTTGGGTTTCCCAGAATGTTCTTTCTGCACCACCTGTAAACCGTAGGCATCATTTTTTGTCCTGCGTAGTTGAAAAATCACACAGTCTTTTAGCTGTGAATATTGTTGTGGATTGAAGCCACATTTTTAATGTCAAGAACTGAAACTATGCTCATTTGCAGCACTAGCCACTCTGATTATCAAAACAATTTCATCAGCCTTAGTTCAGAAAACAAATGATATTTGATTTAGCTGAGCAAAGTAATATATCAGAACTGGCTTCAGTAATCTTTCTGTAGTTTGACAGTTGGTCTGCAACAGATGAAACAGAGTAAACAGTCTATCACAGTTGAAATTGGAACCAGGTACCTTGAAGCATATCTTGAATGTGCTTCTGTTACATATGGATTTACAAGAGTTGCAAGATTTTTTGAATTCTTCTACAGCCTTCCTGTTGAAATCTTAACTCAGTCTTGGGCGCTGTAAAATCAAGTACTTTGATGCAATGATGCTTACAAAATTCTTTTGGATTTGAATAGCTGCAGCTGATGCCCCATTACCTTTCTAAGGAATCTCTCTTCCTTTGAAGCTCAGACGCTCTCATAACCATCACTTAATGTTGCCTATGGGTCTGAATAAGAAGCCACGGAAGTCATTCTTCCATCCAGATCGATTGTCTTTTAATCAGGCTCAGGGCACCCTCTCTGAGGAGCTGAGTTTATCTCTGTATGTTCCTGTTAAGCAGGTATTTTGTCTCATATAGATTGATATAGCAAGTAAATGAGGGGAAAGGAGAGGACTCTGTTGAATGCATTCAGTCTTCTAACATGATGTTCTCCACTACCATGCACTACTGCTTTTCACTGCCTCTCTCTAGTGATAACAATGCTTTTAGTCTTTGAATTTATGGAGTTTGGTTCATTTTTTATAACTGCTCAGCCTAAAGTCTTGGCCTCCAACTGGCTATTCAAATAGCAGTGCCTTAAATGTTTCTTCCATTTTTATTCTCTGCAGCAGAAGAATCTGTTTTCAGGTTTGATGACCCTACCTGAACTTTACTCCTGGATGCATATCAGGCCATTTCGTAGTCTGGCTACCCAGTAAGCATTTCATACACGTCAGCATCCACAACTAGTCAGTATGGGGTTTCCTTCTTCAGCTTCATTTGAGGATGATTGCAAGTTGTTCATTAGCATATTACTTAAATAAGGACTAGATGAAAGTAGCATGACTTGAGTTCTAAGTATTATAAGAGTTTATCCATGCTTCTGCTGGAGGTGCTTCTGACATCCTAGGCTCAGGTGGAGGAAAAGCAACATCCGCTATTTACCTAACAGCTTCAGGTTTCTCACTAAGTTTAGCTGAACTCAGGTATTGCTACCCTGCTCAGTCATTCAGTAAACCATTGAACATTTTAGGGTGGGAAGTTCCTTTCCCTTGGGAGTGAAAAAATATTGTAGCTGTTTGGAAAGTGACAGGACAGGCTAAAGCAACACTCTAGTCTCTTGCACACTGGATAATTTTCTAAATAAAGCGTGTTCAAAGGGGGCCTACTCCAGACTTTTGACAAAATTTCCCTTCTGAAGATAACTTTTGAGCTGGTAAGAGGGCAGTGGGTCCTCAGTTCATGCAGTTTGTGTAAGCTCTGGCTTCCCCACAGCTGTGCTGCCTTTCACTGCAAAATCACAAAATAGTTAAGGTTGGAAGGGACCCCTGGAGATCATCTGGTCCAACCTACCTGCACAGGCAGGGTCAGCTAGAGCAGGTTGCCCAGGACCATGTCCAGTAGGCTTTTGAATATCTCCAAGGATGGAGACTCCACAAAGGCTCACCACCTGAGGCTCTTACTACAGTGACAAGTCTGCACGGCTGGGCTACCAGAGAAAGGGCTTGTCAGTGGCTCTTTGTCAAAGTTGGTGTTACTGTTTTACTTCTGGTGGTTAGTCATCTCAGGCGAAATTGGCTTGTATCTTTGCATTATGTTGTACAAAGTCACAAGATGAGGCAGGAAGACTAGCATTCAGGGAATTGCTTGAGGATGTGAAAGGTGAATGGCAACAGTTGTTTAAGCATGCTATTTCAATGTCTCAGTTGACGGAAATTAGCCTTCTCTGCAGAATTCATTGGAATGAAGCCTTTTTGTGCCAGCTGAGGATCTGGTCTGGTACATGCTTGTAGTTGGTTTTGTCCTCAATTCAAACTAAACAAAAAATACAGTTTTGAGAAACTAGAGCTCTTCCTCCTTACTGCAAGGGATTTCATGTGCTTTCTTGTTCCAGGCAAAGACCTGGAGGAGGTTCCAGTAGGAAGCACACACTTCACCTGAACACCGCATTCTTTTGCTTTCTCCCATATTGGCCTTGCTGGTGGTGCAAAGCTTGCTGCTTTTGTCCTGCCCTCTCTGGCTTTTATGTTGGCTCCTGCTAATGAGACCTAAAAGGAATAAGAGCTGCTGACCTGAAAATAACACTGGGCTATCCCTGCAGGGCCATCCGAACTGTTCATAATATTGATCAGTTAAGCCCCAGGAATTCTTCAAGTCAGTCAATGATGTGAACTGACAAGTTAAATTATTACAGTGAATGGCCTGCTGTGCCAACTTAATTTATGTTGCAGGACTTCAAAACAGATTTTTATCAGGTTTTCTATCTTTTTTTTAATACTGAAGTGAAAATGGTTATTCTGAAAAACAGTGTTTCCTGGTGTTTCCTGTGAGGATACATCACGTCAAGTCGGTTGTCCAGTTGAAGTAGAAATAATGATTCTTTTACTTTAAATTCAATAAATTCAATAATATAGGTCTCTGGAGCTATAAAAACTTTTCATACATTGCGTGACCCTGGGAAGATAAAGACAACTTGTGTTTTTTCAGCTTTATTATCTTGCCTGACTTGAGGTATGTAGTTTAGGGGTATGCTTCTATTGTCTGAATGGTGAGTGGAAGAGGAAAGACACACATGGAAGAGACGCAGACTAAAACTTGTGGATTCTGATGGTGACAACCCTGGTAAAGAACAGGGAAAATGTCTTCTGGAGTGCTATAATCAGGTCCCCATTCTTCCCCAAAGAGAACTAGGGCTCAAAGCTGTGGAAGTAATCCTGGAATATTGTGCCTAGGTCTAGCCCCTCAGGCTTGAGTGTATGGCAAAATATTGTATTCGCAAAGCAACATAAAAAGACTCTTGGTGCCATTGCAGTGAAGCTGATGACAGCCTGGGGAGAGTGGAAAATAAAATGAAGATTGTTGTCTTTTTACTGTATGTTCATGTAAGCCCTCAAGTGAGACTGCTTAAGAAAAAATGTTTTGCTCCCTTGCAGAAGAGGAGGAAAAAACTAGTTTTGGCAAGCTTGCTTTACGTATAGTTTGTCCTAGTGCATTCCTGCGTGGCATCTTCCTGCAATTGCATTCTGTTTTTTTGAAGAGGCTTTTAAATGGTGCCTGTAAATGTGTAGGGGACAAGTGTTAAAAATAGTGATTAAAAAATAGTCACCTCTAAACTGATAGTGGATTCTGGGAATAGGACCTGCTGTATTTGCATAAGGAAATAAGGCTCCATCCATCACATGGGCTTTCCTGGCCACCTGCATATTTAGATTGAGCAGCAACAATTTATGACTCTGGATTAAGTATTGGCATTTGAGGGTCAGTGGAGCAGGGCACACTGGCAGGTAGAGGTCATGCCAGCTATTCCAAAATCTAAATGATCATTAATTAAATGATTAGCAGTGTTGTGGAAAGAATTGCAACCATTAGTGGTTGGCACTGATTTGCTTCACTCCTCATTCTTTTTTGGATTCATTAATTTTATGAAATTAGAGAGATCTGTAACTTCATATTTTAAGATTTTATTTTATTTTTTGTCTCTACAGATGGTTCTTCCCAAAATGCAAGCCAAATATCTAAATTTGGCAATAAGCAAGGTTTTAGGTTAAGGTATGAGTCAGTGATAGTGATTTGCAGGAACCCTGGGAAGTGAATCCCAAATCATTGCTTAAAGAAAAACAACTATCCCTTGAGTTTTCAAGGAAATTGTTTTGCGATGTAATCACCATCCTTACAGTCCCCTTCACGTGCGTCTTGCTGTAGGTGAAGCGTCCAGCCCTTCACCAACAGATGCTATTATGCCAAAGCAGTATTTGCCTTTGCAGGGGAAAGGAGCATACTGTGCCAGCTGCAAACCCACAGTGCCTATCAGCAGTGATGCTTCAACAGTTCCGAGTTGGTGCACCAAAGGCAGTTTGGGTTTTTCTTTCTCTCTTTGACTAAGCAAGGCTTCCTGCAGAGGCATGTTGGACTGTGTAGGGGCAACTTTCAGTGCAACTCCATAAAACAGAGCAGCACATGTAAACAAACCTATCACAGTTTATAGTGAGTCATTGGCACTAAAAACAGAGTCTTTATTTTTCTGTTTCTGGCTGATACTGAGGTAAGTTTGGAAGACAGAATAGACATTTTCAATCCTTAAACTAAGCGCTGTGCACCTGCGTATCTTTTTTAGGTCTCCCCACCACTGCATGTCCCTTTTCCTTGGAAGCTTTTGTGACATCTTATTTTAGTTTTCTTAAAGGGAAAGTATGTTGTGGTCGATAACACAGGCTCAGTGTATGGTACATATCATGGGCTGTTGGACACCCACTTGATGTTATTGCTTTTGTTTCACTGGCCTCAGTTGCTCTTCTACTTTCCTCCCTTCAGCAATGTTCTCTGTTCCCCATATTGCTCCCCATAGCCTCCCTTCCTCCCAAGACACAGAGACAAAGATGTCAGGCAGCATCTACCCAACTCAGGTGAGCGTCCTTCATTCTTCACTCCCTTCTTTTCATGTTCTGGGTGCTGAACTAACCTGCTGTTCAGGCCACCACCAGGGCTTCCCCAGAGTAGGAGTTACAACGGGTTCCTGAAGACCAATGATCTCTCCAGAGAGGAAGTCTTCCAGACACAAAGTTCCTCATTACCTGCAAGTGCTTTTGGTCACCAAAAATCTCTTGAATAGATCCTTGGAGGGTAACACCAATTTAGCTGTTACTTCAGTTGATTAAAAAAAAAAAAAAATTCATATTATTCCAATGCTTTATCCCTTTCCCTTCACGTGCCACTCTCATCCCAGCTGCATCCAGAGTTTCACTGATAACCTCATATTACTGGTATTGTCTCTGGTCCTACCAATCATCTCTCACTTCAGGCCTCGCTCAAGCCCTATTGAAATTGAGATTAATCTCAAACTGTTGAGGAATTAAGTCACTATGGCAGTAAAGATGCCCTGTTTTATTTTGCATTTTAACACTGTTGATGAATATGGCCCCTTGTGACTACAGGTCCCAGTTAAGGAGGCTTTTGCTGCCTCTCAGTTCTGTGCATATGGCACCAGTCATGGAAATACCCTTTTGCTGAAGCTGTACTAGAGTGCCTAACAAATGTCTAAGCTACCTTGAACTTAATGCTGCCTTGAGCATCAGTTTCAAACCATAGGACTGACACTTGATAGGAATCAGTGCTGTTGCTGTGATCAGTCACTTTGCTGGTGAGAGATCTATTTGGCAAAGGTTCTGCTGCCCAATTATCCTATTTTCCTGAGTATTCCCATTTGAAACAAATGGTAACTGATTTAACTGAAGACCTAAATTAACTCATAACAAATATTCTCCTTTGCTGCCTGCTTTAACTGAGGTTGGTGCAAAGCATTCTGGAATATGCCTACAACTCAGGTCCATGACTTCCCAGTAAGAGTGGATTGGTTTCAGTTCCTATGAGAACATTTCAAGGATTAAAATTTATGTCCCCACAAAAAGTGGGACACTGAAAAATTTCCTATAAGCTGATAGCAGCCATTTGTGTTGGGGCTTGCAGATGGAGACTGGAGGGAGAACAATACCATTTAGTTCGGTCTCACGTGTCATCACCACTGTATACTACCTTTTCTCACTGTGAAGGCTTCCTTGAAAAACTTGTTCCTCTGGCTTTTCAAAGTGTGACTGCTAGGATAACATTTTAAGATTTTACTGCTATGTCAACTGTCTTCAACAGATCTAGGAAAACTGAAAGAACAAATGCATTTGGAAAGAGTTTGTTTTATCTGTTTCCTTCAAAAAGTTTTTGAACATTATTTTTAGTGCTTAGCTCTCTAAGGTCAAATTTTCTTTCTCTTCCCTTGGAAAAAAAATTGGCCAAATAAGGAGACTAGGCTATATAAAATTGTGGATACAGGTCTCTGCCACTTTTCATTTGATGCCATAACTCCCAGACTGACCAATAAATGAATCCCACCAACAGTCTCCTCTTTCTCGACTCTAACATTTGTCATTAACTTACCTCCCCAGTTCCTGCTGCCTCTATATCGCTCATGCTGAGAGCACTTGATAGCACAATCTCTAGGCATTAAATTCCAGGTATTTCTATACCTTTTTTCCTGAGGCTGCTGCCATCTTAGAGAAATGTCAGTTCAGCTATACTTTCTGCCTGCTCCTATCCATCCCCAGTGGGCCATTATAAGGTTGTTTCCCATGATATCCTTCCTAGTGACATTTTACATGCATACCATTTTCCCCAAATGAGTTTCCTGCATGCTAAATTTCATGGTAGAATGAATCTCAGCAGCTGAACTGGTACATTAAACAGGGAAAGTGGTGTGTTATAAGGGAACTGCTTTCAAGCACACTCATAATACAGATGATTTTAGCTGGTGTTATGACTGGGTGCTGCTACCTTTCTGTTCACAATTTCTGATACAAATCTCTTTTGGTCCTTCAATCCTTAAACACATAGGAAAGAGACAACTAATTTGCATGTGTAATCTTATGAAAGCCACCTTTGTAATTAAGTGTAAACTGTGATTCAATCCACTGCTACTCGATAAACTCTCATTTCACTATTGAAAGTTGAGATTCCCTTATTAAACTTTTCTATTAAAACAGAATGTGTGGAAGCTTCCAAAATCCACAATGCTTCTGCTATGTCACTTTTATTCTAATGTAATGTAAATAGACACATAAGATATCCCATTGTGTTAGCCTGGGGGTGTTGCACATGCCCTTGAAACCAAAGACAAAATAAAGCCTAATTAAAAAATCTCATAATGAGGCATCCCTATGGCACAGCTTCCGCTCCTGGCAGTGCCAAGCAAGGTATTGAACATGGGGCTGACAGGCTGTTAGGAGGCTGAGGACGTCTTTAGTGAAGTGACAATGGTTATAATACATTCCTGCGTATGATTTGGGCTTAGCTCTCAATGAGGTAGTCTGATAGCCAGAAAATCTCTCTCTCTCTACAGCTGAGCATGTTGCTGCCAACTATAATCTTAAGACAAGACTGCAGTGTTTGAGGTGGCCTAGGTTGCTCTGTCCTAAGGCTTTCTATGCACTGACATCCTAAGGAAGAGGAGGTATTTGAATGGGGCTGTTTATGAGCTGAAACAGAGACTTCAGTGCTGTCCTTGTCTTGGCCTGAGGTGGTGTGTTGAACAATCCTGGTGCTCTTATGAAACACTTGAGAGAAAGCTGGAATGGTTTCATGTGGCAGTATGTCAGAAAAGCCCTGCACCTGACCACTGGCCCTTCAGACAGACCACTTACAATGCATGGTCTACAAGACACAGTGCAGTGCTGAACAGGAGGCTAGCTCAATTCTTGGAAGTATAATGTTTGCATTAATGAAGTGCTACAGTGGGTTTAAGTAGATTCCCTTAGGTGTGCTCGCTGGCTCTAATTTACTTGAGGTGTAGAACTTCCAGTTCCAGGGCTTGTGAGCTCAGAAACAGCTCAGTTGCATATGAAGATACTGCCTTGGTGTCCCATCTGTGCCCCAAGGCAGGGCCAGCCACAAGTGGGGTCAGCAATGTGACTGATGCACAGACACTAGGCTTGCTTTGAAGACAGATGAGCAAGGCTTCAGTTGGTAACTTGTTTCAGTGACTTTTCACCCATGGTGTTGGAATAAATTGTGCCCTGTTTGGATGTTTGGAGTCAGCTTCCCCTCCTCCGCTTTACTGCTGAAGTTTTCCTCCACTGAACGGTCTTTAACCTAGTGCTCGGTATGTTGTTGTACACAGAATGTTTATATACTGTTGTCAAGCCCCTTGGTCTTTTTGGTAGGCTGCAAGTATCCCACTATAGCACTTTCCATCCCATACATTTTTGTCTCATTTTGATGCTTTTCTATCTTCTGGACAAACTGATCCTTTGATTGTGGGATCGTAATCTTCAGATTATAATTAACACTTAGAGTTCTCAGTTTGCATTTGTGCTTGTATGTTTTCCCTGTGTCATCTCACTCATTTTTCCATAGAGGAACCATTCTGTGGCAGGTATTGGTATTTCAAAATCTCTAAAATTGGAAAAGAAATGAAATGATTTTAAGTGCCCTGTGAAAGGGACATAGTCCTAGCTTTGGGACAGCCTGTTATCTTGCACCTGGAAGCCTGTGAATCAGTGCTGTTCTACACGGTGGGCTCTCTTAGAGATAAGGATCCTTATGGCACTTTTTCAGACCATTTAACTAGTCTTGGTTGAAGACTGGAGATTAAAATTATTCAAGTTGTTTCAAACATCTTTCCTGTCTTTCATATCTGTGAAGGAAGTGAAGAAATGCATTTATTTCCTCTTAAATCCTTTTGACTCCTCTGTATTGTTTGTGCTTAGTAAAGCCTGTGCTACTGAAGGATGATTACTTGATCTACTGGAGAATCTTTACTGTGCCCATTTCTTTGTGGCTGCCAGGAAGGACCAGTCTCAAGTGACTGGAGGCTAGGCAAAGCTGAGGACAGAAGATGAGAGAGAACCCTGATGCCGTTATTGGGGGTGGTGGTGGTGCAAGGTGTGAGATTTAATTTGAATTTTGTCATAATGTAATATGGAAGCATGTGCAGATGTTTCCAAGGATGACTGAGCAACTTGTTGGGTTTCTTTAAAAATTTTTTCCATAAAATGAACCTGCTCTATTCTGAACTCTTGACTAAAATAGCAGATCATAAAATAGCAGATCCTAGAAATGGAAAAATATTCTGCTCTAAGCCAGTTTGCTGGCATAATTCTACAAACAGAAACTAAGGCTAGTGTAAAACGTTGGGGGAAAAGCTGCAGACCTGCTGCTTATGGCCAGGCTTTAATATGTCCTTCCCTCTATTGAATGAGATGGGACCTTTCCTAGATTGATGTTTCTATTCTAAATGTTTTGGAATTATTAACCAGTGCTTTAGCATGCACTGAATTTATGGCCATTATTTCTGAATTAATTCTGGTTGAACTGACAACTTTAATCAATTCCACCTTTCAAAAGTATAAATAGGAAGGATAAATAAATAATGCTTTGGCTACAAAGCAGTGCAAAATTTGGAAAGGAAACTTGAAATACCAGCTGAGTTGCATTAATGAATTATCAGGTCTCAAGTTTGTAACCCTGTCTGGGATGTCATGGAACTCGGTGCTGGCGTGCGGAAGATTGTCTTGGAGATTTCTTTTTAATCTTCTGAGCTGGCAGGGTTTGGAAGATTAAAATGCACTGGATCTATCAGACTTGCCACCTCTAGTTCAGGCTAGTTATTAATGTGCTATATGTACAGCAATGCTTTATTAATTGTATCGCTGGCCAGTTATCAATGTGACAAGCTTAGCAAAGAGCACAGTTATTCATCAGAGAGTTGTCAAGAGATAATTGTCCTCATATGCATTAGAATAAGCTAGTGTGAGAAGTGGAATGGATGTGTGTTTATCATTTTTAGGTGCAGGTCTGTAGATGTCAACAGAATTAAAATCTGTTAAGGTACTAGTAAATAAGTAAATCGGAAAGGAATTCATTTGCTGTGATGCAATTATGCCACTACAAAATATGACAAAGGGTCATAGCTTAATGGCTTTTATATTTCAAAGTGTTCCTTAAGTTTTTTTTCAAAAAATTCTGTTCCGTATACAGTATTTATTATCAGTTACTTTTTGCATAGCAAGCACATAGTTTGCAACTCTCTTTATAAAGAAAAGTGGAACACTTGAGATATATTTTGCTGAAAAATGTTCTTTAAAATATAAAATGTGCAGTGGCACAGCTATTATATTATGTGCAGAATACATATAGGAGATTTGCCGTGGCATTCTTTCGCCTTTTGTGGGAAAGCCCATCAGTAATAAAATGTCAATGCTTTTCTTTCTGCAGTGGTGAAGACTTACATTTTTCAGCAAAGATTGTGCGATTTTAAGGACTGTGAAAAGCATTTAGGAAGTGACAAAGTTAAGGCTGAATTTGTAATCTCTGTTCTGCTCCCTGCTATACTTGATGATATTAAACTTTCTCGCGTGATCCGTTTTCCGCAGCACCCTAGACACGCTCCCGCTTCGGCTGGGAGGCTGGCACACTGAGCGGCGTCGGCCGGCCGCGGCGCTGCTTTGCACGCCCAGCCTGTGCGGGCCACTTGCAGTGCCTCTGGTGAGAACGGCAGGTGCTCGGGTCCGCTGGGTTTAAGAGGGGGAAGGAACTGCGCTGCTTTCGGTTATTCAAATGGAACTTGATCCAGGCAAACACAATAGTATGTAAAAGCCGGATGAAGCCCCCTTTCAAGTCAGCGGGCTGTGCTGGCCTGGGACCTCAATGTGGATTTAGCAGCCTAACCCCAAGCGCCCTGGTTTGCATACTTTGGCTTGCGTCCATGCAAACAGGGACTTGAGTATGACCTCAGCTGTCGGTTTCTTGACTTGCTCTGTAACATAATACTTTATGGAGCTTCATATTTCAGTTTGTATTTAATATATGCACAATGGGACCCACCTTATAGCCTGCATATGCTTTTTCTTTGGCTTTTCTGTTTATATTGTTTCCATGGCTTTTTGAGAATACATTAAAAAGGAAGTCTGTAGAGAAGCTATCCCAGGAGATAACATTCCAGAATACAACTGAGGTTAACCCCTAACGTAATGATTGTTCATTTATCATCCACCAAAACAATGATGTATTATGCTGAGTCTCCAGGACTGTCAATCTAACACATTTCAGAGTGCTAAATTCACTACAAGTAGTAATGGATTGAGGTCAGAGATTGGCAGAAGTCTGGGATAAGGCAGGATTTCACTGGAAAATAGACCACACTGGTAGGAAATGATGAGCCAGGGGATGAGTCAGTATCTAGGTTATTAAAAGGAAAGCTGGCAGTGTATGTAGTTCAGATTTGTTCATGATAGTCCGTAGCCTCTGTGATAATGAGAATTGTTTATAATGGATTTCCTTGCCATTCAACAGCATCATTTTTAATGATCTCATCTGGAAGTTCTGCTTCTGCCTTGCCAGTCAAAATGATCTCTTCTAAATATGAATATCACGCTGCTTGTGCATGCTACTAAGATAAGAGAAATAATAAAATATTCTTAAAGTAGGAATGAGAGACTCTTTTTGCCCAATTTCAAACCCACACAAACAGGCAAGCGTGAAAAATGTGTTAAGACTTTCAACATCATTAGGTTGATCAGCTTAGGAAGAAAATGAGCAGTCGATATAAAGTGAGAGGAAGGGGAATTCAGCAGTGGTGCACACTGAAGCTGCAAGTGAAGGACTGTTGAAGCTGTTTATGCAGCGCCCAGTAAGATGAGGCCTTGTCTCTGAAAACTCTCATTCACAGTGTGAGTGTATATTCTTACTGTGCACAGTACAAGAAAGCCAGCATTTTATTAAATTCAGCCTTTGACAAAAATCTTTATTGGGGTGGGGGGGAATTACCAAGAACGAATATTCTGAATGAAGAAAATCTTGCAAAGAGTAAAGTTAACAGATAAAATGAGTAAAACCTCATCTCAGCTTCCCCAACACTATCACAAACCAGTACTCAAGCCACGTAGTGCAAAGTCCCTGCATCCTGCAGCAAGACTGGATGAATTTCACAAAAGCCTCCCTTGCTTGCAAATTCTCTGTAAAACTGCAGAACTGCTTTTCTGGCCATCCATCCGAATAAAACTTGATCCAGCCACTTTCTGGTCTGTGGCCTTGAAATGCTTTGCCTCAAAACCTAAAAGAAAAAACAATTGTTGACAGTGGTTTGGTTTATATTTTGCTTTGGTAAATGTCAGTTAGACTAGCTGCTTAGTTTCTCTTTCCCTGATTTCTTCTTGTCTTGTACTCGTTTTCTGCCTGCACAGTTTGTAGTACACCCTGGCCAGTGTCTGTGCAGCCCTGAGAACTCTAGAATCCAAGCTCCTGAGTCGGTCCTGGCATTTGTATATCACAGTAAATTGGAGATTTTGAAGCAGTGCAGTTAGCCTTAAAAATAGCTGAAATGATCTGAATTAGGGCAATGGATTAGTTGTATCACTTGCATTTTTTGTTGATTAGATTTTCTGTTTTTATTCTTTTCTCTGTTGGGTTAAATTGGAGTTTTTGACCCTTGGAAAATGGAGAAGTGGGCAAAGGGAGAATGTTTTTAAGGAATTAGCGTGGTAGCTAGATACTAATGCTCAGGCAGGTAATAGCTTTCAAATTTAATGATGCTGTTGTCTATTCTAATATTTCACTAAATGAGTGGGAGCTTTTCATATTCTGTGGACTCAGGCAGACACTATCATATTACTTTCTGCTTGCATGATGTGCTAAGGGATATGATTGGTGTACACACATATATAGTTCAGGAGGTGTCTTACTGCTCTGTTCAAGATCTACTGCCTTTTAGTATATATGCCTTATGTACTGCCTTACTGCTGCCTGCGTACTGAAGATGGACCAGTTGAAACTAAGTATGTTTCTAAGAGCGGATCTTTGACAATCATTTGGTGGCTGTAATATCTGCATTGGAAGCCTCATTTTCAGTCACTTAACCCAGGAGGTGGCGGGAGGTGCAGAGCAAAATTCATATCTGATGTTAAACAGAAGATCGTATTAAATATATTATCCCTTTTGGCCATGCTCTTTTAATCCTTAGATTTTCTTAAACTAAAGGTTATGGCTTTTTTGATGAATTTAGATTCTGCAATGCATAGTTATAGAAACCAAGCAGCCAGAGCCTTGAATATGTATGTGGGGAGTGCTATGTAATATATTCTTCTTTCAGGATACTTGTAGTTTTGTTTCTTTTTTTTTTTCGTGAGGTAGAGAATAGAAATTCTGCAAGTACCATTCTCTCCCTGGAAGTCAGGAATCGTTATTGTGCCCTTTGAATAGTGAACTCCAGCCAAACATCAGCAGAGATTCAAAAGTAGCTCCAGGGCAATCCAAGATGCAACACTTAACGGGACTTAAACATCTGAACTGAAGGGAAAAATAATCTGTTGTGTAGCAAGCAGAAGCCCTGAAAATGACAGCTGTGTGTTGTATTCTTTCCATTCCCCACAGGTCACAGCTATTTTACTTTTCAGCATCATGCCTGACGATTACAGTGCTTGACGATAAGTGACCTTCAAAGCCAACTGGAAAATACTAGCATTTGATGTTTTTTTCTGTCAGTGGGCAGAGATGGCTTGGTAGGCTACCAGACCGACTCTGGATTAAGGTTCGGCTGAGGGACTTCCATTCAACCCATCCATCAGCTAGAGAGCACAACAGAAGATGAAAGCTTGTGTGCTGTTAGAAGTACTGTATTTCAGGCAAAATGCTAAACAAGCTGCTGAACATGTCAGTGTTAAAAGGACAGATTCTGATCTGTGAAGCTGGTGTGATTTAGTGGAGCTGCTCTAAAATTCTTGCAAAAACCTGGATCAATCCGTTAACTACATAGGCTCAGGAGTGTGTATGGTAAATATTTCTAAAGCAGTTTCTTCTGGACCAGACTGGCCCAATTAGCAGCTTGTCAGTTACAATTAAAACCTTTCCCCTTACAGCCTACATAAAATGTCCTTCCCAGGCTGACAACTAACACTGTGACCCTCCAGTGTGATACCAACCACCCTGACTGTGGCCTGACTGTCCACGTTAATTCAGTCTGGCATTCCCTCTCCTCATGAACATCTTCATCTGTTGCTACTAAGAGTTTCAGACTTGGAGACAGGAAGAATGTTGGTACATCCTCCCTCTGTGGTATTGTATATACATACTATATATATCTATATATCTGTATGTGTGTGTGTGTATGTGTGTATACATATATACATACATATATATATATAAGAATAAAAGAATGAATTTCTAACTTCATCATACACGAAATTTGTGTTTCCCCCTTGGAATGTTTCTTCCTAATTTGCATTGTGATAGCATGTAGACAGAACAGCTGAGATCACGAGCTGTCTGTGCTGGATACTGTGCAAAAATACACAGTATGTCTTGAATTTAGTCCTGGTGAGGGAAAGTATGGGTAAGGGAAGTATAATTCTCAATAGGAGAGCAGAGATTATATCAGGGACAAACAAGAGGCTCCTTCTGGATGAAAAACCCCCCAAATGTTTGTGTTGCAGCCCCGTGCCCAAGCCACAGAAGACGACTTCTTGAAAGTCTTCTTTGATCCATATGCAGTCCTATTTAATGCAATTTAGTCATGTTTGTATTAATGTCACTGTAACATGAGCACTTTCCTATAGAAATGTTCAAATTGCATATCATAGTATAATAGCCCTCTTAGTGCTGTCTTTCATGTTGAAAGGATGAGGATTTTTCAGTTTTAGGGGTGAAAAATGTCGTCTTTTCTAGTTTTTTATGTTTTGCTTTATTAAAAAGCTCTTGTGGTTGGCATCACACCACTGAAAAACTAGAAGCTGATAGCTGTGATATTTCATGTGTGGTAGACTTTACAACAAATTACAACACTGACTGCTGAGGCTATCTAAGTTGCTGGAAAAATGGTTTTAATTGCCCATTCTGAAACTATTTCCAGGATCAAATAGAATTTCTTTAACTGCTCATGCTCTTTATAACCCTGGTTCAATTCGATTGTAGTAAATCTGATAGGAAAGCAGCACAGCAAGGAAAAAAACAGCACTGATGTTTTATAGCACCAACATTAAACTATATGTCATCTTCAAATTAAAGTACTGGGCTGAAAGGTCTTCTAGTTGTAACAATTTGTTACTATCCAGAGATCCAATCTGCATTTTAAAAATTCTTCTTAACCAGTGGTAAGGGAAGGTGGGGGGGAGTTTTTCTTAATAACCTCTGCTCAGTTCAGTAGCTTGTTGACAATTTTTCTTGTTCGGGTTTGAAGATGAAGTTCCCGCTATTTAATGAGAACCCTGTTATGTTGCTATCACTGATTATATAAGCATTTAAATGAAAAATGGGAACAAAATGTGAGCATTGAGCATAAACATTAATCTGTTTAGATTAATCCTTACTGTTTGAGAGGCCAGGATGTTAGAAGGAATTAAGATAAGTGAGATGTGAGTAAGACCCCAAACTAGGCTGACTTGCATGACCAGAAGAAAGATGAATGTGCATTTGCACTAGGAAGTGGCTGAAATTTATTTATCTGTCCAATGTAACAGAAGAAAGGTTGACACATTCTGCTAGATTTCTCCTCCTCCATCCTCCAGCATCATGTGGTCAAGTAGGAAGGAAGCAACATCATCAGTGGAGGACAGGGGGCCACCAGCCCCTCCATAGGGTGCTGAAGACAGTCTTTCCTTAGTGCATTGTGACAGCCTTAGCACGGAGTTGGACTAGGCTTCAGGAACTTGTGAGCTTCTCTGTGATTCTGATTTACTAAAGCCCAAAGTGAATATTGCCTTTCTAACAGTTGAAGTATATCAGGTGGTGCAAGTATCTTTTACATTCAGTAGTGAGCTTTCTAGTAATGAATTCATTGGTCTTGTCATATGGCTAGTGGTCAGTTTATGTCATTGCTTTGCTAGCTAGGTGGATTCTTGAGGGTGGAATAGGTTGGCAAATGGATAACACAGCATCTGTCATTTTTGTGAATGATTGTTTTCACACTGTCAGGCAGGAACGAGGGCAGGGAAGGTGAGCTGGAAGCCAAGTGTGACAGTAAGGCAGGCAGGGCAGTGCCCTTGCTGATAGGACACAGTCCCACAAGACCTGAGCAAGGTGAGTAGAGCAGATTGGCTGACAGTAGCCAGGCTGGGTCGAGAGTCCAGATTGCCAGGCAAGTCCATAGTGAGGAGGCAGGTCCAAAGTCAAGCCAGGAAGCCACATCAGAAAGCAGGGTCAGTATCAGGTCCAGAGAGAGTAATCAAGGTCAGTCACAGTCCGGTGGACACCAGATGAGTCCTTAGTGATGGGGCAGGTCTGAGATCAAGCTGGGAAGTCAGGGTCTGGATCAGCAGGGTACTTGGCCAGGCATGACTTATCTGTAACGTAGCTCAGGCAGAGACCAAGAGCCCAGCTTAAAAGCATCTCCCAAAAGAAGGGAGAGGGGAGTCCCCATGGAGGCTTTTCACAGCCCTTGCTCAAACAGCTCTCTAGTTCAAGGTCAGATGCTGCACTATCAGAGCAGCCCTGAGCCAGGCAACCAACCCCCAAGAGGTGTGGGGGGTGCGCTCAGTGTCCTCATGCATGCAACAAAGATGACCACAAGAAGTCTGCCACCTTTTTTGCCTGCAAAGCAGGTTTCATAATAGTATGTGGATATGGTCCTAATTCAGCTGATCCTTTTAGATGTGTTCATCATTGTGTTGATCTGTTTTTGCATGCATGATCACATATCAGACCTGTTCTTTTATGGTTTAGGACTCAGTTTTCAACATGCTTATGTGTTCATGTATGAAGTTAGTATAAATACTTCTGTCCTGATGTGGCTGCTAGAGATGCAAGGCACTGGAGAACTGGACTTCTTGTGCCATACACTATTTCAAGGCTGAGGCCTTGAGTTTGTTAGTTGGTCAGTGAAGGTGGGTCCTTGCACCTTCTTAACCCTTTGTTATATTTAGCAGATCTTCAAGTCCATGCAGCAGCTCTCAGCATCAAGCACCAAAGTTGTTTTTTCTTGAAGTAACTTGAAGTATCTGAGGGTGTGATTTCCACTGGCAGTTTTGGCATGAACAAGGATGCTGAGATTTATTCTTTAACAGCAATTTATAGGAATAAGTCTTCCTATTTCTGCAGAAACAGGATTTGAACCCAGGGAGTCTTCTCCTGGTATCAGCATGTTCTGCACCCTCCATAGGAGGGGAGATGTCATAGTCTCCTGTAGGTCCCCTCCTTTGCTTGTAGATCACCCAAGCAATCATCTGTCTTGAGAAGTGATCTTCCCTCCTGCCAGTGGCACAATCTGTCATTAGTTATGGCAGCATAGCTGATTTACTAGCTCAGTCGAGCAGCTGATCACTGAGTGTCCTGGGTGAGCGTTCAGGATGTTTCAGATGATGTCTTTGGACACTCAAAACTTGGCAGGGAGGTATTTGTTCTGGGGCAAATGCTGTAAGCCTGCCGGTGCTGCTTCAGGATTTCACTTACTGAGAGTGGTAGTCAGATGTTTGAGCCTCTGGCTTGTAATTGCCATGAAGGGTATTGAATCTCACTAAAAGAAGTTGAAGGGACTCAGTGGGGGCTGTGAATTCCTGACTGCCAGTTCAAAGCTTTGGAGTGCTCTGTCAGTGTAAGGGGATAAACCTGGTGATAGTTGCTTTTCTTCTTTTTTTTTCTTTATGAACACAATCATTGCAAAGGCCATGCTCATTTTACAGCATACTTGTATTTTTGTTTGCTTAGTTTGTGTGTTTAATTTTTATGTTTATGCTCTAGGGACTTTACAAACTGATCTAGTTTGTTGAAAGTATGCTAAACTGCTACTGAGAATACTTATTCTGCCAGAAGTTTTCTTTCTTTTTAAATAATGAGCAGTGCTTAAATTGGATAATTCCAAAATTTGAGAAACAAGGTGGAAAAAAAAATGGTGACATGCCAGGAAGCATCTTTACTGTGTTTTTGTGTTTGAAAGGATTAGCCCACAAAAGTCTCTTGAAGTATTTTTAAAAATATGTGTTTGCATATACTGCCATACATTTTCTGAGAATTCAGTAGTGAATTAGATCTCAAGAGATTAGATTTGTTTCCTTGGCTGTTGTAAAACCTCTGTATAGCCTTGGACAAATCCCAATTTCTTCATGCTCATGTTCTTCACCTGTAAAAAGAATAATTGTATATTTATGAGGAGCTATACCTCCTTTGTCTTTTTGTTTAGATAGTAAACTTTTGAGAAGAGACTGTCTAACTCTATATTTGTATGGCACTTAATGCTATGCGCTGAAACTTTCAGATTTTCACTTTCGGGTGAAAGTGATACTGTCCAAACAGAAAAACATACAAGTGGAAAAAATTCTCTGTAGGTTAATAAAATAAAGGTGGTACTTAATATCAACCAAGGTACTACATTTCTGGAAAAAAAATTTAGGGAGGATGCCTTGAAATCAACAGAATGTAAACTCCATAATTCTCAGTACTTTCTGGAAAACTTTTGCAAGTGCAAATCCACCCAAATTTTATTCCTAATCTCTAACATTTGAACATAGAATTTTTCAACATCTTTCAGACTTGATTGTCAAGTCCCTTTTTCTTCCCCCAGCACTTCTAATGCATTTTTTTGACAGTGTTTCATGTTGCCCATGAAGTGAGAATTGAGGTTGGTGTGAAGGAAAGATGTTGAGTTGAAGTGGTCTAGCAAAATAATACTTTCAGTAGTTGCTTGTCTCATGCTTATAATAAAGATCTTCTGCTGATAAAGGAGGGGTCATCATCAATACTTCTTGGAAAGGAGTCACTTAGGTTCCAAACTGGGGCAGATTTCTACCTTTGCTTAATGAAATCTTCCTGTGAAACCTTGAAGGAAACAATCAGATTCTTGGAAATCAGCTGATGACATTTCTGTTCACCACATAGTTGCCCATGGGATCTGGACATATGGTGAAATGTTGCTGTGCTTTGAGGAGCAGATTTTTTTTTTTTAATCTCTGTTGGAAGAAGATGGTTTGAGCAGAACAGTAGCTCCTAGTATAACCTGCAATTGGAAATTTTAAATGGAGGCTGGACTTTAATTTCAGGGTGAGGAAGGAAGATTAATGCATCCCTGTAATATGTTCACAAAAAATTATCTGCATAATTCTGTGCTACAAGTCATAAATGAGGTGAATGAAATTTGTACTGTTTTAATGAATTTGGATTGTTTTTGGAAGGCCAATTTGGATTGTTTTTGCAAGGCCACTCTCAGTCATCTTTGAAAGGTCATGGCGATCAGGAGAGTTACCTGACTGGAAGAAAATGCAAATGTCACTCCAATCTTCAGAAAGGGCAAGGAGGAGGACCCAGGGAACTACAGGCTAGTCAGCCTCACCTCGATGCCTGGAAAGGTGATGGAGCAGCTCATCCTGGACACCATTTCCAAGCACATGAAGGACAAGATGATGATCATGAGTGGTCAGCATGGATTCACAAAGGGGAAATCATGCTTAACCAATCCGATAGCCTTGTATGATGGAATGACTGCCTGGGTAGATGAGGGGAGAGCAGTGGATGTGGTCTCCCTTGACTTTGGGAAGGCTTTTGACACTGTCTCCCAAATCAGCCTCATAGGGAAGCTCAGGAAGTGCGGGCTAGATGAGGAGACAGTGAGGTGGATTGAGAACTGGCTGAATGGCAGAGCTCAGAGAGTTGTGATCAGTGGTGCAAAGTCTAGTTGGAAGCCTGGATCTAGTGGTGTCCCCCAGGGATTAATAACAGGTCCACTATTGTTCAACTTCTTCATCAATGAGCTGGATGAAGGGACAGAGTGCACCCTCAGCAAGTTTGCTGACGATACAAAACTGAGAGGAGTGGCTGATACCCCAGAGGGCTGTGCTGCCATTCAGAGAGACCTGGACAGGCTGGAGAGATGGGCAGAGAGGAACCTCATGAAGTTCAACAAAGGCAAGTGCAGGGTCCTGCACCTGGGGAGGAATAACCCCCTGCACCAGTACAGGTTGGGGGTTGAGCTGCTGGAAAGCAGCTCTGCGGAGAAGGACCTGGGAGTCCTGCTGGACTGCAGGCTGACTATGAGCCGGCAATGTGCCCTTGTAGCCAAGAAGGCTGAAGGTATCCTGGGGTGCATCAGGAAGAGCATTGCTAGCAGGTTGAGGGAGGTGATCCTCCCCCTCTACTCAGCCCTGGTGAGGCCACATCTGGAGTTCTGTGTCCAGTTCTGGGCTCCCCAGCATGAAAGGGACATGGAGCTTCTGGAGAGAGTCCAGCGGAGGGCTACTAAGATGATGAAAGGACTGGAGCATCTCTCCTGTGAGGAAGGGCTGGGAGAGCTGGGACAGTTCAGCCTGGAGAAAAGAAGACTGAGAGGGGGATCTTATCAATGTGTATAAATATCTGAAGAGAGGGTGTAAAGAGGATGGGGCCAGACTCTTTTCAGTGGTGTCCAGCGATAGAACGAGAGGCAATGGGCACAAACCGAAACACAAGAAGCTCTGTCTGAACATGAGAAAAAACTTCTTTACTGTGAGGGTGACTGAGCCTGGAACAGGTTGCCCAGAGAGATTGTGGAGTCTCCATCCTTGTAGATGTTCAAAAGCCGTCTGGACAGGGTCCTGGGCAACATGCTCTAGGTGAACCTGCTTGAGCAGGGGGGTTGGACTAGATGATCTCCAGAGGTGCCTTCCAATCTCAACCATTCTGTGATTCTTTAAAATATTAATACATTAGTTTCTAATAAGGTAACTTGTAAAACTGAATCAGGGTTCAGTATATTATTCTGCTGTCATTTTGGACTGTATTTATTTTTAAAGAGTGTGATCCTCACAACTCCTGGAATGCATGGAGAAGAGCAGCCTTCTTATTTGTCATTACAGAGAATTTCACTGCCTGAAACCTGAGTAGCTTTATAGCAGAATGACTTAGTGGCATTAGGTTTAGATGAACCAGTTGTGATAAATCTAAAACTGATGTTAATCAAATCTGAATATTTCTGGATTTTTATTTAAATTGCTAGTTTTGCCTAATATTTTTTCTTAGTGCTATCTGTGTTAGGCTGGGACTAATAATGAAAAAGCCAAAGCACTGTAAGGATGTGAATATTCTTTCATTATTTAGGATTTAGTTGAGCGTAGCAGCATACTTGTGAGACAGCCTATTCTGATGAATTGTTATTTTGAAGAACCAAAAAATTCAGAGAGTTTACCTAGCTGTCAATTTTTTTAGGCTTTTCAGCTAAGGTTGCTACTGTACGCCAGCTCTTGGAGAGGCTTAATTTGGCTGAGACACAGCACCAGTGCAACAAAACTGTTCCTGTGCAAAGCAGAATTGAAGGTGACAGGATTAAGTAAATAGCTACCCTGTTTCTAGGGTTAACAAATTCTGCTGAAGTTCAGTAATCTGCATGGTCCCTCAGTGTTATAATTAACTTGGTATTGAACTTGCCAGGTTGTGAATTATGTTTAGATTATCACTCAGATGCCTGCCAGCTGGACTTCGTTGCACCTGAAGGCCTTTAATTTGAAGATTGATCTGGAACCTTGATCCTAATGCTGGTGACCTCCTGTTATCTCTGGTACCCACAAAGTGTTTCTTTAATAGTCCACTTGCACTGAGGAGCACGGGAGGGGTTATCTGTGGGGGTGCTGCTGACAAGTCAGGATCAGCACCTTCCTTCCAATTACATTTTACTAATCTGGAAGCTAACAGCTGCTGAGTTCCTGTGGTTTTGTACAAATCTGATCTCTCTCTTCTGTATCTAAATGAAGAACTGTGGAACAGTTTGGGTCGTAAGTTAGAAGAGCTGCAATGAGAGTGGTGGTATCTACCTGATTAACTAAGTCCCAACCTTTAATGTAACTGACTTCAGAGATCAAACAGACTGTGAATTGACCAGGGAAATGTTTTAAAGCAGTCTATGAGCAGAAAACAGGAGAAACTTTTCTAGAAAATAAGCTCAGCTTCTTAGTATTTTTAGATCCATATCCTTGATCTAACTTGAAGAAGTGGCAACTGTTCTGTTGAATTAAATTAAGATTAAAAGCTTTTTAAAAAGTTTTAAATAGCTGCATGGGTAAATGCATGCTTCTAATAAGATATAGACCAAAATCGAACATAAAGAGACTTTCAAAAACTACCTATTAGAAACCTTTTTTAAAGTATTGTAATTCTATAAACTTATCTTCACACAATGTCATATCAGATTTATAGCAAAACAATTCACCACACATGCAAATACTCTGGAGGAATTAGGCAGTAGAGAGACTGGACTTAACTCTGCTCTCACTTCTACCAGTTCCACACACTAACAGTGCTCTGCCCCTATTTTTCACCAGCGCAATGAAAGTCAGACTACTAGCTGTTGGCATTAATTTTATTCTGCTCAGTGCAATATGCTGTAGACTCAGAAGAGCCATTCCGAGTTATGTAGGATCACTGGCAACAAATACATTCATGAAGACGACTTTGCAACATTATCCTTGCATGCTTGCTGAAGAGGCTGTGTAGCCGTAGCTTTGAACCAGAGGCCGTGAGCCTGGCCCTGTAACTGGAGCGCCCGCACTGTTTGCTGCCGCTGTTTGTGCTGTCAGTCGTGGAATTACTTTGCAACGGGCAGAGTTCAGGCTTGGGCTCTGAGTCAGTGGGATGTGATGCACATCCAGCGTTTTGCTGTGTCTCTGCTGATATAGTAGAGGATAGATTTTCAGTGTGATGTGCAATCCCCATAGCTCACATTGCTGTTAATGGGAACTTTACAATTAAATCCCCCTGCAAACACTGCACTGAATTTAATTCAAACTTGTGAATAGTTTGACCTTAATGTATTTTTTTTCTCAGGTAGCTACCTTGAGTATGAGGCATGATTCAAACTTTAAAGTGAGAAAAAGTTTTAAGGAGAGAATTGATGCAGTCAGAATAAATAAAACAGCCTTTGAGGAACATATTGCTTATATCTTAGGACTATTCCAGTTACCAGACTACTTTTTAAAGAGGGTTTGTGTGTTCAGTGCGCTATTTGGATTTATACAGAGTTTAACTTGCGAGTTTCAGTCAACAGGCTCTCTACCTGAAACCTCTAAAATACTTCCCCAAAACACAAAGGCAACAAGACTTCTACTGAATCGATTCTCAGACTCTAGTTCTGTCACCTGTTTACTTTGACCCCCAGAATTAGTTTGTCTGTACCTCTAGAAAGCGACCAGAATTGGGTTCTGTTGTACCCACCAGGAAAATATCTTGTGTGATGGAAAACCTGTTGTACAAAATGTCCAGAAAGTACCTCTTTCTCTGAGATTGCTTCAGTGCAATAACTGCCCCTGGTCAAAACCAAAGTGTTACAAAGTTTTGTTCATAGGGACCTGTGAAAATACCCTACTAATCTGTAACAGCAGTGATGGACAGTTGGCAAGTTCTGTTTACGGCTTGCTTGTAGGTAGCTCTCTTCTGCTTTTTTAATAACATGCTTTCAAAAGTCTAAAGCGCTGTACATGACCTGTCTTTCTAATCCACATTTTTAATATCTTTAAAGCTGTTGAAATAACAGTTTTTTATTTGGCTATGCAACTGATATGAATAGTCATTTCTAGTTAATCCAAAATGTTTTGGCATTAAAGAACTATTTTTAAAATAAAACCATTTCCTCTGTTTTTTTTTTGTTTTTTTTTAAGTGTGAATA
This sequence comes from Apteryx mantelli, assembly GCF_036417845.1. Lineage (NCBI taxonomy): Eukaryota > Metazoa > Chordata > Aves > Apterygiformes > Apterygidae > Apteryx > Apteryx mantelli. The sequence goes on along the minus strand of NC_089986.1, from coordinate 27,391,832 downwards.
CCTTTGGGGGAAAAAAACCCTAAATGTTTAATTTAGAAAATGAAAATTTTAAGCTTTTTCAGAACTGTTCAGATACTGTTCAGAACAGTATTTTTCCTCAGGCTGTTTGTGTTCAGTCCAAATATATGAATAATTTAGATTTCAAATAATGGATTTTTTAAAAGCAAATTTCATGAAGAAAAATCTTGGCAAGTTATACTTGTTGTCTTACTGTCTTTTGACCCTAGTAGAGAGAATCTGGACACAAAGTTAGCTAAACTGGTTTTGTTCCGTACCCTCAGTACTGTTTGTGCCTCTCGACCCTCCCAAGTCGTGCGCAGAAATGCCCTCTGCAGCTTAAAATGGAGCGTTGGGAGAGCCATGCAGGGTGGCCCCTGTTACCCAAATCTGCCTTGAGAGAGCTAGCCCCTAAAAAGTTCAGGAATGAATCTTGGTAGCAAATCAGTTGCTGGTTTTTGTAGGTGAGGCTGAGAATGAAAGGATACATTACCAGGCCCAGCGCCTCAGCTGCGGCTGCTTAACTTCCACTCTCCTTAGGGAAGTTACGCGGTTTCATGCCAGCTCAGGGCCTGATGCACAATTTATTTCCTCCGAGTGCGGACCCTTTAGCAACACAAGAATAACTCACAGCTATGAAAGTTGATAGCATCCTTTCACCTTATTACAAAGCAATCCAAGGTGCCTCCAGGCATGTGAAGTGTGGGAGGATGTTTCATCAATACTACATGGGTATTGTGTAAAAGCCTTTGGAAATAAATATTCCCTTCTTCTTGTATCTCTAATACTCTGTATCAAAGGTAGTCAAGAGTTAAAGGCTTTTGACTGTCTCTCTTCTGTTCCTCTTACATGACTTAGAATTTGACATGTGTTCAGGCCTTTTCTTGAAGAAGTGGAAGATTTCACAAGTGGGGCTTTGGTTGCAGGAGTATCTTTTGAAGGAGTTTTCTGTTGCAGTGAGTAATTGCTTTTCACCAAGATGGACATGGCATGTGTGAGGAAGAGGAGGGGAGTCAATATCTATGACCACTTATAAGTAGCTTCCTGATTTGGATGAATTAAGGCAGATTGAAAATGTAATGCACACCCAATTGGGTAATATCCTCCGTGCACAATGATAAATACCCCAGAGCTGTGAGAACATTCATTGCTGCATGGCTTTCTGTGGGGAAGAATTAGAAGAATTACATTTGTTTAAGGAAGCCAGGGATGGGAAAACATCAGCTCACCTTGTAATGAGCTGTTTTGTTTTTATTGATCCTCAAGAGCCTCAGCTGGAGCTGGAGGATTTCCAGGGCGCTGTGCATCACTTACCCACAATTTACTGGGTAGCACAAGGAACTTGAAACAACCTTTATATAGCTTGTGTAGCTTGTATTTAAGGGGATCATTGTGAAGTGCCCGTCTCTGAGGATGGAATTTGTATGGTTTAAACTATTGAAGAGACGAACTTTTCTTCAGTGGCAGCATATGGAGTAAAGTCCAGTAGCGTTAAACACTTGGACCACTTAAGTCCCAGGGAGTATCTTTGGGACATAGGATCCTGTGTCATTAATGTAAAACAGTGTAGTACTACCTAGAATGTGTATGTGTGTCTGAAATATAATGAGGCCAGAAGGGTGAGCGGTTTTAGTGTATATTTAAAATACAAATATAAAATACAAATTTTTGACTGCAGAGGTAATCTTAAATTGAAGATGCAGAAAATACTAAGCGTAACACTTCAGTATTTTCTGCATCTTTGATTTTAGGCTCATTTCCCTCACAGTCAAAAATTTATATTTTATATATGATATATTTGTTGGTTTTATAGTCTCAAGAATTGATTCTTTCATATAGACAGAGCTTGGAAGCTTTCTGCTCAGTTCTTTATGATTTCCTCCCCTACCCTCCTGGTCTTTCCTACAAATCCTTTAGAAGCTTGCTTACTTGGGGAGAGCCCTTTCTGCTTTCAGGATGCCAGGTTCCAGGCAGCTGAACTTCTCAAACAAATTTGTTTCGTCATTCAAAGAACCTCTTTGGAGCTAGAGCCCTTTGTTTTTAAAGGGATATTGCCAATTAAAATTGGCCACCAAGGGTAAATACATCAACTTCAGAACTAACTTCTCATGGAAGTATTTTTAAAGAAAATAAATATCCCCTTTGCGGTATTTAGAACCTAAAAAGTTTAGCAGCAAAAACTTTGTGGTGAGGGTGATAAACAGAAAGCCCTTATTTCCCCACCCTTCTCAAGCCCTGTGAGTTCTGAGGTGCCGGCAAGTGGCTGTATGAAAATGTTTGCTTAAATTAGATATTGCTTCATTTCTAATTTTCAGTCCAAAACCTAAATGAGTCATTAAAGGAAACCGCACTAATGAGATGCGCTACAAAGCAAATTATGCCTAGGGCAAAAAGCAGGCTTTTAATTTGTTCAACTTTAATCTCTAACATCTGGCTGTTATGAATGATGTCACTAAATATATTAAGAATATCAAAAATAGACTTTTGTAAACAGTGCCTGTGCTGTTTGCCTTTCTCCATTTGCTTACTCATTTTTTGGCACACAGTAATAAAAGAAAACACTTTAAAGGGCAGAGACTCCAAGCCATAAATTAAACTTTGTTTCGGATGTGGACTGTTGGGCTTGGTCACCAACTCCTTGTCTGCCTAGCTTGTGCTACAGGTGATACAGAACAAATGTAGAGCAGCTCTTGGGTATCTCTGGGTTCCGGTGGGTCCAGGACTGGGAGGTAGGCATGACAGCAGGGGCTGGTACCCTGCATAATCTCAGCAGAGCTTTAGGGCACAGGTGGACTCATACTCATAAATTCTTCTGCTTGCCACAGGGCTCAACAGCCTCCTCTTGGCTTGTGGCTTGCAGCTTAGAGCATCAGTGTGGCTACCACCTGAAGGCACCTGGCAAAGTAGGGATACCTGCACAAAAAGGTTGTTCATGCGTTTTCAGCCTGGTCACAAAGGGAAAATGTTGCATATTGCTCTTCTTATGAGATGTGTTGCCCCCTTATTTGCGTATGTTTGTAGTATTGACTGAATACCCAACCTTAGAATTGCCCAGGTGGGACAAACAGGTGTGTTGAACGCTAATCCTTGTAAACAGGTTACAATGAGAACTGAGGGACCCTGCAATCAGAGTTATTGTCCATAAGGCTTTTTTCCATTAACTTCAGTGGGGTCAAGTTGTTGCTGGACATGGAAAACTGTGAGCTGCTCCACTAAAAGTGGTAGAATCAATGCAGGTTGCTTGCAGGAGCAGTTTGTCAGGGTCCCTGCTCATGCGGGGTGTCAACAATTACAACAATCTGCTGAACGAACACTGTAGTAGGATTTTTGTCTGTGTTACTACCCTTTGTCCTGGCTTTCCTTGAGAAGAACTGTAAGCTTAATTTTAATATAGCAACAGTTTCTCTCCTTAGCCTGGAGTTGTGATTGCTCATTCTGGGGCCCACTGCCTGCTGGAAAGGCCTCCGTCCGCTGTGGGTAAAACTGGTGTGTGTAGAGTTGGATTTGTAGTTGCTGTAAGGTAGCCTGACACCACTGCCTTCAGTTTCTGTGTTTTTTCCAGAAATGTAGTAAATGTAAGTGGAACAGGATAATTGTTCTGTCTCACAGAAATGCAGATTGTTTTATTTTACTGGACTTTAATTTTTAGATAGACCTAGAGAATTCAGTCAATTCTTTCATCAGAGAGTTTTAAAACCAGGTGGCTGTGGTAATGCACAATTTCTGTTCTGCAGATCTTTCATACTTTGTTGTCCTTTGAACTTTTTAGTGCACTGGCCTATCTCTCCCTGCTCTGAATGTACTTGAAATCATATCCGTGTAGTCACATTTTTTCCATTTGCAAAATTTAGCAAATGTCATTCCCCCATTTCAGTTTTCCAGGAGACTCTCTTATGTTACGTATAATAAAAATAGGGCTCCCTGTAGAAACTTCTTTGTGTTTGTGAAGGATAAAATTGATGGGAGAACCAAGGATCACTGGCATCATCTATTAATTGAGAAGTAAAATGTGTGTATCCCATCCCTGACTGTGCAGAATTAGGGCACTAACCCAAATAGTTGGGACTGTCAGAGCCCCTCCTTTTACAGATTCCCCCTTATTCAAGAACACTCTGCCAAGAGCAGTATTCTGCCTTCACTGACTGGTGTATAAAGTCCAGGTAACACAAATTTCCAACTTTTCCACTCTCTGATTCCAGCAGGATTATAAATAACAAAAATGCCAAACTTCTTTCTGGTCTTATTGTTCAAGAAATAATAATATTGGCAAATTCCAGGGAGAACTGAAAGAGGGGTTAGCTTTCATTTATGTCTGGGAAGCACTGATGCCGAGACCTCTGTTCTAAGAGCAGTGGGGAGCCCTGTCAAGTCTTTTTCATTAGAGGATCTAATCCGTCTCTCTGAGGAGATTCATGGAAGACATAATCAGATTGTCTAGTCTGATCCACTTGGTGTCACAGGTCACTGAATTTCATGCAGATGGCTCTGTAGTAAGTCTTATCCTGACATTCTCAAGCATTGACAGCTTCCAAAGGGTCACAGCACTGTGGCAGTGGAGCCGAGGCCATGGAAAACTTTCCTCTTGAGCAGTTTTAGCTTTTGCGTTGCCTTAATTTGGGTCTAAAATTTGACCCCAGTTTCACTGCAGTATTTAAGCATGCAACTCCATCATTTCCAATAGTAGCTGTCCTCCTAAATATGTCCTGGCTTCTAGGTCTCAGTGTGTACAGCTGGATTTTTAACTTCTACAATATGACAATTGTCTAGATGTTTTTCATAATTGCAGAACATGATGGTAAAGAAGTGTGTTGTAAAATGAACCCAAAGTTGAAAATAGTAATCTGAAGTGAAATGCAAACAACCCATTTCCCATCCAAAATGTTCTTTTCTCTAACCAAAGCATTTAGGAATGTGTCTAGTACTTAGAAATCTGGGCTGAAAAGTTTCATTTGTATTTTCTTCCATAGCTAACACCTTTGGAGGAAAAACAATTTGAAACACACATTCAGCAGCAGGAAGGAGGAGGGGAGAGGTATCTGGAAATCAGTAATGTTAAAAAAGCTGGAGATGATAGAGAACAGAAATTTGCACCTGAGCTTGTAATGTGAGACAGCAACTCAGCAGCTCTGTGCAGTTTTGAATATTTTTTTAAAGGAGACATAATGCCATAGAGCAGAAAGGTACCAGACCTCTCTTGTGGCGTGGAAGGGGGAGAGATTCTGGGCTCTGTTCCTAAGTTACGGGTCTAGCTAATTGAAACAAATGTGATGAGGAAGCTGAGAAATTCGCTATATTAAAAACTGTTGAAAGTTGGAAAAATACTTAAACAACTTTGGGTCATGATTTACAGTACTTGATTGCAGTTTGTGAATATTTTGGTGCGTGAAAGAAAGGACTTCCTGAATGAGCACTGAATGATAGATAGCGAAAGTCTTAATACTTGGGGGAAGGTCCTGCACTGGCTGAGGAGAATCATCATCATGAACAAAAGGCTCATCCTCAAAGGTATTCTAGTGTGGGTTCATCTGGAAGTCGGATGCTCTTGGTGGTCTAAACCTAAACAACTTAAAGTTCCTGCATGAATGCAATTAGATGAAAGCCCAAAAGGGATGCAGCTTGAGATAGGCTGGACTGTTTCACTTCCACCTAAAAATTGCCCTGCTGGTTCAGATCAAAGATCCATCTAACCCAGGATTCTGTCACTTGACCACAAGTGAATGCCTAAGGAGCAGGAAGAACAGGGCAAATGCACAGGATGCTTCCCCCTAACACTGTAACACTTTCATCTCAAGGGATTTCTTGAGCTTGTTGTGGTTTCTCTGTTTAATAACGGATCTCTTATAAATGCTGGTCTAGTCTCCGTTGAACCCATGTAAACTGCTCACATCCACAATGTCTGCTTGCAAGGAGTTCCACAGATCTACTGCATGTTGTCTGAAGGTTCACCTTATTTTGTTGTTACTTGAACTTGGCACCCAGTAGTTTCATTTGATGGCCCCCAGCTCTGGAAGAGACAGTGAACAATTGATCCCTATTCTTTTATGCTCCTTGTAGTTTTGCAGACCTTTGTCATATTCCCCTAAATCATTTCTTTTCTATTTGGAAACTCATTTCTTTTGTATTTATATAGACAGCTCTATGCAAATAGAGAACAAGTATAGCAGTTGAGTCTGCTTTAAAATGTCTAAATTCATTTTATTGTCCTGTTGGTAGCCGCAGTGCAACCCTATTTAAATTTACCCCTTGCCACCCTGACACTGGCCACATAAGAACATCTATGTTATCATTTGGATGGACTTTAGGTTCAGCGTACTCTGAAATAAATGGCTGAGGTGTCATGTGGTTTGTGTGAACAAGTGACACATATTTTGATAGAAGTGCTGGATATCTTATTTTTAAAATTTGATATGTCAGACTGCTGGCTCAAAATTTGTTGGCCCTTGGGAAGTTCTGCGAAAGTATAACAGTCTGTTTATAAGACACTGTGTCTTTTTCATTAGATTATTTATTGTTGCCAAGGAGAAGAAAGAGCTCATTCTAGTGTACATATGAAGCCCTGGATCTATACACCATGTGCACTGAGTGCCTGAGCTGCATCTTTAAGCCACACAAAGCTAAAAGCCATCAAGGAGCACATGCTGCAGAACTCATAATCTGACAGTCCTAGATCTTTTGTGATCTTTCTGGAACAACTCAACAGAAAGCAAGCTTTTCATCAGGCAGAAATGCTAAGAATAGCAAACCCCACACTCAAGCTCTGTGAATAAAAGACCAAACTTGAGAAACTGAAACATATGGCAGAAATATAGCTAGAGTGCATCATTCTTAGCTTTGAGTTTGCAAATGAGAGAAAGCATTTTGCCAGCTGGGTGTGGAAAAGTGTGAAACCAAAGACTCTGTAGGTAACTGAGTGTAGAGGAATGTACAAAGCTTAGTTATTTTACCCTGCATGTATAGAGGTACAAAGTCTTGAATTATTATCAGATTACTTGGGTTAATTTATATCGTGGTCTCCATCACAATAGAAGTTCCATATTGCTCTTAATCACAGTGTCCAAACCCACAGTTCGGCTGTTAATCACTTCTGTAACAGTGATGCTTTTTATGAGTTCTAGGCCTGGGTGGCTCTCTAGACCTAGTATTTGAAGTAGTAAGAAGCCCCAATGTATCTTGGGACAAGAAAAATGAATGGAAAGTTAGTTTTGACAGGCACAGTCCTTGTCAAATAGGAAAAAAGGGGGGCAGAAGTATTCTGCTAGGTTTAACAGTTGATTTTGTCTTATTCATAAAAAGTGAGGTGAAGTTAGCTAAAGTATGTTTATTTGGTAAAGGAATAATGCTGGATTAAAGAAATCTGAGATCAACCAAGAGTGACAGTCCAAGTCTCCTCTCCCATGACTTTTTTTTCATCCAAATGTAGAGATCATTTATTTAGTCTTTTAGCCTTTGTTCATGCTGGATCGCTATCATGCCTCTGCATTTAATTGGGCAAAACTGGAATAAGTTGTATTTTCAGTAGTGAACAATACAGGATTTTAAGGACATCTAATCCCAAATTGGAAAGAGTTTGTTATGTCATATGCACTCTCCTGCTGAACTGGCCGTTGATATTGACAACGTGGAAAAAATAATCCAGTAAATCTCTGCAGTAAGACTAAAGGGACAATATTGTTTTCTGTGCATGGTTCGGGCTTTACCTCTTGATTGCGAGAAGCAGTGGAAACTTGCAATAATGACTTTTCATATATTATTCTCAAAGTGCACAATGCAGTGCTGGGAGAAATGGGCAGCCTTTTTCTTATCTGGTATGACTTTCTCAAATTGAAAGATGTTTGCTGTGCTAGGAAATCAATGCAAGAGTTATTTCAGGGATGTTTCCCATAAATCTCCTTATTTGGCATACCTGAAAGTATCCCAATTTGACAGTGAAGATAGAAAGTTAGCATGAGTTCAGCAAGATGTTTCTGTGTTCTGGTTAGAACATACTATATTGGCTGCTTGTTAGTGACTGATGGTCAAGTAATGATAACGTTATAGTTTGTCTTTATCTACTAAAAAGAGATGATTTTGCTAAATGAAGGTAACTGGTTACATACAGAGTCAAAGATGTATGTATGTTTGTGTCGTGGTGGATCATAGAAAGTTTAGGGACTCCTTTATGCAGGCTCCTAACTGAAGGGACGAGATACTAGTGGTGAAATGAGGAGGGTATTCATTTTAGTGAGCAACTTGTCGAGTTGCACAAGGAGGATAATCTGTAACCAAGCCGGGAAGTGTGGCGAGGGCTTCCGGATCCTAGCCAGTGACCCTTCCAGATCCTATACCAGACTGTGCTTCGTTAAGAGACAACCTCCACAAAGAAACATAACTTATCTTTTCCACACCAATCAACTCTTAGAGCAGTTCCTCAGCCATTTTTTAGCTTTTCATAGAAGCAAATAGATACAAAATATTGATAACATTGCGGAAAAGCAGCCCTTTAATCCAAGACATTTTAAGTATTCAGTTCCTCCTAACTTAGCACGGAGAGATCTCCCCAGGTGTAGGACATCTGTTTTCTTCAAACGTGCATTCCCTTTTGGTAGATGACCTGAAATATTGCAGAACTTGACAGGGATAATCTGAATGAAATGCTTTTTTCAGAAATAGAAGTTTCCTCTGCTTCTCACCTAGTCAGTGTTTACAGCCTCATCAGCAGTGCTTTATTCAAGTGATCCATATTAAAATATGAATTTAGTTATGCTGAGGCTTCTTATCATTATATGATATTACCTTGGAAAAATAATAGATGCCCAATTAAAATGTGTTAAAAATTGTGGTGCGGTGTTATTTGCTGACAAGTATAAAATGAAGAATAATGTTTTTTCTAACCCCACATTTGAGTTTAAACAAAAACTAGTATGGGCAAATCTGTGGTCTCTGTCTTATGTAAGGTCAGCAAGATGTTCAAAAGCAGTGGTCTGGACTTATTTCTGAGCAGAAGGCAAAAAGGCCACGTCTGTCAATTTTTCTTCCATCCCATAGGAATATAATGATAAAGGACTCACAGAACAAGTGAGAGATGTTCCCTGCCTGCAGACTAAACAAGCATTTTTTATACTGCGATATTCCTTCTCCCTACCCTGCAGCAAAAATACTTTAATTTGAATCTAGCGTTCTCACCTCTTGAAATTAATGTGTAGTTGCCCATGTTGTTGTTTCTGCTGAGTCTTAACTGCCCCTGTTCTTCCTGCGCTGGAGCATGAAGGAAGTATACTGAAAGTGGAAAGGGGGACAGGCCACTTGGGAGTAATATAGGAACGTTGTCAGAGTATGCAGGGATGTGATGAGAAAGGCTAAGGCCCGTTTGGAATTAAATCTGGAGAGAGATGTCAAGGACAACAAGAAGGGCTTCTTCAAATACATTAGTAGCAAGAGGAAGACTAGGGAAAATGTGGCCCTTTGCTGAATGGGGTGGGTGCCCTGGTGACGAAGGATGCAGAGAAGGTAGAGTTACTGAATGCCTTCTTTGCTTCAGTCGTTACTGCTCAGGCCAGCCCTCAGGAACCCCAGATCCTGGAGGCAAGAGAGAAAGTCTGGAGAAAGGAAGACTTTCCCTTGGTGGAGGAGGATCGGGTTAGAGATCATTTAAGCAAACTTGACACCCACAAATCCATGGGCCCTGATGGGTTGCACCCATGAGTGCTGAGGGAGCTGGCGGACGTTATTGCTAAGCCACTCTGCATCATCTTTGAAAGGTCATGGAGAACAAGAGAGGTGCCTGAGGACTGGAAGAAAGCCAATGTCACCCCAGTCTTCAAAAAGGGCAAGGAGGAGGACCCAGGGAACTACAGGCCAGTCAGCCTCACCTGCATCCCTGGAAAGGTGATGGAGCAGCTCATCCTGGAGGCCATCTCCAAGCATGTGGAGGACAAGAAAGTGATCAGGAGTAGTCAGCATGGCTTCCCCAAGGGGAAATCATGCCTAACCAATCTGATAGCCTTCTATGATGGAATGACTGGCTGGGTAGATGAGGGGAGAGCAGTGGATGTGGTCTCCCTTGACTTTGGGAAGGCTTTTGACACTGTCTCCCATAACATCCTCGTAGACAAGCTCAGGAAGTGTGGGTTAGATGAGTGGACAGTGAGGTGGATTGAGAACTGGCTGAATGGCAGAGCTCAGAGGGTTGTGATCAGTGGCACAAAGTCTAGCTGGAGGTCTGTAGCTAGCGGTGTCCCCCAGGGGTCAGGACTGGGTCCAGTCTTGTTCAACTTCTTCATCAATGAGCTGGATGAAGGGACAGAGTGCACCCTCAGCAAGTTTGCTGACGATACAAAACTGGGAGGAGTGGCTGATACCCCAGAGGGCTGTGCTGCCATTCAGAGAGACCTGGACAGGCTGGAGAGATGGGCAGAGAGGAACCTCATGAAGTTCAACAAAGGCAAGTGCAGGGTCCTGCACCTGGGGAGGAATAATCCCCTGCACCAGTACAGGTTGGGGGTTGAGCTGCTGGAAAGCAGCTCTGCGGAGAAGGACCTGGGAGTCCTGCTGGACTGCAGGCTGACTATGAGCCGGCAATGTGCCCTTGTAGCCAAGAAGGCTGAAGGTATCCTGGGGTGCATCAGGAAGAGCATTGCTAGCAGGTTGAGGGAGGTGATCCTCCCCCTCTACTCAGCCCTGGTGAGGCCACATCTAGAGTACTGCGTCCAGTTCTGGGCTCCCCAGTACAAGAGGGATGTGGCACTACTGGAGCAAGTCCAGCGAAGGGCTATGAAGATGATTAGGGGACTGGAGCATCTCTCTTATGAGGAAAGACTCAGAGAGCTGGGCCTGTTTAGCTTGGAGAAGAGAAGGCTGAGAGGGGATCTTATTAATGTGTACAAGTATCTGAATGGAGGGTGTCGAGAGGATGGGACCAGACTCTTTTCAGTGGTGCCGAGCGACAGGACGCGAGGCAACGGGCACAAACTGAAACACAGACACTTCCATCTGAACATGAGGAAAAAATTCTTCACTGTGAGGGTGACAGAGCACTGGAACAGGCTGCCCAGAGAGGTTGTGGAGTCTCCTTCTCTGGAGATATTCAAAACCCGCCTGGACGCGATCCTGTGCAAAATGCTCTAGGTGACCCTGCTTGAGCAGGGGGGTTGGACTAGATGATCTCCAGAGGTCCCTTCCAACCTCAGCAATTCTGTGAGTGTGGGGATCTTTTTGAGTGAGAATTGGTCATAGCCTCAGCATAACTAAATTCATATTTTTATTGCATTTTTATTTCTAGTAGGTAATATCTGTATCTTACAGCTATAGTAGACTTGATGATTTCTTGAGCTGAAATAAATCAACTGTTTGTACTTAGCCATGTTTAATCATATTCAGATGTTATTGTAATGCACATGGCTCAACTTAACAATCTGTTGCGACACTGAATTTTTGTCCATTTATCCAAAAATGGCAGCGTTTGTTTCAGATGATCAGAGAACGGTTGTTCAAAATCTGACCACTAGCATGTACTGTTCTGTACAAAATCTGAAATCCTGTCATTCCTTTTTCCTTAGATACAACAAATGGAAAAATTCAACTGTGCGTATGCACTTAGGTTTCTTATTAGTTCCTACAATGTTTCATTTCTTTTCTGAAATCATAATTTATGTTTTTTATTTATTTATTTATTTTATTTATTTATTTATTTATTTATTGAGATTCCAGCTCTAACATATTGCAAACTTTTGTTTTGGAAAGGTTGCAGGTCACTTCAGGAAGTGCCTGAAACTCTATTCATGGAAATAAATACGATGCCTATGGTGGAAGCATGTTACTAATAGTCCCCTTACACTACTCATCCTAGGAACAGGCTACCTGTGGAAAGCTATTGCTGTGTTAGCCTCCTGTATGTTTGAACATTGGGAGAGCTTTGGTTATTTGAGGCTAAATTTCATATTCTGGTATTGTTTAAACTGAGAGATGGCAAAGAGGGACTGCCAGGGTGGGTAATCAAACCAAACAGTAGCCATGGTTTCAGCAAGAGAAAAGTCTCCTTTGCTTTCCTGAACCAGGATATTTGTTTTCTTGTTGGGAGCACTGTCTAATAAGAGATAACAAAAGTGAAGCGACAAAAGTAGGATTTTCCGTTAGTGTTACATGAAATTTTTCTATGAGATTTGGCTGACTTTAGCTGATAGTCATTTTTCAGCAGCAAAAAGTTGTTTGCTGCTGGAAACCTTTGCTTCATACAGTGACCTGGCCACCCAGTCACCATCTGCTAAACCTGATGCTGCTTAATTGAAAAAGTAGATGAATATGCTGTTTTATGGAGGCAGCATTTTGTTTTTTGTAGGTGTTTAAGTGTTGATAGCTCGACTCATGGTCCCCCAGGCCCTTTTCTGCAATGCTGTTACCTAGCCAGTCCATCCCTAGCCTGTAGCAAGCTGTAGGATTATGGTTCTACATGCAGGTTTTTGCATTTGACTTTCCTGAAGCACATGATGTTCATGTCAGCCCATTTCTACAGTTTGTCATTGTCCTTCTGAACAGCAGCTCTGACCTCCAGTGTATCAACCATGCCCTCCAATTTGGTGTAATCTGCAAACTTGGTGAGAATGCGTTCAGTCCCATTACCCAGGTTGTTGATGAAGGTTTGATAGTATCAGCCCCAGTATGTCTTTGGGACAGATGGCTATTTGAAATGCATCAGCACTTGATGAAGAGTCTGAAAATGTTATAGACCCTATACTGTGCCACTGTGGGAGACTGCAGGGAGTTGGGCACAAGAGGATGGAAGCATGTTGTGGTTCAGCAGTTTTCTGTCTGGCCCTTTGAGTCTTTATGCCTGTGAACAAATAGGGTGAGGGATGACTCGTGTCTTTAGGACTCTCACCTAACAATATTTGGATGGTAATACTTGTGCTATTGGGCTGTATAGCAATCCTGCAATAGCTTCTATATAGCTGCAGAGATCTGCTTGCATGAAGCTTGCTGTGGACCCAGTGTCCTGGCCCCTGTTCCCAAGGTGCCCCGATGGTGCTAGGCCTTTTTGAGCTCTTCTTGCACTTTTCCTCACTAGATACTTTATAGTCCTAGGGCCTAACAGATAAAGGTGTGTTGCTGAAGGTGCTCTTAAAAGATTTTGCCTAAGCTCATTAAGCATCATGGGCATTGGTAACATGTCAGGACTCTTAATTCTGTTCTGAAATGGAGCAGCCTGTCGTTGGAGTTACAAAAAAGTAAATTGGGAGTGAGCAGCATCTGGCTAAAGACCTGCAAAGTTTATTTTTTATATGTATCACTGTAACACTTGTGTGATAGTCTCTAACATAACTGTCTTAATAGTTTGGAATCTTGTTAATGAATCTCTTCTTGACAATTGTCTCAGTTTAATGGTGGATTCTTACACTTTAACTATGATTTCTGCCTATGATTTGTATGGCTGAGTAAACCTTTTGGAGAGTATGTGGAAAGCTTTCATCTTGGTTTAAGGAACAGGATCACTATCCAATTTACTCAGCCCCTGTCTCAAGTAGTCTATAATTTTCCATAGCCCCACCTCATGTTTTTATTCCATTAGATTATTGAGGGTAATGGTTAATGACAGGTGTAACATAAAATGGAACTGGTGGGTAATCACTAGGATTTAGTGCACGGTTTTGTTTTGGGGTTATAAAAGATGGTGTCAGAAGTTATTTCATGAGACAATGAACTGTGAATCTTGTTAGCACAAAAATGCACAGAATGACCCCAGAGCATTGCAGTGCCCCTAAGGCTGGTTAAAGAACAGGGAGGCATACCGCAGGGGATAAAAATAAGCAGGCGTTCCTGAGCTTGCTATAATGCTACACAAATGCAAAGTAACAGCAACGAATTGCATCGTAGCAGAAGGAATAATGAATGCTACGGCGAGCATAGTAACAGCCTGAGACCCACCATAAATTTTTTTGTGTGATTTGGTGAAGTCAAAAATAATTGCATTTCCAAGTGTAACCATTGATTTTCTTCTACGTTGACTTAGTTTTAGAGGGCACAGTTTTAGAAACTTTGTACCTGATTTTTTTTTAAACCACCTGGTCAAAATCATCTTGTGTGTCTCAGTGCTCTTAAAGAATCAAGCTTATGCTGTTGCAAAGCTCTCATTGAATTAAAGGCTGTTTTTGGAAAACATTTTTAGAATCCCTCTACTTCCTTATCACTCAGAGGAATAATGTCCAAGCTCACAGAAATAATGTAGGTCTTAATTTATTGAAAGCGGTAAAGCAATTTTAGATCCTCTGCAAATTTCTATGTAAGTATGAAATCTTAGAAGATAATTTGAGGCTTGATCTTGCATTTGTTTGAAGTTAGTGCTGAATTCCCAATGATTTCATTAGCATGGCATGATGCTCCTGGGGCAAAAGTCTCAGATCCATCCAAATTTAGTCTATTTTTGGAGTTCTGTTTGCATGAAGAGTGGAATGAGTGCAGACATCTTGTGCGCCTGAGGAAAGAATTCTTTAGTGGACATAGTTATAATAAATTTAGCCCTAATTCTGCTCCTTCAGCTGATAATTGGAACTAGGGGAGTATGGAATAGTGACTGCTTTAGCAGAGTCAGTATAATTCCCAACTTCCTTGCAAAAACCTTGCCATAAGTGACATAATGTAGCGATATCTGCCCAGTTTGTTTCTTTTACAATGAAAATGAAAAGTCTGCTGCAACTAGTTCTGACACTAGTAACTGGGGGGGTTGTTTTACTGGATGCTGGTGCAATCTGTTTTTTTCAGTGTATCAAGCTAGTTTTATTTATTTATTTATTTTTAATTGCATTTGATATCACCAAACCTACTGGAATTGGATTACAGGGTGACCGTATACTTAAAATGTATTTGCAAATTTTATTAAACATGACCATCTTGATTTTACAGCTATTATTGTTTTGACTGGGTTATGGCTGAATAATCTGTGCTGTGAAAAACTGCACAGTTCACCAAGAAATAGCTTCTGAGTAATGGATCTCCATGTCCATAATGGTCTTGCACTGAAGCACAGTCCAAAAGCCTTGTCAGTGGCTCCATGATGTACGGTGAAGGATCACATTGTGCTCCGCTCTGCTCTGGCAAGAGCTGCTAGCTCTGGTCTAACTACTCCTTGGATGGAAAGGGGCCCTTAGTTTCTGAGGAAGTCCTTGTGCTCTGTGGGTTTGTATGTTGTCCAGAGGATCTCTGCAAGTCTGCCAAAATGTCTGGCACACCTAAGGTCGTGAGACGAAGGTGGCCCTGCGAGCCGGGGGTGGCTCGCTGACTGCAGAGGCAGAGTCACCTTGTTTATGGAGACTTTTCTGTCTCCAGAGTGCTGATTTCTTGTCCAATATGGGGCTGACGTCGGAGACGCCAAACTTCTGTTACTGCTTCTCTGCCAGATAACCCATATGGAAAGTTTTTTCTCCTGTGCTTGGAGCTAAGTAATTTTGCTACACGGAGCCAGGAATGTAAAGACCAAACTACAAAGCTCTGTAGATGGCCAGCTCTCATGATTTGATTTGATATCTTTGAATTGATGATTGTTAGGTGTCTAAGTACCTGTGAGATTTGAACTTTAGTTTTTTAGCTTAAGCCGTGGATACTAATGATGCTTTAGGATTTTTTTTGCTTGCTTTTTTTTTGTCCGTAGTCAGGTATGTTGTATATTCTAGCTAAATGGGGTATATACCCATCCTGGTTCCAGTCCATATGGAAAGAGTTTTTTTGCTACAATCTTTATTCCAACAAAAGTCATCAAACTCTGTCTCCTCTGTTTCTATGAATACTGGGAAGCCTGTTAGCAAGAAACGTTAAGTGAGGATTCCACCACACCACTAAAACTATTATGCATTGCAAAAGGGCACAGCATTAACCAGCAATTGGGCCCAATTTTATTTGTCCTTTACTAACTTCATCTGAGGTTCCTAATTTCTCTGTTAATTCATTTTCCATGAAGCTTAAAAACTTTTATATGCTTTAAGATTTGCAGTGTTCCCAATTTATTCCCCTTAGTATAGTTTATAATATTAATAGTTTATAGTTTATACACCTTTCTTTCACTTTTTGTTGGACCTAATGGTTAAGAAGATGCATGCTTCTGGAATTACTTTAAGGGAATTTCCATTGGAGAATATTTTAAGTTAAGGGTAAGGTATCCTGGGAATGCAAAAATACTTAGAAGTTATATTGTTAGTACTTACCTCCTGAGAAAAATATAATATGGCTGAAGAAACAGAGGGATTTTTGAGAGTATAGCATGTTAACTTTAATAGGAATTGTATTGCGTGGTGGCACAGATACAGCTTTAATCACAAATTATGAAGTAAGTTAGGTTATTTTATATATGTAACACCTACTGTGCAGAAATGATGCAACCGTAATTCATTTAATTGAAACTAGTAAATCTGTCCAGCCAGAATGACTGTGTAAAATTACTGTGGTAGGATAGGAAAGCCTGTACCTTGGCTTTATAGCCATGCTTATAAAGCTAGTTTCCTGCCAGTGCACTCTCTGTGAATGTATGGAAGAGTCTTAATGGGCACGTATACCCACCCAGGACAAATCTGCTCCTGTGAAGCTTCAGCCTTGCATTGCAGGGTGGCTTTTCAAGAAGCTTTCAGGCTGGGTTGTGAGGCAGGAAGAGATCAAATGACTTATCCAAGTCCTGCAAAATACCAGCTGAAATTCGGATCTAATGTGCTTCTGGCTTGTTTCAGGTTTTTACTCCAACCACTAGAACACAAAGCCTCTTAGCCAGGACGGGAGAGTACCCTGTTGTAGCCTATTTCACGGTTATGGATTGCAACTGAGAATATTTAAGGATTCGCTTGTGTTTCTGAGTCCCACACGAAAGCATAGTTCATTTTGAGAGGGTTGAAAAGATATTTCTTCTTCTTAACATACAATCCTCATCAAATGCTAATTAAATGATAAGTATAATAGGAAAACTGTTAATTGCTTAGTTGCATTTCTTATTATCTATGAAAGTTTTTAATTATAGAGCAGAGTTGTTACATGAAGCCTGTAATGACAAGGGGAAAATGGGTATGAATTTACTAGCGCTGGCTGGATTGTCTTTATTACCTTTCAAATAAAGCAGCCCGTCTTGATTAGGGCGTGCTGCTTGCTTTCTCTGCGAAGCAGAAGCTTTCCACCAGGTGAGGTAGGCCCCTGCGGGCACAGCGGCTGGGTACGGGAATTAGAGTAATTCCCCAGACGTCAGCCGTGTGGCTCTGGATTTACTCAGGAGCTGCAGGAGAAGTTTCTGTACAAGAAGAAAACTACTGTCAGTGCACCACTTGTGCCCATAAATGCTCGAAGGCAGGCCGGGTGTCACACTCGGACGTCCAGTAGGGAAAAGGTGCATTAGCCTTGCTAGTATTTAAGAGTAAGAGGGGGATTAGCATTGTGAAAGAACTATTTTCCCTTGGATTCCTCCATTTTAGTATACCGCTCTACTAAGACTAGTACCTTAGCCTTTCTCTGGAAATTGGCCAGCGAACCTTGTGAAGGCTTTATGGAGGCTTATTGCTGCCTAATTCACCTTTCAAAATGGAAGTGAGATTTCTCAGGTGCTTTCCAGAACTTTGTCCTTGCTTGCTTCATCTGATGGGCCAAAGTTTAGACCAAGTACTGTAGTGTCTGAAACTGTTAAGCTTTCCTGATTTGTCATTACATTGAGGCTTGTACTTAGTCCTTAAATAGATGGTAATTTTTGCAATATAGTTTTGGGATTTAAAAAGGGTTACTTTGGGAATAGATTACTAAAATAGCACACAGAATAACACTGTCAATCTTCCTTTTTTGCAATTTGTAGTTTACAAATATGTTACTTGTTATCAACATCTTACTGAAGGTGCTTCAAGTGTGTCCAGAGAGTCACTTACGTTCAGGATGGCAATCAAAATTCCCATTTAATAGCAAAAGGGAGAAATCTTTTGAAAAATTTTGAATATTCTTTTTTTTCTTTTGTGTAAATTAAATTGTTTAAAAATTTTAAATTCTCTAGCAAAGCTTTTAAATGTGCTCTAAGACTTAGCAGGTTGCTGCTGTACCCATGAAGTAAATGGTTTTGCTATGCATTGCAACCGAACATTAATTAAGATTAATAAATCCAAGGTTGGCTTCCTGTAAAATGATAACTGAATATGTTGAAATTCATTGCTAAGATTCTGGTAATGTACTATGAAGAGTGAGATCTGAAACTGAAATCTCATGGTTCTCTGCTTTCAAGAATGACCAAAAAGGTGAAAATTAATTTCTCCTTTATTTGTTTTATAATATTTCAAAAAATGCTACTGCGCTTTAATACATGAATAAAGTCTCCTGGGTGCTTTTTCAATGGAATTAATTTTACATCTAATCCCATTATTTTAATCTGTTATTAAAAATAGTTTGTTCTTTCTGAGGAATTGTATTGACACAGCAAAGTGGTGTGTCCAGGGTATACAAGCATCTGTTTGATTAGCAAAGTGATACTTCTCACATAGCGTTTTCTTTACATGAAGTATTGGAAAGAAAAAGAGCACTTCTAGCTGTGGACTTCTGGAGAAGAGTTGTTATACACTAAAATGACACTTGAAAGTAAAATTGCAACATCAAACAGGTTTGAACATGGCATATTTCAGGATGCCAATGCAGATGTACTGTGTCTGCACAAGTAGGTCAAATCAAAATGATATCCAGTTGCCATGATCACATCTAAATTTTCCATAGCCTCATTCACTGCTCGCCTGAGGACACATACTTGCCTTTGAAACATTGCCCATAATTCAGAATGAACCCGTTGTTATGTGCGTTTACGCAGTGCTGTCTTCATAGGAGGAATTCAGCTGCAGTTGTTAAATCTGGCAAGAGCTAAATAGATTAGGTGCTGATTTTCTCCGTTTTACAGCCTGCATCGGACAAAAGCCAAAGCTTGCACTAATTTTGGATTCCCAAGGTAAAATTCCAAGCAGTGGTTTTACAAAGCATGTGATTGCTCTTGGTCACCAAGCAGCATGAAAAAAATATTAATGTAGAAGAAACTATCCTAGTTTAAAGGGAGGCATGAGCATGTTTCAGCCCTCTGCTCAGGTGATCTGTGAGCTTTGGCCCTCGCGAAATGGGAGGAATCCAATCCTGGGTAACAGATACTCGGTTTGCTACTTGAGCTTCTCAAAGTGCCTGAGATGCAATCACTCTATAATAGCAATATTATGAAGTATGTAATTAACATAACAAAGTTCTAAAGAACAGGTTTGAAAACCCAGGGCTTCAGCAAACCTGTAAGATGTCGGTTTGTGCGCGACTGCTACAAGTTACAGTGTTGGCCTGCTGGCTGCAGCATCACCTGGGCAACGATGGAGAGTGGTAGATCACAGACAACGTTACCATCGTTTTCTAGATTTTTTTTTCCTTTTTTTCTTTTTCTTTTGTAAATACAGTGGAATCTGTCCAGCCTGGAGGATTCATTCTGTTTTTTTCTCTTTAAAACCTGTTTTGGTATTTTGATGACAACAAAAAGCTGAACTTTGCAGGTCACCCAGCCTACTAAGACAGGATTCTTTTCAGAGACCATCAAATGAAAGGATCATCATGTAACTTGAATCATTCTGTTCCCTAGATCTCTCATACAAAATTTGTGTATATATATGGGATGCCAATTTACTTCAGTTGAAATTTCAAAAATGCTTTAATGAGTTACAGAAACAGCAAAGTAGAGAACTTCCAGTCTCACTAATCTGAAATGAAAAAGCGTAATTCTCTGTTACCTACTAGCAACCAAGTATTTAAAAACCATTCTATTTCTAAAAGAAAATGTTTGGCTGCACCAGCCTGTTTTCTAGTTCCATGACTTTGAATGAATGTTCCTGGTGGCACAGCGTTGGAGTTCTGGGAATGCTGCTCTTTGTCTGGCAGTATAAATTTGAAAATGAACCTCTGCTTCAGTTGTAGGGTAAAAAGAAAATCACCAGTTTCAACTGTTTCCAATTTCAGAATTATCTGTGCTGCATTTACTCAACAGTGTGTCAATACAGTATTTAAATGACAAACTGTTGTTTTGATTCATACCTTATATAGAAGTCCTATTTTAGTTCTATTCTCAGGTACATGGACTGAAAGATATCAGTGAGACAAAACATAGTGATTTCTGCTTAATTCCGACAGTAGCAACATCAAATGCATTGGCTCTGAATGTTTTCTGTGGTGACAGGTTGCTCTATTTTGAGATCTAGCAAAGTGCAATTCCAATGTAACTTTCTGATTATTTGTGTGTACTACAGAGCTTGTCACTTCATCAAAATGTGGGTTTTTCCCATTTTTGTTATTCATAATAATTATTGCACTTAATCATCTCTAGCTTACTTACAAGATTTACAGCATATTGAATAGATAGCCCATTTATCACTGTGGTGTGATGAATTTAGTCCATATTCCCCTAGTTGTCTATGAAGCATTTCCTACTACCAGAAATCATGCTGAAATTTGTAAATATTTAGGTAGTTCTGAAAAAACGCAAAACTTCCAGATTCTGTTAGCAGGCATTTGTCAGAGCGCTCACAAATAATGGATAATCATGACCTTGCTTAATACAGTGGAGTGGCATGCTTAATTGCAGAAATGTCTGTGCATCATTTGTTTGCTTCAACTAAATTTAGTAAATATCCCTCTTGATCCCTCTTTCAGAGTAACCAAGTGAAATGGTATAGTTAATGAGAAGTCTGCAATGCATCCTTCATAAGTGTGTTATCTATTTTTAAGCAGAGATTTTGGGAGAAAGGTGTTGCTTGTGCTCGGGCACTTAATTCCAGATTTGGGCTAATAAATGAGTTGTCTGATTTTTCAAAAATGCAGATCACATAGGGCAAAAATGCCAGCTAATTGCTATCTGGGCGGGTGGGATATTTTATAGCTGCCTTATGTTCTTATAATCATTTAGCTTATTTTAACAATTTGGTTACATTACGGTGTATCTCTTATTTTAGGTAGTTGGCAGTAGCAAGCAGAATTCCTTAAGCACTGCTTCCTACTTTGCTTTGCCAGTTAATCTACAATGTGCTGCCACCTGCAACATGTCAAGCGAGCCTCCTTGTCAGACTGAACAAGCGTTTCTGGGCTGCGCAGTGTGATCCGTATGGTAGCTTCAGAAACAGCAGCTTACTGAATGGTGGTATGTAGCTGTGTGAATACTGCGCGGAATTAGGGACGATATTACACAGAAGACATAAAAGAGACATAGCTGTAGCTATGCAGTTAAAAGATCAAAAAATTATGGGCTTAAATTGCAGTTGCAAAAGTGAAAGGAAAATGAAGTAGTCTTCCAAGAGAACAAGGGAAGGCATGACTGACTTAAGCCAGTTCTGACGCAAGTTGTGTGTCGGTTAGGCTAGCCCCAAGGGAGCACAGGTTGAAACTGGAAAGGTGCATGCTGGCGACACTGCCGGCACCCTGCCTCGGCCCGGGGTAGCTGCCGTGTGGCTGGAAGAGCGGCTGCAGCTGCTGCTGCTGAGCTGTCTCGCTGGGCGCCATACCTTAGACATCAGGAGCGGTGATGCGGCATGTTTCTCATTTTATACCTTGAAAGTACCGCAGGAATGTCATCGGTAAATAATAAGTGCTGTAAATTGCTTCACCTGGCTACATATCCAATCTTCTCCATGAGCTACAGCAACTAGAACTCGCACCAGGTCAGATCCAGAGCAAAACTTTGAGGGGCTAACCTTGTTTCTGTCTTCTGAGCTGCTAAAACATATGCGAGATCTTCTGAGTTGGGCCTAGATGTTTTCCAGGTCAGGGAGGGAACAAGTCGTATCTCACACTGTATGTGGAACTCCTGTCCTGGCTTTGGGGACACAAGCTGAAACTAGCTGCAATACAGAACAGCCACTGTTGAGTTAAGAGTTACTGTGAGACCTCTCATCAGTCTGGGTGGTGGCGCGCATCCACCTTGGGCACCCCAGGCTCTCAGCTGGGAAGCGAGTATATTGCTTTGGGACATGCCCCTTTTGATTCCAAGGGAGGTTTTCTGCTCCCCTCCGCCAGCAGCGCTCTGTGGCGTACCGCGTTTAGAGAACGGCCAGGAGCTTCTCCATGTTCTAAAATCCCAGCTGAGGAGCTGTTCTTGACAAAGAGGGCGAGAGGCTGGAGAAGTTAGGGAGCTGGGAGAAGGACTTCATCAGGAATGAGATGAGAGGCGCAGACTTTCCCACTGGGTGGGAGGGTGGTCTGGCTGGCCTTTGAAATACCTTCTGTTCCTTCTCCTGAAAAAACAGTATATGATAGTATATGACAGCTGAG
Organism: Apteryx mantelli; assembly: GCF_036417845.1. Lineage (NCBI taxonomy): Eukaryota > Metazoa > Chordata > Aves > Apterygiformes > Apterygidae > Apteryx > Apteryx mantelli. Next base: position 27,369,590 of record NC_089986.1, on the reverse strand, counting down.
GTATCACAGAAAGGAGATGCTAATCCACATCTAGCAGACACCTGCCAGGTAAAATAAAGTGCTCTGTATAGAAACAATTTATAAAGTATGGCTCTGAATTAATGTGAAAGTACACCCTTTGAATAAATATCTGCCTGTATTGTGTACTAAATGTACACTGACATGTCAAGTTTGTTGTGAGGCACCTCAGTCGGGGTTTTGTTTGTAGACATGGCTTACCTTCCGATGTCATGTCCTGAGACCAGGCTTTAACACTGCAAATCCAGCTGTGTGGGATTCTGGGAAAGAACATATTAAAGGATACCTCTTACAACCTTGCATAAAATCATTTTTCTATGCTTAGCAGTAACTTTACGTTAAGGTCCATTATTTCAGGACTCTTAAGCAAGTCTTGTCTCTAGCAGGAAATGAGATTTTTTTCCTCACAAGTGAGGAAAAAATATATCTCTGTGTTTATATGTCTCTATATGTCCAGTGTTGCTACTGAAACAATATTGCCTAGTATCACAGGATGGGGACAGATGTCCCTAGAATTTTTCTTTCCTCTATTTCATATTTTTTCTTACCATAATTTAGGACAGGTTCTGGATGCTTCAACTCTACCATTCTCCTTCCTGGAAGAGTAAACGCTGAACGTTCTTCTTTCTGGTGTCAGTCCCCTTTACCTTGCTAATGCTGCAGTAACTGAAAACTAAGAATTGGAGCTGCCAAATGGACAGCCTTTCTAACTACTTCATTAATCTTCCAGGAGGCCTATTTTACTTCTGAACTGCCCTGCTACGTCCCTGTGCCTGGCCTCCTTTAAGCCCAGCATTTAGGTCCAATTGTTTGAAACAATCTCTTGTTGTAGTTGGTTGGGGTGAAATGGAGCTATCTGTCAATTTGAAAAGGTCACTGGCTGTGTCAGAATGACAGTGATTCCAAATTATCCATTAATCTCCCAATTTAAAATTGTCATCCTTCTTATTACAGCCAGCCCGCCACGCAGGCTAAAATAGACCTCTTCTTTCTCTCACAGCCATGACCAAGCAGCTTTTTTATTAGCTGGCAGATGGAATTGGCAGTGCACTCCAACATTAAATATTCATTGACTGCTCTCTAAAAAGAAATGGCTGCTAACAGGTTGTGAATATATGAGAAAACAGCCGAAGAAATTACAATTGATTTTCTTGTCTTATCTTCTAAGGTTCAGGCTATATTATTAGTGTGACACACTTAGCATATTCCTATTATCGGTTTGAGTCAAAGGGTAATAAATGCAAAAGCTTCCTTGCCCCCTTTACATTTTCGCATTGTCTTAATATTGTTGACCCACAGTATGTTAAATGAAGGATAAATTAACGTATGGGAAGTGCAATTCTCTAAGGAAAATAAGATTTAATAGCTTTTGCATTGTCAAAGGAATGGCTCTGGAAGTCGGAAAAGGTCCCGGTAAGGTGTTCATGCCTAAAAGATGTTCAGTTTTCTTATACAGTATAAAAGTGTAGTGCCAGTGAGGCTGAAGTGAAAAGAGGAGAGAAGTGTGTGCCATCTGTTGCCCTCCGGGGAAGGAAGGCTTTTGTCACTGCTTCTCCATGTCCATCACGCACCACCGCAGAGTCCCACCGTCGCTGCTGGTTCCGTTTGAAATGCATTAGTTGCATCTCGGCAACCTCAGATGACTCGCATAGCAGGGCCATCACCCAGAAACATGGCAGTGCCTGGTCTAGCAGTGTCCCCTTTTGGAACAGAAGTTCTTGTATCTCAGCATCCATCCTGGCAGTGAAAATGCAGATAACTTTTGGAGGCTTTTTGATTAAGAGTCATCTTCGAGGAAGACACAGCACTTTTACGGACAGAATTACCAGGCTGCATCAGACCTGTGCTCCGTCCAGTTTATCTGACATGCTATCACTGGAAGTAAGCAAAAGCTTTAGGAGGAAATGGCAAAAATCATACAGAAGCCAGGCAGGGAAGAAGGGAAGGCTCAACCTCCTTGGAGGCAGATTCAGAACACTCTTAGAGATATTCCTCTCAAACTCATTTTTTTCAGTGTTCTTTTAAAACAGGTATTAATGTTTCTTTGGACAGATTATGTGTATAATAGTGCTAAAAAAATCAGATGCTGCAGATTAACAAATGCACAAGAACCACTGAGCTCTAAAGATGTTGCAACACAAATCCTCTGTATTCATTTCAGTGGTGCCAGTTTTTCAAACTATTTTGTCAAGTCTTTGAAAAGATTTTAATTTTATGAAGCATGGGAAATTATGCAAAAAAGCAATTACAGATCCTCCTTATTTCCTTTTCCTGTTATGCTGAATAGGGTTGACAACTCAGGGAGGAGACCTACAGTCTAAGAAATGAATTTGCTAATTGTGGATTTTCTTCTGCTTTTTCTAGTTTGGATGCATGTTTCAAGCTATGAATTTCCTTAATTCCAGTGAGTTTAATAGTTGAAGGTAGTTTTATATAGTTTAAGATAAACTTTTCCATCACTATGTCTTGGTATCTTAGTATCTTAGAATTTCCCAGCAAGATGTTTGTAAAAAAATCTCAGTTGTACTTAGCAATATATTCTTGCTTCCATTTGCTGTTTTGAGAAAATTACAAATAGCAAGAATGTTCAGATTCAGGTTGGAACGCGTTTGTGCCTGGAACACCCATACTGCAGGCAAAGGCTTTAGCCATGTGGCAATGGAATATGGTAGGATGGAGTAGTCTGTCTGCCTCTTTTCATAGAGCTTGAAGTCTATTTGTCGTGATCAGTATGGAAACAAATATGAAACTGGTGTGTTTCTTAAAAGAAATAATTTTAATTTCCAGTTACCTATCCCAAATCCTCCAATGCAAGGGGAAGGAGAGAGAGGGATTTTATATTTACAAATATAGTATTTTTTTTCTACTCTTGTGGGAGTACAGCTCTTTATAAGTTTGTGTTCAGGCCACTCTTGGGGGAAAAAAATACTCAGGGGACATACCTGAATTTCTTTGCTAGGTTCCTTGTGCAGGAGTCCTATGAAGAAGTGAAAATGAAAGCTTTGTGAGCCCAGCACTGACCTCTAAAATTTTTGATTGGTCCTTAATGCATTACCATCTCGTGCTAATCCGTGGCCATTTGTTGTGTCAGCCAGCTACATTTAAGTAGCAACAAAGATAGAAACTTGTTCTTATTTAAAGCAAAGGCTTACAAACAACTACTACTGCTAAGCAAATATGTTTGGAAATTACCACAGGCTTCATTGAAATGTAAATAGTCTCTGATAGACTAAAGTGTTAGTGAAAAAATATAATGCCTTATAATGAAGATTCCCTACTTTTGTTTTTGTAATATTCATACCTGAAAACCTGCATAAAAGAAATGAATGGCCATAAAAAGGAAAATTTAAATATTATGTATTTCTGAATTAGAACAGCAGAAGCCAGTTTTGTTAAACTTGGTGGTAGATGAGATGTCTGATAAAGTTCCTCTCATTAGAAAGACGAGAACCATGTTCTTGAGGACCTGAGATTTTCCTGTCCTCAAACTTTGCCCTTCAGTATTATATAGTGTGGCATGGTGTCCACTTACACAGTAAAAGGAGTAAGCTAAGGAAGCTTAAAGAAAGAGAAGTTCAAAGCACATGAAAGGCCAGAAGGGCATCGTTATTTCTTATTCAGAGGGAGAAGCAAAGAGAATCTGCTTAAACTTTAAAGCACCAAGTATGGATGAGATTTGAGAGCTTCACACAACCGAATGGGACTGTGATCGTCTGTTTTAGCTGTGACCTCAATAAAATTGAAGTCCATGCTGTGCCTGAGAAAATCTGGAAATTGTTTCTACTAATTTCTTAGGGGTATTGTGACTAAGCCAAAGGAGCTTATACCTACCTTGACATATTATTTGGATGGCTCACCCCAGGACTGTGCTAAAATGAAGCCAGTCACATCTTCAGCAGAACTCAAAATATTTGGGATTATGGATCCAAAACACCTCTGAGAAAAGTAAAAACTTTGTTTTGGTGCTTAATAAGCAAAACTTGGATCCATTAAGATTTGTTTTCCCACTGCTGGTGGCATAACTACATGGCATCAGGGCACAGGCACATGTGAAATTCTGCAGTATTTTTTGTTGGATGAGATTAAAATTAACCTGATATTAGAAAAGAGGGAACTCACTGGGCTCCATCATTACTAGCGATGGCTTGTTGCCCAGGTGGCAGGACTAGAACTGCTAAAAGCAGTGGTGATGAATATTGTCAATATGCAAATAATCGATTGATTAAGGTTCCAGATCAGTTTACCTAAGAGTTTAAGAAGACTTCTCTTAAAGGATATGAACTTGCCAGTGGGTATGTGGTATGAAACAAAATCCTGTACTGCTGTGAGCTCTCTTAAAAGTTAGAGCCAGTTGAAAAACAGAAGGAGAAATAAATCTAATAAATTTAAATTTTTTCTGTTGAAATTCAGAATTTCAAAGCTAAAACTTTGAAGTGGAAGCCTACTTTCTAAAAATATTTCCAAAGCAAGAAAGCAAGATTCTTATTTTTACCCTGTTATCTTTCTAACCAAGTAAAGTAAACCTTGCAGCTAAAAAAGAAAAAAAGAGAGAGAGCTTGTATAATTGCTTTATGATCAGATTTTCATAGATTTTTGAATTTAATCATGCTTTTCTTGGATAAAGGTCAGGCCTGTACATAGTTGTAGAGAGTACTATTGAAGTCTAAGGGGTAAGCTTGGTTAATGAGATTTTTTTACCTGGATGCCAACACAAAACTGTTAGATCACAAATGATGATGGATTTACTAGCCTCTTCTCAATCCTCATTTATATAAAACATGTATATAAAGAGCTGATTAAAATCTTTTAGTTCAATAAGGTATTTGAAAAAAAAATTCTGCTCTTTGTTTGACAAATCCTTTTTTGTATTCAGTCAATGTTAATAACTGCCCAAATACTCAGATAGTGTATATGATGGACAATTAATATTTGTCTAATACTTTTCTTATTATTCAGCTGTCTCTAATCACAATGCAATTGTGAGTGAGTGCTAAATGAAATGAAAATAATCATAATATTGTAGCAGCAATATTATTTTTCAGCAGAAGTGCAAGGGAAGGATGTGACTGTCTATCTTGAAATCTGTGGAGTTAATGTCACATTCAAGAATAACCATTTTTGTTCGTTGGTTTGTTTTCCTTAGGGGTATTGCTTTAGAGTAGTTATTGAAGCCAGTGTGCTGAGGTCTTTAGAGTGCAGTGACTGTATTTTTGCGTATTGAAACATTCTTTTCCAGTGAGCATTTGGGGAGTGTGCAGGTGTGAGCGTTGCTCACCTCTCCTCTGGTGAGAGTAAAGCAGGTTGTCTAGTATTGTTCCACTTCATTTGAGAGATATTAGGCTTTAGAGGGGGAGAGTCTGGATATGTTGGACTCTAGATTTTTTCCCCTCTGTCTTTTGCCAGTTTAAAAGCTTATTAAAAGGCTCAGAGAGCCACACACTGGCACAATGTTCTGGTGAAATACCTAATGACTTTCAGCATTTGATTTATGGACACAGCTTAAGTTACACAGGGGCTTGTTTCAGAACAGACGAGAGATAAGCTTACATTAATCTATAGAAGTTAAAGGATAATTATGTAAAAGCATTACATTTTAAAGGAAACAAAGACAGACCTGTGGGAAGTGCATTTTCACAGCATGTATTAGCAAAGCCCAATCAACCTCCTTGTGGGAGGACAATTAACAGAATTAAAAGTTGAAATTTTAATTATCATACAAATTAGAGGGAAATTAATCAGCTTGTATTTTATGACTTGACTCTAAGTACTGCTGCTTGAATTTTATGGCAAAACTTTGATTAATTGAAACACTGCATGAAAGCATAAAATCCTGATTTAGGTAGCATTTTAATGCATTGCTCACTTTCCATCTGCCACCTCCAACATGGGGAATGGCAAGAATGAGATGATGCAGAAACAAAACCTTTTTTCACCTCAACAGTAGCATCCAAAACTCTGCCCTGAGATTTCTCTGCATGTGCTGGAAGCTGCTTTGTCCATAGCTCCTGATTTTCCCTTCTTACTATGCAATGCATTGGTTTATAACTAACGCTCTTGCATGAGCCAGATTTGAGAGTTAAAGATTTTCACCTCTGAACTGGCTAGAAGTGTCATTGCAGTATCAGTCAAAACCCAGGGTTTCCCTTTTTCTTATTTCTTCTACAGAGTTGCATGAAAGTTTTTAAAGGAGCAGCCTAAATAAATATAAGAGGAAAGAGCCATAAGTGTTGACTGTAGGAGGTCTGTATTATGGATCACCAAGAGCAAGTAGCTTCTGTGAAACAGGATGGTATCTACAAGCTTGTGACCTTTGGAACTCCTAGCTGGGACCCAGCAATACGTTACCTTGGCAGGTATTTGAACCTGCTTTTTGACTGTGCTATATGAAACTTGGAAGCATTTAGAGCAGTTTGATGCAGGGCTACGTGTCAGGAAGCAGCAAGGGCCGGCTGCTCCCTAAAGGACAGGGAGCCGAGGAGGATAACACGGCCAGCAGGGCAAGGGCCTTTCTGGCCAGGGCCCATTCCCACAGTACCCGAGCAGTGCACGCCCAGAGGCTGTGGCCAGGTCCAACCACGGGTCCAGATCATTAGGCAATATCACGGTGATGAGGCAGGTCTGAGGTCAAGCCAGGAAGTCAGTCCCCAGGTCAGGGTTAGGATCAGGTTCGCTGATCTCTGGGCAGGTCCACAGTGACGAGGCAGGGCTGAGGTCAAGCTAGGACATCAGTCTGCAGGTTGGGGTTCATGGCCAGGCAGGGGCATGGCTGGAGACCAGCACGCCTCCAGCGTAGCTCAGGCCCCGGGCTGAACTGAAATGGAGCTCTGGGACCCATGGGGTCCCAGAGGCTGTGGGAGGAAGTCCGGGTGAGGTTGGTCAGGGCCTTTAATGCCCATTAGTGTCCTCAGGGCCTTGATGATACGTGAATATGGGAAGTTTCAGTTCAGCTGCTGAAAAAGTGGTTTTGATGAAATATTCGCTCTTTTTATATTGTTGTTCTTTTTCACCCCAGTGGAGTATTTAGGGTTTTGGTGCCAGATACTCACAAGAGACACAAAGAATCGAGTGCTCCTTTTCTGGAAAATGGGAGATCTAGATCCAGATTCCCTGCATAGAATAAGGTGCTGAACTTGACTTTTGCACTTCATATGTGATGGCCCTAATTTTAGCCAAGACTGGAAAAATGAGACTCCGAGCTCTTCCTAACAGCAGTTTTGACTCCAGTCCTGAAAGAAGTACGAGTAAGTGAAATTGATGTAAATTTGAAAAATACTTTTGAGATCAAAAGTTACCTTTGTTTTGCTTCCCTCCTCTTTCTCTAGTAAATATCTCTTGTTTGGGGGTGATAGTCCTGAAGCACAGTCCTGCCATGTTTGACCCTGAATTTCAAAATCCAAGAAGTACTAAAGGCCAATGTCCGATCAGATGGAACCTAACACCTTACACCACTGGGTTTGGGTTGTAAAAACAAAATCCAAATAAATTTTACAAAAACCAAACCTGTTCTTCAGTCAGAACATAAGGCACAAACAGATTGCTGAAATAAACTAGACCACAATTTTGTAGGGTCTCAAGTTAAAAGAGGGAGCTTAATTATGATGCTGGATTTAGTTCGAAGCTCATGTAATGATCTAGGAGCTGGAGAGATGTATTGGAAATGATTGTGCTAATGAGGACCCTAGTAGCAGCTTTCTGTGCTAGTTAATTTGCAGTCTATGCAGAGATCTGTTGGCAAGCCCATAAAATGAGGTTTTGCAAAAGTAATCACCACTTTAAAGTCTAGAGATACAGCCTTAGGAAGCAGAAACATGTTGACAGTTAAATTTCCATTTTGAACATTGTTTGGAAATTTGACGTTGTTGCGTCCCACCTGTTGAACTGAGGAAAGTATGTTCCTCTTAAAGCATGGTGCCTTCCACATCAAAATAGTTTTGGAGTTCAACATTTCAAAGCACAGAATAAATATGAGGCTCTTAATTCTGCAACTCTGCTAAATATGCCAAATAAGACAGCAGCATGTCTGTGGAATAATGTGGCAAAACAGCCCACAGCAAGACTTCCGTATTCTGCACTATAGGGATTTCTAGTTTGCTTTTGGGTGGGAAAAATAAATGGGCCAAACATGCTGCTGCTCTAGGTCCCCAGGATAAAGGTGAGCCGTCTCTGCTCTCTTCCCTCTCCTGAAGGACTGGAAGGAGCCCAGTGTTCTGTGTTAAATAAAAATGTTTTTGTTGTTTGGGCCTTTTGTTGGCTCTTGTTGTTGTTTAAGTACTATTCTGCTTTGGAAGGGTCTGGAGTTTGCTTGAAGCAAGACAGGAATCTGCTGAATATGAATGTCAAAGTTTTTTAAATGCACTCAGAAGACAGAAATAAAGGCCAATATAAAAGAGAAATTACAGTTTACTGTCACTAGGGCTTGATTCTAATGTTGCAGGGTAACTGTAACAAGAATTTCCGGAACACAGTCGGTCATGAGATGACTGCATCCGAGCATATGTTTCATATTGAAATAAGCCATCCCATTCTATGTGCTGGCTAATGAACACTATTTTTTCAATGACTGTATAAGTAGTAATTCTCTTATCTAATACCATATGTCAGTGGGGAAAGAATTCTGTTCTTGGTAAGTAATTATTAGTGGTAATTCATTAAGTACAGACTTTTCTTCCCAGGATCTCATTTTGTAACATCACACATTATTTGACAGAAACAATCCACTGTTGGATGATCCATTTTTAAATCAGATCATCTGAAGCATCTGGTCTTGTCCTGTCTCAGAATACTAGATTAGTTAGACACTAATTTTACCCAGGATGTCAAATCTTCTATTTCTCAGCAGTCTTAATCATTATGCAAAGTCGAGCTTTAAGGCCATACTTTCAAGCTTCCTGAGTAGGACTGTGCAACTTTGCCAGATCTTGAGATCTGAGACCTAGTTTCAGACTGCTAGTGAAATGTGCTTTGATCTTCATGAGTGTCTAATGGGACATTCACCTGGAGCAGGCAGTGTCGGAAGACAGTCTAAACTTGAGAACAGGAGCAATCAAAAGCCCTGGCTTGGGGAAGAGTCAAAAGCTTGCGTAATGCCTGAGTTATGCCAAGTCTTTGTTGCAACTGCCAAATTAACTTGTTTACTCTTTCTGTGGTAGAAATACTGTGTAGCTCAGATTGACTTGGGAACACTTATAACTGTCCGAAAAAGGAGGTGATCACCTGATCTCTGACCAATTCAAACAGCTTCTGAAATGAAGATTAGGTTTGAAATGCTCTACTTTTACCGTGTTCAATTCAGATGCATCAATAGATGTCTTCGTTCAGCATACTTTTTAAATAGCAGTCACTATGCTTTGTGATTTACTGGTGGCATCAGTGGTTAAAAGCATACAAGGAAGCTGAACTTAAGGATGATAGGTTTTCTTCTCAACTTCCCTCAGCTTTACCTGTGTTAAGATGCTGTATCTGCTCTTAGTGGTGGAAATGTTCATAGTTACAGACAACAGCCAGGGTTCTGTGTCACTCAGAACTGCATCACTCAGTTAAGATAAATGCTTTGCTGGCAGGTATGGTGATCCTTATGTTTTGGAAGAGACTGCTACAGAGTTATGCCTCCAGCTGCGCTTGCCTCCCCATGAAGTTCTGTGCATTTGGCTGTGCTAGAGGCCCCTGTGTCGTGGACGTGCTCCTTAAGTTCATTCTAGCTGATCGGCAGAGCACGATGTTTTAGCTCAGGAAAAACTTGCTTTACATCTCTGAATAGTTTCAGCAATATGAGAGTTTCTGTCATAATTTGCTGTTGTGTCAGTGTGTCTCATTCCGCTGGGATTTGAGCAGTGAAAGATACGGCTACTGTTAGATTAGGAGCTATTTCATGTTTGCCAGTTTGCTAGAACTTTACTTGCAAAGTCATTTAATCTCAAACAAAACCAAACCGATGTTCTTATGCTTTCATTTGATTACACTCCTTGGACTGGGTTACCCACTCCTGCACGTTATCCAGTAGTGGAGGTTCACTGCCGTATAAAACTGCTGCAGAAGAGTAGTGAAATCAGGTCCTAAAGTTGTAGTCTTGTCTTGATGGTTCTTAAAATATCCAGTTCCTAGTGTATCCTCCAGTATCTTCCTGTTAATCTGTAAAGACATAAATCTTCCTATTTAAAGCACACACAATTACAAAGAGATCCTATTTAAAGTATGAAGTCATCTGAGGAAGAAAAAGCATAGATAAGTGAGCCTGATAATCAGTTTCAAGAGATAATGGTAAGCTGTTGGAATAAAAATTATTAATCCTTTGAAAATGAATGGCCCATTTGTGCAACATGCAATAGTCACATCTTGTAACCCAAATGCCTTCTACTTGGAGGCTTCTTGCTATGCGTCTGTGTGCATTTTCTGTATAGTAGTCACTGGGGAGAATATATACTATATTGTCTTCTACTACTTTTGAATGTTGTGGGTAATGCTCTGGTACTGAACTCTCAGCAACCTTGGTTGAGGTATTCAATAAGCAAATTTCTGGGTGTTAGGCTGCCAGATCATGTAGAACAGGGCAGGATTTAGTAGCACTGAGTACTGATATGGAACTACTTTTAACTACTCAAGTTCAGTGGCTGAAAGAGATGAGATGTGCGACTGTGTTCATTTTTGCTGCTATGGATGTGAAAGTGAGTAGATAGCACCACCCCTTTCCCACTCCCTCCCCAGCAAACACCATGAACAGAACACGCACGTCTCCTTTGGTTTGACATCACCACTTGAAAGCACCTTGCTGTAAGAGATGCCTCAGATCAAGTGTTCTTCTTACTAACAGCTGTTTAAGGATCTTTCTGTTGCAAGCCTTCGTCTCTTCTGCTTGTTTCCTGCTGTCTCGGTTCCTTACCTGTAGTAGACAGAGTACTTGAATCCAGTACCGTCAGATGACTCAGCCTAGTTGTATACTTGTTCAGGGCTCAAGCACTGGAAGAAGGCTCCTGACACACAGTTGTTATGTGTCTTCTCTGAGTTGAGGTTGCGGCCCTTCCTTGCTTTGTGATTCCCCTTTTTACCGGAAGAATTGGGGGTTTTGCTCTAGAGTTTTATTTTCCACCACAGCTGTCAGAAAAGCTGTGAGTAATTCTCCTCATGAGACTGCAAAGGATCAACGGACTAAACCCACCCCGGTCATGCAGAGATTACAATGGAAGGGATCCTACTTGCACACTGCCGGGGTGACCTTGCTCAGGGTTTGGTATGCAGCATGTGCCTCCCTGCTGAGAAAGGGGCTGACTGATGACTCCAGGATCTCCTCCCAGTCAGCTAAAGAATTAGCCCACTAGAAAATGTCACAAAGAAGTGTCCAAGGCATCTTGCAGACTCTGTTGCCTGGGAAAGGTTTGAAGTCCTTCAGGCAGTAATGTGCCAGCACTTAGCGTCTGAGCAGCTGCCCCTAAACCTGGTGCTATATGAAGCTCTGCAGCTGTCCCATTGAGGCTGTTGCACCTTCTCCTAAAAGAGCAATCCATGCTGGGTTTACGGTTACCTCTTCTTTCCCCCATCTTGCTTCTGAATCCCCTTTCTCCAGTCTGGACATGTTTATCCCACAGAATTTAATCACTTGGGAGCTCCTGTCCCCTGTTTTTTACAGCATGGTGTAGTGTCCAAAACTTGCTTTCTGTGAAGTGCATTCGGAAGTAACTTCACCAACTTGTCAAATTCCACTTGAGTGGGAGTGCCATAACTCACTCATGCGACGAAACAGAAGGCGGCCAAACAAAACTGCAGAGTATATTTTATGCAGTGGAACTTGAGGTTATAGTCCTCTATATGCTGTGTCAATTAGCACATTAATACAGGCACCGGAATCTACTGTGATTTTAATGGAAGACGACTGTATTTGGTACAAGAAGATTTCTCTGTAGCATTTAGCCATTGCCATCAGAATCTATGGTTTGGAGCCCTATCCAGGAATGAGACCATTCCACATTGTTTTTAAATGAGTTCCCGTATAGGATAAATTGTTCTATCTTCCAGGTAATCTGGTATCTCTTGGCCTATAACTGGAATTTATTTATAACATGTATTTTCTCTAAGCTTGCTTTTTGTCCACTTTTAGTGTTTTATATTTGCAGTACTTGAAAGCAAATTGTGCATGAGGAGGTATGTGGCTTCCCTTGACCCTGAAGAGTGTGGCTTCCCTTGACCCTGAAGAGGGTTCTTCCTTCCCTGGTTGGTATTGATAGGACTCATCATAACTTCAGTGCAAATTGGATTGACAGTAATTTGTTTTCAGATGTATGCTCCTGTCTTAAAGGTTTAGGTCAGTGCATGCTGCTGTTGGCACAGAACATGACTCTTCTAAACTCCATGCTTTTTCTTATCATTGCATGTTGGAATTTGGTGCTTTCTGAAGTCCTCCAAAGTCAAACAACTTATTAATGTGAGCGCAGTTGCTTCAAATTGTATCTCGGTGCCCAGGGCTGTAAACACGAGAAGCAACTCAATATGATTTGTGATTTCTATTCTGTTCTCTGTGTTATTAAATTCACATGTGGCTGCTGTGATGGGAGTCCAATGATTCCCCTTACTGTTGTCTGCATTGCCTAAAGATATATATTTCATATTCAACATTTTTCATAGGCATAAAGTTTCCAGTGAGTTTGCTAACTGCTGAAGTAGTCATTTGCATTCTGTACGTATCAGAGCTAGCAGCAGACACATGCATGGTTTCAGCCACAGTGAAATATTGTGCATCTTCTTGTGTTGTGTGTAATGATGAACGAAACAAGGGAACTGCCCTCTTTGCAGCTCTCTGAGTTGCAGCGGTTTCTAGTCTGGTTCTGTATCAAACAGAACAAGATGGAAAGGCTTGATTCTCACTGTGCTGATTATAAGCTCACTTCACCATTCAGTTAAACCTAGTGAGAATGGATGCATAGGCCCAAGAACACTTTGTATAACCATAATCTGATGCTATTAGCATTTACATGAAAAGTCTAGACAGTTGATTTGGTGTTTTTGTTATAAACAGTGTTTATAAATCCAAAAGAAGTTTGTGCTAGCTGTGCAGATGAATCTGATTACTTTTGCCTAGATTAAAAAGTAGTAGAAGTGGATACAGAGAGGGGAAGTAACTTGCACCAGAAGAAGCAGAAAGATTGCAAGAGGATCCAGAGAAGGAGTTTAAGTCACCGTTCAAGTCTCTAGTCACTACCAACAATGTCTCTGTAAGATCTCTCAGTAAAATGAGACAGAATAACTTATTCTACTTATTTACTGTTACAGGAGTTGAAATAAAAGATTAAGTTCTCTTTTCTCTCCAGTGCAAGGGCATATACAGTAATTTATATCCTCAGAAGAGAACTGTATGAAAAATACTTTATACAGCTATGCTAACTGTTGGTTAATGTCATATAAAAATTGGAAAAAAATAGCTATTCTTTCCATGCAGAGAGAGGAAATATCTGTTCTTTCCATGTGTCCCTTTTTTTGTAATTTTGAATAACTGTCATTGTTGTTATTTCTCTCTATTACACTCTTGGTTCTTTTACCCTTTAAAAGGACACTAATAAGATGCAGATGGTAAAGTGTAGAAAACTTTTTCCAGATAGAACATGTGGCTGCTTCATGATCTCCACAAGTTGGTGGCTTCCTCAGCAGTCTAACCCAAGGGTGAGACCTAACTGACTGCGTGCGATACTTGCCTTGATCTGTATCATCTCTCTGCTTTTTGAATGAGAATTTCAACACCTTTAAAAGCCACTGTCCTGTGAAGAAAGTCAAGAGAGAGTTCTGTTTCCAAATCCAACAGAAGGCAGATGTTTTGGACGTAGACTGCTGTACTCCTGAAGAGGCTGATGTGATCCCACTGGATGCTGGGTGTTTATGTAGATAACCTAAGACATCCTTTGCCAAAACCCTTACACACTGTGTTTTACTATGTGTTTGGCCTCTTCTTTGAGATTGCACGTACAGGATAGAGCAGCTAATTTTTCTGATTAAAAAATACCCCCACACTTTTCTGTAAAAGTGTTAGTTATACAGGTCATGTTCCTAGAAAAAAAGATATTTTGGCCAAGATAAAAGCATACCTGTCCCACTTGCTTTTTTAATGAGGTCATGTGTTTATAACTAGTGAACCATGCATTGAAGAAGAATCTTCAAACTATGTCAGAACAAAGTTGACATATATGCTGCTTTAAACCAATCACATTTTATGCACTTTGTTGTCCTAATTTTATTTAAATAACTGTGTCTCTTTTTTCTCCTTTTCCCACTGTTCACATCCTACTAATATAACATTTTGCTGAATCAGCTGGCAAGGGAAATATATACTTAAATTCACAAATTTGTGTTCATTCTCCCAGTGTGATCTGAATTATGGTCTAAATAATGTGGATGAAACACCTATTCCAAGACCTGGCAGAATTTCCCCTTTACTTTGGGAGTGCGCATTTACGTATTTTTAGCAAAAAAAAAATACAGATAATATCTGTCTACAGCCTTAAATTGTTTAATGATATGCTTTGCATCTCTGCATGGGAAACAAAATATTCCCTTCTCAACTGCAGATCTTAGGGGTTATGTTTGTATGATAAACAACATTAGTGTAATTGTCAATTTTGGTTGTGCTACAATGCCATGGAAAATGGCTGTATTTTCAGTGTGACTGGGAATTGGAATATTTAACTGAGGAAGCCAAGCATAGTCTTTTCATGATTATGTTATAAGAGCCAGAAGATCAGCAGCAGTGAGGGTGATGTTTAAATTAGAAGTGTAAGGGACTACCTATACTGGATTGCTCCCCATTTTTGAGCAGCTGGTTCAAGGGCAAAAAGTATCCGTTTCCAATATGTACTGGCTACGCACTTAAAGCTGGGCATCCAACAGCTGTATTAATTACTTGGCAGAGATTTTTATGTCAGGCTTATTGACAGGAAATTAGTTGGAAAAACCATGGGAAACTTGGGGCAAACTATGAACTATTGGAAAAAGCAATGTTATTGCATGTATCACTTCAGTCCCTTTAAAGAGCAGCTCCCTCAGCCTCAGACTTCACACTGTAACCTAACACTGTACTGGAAACAGCATTCCTTATAGTACTTACATGAAATATACTTTACAGATTTTTGAGGTTTAGACAGGAAAACATAATATAAATTGAATTTGTGGTGTATCTCAAGGTGTGTGGATAACTACAAGAGGTGAAAATCTATTTCTCCATCTCTTTAGTGGGTGTAAAGGGTTGTTCCAAGCAGTCCCTTACAAACAAGGGGGTTTGAAAAGAGCCGTGTGAAAGC
The DNA here is from genome assembly GCF_036417845.1 of Apteryx mantelli. Lineage (NCBI taxonomy): Eukaryota > Metazoa > Chordata > Aves > Apterygiformes > Apterygidae > Apteryx > Apteryx mantelli. The sequence goes on along the minus strand of NC_089986.1, from coordinate 27,354,300 downwards.
CCACGTCCCTCTTGGACTGCTCCCTGCTGCTCGCTGTCTCCGGGCCCCAGGCACCGTGGGGTGCGGACAGCTGCCGGGAGCCTCTCTGCCAGGTGAGCAGTGAGAGCCAGTGGCACCTTTTGGCAATCTTGGGCTAATCCAGGATGAGGTGATAAGACTTTGATCTGTGAATCCTCCTGAAGCTCTGGCCAGGTCACTAGTGCCAGTGTAGGCAAAGGGAGCCAAAGTCAAGTTCGGGCTAGGATCCCTTCCAAGTAGAGCTGAAGCAAGGTCATTAGTAATCTCAGAGTTCATTATAGTCTAACCTCAGAATTTCACATCCTGCAACACTCCAAGGAAATTAGCTTCCTGTTATGGATGCTACATTACTGCTTTTTAAAGCTCTTTTGATGCAGAATATTTTTGCAGAGTATGAGCTGTGGCTGATATATAGAAGGGAAGAGGATAAAATACAGGCATGAAATAGTCTGATTTCTTTCGCACGGCCATCCAAGGATCAGAGTCCAACTTCTGTTAAACAGTGGTTTCGATTTTTCCTCTCAGCTTACTGCAGATCAAGCAATCTTCTCAACTCTTATTTGTCTGTCAGGCATATCACTTACCTTGGAGCTAGTAGATGGCTTGAGAGCCATGATCTTTTTTTTTTTTTTTTTTTTTTTTTTTTGCTATAATGCTATTTCTACCATGTTGCCTCTGCTTTCAATTTGGGCCCATTTCCCTCCCCCTTCTCTAGGTGCTGTCCCTGAGTTCGATGGTCAAACTTTGCTAAGAGATGTCTCTGTCCTACCTCCTCCCTAAGCGACTGCACCAAATGAGCAGAAAAGGATGGATAATTGACTATTGGATTCCAGTTAGTGAAGGTCAAGGTGGTCTCTGCCTGGCCTACCCTGTACTTGTCATACAACTCTCTGTTATTACAGAGTTTATTCAAGCCTATAATCAGCTGAGTTTCACTGAGATGGAACCTTCTGCTTTGCTGAGTGGTTTTTCTGCTGCAATGCAGCCAGGGTTTGTGTACTCTTGAGAGCACAGATGAAATGTTTGCAGATTTTATATGCTGGATCCATCATATTTTTATCTTCTGGATAAAAATATCTTCTTCATTTTTTTTTCTTCTAGATCTCATTTAAGAAACTAGTACAAAATACCTGGGATGAATTATAGTATGTTAAGTCCAGTCAGTTCCTCTCAACAGGCAGTGTTCACAGTGAGTGCTTCTGGATAATATGGTTTAGTCCTTTGTCTAACATCAAAGGTCTCCAAAGATTTAAAATGAATTACAACCAATGTTGTTCTGTTTTTTCAGCATCTATGAATATATAACTATCAATTAATGAGTACAGCATTGCTAAGGGCTCATTTTTCCTTACTCCTTGATCTAGCTCACTGACTACAGATATATAATGCAGCCTTAAGACAACACAATTTTGTGCTTATATGTAGGAATATAATGAGTATTTAGTTGTAGAATCATTCTGTCAACAGTACATTAGTACTTCAGGGTGGACATGTTATGAGATTTGCATGAACTTACTTAGATAGTTGTGACTGAGTGGAAACTGGTTTGAAATCGAACTCTGCTGGACGATTTTGTGAGGCTTGAAAGATTCCAAAAATTCTAATAATGAATTTCACAAGCATAAATTCTTGAAAGTTGTATTTAATGCTTGTCTGCCTTGGCCAAATCAAAGTCAAACCTTGCTCTTCCTTGCCTGTTTGAGCTAAATGATCTCTAGAGAAGAGAATATAAACCACTCTCTGCATGTGGTTTTGACAAAAGCTGGTCTCAAGCATCTGCTTTCTGTGACTGGTTCAAACCAGGTTTTCTGTTTTCCTGAGGTTTTATAGTAAAATAGGAGAAAATCAGTTAGATTTTAGGTTAGAAAGACTGTGCAAGGAAGTTAAGATTTTAGTACAAAGGACCACATGCTTCAAAAGGATGAGAGACTAGGTCGTCACCAATCTTTCAGACCTTGGCAGTAACGGAGAATTTTCTAGATAAAAATCTTTGGCTCTTTCTTCATCCCATGCTGTTTGAGAAGTACTGAAATAGATGGATTGGGTTAGAAAGTTTCTAAATAACAGGTTAAGTGCTAAAATGTCTGATCCAAAGCCTGTGGCAGTTGATGAGAATTTGGGGTGAGGTTTTATTGGACTTTCCGTGTGGCTGCTGCTCTTGCAGTCATACTGCCTTATAGAGTGGAGATCTTGTCTCTTTATCTGACTTCGAGTGCAATTCTCTATTTCAAAGAGATTTTTCTTGAAGCCTGAAGGAGGAAGTACTTATTACTGCTCCTGTTGATATTAGCTACTTTTATACAACAGTTCCTCTTGCAGTTCAAATTTTGGTCTGTGAATCCAACTTCTGACCACTGATTTCTTGAAAATACAATTTCACAGTTTAATGGTTTGTTTCTGAGCCTCTAAATATCATTTTAAGGAGCTTTTTTTAAGATTGTGGGATTTTTTAGGATTCTTCATCTGCCCTTCACCCTTCTGTCCCTGGGGCCTACTATTCTTTGCTTTTCAAGGACAATCTCTCAAAGGCATGTATGATATTCAGTCTGTTGCTTTGTTCCCAGAATTTTAAATTGGAAACTACAAAGAAGCACTTTAGTTGAGTCCTGGAGATGAGACAAGTGAGAACAAGAACCAAAAAGATTCTCTGTGCTTACACAGAACATTTGTTGCTGTTTTAAGAGTCATTGGATGGAATAAATTAAATAATGTGGGCTTTACTGAAAGACAGCTTAGCTGAAATAGCAAAAAATGAAAAAAAATCCAAACCATCCCCAAATACAAAACTCCTCTTTAGTTAATGAGTTCAGAGCCTTGTCAGTGTGGAAATACTCATTCTTTAGTTGGATATGAAATGACTTCAAAGATGAGAAGCTGAAAAGTTGCTTATGTGTTTACTTTGGCTTAATATGAGAACTCAAATCTCATACATCTGTTCAGAGCTATTTTAATGTGAAAGGTTTTTGTTATAATACAAGTTAAAAAATGTTCAGTCTGTGAAAGACACATACTGCTTCTTCACATGTGGTGGTCTCTGGAGAGACAGTCCCCTTTGAGAAGGGGTAAGAAGTATATGCTCTGCTTTGGGGTGGAAGGGAACAGCTCTCTTTCCAGAACAGAACGTTGGTTTGAGGCTGAAATTCCTGGAAGGAGATGCCTAATGCTTCATTAACTTCCTCTGTTCCTGGGCTGTTATACTTGACAAGAAAGCGAATCACATTTAAAATAAACCAGGTTCCACATCTTTGGCTTTTCTTTCCTAAGACTCCTCTCATTTTTTCTGTGAGTGAGCTGTCTACCATTAAGAAGTTACACTGACTCATAATTTTTATTTACTCAGTTGAGTGTGAAGCAAAGGTCTCTATTTTCTGCTGCCCTTAAATGAATAAGCTACTTATATCCTAAACCAAGGTCTGATGCAAACTATAGAAGATAGTTTCTGAATGTTTTTTCTTCACAGAAAATAGATGCTAAGTAAACAAGTGGCTCTGGTCTGCTCCTTCTTGCTTGGTAACGAGGCACCGATGGAGGTGTAAACTGCATCTTTTCAGAGACTCTGGTAAATTTTGTGCAAAATTTTTATTATAAATTTAGTTGAACAAAAACCTGGCTCATAGACTATGAGAAGGATTGCTGGATGCTTTGAACTGTTTGAACTCTATCAATGTGGAGTCAGAGTAGAGGAAACAGCAATGATAATTCAGTACTTAAAAGTGCAGAACCTTTTCTACACAGCCATCATTCATGCTCTCTGCAAGAAATCTCTGTATCTCGGCACTGTCAGTGGATTCACTTATTCATGCTTTGGGAGGAGCAGAAGAGGAAGGGAGAGAGTTAGAGCAGTTCAGTGTACACAGAAATCAATGGAAAGACTCCCATTTACTTCGGTGGATTTTGGATTTGGAACTTTACTATACAGTTTCTTCAATAAAAGACCTTCTGTTTTTCTACTTAAATGAAAGTCCTTGAAGACAGAACTGAACTTCCCCCTAAAGGTGCTTGTGCTGTGGATTTATTACAGTTGTGTGAGAAGCAGCCAGCTCTGTGCTTTTGATGCATTAACAGGCTGCCAGTTGAATAAGGTCATATGTTTGGGTGGAAAAGAAAACCAGAGATGTGCTACAAACAGTGCTTGGAATGGTAATAAGAATGGCAGCTCGTTAGGATTAGCAATGCAAAAAAGGTTCCAGTTAATGAACAATGAAAACATTTTGGCAGTTGCGGGGTTGATTATTGCAAGGCTGTTCATGCTGCTATATTTTAAGTGTCTAATGTGACTGTCCATTATCAGCTCAGATTTTGAGAGGTTTATTATTCCATCAAAACATTACTTCCAAGCTGAGTGTTGGCATGGAAGACCTGTAAGCGAGGAGGTTCCATTATATGCAGTGTGTGTGTATTTAATAGAGAGAAACTGTAAAGGAAGCCAGGAGCTGTGTTTCCTTAGGACCAACTAAAAATCCATGCTATCTTATTCTTATCAGAACATCCTGAGACAGACTACCTGGCAGTGGCACAGTAAAATCCCTACATGGTAGTGATACCTAGCACAGTAAAACTGAACACAAATACCCCAAAATAATGCCTTGTTAAGCAAAATCAGGGTATTATCTGTGGGACTGAAAGATCTTGAATTTGGAGTGAAGAATTCTCTTGACTTCTGTTTCCCACACTGATTTTTCTGTTGAATTACTTCCTTCCAACTGAATTGCACGGGTCCTGTCTAATGGTGCTTTGAACCGACAGTCCCAAGTGCCCACCTTCCCGCTGCAGCAGATGGTGCGGGTAACCTGGCCCCATTTTCACGATCACTGAGCAGCTTTATGCTGCCAGGTTGTTGGCTGCTGTTGTTGCCTTGTGGTGGTTATGGGTTAGCTGTAGAGAATGATGCTCCCTGACAATTAAGTGGCACAGTTGGTATTAAGCAAATGTGAATATTATTGTCTAGAAAATGGTGCAGGAATTTAATCAGTGTGACTTCCTTATTGCTGTGAAATTATCTGTGAAAATAGCAGCTCGACCTGGTGCTTTGGTAAACTGCATGCGTTATTCCACTGGACGGTTAATTCCAGTTAAAGGACCTACTTTGGCCCTGATGCGGAGAGGGTTTGCTGCCCCCTTACCACTTCTCTGTCCATCTTAATAACTGTGAAGGTAGTTATTTTATAAACACACTTTAGGTTAGAGTTGGCTAAAACATAAAACCTTGCTTTTATTGGCAGCATTGTCACTAGGTGTCAGTCAGGTTTGATGTGGCTCATGATGTTGTGGTGTTAACCAAGGAGTTGATCCTGTGCTGGAGCAACTGCTTCTCGCGAATGACATCATTGGGAATTTTGAACACTAACTTTTTGCTGGATCCTAACCCCTCTTGAGAGCTGTTGGGCACTGAGAAAAATGCTGCCAAACTGACTTCATTAGTGGTTGTGGGAATGACCATTTGCTAATAAATATACCCCCAAATAGTTTTTCTCTGTTACTATTCAGGCTGAATTAAACCCTTAGAGTTTCCTGCACAAAATACTCTACAAATGCAGATAGTTTGTCCTGAGCAGCAGTTGATTGTAGTGGGTCACAACCACTAAGATGTACCAATGTGAAAAGGTATTGCAGGTCCTCTGACACACTGCTGCCTGTCTGCCTGCTCCAGAGACCACCTGAAGGGGGATTTCACCCCGTGCTTCTCCCTTCCCCTGCTTGGTGGACCATTCCCTTGCCTCTCTTTGAAGGCGAGCTGTAGAGAGGGTCAGTGCAGTGCCAAGAGGTTTGACTCTAGCTCTGGTTGGGTGGAAGACAAGGATAAGCAATGGTACTGAAAGGCTGGTTTTGCCCTGTTTCTGCCATGATCAGAAGGAGAAGAGGTGCATAGAGCGGGAAAGAGATGAGGTGGAAAGGGTAGATTACAGAGAGAAGGGAATACCTATGAAGCCCATATAAAATAGATCAAAAACCATTGGTATGTAGCACTGAGAAGAGACATGTTAAAAGCCTCACACCACTGGAAAGCCAGGGTGGGTGGCCAGCTTTCCTGCTTGAACTCCCAGTTCAGCACTCCAGCACTTCCTTCAACTCCCAGTTCAGCACTAGGTACTGCTGCCTCCCAGTTTCAGGTGCTTATTCTAACATTTCAGCCATCCAGGAGCTTCAAATTGCTGCCGTACCACCTGAATTATGCACTGCACATAGTCAGTCATGACTCCTGGCCTGGTCAGACCCTGGTTTTACTTGTCCTTTCACATGTAATGGCCCTGTACAAATATGGAAGATTTGTGTATGTCATGGCCATAATAGACATTTTGTTGGCCTTATGAGATACGCAGACTGGACTGTTAGCTCTATTTTGATGTAGGGATTTTGCTTAAAACTGCTGTGTATGATATGGCTGTCAGCTTTATAGAACAGCTTTTGATGTCACATCAATACTTTGTTCAGTGATCAATGTAGAAGGCTTGTACTGTATATTTATCTCATGATAGAGGTCTGGAGCATCTCCAGGTTATTCAGTGAGGGCTGCCAAAGAGTTTCCCCCCTGTACTGGAGCTGAGGTCAATGGGACTAGAGGGAGAAAGCTGCAGGAATAGCTGCCCTATATATGGAGGCGACAATACAATAGCTGGGATTTTAATGAGTATCTGGTGTTGGCCTAACCCTCTTCCACCAGGCCTGCTTCTGACCTGGTCCCTGTCTCCCCTCAAGAAGCTCACATCATAGCTTGGCTATCAGCTTGGCATAGCTGATCTGTCCTCCGTTTAGATAGTTGTTGCCTTAGTGGAAGCTGCTGGATGCTATGTTGCTTTTAAAAATGATGAGCTGGTTAGATGCCTCAATGGCAATTGATCTCTAGAAAATCTGGTCCCAGACAGAGATGCCAGTGAGGTGTCCTGGAGGGGCTAACCGTTAATAAGCCATTTGGCTGAGTTCTTCCAGGGTACCTCGCACTTGCGTGCCCTCCCCCAACACACCTTTAGCACTCGCCCTTCTGTAGGGAGCTGTATACAATAATTTTCTTTGCCAGACTTCTATATTCATGCTGGACATTACAAACTTTCAGCCACAAGGGCACTGTTACAGCGCATCTATGCTGTGGTAATAAGTTAAATAGTTCTATCGGATTTGTGTTTTGTTGCCGAAAGCAAATGCATTTACATAAAGGATGATCGCTGAGACAAACAATGGCATTTAGTAGATATGCTAATTAATATCTAACAGCTATTTTCTTTAATGAAATTGACTGCAGAAGCATCTTAGCTATTTCCATGTGTTTAATCAAGTCACACCTCCATTTCTTTTGCAAATTATACCAGAGATAATAGTCAAAACACCAAATTTTCTGCTATGGAATATGCTGAAATTTAATGAAAATATAACAACTGTCCTATTGAAACTAATTTAGGTGCTTATTTCAGACACTTAATTTAATGTGTTAGCAAAATAAATTGTATGTAATTGTAAACAGCATCTTTGCGGTGTGGGTTACTGAATTAACAATAGGATGCAGAAAGATGTAGGCAGTTAAAAGGATAAAAAACCACTTGAAATCTTGTTAATTTAAATGGTTTCTGATAACCACATTGTCCAAGGAGATTCCCCTTCCTAGGCCAGTTCTTGTAACTCTTAATTCTTTCCTCTTTCCGCTGCTCCACAAGCCATGGAGACTGTTAGACTGAAAGCACAGAAATGCAGCTGAATTGATGCACTAAATAGGCATAAATGAGCGTATACTGCCTTCCACGCTCAGGGCCTGAATTTCAAAGTTATAAGCAAATCCTTCGAAAGTGTAAATGTGGGGTTCCTCTGCTGTTCAAGCTGACTCTTTAGAAAGGCTAGATGGTTCAGAAGTGATGACCATGTGCGCTCAAGAAACCTCCGAGCTGGGTGAGGCCTCCCAGGCAGGACAATTTGATTTTATATCTTTGTTTCATTTCTAGAAGACTACCATGGTTTTGCAGCAAAAATCTGTCTAAATGCCAAAGTTATGGTAGCTGCAAAAAGACCAGTAAGCCAGTGTAGGTGACAACATATACCTTACTCCACAGTCAGCCACCCTCGCTCAGTTCTGTACGAGACAGCGAACAGTGGGCCTGACTCCCCCGCCCCAGACGCAGCAGTGCAGCGCCTTTTACTCTGAAGGAGTTGCTCTTGCTTATACTTCAAAGAGAGAAACAGGCATCGTGTGATCAGGACACTCGGTGTTTTTATTGTGTTTCAATACAAAATACACTCCTGAATTTATTGGAAGCCTCACTGGCTCTTTTCTCCTGAACAGGAGTAAAAGATTGTGCAGGGCTTAGCAGCAGTTCTTTGGGTTGCTACCTTCAGACAAAAGGGCTTACTTCTTGCGGTTGTTCTCTCAGGTGAAAGAGACCAAAATAAATTAGATGATCGTAACACAGGAGCTAAGCTGGTACTGTGCAAGTCGCAGGTTTTGAGGCAGGGACAGGTCTGACTGCCAACAGAGTAGGTTTAAGCGCCCTTGCAGGGGAGTATTTGGAATGATCTAGCAGGAAGGAGGCTACTTGCTAGCGGTACTGGGGCTAAACTGTAGCGAGACCCTAGTGTGTGGGGAATTTTCCAAACCCTCTCTTCTTTTTCTGGTCAGCAGTGCTTGCTCCACCTGTCCCAACAAGCATAGTCAAGGCTTCCTGAGCAGCTGCAGCTGGCAGGGTTGAACAAGCAGTTTCATCACGGATAAACAGTTTGCTGCTTTTCACTTAGGTGTGATGGAGTTTACTACCATCCCGCTGCCTCACCTGGAACAAGGCAGGTGCATTTACTTTACACAAGAGTTTTGGCTAAGCATGTCTACTGCACCTAATGGTGGGTCTTGGGTGAATATCTTTCTTCCTGCTGTCTTTTCTGACCAGAGCAGCTTGCACAGAACCAGAAGAGGAGCTCCTAAAGGGACTCCTTGGTGCTGCAGTTCCCTTACAGCTCAGTGATTTTGCAGTTACCATCACAGTTTCCTGGGGCTAGATAACAAACAAAGCTACTCCAGGCCTGAGCTGATGCTCGCACGTGCAGAACTGGGGCAAAGAGATGGCAGTGCCCCTCTCTCTCAAGGTGGGTGGTGCACCCTCGTCAGAGCTGGGAGACAAGCCTGCCTCTGTGGTGGATGTTCTGAACTCATTTGCTCGGTGTGCCTCTCCTTGGAAGGCCCAGTGGTCTCTGTCTGAAGAGTCACCCATGTTGACCGAATGTGAGTCTTTGTCCCCATCTAGTGTCTGGACAATTTAAAAGGTGCACAGATGAGTGCAGTTACAGGCACTTTCCTTTGGCTCCAGCCCTAGAGATTCATGCTCCTGTAGCCAAAGCACAGTCCATCCTATATAAATGACTAGGTGCCTTGGGCTACAGCCCAGCCCTGGGTAAATTACCCTGTCTCTCCTTCACTGGTGAAACAGAGGAGTCAGCTTAACGCCCTAACTCTGTATCCTGGTAGGACGAGCTGGGAAAGAACTTTATGGAAGGAAGAAATCCCATTGAAATGTTTACTTGCAAAGTCCCAGGACAGGACAAGTAGCAGATGGGCAGCCCGTTTGCCGAAGGCAGACCTCAAACTGCTGAGTCCAAGCATGATCGCTACAGTAGAGTGCAGAACAGCCCTTGAGGCACAAAGGCCCTCCACGTTAGGGACCAGGTCAAGATGTAGCAGGGGCTGCTACAGTTAGTATTTAGTCCCCATAAATGGAGGCTGTCTGGTAGAAACACCACAGCTCTTTTATGGTGACAGTACAGCTGCTCTGCAGAAAGCTGCTGCCACATGTCAATGAGCTACATTTTTCCTCAATGATTCACTAAGTGGCTGTGATGTCCTGGGTGATTCCTTCAGTATCTGCTGTGACTGAACTACACATTTACAAAGTGTTTGGCAGAAGGTGACTTTTGACTCTCTCTCAAAGCATTGTGCAGCATTGTCAGGAGCAAAAGATAGGCCCCCAAATTTATTTTTGTCAGTAAAATAAGCTGGAACTCTTGACAGATACGTTGAGTGAAGAGACACTGTTTTTACAGTTGCCCTTTTTTTGTGGGAGGGCTTTCTATAATTGTACTCAATTGTCTCAGATTTCCTGAACCAGCATTTAAAAGCCTAGTGCTATTCTGGAAAAATCTTATGTCAGCATAGCATTTTGCTGACCATTCAGAACACCAAGTGCATCGGAAGAACACGTTGTGATACTTATCTCGAGTCGGTGCATTACCAGTGGGGCTAACAATATAATGGTGAGGATCTAAGCTCGGGGTTACTAGGTTACCTGGGGAGGGGGAGGAAGAGTAAATCATGCAAACACCTTTTAGATCGTATCCTGCCTCGAAACTTTGATGATTTTTATAGACCAGGCAGAGATACGCATTTTCAAAACAGGAGGTGTCACACAGTACCAGAAACCTACCCAGTGGCAGATGGGAATTCTGTGACAGGACTGGCAAAAATACTCAGATCTATAGCTCGCTGTCACAGCCACAAACCTATTTTCTATATTTTCATATCAGATTATTATTATTTGCAAGAATTACAGCTACATTGCTGAGTTTCGACTGTGCACATCTTGGTCGAAGGAATGAGTATGCTGTGAAGATGTACATAAGCAGATACCTACTCAGTCGCACCACGCTTTCAAACCAGGGAAACAGTCCCTGGGACTAGAGTTTGCCTTACAGGTCTCACTTTAGGCTTGTTACATGATTTCTGGCCTTAGTACTAGATGGTTCTTTTTTTCTGAAAGCTTGGTTCTCCTGGCTGAAAGATATGCTTCACATGAAGGGATGGCTAGAACTGAGAGACGGGGGGGCTTTGGTCTGTAAATACCTCTTCATGTGACTGCCATTTGCAGAGCAGGATAGCTTCTGATACAGAGTTGTTCAACACTGCCCAGTATCAGGATACGCCAGATTTACTCCTAGTCTTGCAATAAACCTCTGAGTGACCTTAGGCAAGTCACTTCAGCTCATTAGTGTTTTTCTAGTTTTGGCTATTTGTGGTAGTTTCCTGAAGGGTGGGTTTCTTCTAGCCCTTCTTTACAGAAGGCTGCTGTGAGGGTGATAGATTTTAAAAGGGCTTTGAAGATCACTATATATGGGTGCTAGATGCTGAAAACTGTATAGAACAAGTAGTACAGGAAAGAAGTGTTTCATCTTGGTGGACTGTAAACTTTCATAAAAATCACATAGTTCTACTGTGGGCTGCAGCTGCTGGCTTCTGGTAGTTTTTAAAGAGGAGATGCAGAGATTAATAAATGTAGCAGTTTCTTCTTATGTGCCTTAGGCATGTCTATGCTAATGGATTCCTTCTGCAAAGGGAAGGCAACCCTCCTCCATGAAGAAGGTTTGTAATTTCCAGCAATATGCTCAGCTGATCTGAATTTACTTCTGTTGATTTATGTTGGCTCAAGATCCTGCTCCACCCATTAAGCCTTCTTTTTAGGGGTGCCAACCTCAGGGATTGGAAATAAAAGAAGAAATACTGAAGCTGGTAACTTTTTATGGCATGAGGGGGTGAAGGAACACAGTGGTCAGAGAAGTCTTGCCGGAAGCAGAGAGCCCAGAACGCTTTCAGCTAAGGTGTTCTGGTGGCTTTCAGGGTGGTTTTTACCAGACACAGCCTAGCACGCTTGGGTAGATTTTTATCTACTAGACTACTTGTGCAGTGGAATTAATTTGAGTCGGCTAATTATGTTTGCAGTAGCTGCTGCAATCTGGAAAAGGGAGTACTGCTGAGATGTCAGTGCATATAGCAACCATTTTGCACAGTCAGTGGTAGAGTTGGATTTTTATTGATGGGATTGGTACTTATTTTTACATTTGGACGTATTCAAAAGTTTCCTGTGGCTAGAGGAAAAAAAATCCTCCTACTTTATCTTTTACACTTAACTAATTCTGCAAATTGTTTAATATAACCATAAAACACTCACCACAAATATGCGTTCAGTTTAAAAGGGTATAGCAGGTATAAGCCTTCCCTATTTCTGTTGAGTAATACTATACCTTGCAAATAGCCCAACTGATTTCACAGGAGCTACTCACAGAATAATACAATACTTGATGCAAGAAAAGTGTCATTTGTCTCTGAAATGAATTCAGCTTTGATTGTGATCTTCTTTTCATATATTTCAAAAAAAAAAAGAATTTTCTACCATGTGTTCAACAAAACAGCTAATTTAAGTGACTCTTGCACTATCTGTATTAATAAGAAGCAAATTTCAATTTGTAAATGAGTCTCACTGGTAATCAGACTCTTCATTTGGAGAAATATGATGTAGAGAAACAGAGCAAAAGTAACCATTGTCTAGTCCGAATCAAATTGCCCTCTGGAGCAGCCTACTGCTCGCCGTTCTTCATAGAGACCAGTCTCTGAGCTTCCTTCTTCAAGGCTGGTGCCTGAAGTTACACAGTGTGGGTTACGCCTATCCATCAGTCGGAGCACATGCGACAGGAGACAATCGTTGCACTGAAAAGATTATTAGAATACAGCATAAAAGGGATTAGACAAAAAAAAGTATCACCTTTTTAAAGAATCTGGTGCAAGTAAATAACTTGAGTGGTTACTTAAACTCTGATTGCTCCAGGAATAGAGGTAGCTCTCCAGCATGAAAGGATTGAGCCTAAACTGAACCCCATCTGATGCCTCTATCCACAAAGCCATCCCTGAAGGTGACAGCACGTTATATAGCAATAGATAGCACTGTAAACTTTGGCAAAACTCATGGACTTAGGTACATCTGTTATGTCTCTACAATGCCTGTGCAAGAACAAAAGCAGCAAGCACATAATGGGACCAAGAGAAATTGGTTAGGAAATTTCAGATCTGATGTATGCTTTAGAGAGAGAGTGTAAAACCTACTCATCAGACTTTGACCTTCTTATCACTCTATATGGGTAGTAGATCTTGCACTGCTCAATTCTATTATAAATGTTATGAATCCAAACTGAATTGAGATGTACTGATACTGGCCCAGCGAGAAAATTGCTCATTCACTCTCTGTAACTCTTTGTCATAGTATGTGAAAAGCACTATATAAATTGCAAGTAATAAAGTACAATGCAATGTGAAAAAATGGGCTGGTGGAAAGCATATCGGGCTGCAATTGGAAACTACAGCGCATCAAGCAAAGGCCTCCAGCGATGCTGCTGGAGTTCAACTCTGCCCAGTGTGATACACTCAACTGCAGAATCAGTCAGTAATTTAGCAAAACAGTTTGTATGACTCCTCTGTGGACTGTAGTGAAACCAGCAATGTTCCTGGAAGCTGAAAAAAGAATCATTATTTTCCATGGTTCCTGTTTTATGGTACTATGGAGTCTTTCCTTAGTCACAAAGGACTGTTTTATGTAGGAATCCTTTACAGTTCATTAGGTGGTTAAGATGAAATTATATAATGTCTAACATTTAAAAACTGCACAGGATTCAGGAGTGCTGAGAGTGAAAGGAGGCAGTTTTGATATGAACCCAATGAGGAGCTTTAATGAAATTAGTAAAGACAACATAGTATTGAATTAGACCGTGGAATTCATTGCCACAGGGAGCTGTTGAAACTGGGAGCTCTGGGATGAGCCGTTGATCTGGTTTTCAAAATATATTCACTGTTGTGTTGTTAATTTTTTTCTTAGAGGGATATTAAGCCACATGCCTACAATTTTAATAGGGCTCATGTGGATCAGTAGGTATTTATGGAGAGAGCAAAAGAGTCCTCATCTTCCAGTTGCAGTTTCTTATGTTTTCTTCTGAGGCTTCCAGTACTGGCCTCTGAGACCTTTAGACCTAGGCTACTTTGACAATGCTATATTTAACGTATGTGTTATGTTACATACTTGCCCTGTGGAAAAATTCCTGCTTTTCTTGAAAATCTTAAGACTTTTTGCTGTTTCACCTGATTTTTTTCACCTTTGCTGATCCCATGGCACTCTACTACAGCTTCACTGGGGTGTCACAAGACACAAGAGTCAGGGTGACTATGTGAAACATAGTTTTTCCAGTAACCTTAAGAGTTGGTGTCAGTTCCCAAAACAGCTGTGCAAGCCAGCAACTTATTCCTGCTAGATGAAAAGGCAAAAATTGTAAAAAAATTTTCCTATTTTTTCTCCTTTAGAGATGTCACTGCATCTCAAAGCTAGGAGAAATTTGGATCAGCTTTAGTGATCACTTTGATGGTTTGTACTGACAGCTTTCAGGAGCAAAATAATAAATGTCCCTAAGAGTGATCTTTGTTCGCCAAATAGTGTTGTCACTAACAGTGGCTAGTGATAATTTTTTTCACTGTTCCTTATTCTCTGCTCCTTATTCATGTTTTATGTGTGTGTATGTTCTGAGAACCACTAGGTTTAACAGCGAATACTTGGAAAAACATTAGTAGGGGTCATGTGTGAAAATGCTAGGAGGAAATCACTAAAAAATGCTTAACCAAAACTGAAGATAGTTTGCTTTATGTTTGTGGGGCTACCTTGACCAGGTGTTTGTGGTACCAGGAATGATGGATCTGTGATAGTAGGATAACAAGAAAAGCCAAATATTGTAGAATGTTTGAGGTTGGCAGTTATATTTATTACTTATATGCATAGCAGTATGCCTCTAATCCAAGGGCATTTTGGATGGATCTTAGTGGATCAAGTTTTGTTGATCATCTTTCAAGACCTTGATTTTCATTTCAGATTCAAAATGATGCAGCAGGATTTTGAAGAGCAAACTATGCTTCCTCAGCTCTCTACAATGTTCTTGCAGAGGAGTATGTCAGAAGATCTGCTATTTTTAGGTGCCTACGCGAATTTAATAGCATGAAAATGTTAGCTTAGGTGGTGAACACCACCCCTGCAAATCAGAACTGTGTGAAAAATTGAGCCATATTTAGAATTTGCTAGAGCGAAGCAGACAGTCTCTCTAGGAGGGGGAAAAAAAACCCATAGCACATAATATGTTAAACCTTTGCCAAGATCTTTAGCATAAAAATTCTGTCTTAAGTTTCTTTTTATTTCCCTTTCAGCTGCTTGTACATTGCTCTGTGAAGTGATACTGCAAACACTCTTTTCAACACCGCTTTTAGAACAGGAACTGTCAGCTTTTTTGGTAGTTCAAAAACTCATCCTGATTTGTTTTAAGATATGCTGCTTTTTCTACAAAGCTACCTTGCTGCTGACTCATGCTGTGCTTGTTATGAATGAATATGAATCAGTCCCACCTATTTTTGAATATCCGTTTAAATGAAGTGTGCACCACATTTGAGTTAACTGCAGCAAGGCCTTTGTATCAGGGACCTTTACTTTAAACAGACCTGCCAGCATTGACCTAGTGTGGAATACATCGAAGCACGATAAGCATCTCCAGTTATTTCTCCTGTATTGGTGTTGTCCCCTCATGATTTCTTCTGTATGTTCTCTGCAGGAAAGTGATTGATTTCTTGAGATCTCATTCAATATTTGTGCAGAGTAGTTTGACAGACTGCAGATGCAGTTTGCCCTACAGCAAAGTAGACAACTTTGGTTTCTCAATTCTGGGCACCGAACGGTGAGGACTATTAGCCCAAAGCTGGCCTGCATTGCAGACCTGAAGTCTCACCCTCCCACCCCCTCTCCCAATCACCTCCAGAGTCTGGGGACATACAAGCAACACGTTTAGAGGAGATTCCTGTTGGGGAATAGCTTGCCCAGTTTGTACTGTTAACACTTAATGAGTTCACACGATTGACTCTGCTGCAATTATTTCTTAGTGATGTATAACAAGTAGCTGTTCTTACAGGCTTATAAAATGTTCCTGAGCTCCATTAATTTGCCCTTCATTAGTTATGTAATTTTGCTAATGATCCAGGATATTTAGAGGCATTATGTCCTATGAGAATTATGAGTTTGACTGTGAGGCCTCATGGAAGAGTTGCACACTGCTCCATCCCATATTGCTACCAGAAATTCGTTCTGCCCTGCTGCATCTAATTGTATTTTTTACTTCTGTTCTGAAGTAGAGTCATCTCCTATTGATAAATGAATAATTATTTCATATATGAAATTGCACATTAATGGAAGTTTGAAGTGTTAAATGATTAAATTTGTTAATTGTGTAATAGTGCCAGGCATAATGATGCATTTAACCATTAACACTTTTCCACTGCATTGCCTTTTAAATTCTCGTGTAGTGTACTATACACTCTTGTTGCCTTTTTATCAAGTGTTAAAAATTGTGTAAAATAAAGATTAGAGTCTGGAAAGAGAAGTATCTTAACTGTGCAGATAACAGGAAGAAGAACAATGTGTGTGTCTCTGGAGACACCAATTGCTATGGCAGTCTGAGAAGAATTTGGTACCTGAAATATCTGGAGAAGTGGCTGGCTAAGATGCACTATACCACCTCTCCTTAATTTTGTTGATTTTCGCAGTATAAGATACTAAGAATTGGTATTTTCAGAGGAAACTACAAAGAAGTAGTGTGAGGAACAACACAGCCTCCAGTTAATACTTCAGTTTGTCTTAATAGCCCTCAGTGTCCATCAGCCTGGGAGATTCATAGGTGATCTGTCACGTTGCCTTCTTGTACTGCAGTACCTGGAGGCAAACCCCGTGCGAGACCCAGGCTCTGCTATACTGGACGGTGGGCATCTTTATTTGCCTGGAAGCAAAGGGCTGAGAAGAGTTGTTCATCCTAGTGATAGACAGGGCACGAGGCTGAAACCCCGTGGGTCTGGTGCCAGCGTAGTGATGGCTGGCGCTTGCGCAGGTCTAACCGGGGCTGGCTTCAGCTGCCGTGGCTGCCGCGGCTGCAGGGTAGCTCTGGGAACATGCTTATTCACTCTGCTTTTCTGGAACGTCTGGCAGCGCTCTGACCCCTAAGGCTAACGCAAGTGCCAAAATCCACCGCAGGGAGTAGCCGCACATGGGCCCAGCCATGTCTGTACGAGTAGGGTGGAGACATGGCCAGGGAAATGCAGGAGGTTGGTGGCAGAACCAGAGTCGGTGCCAAATTTGCGTCCCACTGCAATAGCACGTTAGACCATGCTTTCAGCGTTTCCCTTGTCTGTGGCGTGCACCTGTAAGAAACTGATGGCCTCTGCATTTTGGGTACAAGATGAAGGTTTCCGGAAGGGTTGTCTCTACCGACACTGCAGTAAATCATCTTTCATAGATCAAGCAGATCAGGCAACATCATATCACTGTTAGACCAAAGTTGAAACAATCCCTAGAAAAGCCTGAAAAGCCTCAGAAACTGACTTAAACATTACATTTGAAAGAAAAGACATTTTGCTTCAAGATTATCATCACAATTTAGATGCTGTACATTGTACTAGGATAAAGAGGGAATTTGGCAGATGAGCTTTTGCCTCTGGAGCCCCCGGATGACTGGAACAAGCTTTTCTTTCAGCTTAAATCAGCAAACAGCGTAATCTCCTTTAAGCCTGGGGTTTAAATGGCTGTTTGAAGAAGGATTGTGCAAAATCTATTTCCAGTAATATGGTTACTGGAGCTAAAGAGTATGTGTTGTTTTCATGAGATTTTGGACAGCCCTATGGTTTACATTAAATTAAGAATGTGTTCTGTGGTTGATGGTTTTTGCTTAATCTTTAGATATTTGAGCTAGTGGCTCTTCTGTAAAACTGAAGGCAGCTCTTGGTTCTTGGACACTCCTTTGAATGCAGAAAACAGAGTAGCTGTCAATACCCTGAATAGTCCCTTCTTTTGGCTGTAAGAAAGGCTGTTGTGTTTGTCAAGCCCATCAAGAGGCACAGTCAACGTTTCGTCTTCTGCCATGCCTAATACCAGTGGGAGAAGTGTTGATTTTGTGAAGTCAACGGTAGCAGCCTTTCCCCCATCAACAAATCAAGGGCGAAGCAACCAAAGACTGAAAGCAAAGGTGTGGGGGAGAGGGGAAATGGGATCTGTGTGTTCTGATGAGACAGGGCTGATTGAGAAGTGCCTGCTCCACTATTAGGCTTCTCTGCTGTTGTGATGCTCAGCAGCATAATAATATTCTCACTCTCTTGTTGCCTGCTCTTTGTGTCAAATGCAAGGTGGTAGGTGGTTTTAAACCCACATAAATTAAAGCTTGAAATATCTTACAGTTTCTGTAAAAGAGGAAACACTTAACCAGGAGTGGTTTTTTAACCAGGTTTGTGGTGTGAAGAATACTAGCTGGTAGAAATATCAGTAGACAGTTGCTGGAGAGCTTTTCTCAGTTTTCTGCCTTTGAAGAACTATCAGCCAGCTGCACTACTGGCTGGCTGGGGCAAAATGTTAATTTTGCACTTGGATGACTCCAGAGTTTGCTGTTTGGGGGGAACTGCAGCGAGCCTGGGCACCTGCAGAGCCAACAGAGCTCTCCTGCTTTCAGGATCCACACTACGTTTCTCTGGGTGGAATTATGCTGTTCTGTGAGGCATCCTAGTTTGCTTGATGCTAGCAGTAACTGTTGCACCTAGGATTGCGAAGCTGTGTCCTTAGCAGTGTCTTGCATGGCGTATGTATTCAAGATGACTACTGCCTTTCCATTCTGGCTGGTGCAGTTTGAGGATCTGGCTTTTGTGAAATAAAGGCTTGAGTATACTGCATTGCCACCACTGTTCGGTGGCCCAGTCTGCTGTGTGACAGTATGGTGCAGGCTGAGGCATTTGAGCTGAGTTTTCTGATTTAACAGATGACAGCACTTATCTCATAAGGTCCCTAGCTTTGCAACTTGTTTCCTTCCTCAGTTATTTAGCTAACCTTTTGGGAAGAATGGGAGGTTCCTAGTTCACTCAGGCTTTTAAAGCTGTTTCAAGGTGTTAGGGGATGGCAGGAGGAGAAGCAGAATTTGTCTGAGTAGAGGCTGTGCCAGTGATCCAGTGGCAATGGTAAAGATCAGATTATAGTTTTGATCTTCATGAGTGCACACACATCCCATCCCCTTTCCGCTCTAGCTTTGTGCTCTTGATTTGTGCCGAGTTGTCCCTGTGTGTCACATATCAGCTGTTCTGCAGTGACAAGTATAGTGGTTCTTCCTCTCCTCTTTCTCCTGGTTGCAGCCCTGCTTCCTGCCATGGTGAGAGCAGGTATGCAGTGGAAGAATATCTGCTTTTGGTTATTGGGAATCCCACCTCTTGCTACCCTTTTTGCTGAGAAGCAATCCTTACTGAGACATCCCTTCTTTGTCAAACTAAGGCTTTCTAGAATTTCAGGAAAAATAGTTGAATATGAATATTGAATATGAAATGAATAGTTGCCTCTTCTTGGGGTTCCTGCTGTATTCTAGTATGCAGTTTCTGGGATCTTAGGATCTAGTGAACTAGTGTGTCTTAAAAGTTACAGGTAAGGATGATTCAGATTAGTCTGAGGTTTTTATTTTGTCTTTAGTGCTGAAAAACACCCAAAGGAAGTGGATTTTCACCCTTTCAAACTTCTTCCCCATGATGCAATTTTGTTTAAAAAAATAGTTGACACCATTAAGAAAGCTTTAATATGAAACTAGGAATTTAAAATAAGCTTGAAATAGAAGAGAAATTAGATCTTTTCATGTGAGAGATGGAACATGCTTTACAGAAGGAGGATACAAAATACACTAGCAAATTCCACAGTACACGTGGTAGGGATGCATGCAGCAGTGTCTTACTATATGTTTGAGCAGGATTGCTTAGACTTCTCTACTGCCATACATATTCTTCCTGATCCTAGCTCTTGAGACATCTCCAGTTTTTTGGGCGCAGTGTTCCTAAAAAAATTCCTCTATTTGTAGACTTCAGTGACAGAGTTATCTTGATGAGAGTCTAAATATTTGTAGATATTTATTAGAACTGCTATCAAAAAACTTGCCTGCAAAGCTGCGGGCAATGCTCTCAAATGTCTGAGCTAAATTACAGGTTTCTGCAAATAAAACACTGCATGTTCTCTGTCTTTGCTAGAGTAACTGACAGTGGTTCTGCCCAGAAATAAACACCGAAAACACGTTTCTTTCCAGATTTCCACACCTTTATTGCTTTCAGTATCAGTGGGAGGGAGTATCTGTAGACTGTTGCTCCTTCTTTCCTGCCTTCCCCCACCACAAGGTTGAAGGCCAAAGTTAGAACAAACTGCCTTTGATAGTTCTCTAAGGGAAGATGGAGCAAATAATGTTGCAATAGTATAGCAAAACCCAACTCATGACCTTGTAGGAGGAGAAATAGATTTTATTTTAAAACAAATTCTGTTCTGCTCACACTCTCACAAGCACCAGATGCACATGTCCAAGTGGGCTGGCCAGCATCTGGGCACCAAGGCACATACCCACATGGTCTGGCCAGGATTCCTGGGGACAACGCAGAGAACGAAGTGTACTGGGCACCAAGTCCTTGTCATGTCTCCTGCATCCTTCTAAGCCCATTTGAGTATGTGCTGGATTTGGGTGTGCTTTTTGTACCCTTCAGGAGCTGACAGTGATTGTGATCTTTTGTCTGTCATCTGTTGTGTCTCACCTCTCTCCTCCTTAGCGTTTACTCACTGTTCTCATCTGGGTGCCTTACCTTATCTAGGTGTCTTGCCTTGGTTCTTCCACTGTTCTCTGTCTTCCCACTATCATCTATTAACGGCTCGAGTCTGTATTTCAGTGTTGGTGTCTGCTTGTTTTTGTTTGTCCTTTGGTTTCTAATCTGGATGTCCCTGAGAAATTGACTGTAAATTTTTGAAATCTTCACAACCTGCCGTCAACATGTGCCACTCTTACATCCCTTCTTCTGTTGTTCCTTCTGGTGCTTCCACATCCATACGGCCCCATTCATTCTCCATTCATGCTAGTCTTAGCATATCTATTACATGTCTCTGCAAAGGGACTGTATTAATTCTTTCTTGACTATCTCAGAGAGCTGTACTCAGTTTGGTGTGGAGATGACTTCACTCCCTTGCAGTGTATTGTGAATATGCCAAGTTGCATGAGCACTTAATTCACTTATCTTTTTATCTTTTAAATATTTAAGTGAGTTGCTGGCATTGTGCAGATAATATCTGTAGATGTTAACAACTGATCATGTATGGTTATGGTAATCTGGAGAAAATGCAAATGAACTATGAATACTACTTCGTCTATAAATAAAACTATTTAGCTTCAAAGCAGTATTGCCATGGAAATTTTTCACTGATAAAGTATGTGATTTTTTTTTTTTTCATTTAGCTTTCCTGAACCTTTATTTTATGTTGACAAGATGCCAGAGGAAAAAAAGCTATAAACTCAATATTGCATATTCAAAAGATGGTATTTTATTTCATCTTCTTAATTGCAAATCTTTCCATTTACAGTGTACAGATAGGAATAGAAATTTGTAATAAATCAGGAAAAAGGGATAGGAAGTACTTCTGTTGACAAAAACTAGCCAAACCCAGTGCTTACTGAAAACTTTTGACTGTGTTTTGTGTTGGCTTCAGTCCTATATTTTTAAATGTTCTTTTGATCAATATTTCTCAAACACATTCAGAAAATTTTCTCTGAAGCACATTTGGATTATACAAGGTAAAGCGCCCCTAAAGGAGAATACCTGAGAGAAAGCATACATAATCGATCTATATGAGTGGCGCACCTAAAGTCCAGCTGCCGTGAATGCAGGATTCGGCGTGTGCTAATCAGGCTAGTATTCACTTTTCGTTTGGGCTCTATGGCCAGGATGGAGCTCCGTGCTACATCAGCTACGCTAGCATTGCACTGAAGGAACTAGTTTGAGGCTAGCTTAGATATTGTTATACAATTTAATCATATCCTTAGACTCTCCCATGCATTGTGCCTAGTAATTGCTGACTACAGTTAGTAATTTGCACCTTGTTTTGCTTTTTTGAAACTATAATTCTGCAGTTATCACTATACTTGTGTGATACCAGTTCACCCAACAGTACAGACTACTAGATTAGTCATGGATATGCTACAGTATTTCTGTGGGATTATCCAAAGCAGCTGGTAGTGTTTCTTCTTGCAGAGTTTGTGTTGAATCACATTGTCCTGGACTGAATATAAAGTTGGCATAAAGTTATTCTTTAAAGAACTGATTTTATTTTATGTGAATCAGCAGAATGGAACTGTACCCATTCCGTGCTTTGCATCAGTGACTGCAGTGCTTTTGAACTGGTACTAGCTATCTGTAACTGCATTTACCATCTCCTAGAATGACAATTTGATATCATAATCTCTAAACCCTATCAAACTCTGTGTTCTGGATCTAAGTCAGAGATTGTTGGATAAAACACTAATACTGCGTTATGCATATTGTATCAAGCTTTTTATCCCATGCCGCTATGGGATCTGTTCTCTGTGTGGGAACTTCTTACACAGTCATCCAATCTTTAAATGGATCCTGGCTGTAGAATGGTGCAGCAATATGAACGGAAGTCATCTAACAGCTTATTTCAAGGTATGGGGAAAGAGCTTTGTTCAATTTCCATTTTTTTAGCATATACTAAAAACAAACAGACAAAACAGCCCATCGGTAATTTTGGTGGAAGACTGCAAAAGCAGTGTCTTTATGAATTAGTGATCAGTGGTAAGATAAAAACTTCCCTTTATTGATCATAGACAGATGCATTCAATTAAAACAATAAATAATTTCGTGAATTAAACTGAGTTCACTGGGGGTGACCAAGGGGCCATGCACACTGTTAATGTCACCCAAAGGAAAAACTTCAATCTGGTAAAAGATCCATGGCATCAACCCCGCTTCTCCCAGCAGGAGCTGGCTGACTGCCCTCTGCTACCTGTGCCTGCACACAGACTTCTCCTACTGGTGGCCAAGGTTCACTGCTTAGAGGAGTAGAGTATCAGCCGCTGCCTCCGTACACGTGATTTTATCTTCCCATGGTAAGGAGGCTTTGTTATCTACTTTGATTGAATTAAGTGCATTGCTGACCCATCATGAAGACCTCTCAAAATCCATGCTGTGAACAGCAAGAGCCCTTGTTTTTCGCATCACTAGAAGTAGGAAAGCAGTGTAAATCCCCATGGCTCCTTAGCAGAATTGAAGAGCCGATTTGCAGTCAAAAGTGCAAGTTCCCTTGAGAATTTAATGTCTGACGGATGAGAGGAGAAAGCTTTGTTGATAAGACAGCAGATCTTAAAAGTATCGAGGCATTCAAAAGGGACCATTCAACCTGACACACAAAGCAGAAAGTAAATGGACTCCTTTGTGGTCCCAGGAGTTTTGGCTCCTTTCAGCATATCGCTTTTGGCTGAATTTGCCTCTCTCCAGCAAATGGTGTTACATGCTCCTTAGGCAAGCCTCAGTCAGAATTATCACAACCCTCTTGGTTTACTGGTGAGACACAAGGTTATTTCACTCTTAACAGTGCTTGATGTCTCTTTTCTCACCTGCAGAAATCAAAGTATTCCCATACCTATCACTTAGCAATTACTCGTCAGAACAATTTGTTTCCTTTTCAAGTGGAAACCTACAGATTTGTCACCCATTGAGGATTAGATGAACGATCACCAGCCGTTTGCCAGAAGTACAGAGACAACCTTGGTTTCTGTGCTCTGCTGCGCTGTGCAGCAGTAAATTAGAAGACGTACACTGTCTTTTGTGGGGAAATGCCAGTATGACTCCTCCGGTGTCCCATACAGCCCCAGGGGGAAAAATCGTGAAAGTCACTTCTTCCTTTGCTCGTCTTTCCCGAGCAGATGTACTGCACCAGTGAACTGTCCTCAAATCGGGTTCTGTTGTACTAACCACTGTGCATGCACATCAGATGATCCCTGCCCTGGGGACCTCCAAGGTCAAATAACAAAAGAAAATGATTCTTTGAATGTGTGAAGAAAAGAGAGCATGTAAACAGAAAAACAAATACTTTCTCTTAAAAAAGTGACAATAATTATTTTGACTTGATAATATTTTAGTTCCCACACAAATGGGGTGGCTACGGGACAAAGTAAGGGGGGGTTCTTTTTCTCATAATGAGTTATTTGGAATTACATGCTGGGGCAAAGTTTTGTATTTGGTTATGAACATTCAGCTAGAACCAGTTTCCATTTTATGGTCCTTTGACCATAATGGGTAAAAATCAGCAGAGTGAAGATTGATAGTTTTGCATATTTTTAATCAGAGAATCACAGTTTCTCTGCCTTTGTTTAATCTTTTAAATTCATAGCTTGACTTTGTATATCCATTCTACTCAGAAAGCAGAAGCTTTATTGCTTTAGAAGTTTAAGTAGATATGGATTTTACCTTTTTAAAACATTAATAGTTTTCTGGTTGAGGACAAGATCATTTATATATACTTATTACTTCTGTGTTAAAGGCTAGAGGGCAGGAAAGAAATACTAGTAAAAGTTGTAGACTGAACTATTTAAAATAAAAAAATTAGACTGGACAAAGCTTTCCCTATATAGATAGAAGAGGTATTACTTTATCTGCTGAAAATTCCACTGAACATTGATTTTATTATGTAGGAACTCTTCTGACAGATAAAGCTGCCCATAAAACTTTTATGTCACTATTATTACTGAATCATCTCTTGAAGTGTACATTATATATAGTGGATTATCTAACCACTAAATTGTGTTCAATGAATTTTCCAACAACTAGACTTACCAAAAGAGTTTTCCTTTTTTTTCCCCAACCAGCTGCATTGTGGAAGCTAAAGTGCTTCCTACCTGTTAAATACTCATTCTGGTGACAGGAACTTACCTGAAATAAATTGTTGTCTATGTAGTTTTTCATGCTTCCCCTCTGAGAAGAGTATATTAGAGACTTACAGAGGATGCTTCCATCTGACACAGCTGTGACCAGATGTGCATTGCATCTTTGGATCTTAGGAATGGCATCTTCAGGAGAAAGATTGATTGCTACATGAGAAAGCCTGCTGTGGGAATTGAGCAGAAAAATCTATAGAAAATCCTAAATAACTGAAGTGGAGATGTTTGCAGCACTACCACATTTTCTATCTGAAACAACTTGTTTGAGAAACTGCTTTCTTTAAAAAATGAAAAAAAACCACCCTCAGAGTCTAGAAGTCTTGTTAATTTTGGGCTTATGTATTAGGTTCTCAACTGATTCATATGTTTATGCAAATTTATACTTGCTGGCATAGCCCTATGCTGACAGCTTCTAAACTTGGCTGGAATTAATAAATTGAAAAGAAGAATTGATGAAAATATGTAAACAAGCTGAGCTCAAATTGCTGATTACTCAGATATAGCAAGCAAGAGAAGGCGGGAGTGTCTAGTGGAAACTGAATGATAAGAAAGAAAACAATTTCTTTGTCTGAGCAAGCCTGAGCTAATTGAGATTTAAATCAATGTATCGGCATTCATATGGTGTAAAACTAGCTAACTTAATTAAACTAGTTTTTAAAAAAGAGGACCAGAGGGACAGAAGAGTGATAACTTGTTTAAGTGATGTATTCTAAGGTCTTATTAGGATTTTGTGCTACTTCCTGTAAATCGATCTGATTGAAAATGCCAATCGTAGTATAAAATTCTCTTGCTTCTTCTTTTGATTTTGGAGTTGGAATGAATAAAATTATCCCTGGTTATGTTTTTAGGAATGCATTTAGACTGCCTAATTTACATTTGCTGGGGAAAACCCCCAAAGCAAGAAAAGTAGCAAACTCATAACTTAAACTCTGAACTGTCCTGCTAGATGTCAGAGAACGTACACTAGGAAACACACAGAAGTAGGTTTCCACTTTTGTGGAAACTATTTGGTACCATGAGTGGGAGCAAAATGCAACATCTTGCCTGCTAGCAAATTATTGCCTGTTTTTCTTACATAGCCAAGTTGAAAATTTAGCCAATTAATTTAGACCCCAAATTTTTCTGTTTTGCTAATTAAAGTAATATAATTGAATTTAGCAGATATTAACAGCATTGTTATCATAGATAAAAATAATTGATCTGAAGCTTTTGTTTCCTCCCATATACCAGATAAAACAACATCCTTTTCTCTTAAATAAAAACTTTTTCTTGACGCAAAACTGAGAGTCATTCAAGATCTCCATCCTTGGAGATATTCAAAACCCAACTGGATGTGGTCCTTGGCTACCTGCTCTAGCTGACCCTGCCTTGAGCAGGGGCTTGGACCAGACTATCTCCAGAGGTGCCTGCCAACCTCAGCCTTTCTGTGATTCAAGATACGCAGTGAGAGCGTTCCCCCAAGAAGTGTGCGTTCCACAGCACAGTTTATATAGACACAAATTCTAACTGTAGTGTTTACTGACTTTCTTCAACTGAGGGTATAATTTAAAAAAAAATTTCCTTCATGTTGCCTTCATACAAATGACAGAGAATTATGTGAAATTAAACTGTATTTTTATTAATTTAAATGAAAAGAATCTATTTTTTTCCTTCAAAGTCAAGCCTAATGTTGGAACCTAAATTAGGATAATTTGTAAGGTCATCTGTGAAATTAGCAGAGGAAATACTAATTTTTAGGAATATGAGAAGTTCTCATGAGTCTGGCAATGGGACACCTTTTCTTCTATAAAATCATACGGGACCAGGTGGTAGTGCCTTGTTCTTTTGCCAGAACAAGTGTGGTCTGCCTGGCACTCTCACCTAGGTTTTTAAGATAAAGTGAAGAATAGCAAATCACTTATTCCTGTCTCAATATGAAGAGCACTGAAGTGAATGGATATCCTTTTCATGACCTCTGTGGTCTCTGGACCCAAAACTATACCAAAGGCAAAGTGAAGCTCATGAAGTTTTTGTAATCCTCTTGGCAAAATGGCAAAAAATAAACTAAATGCTCACTGTCAATTTTTACCATATTTCCAAACAAGGTAAGTGTGAGAGCTACGAGGGGCTGTCTCATGTTCATGCTGGAACCTGTGTCATCTTGGAAAATGGGTACGCTATTAACCTGGCTACAAGTCAAAGACTCCTGGTGACAGTGCAGGCACTGCATGAATCTGCCTGCCCCTAATCGCATATGGCAACTGGCACTTCATGATACTCAGGCAAAACAGAGCTTCGTCCTGCATTTGATGGAGTTTTCAGTCAAACCCTTACACACATCGTCTCTTTTAAGGGTAGAAACACGGGCAGATCCTCACTGGAGCTTGTTCTTATCTAGCAGCTGAGACTGCAGTGTCCCAGCAGGCATGGCCCCTTCCTCCTTTCCCGTTAGGGGCTATGGATGACTTTCAAAGCCATGTCTTAGATGCTCATTTCCCCTTGAAATTGGGCACCCAAATGTCTTGCGACAGTTTTGTAGGACTGAATGTTAAAGCTTGTAAGGGTAAAACCAGCGAGCAATTAGAGAAGCTCTGTGGGGGCTGAGAGAGAAGGAAGGAGGCAGATATGTGTGAGGCTATGCTTTTGCAGGCTTGGCTTAAAACTCAGGAGAGTATTTGAGGTAGTTTGTGCTGCTTACATCTCTAATTACATGGTGAAATAACTGCTGTTTGTCTAAGTAGCAACTATCAGCCAAATGGATTATCGGGAGGATTTGAATGTCTGACTGACACAGGGAGAACGGTGTTAACGTTTGCCATATACCAGATGACTGGATCTGTTGCTTTTAATTTATCTCCTGGTGTGCATTGGATTAGCCACATTAAAGTGAATTATTTATCAAAGAAATAGGCTGATTTTTTTCATAGGCACCTAAGAAAACTAGATTCTTAGTTCCTGGTACTTCTGGGTTGCGTGTCCAGCTCCAGATTCTGTGGAAATTGTATCATTACAGCTTGCTGCTGATGGGAGGAGCCTCTAGCTGGAATTACTTTTTTAAAATGAATTAGTTAAATTGGATTGACCTCCTGTAGAGATGCTTGCTCAGGCTTCATGCACTTCATGGCCTGGATTTGATCTAGATTGGGAGGCAAGAACCTCCGAGGTTGTACAGCCCAGCTCCTGCTCTTACAGACATAATTTTGCTTTAGGTTTGATTCACTTTAAATCTGAATTAGAGCATTTACCTGCAAGTTTAGTGTGCAAATTTTGCATAAATTAGTTTCATGTTTTCATTACTTCTATGTAGACGTAATTTTTATGGATATTTTTTTCTATTGTGCTTTCTTTCTCTAGAGCAGTCTGTGATTCTTTGTGATCAGATATATAGACCCAATCTAGCCTTCAGCTGAAGGAAGCAAGGCAAGCTGAGATGATGGAGGGGAACTAATTTACCTAGAATCCAGCAAGAGCCTTCATATTACACACACAGTAGTCACTGGCTATATTGATGACTTGGGTTTGGGTTTTTTGTTTGTTTTTGTTTTTGTTTTGAGGAAAGATTAGATTAGCTTCTCCTTACCCTAGGATGCTTGGAGCACTGAATCTGGATGGAGATAATGGGGTGACGGAGAACATGTCCACTAAAATAGTCTCTCAGGAATGTAAGGATGTTTTAGATATTCAAGTCCTTTCCTCCAAATCAAGTTAAACTGGTGCTGGGAGCCGAGTGTGGCAATTGCGCTCATCAGCCCAGCTAAGACACCCTTGCCTTCCAGGAGCTGAGTGCACTCGGGCAGCGCATGCAGGCGTTGAGTTTGGACAGTTTTGTTAGTGCTCAGCATAGAGCGGTGGTGCGAGAAGCACTGATGTGCACACGTGCTGAACAGGCTGTCACAGCATTACGGGAACTGGCTTCACCTTTCTGGAGCGGCTCATGCAAAAAAACTTGTTAAAAACTGAGGCAGGTGGGTGTTCTCTGCCCGGTATGCATGGCTGCTGCTTGTGTAGCTAATCCGTGCTGGATACCTGTGGGTTAATAATTTATAAGTGTGAGGTTTCTTGTGATACGCCTGGCCAGACCTGATGTACAGACTTCAGTCTGAAGTGAGCAGAGTCTTGAAAAATAAAATGTTTTTGAAAGTTAAATTGCAGTCATTTATATGAAAATGCCTTAGGTAGTTCATTCCCCCCCCCCAAAAAAAAATACTCATTTTATAGCACATCAATAATTCATGTGCATATTGGTTGCAGACATAAAGCACAAAACTATACATACTTTATAAAGCATAGATTTTTATGAAACAAACATGAATTGCTCCTGTCTGAATGATAGTAATGCCTGATTAGTTCCCATACCATTTAATATTTGATGGATAGTTCATGATTATTCATCAGCATGAGAAAGAAAAAGGATCCTCTGCTTCAGCAGCGGTTCGCAAGAAGTCTCCAGAAATGGAGTGGCCGCAGCGTCGGGCTGCGGGCAGGGCGAGAAGGCAGCCCGGTTAACGGGGCCGTTCGCCGCGTTCCCGGCGAGCAGCCGCGGTGCGGTTTGCGAATCCCGGTGCGGAAGGAGAGGTCCGGTGCGGGGGGTGACACCGGCAGCACTCCTTTGCTCGCCGAAACAGGGGTCTCCCGGCAGCCCGGCGTTTCTTGACTCGGTGTTCCCGCAGGAAAACATTGGGGACGGAGGCCCGGGGGTCCGCGGCGGCCGGCGGCCGCTTCCCTTCCACATGCCCGCGGCTGGCCGAGGTTGCGGGCCTGCTGCTGCTGGAAGCTTCCGGCGCCTGCGGCACGAGGAGCACAGGGGCTGCCTGGCCCCCGGCCGCCCAGGCAGGGACGGGGCCGGCGAGAGGGCGGCGTGGCGCCCGCGCACCCCCTGCACGGCACCCTCGAGAAGCCTCTCCGCCGTCTGTCTGCCTTGCCTAGGTCGCCATCGCTGAAACGGCGTCGCCTGGCGAACTGGCTGCGAGGAAACTGCTGGAGACGGGAGGACACGCGAAATATGGGAATCTCTTCACGTTGCAGGATGGTGACGGCTCTTCCACAGAAACCGAGCCGGATGAGAGCTTGCTTCGCTGCGGCTGAGGCGCGCCGGGAAGAGCGACTCTCCGGCTGACCGTTCTGTGAGTAAAAAGGGTTTGTTCTTTTTTCATCCATCAGTGCGTTTTTGTCAGCTTTTACAGACCCTGAGGTAATTTTATTCAGAGAAACGTCTTGAAGATATCAGTGTGCTACGAGAACAAGAAAGCAGGTCTGAACACGTCACCTCCGACGGTGCTGACAAATACCAGTGCGCTCAGGTGCTTAAGAATATTCTGCTGAAATTTTTAGCTTTCACTAAAACTCTGAGGTAAAGCTTTTTCTCAGCAAAAATATCATTAACATTCAAAACCTGAGATATAAAAATTATTTGAGCCAGCCTGCAGGGACGTCCCCGCGCGCGAGGACGGATTTACGCCGTTAGGGCGAAGCCTGCGTGAGGAGCGTCCGCGCCGGCGCCCTCCCTTCGGCCCACGACGACGGCAGCTCGGTGCCCCTCGGCGCTCGCCTGCCCCGGGCTCCGACGGCGCCCGCGCCTCTTGGCCTGCGGGGCGTCCTGCACCGCCTCGGCTTTGCAGGCACTCCCGGGAGGGGAAGAGCGAGAGTTTTAGGCCAGACGGGCATTAATTTTAAATTAAACATAAAATTAAATTTAAATTTTACTTGCGCTTCTCGGGTGTTCTTGCCTTTATAGGAAATAGCCACAGGAAGTTTGGGTGAAGAAGGCTATCTCCTGTGTAGGTTACTTCATGAATCTGATTTTTAAATTTTTACGGGGTCATGGGTTGTGATGCAGAGATTTTTTAAAATAATCATGATAATAAAATAACTGCATGTGTTGAGAACTACATTTTGGAGGAGAGGATTGCGCTTGTGTCTCAACAGAGCAAAAGAGAATTCTTTAGAAACCCGTGCTGGCGTTTTGCTCCTGTGGTGTTTTAGTGAGGTGTGCTTGCTTTTGAATATGCCTCGGAGGACTGTTGCACAGTAAGAGAATATAATCAAATCACTTAAGGGGTTGATATGGCTTTTTCTATGGATTATCTGGATGTGGCTATAATAACAGTGTTTTTTTCCTCTGGCAAATCAGTGCTGTACACTGCCATGAAATGCCTGTGCACTTAAACTTTATTGCAAATTTAAATTACTTACATTATTTTGTTGGACAGTAATTCCCTGAAGCATTATAAACCAAATCATTAATTACTGTTTCTAATGTGCATGATCCATTGGAAAACATTAAACAACACTCACGGTTCCCTTTATTGTTATTGCTCTTTCAATCCCCGAGGCAGCAGATCAGCTGGAAACTCCTGGGCAATCTCATGCTGACATTCTGCGCGTCTGACATAGATGGCTGTGGGCTGCAGATGTTCACAGTGCCATATGGTATCTGCACATTGTCTGCCGAAATTATTACGGAATATACTGTTTTGGAGGGGAAAGATAATCCAACCATAAATATTAATCAGTGCAGCTGGAGTTTGAATAAAAATGTAATGTAAAAGTGTCATAATGGAATTCCAGACTTTTCCTTGTTTTCATTCACTTATTCTTTTTCATACTACTTTACAAGTAAAAATCTATTTTTCAAATAAATCTTTGGAAAGCCTACTTGTTTTCTGAAAACAAGCTGGTTTCTTTCCTGACAGGAACATCCCAACTAAGATGCATTGTACAAGCAAAATGCAATTTTTATTAAGAGATCTATCCAGTGCCTTACCCAGGAAAAGCTGCTATCTTGTTTTTCTCCAAAACATGAATAACCACAGCTGTGGAGCTGAAAATTCTGCTTTTCTCCTGTCTGAACTTCAGTAACACCAGGCCATCGATGAAAACCTTAGCCCAATCTGACGATTAAGCCTGGGTGGAAGGCCTTGTTGAATTTGGCTCCCTCTGATCGCCCCTGTTTTTCCTCCAAGTAAACGTTTCAAATAAGTATTATTTTCAGTATCTCAGGAAGATTTATTTGAACCAAGGTATCTATTGCTAGCCCTGAGAGTGGCTTCGTAGTATTTACTTGGGTGTTGCTTTCTTCCGCAGGTCGCTTCATGTCAAATGTGAGCATCTACCTAAGTGCCTCTTTCGTGGAGTGCGCTGTTATATGCTTCGTGCTCCACTTTATAGTAGCCTCTATTTTACTGGGTAATAGCTAGCTTATAGTTAATGCCTGGCGTACGTCTGGGCCCACTTCTCGCGTCCCTGCGGTGCTAGAAGGAAACAGGCCCTGCATATCCAACCTTGACGTAGCACGTTCAGTGGAGATTAGTTGTCTGCAGAATTATTTCTCCCTTTGCTATAGCTTGTAGTGGGTTTCTTGGCCATTAGGGCATGTTAAAGACTTTTTTTTAACTAAGATTTTTTGCCTGAAAACAGTTTAAAATGTTGGGGGGAGGGTTTAATTCCTTCAGTGCAGTGTTGATTGAATTCTCTGAATACTCTTGTTTTGATTTTGCTTTTAACTTGTGCCTTTATGAATTGTATGCCTGCTTGTAGAGCATTGTCGGCATATTCTGCAGTGACAATAAAATAAACATTAGCTGTCATGTTGTAATTATGCTACATGATAGCCCAGGATTTGATTGCTGTCTTATACCGAGAGTGGTAAAAGCTCTTATCAGGGCCTAGTACTTTTGTCATGTACATTTTGTTAAGAGCTACCCTTAAGCATGTTTTGGTGTTTCTTCTGGCTTAAAAAAAAAAAAAAAAAAAAGGATCAGGATATGGAAGTACTTTCATTATTCTAGGCACACTTGCTGTGAGGTGATTAGGAGAGATTTCAATGCTCCGTCCTTGAAGGACCTCCTGTACTTTCTTAATCAACCCATAAAAGTTAGTGTCAATAACTTGTACAGAAAACTCTTGAGAAAATTATCCAGCATGTACAGCAATGACCTCAGATTAAATGGCATGAATTAAAAACAAGAGTAGGGCTAAACAGGAGCAGGGTCTGTCAATGCTTATCACACTGCAATGTAGGTATGAGACCTTAAATGTTGGAATACGTGTTTTATGAGTACTGTTTTAAATCACTTTTTAAATGAAATTGAAACTAAAAGACTATAAGAATCTGGGAGCTTTTTAATTTGTGCAAAATTAAAGAAAATCTGAAGGCATTTTGAATTACTTCAAAAGCTTTACCATGGTATAAACAAATTAGCAGAACCAAATTCTTCTCTGAAAGGAGCCCCAGTGAATACCTGACTCTCCGTTGCAGTGCTATTAATTTTACATTGCCTGTGACCCTGTTGAAGTGCCACGCAGTTACACCGATGTAATGGAGTGGAGAAGCTGGCCCTTGTAACAGCTTTAGCATAAGGAGGATGGCTTCCCATCAGCTTTTTTTGTACTGGATTGCTCTGATTTTATCAATCTGAAGTTACTGATGTTTAAAGTGGTTATGAGACTTATGCATGTTCAAGTGAGTCAGAATCATAATGCATGAATGATGAACCAAGTATTTTAGGCATTAGGAAATTGTATTTCAGGTTTATGAAAACACAAATATATTAACCGCATCTGTTCCTAGGAAAACTTAATTCAATTTAATGGCTTTACCAAAGCTGAATTTAGCTCAATAGACTCCATTAGCTGATAGTGAGCAGATGCTGGACTGTGCACTTTAATGGTGTTAGTTCTTGAAATCACTCGTGCTAGTAGAAAAATCCATGTTGACTTAGGCTAGTAGATCACCCACAGTTAAAGGTGACCTCTAAACAGAGCACATTCTGTAACACTTCTGCTAGCGTGCCCTGCTAGAACAGCAGCTGCTGCCCTCCGCCTTGGCATCGTGGATAGCATCCTAGCCACGTGGCTGAGCGGATGAAGGGCCTGCTTCTTCAGCCAGTGGGGCTCCCCTTTCCGGGAAAATCTGTGGCATGAAGTGATTCTGCACCTAGTGGAACATGAGACTCTCACTGCAGTTTCTCCTGTTCTTCGTCATTTTCCTCCTCTTTTTTTTTAATATTCTTTCATCTTGGCCTTATCCCTTTCTTTCTAAATGCTAATGAAGCAATAATTGATGTAATCTTGCCCAGGCCAAAGTACTGACCTCTGTTTTTACTGGTGATTAGCAGAGATAGCTACAATGTGATTTGATATGAATACACTGAATATTTTAAGTCTCTTCAATTTCTAAATTGTCTTACATGAAAGTTTAATTATATGGAAAGCTGTGAAAGGTCGGGTGTCAGACTCGCTGCTGTTGTAGGGTTACGTAGAGGCACTGCCAGAATGTTGCATATGTGCAACCTTTGTCACAGTGGGAGCCTGGATTCATAACTGGGCACTCGCAGCATTGATCCAAATGTTTCTGTATGAAAAAAAGTTAGCAATCCCCTGGAGTCCTCTAGCTTGCTTTTTGGAATACATAGACATACAAACCTTTGTAAATGACCTTATTTACCATAAAACCTATACTTAATTTTAGCGGTGGGAGTGAATTTGAAAGATATATAGAGTTTTCTGACAATGATTTAAAAACATGACTTAAACGGGTGATAGAATATTAAAATTCTAAATATATGAAGGATATATAGTGTCCCAACTACTTCTTCCATGTTACAGCTCTACTGCTTAAATTATGAAAGGTCCCCTGTGTGATAAGTAAGATTATTAAAGAGTGAACTTAGAGGACAGTGCCATTGATTCAAGCCAAATATTTTGTGAATAAAAACTTCCCATGTGGATTTTTCACTTCTCTGGTGAATTTTCTAGCAGTCTCCAAGCTGCTTAGTGGCGAGGAGTTTATTGGAACCGTTTAAGTGGAATTCTGACTTCCAGGATCTTATACTGCCACCAGTACAGGTTTCTGTACTGTAAATCCTGGGAACCTCACCTTCGCAGCAGTGCCAGTGAAGACTGTAGTAATATCTGCTCCTCTGTTGGACTCTATTGAAGCTTCATCAGCATGAGAAACAAATACAAAACTCTGATCCAAAACTGAGTTGTTAGCTGGTATTGCCAGTTTTCAGCCGGTGCTCCCACATGAATATCCTGGAATAGATTAAACTTGTTCATACACTGTCATCTTTGGGGATGGATGAGGGAGAGAAATAGAGGTTAAAACTGTAATAATTTTTTTCTCTGAATTCTTTAATTTTGAAGGTTTGCTCCATTGTTAAAGATTCCTTAGAGGCGAGCCCTGAAAGGAGACGTCGTATTTACATGGAAAATGTTGTTTTGAAGAGTGATGGTGGAGTATGTGGAGAACATTGAAAAGAAAGCGGTAATCAGCAGTTGAATCTACTTTTTTAAACCTTGTAAGTTCCCCACAGTGGGATGTCTTGAGTAACCTGCGTCATTTGATGATGAGTGTAGATTCTGGAAAAGCACTCTGGGAGGTTTTTCGAAACAGAGAAGCAGAAGCTACTAACATAGGGAAGTTGGCTGATGGGATCAGGTTTTTCTGCCAGTCCCAAGCATTTACTGTAGATTCACACTGCTTAGCAGTTCTGCCCTGATACTGTTGAACTCTCTTCTCGGATGGTTCTGTTTTACCGAAAATATTTTCTAGAAATTTCTTTAGGAACTTGGTGGTTTTAGTGTGTTCAGCTTTTCAGTACAAATCAAGATATGATTTCATAACTTACGTAATTTGATTTTTCTTACTAAGTAATTCAAAACTAATTCATATTTGCATTGGCTAGGGAAGCAATTGCAATGGGAGGACAAGGGCAGGGATCAGAGCAAAGCAAGCAGTGAATTCCAGTTCAGTAAAGAAAGGGATTTCCCAGACACCTGTATAGAAATCCTTTGTACCATAATGAGCTCTGATATCTAATTACATTGGGTTGCTATTAAGGAAAAGACTTAAATTTACATTCAGCTCGTTATAAACTTTGTTGCAGGTGGGGAGGGGAAGGAAGTATCAGCACTATATAATGTTTTGCTATCCCTTTGATTTTAGCATTTCCTGGAGCGGAGTGAACTAAAGCACAAGAGTGGGTAAACAAGTCCATCAAATTTGCAAATGAAACTCAGTGGGGGGTAGCTTGGCTTGGGGAGCTCCGGCAGCTTCACTGCGTGACAGCATACCTCCAATGGCAACTTGCTGCTTGTCTCTAGTCGTAAAGGTGATCATTAGGAATGAAAACGGCAGTTCAGCTGGATATGCCCACGGTAGCTGCTTGTTTCATTTAAACGTGCAATATATTCAGCCCTTCCTGTAGTTTGAGACTGAACAGGCACATATGCACTTGAAAAGAAGGAAGAACAGGATCCTGGTCCGTGACCACCTCGTAGGCTTAGGGGCAGAGTCGATTGTCTTGAAGTGGTAAGATCAAGACCTCGTTGTGAGAGCAACGATGCAAGCAGTGCATACCACCCGGCCCTTCGCAGGCTGATACAACTGCAGCTGAAAAAGACTGGGCACAAGCCAATGGTATTACTGGAGAGCCAAGGGACATAACGAGAAAAATGCCTTCTTCATTTACTCTGTAACTGGTCACAGTAATTGGCCTAATAATGTCATCCCAAAGTTATTTATATGCAGCTATACTGGGATCGATTTTATTTATTTATGTACTGTGGGGACAAAAATAAGAGAGAAACCATATGCATTTTGATGGATGCCACATGATTCTGGTTCTGATCCTCTGAATTCCTCCCATTCCCTCACATTTTGTAGGAGCAAAAAAATCAGCACAGATGTATCTTTTTTTCCTAGTTTTAAATCTTGAGGTTTTAGCCTACTAATGTTTCATCTGCTTGTTGCCACAAACTATGGGAACAATGCATTTTCTTGACACTGTCTGGCATGTTCTAAAAAGGAGGAACTGTTAGGAAAAATTAATAGTTGAAAAATACACAGCACAAAGAAAATGTGCCTCCCCTCCAAATCCCAAGCCTAGGTCTTTGGATATCCCTGTAACTGAGGGGGGAGGAGGCTGCCACGCATGCTGATAGTAAAAGTAAAAGACCTTGCTGTCAAACAGGTATATATGAAGGAAGATGGAAAGGTTGACTGTTGACCTAACTTTAGGAAGATGAGCCTAGTATATAATATAGGGCTTTCCAAAACAGGCAGGTCAAAATGTTTGTGGCATTGTATATTCTGAATAAGCATCATAAATACTTGGTGCTCTTTTTTGTACCTGTTATTCTGTAGACAGGAGTTAGTATAGTGCTAAGAGTGTGGAAATCCTGATCTCCGAGGGGAGAGAGGTGAGAGCAAGTAAATTTTAAATGTGAGAAATTTATATGAGATTGTTGGGTTTTCTGCATGGGGCTTTTTGCAGGGTTTTGTTTGTTCTCTCTTTCCTTCCCACCCTACTTCATGGCAAAGGAATGGCTGAAATGAATGAGACAGGAGCATGAGCAGGAGAGTCGCTATCTCATCCTTTCGTACTGGAAAGATAGCATTTAGATAAGCAAACCACCTTTGGGGCAGGCTGTGTTGTACAAAGTGCTCTACCTGTGCAGAATAACTCACTGACCCCAAGCAATCTGGTCTAAGAGTCTAATCCCAATTTCATCAAAGTGTTTCCATACACTTTGGGTCAGCAAAGCAGATCTGGGGTAGGTGATTACTTACTGATGGGAAGAAAGCCAACAGAATAGTTGATATTACAAAGTCACAAGAGGAAGCTGGCATTTCAGCTAAGGGGGGCTTTTGCATTCAGACTCTTACTTCAGTTGGGTTACAGAACTGTTCTCCTTGAGCCTCTGCATCATTGCATTGTAACAAGAAAATACAACTGCAGGTATTCTGGGACTGTCATTTATAGATCAGTCAAGCAAAAAGACAATTATGCATCTTTCTGGCACACAGCTATCAGCCAGTCTGGATGTTCTCCTTCTGCATATGTTATAAGTGATCAGAGATGATATGGTATAAATGATCAGTGATAGTTCGTACCCTTCCAAAAATATCTCCAGCTTAGTCATTTTATTATAAATGCTAATAATTTTAATTATATCCTGCACTTGGAAAATGTTTCTAATTGATAGCAATAACATGGAAGTGTCAGGAATTTTTATAGGTGAGAATATGCTGAGCCCCTTGTGAGTATTAAAAGTATATCTAAAAATAACACTATTTGGTGACCTACTTGCTTGTATTAAAAGAGTCACATAAAGTGGCTCGCTCTACCAGTGAGTAGACAAAATCTGACTGCTGGTATTTTTGAAAAGTCTGACTTACAGATCAATGAAGAAAAAAGACAGTTTGAATATTTCTGGAGTAAACATTTCTAGTCATTGACTACTTCTGTATGTTAGGTGTGATAAATGATGAGAAGTGAGTGGAACCATTTATACGTAAATCAATTAAATAAGCTGAAGTATTTCTTCAAAACCTGAAGAAGTTTTCTGGATGCTTGTCATAGCCCAGGCGCCCGCAAGCACAGGCTGGTTCTGTAGCGCTCTGGAGCAGGGAAGGAGCTCTGGCTGTAGCCAGGTGGGCTTTGGCCAGGTGCTTGGAGGCTTGTTGCCTGTTCTTGCTTTTCCTTTTTGGCTTGCTGTGAAAACAGCTATTGCATGATATGCAGCACTGCGGTGGTTTCACCGCATTCAGGATCTGATCCAGACCCCAGTGAAATCACTAATGGCAATGGACACGCTCCTTTGGGACTTTAACCAGCTCAACAGAGGATTTTGCTCTTCATTTCAGCCTTTCCGCTGGCTGATCTCCCAGTGACGTGAAAGGGAGTTTTGTCTGAATTAGGAGTGGCAAGTGCTGCGGGATTTATCTCTGCTCCAGCTCAAGAATGTTTTGTGGGCCTTTTGAGATTACTCACTGTTGGCAGCTTAATGTACATTTTAAATTGTTCCAAAACACTAATCTAGAGCAGGAAAGGGCTGTAGGAATATATCTAGGACAGTGTTGCCAGCACCACTGATTTTAACTACTCCTCCTTTGGAATTTCTTATTAGCTAACTTTTTCCCTTTCCTATCACTGGCTTTATGCAAAGAAGCAGGTAACCATTCCTTTGCTGAGACAGAGCTATAGACACCACTGAAATAATTTTTAAAATCATAGGGAATGGGACTGAATGAAGTAACCCAATGAAGCAAAGGGGTCAGTGACAAAACGCTAGCTCTTGCTGCTGCCAGGCAAGCCCCGGCAGAAGAGTTGCAGAGAAATGGCAGTGTCCGCCGCAGAGCATGACTGACTGCGAGGACTTCGGTAGGTTGCAGGGCTTTTCTCCCTTTTACTGTAATATCTGAAGTGGATCAGGAATGGCTAATCAGCAGCGTCGCCATTTACAAAGAGGAGCTGAATTGGTACAGTGGGAGAATTTACTGCACGCCAGACTTCGGCCAAGCGGACGCTTGAGAAGCGTTTGTTCTGCTCGTGGGACAGGAACAATCATAACATCTCTGTGTTGTAGGAACCCAGAGCTACTTTGTGGAATAAAGAGCAGGTCCTCAAATATTACCTAAACAGTTAGATATTTGACAGTTCTGCTGTGGAAGAGGCAACCTAGTATAAATAATTTTCAGATGGTTTAGTTGTTCCGGTAAGGACACACAAGGTTTGAGCATTTGTCTGAAACTGTTCCTAATCTCTAGCATTTACTGAAAATAGTTGTTTCAAAATGTCACAAGGATGTGGTTCTTTGTAAGATTTGTTAGTATACCATCCACAGATTAATAAACTTTGCATAGCTATATGAAGATGGAAGCTCTCTAGAAATCTGTTTTCACTGCCAAGCTCTAGATTATGTTAAATAATTGTCAGAAGTGGTGAGTGGCTGAGAGAGTTAATTAAGAGTTTTGAATTTTCAGTGGAAGTTGGAGGGGATTTGTGGGCAGAATCTTATTTTTGTAAGTTCCACCTCAGTAGATAAACGTTTCAGAAGCTCATAACTACTGTGCACCTGGCTCATTTCTAAAAGCTTTTTATGTTAAATGAGATCTGTTGAATTCCACGTTCAGTAGAATATTTAAGAACATACCAAAGTCAATCCTGTTAAACCCAGCAATTAAACCAATGCCAGTGAGTTTTGAGCATATGCTTAAAGCTAAATATATTCTTAGTTTCTTTGTGATATGAGCTTTTTAGTCCTTTAAAGGTTTGGCTGGGCTCAAGAACTGTGCTGTGGTTCAGATCACTTTATCTGAACCAGCTTGGACTTCTTACTATCCTGTTCTAGAGCCTTGAGAAGACCATCCACCTTCCCAGAGGACATTTTGTATGCTGTGGTTTAAATTCCAATATTCAGCAGATGCTGTATGAAAATGCTCTAGAAACCAGAAAAGCACATCTGTGCTTTTCTTTTTGACAGGAGTGCTGGAACTAGACAGCCACAAAACTGGTTCTAAGAAGAAATGGGAGGGCTCTAAAGATGCTCATAAGCATACCATGAGGAGGGCCATGAAGTTAGCCAAGTGCTAAATAGATAGGCAATAACAGAGGTACCAAGATAATTATAATTAATGTTATGAGGCCCAGTGCATTTAGCAATGAAATGAATGCCAGTAATTTAAATGGCATTTAGTAGTTTACAAATGCCGGGTTCAGCCAGAAATGTCACTCCTGACATCCTGCTGGTGCTCTGGAGCCTTGCTCTGAACGTGCTCAGCTTGGCCCTTTGCATCAGAGAATCCCTCTCTGTTCTCAGGCGATAGTGCTCTGGGGTACTGGGCTTCAAGACCACATTTTAGTTTCTGTTAAAAAAGTAAGAACATAAATAAAAGTCACTGAAGTGCTTGCTTCTCCTGAATTATTGCCTAGGTCTGAATTTTAAAATGAATGTTTCATTTACCAATATTGCCTCAGCAAAAGCCTTCTCACCAGGTGTGTTCTGGACGTCATGCTGTGTCCCCGAGCCATTTTCGTTCAGTGGAAGCCAGGCTGCTTTTTCAGCCTTCCTGTCTGCTTTCAGAGATGTTGCCTGATTCTGTGGTAGCTGGCATGAAAACCTCTGATAACTTTGAATATTTTAATGTGTTACAAAGTACCGTAAGTGATAGAAATCTTACCTAAAGGGGGGAGAGCAGGG
Organism: Apteryx mantelli; assembly: GCF_036417845.1. Classification (NCBI taxonomy): domain Eukaryota; kingdom Metazoa; phylum Chordata; class Aves; order Apterygiformes; family Apterygidae; genus Apteryx; species Apteryx mantelli. Next base: position 27,313,734 of record NC_089986.1, on the reverse strand, counting down.
TGAACCCATAAAGCCAGCCTCTTCATCTTCTAAACTGATTTTATTACAGCTGTAATAGGAGCAATTTCAGTTAAAAGGCTCTTGTCAGACAACAGTCTTTACAGATTACAGCCACATGAGAAACAATCTTGGTCAAACACAAATCATGAATTGCTCTAAAAAGATGATCGTTTGCTGAAAGTTCCCTTCCAATGAAAATGACTTTATTCTAATGAGCAATAAAAAGTATTAATTAAGTCACAGGTGGTGCGACTGTATTAACTGGTGTTTTTGAAAAGAGCAAAAAGCTTTTCTGCAGGATTTGTAGAAATGAATGTCATCGGCTGCATTTCAAAATCAGGCATCTTTTAAGGAGCAAATTCTCCCCTGCTTCCCTCCCATTGCCCTCCAAAAACTGACCTTGGCTGAACTGGCATTTTGTAATAAACCTAGTTGTTCCATGATTTCCAATCTCTCTTCCAGCAGTCCAAATGGCATGATTCACTTACATAAAGCACGTTAGGGATCATACAGAGCTGAGTGTACAATATGAGCTCATCAAATAGGTGTTATTGCACTAAATGGGAGTCATCTAAAGTCTTTGTCAAGTGCATCCTGCTGCCTTCAGAGTAAAGGTTAGGGAATTTAGTTTGCAGTTTGAATATGGAAATTTCTCTGTAGAACTACAGAACTATTAAGCTACTCCTCTCAAGGAAGTTATGTGCCTCTTTGACTTTATTGCTGCCCAGAACGACCAGGGGTAGTTCAGTGTTGCCTTGTCGTTCTGCTTCTCCTGTCTGATCACTCTGCGCAGCTGAAGGTTCCTGTCTAACCTTCTGCCCGCTCTCTGGGCTGTATAATGCGGAGTGACAAAACTTCTCTAATAGAGGAGCCACATTTCAAAGCTGCCATGTGGCAGAGTCTCTTACTCCATCCCTAAATTTTCCCAAACCAGAGCCTCATCCTCATTTTCCTGCTTTTCCGCTTTTAGCTCTTTACTCCTCATTTTCTGGAAGCCTGCTTGGCTCCTGTATCTCTGGGATTCCCAACAACTTCCCTTGGCCCTCGGTCACCCTGTCTCCTCTCCTGCTGCATCTCCTGCACTCTTACAGTAATTCATGCACTCTTACCCTGAATTCATTCAGCTCCAGGTACACCAAGATTGATGTTACCGTAGCTTCAGCTGGGTGTAGCAGTTTCCAAACTTGGTCTGGGACGCAGATCTGTTCTCAGGACTTAGGGCCACAACTTGTACATTTGCAACACTGCAGCCTCTCCTGCCTGCAGCGATTCCTCACTCCATCATCCTTTGCTGGCTATGCTAAGCACTGGGGGCTGTGGAGGAGGCTGTCAGTGGTTTGAGGGTTTAGCTGTTGCTGGGAGTATGCTGCTCCACCAGATCACATGCTGGGGCTCTACTGAGCATCATGTCTTTTCCTCATTGCAGGACATGCCTTGTGCCAGGGTCATGTCAAGAGAGAACACAGCTGTGGAGCATACCATCAAGTGGACTATCCTTGCCGAGCTTGAAAGCTGCATGTACATTGCAGATCATAGGCTGGCCACCCTGCTGTAGAAATTTTCATTCCACAAGTCTCCCCAGGTAACACAGTTGCTATTTGAAGATAGGATTTTATTGCCATACGAGACATACACATTTAGTTCATTTTGATCTGGCTGCTTGGAGCACTTGAATAAGTGTATCTTCTTATTTGTCGTATCAGGTGCTTTCTTTATTTTCCCCATTTTGCAAAGAAGGGTAAGAAAACATGGAATGAGCCAAGGTCATGGAAGATCTAGCCCTGATTTCTGTACCACTCTGAAAACATTCATTTGGACAGCTTAGACTGGATTTGCTAGGAGCTAAAAAGTTAGGCGTCTATTGAGGTATGCAATAAAATGCAGTAGGATCCGCAGTGCTGAATTCCCTAAGAGACTTTGAAATTCTCGGCAAAGTGAAACTGTGCTGAATGGTCATCTTCCATATATCTTGTAGGATATGAAGGATTTGTTTTAGCTCTGTATAGACAGAAACTGAAGCTGGCCAGGGATTTAAGTAGTGTTGATGACATAATGTCTCTGTCTTAAGGCACTCCTCAAAATGGACGTGTAACATGGGATCAGATTCTGGCCTTACATGGATGGCAGCCACAGGCTTTAGGAAGTGATTCCTGAATGTCACGTTCAGCAAGTTCCTCTTCAACTCTGGGGCTCAAGTTATCAGCCAGTGATGTAGCCCAGTTGCCTGAACAGTTGAAAGTGCTTTAAAATAACTTTAAAAACGTATAAATATAATTTTCTGACATTCGGGCTTAAATAAGAGCTCCCTTGCATGACATTCATTCCTTGCATGTTTCATTCTGGAGTGAATTTTTACTGCGGAGTTATAAACCCCTGGAGTAGTGGTTTGTAATAAAAATGCTGACAGACCCTTAATGATAGCAGCGCGAATAGTGCTGCTATAATAAAAAGAAAAAGGGAATCATCAGACTTGCTTTTTTAATTTTTTTTTTGATATAGTAGGCCTTTGAGAGAGGATCCTACGCTGATAATATTCATGGAGCACTGCTAAGAGTTGTAAAACTGTTGACAAATATATGGTCTTTTTACAGAATACCAAAAATGAAATATTTTCATCTGGCAATTCAAGAGCTGCTGATGACAAAGGAGCCAGTGAACATTAAGTCTTTAAATTATTTATTATGAACAACGCATCTCACAAAAAAAGCATAAGCAATATTAGAAAGCATCTGAGTGGAAAAACTGATTATTTTGTTATTCAGTGCCTGTGTTGCATGACATTTTTCATGTTAGTTATCTGTAGCACTACACACTGTTGGTACAAACTATTTTTCCTATGCTGAAAAGTCGTTTATAGCACAAGATACTAATCTTATGGAAATGAGTTGAAATGGCATTCATCAGGCTTGGGCAGATCTGTCGAAGGCATCTGGAAGCCACTCAGGCTTGCTGGGCTTGGCGACAGGAGAGGCAGCCGCAAACCCCGAGGAAGGCAGCAAGGCTGCGGGGAGGCTCAGCCGTGCCGCCCTCCGCCCGGGAATGTGGGCCTCCTTCCGCTGGCGCTGCCCGGCATCTGCCCGCTGCCCTCGCTGTCTGTTCTCCTGTCGCTTTGTATTTGCTGCCCACGCTGTAAGGCCAGGCAAGGGTTTTAGTCTTGCCCTGCTGAGGAAGTCTGCGTCTGAAGCCTCCTGGGAAGAGCTGCGCCGGCCTCCACGGAGCCTGGGACTGCCGCCTGCCCGCCCGGCGTGCGGAGCGCATCCTAGGGAAGGGCTCGTGGGAAGCTGCCCTCCCCGCCTTGCCTGCCCAAAGCCTCCCCTCTCGTCAGCGACGTCCCTCCCTAAGGGCCTTTGGAGACAGGTGGCTCCAACCACATGGGGTCTGTAGCAGCCGCGGGTGCCTCCCTCTCCGGTGCGGGGCCGGGATAACTGCCCGGCTTGTGCTGAATGTGTGGAGGAGGCAAGAGGAATGCATTTTTCCAAAGGGGCAGGAAAGGGGGTGCGATGAGGCTGGGAGAAGTGCTGCTGGCCCACTTTCTTGCTGGGCATGGGTGCAAGGAGGGCCTGGAGTGGGTGATGGCACCACACGCAATGGCAGTTGAGTCCTGCAGAGAGGCTGCTGGCTGTGTTGAATTTCGTATTGTACCCTTGGAAGTTTATCTGCAGCTCTCAAATTCGGTACCATGGCATGTTTCTTAAACCCCGTCACAAAGAGTGAACAGGCTTGCCTGGACCTCGTTGTCTGAAAAATGATAGAAGGCAGAGCCCTGGTCTAAGCTGTCGAAATGACATTTTAAAGGCAGGTTCAGGAGAAGAACCTCCAGCTCTTTCTAGAGGAGATGTTGCTGTTCAGTGATACTACAAATATCTCCGACTTTGTTTTAAATTAGGGAATAGTATCTTTTTTGGCACTTATTTTTGAATGCTTCAAAATCAGCCTGACAAAACATTTGTACATTTTTTTTCAATTTCCCATTTGTTCTGGGCACCTGGGCAGCAGGAACCTGCATACCCAGACTTACTTGTTCTTTCTGCCTAGGAAGGTGTGTGTGCGTCCGAACCTAGACACAGCCTAGAATCTGGATGTCTTACAAGTATTTAAAATGAAAATTCATTGCCTTTTCTGTTTGCTTCCACTCTTAAAGGACTTTTGATCATTCACTGCTTTCCTTAGCGGGTAATGACCTATGTAAAGCTACAGCTTCTAATAAATTCCCAGAATCCAACACTTGCTTGAGTTAGAGATCCTCCTCCTTATGATAACTACCTGTCTTTCTTCAGTTTTGCTAACTGCTGAGTAGCAGAAGTATTACAAGGAACCATTGTGAAAATATTGGGTCAAGTGCCCCATGCTTGTGGAGGTTGGCTGTATGTTGTTTTTTCAGCCAGGTCAGAAGCTGAAAGGCAATATTAATGTTCAGAATAGATGGTTTCCCACAGTGAAAATAAATAACAGGTTTTTTTAATCTGCAAAATCAACCTTATTTTAATTACAATAGTCAATATGGCTTAAATATAATTAATTTTAGTTTAAATATTCCCTCTTGGTATGCCAGATCAATTCCCCTCTCTGTCGTACCCCGTTGCATGACTTAGATCTAAATACCACAGAACTTATGGGAGCGATGATTATAAAATGAGCAAGCTGCGAGTCAGAGACCACAGCAAGCTGGGAAATGGCAAGCTCAGAGCTGAGGCTAGAGGTGTTGGCTAAGTGGAGCTGCATCGTCTGGGTCTGCAAGGACAATACAGAGAAGCAGTGCATCCAGATACAGAGTAGCAAAGACTAATTGACATTAAACCTTTTTGTATGTTACAGACATCTGAATTTAAGGTCTGCTATTAAACTCAAATAACTTATTTTTTATTTTCTTTGCTATATGAACTGAGTAATTTCTCAGGGGAAGAGGGAAAAAATTAGTCTTTGAAAATAGTTGCTAAGTGTTTCACAAAGTCCTGGGGACTATTTCTTAAAATTCTTTAGTTTCCCCTTTTTCCAATATCTTCAAGCCCACTATCAATTTATGCAAACTAATTAGTGTTCTGGGTGTTTTTTAAATGTGGTGTGTGTTCATTGGGCTGTTACCAGTGCTGTTGATGACTCTACCAATGAGTTTGCTATTTGTAGTTTGTCAATAAGGTGATATAATAAACTCTCAAGTTACCTCTTTGTCTACTGCAAGTAATGCCAAAATTCATTTCCGTTGAAGTGTCCCTGAGCTTTTTTCCATCTCTCTGGCATCGTTCTCAAACGTGCACATGTGGCAGTACGCCGGGGAGACTGAAGTGTTGCAACTGTTTCTTGGCCACTGAGGCAGAAAGCCCATTTGATTCATCATGACTCTGAAACAAAGATTTAAAGCCTTTGTAAAAGGTACTGGTCAGGAATGGTTGTCCAAAGAATGAAAAGGGCAGATGTAGACGAAAAGAAAAGCCTGATAAGAAGTAGCATTTGAATATTTGAACCCACTTACGAGGACAGAGTTTCATTTCCTATCGCCCTCTCAGTAGCAAAATGTGGAGATATGATATGCTGAGGACTAGACCACAGGAGCGTGGGTCTTTCTGGGCAGCATCACGTGCTTGTAACAAGCTTTGCAGCCATTGGGTCCAAGTCTTCAGCCTCGGATCTTGAAAGTGCTTATCCTTTTGTCCAGAAGGAGGAAAAAGACGTGAGGGGTATCCCAGCATCTTGTCCCATGTGGCCGGCACAAATGCTGATGCCTGACATACTGAAGTAGACAATATGGGATAATTTATCTTAGCAAACTGCTCTTCCTTCATTACATTTTTTCAATCCACTGGAAATCCTGACTCAGGAAAGTTTTCCTTTGAAAAGTTTTTTAGTGTTTTGCTAGAACTTTTGATTTATATGTGGAGACTTGCACTTCATTGACTCATGGCAAGTTCTTGGTCTCAGAGCAACAGTTCCAGAGGTAAGGTACTACATCTTATACCTAGCTTGCACCCAAATAAATGACAATAAGCGCTGCTTCTCAGCGTTACTGTAGAAGGATGTAAGGAACCTGGCCCAGTGAAGTAGAAGAACCAGAAACTGGGAGAGAACAAAGTTAAAGACATTCTTAACTGTCTCTCATTTTGGATGTGCCTTGCAGTGGAGCCTTTAGTTGTGTGAGCACACACAATCAATTCCTTAGTGTGGTAAAGTTGATACAATTTAATACAAACACCCAACCATAGCTTTGTTCTTGACATTTTGCTCTTGTGTTGCTTTGATTGCAGAATTACAAAACTGATTGGAAAAAAATCAGTTTTTCACGAGAGTGTAACATCAAGCACATAGCAAAGCAAATTCCTGTTTCTGAGAACACTTCTGTATATGGATCTGTTTTACTCCACTGCATGACTTAGATATAATATACCACAGAACTTCATACCAGGCCACCCTCCGAGGTAATAATATGCATAATATTTCAAGCTGAGGACCTGCAAATGACTTCTAAAAAGTGAGAGAAACTAATTAAAAAGGAGATGCTCACTATGTGTTTGCAGTTGAAACTGCCAATGAGGAGTAGTAGTTTAGGGAGCTGCATCAGGGTAACAGAGAGGAGAATTGCCCCTTAGTGGCTTACAAAGGTAGTATGGAAATTGGGTGTAATTGATAGGCCAAAGACACTTGCTTAAAAGCTGCTACTGGGGGAGCTTGTTGGAGGCTTTCTGGAAATCCAAGCACGCATACTATAACAACTTGATTTCCCTTCTTGTCTTGACTCATTCCCAGGTCTGAAGCTTGATTTCCCGTTACAAATGTATTTTGCACCAGGAAGTGCTGGTTCTTTTGGATCCCACAAAAAGGTACAAACTGTCTCAAGAAAGATAACTATTTCATTAACACTGCAGAAAAAGTAATAGCATGTTATAAAATCATACGTCCCTTTTGATGCTGGGAACCCCAAGTTGATACAGCATCAAACAGACTTCTAGTCAGGGAATGGCATGGTGTGCAGATACCATCTGTGGTGAGGTTCGCAGGTGTTGTGGTCTTTAGAGTTTCTACAGGATTTTCCTGAAATACCATGGCATAAAAGGAAAACATGTTGCTTCACTTCAAGATAAAGACAAGGACATGCTGGTGGTGTCACGGCTGTTGCTAAGTGGGTGCTTACATTTTGATTAGCTGGCTAAGTTCATCCTATGTCAAGTGACGTGCAGCACAGCACAGCCCCGAAGGCCAAGTGGTATGTGCTGTACAGTGCGGCACAGGGCAACACATGCCTGCACCTACTCAGGTCAACTGTCACGTGGATCACTAACTCCTTCATGTACAATAGTCTTCTGGTTAGGACCGGTACAGAAGCTATGTTGACCTTTTCCCAAAATGTTATATTTATTCATATATCACAAATTCAGTTCTTTATAATAGCTCCTATTTATTTGCCTTGGAGAGTCATTGGGCTTATTGGTCTATAGTTCCCCAGATTTCTCCAGGTATAATATTACCATCTTCAGCACCAGGGTGATTTTTGATCAAGAGGCTACAAATCACAGCTAACAGTCTGAACAATTTCATCCTTCAGTCCTTTCTGAAATCCTACCTTAATATCCTCTTGTCCTGGTGATTTGTTGGTGTTCACTTTGTCTGTCTGCTTTATAACCTCTTTTACTCACAATTCAATCTAGAAAGATCCTGAGACCCCCGTAAAAAATGGTCTGGCCTGGGAACTTCTGACACTTGCAGCTGTTGTGTCTTTTGTCTACCATTGACAAGTAAGCAATAGCGACCCCGGTCAATACTTCCAGTTTTTGTATTGGATGCTTCTGCAGTTCCCCAGGAAGCTGTATATGATGTAATGGAACTGACAATCATCTGAGTAAGCTGCTCCTTTCTGACCTAGATTTGGTCCCAGTCCTACTACATATGCTGGAATTTATAAACGAAGCGTGCATGTATCTCTGCAGGTATTAGGAAGGGCAAGCGTAAAACCTCATGTGAACAGATGCTCAGAATATACAATTCAGCCTTTGATAACCTCCTGTTACTATTAACCTGTGGCAGCGGAGATCACTTTTTAGTAAAACTTGCCCATAATTTTAGATTTTTTTTAAAACCTCACAAATTAAATCACCTCTTTGTGGAGCAGGTAGAGACTTGATTTACAGCTTTGTTGCTTTCATAATGGGATATTCTACTGGGATAAAACAGATATTGAGTCTCTTTGACTCTTTCATGCAGGAATACAGTTTAAATAATTGATAAAGCCCATCATTTATTGTTGACTTACTATTTTTTCCATGTTTCTGTGCCTTACATTGAAGGAAGTAACATTAATCAGAAGTTTGTAGTTTAAGTCATCATCTCTTCCTAAAGTCTCAAGAGAAATGAAAGTAGACTGATAATTTCCTAGAAGAAGAAGAATTCCCTCGACAATGTGACATGACAGATTACTGGATCTTGGCCGTAGGAGAAGGATAACATTCCTGGATGGAGATCACCAGTATACAAAGGAGAAGAATGACGTATTCCTGCTTTATAATAACCCCAAAAGACAGATATGAGGGTGCAATTATTTCACACCCATAGAAATTTGCACAAGTGAAACTGAATCCTGTGAGGTCTTTTATAAATGCCAAAGGAAGAAGCAGGTATCATGGAGATTTCTTGGTAGTGTGATGGAAGGAAGAAAAAAGGTCTTTAAATCAACACATCAAGCATATGTGTTGAATCAAGACAGTAAAACAAGCCTCTGTTGGAGGGCTCTCAGTGGACACTAGACTCTGGGCATGGGTTTCTTCATACTTCTTATTTACTCCATAATATGGGACAAGTCACTTCAGCTCCTGAGCTGAGCGTTCCCTTCTTTGCCCAGCTCTTTTCAATATTAGGATTACATTAGGGAGCTGTATGGTTAGAGTATGAAGAGGTTTGACCAAAACAGCTGCGCCATCAGAACTGCTTAACATGAGATTGGGCGGCTTAGATATGGTTTGCTCTGTTAGGAAGTGATTTAGCTGCAGTAGGCACCAAGGACAGCTTTGCTGGGGTGCTTGCTGTGCAGGACATAAGGAGTGCTGTGTCAACAGAGCCGGTGTTTGTTAGCAACCAGATGCTCCTGTTGTGGACTTTACACTCCTCAGATTTCATCTATGAGTACTTATATCAGCACTTCACAGGGTGAAACTAAATCACCTTGACAAAGGGGAGATGGCTCAGTACTAAAACCCCTGCTCATGGGAGTAGCTGTGAGCGCTCTTGGCTTTGTTACCTTTTTTGGCCCTTTTCAAGTCAAAGGAGTTCCTCAGTTGTGCAGAGCAATCTGGAGGAAGCAAAATTTGGATCGGATGCTGATTAAATGAATTGTCAAACTTGGTTTGCTTTGGCCTTCATTACAGACTTTGAAAGGCCAAAGGTAGGCCTTACGATCTCTGAATGCTTCCTTTCCCTATCTGTAAGGGTGCTTGTCTATGTTTAGACCTTATCTTTATGTCTGAAAGCAAAAAGGTGAGTAGTAAAAATGCAGTAAGGGATTATTGGCCCAAAGGACCTTTTGTGGTTGTGCTGTGTTGCATCAAGGAAGAGATGCCGGTCCAGTATTTTACCTCTAGTGAAAGACCAGACTCCAGTATTTTTAATGGTAAACATAGACATGTCCAATAAATCTGTCTGGACTTTGCTATAATTTACACAGGTTCCCTGGTTCTGGGGACAAGCATTCTGGAAGCTGCTTTTTCTAGAATTTCCTCCTGAGTTTGTTGTCTTTGAAAACACGATTCATCATCCTATAATTATGGAATGAAGATCTGTTTCAATTTTTTTCTAGGAAGTAAAATCGTCAGGCTATTTCCTAGGGTTGTAATGAAGTATTAATTGCTGCTTCTTACATAAGTGGATGGTTCCAAACCAGTTTGCATCAATTCAGTGTAAATGACAGTGTATAATGACACGTAACTAATGTTGATTTTTCTCTGCCCTTTTCTACAAATAATTACTATTGTGGTAACACTGCAGTCAGTAGGCCAGCACACACAGCAAGCCCTACACATCATATGGGTTGTTAGAGGTCTACCACCTACTGCCCAAAGTAGCTAGAGGATCAGGCCCTCCTGTAAGTGCAGTCCATAAAATTACAGGATAATAAAACAAATGGCAGGACCTGGTCATATAAAACAGTTGTGACTTATTGGCCAGTAAAGTTTTGTTCTCCAGCAGCAAATTGCTTTTGGAAACTGCTCTTTTGTTATCTGCATTTTGTTCATTCAGCATCTGCAAACTTGACCTTACGACTCATGTGAGGCACATTACAATCCACTGCATAATCCAGGGTCAAAAACTCTCCAAACCTGACCCATAAAATCAGCCATTCAAAGCCAGGACAAAAATTAAACTGCAAAAGCAGAGAGTCCCTGTCTAGGCATCTGAGAGGAGTGACGGCAGGACCTGTGTAACGCCCAGCCCTGCTGGGCTGCCTTCCAGCTGCAGGTACCTGAGCTGTGGGAGGAGAGGGCTGCATTGCACTTGGACTGGCGCAGCTGTGAAGGGTGAATTTATGCTGAATTGTCAATCCTGCATTCTGCACACCTCGAAGAAATTTATTTCTTCTCTCCATGAAGCCTCTTTCTTTTGGGCAACCAAGTTTAAAGGCTGTGGTGTGAAGTATTCCAGTTATGCACTGTGACGGAGGAGGAGAATACACAATATCAGACTGAAGGTTGGGAGTAAAGATCTACTTGCAAAGGTTATCCCAAATTATATTGCAAAACCTATCTCTCTGACTGCCATGTTGAGGGATGGCCCAATGTATGGACAGAGAAGGTTTGCAGATTACATTGTAAGCAGAAATACTTTAAAAATTGTAGTTATGATAACATAATACCAAGTGATCTGAAGTGGTTGCAAAAAGAATGCCTTCAGTTAAAGCTACTGGACTTGTCCTTGGAAGATCCATATATACTTCCTGTATCTCCCTCTGATCTCCTGTGTATGATGTTCCTCCAAGGTGCAGGGTTTGGGGTTTGTGGCCATGACACATGCATTTTTCAGTCAGTGCATAGTAAGCTTCAGGTATGCCTCCATCTACATTTGACATAGACATGCATGATATCTTTATGGTTTTGTTGCCATATGTGAAAAGATGATGAGGAAACTCTCTTTTCCTGTACTGTTTACCTTATCCTTTTCAGCTCCTTTCAGATCAGACTGTCCTCCTGTAAGTGTAAACTTGAAAATAGTGGAGACTGGAATTTGGTTAGATCGTCTAGGTTTAGCTGAATCCAAATGCTAGTGTGATTGAGGGAGTATTCGTTAAAAAGTATCTGGCGTATCTTGTGCTTCAGATTAAAGAAGGGATTTGGGTTATGCTTAACCCAAATGATCTTTGTTCTCAGATTCTCATTCTATCTGCTCTTGTATCTTGTTTTCCCAGGACACCACTGGCTTTGCCTTCAAGTTGTTTGGGCTCCATGTAAATTAATGGTGCTGGTTTTCTTCAATACATGAAATCTCCGTAATTCCCCCTTGTAGTCAGTTTGCTGGGCACTCATCAAGCTTGTGAATAGGCAGTCCCCAAAGTATGCTGTTATTGCATGCAGTACTTTATGTTTGACACTTGCTCTCATCAGCATTTAAAAATCTGATATGGTGGTAATTAAAGAGCTGGATGCTCTCCAGCTTTTTTGGTGGCTTAATCATACTTCGTGCTTTTTATGAAATTCAGTTTTGAATTTCAACACCCATTCTGATTGCTTACAAGCTATAAAGGCAAGGGCAAGCCATTCTCACCTTCAGGCATTTTCTCCCTTCCCTTGTCGTTATGAAGAAAAGCATATCTTAATCCTTTGTGTGTCAAGTTTTTCTTTGGCTATCATACTGATGCACACTGACTGAGCAGAATAGAAAATCTCAGGGGGCTCCATTATCTAAACATCTCAAACGAGACAATTTGAAGCTGTACAATTCTTGAGTTACAGTGAGAATCCTCCCTGGTTGCCTGTGAACAGCCTTTCCGCCTGGCAGGGAATTTGATTCTATCTTGAATGGTTTTATTCATATGTTTAATAATGTTGGTCGGTTTGAATACACGTACGTTTCAGTCCTGCCAATAGATCTTGCTTCTTGGCTAATTTTCATTTGGACACTAGCAGCAGAAGGCAGAAAGCCTTCTTTGGCAAAAATGGCAAGATTTGCCTTCCCTGCAAAACTGGTTGTGTTCTGGGGCCAGATTTAGCCTTGCCATAAGCAGATGAAATTTCCTCAAACATCTCTGAATTTGGAGGCTAATTATATGTAACACGAAACACGCAAGAGTGATATAATGCCTCCTACCCTTCCTTCAGAGCTTTGTAAGAACAATCTTTCTTTGAAAGTGGTATAATTAGCCGAAACAGCAAAAGGCAAGTTGGCACTGGGAACGTAAAGAGCTTGACAGTGCAAGTAAGCGATTAAGGGTTAGCTGCATTGCAGATGAATCAGTCTTTTCTTTTTTCTCTGTGCATGATTTTTACAGAATGAAGAGCTTCTCTTGGGTAAGGATGAGTGAAGGGGCTTAATACTCTTATCTTTAAGGAATTCATTAAGGTTTGTCTTGAGTAAGAATCACAAAATCTACCCTATGGTGAATCAGGGCAGCTAGGTAAGGAAAGTCCAAAAAAAAAAAAAAAAAAAGAAGAAGAAGGTCAGGCAATATTATAGTAAAGTGCATTGTCACCAGGAGGTAGCTAGAACCTCACTGAATGGAAAAGCATGATCAGAAACTTCTGCTGTAGTGGTACAGTTGATAAGCTTTGAACCAAACCAGTATTAATAATGGTATGGTTTTCCCTGTGGTTGCATTCATTTAATCCTTTATCTGCAATTGTATAAGCTTTTTTCTGATACACACTGATACGCATTCCAAGAGTACCTTTTTTAAACTGGGGAAGACTTTAGGGAAAAAACTTCTCAGAATTCTGTTCCTGTTCTTTTTATTATGCTAGTATCTACACTGCATAATTTTTAAGGAAAGGCTTTTGGCTCTGGCTGTTCACATGTTTTTGTTTCTTTTAGCAAAAAGATGGAGGCAGGTTCTGCTTGCAGATGGTGTCCTTTTCCCCAGACATGCCAATCGAATTGAGTTGAGAGAGGTCAGCCCCCTCTATGATCCTCTAGCTGAAGGGAACATTAACTTAAGAATATACTTCAACTTGAGAAGAGTACATGTTGTGTACGGCTCTGTTTGCTGCCTGAATGTATATTCACCACTAATCAGTTGCTTCAGAATATGAAGTCTCCCAGCTCAGTGTGACTTTCTGTTTCTAATGAAGATAATGAGTTGCCTTACTCAGCTAACTGAAGCAGGGATCTTACGTCTTGGATGCTTCCAAGGTAGTCGGAGTAATTACTGGACAGTGAGAGAGGTAGCAGGAAACCCGCTTTTGGCTCCAGGACTGTTGGCCTTTGGCTGCCAGCTGATTCCCTGGGCGGGACTGGGGATGGCAGGATTGCCCCTGCTGCATGGGGACACCGCCAAACCAGGTAGGGGACCCTCCCCACCACCCAGAGTAGTAAGTTAGGAGGTCACAAGGAATGAATGCCCCTAGGCCTGAGCTCAGAGCCAAAAAACAGGGCTAAGCTACAGATAATTAAGATTAACAAATTGTTTGAGAATTAGTTGTTATTTGGATCCAGCCCTTAACGCAGCCTGTTCTGTCCCAGACTTGCTACTGATCTACTCTGTGATGCTGTGCAAATCACTTCTTCTCTGAGTCCCTGGTTGCTTTTTTCTTCTGAAGAAGAACAATGTGCCTTCAGTCAACGCTTGCTGACAGTGGAAGGGAAGTACTACTATAACAAAATGCTGCAATCATCCCTCTGTTTGTATCATGGCATTTTCTTTGTTAGGTATTATAAATGAGACAAAAAAGTGACTGTCCTGAACAATTTAAATACTGAACAAGTCAGCCAGCCAGATTAAATATATGTTACAAATGCTGGGGCAGAACACATGTCAATCCATTAACATCAGAAGAGGACGAAACCTCTTTTATTTAATAACAAAAATTTCAGGTCCTGTCATGTGCTTAGCTGCTACCAGAAAAGCTTTGGTCCCTTCAAATAATGTTTTCTAGCACAAGGTATCACCTCTTGGCTGAGGCTATAATTATTATTGTGGCCTCTCTTGACCCAAGAAGCTAATAAAAAAGTGGGGGGGGGAGGTTTTCTGTCAGTCGTTCCACTTAAGAAGAGAAATTGCTAAGTTAAGGGTGACTTTGATGCAATCCTATGTATTTATAAAGAATTTACAAAGGCCTGGGTCCCTGAACACAGTAGGACTCAAAAAAACTCACTTAAAAGCTGCCTTTTTTGGCTTTTCCTAGGGCCGTGTTGCTTGTGCTTGCTCCATGTCCTTGGCTTTCTCTCATCTGGCTTTTCAGCATACATTTCTGCTTTTCTTCTTTTTTGATCAGCTCCACTGATCAAGCTCTTGTCCCCTGGATTTGCTGCCTGACATCCTTGGAAACCTCTCCCATCAAATAATCCATTCTGTTTGTTAGGGATATGTAACTGTTTCCTTGCTTTATGGAGCCTCTCTTCCCTCCAGGCTACTGCCTGCATCAGTTTAAACCAACCCATAACAGGAGTGTTTATTTGCCCTTCCCAAGTGCTTGGACCCCAGAAGTGCCGCAGGCCTTTACTGCTGGGCATTTAATGCACAGGACAGTGGGCACCTTACCCAGGAAGCCCAAGACCTGTTGAATTTTTTTGTAGGCATCAAGGGCAAGGAGAGGACTGAGGATATAAAGGAGCTTGGCTAGCAGTTTTGGGAAACCGCTTCCCCGTGTAAGTGGCAACCTAGCAGAAAGCTTGACCTTTCTTACCTGGAAATGTGACAGTAGGAGCAGGGTGGTGATGACTGGAGAAGGAGGTCAGAGGAGGGGGCGGTAATGGTGAATCGGGATTAGAAGAGTCTGGAGGCAGGTAGCTTGTGTTTAGTGAGATGGGTGAGAGAGAGGTGGGAGAAAGAAAAACAATCAAAGCAATGAGTAAGAATGATCTTCAGCAGTAACTTCAATGGCTTCAACTGAGGCAAGCCTGTATCTGTCATGCAGAGAGAGATCTGGCAGTCAGCAATATGGGATGCTGACAGCCCGTAGAGGCGCTTTAGCTGAGTGAGCAGAGCCAGCAGTGAGGGCTCTTCCTTCTGAACCAGCAGACTTCTCCCCTGCCAGTCAAGGAAACAGTGTCCAGATTGTGAGCCCTCGTGGTGGTGTTTAGAGTGAGCAAGAGAAGAGGTGATGGAGAAGGATTTGTGGATGATGGGAGTGAGAGCTTCTGTTTTTGTGGCTCTTGGGCTTGCCCTGGCAGTTGGTCGCCTCAGAAGTGATGTCAAGATTGGCTTTGGAAGGAGACTCATCAGTGACCCTGAGGGAAGGATGAGCCCAGCTTGTGACAAGTGTTTGTTCACCTATTTGTCAGTATGAGTCCTCCAGCTTTTCTTCTGAAGCACCAAGTATATTTTCTAAATTTTAGGAGGAGTTCTGGATGCAAAACACTTCTGCAGGTCAAGCCCAAAGTGTCTGTATTTGAGTGTGGTCAGATGGATCCATGCACTTACCAGACCCCTCAGCAAATGAAGCTCATGGTACATACAGCAACAGATACAGACTGATACTGTGTGCCTGATACTTACAGAGGTGGTGGGCTCAAACCACAACTGTAGTCCCTACATCTTCACCCTGAAGAACATCTTTCCTCTTGTCTCTTTAATTTCCCAGCACGGAAGCTCACTCCTGCAAGGTGTGGGGTGCCATTAATTCTCCAGGAAACCTGGGAATGTCTCTATACTTAGCATCACCTCAGCATTGACTGTCTTGCAGAAAACTTGTATGAGGAATTAAGAGCATCCCTTGAAATTTCTCATCAGCATTCACTCTAATAAAAGGGGCTCTAGTATTGCCCTGCACTTTGCCACAGACAGTGGTGTCGTGTCCCATTGCCTTGATTCGTTTACTGATGGAAGGGCCAAGAGTGCTAGTATCTCCTCCAGCCACACAGCAGTGCTTGGGATGTGGTGCACGCCAGACGAGTGGCAGGGCACTGGGGAGTTGCAGACCATGCAACCTGGCTCAGAGATGTCTCACATTCAGTTGCCGAAGTTAAGGACTGGGGCTTTTGTCCTCTACTCTGCTAATTCACAGCTCTGAGCATTAATGTTGGTTCTGGACACTCCTTGGCATTTCCACATGTTGAATCTCTTTAAATATCACTATGACTAGAGATAAAAGAAAATATGTGTTGCACTAATGCCTTAGACTCCCTTCACTTCTGTTTAGTTTCAGACATACTGCGAAGCCTAAGATGTATCCCAGATCTGAGATAAAAAACAACAATTTTCTTCTGCTGATGGAATAAGTTATTTTAGTGTAAAGTAGAAGCTAGGAATTGGTGCCTGTTTGTTGTTTTGAGCTGAGCAAGGTCAGTTCAGCTAAATTATACTGAATGTGAGCCACCTTCTGAAAAGTTGAGGAAATCAGGAAATCTGCAGATTCTATTAGTGTGAGCTACTCTAGATGCTTTTGGAATACAAAATTAGAAGAACAAAAAAGTATTTTGGGGAATAGATGTGCTGGTTCAGTACAAAATCATAAACAGACGAGAACAAGCAAAGATTATTCAGATAATAGCCTCAACTGAGAATAGCTGATCGGGCCAATTAGCCGTTATGATGTAACTGCTGTATGATTAATTTGAGCAGCCTGTGGTGGGTGATGATTATCTTATGACACTTGCGTGAGCGGAGCAAGCAAACACACGGGCTGCAGTTTTCTAGGGGATAAAAGTCTAGCAGGGAAGCTCAACTAAGCACAAAACTTTCCAAATCAGGATGATGGCATAGACATTGCTGAGTTCTCATTTACACAGAGCCTGCGTTTATCCCAAGGCCTGAGGTCCCAGGGCCCTGGCCGAGGGAGGCATTTGAGGAGCTGCGGGTTACCGAGGGAAAGTGGGAGAAAGCGGGGGAAAACACAAGCACCTGTAATCAAAGAAATGAAAGAAAACTTTTAAGTGGAATAGATTGCAGAAGAGGGGGAAGGAAGCCACATGTTTCAGAGAGGCGTGCGAACACTGGGTGTGATGTTCGTGCATTGGTACTGGCCACGTATTGTGTGTACCAGACTTTCCAAACAACGCCTCAGTGCAGCTTAGGAAGTTGGTTTCAATCGTCTCTCCTTTTCCTAGACGGGTTGTCATTTTCTCCGCCGAAATTGTAGGCTGCAATTTAAGGGACTGACAGTGGGAGGGGGAATGTAATTATATTTAATATAATTAAAGAAAAGATGATCACATAAAAGATGAAGAGGAGAGCATTATGAAAGATGGCTGAACGACAGCGAGGCGTTTCCCATAGTTCAGGCTCAGTAGTTCATGCTTATTTCCTTGCTTAATGTGCGGCACCTTTATGAATGACAGGGATGGGCAAAGCCTTGCTGCAAGCCCTGATGGGGAAAGAGAAGTTAATAAGGAAGTCCCATGGCTCAGTGCATGTTACATATATTTGAGAAAGGTGGCTGCAAATGCATGTTTTGAATAGAGGGAGGAAAGTACTGGAAGAAGTATTATTGCACAGGGACTAGGTAATGATAGCAGTGATGGGTTAGGGAACTGAAGGACAAATTGAATCCTGTTCAGGAAACAGTGAGGAAAACAGGCTTTAAACAGAGATTTTGGTAGAATAAGTAGATATGAGTAGCCTTGCTTTATTATTGAATTTAGGAAGTGACCAAAGGAATAGCTAGGCAGCAATGGACTGTCACCCCATTTAATGGGCAAAGGGTCTCTGTCGTACTGGTCTGGATTACTGGGGAAGAATATGTTGTCTAGGAAAACATTAAGAGGGAAACATGGTTTGCTACTGAATGTAAATACAGTAAAGCTACACATTTGGTAGTTAAGGGGTTAATTCTAGAGACAAAGATCTGAGCATCCTTGACAACAAAAATACAGGTGGCAGTCTGCAAAGGGGGAAGGACACCTAAAGTTGTGTTTTCCTAACTCTTTCTTCTGTTAGTGTGTATTTTTGTATATGAATTTATTTAAACTGATGGGTGAAACAGCCTGAGTAGCCTCTGTGATGGGTAGAGAAAAGGAGGTTTTCATAGTTAAATCTCTGGCTTGGATGCTACCTGGCACCCTGTTGGCTTCCATCTTTATCTGTTCCTTGTTTAAATTGCCTAATTTCTGTATTTTTATTTATTTAATTTAACTTGCTGTAACTATACAGAAACTTTAGTTTAGCATTAGAAAATTATTTAGAGAGTGTTTTTGTATTATATCGGTGCTTTCAAAATATTTCAGAGCCAAAAACTTTAACACTATCTGCTGGTAGCAGATATTTCCAACTGAAACTTCTAAGATAAGTTGCAATCTATTAATTAGAAATGAGAAAGAAATCACAAAGCTGATTAACAGTTGCTCTGCTGGATTGTGTCTGTGCTCTCTCCTGGCACCTTTGTGCACTCCGTACCTTTTTATGTCCCCTGTCGTTGTGCATCACGTAGGGTGAGGGGACAAGCACTGCTACTGCCAGGGACTGTTGCATCGAGTCTTTTGCCTCGAGTAGTTTGTTGCCACATCAGTTGTTCACCTTGTCAGCCTGCAAAATGGCAATAGGTTAAATTGACCATGAATCCTTCCATGAAGCATTTGCCCATGTTCGTACTGATGTTTCACAGGCATATGAACCTTTGGCCTTACTGCTGATGTTACACTGGCAGGAGAATGATTGTACTTTTCAATATACAAGGGAAAAAGGAATGATAGGCAGGAGAACACAGACATGGAAAGTATTATTCCTTCATCTTATTCATGAAAACAGGAATTGCGGATGTGTTGCCTTCTGAACTGAAAGTACACCTAAGGAGTCTGTTGTTCTTGTCCTGTCCCCCTTTGGCTCCATACTTTGTGCTCAGTATTCCAGACCTCAAATATCCACAAGAGCCATTCAGCTAAAATATTCCCCTGTGATTGCTTGTCACCTGGGCAATGTCAGGAACCCTGAAGCCTTGCCAAAGAAAGCAAGTCCCATGTGTTACGAATATCTGTGAATCTGGAGTGAGAGCAGTGATAGAGTCTTCCAGAAAAGAGCCTGGCCACTCTGTCTGCCCTTAGAGCATCCTGCTTTCATTTCCTCTCCACCACTGAGACCGACTGAAGGCCTCTGAAACATCTGAAATGATAAGGGCTGTGAGAGTGTCCTGCGGTGGAGCGAAGCTCACTGTTCTGTCATGGTGCAATCTCCATCTCAGGTAGCTTTTGGAAGTACAGTCCCCTTCAAAGTCTGGATTATTTAAACGTGTTCCTATCACATTCAAAAGCCTATAAAGGAATGGGTGTTTGTAGCAGCCCACAGATACGGTGCAAACAGAGGGAACACTTGCGATGGCTTTGACCGTTGGTGTGGTCTTCTATTGTCTGTTCCTGAAACTGGTTGCTCAGGAGAGCACTCTAAACAGTCCTCATAGCAAGGGGTACTAAAGGACTCCAGAGCTGTGACGTCTCTGATCAGAATTAAGATATATTTTTGCATGAACAGAGTGGAAGAAGGAAGGAGGCCTTCAGGTTATCTCAAAGGCATGTGCAGTATGCCAACTCTCTGTGAGTGTGGGGGGGGTTGAAGTACTTGGTTAAAAGAAATACGAATGGTAGCAAGCAATCAAGCCAGTACTGAAGGTGACAGGGATGCATCTGTATGCTTCTCACAGAGCGCTGAGGTGGGCTAAGCTGATGTAAGCAAATCTCCATCTAGTTCAGCAGTGTAGTCTTTGAATAAAAGAAGCAGAAAACCAGACTTCCGGGTGGAATACTGGGATTTACAAGTTTTCAAAGGGTTGACCTGAAGGTCAGATTCGATTCACTCTTTTTGCCAAAGAGGCTTATAAAGAGGGAAGATTGTTTTGAACTGCTGGGCTTGCTCTGGCTCTGGGCAGACACCCCAGGGGCTGTACAGATGTGCTCATCCTGGGGCAGTTTGTCGCCAGGGGCTTAGGGTAAAGGGAATAAAGCAAACAGAACTTTTGCCCCTAAAGCAAACAGGAATTCTAAAGGTGCTCCAAGCTTTGCTTCTTGGATGTGGTGAACAAATGTGGTGTTAAGCTCCTCTGCTATGCCAGCCCCGCTCGTAAGCTAAGGGCAATTCAAAAGCATGGGCTGTAGCTGAGGGTCTGCGGGCCAGGCTGTCTGCAGCTAGCCCGGGATGCTGTTTATCTGGGATTTGCCTCGGAGGGGCAGTTCCTCCGAGAATGTCCTCCTGCTGACTTTGTGTTGGTCTTCGTCTGATAAGCATGCAGGTCTGTACCCAGAGAGCACAAACCACTGAACAATGTTTTCAGTTCTTTTGGGACAGTCTTATGATATGAATTTTGCAGAAGTGTTTTCCTAAGTAGGTTTCAGATAAATTACTGTTTTCTATAAATTAATATTTTTTAACAGATGTGAGTTTAAATTGTTTTTCTTTGGATTATGAATCTTGTGAATTGTTTCAGTGATGCTTTTAGGAGAATAAATAGATAAAACAGAAATAAGAATCGTTCGTGCCAAGACTTGATAGATGTTTTCTTGTTTCTAGGAACAAGTAGGCAGCTGGTTGGTGTTTTTTTCCTTTTTTTTTAATGCTGCTGAGAGGTAGTCTGGCACGTACTACAGAGCTGGAATTTAGTTGCCATGTGTGGACTTCAAGTATAAATATTGTAATTAAAAATTATGACATACTATTAAAGGTAGAGAAATGAAGTTGAACAGTATGTTATTACTGAGGTTGTCCTGTTTTTTTCCTGCACTAGTATTTTAGTAGTGAGACTCCGTACTGTCCAGGCAAATTGGCATGAATCTTGCTGCTACCTTCTGAAGAATTCTGAAGAAGACTGCTAACAAACTGCATCTTGTGCTTTCTATGGTATTAGTGGGCCAGTTACAGAGAACCGTGTGGTTCATATTGCTATCTCTCTAGCTGTTATAAAATGTGTTCAAAATATGACCTTTTAAAGGTACAGAAATATTAACAAAAAGTGCTTTTTTTCCCCCTAAAAACCAACTCCTATCTGTAGCACATAATGAGTTTGGTCAATCAATTTATGGAGCGCTATTAGAAACACCTTGGAGATACCAGACTACTGGCAGTGCTAAGCATCCAGCTTCTGGCAACCCAAATCTCACTGTAAATGTCCTCACGAGGCATGTCCAAAACCATTTTCAGAAGTCCTATCCAGAGCCTTTTCTATGAGTCATTCACATATGCAGTTGCTGAAGCTTACTACAGATGTATGATATGACAGGAATTCAGTCCTGCTGCAAGTGGAGAGAAAGCCATTCCCTTGACTGTGCATAGAAGGGGACCAAGAGCCTTGCTATGACTCTGAGCTGCGGTATGTGGAAGTACAGCAGCTTCCTTGTCTTCTGTTTGCATCTGCAGAGCTCAGGCCCAGATGCTTCTCTGGAGCACTGCAGAATCTACCACTAACATCAAACAAGGGTTTGCCCTCTCCTCTTACTTGTCCATTTTCTGCAAGTACTTTAACTCAACAGAACTCTTCGGCATTAACTGAAACACTGTTAAATGTTTTTGCTTTTCAGGAAATTTTCAGCATACCACCTGGAATGGAGACAGCTAATGACTACACATCAGTAGAAGGGGCCAGAAGCCTTCCACATGATCACAGGCGTAGGCACACCACGGCCGAGCTCATGAGGTGATTAAGATTCAAGCCCCCATGACAAATAGCCCATCAGAGGAAGTTAGCTTTTGTGGGAGCAACCTGAGCTGACCCTCAGGTAGGATAATTATGGTGAAATGACACGAATTGCCCGGCACACTTGCATATATTTTAGTTTCTTGCCTTTCTGACAGTAATTAAGTGTCTCTACGAGATCAAAAGCTGTTTTAACTTACTTAGAAATAAAATTACTGAGCCTACTGTGCTGTGTAAAGTTTAAGAAAGCCTTAATGAAACAAATTCTGTCAAGGGAGGCTACTTTACTATCCTAAAATATTTATTTTAAATCAGATAGGTATGGATTTGTAGTTTAAATTTGTTGCATGTGTTGTGGGTAATTGTTGATCCAAATAGCGCTGATATTGAAGCGCTGGGAATCTGCCTTTTCTAGTCTGACACCTCTCTCCTCATACAGCTCCCTGCTGCCAGGACTCCCTTCAGCAAGCTTTTGTTCTCATTTAAGTTCGAAAGCATTAAACCTCATTTTGTTCCAGAGTACCTCTCCGTTCTGGATTTGTCAGTGCATGTGCAATACTGCTGTTAGTCTAGCAGGACAGCGCGCGACAGATCAGCCAGGGCCAGAGGGTTTGTGTTAGCAAAGTGCTTGCAGGAGCAATTGCAGTGACACACACTGCCCCTTTGTAAAGCTGCTGGCAAGCTTCAGTTTTATTCAAGCCTTTTTGTTTCTTGCTCACATAGACTCATAACTTTCTTCTTTTTCAGCTCTGAGTTCCAGTAAACATGAGAACTCAAAGGCAACCTGACAATATTAAAAACTAAAAATTGATTAATTTTTTTTATATTAGATATCAAATGATGTGAAAGCAAAATCAGACATGATTTTCCTCAAGCTCAATTTAGTACAGCACATGTTTTTCTTACATTTCAGACCAAATTCACTTGAGGTTTTATTCTGATTCATTAAAAGCTTTGTGAACTTAAATCAGACTTGTTTTCTAGAATTTGGTGGTTTTGTATATAAACTCAGCTCTGCTCTCCCTACTGTTTAGAAATTACTCTTGAAGTCAAAGGCAAGATTATAAAAGATCAATATATTGAATGAAACTTCTCATTTATAAAAATCCAAAGAGGGACAGCTGTATTCATAGTTATGTTTTCTTTAAACAAAAATAACAGCCTTATTTTAATGAAAACTGCATCAGTTAAGGACTTTACTGAGTAAGTTAAAATTGAGTTAGTGGTAAGACTGTATTGCTCTTTAAAATTTATGAAAGTTAACACCAGAAAAATTGATTGTTGAGTTAAATCAAAACTAAATGTTCCCAGGTTGATATTTCAGCTCCAGAATTTTACTCTGCTTTTTACAGAGTAGAACCATTTATAAAGCATGGAACTGGACTGAGATCAGGAATTTAAAACTTTAACATTTTGGTCCAGTTTCCTACCTAGCTGAAGTGAGTTGCATCAGAAAGCTTTGTAATTATTTATTTATATTTATCCATGCTCAGTGCATATGCTGTGTCATCATTGGGCAGGCTGGGATGAGCCCATGCTGTCACTGCAATTCTCTCCCTTGATCACTCTTCACTAATGATGTTTTCCAAAAGACTCTTCAGGTTGTTCAGCGCCAGACTCAGAGACCTTGGCGACATTCCTCACTTGCTTCATTGTCATATTTTGCAGTATGTAGTGAACGCTCTTGGTTAATTCCTGAAGTGCGAATCTGTTAGTGGGTTGCATTAAATACCACAAGGAAACGTGGCTTTCTTGGACATGACTGACAGTGACTGGCAGCTCTCAAACAGTACTTTTAACAAGTAGTACTTGCTCTGCATGGTAAGGACATATGCCGTTCATGGGACAGTGGTGAAAACAGTTCAGTTCTGAACAATTCTCAACATTCAAAATCTTAATTGCATTTGTGGGAATGCAGCGTGTTGTCTCCAATGGCGCTATGACTGCGCTCGACAGAGAGAATGAAGAGCTGTCTTGTTTAGCTAACTCCGCTCAGTGTGAATTTGTGTTTGGCCTTGCTCAGCTTTGGTGCAGTACCCCATCACTCTTCCAACACATGCAGGTTTTGTGCAGATACCTTTGTGGCCTTCTGGAGCTGCTCATGGGTAGTTTTTTTGTGCCTTCAGGCAGCAGAAGCAATAACGCATGGAAGTAATCTCTAAAGAACACTATTGACTGTCAAAATGGATATTTCCACATGAGTAAGTATCAATGAGCCTTTTGCCTAGTGCTGATATTGGGAATGCTCCTATCTCCATCCCACACTGTATTGAGTACTGAGCAGGGTGCTGCTTTGCTTGCAAAGCAGAGCTAAACTGTTCACCCTTTAATAATGAAAATGAGCAAGCTGCCTGATCCTTCCCTGCCCCAAGAATAAGAAGATTTTTAGGTTAGACAAACTGTCTTTTGACCATAACTCATCCTTCATCCTCATTCTGTTCTTCTGCAGCCCCTGTGCTTCATTCTTTACACATGTTCACACACAAATAGGCAGATACAGTCACTGAAGTCTCTGGAGGAATGTAATAGAAGACTATAATGAGAGTGAAAACAATAAAAGTTCATCTTGCACCAAAGGAAATTCCACTGTGGCTTCAGAGATAAAACCTCTTGCTAATTTCCAGACCCGCTGTGACTTTTTTACTCCATTGTGCTTGGAAAGCTAGTCCAGACAGATGAAAATACAGCTGATATAAAAAATAAGATGAGGTTATATAGGTCAGAGGAGTGGGGGAGGGTGGTGTTACTGCATGTTCAGATTGAATCGTTGTCATCTCTTCTGTCTTAAATACTCTTCCCTTCCCCCATTGTATCACTGTGCTGCTGCAGAAAAACCAACGTTTGCCTGTTTAAAAGCTCAAATGGGGTGGGCAGAAAGGAGAGACATGTCTTTTTGAGAGGTGTCCAGTAACCAGAACTGCTGAGTACATTTCATGGACTCTGAAAATCAGGTTTACTTTTGCCTTAATACATGACATTGGGCAGCCCAAGAACTCAGTGGTGGCCCTTGGAGCTTTTTCTGGGAATTGCAGTGTATTGCTGTCATATGCAGGCATTGCCTTCCACTCCAGTGAGCTGGCACGGGGCTGCACTGGCTTGTGTATTTTAGCAAGAGAGAGGCCCAACTCAGCTGCCCACCTATTTAGAGAAGTAAAAATGTGCATCATAATCAAATGCCGTACTGTTTGCACTGGCAGGATGGTGTGAAAATATAATCTGTTCCCCATTGAATGAGCTACTCAAGTCCTTGCTTTATTGAGTAAACCACACAGGTTAGGGAATGCATACAGAATACATCTATATCTAGTTACATGGCTCAAGATTTCCAGTGTAGATATTTTTTTCTGATGGCTTATGAAAAAGGCATGCGTATCCCTCTATCACACTATCTATCATATATCGTTGGCTCTGAAGTGTTGTTATATACCCAGTTGCTGCAGAGTTTTGCTGCACATAAAATTCGTTTTAGCTTGAACAGGTGTCATTTCATTGGCTTCACAAGAATTATGTTTGTTTATGCTACAACGTTCTTAACTACATAAAATGAAGCTTTCTTGAACATCACACAATACAGATGTCTCTAGTGATGCACTGGGGAATGGCAAACAGAGGAAAGGCTAAACTGGACCTTGGAAATTGTCATCAATTAACTTGATCTTGCAATAATTCTTTCAGGAAAATTATGTGTCTTCTATTATAATTTGCCTCTTTTGTTACTAATGGGCTCTCTTCAGATTAAAAAATAAGTGAAAAGGTATATGCCTTAACTTCATAGTTGAAAATCTTTCTTGACCACTTTTCATAGATTCTTTTCTACTCCTTTAGCTCTTGGCTTCTCTCTGGGTGAGCAGCTGTGTTAGTTCTGGTCTCTCTGCTCCCAACCCTGTTGCAGTAGGAAGTGGATTGTACAACGGGGGGCAGCATGTTTGGGAGGGGACGGGAGAAAGCAAGGATGCTTCGGGGAGGGAGTTGACAAGATCATAGAAAGTCAGCGGGGAAGTTCTCAAAGAGACATGACATCTGTCTGGAAGAAGAGAACCGAGATGATTAAACTTAGCTTTAGAAAATAAAAAGTTGGTATTTGAAACTCATAAATCAATAGTGACATTAAACCCTTTGTGTATTCAACTTACATAAAACTCAACAGAATCAGAGGCAGAAAATTGAGCATTTGACAATATCTCACGATTTCAGCCAGTCGCATGTTATCTGGCCTCAAGAACAGAAAGATGGTGCAAATTCTAATACCACTGTAGATTATCTAAGAAACTAGTATCAGGACTAAAACTCCCTTGCCTCACCTATTTCTTCTGTCTACCATTGCCCAGAAAAATGTATTGCTGTAGGTTGGATTTTCACATTGGACTTTCACCCGAAGAGGCTTTGGAAAGCAGGTGGAACCAGCACATTTTAATTCTAGTAGGAGAGGGCATCTTGAACTGCTTAGCACTGATGGAGAGGGAAGGTGGAATGAGCATTAAACCATTTCAAATCTTGGCACTTATCTTCGCTAACTATAATTATAGCAAAATGCTTTCCAAAGTATCTGATTTTATCTAACATTCAGAAGTTCTAAATCAAATCAATAAACATTCATTAACAAAGAAAACAGGAGGGGGTGGTAAGTATAGAAAACAAGAGAGGGTGTTAAGTATAAATATTAAAGCTTGTATGAGATTTTATTGTGGTGTTGTTCTTTGGTGTACATTTTAGAAAAGTAGGTTGTCACCTTGTAACTGAATCCCTTATCAACCAAATTCATTAAGTATTAAACTGATCACTTATGTTGCATTTACATTGTTAGTCTGTCTTCCACAGTCTGAGTTTTTCCCAACTCAGTCACTGAAAGATTAGAGCCTTTTCTTCATAATTGCTTTGTTAAACCACTTCACTGAAATTAGCATTTAAATTAGGGCAAATTGAGCACTGAACCAAAGTTCCATGAAAAAGTGATAAAACCCAAACATATACAATGTATATCAGCAGAGATAGCTGCAGCATATGTACACTAGTGTGTGGAGCATGAAAGCAGCCAGTATACAAGTGCCACCTGGGGCAGGGACGGCATATATGGATGTTTGTACGGCCTGCAGGGCAGTGAGTTCTGATCTTATCAGGCATCTCTGAGTAATACTGATAGTACAGAATATTACTATGTGCGGAGGGCTCTTTTTGGTCTGCAAAAATGGTTATATATGTGCAGCTTCAATGTGGGATTCACTTACACCTTTCAGATGTAATGATGAATAAAAAATGAGGGAGAAAAGGGGGTTAGCATGTGGGACTCCTTCAGTATGCTGTCTTTTAGTGTCCTTCCAGATGACAACAGTTGAGTGAAAAAGTGATTTGTACCTTGGGGTCATTTGGCCACCCTTTAAGGGAGGATGAGTGCTTAATATACTGTGTGAGCAATGCTTGCCAAAAGTTCTCTCTGGTTTGACACACACTCACTCCAGTGGCTTTTAAAAGAAATGTATGAACCAACTTTATGAATGCAAAGCTTGAGCTTTTCTGCATCTCACCTCAGTTTTATTTTGGTGGGGAGCCCTAGTCAGCACCAATGTGTCTATCTTGATTTCAGCATAAGGGTGGAGGGACCTACCAGAGACTTCCAGGAGGACTTTCATCTCCAGGAAATGGATATTCAGTTCTCTTCCTGGGCTGCAAGTTTGGTTCTTTGCACTTTGCAAAAGGTATGGGTATTTTCAACATTGCAGTGCAACTTAGGATGGTCAAAAGGCATAGCCTCTTAAGAAACGGCTTTTTATCTCTACCCTTTCCAGATATCGGAAATATGTCCCTTTATTAGGTGTGGAGGAAGTGGAATGCTATACAAAGGAAGGTGAATGAAAGCCAGCTAAGGGGATAAGAGAAGTCGGGCTTGCTGGAGACAACTGGGTGTAAGTCGGGATTAGGGAACTGGAGCATCTCTCATATGAGGAAAGACTGAGAGAGCTGGGCCTGTTTAGCCTGGAGAAGAGAAGGCTGAGAGGAGATCTTATCAATGTGTACAAGTATCTGAAGGGAGGGTGTCGAGAGGACGGAGCCAGACTCTTTTCAGTGGTGCCCAGCGACAGGACACAAGGCAACGGGCACAAACTGAAACACAGACGCTTCCATCTGAACATGAGGAAAAACTTCTTCACTGTGAGGGTGACAGAGCACTGGAACAGGCTGCCCGGAGAGGTTGTGGAGTCTCCTTCTCTGGAGATATTCAAAACCCACCTGGACGTGATCCTGTGCAACGTGCTCTAGGTGACCCTGCTTGAGCAGGGGGGTTGGACTAGATG
Source organism: Apteryx mantelli (assembly GCF_036417845.1). Lineage (NCBI taxonomy): Eukaryota > Metazoa > Chordata > Aves > Apterygiformes > Apterygidae > Apteryx > Apteryx mantelli. The sequence continues at coordinate 27,285,770 of NC_089986.1, read as the reverse complement.
ATCTCCAGAGGTCCCTTCCAACCTCCACCATTCTGTGATTCTGTGATAAGTAGATGGTAGGGGAGGAGGAGAGAAAGAAAGGAGGATATGAAGGCTGGGGATGGGGAAGAGGTTGCTGGAAGAATGTCTGTTTTGGCCAGATATTAGATTATTAAACCCCTGAACATTTGAAATCCACCCATCACTGGCTTCTAATTGAAGGCATTATATTTAAACTCGGTCTCACTGCATTATCATATCACTGTCTTAATTTGGATTATTATTAAAATCCAGCCTTAAAGAGTTGCTTATTCTCTATATATGTTCACCTAAGATTGTATATATGTTAGTATGCTGTTGTGTGACTCTATAAATACATGTATTTAGTCATGTGCATATATATATTAAAAGAATTTTGGTTGGGTTCTTTTGCCATTTAGTCCTTTAAACAAGATGTTGGAAGGATACAGAGCAAATATGTATAGGTATAATCACTCACTATTGATGCTTCAGTAAATTCTGGCTTGATTAAACTCTGAACCTGTAGATATGACAGCAAAAAGCTCTTCCTGGTTTAATTGCATAGCAAGGCTGAAAATGGGAATGTGATTTTTATGGTGCAGTGCTGGAGGCAAAAGAAAAGCAGAAATAAAAACTCCGCCTCACTGCAGTACCCATCTCATACGTCACTGGAATTTTTTTTCTTTCAAATTTGCATCACGGCAGTTGTTCAGAGGCCGCGGGAAGTTCCTGTTTAATGTTTGCTGATTGCAAGCTGGGGGCAGTAGCTCAGCTTGAAGCACTTGTCCAAATGGCTAGGTTCAAAGCTGTGTGTATACAAAGGTCACCCAGGCTGCTTTTTAATTTATTAAAGTTTGTTACATTTCTAGGCTACATTTATAAGTTTGAATGATTTTTTTCTGTTTTAAAATGAAATTAGAAGAGAGGAGAATTTGCCTTGTATGCTTAGAGTCCAAGCGATTCATTAAGGGTTCTCCAAGCAGTGGCAGTTTTCTGACCTCGGGAAGCTAAGGCAGCTGTTGTTCTGGTTGAGGCTCCCAAGCTTTGGGCCAGCATCTGTCCTGGAAGAAAGGAGATTTTTCTGCTTTTTGAACACCATTGGTCCTGCGGTGCTGCTAAAATGTATGAGGTTATCAGGAGCAGGTGAAACAGCTCTATTTTACACCCACCCGTCGCTATGGACGAGAAGCCAGATTTATGGCATTTGCTTCTTGTCAACCTGAAACTTCCTATTCCCGGGACTGGTGTGCTCTGTGCCGCCTCCTTGCACACATGCCTGGGTGCTTGGAGACCAGAGCAGAGCCCACTGGGGTCCCGCTCAGCTGGGCCTGCCCTTCAGGCCATGGACAACAACCGACCCATTCTCCTCCCAACATCAAGGACTGGGAAGGCAGTGGACTGAGACACTTCCCAGCATGGAAGGTCTTCGTTCAGGCGGCAAACTTTGTGCAAAAGCGCAAGGGTTTTGTTTAGATGAGATAGTCGCCCTGCACCTGGATGATACATTCCAGTGAATTGTGAACAGCAATTTTAAATTGGCCTAGCTTCCCTTTTATTTAGCTGTTTTTCACTAGGGTTTTAGTAAAGAGCTAAACATGCTTTTACTAATACTGTGCAGCTCTCTTTTTATGTAAATTCCTCTAGTTAATGATTTCCTACAGTTTAGTTTACATATCATGCCTATAAATTCCAGTTGCTGAACATCTGTCCTTTCTGAGTCTGCTGCCATGCATTTATGAAAGGAAGCAGCAATATGATCCTCGAGGGAAATTCAGAACGTGGGACAGCTGCATGGGGTCAGACCAAAGGCTTGCGTAGCACCAGGTTTTGCCTGGTAGCGCCTTCTGCAGGCGAAGGAGTCGGGGCTGGTCTGCCCAAGAAAATGGGCAAGTGGGAAATGTCTGTCTTTGCAGTGACCTTCAGTTTAAGGACCTTGACTTAGAGACAGCGTTGAACCTTCATGTTCCATAATCCACGACGAACCTGTTTTCTGTTAACCAATTTTCTAATCTTATTGTGACCCATATATGCTCTGGGTCTCCAAACACCCTGGGGCAATTAGCTCCACGGTGTAATTGTGTTACGTGAAAAAACTGTGACTGAGGGGAAGGAACATCAAAAATTGAAGTCAAAAGTTGAGACTGATAAAAAGCTTGAATAATATGGGTATCAGCTGAATTAAACTGTTGTAAGGCTGCTTAGTATTGGACTCCAGATTTGGTCATGATTCTGCTCTTACACTGATTTTTATAGTAGTCTGGCATTGCCGATTTTAGGTGAGATGAAAATTAGGCCAGAATACTTCTAAGGGAAAGCAATATCTGATGTTTCTGATTAAAAAAATAAATCAGCTTTTAATGAGAAATAACCCAATACTTAAGAGAGATGACTTCTCGCAAAATTTAAGGAACATCTGAAATCTATGAAAATAACTGAGATCGTGTTCTTTCTCTTTCATATTGGTACCCATGTGTTTAATTAGAAATAATGTTCAAGCCTTGGAGTGCTCCAGTTCTGATGAGAGTGATGTTTGAGGCTTTGATACAGTTAGTTTGAAGAAATTCAGTTAATAATTAAGGTGTTTGCTGATATCAGTCACGAAGCCTATTCAGCGGCAATTACTGCATCCTACCTATCTGATTTAGACAAGAACTCTGGTACTGCTCTGCTTTAATCCCGTGTTGCGTAGACAAGGGATGTGGTCTGTCTGGCCGGAGAGGGAGGGGTGGGAGAGGCAAGAACTGCCCGCCAAACGTGAAGCCCATTTAAGCAATGCGTCTGTTCACCCTGCTGGCGTTGCTGTTTCACCGACAGCTCTATATTTCTGCAAGGTTATCGGAGCCTTTCTTCCCCCGTGTGAATGAATTAGAGTAATAAGATTTAGACTGCCTCTACATTTCATTCTTTTGGAAGTAAAGTTCTTTTAAAACAACTTAGGACCATCCTCAGTGGGTATGAAATGACAGAGAACCACTGGAATCCGTGGAGCCATGCCACCTTATCTTGTCCGGATCTCGCCCCTTGGCTCTTACTTAATTTACTCTGTTTTGCACCATGTCATAGACTTGTTTTTTATCCAAGGTGAAGGCATTCAACACTCTTTCTCCTCAGCTGGAGAGGAACACGGGTTTTGTGAACGCTGCCTTGCTGCTGTAGCTCTCCTCCCACACCCCACGTACACAGTGTTTTCTTCTTCTCACCCCCATCTGCCTTGCCTTCCCTCTCTCCCCACCCCCAAATTTCAAGCCTGCTCCCTGATTCTTTTGCCGTTCAAACTGAAAACATGAGTTTGGGTATTAACAGGATATATCTTTAACAGTGGTACCAGCTTGTGATTTTTCATGGTGAAGGTAGACTATATTTGATGCGGTTCAAGCTTTTGTAACCTGAAGGGCCAAGTGAAGGGCAGGATTCCGCTTGTGCAGGTGATGTTGTCTGCATTCCTTCGGCACGCAGGGGAGCGTCGGGCAGAGGACAGCACACATCCAGCTCTCTGCTGCTTTCCCTCATTCCATCCCACACTGCTGCTGGGCAAGACTTTCTGTAGCACGGCAGCGTACGAGGCAAAGCAGCTCTTCGGAGCAGCCGTGCTGTGTCGTGCTGGCGCCCAGCAGTGAGCCACCCTGCAGGGGTACCCGGGGGCTTCAGGCGGGCTGGGCAGTGCGCTCAAAGTTGCTGCCAAAGGAAGAGCCCAAATAATTGCATTTCCTAAAGTGTAGCTGTTGCATGTACATGCTACTACTATAAAAGTACTGAGTTGCGTATCTTATAACTGCTGCGTAATGAGTCTCTTGACCTCCTGCAGTTATGCTAATGCGACTGCTCACTTGGAACCTCCGTAAGCCAATAAATTACTCCTTTTCTTAATACCCTGTTACAGATTGCTGCTATCTCCGTAACAGAGACTACCTATCTCATTAATTTGTAATTTTACTGAAATATTGGAGCCTCGAAAGTGGCATGCGAACTAAAATACAAATACAATAGATGTACTGCTGCCAAAAGGCTATATAAAGTTATAGCCATTAAGCTGTGTGATGCTGTGGATTAAGAAATGATTTGACGCTTTGGGCTCTGATAATACTTGGATCCTTCTCTCTGTGCAAGTTGGAGTAATATAAGGAAAAGTGTAATGAAGATGTGGTGTGGTGTATGTCATGTACCTCTCTAAATAATACACGTGTTTACACACACACACACACACACACACACCCAAAATACGAATTCTACAATACAGGAAGTTTCTCATGGCAATAAATGGAAGACACATTATTTTCCCTCCTAGAGTTTGATGCATATGAATAGCTTCTCAGGTGAACTTTTCTCAATAATTTTTTTTTAAGTAAAATGTGTCTTGCAAAATAGACAAAAATACAGTGTAGAAAATCTGGCAAGCATAGTTAACGTTTGACAACTTTTCAGTTGGATTAAGGATTTATAGGCATGTATAGAGACTTCACGTAAAGGACCTGATCTTGTAATGCTGTATTGCTTTAAGAAATCCTTTTGCAGCAATTCTCTGTGAAACCAGTGTAATTTACTGTGTGTGAAAACATGTACTTTTGGGAAGGTGATGTTTAACAGGGTGGATCAGACAGCCAGCGAAGTCCAGTTTTCCTCATGTGTTCTGGGGATTGGCATAATCCTGTAAGCCCCCGTGTTACTAGGTGCTGCATCTCCGTGAAGCGTACGTTCCTAGTCAGGCGCTTTCCCAAGGAAGCAGTTGCTCCTTTTGCAGAGGGCGGAGGCGAGGCAGCTTGGCCCAGCCCGTGCGGGAGACCAGCGGCAGAGCAAGGCCACACCAGGCTCGCAGAAGCCCTGGTCTGTTCTAGTTCACACGGGTTCTGGTGGGCTTAAATTTTTTTAACACTAAACCCTTTATGCGGTAACCAAGACTTTGTGAATAATTATGTAGATTACCATTGCATGATAAAAACCCACTGGAGTCTTGTGACTATTAACCACTTGTTATTTTCCTTCAGTCTTTATCCCTGAGGTTGGTTTGTGGTGGCAGAGAAGAATGGAAGATTTTCAACTTTGGGGCTTTTGGTTTAGGTGTTGCACTAGCATTAAGCTGTTTGTGTGGCTAAACATATTTTAGAGTTCATTTTATCAATATGCAAGTTTGGGTCGTCAGGAGAGTCAGAGCTGGAATTATCAGAACAAACGAAGGGGGACGATTTACCTATATCTGAACATTTTTTGTTCAATTCCTCTGTCAGGGCTTAGGGATAGTGTTCTTTCCTATCTTGTACATTTTGTTGGATATAGCAAAATCTAGCAACTTTTGCACAGTGTTTTTAATGAGTTTAGAGTCTAATTGAAATCTTTTAAAATATTTCACCTTTCGTCTAATTGCAATCTAGTTCTTTTATTAAAAAATATATAAAACTTATGTTGGTGAGAGAAAATATCCCTTTATTTTTTTGCCTTGCTCTCAAATTGCTAAGCCCCAAAAGTGAAGGATAAAAGGAGAACACAGAGTTACCGTTTGGAAAGCGTGCAGTGTCATGTAGAATTAGCCCCAATGTGATGATGTGCTGAACTTTCAAAAAAAAATAAAAAAGATTGAAGCCCATTCCAGTTCCAATCTGATCCAGTATCCTTGAAGCAAAGTCTCCCACTGACAGGAAAGAAAATTGGGACGGACCCTTAGTCACATCAGATGTGACTGCAGTCAGAAAATCTCTTTAAAATCTCAGGCATGCAAGACAACCAGTTTAATAGCACATCTAATGCTCTGTCCATTTTAAAATGTGTTTATTTTTAATTCTGTTAGCACTGTTTAAAGGCAATCCAACAGGAAAATAATATCTTTCTATAACAAACGGATGATTAAATGTTATTATGGATTCAAGCTCAGATGGTTTTACATATCACTAAGCTGTGCATCAGTAGCTTTTGTTTGACAAAACAAATACTTTTGTTTGAAATTGCATTAAATCACAGCAGTATTTACTGCTAGGTATAAAATGAAATTTATTGCTCCAGCATTACTTTTAGCAGAGCAAAAATGAATTGCAGACATATCATTCTCCGTAGTTTACAGTTATTTTTGTCACACTAACTTACTGTTAATAAATGTCTGGAAATGTTTGTATTATTCCATTGAATTTTAATTCTTCCTCCTTCCTGGGATAAATCCACATACGTTGGTCTCTAATTGCTCAGGAAAAGGTTGGAGACCTCTGAAGATGTGTCACCGTGTTGCCTTAGGGCAGAGTGACAGGAGCTGTAAGGCAGCTCTCTGCTCACAGCACTGCGCGTTCGCTGTACTGGGCCTGGCCCCAGCCACCGAAGGCGAATCTATCCAGCGAAAGGATTTCATTCCTCGCACCCAGCGGCAGAGGCTCCTGCTTTCTCCCTGGAAGGTACCTGGCTCAGCCGTCCCGGTCCGCCCGGGGGTTGTTGTCTGGGCTGGTGCCGACGGGTTCTCCCATTCTGCTGCGGTTTTGCAAGCTGGTTCTGAGCACAGGGAATTCGTCTGCCGCCAGGCTTCCCGTGCTGGGAAAGCTCTGCGCGTAGCTCAGCTCAAGATCATCACAGGTTCTTCCTCTACCTCTGTTACATAGTGACTCTTTTCAGCCATCTCGGAGCATGTTTTTTGTGAATGACCTTTGAACGCGAATCTTTTCTCCTTCCCTGACTTAGCTGTTTCTTTATTTTCGCATGCACTGCTCCTGTGTTATACCTGCACTGTATCTGCCGTTCACCAGGTTGCCATATTCCCGGGTTCCTGGAAGCTATTGCAGCAGTACTAGTAGTTTGGGGGTTGGAGAGCAGAATTTGTTGGCTATTCAAGCACCTCTCATGAACAGCAGTCTTGTGACTCCTGCCCTAAATGGGGGGATGCCCAGTCTCTTCTGTGTGGTTCCACCATGGAAAAACTGGAGTTCAGGTTTGCCAGCAGCAGGAGCAGAGAGAGGCGGTGACCTGCTTGAGCTGGTCACCGTGCGGCGATGAAATTGTTCAGCTCTGTAGGAGGAGGGGAGTGTGAGTGCAGAAGGCTCAGCCCTGTTTGAGGAGAGGCTGATGCTACCCGTTGCGCTTGCTGGCAGCCTGATCCCTGACATCCGCCTGGAACGGATAAGGGCCTGCGTTTCTTGCACGTGCCCGGCCCAGGTGCCCGGCCCGGGTGCTGTGCGGTGCTGACGTGGGCTGGCTCTGCGAGGACGCGGCGGGTGACGTGCAGCAGCCGCTCAGCCTCTGAGCTGGGTGATGCCGGAACCGCAGAGCGGTGCTGGGCGTGTTGAGTGAGGGACTGGCACGTTGCTGCGTAACGCTGCCAACAGAAGGGCTGAGATGAAAGGAGTGCTTGTAGGCCTTTTGCAAGAACCTGTGCTGTGGCTCACTGCAAAATAAGATCACTGCATGGCAATGTGTTGTTGATATAGGAGATACAGAGCTGGACCATGCTGAAATCACTGATGGCTGGCCTTGCTACACTGGCAAGGGATGCTTGACTCTCTCCATTTGTTTGGTTTTCGTAACAGCTTTTATGCCTTCCTCTTAATATATGATCCTTTTTGTTCTTGATTTCTAGGGGGGCAGGATTGCGGTTCTGAGGGATATTAGGAAGCAAACCGTTCTGAAATATCTGTGATACTGCTACTGAAATCTTGAATTTGTTTGATTTGTAACTTATAGTACTTAGTTAATAGATGGAGTAAAATCAGTCGCCCAGGTGAGCCGCTTAGATATAGAGATTTCTATACAAATTTTCCCTGGTGGAATCGTAATGGCAGTGTCCCCCTCTTAAAACAAAACCAGACAAAAAAGCTTTGCATTTAAAGCATCTGCTCAAGTGCTCAAGTGTAAGTTTTGAATGTTCAAGAAATAATGCAAGAATTTTTTTTTAGCAATTTCAGTATTATCTGTCTTCCTATGGAAACTAGTGAATGTCTGGAAATGAGATACTGCAGCTAGTCTGATGTACACAAATTCACTTTAATATATTGTGGCTTTGGTGGATTTTCTGATGGATTATGCAAGCCCATAAAAGGATAAAGAAGAGTATACATGTGTGTGGAGAAGCACAAGAGTGCTGAAGGATAGGGGCAGGTTTCATTCCCAAGAAAATTCTTCATTAGACTGAAGATCTGCTAGGTTCAGACAAACCAGTGGGATGACAACCATTAATCAATAAGTTTTGTCACCGCTCATTGCTTGTAACGGTGTAGTCCTGTGGCTGCAGACTGGCAGCTGTCTTTCACCTCACTGAGTGCTCTGCCTTCATGCAATTGTTAGCAATATCCCTGCCTTTGACAGTTGTATCTATACAAGTTTACTGGATTTCAGTCAAATGCAGCAAAGACACACTTGTTGCACTGCTTGACCTCAGTTGAGTTGTCCACCAGTCCAAGCAAAATCTCTGGGCTACTAGTCTTTTATTGCTGAATATGAATTGATTCAGGAAGGCAGTATTTCTTTATGATTTTAAGATCAGCTGAAGTCTGATTTAAAGGTTGTCTATTTGATTTCATACTAGAGACTATGCTTCTAATATAACATCTTGCTCTGCAAGGGTGCTTTTTCACCGAACTGTGTTCAAATATTTGCCTGAATCTGAAAAATAACTGTGGTTTGTCCATCTTTCCTCTCAGTGGTGCAGAAATCATTAACCGCAGAGGCCCTGATTTAATGAAGCAGTTTGATTTAAATGGGAGTTCAGCATATGACAAAATGCTTCGCTGAACTAAGGTCTCCAGTTGCAGCTTTACAAAAGATAAGGTACTAAAGGAACTAGAACAGTGGAGCAAATGGACCTGTCTTACTGAATTTTCTTCATTGAAACTACTGTATTTTTGACAAATCTGCAAAATAAACAATGCTGTGCTTCTTCAGTGATGTAAACTTCCTTACAGAGAGGTTGATGCCTTTGAACAACATGCATTGAAGAGAATCTTGCTGAGTACAGCGGGCACCTAAAGTTTCCAGTGTTTCTTGAAATCTGGCCGTTTGTTTGTGTGACCTCTGTCAGGGTTGATAAAAGAAGCAAACTTAGTTACCAGTGTTAAATCAGGTTAGGGTAGAGCTGCAGTGTTCTCTCTTTGCAACCTGTTGGAAGAAACTCCTGCAAGAAGCTGCAAATGAAATTTAAGCAGAGGTTAAAGGTAGTGGGCATTTTAGCAGAATTAGATGGCTTTTCAAGCTGTTTATAAAGGCTCCTGGTGAGCCCAATGAAGCTCCAGTATGAATGAATACTTTTTGGTAGAATAAGAGTTGTAGAAAAAGCTTCAGACTGGGGCCAAACAGTTTCCTTTCCTTCTGAAAGGAAAGCAATGTGTGAAAGAAAGCTTCGTCCTCTTGCTGCCGTCGCGTGGGTGCACCAGGACTTCACACAAAAGCAGCCAGAAGGCTTATTTCTCCAAAGCTGTGAGCACTCCTGGTATTCCTCAAAGATTCCTAATAATATAATAATAAACATACATTTGTGGTCCTGCTTTCGCCCACAGCCCAAACTGTTTCCAGAAGGCACCGGGAGAGCAGAAAGCATAGCCAGAAATGATTAGTACGCTTTGAAGTGTCCCATATACAGAAAGGCTTGGGGGGAGTAGCTGATTCCTCCTTTGCCACTACCTGCTTGCACACTCTGCAGGGACTGTGATATTAATATCAGTATTTTATTAAGCAAGAGGAATATTCCAGACCTCCAGCTTCTGTGGGGCAGCTTCGAAGCTGTGCAGGGGGCAGAGAGCCTGTGGCCCTCACTGAACACAGTCATTCGGCAACTGCAGTAGGACGGAGCTGCTCAAAAATTGCAAGTAGGCCACATGTGGCCCTGCGGACAGGCACAGCCCTGTCCCAGGTCAGCGCGAGCAGAGGCGTGCTGGAAATGTAGGCTAGAGGGAGAGGTTACTTTTTGCTACCAGTGAAATGCCATGGTTTGCAAGCTTTAACTGCAAGGAATGCTGAGAAATTAAGATAAAAAGCAGCTCCCTTTTTCCACAGGGGGAGACAGACCAGGGCTGAAGCAACATAAGGGTAGGAATTTGTATGCAGAAAGAAAAGCAATTCAGGACCCCACAGGGAAAGGGGCTGGGGGGCAGAGAGGAGGGAGAGACCTTGCTGACAAACTGTAACTCGGCTCTTCTACCCATCCTACGAGTACAAGGGAAAAGGACGAGCAGGGTGAGGAGAGATGCCACAGCTCCAGGGCCCTGATGTGTTGGAAACCTACACCTCCCTACGATGCAAGAGCAAGGGGACTTCTGAAAAAATTAATTAGCACAGCAGAGCACTTTTGTTAGAGATGCACAACATGAAAATGCTTAATGTTCTTATCGCAGGCTGTAGTTGCAGCGAGGGAGGTTGGACCCATCTGTTGGGGGGACTGGATAAAGACGCAGCAGAAGGAACCTGCCTCAGTTGCTCCAGCTACACCCCAGTTGCTTTCCCCTTTATGGGCAAACAGCACTTCCCGTTTGGGGTAAATACTAGCATACATTTCCTCTAAATGGTTATGTTTAAGTACGTCTGTTTTAAGGGAAGTGGAGACTGAGTTTAAAGAAATTCACTGAGTTTTTCCCCCGTAGCTATTTCTATTAGACTAGGATTTTTTGTTTGGTTTTTTTTTGGTGAGAAGTGATTGACTATTTCTTCCAGTTACAATGGGAAGCACACTCTCATTTACATCTTCACCTCTTCGCAGCAGCAATTTAGAATGGTTAGATAAAATGATAATTTTTCCTAAGAGTATTAGTGGGAATGACCAATGTACAAGGGGGGCAGAGGCAGAAAGAGGGAAGAGGGGTAGCAATGAGGGGAGGAAGGCAGGAAGCTTATCTAGTATATTCCTTTGGAAAGTGAGTAAAATGAGTTGTTTAATACCAATACGTAGCACCCTGGAGGTACTGTAAAGAAGTATCTGTTGGGGAAGCTTGTAAAACAGAGTGCCCTTGGGTTCCCTCGCGTGTGAGAGCGGAACACTAGCTTTTGGGGGGCGTTATGACTGAAGCTTTCAAAGGGCATGAGGAAGGACCTTTTACTTTCTGCAACAAGGGAATCCTGGAGAGAAAAGACTATCAAAAGCATGTAAACTATAAACCTTCAAGAATAAAGTTTTTTAACACTTTAATGGTAAGTATGCACATGGTACTGCAGCACTCCACAAATGGTTCTGCTGCACAAAGATGGCAACAAGATCTGTGGGGAGATTGAAGAACTGTTATAAAAAGGTTGGACTTCTTCCCATAGATGCTGGAGTAATGTCTAAATGTTCTAGAAAAATGATTTGTAGAGTATTTGAGAAATCACGTAGATAATTTAAAAAAAAAAGAATTCTTTTTTAATTTCATTGTTGATCAGTAAGCTCTGCAGCCAGACACAGTATTTTAATTTTTGTGAATTCTCTCCATGGAGCATGGTTGCCTCAGTATATCTTTCTGATTTCAGATGAGGCTTAACTTCACCATATCCTGATGCCAATTAATGAATCATTGACTATACTGTTGTGGCTCACTAAATATTGGTAACTGCAAGCACAGCTCACAGGACAATCTGTTACCTTGAAAGTCACAGATTGCTGCAGATGATAACACTTTTGCAGCACTTGTCTATGCAATACGCAGTTTGTTAGATGTGACTGAATAGTGATACCTGGTTTTTTTACAGCATTACTTGGTAAGGAAAAAAGGAAACCCAAATGGGATGAGATGGAAAATAATGAGGCATGAGCCCAGAGGACAAAATCTTTATGCTTATACAACAGGTCTGTAAATTATTGCCTTGCTGTGGGTTTTCATGAGAATGGTGGTTTTGATCTACTGTTGATTTTAATTGCTCTGAAAACAAATGCGTTGTGCCAGCTTTTAGACAGACTCTTTCATCAAAGTGCAACCAAGCCCTATAGCATGGTGTATAGATAGTCATTACCTTTGGAGGCTCAGAGCCACCTGCGACCACCTGCTCTCTCTCAGCAATATGCCATGGTGTCTCGAGCTGCTAATTTTGTTTTCAAAATAATCTGCTATTTCTGTTTTGTTAAGCTCTTCTCCTAATTTTGTTAACACAGTGCAATTAACGGGAAAAAATTAAATATGATTTATTGATAATGCCAGATGTATAGCAGTCTGTAAATGGGATCAATTGGAGACTTAAATGCTGAACTTTTTTTCTGTAGTTAAATTTCTCATTACCAACTATCGCTGTTTTTGTGTTATCTCTGCTTAGTACATTAATAAGACTATTTTATCAACTAAATAACTTTGGGAAGAGCGGTTATCCAAGGAGCTAGTGAATTTCCTGCATGGGTAGCAACTCCACTGTGAGATACAGCGTACCAGACGGTGCATCACAAGTATCTGGCTCTTCTGTTGTGGGGTTCTCACCTTTACAGCTGCACACAAAAATTATCTTTCATCTGCCCCTGAGAAAGAGGGAAGCTGTCTCTTTCATAGGCTGGGAGATACTGAAAGTTGTTCACCTACTGTAGCGCTGAAGACTTATCTTAACCACCGGTGTTCCTTCAGCAGGAAACAGTTTGCCTACATAAATGTCTTTAAGTTAGCTGTAGCTAATGGCAGATCATTTGCAGGTGTTTAGTAAAGCTCTTTGAAGTCCAAATTTAGTTCTCAGTCTCAACAGGGAAGCTTATGGCCCCCGAGCCAGGGCCAAGCAGCTGATCTGCTTTGAAGAAACCTTCTAAGACAAAAGGAAGGGACTTTCACACTGCAAAGAAGCAATAGGACACATATGTACCACATATGTTCCGCCTTCACAGATGGAGGAAGCTACACAGCGTCTGCAGGTCACTGCCTCACCCGGAGCTGCGGCTGCCCACCGTGCCAGCACGGAGATGGGACCCGTGCCCCAAAGATCCTGCCTGTCTTTTACATCTTTGCTTCCCCCGTGGCATGCAGCAGCTCCACTGCACGACTCATTTGCTCCAGCAGAGATGGGTAAGATTCATGGAGTCGTGGAAGGGAAGGGAAGAATACTGACTTGCATAATCCAGACGATGCATTTTGCCAGAGTTTCTCAATAAGCAAGTATTTTTGCATGTGAATCTCATGCTGCTAGGTGGTCAGCTGGTAAGACTGCCTTCTGACTATTTATCCCCAAACACACCTCAGCCGGGGGGGGGGTGTCAAGACCCCACATGGCACCCCATCCTCTGGCACTGCCTTTCCATGCAGCGTGTCAGACCCTGCGAGGTCCTGAGGGTGCCGTGATTCATTAGCCTCTGCTCAGGGAGCCGCTTTGCTGCCTCCCCCCCCCCGGATTGGTTAAGGTCATTAATTGTCAGGGCCCTGAGGGCACTAATAGGCCTTAATTGCCCTGAGCAGCCTCACCTGGTGCCTCCACCCACACACCTGCCCAGCAGCCCCAGAAAAGCTTCGGTGCCGGCCCGAGCTATGTTGTGGGTGCACTGCCTCCGCTCCTGCCTCTGCTCCTGGGGGGAGCCCAGGGGCCCCGTGTCCCTTCCCAGTGCCACGTGCCTGCTGTGGCTCCGGGTGCCCTGAAGCAGCCCCTGCCCGCCCACGGCGGCTGCGCGAGGCTCGAGGAGCCGCCGGGAGGGGAGGCAGCTGGCCAGGCCCCGGCGTGCGAAGAGGCCCTGATTGCCTGAGCAGCCTCACCTGGGGCCTCCGCCCACACACCTGCCCCCCCCGTTCAATTTAAGGCCAGGCCTGGTGCCCTGGTCCCTCCTGGGCTGTGCTTGCTGGGTGGGCTTTGGGCCACTGCTGTAGCTGCATTGCCAGTCCTGGCTCTGGCCCCTTCTGCTCCTGACCGGCCCCCCGGGTGGACCCTGAGGCGCTGTTGGTGGAGCCTGATGCCGGCCCCTGGCCTCGCGTCCCAGCTCCGTGGGCCGGTGCCCCGTTGGCGAGGGCCGTGCCGGCGTTGGGGCCTTCCCTGAGGGGGCCGCCAGCCCTTGCTGCTCCCTGCCCTTGCCGCAGCGTTCGTGAGTGCGCATCACTCGCCATGACGGCTGAACCCGAAGCGAAGGCGGCCTCTTTCCCTCAGCCCGCGCGGGGAGCTCAGCGGCTGGTGAGTAGGCTGCCGCGCCGACGCCGTGCGTAGCGCTCTTGCTCCCCAGGGCCGCGCTGTCGGTGGGCCGTGGGGCCGAGAAGCGCCGGGCGTAGGCGCAACCCGGCAGAGAGAGCCTGGCGCCTTCGCTCCACCGCGCCGGTCCGCAAGTGCCAGAGCGAGAGGCCCCCGTCGACACAGCTAAAGGGTCGTGCTGAGCGCCGGTGGGGTGGGCCTGTGCCTACGTCCTTCTGTCCTTCCGTCTTTCCTGCCTCCTCCCTTTTTTCAGCATGGGGCACCTGGTTGTCTTCCGAAGCTGCGTGGGTATCGAGCTCTAACGGGTCTGCCCCGCTTCGTTCGAGGAGGCCGTTTCAGAACCGAACGCTGTTGTGTTCGGCGTTACGTTAATCTGCGCTCTACACGAGTATGGAACAGCTGTGAAAAGAGTCTATTGAGTTGCGAGTATGTCCTTTTCCTTTGGTTTATTTTTTTCTCTCCATGCACCCATCTTCATCTTTAGAAAATTGCCTACTTACTTCCTAAATATAGTTGCGTTCTTTACTTAATGTCCCTTTTCAGGAACTTTTTCTGTATGTAAATTATTTCCTGTACAGGGTAATTTACCTTTAACTGATACCATTGCAAGTCCGTTGTTTTCAGACTGTTTTCTTGCGGGCTGTTTTTTGCTGGCCCTTAGAGCAACGAGGCTGGAGACTGGTGGCGTCCAGTCGCTTTGACAAACTGAGCCTCAGCGCGAGGCGTTCGCAGCCGCCTGCTTCCTGCAGTCCCTACCTCTGCCCGGGCTGGGAGAGCTCCAGCCCCAAAGCCCCTCCAGCCCCCCAAGCTACCAAAACGGTCAGTGTGACCCCAAGGGTGGGTTGGAGTGGCTCCTTCTCAAATTTGGATTTAATGAATTAAAGGGGTTTTGTGACCATGATTGCTTTTCCTTAAGAGGTACTGATCTTTTATGTGGAGGAAAAAAACAGCTTGTTTTACCATATTAAAACTTACAATCTCCAAAGGCACTGGAGAAGACAAAAATCCTTGTATTTCCAAAGCATAGGATGATCTTTAGGAGGAGATTATTATAAAGAGCAGATGCTCGGGTAGCTGTCTGTTAAGGGACTGTGTGTCTTGTCTTATGAAACACCTGGTGCTGGCTTTTATTGGAGACAGACCCTCCATAAATAGCAGTCCTGAGTGAGCCTCGGTTGCCATGGATGAGATGGTGTTTGAAGCCTCTAATGAGCAGAACAACTAAAGCCCAGGTTTGCTTTGTGTCACATTCTGAAACTTGTATAAATATGGATGTTTCAGCCTTTGAGCAGTACTGGATGGGGGGAGGGGGGTGAAAAAGCCATATCTTTGGCTGTCTGGTGTTGCTGATAATTAGCCAAGCAATGAAGAAAGCAAGTATTCTAAAATCGCAATAATATCCTTTCTAGTGCGAATAAGACAAAATACGAGACTTGCTCAGATGGGGGAAAAAAAAAATGCAGCCTGTGTCAGCACCTTTCTCCCATATTGAGATCTTGGTGTTTTCCAAATGCTTCTTGAATTTTCAGTGGGGCATCTCTGCAGGCTACCTGCTATTTGCTGTCACTTGCTTGTGTTCCTGGGCCAAGGGAGGTGCAGGTGCACACGCATCCTGCCATGGGAGAGGCTCAAGGCAGAACTCATAGTAACTTGTGTGCACTGTGATCTTGTGCTACCTGTGGGATACCTCTGAGCGTAGTTCACTTTTTCATTGGGTGAACCTGCCTCCTGGTAGATGCGGGTTAGAGCAGAACCACAGGCAATTTATCCAGTGCTTGCGCACTGCAAGTTCACTATATTTACCTAATGACATATGTGTCCTCATGCCTGCAGAGGATCAGAGGAGCTGTCCTGGGATGTTTGCTGCATCATCGCAGAATAAAAACTGATCTTCCCAGAAAACCTGCCCTACTTTGAGTAAAATGCAGCAGAAAGCTGCACCAAGCAGAGAAAGAGAATTGGGAAGGGAATATAGTAAAAGTAAAAACATTTGGAGTCTTGCAGTACATTAGGTGTGTACACAATAACTAATTAAGGAATAGTAATTCATGATTTTCTTATACTCTTTATGATCTTCTCTCCCTGAGATGTACTGTTAGCTACTGCTTTGAAGGTAGGACCACTGATTTTCTTACAGGCTCTGTAATACTCAAAACTACAGGAAGTGACTGCTTGCTTTCTAAATATTAGCTTTTTTCTTTCTTTTTTTAATACCCCTTGGGTTGACACTTCATGTTCTTTGTGATGTAGGTGCTGAGGTTGAGCAAGAGAAGTTCAGTTTTTAGATTCCCAGTTAAACTATCTTAGCCCTTGGCTTTACTGAGTTTCCCTGTTTCTCTTCCTAGTTCAAGTTCCAGGTGTGAGTGTTCAGTAGCTGTGGATATCGCACCCAAGGATCTTGACTTGGGCATCTTGTCCAAAGCCTTTATGATCTTTTTTTTTGCTTGTGATCCTATTGGAAATGTGAGGAGGTGGTGTGGTTTTGTGTGTGGTGTGGAGGTTTTGTGGGTGGGTGGTTTTTCTTTCTTTTTTTTTTTTTTTTTTTGGCGGGGGGGGAGTGCTGATGACAGCTAATTTGGAGCAATCAAATCATAAAGTAGAGCGGGCCTGAATAAGAGGCCAGTTAGTAGGGACAAGGAGAAGGCTATGTAGAAGCTCACTAGGATTTGGAAACAGTCTCAGCGTCTAGGGTTGTCTGTGATGCTTGGCTGTATGCATGGGTGGCAGAGAGATAAACTAGCATGTTTGACTCTTGGCTTACAGTAATGTGACACTTGGTGTGAGAATGCTCTTTTTACAAATACATATTGGATGTGAATGTGCCTCCCTAGGGGCTAGGGAGGAGGAGAGGAGAAGGGGCGAGTTCTGTAGATGCTAAGTGAAAGAAAAATCGTCTCGGCAGTCTTTACAGTTTGCAAAGCCTGCATGCTCTTTCTCCAGGCGTGCAGGCAGGGATGCAGGTACTGTTCCCTTATTTAGAGATATTCCAAATATAGCTCTAGTACGTGTGAGCTTGCTTTCCAAAATCAGTAGAGGCTTGGAAAAAAATTAGAGGAAACAATAAAGCAGTGCGATATCTTCAATAAGTGAAGGAAAGCAAGCAAACAAAGAAATTGTAGTCACAATAGCTCAGGTATGGATAGGGATGCTCTGAAGAAGGCGGTCTTATTATTCATGTTAGCCAGCAAGAAAAGAATGAGGACTGATGGCTTTAGTCAAGAAAATGTAGGTTAAGCCTTTAAATCAAACTTTATTTTGAATGTGTTTTGTCAGGCTATTCCAACAGAGAAGCAGTAATGTGCTGCATTGTGCAACTAAAAGGTGACTGCTATTGTTATTTTTGATGTTAGAACAGTGACAGAGTACAACTGTTAAAGTATTTGCCTACATTTTGCCAGCAGTTACAATCAGAAAAGATTTACACAGAAGTGCAGTGCTGAGTGAAGCTTTCCTACTGGTGTGGAAGATGAAAAATCTGGTGGTCTGTTTTTCACTTGTTTTTTTCTCTTATCCAGCCGGGGTGAAGCTGTGATGGTGGGTGTAACTTCCTTGTCTGTCTTGCAGTTTCTTTTATTGCAGTTCTCTGCAGCACAACTAAGACTGGTATGAATGGGAAGCTACAACAGGTGTGGGAGCGCCAGAAGGGCAAAAGGGGGGGAGGTATCATAATGGCAGGTGTTGATGACCTCTGTGTTAGCAGTATCCTCGATATCTCAGCACATCCACCTGCAGCTTCTCAGGGCACCCAGACCAGGAAAATGGGGGCAGCCTAAACAAGGAACTGTCTGTACCCAGGCATGTGCAGAAGCCAGATTCCTTAGGACACCCAGATAAGGAGGTAAAGGATAGTGAGTAAATCCTAGTGATGCCGAAAGGTGAGACAGGGTGGAGAGACAAAAAGATCATAGTCACTATCAGCCCCTAAATGGTACCAAAAGCGCACCCAAACCCAGCATGTGCTCAGCCAGGCTTAGAAGGATGCAGGAGACATGACAAGGACTTGGTAGCCAGCACACCTTGTTCTCTGCGTTGTTCCCAGGAATCCCGGCCAGACCATGTGGGTGAATGTGCCTTGGTGCCCAGATGCTGGCCAGCCCACTTGGACACGTGCATCGGGTGCTTGTGAGAGTGTGAGCAAGTAGAATAGGATTCATTTTAAAATAAAACCTGCTTCTCTTGTAAGGTCACGCATTGAGCTTTGATACATTACTGTTGTAATGTTGCAGCGTTATTTCCCATAGCACTGCCAACAACAGAGAAAAGCTTGTTAAGGAAAGGACTTTTCTCAAATTAGGAGGTTGGTGCTAATACTCAATTACCTAGTCTGGCTGTTTTGTAGTGTTTTAACACGTAAGCAGCCTGAACACTGCCATAATGCCCTTTACATAGCAGAGAGGAGTAACTGGCTGGCATCATTAGCATTATGGATGGCAAAAGTCCAGGAATAGGAGGAAGGTATGACCACTTCACCAGGCATGATATAGAGGAACACTTGCTTAGTGTAACCTTGAATAGGTCTGTACTTGGTCCTTGTTTAACTTCAGAAATAAGACTGCAGGAAGGTGGTTGAGAATACCTCTCATGTTTCTGGTTTGACACTATGCCAAGTGTGTTGTTGAAGTTCACAAGCAGAGCTAGCTGAACTGCTTGTTGTGAGCAATTTGGGAAATATCCCTGGGGTTAAATACACATCATATACCTCCCATGGCGTACCTTTTTAACAGATTGGGCTGTTATCCAGGAACAAGCAGGAAAGTAAAGAAGCTTTTACTGTTTTTTTTTTTTTTTTTTTTTTTTTTTTTTTTTCTCTACTGAACCAAGGTCAGGTAAGTTACTGCTGCCAATCATGTAGGTGAATATTGTCTGCTGGTGGCAGTCATTGGCACCCTGTTGAAACACTAAATGTCAGGCTTTATCATAATGGGAAGTCAAAATGGGCTGCAGCAACTGAACTATCTGTAGGTAGTCTCTGATCTTGGGACTCTACATAGATGAATTACGAAGAGCAAAATAAAAAAACAATTGGAGAGCTTGCAACTTTTATGCCCTGTTAGTAAAAGTTGGACTGAATGCTTTCTTAATGTGGTGGCACAAGAACGTTTCTTAGATATTTTGGGGCAAAATGCATGAAGTGTTAGTTGCTGTATTTTGTTCCTCTTGTGGTGGTTTGCATTCAATAAAAAGATGTTCCCTGGGTCTCATCTGTCTTTCAGCCTCCTTTCAGTGTGTTCTTTTTTTTTCCTATCCCTCTTTTTTCCTCTTCTCTCCTTGAAAAGTTTTGGACACTTTGGAAGCAAAGGGAGTGCCACAGCACAATAGCTAGAGACAGTGCTGGATTCATTCTCCCCCCTCCTAAACTGAAATGCCTATATAAGCATCTGTCTTTTGATGACTTGGGAAGCTCAGGCAATCATGGTGTAAGCTGGGTTTCTCAGGTAAGATGAATCTAGTCATCTTTGCCTTTTTGAGTCAAGAGAAACCTTTTATCATTTCTCTCAGATCCTGAATTTTGTACAACCTTATTGAAAATAAGAAGAGGCTCTTATGGCTACTAAACTATTAGGAACAAAAGTATAAGAAATACCGGAGATGTGCTTTTTCCATCTCTTATTTCTGGTTATACCCAATTTTAACTTGTGAATTTTGCAGCACATCTCTTCAGTGAGGTTTTTCTGAATTTCCCTCCCCGCCTTCCCCCCAACTTTATTCAGATTGTTCAAAAAAAGTCATCTGTGATGAAAGCAACATTTCTTCTTTTTCTGTCAAGGCTGGGCTTTTTATCAACAGGACTGAGCTCTTTTAGATCAAAACTTTCAGCAAAAATATTTGCCTTTAGGAAAGCCAACCCAAGAAAGTAAGTTTCTGTATGGAATGAAAGTCCAGGAATATGCATTAGTTGGAACTTGGTGTTCACAGGGAAACCACTCATGAAAGCACAGCTCAATCTATGTGGGGATATGCTGCTTTAACAAGTTTTTGTTTGAAGAATGTAGCATTATCAAACCTGAAATCCTTTGGCTAAATATCAAACTTCTGGAGAAATACAGATGTTTCTCCTGAAAAGCCTGGTCTCCTAGGGGAAAAGGACCTGGGTTTTCAGATTCTGAGTCCCTATTCTCTTAGACTGCCTTGAAGCCAGAGATTTAGGGCAGCTCTGCTCCAGCAGGGAGCCTGGAGGAGCTGGCACAGGGAAGAGCTTCCCTGCATGGCAGAGCCCTGCTGCTGCCTGGCAAGTCCTGGCTGAGCTCTCAAAGCGCCCGGGCTCTGCCGTATAGCACTGAAGCACTGGGTCATCTGGCTCCTTTTTGGTCTGCCGAGGCTTCAGTGTTTGAATGGGTAGGCCAGCTCTGAGGCTCCCAATGCTAGGTGTCCCCTCCCCCCGAAGTTATCTGAACACACTAACAGAAGCTCCTCTTAATCCTTGTCTTTCCTAGGAATGAGTTTTCAGAATTCCCCGTAGTAAAGACATTCCAGCCAGCCTGTTTCCGTCCGGCTGAGCGTTTGTGAGCTGTGAAGAGGCACAGTGCTGCAGGGTCTCTGGCAGCAGGTCAGTGTGGGCTGCCTGAGGGAAGTCAGACCCTTTGCTTTTGCCCCGCAAGCTGCAGGGGCTTTGCTGCTGTATGCAGTGTTTTTTGCTCAAGTCAATGGTGTTATGTTGATGTCTGCCTGAGGAGAGGCAGAGTGTTTTGTCCCTAATAGCTAGGTACCCTTGCTCCCTAGTGTAAGTAGCCCTGGAAACTGGTGGGAAGGGAAAGCAAACTGGATCTTTTTTAATCTTGCCCCTTACTGTTGGATTCATTTCTATTCCTATTTGAGGCATTTGAAAGGTTCTAGTTTAACAGCCTCATGTGAAGCAGTTGTAATTTAGGGAGGAGGTCAGACTGCTGAATTTACTTGTATTGCTTATTATTTAGGAGCAGCACGTCAGCACTGAACTACAGTACAGACAAGCGGGCATGGTTCAGTTGGCAACTTGGCATCGTTAGCTATAAAATATAACACCGGGGTCTTATGTGACAGTTTTGATCAACTTCTCCCTCAAGGTCACCCTTGGCTTCTGAGTTATGGGAGTCCCAAAACCTGTTGTGATTTATTTTGATGAAGGTAAGTCAGTCCATGTTTTCTGGCAGTTTGGCTGTTCTGTAATCTGTAACTACATTGCTTCTAGTACTAAAAATATGCTCTGGACAAATATGAGTGGATGGACAGCTCAAATAATAGCAATCCATCTTACCAAATGGCATTAGTTCTTTTATTGCTTCTTTCAGCTGACTTCTCCCTTCATAATAGGAGAGGTTCATTACTCCCACAGGAGGTTCAGAACAACTGTTTTTGTCAGAAAAACTGTTAGCTTTCTGGCTCAATGCTTAGATGGTTCAGGAAGTGACAAAGGGATTTGTAAAGCCTCTGGAAAGCTTGAGTCCAAGCTAGGTGCCCAGCAGTACTCCAGCCACTATCCCAGTGGTCACAAAGTTCAAAACCTTTTGTTCTCTCCTCTTCTCCCCTGTGCTCCCGTTTCCAGACGCACATACTGCTGGGATCAGGAGGAAGCCTGAATGAGCACTACTCTATGCAAAAAATACCAATAAATTAGGTCTCCTTAGCAAATGCTCTGTCCATGACAACAACACCCATTCAGCACAAGTCGGATGTTTCTGTTGGGTTGCTGCTAATATCTGCCCTTTATTCAGTGATCTGGAGGAAAACCTTGTAATGTTAGCAGAAGACAGTAGAAATAATGAAAAGCGGTAAGCATCAAGGGCAGGCTCACTCTGCAGAGTTTTCTCTAATCGGAAGTCCATTTTGGCTGGTAGAGCTTTCCCGTGGTGGTTATTTTTAAGGCAGCAGTAATGTGTGCACTGGTTGTGGGGACAGGAAGTTACAGGAGGCAGAATGCTTGGCATGGACACAAATGCTATTATAGCTACATCCACCCATTTTAAAAAGCATGTGAGCACTTAACTACCTAGGTAGCTAGCTCAGTGTCAAGCATAAGGTATGGTCACAACTTAAAATACTGAATATGTATTCTCTGTGCTGCTGTTCCTCAGATAAAGCCTGTCACAGAAACCTTGCTTTTGTTTTTAAAACAATTTCTGCTAATGATATCTAGCTAATTCAGATGGTGTTTCAGGATTTGAATGAAGTCAACAGCTTGTCTGTGACTTTGTCAAAGGATATGTGCAGGGTAGTTGCTGTAAGATGTTGAGATTGAAAGAAAAAATCATCACTGTTGAGGTGATGCAGGAAGATTGCCATCTTTCTATCACCTGCATTCACTGAGCTAAAAAGAGGTCTTGTTGCTTTCTAGTCTAATATTCAATATACTCTGTGCTTTGTCAACTAGTAGCCATACAAATTGCTGCTTTATTGTAAGTAGGCAAAGGCTCACTTCAGTTAGAAGTGAAACTTAAAAAGATTGCTTCTTCCTTAGCGCTGGCCAGCATGTCTCCCACAGGTTACCAAAATGCTTTACATTAGAAGATTAAAACTTAAGCAGAGGGTGACCTTTTACAGAAGTGTTTTTCCTTATTGCTCGCACTGAGCTTGTCAGCCCTATAGCTTTTCAGCTGATTGCTAGTGCTGCTCTGAAACGGGTCTTCTGGGGCTCTGCTGCTTTACTGCTGGGCCTGAACATATTTCATCCTCTTTTGTTCTGGACTCCTATGTGTAAGTAAGCAAGCAAGAGCATTCATATCTTCTTCCTCTTTAACTGACATCAGCTGTAACAACAGGCCAGCTTTTGCAGACGAAAAATGACTGCCTTTATTAGGGAGGGAAAGAGATCCTTAAACTTTTAAAGTTTTCCAGGCTGGTCCACAGGCTGCAGCACTGAGGAGCCTTCACTGTTACTTCTGTAAAGCGAGGTAGAAAGGGCAACCTAGTATTCGTTGCTCCGTTTCTGGACTGCACTGCTCAGAAAACACTTGTGCAGACTTCCAGGTGCCCTCGAAGGCTGTGGGCAGGACTGAGGTCTCTGCACCTCTCTGGGTGCTCCTCGCTGCTCTGTGCGGTCTGACAGAATCGCCCCCGGGGTTGGACAGTGGCTGCTCCATGGAGCAGGGCTGTCCTTCCCATCAGCGTGGCTAAGCAGGATTTTATTGTTCAGCTCTTATTAAAGTCTTGCAAAGCAGTAGTAAAGCTGAATATGAAGGTGTTGCCATTCGCCATGGACCTCAAATATGTAAGAGGGAAGTTACAGCTAGTCTAATGTTGCAGTTTGATGGTTAAGCTATGCTGTAACAGTACAAGCATGTGGACCATTCAGATATGGTGCTGTAGGCGTAAGCTAGCTAAGCTATGTTAAATCTTCAAGCATCCAGTGGGAGATTTTTCCCATCTCAGCTGTCCTGAATATGCAGAAGAGCTTGGTCCAATTAATTTCTCCAGCTCAAGAATTATGAGGATCCACTATAGCTTCTTAAATAGTCAGATTTCCCTAGAGATTAGAGCATCAGGACACAGTTATCTTGAAGAATCCCTGTAGCAGTCTCGGGGTGGAGGGGGGGAAATCAGTGTCATGTTCTTATTTTTAATGCGCTTCACTATGGAAACAGGTTTGTGCTTCTCTGCTGTGTCTGTCCATCTCCCTAGTAATTTTGAATTGTTGGGTGATATCAATCAGCTGTGTCAGTGAGGTAAAGGTCTGGGAGATAATTAGCTTCCTGCAAGCTTTTGTGGATATATGCTGCTCTATCTGGATAGAGAGAGGAGAGCCTACTTATACCTTTATAAACTGAAAATTTGCGGCATATGTTCAACTGTTTTATTCGATATCAAGATTTTACAAGGAGAGAGGCTATGTTTTGTGCACCAAATGTGGGTAAGAGTGCAACTGCAGCGTGTCAAGCCTGTTTCCGTCAGTTCCCATACCTGCTGAGCTGTGTGCTTACAGTGAAGGAGCTTGGAGCCTATACGGAAAGCACACAACAGCTTTGCTTTTTGCCAGTGATAGTAGGTGTAAGAGTTCTGTGCTTTAAGTGCTCAGTTTTGACCAGAGCTGGTTGTGCCACATAGAGGGCAGTTGCAGCAAGAAAATCCATCCTGGTTGGCGAGGTCTCCTGATCAGCATGGATGGGGTGGTGTGGGCAGCTGAGACAATTTTGCTTCTGTTGTAGCTATATTTTTGTGTGTAAGCTTGTGTGCCTATGTGTGGTGAACACCTATACTCAAGTCCATCTGTATTCCCTAATGCATCTAATGCCCTTTGCTTTGTTTTGGACCTTGTCTGACCTGCAAAGAACTGCTAAAATTGTGCTTTTTACAGCCAAGGTCCCTGTCTTTTCTCCACTTCTCACCTTGTATGGTGGCACAGGAGAATGGATTTCCTTCCTGGTTTCTGCTCCAGGCTCTACCTATGTCTAAATATAAACTGAGAGATGACTTTGTGGCTAACCTTAACCATTTTGACTAGCTGCTAACTACTAGCTTAACTGCTGTTTATAATGCTGGTAATTCTGTTTTTAAAATATCTTGCAGTTGCAAGGTTGCAGCAAAGTTGGTCTTAAACTGACAGTTTTTATAAGTGTCTCCAGGATTCATGTTTTCCCTTAGCAGTATCTTTTGTACACACCTGAATAAGAGAAGGTGTAGTGCGAGGCACATAAAACAGTCTAATGCTCCTACTCACCTTGCCTTATAACTGAGAATAAGGGAATGCGCACTGACACTGAGGAGGAGAAACATGCTTGAAATGAATTCAGGAAATGCTTATGGCATAGCGTGGGGTGTTTGCTGTCATGGGAAATCATTAAGGCAAACAGTGTGCCAGCACTCCATGTCTTAGATACCAATAGCAGCAGAATAATGTCACATTTGCAGCTGCAGCAGGCAGGTCAGAAGCTATTGCACAAAAAATGTCAGTAACAGAACTGGCAAAACTGTTTTGAAGAGCATTCTTGAGTAATTTGGGATGGTTAATTTTGGTTTAGTAACTGCAACTGATAATTGACAAGAAATAAAACATGAAAATGATTAGCTTGCTGTGGGAAGCTGAAAATATCCATGTTCCACACTTGTTCAGCAACTTTTTTCCCTTTCCCCCCTTTCTTCCAGCTCCAGATGACGTGCTGTGCTCTACTTTGCCAGGCTGGGGGTGTGATGGATGAGAGCTGGGAGGGCTGAGGCACCAAGGAGGGAAAGCACAACCAGCTGCCAAGAGGCATTTCTGCCACCTCTTTCCCTGACAAATGCTTTGCGAGCTCCTGAAGGAGAGATCATGCCTTATGTAGAGAAATATTTGAGAGTACGTTTAAAGGAGTGGGGCAGCAAAGAGATTGTGCCTTTGAAAATAATTTTCTTGTGCTCTTTTCCGTTTGCTTAAAAGCACAAACACGCAGACAAACCAGTGCTGCAGACCTGTGCCCAACCTTTGGGAAAGGGGAGACCAGGGTCTGCTCCCCTAGCACTTTAGCGAGTGGGTATGCAGTATTTCTCACAAGGGTAATATTTAGCTTTGGTACAACAGGGACTGTGTTTCTTAGGTGTACATAGCTTTTTCAAGCAGGAACTTCCTTTTGCTTTTGAATGTTAGCTTGAAGTCTTCATGTCCACTCTTTCACCATGGGGCAGACTTTCTCAAAGTGTAACGCTATTCTGAGTGGGCTGGTTGGCAAATCTTGTTTGCTTTTTGTTTACGCTGATTTGTTGTCAGTAGGTGGGGGGAGCAGGAAAGACAAGAGATGCTCCTTTGTTGGTCTTCTCGTACAGCATTATTTAAAATGTCGAATTGTGCTCTGGTGCAAGCAGAACTGGGTCCAGTAGCTGAAGGCAGAGATGGCTGAGGATGCAAGAAGATTGATTATCCTTTAATATGCAAGATAATTAACCTTTTGCCCTTAATGCTATCCATTGCCCTGAAGAACAGTATCTGTGAAATCCTTCTATGGGCTTTGGCATAGAAAAATAAAACAGCAGTATGGTGCATATTTAAGGATGACATAGCAAGAGAGGGAAGAAAGATCTATCTATCTTTTGAAGATAAAACTGTTTCTAAACAAATAGCAAACTAGGTCACCTGTTTTCAGAGACAGAATAGCCAGAAAAAGGGGAAGAAAAACCATTAGGCTCATGTTTGAATATGACTAATCAAGGTAATGATGTCCCAGAGTGTCACCAGAGAGGTTTTGAAGCCACCGGATGACTTGACTTTCAAAGGGACTGTGAATGTATGCATCTCGTTAAGAGTTACATTTTAGAGAGGAGGACAATGAGGTGTTGCAGATTCCACGCAGGTGAAAAATATTTTATCTTCCTGCTTTCTAGAACAAAAGCTCTGGAACTAAAGCAGATTATTTTGCCACTTCTGCTGGGATACTTGGAGTAGCTGGTGGGAGCTGTTTACGTCCTTTCCGTCAGTGCTGCCTAAGCATATGCTTGAGGTGGAGCACAGAATTTAATGATTTCTTGCTTTAGGTTGGAGTATTTTTAGAGCAAATATAAAGTGATGATGTGAATGCTTAGGGCTTTGGGTGAATTAATTTATTCTAAAACTTCAGTGGGGACCCAGGCCCTGATCCTGCAATGAAATACGCTGCTGCAGAGCTCACTGCAGGATCAAGGCGTGTGCTCTTATAAAAACCTTCAGCATCATGGGGAAGAGGTCTTCAAAAACCTGCATGCAGATTGGATAGCTTTTTAAAATAATTGGTTGAATATTAATTTCTGTGGTTCAATGTAATTATATTAATTATAGGGAACTCATTAGACACTAATGTAAATATTAGAACCTCTTCTGAAACATTCACTGTAATTTAATGCTAATTCATAGAACCAGTATTAAACTGTTAATAGCCAGGGCTGTAATTCATTCATGTAACACTTCATACAACCAGCAAAACGTTTCAACTGGTGAGAAACATGCATTATAATCCGCATGTATGTTCAAACACACAGTCACAAGCTGCTTGCAGGCTTCCCCTCACACAAGTTGGAGAAGGCTGAGAGTAAACTGTCAAAGATTTTTTGGATTATTAGCTTATTTGGCCTTTCTGGTTCTTATAAACTGTAATAAATGAATCATTCTGTGATGAAACCGCTGCATAACTTTGTATCGCATGTAATTGGATTGGATGCTGAAATGATTACATCTTCTACATGATTTTGAAGCTTACCATGCTAACAAAGACAGTTTCCCATTCTTGTGTTTATTTTGTATCCATGCACTTTAGATTTCCTTGGCATCAGGGCTGCTAATATTGGGGTTGTTTCTGTTTGCATACACAGCTTGTAGTCATCTGAAACAGCATGTAGACATCTGATAAAGTTGATACAAAGGGGGATGACCTAGTTATTTTCCATGAAATACTCCCATCTGGTATTTTGTTAGTCAAGGGGGCAAAAAGGTACAAAAAAGGTCAGTTTGAAATAACTGGGTGAGGGCCAATAAATTCCATACACTTGAAAATGTTGTGTTTTAATAGGAAGCTCCCTTTTCTGAAGTGACAAAGATGCAACCCCAAGTAAGTGTTGAAACGAGACTCGGGTAGAATTTAAGTGCCTAAAATTGTAGTCTTGAAAAAGTGTGCTTAGTTGCTGTCAAATCTCTGGAAATGATTTAAAACAAACAAACAAAAAGCCTCAGCAACATGGAACTATACCTCAGCTAGCCCCGGGACTTCCCCAGCCGCCTGCCCCCAGGTTTGCCCGGTGGGCGGAAGCTGGGCGTTTGTCTGCTTCAGTGGTGGTGGGTTGCACTGCCGGAGGGCGGCCGCTTGCGCAGCTTGGCTGTGGCTTTCGCTTGCTTTTAAAATTTGCTGATGTGTGCATATATAGCGTGTGTATTTTTGTGTCTGTGTGTGTGTATATTTAAGTTTAGCGGAGGGAAGCAGGGTGACATGAATTCAGCTGCCTCTTGTGCCCGACGAGAGTGTCAGTCCATATCCCCTGTCACCCTGCAGGGTGCCGAGGCCACTGGAGCACTGGCAGTTCAGGGTGGAAGCCTTCCCTGTCCGCGCTCATTGGGGAACTTGAGGATTAGTGGTCAGAGTGGCCTTAAAAAAGGAAAGGGAAGGGGCCTCCTCCCCCCCCCCCAGCTGTTATTTTGAAAGGAGTGAGGGAAGGGACTTATTTCCAGAGGTTTCTGTGCTGTGGTTTCCCAACACAAAGATGCTTCACTTTCTCCCTGAACAAGGCATTAGTGGAACAAATTTTAAGTCTCAAACAGGTTCTTAGCCTTTTCTGCTGCAGCTAGCTGAAGACGCTGAGTAGCAAGTATGCTGATGCTGGCTAGCACTTCGCTTCCCCGTCTCGAACTGGACTGGAAATAGCCTGCACGCACTCTCTGCAGGCAGCATGCGGAGAGCGTGGGTCTGTCTTGAGATCGTGCGTTGTCTGCTGTGGCCAAGGTGCCCAAAAGCTAGCTGATACAGAGCTGAACTTTGAGACTAATTGGAATATCTTTCTCCTTTA